>NC_141695.1:133998560-135405695 GCF_964263255.1 Lissotriton vulgaris
ATGCTAAACTTAATTGGGTGTGTTACCAACTAGCTCAGAGGTCACTGGAAACTTTCTTCTCTGCATAGGAAGTGATCAGCTTCCCTGGCACAGATAAGAAGGGATTCAGCTTTCCAACAACCGTGCAACATGACAACTTTGCTCCTCAGATTAAGAGTCAATCTCTAGGGTCGTGTGAAACAATAGAGAGTTATTTGACTCAGTCAGGTTAGTGCAGTTTACTTTCACAATATGTAGAGAATAGAGAAACGGGCGTTTGTCAATAAAGGGTTAACATTTATTGAACAGTCTTTCTTCTCGTACAAGAGAAATGTATTGCCACAATTGCAAGACTTGTTATTATAAAAAGTACGTACAGTAAGATAAGTATTGCGAAATAATACTGTAAAAGCATTGATATGGTTTCTTAGCCATACAATGGTTTAAAAGTAATAAAACATATATACAGTCATATATACATTAGGCTAAAATACTCAACTGGTGCTTCTAACTACGCCTACCCCAGTGTACCTGACCTAAGCCTAATACTTGGGAGGGGAGTAAGTAAGTAGCTTCAGTTTAAGTTGGTTTTGCCAAGGTTTGCTTCAAGAATTCTCACTAAGGGTTTTAGTCAACACCATACCTCTGAATAGAATGATGGAGGTCTGGTACCTCCTTCAGGGGAAAACTCGGTATCCCAGTCACCCGCGAGGGCAGACTAGAAACGCTGGAGCTGGATTTCTCTGCAGGAGAAAGACAGCGTCTCTCTTCAGCGCGTCGAGGAGAAGGAGGGGGGACAGCGTCCGCGGGCAGCTTGGCATCTGCTGGGCTCTTCGCAGAGGGACGGCTGTTCAGCTCCTAGTTACACCACACCATCGTTCGCGCTTTAGCAGTGATAATGGTATCAGCGGCTTCAGGCGACGGGCAGCAGGCTGCAGCAACAGGGTGCTAGCTTCACCAACAACGGGGTCTTGCAGACAGCTAGCAACAGGCAATTGCTTAAGGCAGCATTGATAATATTTATACCTGACAGGTGCCTGGTTTGACGTAAGTTTGCTGGACATAAGACGTCAATTAAGATGTCACTAGGAAGTGATAGCTATCAGTTGCTCATTAGAGTTCCATTACTAATCAAAACACAGCAAGCGGAGATTTCCAGGTTTGCTGAGTTTTTATCTTGTTGAAGAACTCGGAGTGTTAATCTAGGAATCTCAGATAGTGACTTTTGCTCTGTCATTGCACTAATTGGTTGCAAAGGAAGTGGCAGAGAACTATTCTGGAATGTGGCTCTGTTCGTGTGAGGCCAGAGATGACTTTCTGAATATCGCACTTGAACGGTTATGCCAATATAGGGAATAAATGGATTTATAGCCGAATAGGGGCATAAGGTCGCAGTATCGATCAGGATCCTAGATAAGCACGCAACAGTACTTTTATTTTTTAGACGTCTTTAAGAAGCATGCCTTGTCTAAAGGCAACCACCCACGGTCCCTCTCCTGTCCTTGGGATCCTTATGACCTTTCACAGGTTGGACAGTCCTCCTCAGGCACCTATCTTAAAGGCGCCCTCAGACCTCCCCTAGAGACCCCTAATGAATCTCAGTGTGTACCCTCTGATGTATTTAGAAAAACAACATTTAATTGATAAAATTGAGTTCAGTGCAGTTAAGCACTGCCTACCTGATCATCAGACCAGTTGTATGCCGTTGTATGCACCCTTCTTAGCTGTGGTAAAATCACCTGATGGCTCAAAGGAAGCTGGTGGTGTCTTTTGTCAAAGGCTTATCAACGGGAGCCTTGTCGTCTGGGCGTGTCAGGAAACAAGTCCTCTCAGTAGCTGCGCAGTATACACCGAGACTGGAAGGCCCCTGAAGAATCCAAAGACAGCAGTTCTTCATCCCCTGCAGAGACCATCAGTTCCTGTCGAGTCACCGGCACCATCTGTAAAAGCATAAAATGTATTAATAGGGACAAGGAAGAGCACATACAAGGTTTCAAAATGAAAGTGGCTTTATTTGCCAATAAGCTGCAGCTGAGACAATTTGCAGGACTGCAAAGTGATATGGTTTTACAGAAAGAAATCAGTCTTTATATACGTTCACAGACTCTTGGCATGTTATTAATTAACTATTACATCATGGTGTGACCATGCTAGAATTAGGTCCACGTGTACATTACAGTATCAAGGTGCATTTCAAAAATATGTCTACGTTCACATTTTACATTATTTGTGACTCATCTGACCATGCAGCTACTGGTTAATCTTTAAACCACCACCTCCTGACTTTCAGCCTTGCCTTGGCCGGTTATCTTGAAATGTCAATGTGCAATGTTGAACTACTATCAGCAGAGGCCCGTGTTTTCTGCTTTCCCATAAAAATGACGCACTTGCTATCTGTGCTGAGCAAACACTTTGCCCTTTCACTTAATCGGGCAAGGGCAGACCAAACTTGTCACGTCCTAGGTCAGCGAGCAATTCCTAGAAAGGGCTCGCTAAACTGACTGAACTGGCTCTGTACATAGGTGAAAAGCTAGTGAATCATTAAGCAACTTGGAGCTACAGCAGAATGGGCACGTACATGTTCACTTGTCATTCTTTCTGGTGTCAGCTGAATTTCAGACAACTTAATTTTAACCATTTGTGTAGCATGGAGCTACCTTCCATTATGAATGGTTCATATCATTTACAGGCAGATGTCAGGCATAAATTAATATAAACTACGGTTCAATTAAATGTATTCATTAAAGAGGGCCAACTAATTTTTCATCTTTTACAGAGCTGTCCCACGCAGGCTTCTCGCCGTTGGCGGTGTCGGCGACCTGATCGGAGCAAACAGGCCTTGGCTAATGCAAGCCACGCAGGAATCGAAAGATGCTTAACACTCGGACCAGCAAGGTCAGAGCGAGTGCTCCTTTTCACAGGAGCTTGGGCAAGTCTGGAGCAACCAGACCCGCTGTGTAGTTTGTCGGTTTCGTTGCTAAGATGGCCGCTGACCACGTGGCTTGTGGCCGGGATGGCGCGTCGAGTGGCACAATGCAAAAGGGCCCCACGCAGATCGTGGAGATGCTGGGGGGCTGATCTTCGGTGCAAGGGCTGCTCGGTGGTGGGGGTTCACAGTCCCCAAAGCACAACGTCGAGGATGCCTCAGATGCTGCGCAGTCAGCTTTTCAAGTGTCTTCCAAGAGGTCCGGTCCCACGTCACTCGGTGCCTCCACGGGTCCCTTCTTTGCAGGGACTGTGGATCGGGCTATGAGAGGACTGGGAGTCCGGTTCTTGTCGGGCTCTGGGCTC
This sequence comes from Lissotriton vulgaris, assembly GCF_964263255.1. Classification (NCBI taxonomy): domain Eukaryota; kingdom Metazoa; phylum Chordata; class Amphibia; order Caudata; family Salamandridae; genus Lissotriton; species Lissotriton vulgaris. The sequence goes on from NC_141695.1 coordinate 134,001,831, forward strand.
GGGCTCTGGCGGGAGGCGGCGGCAAAGCAGACGTCGAGTTGCTGGTTGGTGCCTGTGTTCACAGGATGGCCATTCCTAGGCCACAAGGAAGATTCTCTTCAGTCTTCTGAGCAGCAGAATGTCGAAGTCCAGTCTTCTTCTGTATTTCAAGTTGATTCAGGATGATCTGCCGTGCAATGGCACTGCTCCCACTCTTATTCCCAATCTGAGGGGTGGATCACCTACTAGGTCCCTCCTTTGGGAGGAACCAGGAAGGGGGGCGGTTACACCCCCTTTCCTTTGCCCAGCTCCTCACCAGGCCTGGGTCTGGAAAGTCCCAGGACCGGTTAGGACTGGCTTATGCACGGGGACACCTTGTGTGCCCCGGGCATGTCTGATTCTATTCAGCCCTGTCCTACCCAATCCACAAAACCCTGTCTGGGGTGGTGCTCGCACCTCCCAAGCCAGGAAACCCTTTGTCCAAGCCTCCCTCGCTGGAAGGACTCCCAGCAGCAGGAGGTCAGACTCGTGTCTGTGGTGGCAGCATCCATTTTGTGATGCTGAGGCTCTGGTTAACTTTAACCGGGGTTAAGGCTACACACATGTCGTGTCCCTCTAGAAGGGTGGAATGCTATCCCCGTCGACAGAACTGTCGAGGGGATAGTATTCCAATTCGTATGACACCTTACTCAACATGTTTTGATAAAGCCAAACCAAAGATAGCATTTAACCGCGAGGATTATAATGCACTTAAGAGTATATGGTATGGCAATATCCCGGAACAGCTTAGGGAGTGGTTCCCGACAGCTGCAGATGGGCTCAGCTCATGCTAGAGCACCATCTCACATATTTCCAAGCACTCTGCCTCCAGGATTGATGAGGCCTTCCATAGGAGTGGCTGATAGGAACATATGTGTCCAGTTTAGGGTTAGATACAGGGATACTATATCTAAGTAAGAGGTGATTACACCAACTTACCCCAGCTGAGTGATCAGCCAGTTGTGTCAAATATGGAGGCCAGGCCAGGGGTGGCACAATACATGCTGCAGCCCCTGGTAGGTCTTGGAAACAGCTATGCCCTGGGTACCTATGGTACACTGTTACAGGGGCCAATAAGGTGAACCAATTCCAATTGTGTTATGCACCTAAGGTACATGGAGTCCATTTTAAGGAGAGAGCAATCAGCCTGGGGCCCTGAATAGCAGGATCCCAGGCCAACTATGTCAAAAACCAGCTAAACACCAGGCAAAAAGTTTGGGGGTAACCATAGTCAGATATCCACCTTCCTACAACCACTATCTCTGTCCCCTTTGCTCATGCTCACTCCTTCATTATTTTTTTTTCTGTTTTTTTTGGTACGCTCCCGATACGCACCCCGGTACGCACACCGGGAGCGCTCCAGGATGAAACATAAAAAAAAATGAATATACTTTAAAAAAAAGAGGTATTATATTAATATACATATATATTCACTGAAAAAACATAGGTTTCACACTAGTTATAGTTAGGGATTAGCATTTAAAAAACCTTTGAAATTAACTGAAAACACCATAGGTTTCACACCAGTTATAGTTAGGAATTAGCATTTAAAAAACCTAATAAATTGACTGAAAAAACCATAGGTTTTACACCAGTTACAGTTAGCTGGAAATTTTACTGACATAAAACCATTGAAATTCCACGTTATAGTTAGTTGGACTGACTATAACTTGCGCGTGTAATGCACTGCTGATGACGTCACATATTACATCACTCATGACATGGTCAATGATATCACTCATGACATATGTCATCAGTGATGTCACTGACCATGTCATGAATGATGTAATATGTGACATGATCAGCAGTGGATTGCAGGTGCGCGATATATAGTTATTGCATCTAACTATATATGCCAATTTCTATGGTTTTGTGCGAGTAAATTAAGGTTTTGTAAATGCTAATCCCTAACTATATATGGGCTAAAACCTATGGTTTTTTCAGTGAATTTCAATGGTTTTTTAATAGCAAATATCAAAAGCTGTCAAATGTCAAGTACTTGATAGGTAAAAACATTTTCGTGTTTATGCACGCTGATGTGCTTTGAACGCTGCCCCCCCACCCCCTCTTTTCTCTTAGAAGTACTCTCTCTTTGCAGATAGTGAAGGGTAGTTAACGCAGGCCTTTGCCCCCGTTGTAATCCGTCGTGCCTGCTTGTCTCTCCATTTGATTGATTGTTATCCAAGCATTTACTATTTTAGAATTGATTCTCTTTGGTTCATTCTCTATTTACTAACAAGCACAAAGTCACAATACTCTGTTTAGTCTTTGCAGATAGTGAAAAATCGTGTAAAAAAAAAATAATCGAGCAAAATCAGTAGGCCACTAATGGGATCTCTTTTTGACCTCGCTAAAATAGAAAAATTAGGAACAACCCTTCATGAGAAATACAAAACTAGTGAGATGAACTGAGCTCCACACCATGATGGCTGCAAGACAGCTCGGCTCCGCCACCCAACCCGCCCAAAATAACGATAAACTCTATGCAAATATTATAAATATATACAACACACCAGCAAAGTAACAGGGTAAAACATTTTATTAAATAACTATTTACATAACTATTTTATACTTTTTGTTGCCTGATCCGGCTAGCTCAGTCGATCGAGCATGAAACTCATGCACTCTGATAGCAAGCGTTGCTGCTGATGCTATGCAAACAAAAACTGGTTTTCAGTTTCTACATTCTTCAAGATTTTTCATCCAAGGCTGGTTGGGAGTTTGTAGAACGATGGCTTCAGATTTTCAACATACGGTGTGGTGGCGCGGACTGGGAGGGTGCGCTTGACTCCTGCCCCCTCCCCAAGTCGCGTTGCCCTAGCGTGGCCTAGGATCGCCCCCGACATAGGCGGCCGGCTCCCGGGGTCCGGCGGAACTTTTTGCCTTTTGATGACTCTTCCATTCTGGACCTTATCCCACAATCCGTTTGACCTGAAGACACGCTGTAGTGGGGCGCCCCTTTACCGTTTCACTTGCCATTCCGCCCGCTTTTGCTACACTGTGCCTCTTCCGCCATTCAGCTGTTTACCGCCCGCTCTTGCAACTACAGCGTCTCGCTCACCATGTAGTTGAGTTGCTCCCGCTCTTTCAATGCAGCTATAGGCGGCTGCCACAAGACTCTCAAAATGGCGGCCGGCTCTTCAGATTTGGGCGTGGTCCACTAAAATGGCCATGGGACACCTTGGAACTTGGACGCTTGTCTGCTAGGGCTTGGGCCCATTCTCGAAAGCGTCCACTGAGCCTTGAAGATTCTACAAAAGTCTTGGGGGCCCCCGACTCCCGCAGGCTTCTGGTGGGGAGCGGCTGCAATGATTGCTCGTGGAATGGCCACGACTGAGATACAAGATTGTGGTGCTCTCATGCTAATGCCAGCTTCAGTCTGAAACAGCCAGAAACACTGTAGACTACCAATTCGATCAGTTCCGGTAGCGCCCCAATGTGACCCGGTAGGGAAAAACTTGCCCTCCCCTCTTTGACTGATGGTTCTTGTTGCCTGTCCCTTCTGTTGTCATTTTACAGAACTTTTTGGACTGCTGAAAGGGGTTGTGTTCCGACTGCTGGTTGGTGGAGACATTTTGACTATATTCTGGACCTACGTTGTCGCGTAATGCGTTATATGACACGCCGCGTTAGCGCACCCGGAAGTGCTCCGGTGCGCGAAGCGCAGCTTCCCGGAAGCGATCCGGGGCGCGGCGCGCAGTGCGTAACGTAAGCATAACAGGTCATGTGACTTGTTAATAAAACTTTTCATTGGTTCATTTTACTTTTGTTATTCTAATGATGAAAGGCTTGGTCATATGACCTAAAAATTACGCTTTTTATTGCTTTCGAACATTATTTTTTCTTAAACATATATGTTATAATGTTCCAGCTAATGTACTTTCCTGGAAAATTTACAACTGTCCTGCAAGTAAAATATATTCCTTTTTCTAGAAAAAGGGCGTTTCTTCGTCCCATGACGGAGCCGTTGAGCAAAAGATGCTTGGCCTGCTGTCTTAGTCGCCGATACGCCTGAATATCAGATTCTTATCGATCACTTTATGTTGCAGGAGTAAAAAACACAACAGCCCTTGACCATTTATCTTTACTGCGTTCCTGCGTATTATACCTTTTATCCGTCATGTAATTGGACTGCTTTATTTCACTTGCCTTTTACTGATTCGAAAACAGTGACTAAAATTAAAAACTTTACCAATGTAAATACTACTACCATGTTTTGATTTAAAAACCTTTATTGTGAAAATGTCAGTATACAAATACGGGCCTATAACCACGTGGGCCGGCCACTGAGCAAACTGGAATCTTATATGATGAGGAGACATTTACACTGTAGAGGAACGCAACGAGCGGGCCATTAGGTTGCAAGAACTAAGGTGTCTAACAGTTGCGGAATCGGTGGACGTACATTTTGTATTAACTGTGTTCTTCCGAGCACTCAATATTATCAACAAAAGTCTTTATATAGTTTTCACTATTTCTTTTTAATGTCCAATCTTCATTCGGATCAAGTCCAATTTCCAACAAATAGTTGCTCGCAGCCAACGCGCGTTTCGTCAAATCCGTATAGGAAAATTTGACTTCTTCAGGGCTGCAACCCAAATATTTAGGAAACAAAAAGGGTCTTGGCTCCTAAACTCAGCAAGGCTGAGCCAATATAAACTTAACAAAACAACACACTAGCCAGTGCTGAGGAATTAATTAAAGAAACTCTTTAACTGGTGTGCATGACATTGACATGGACACATGCTTTACAAATTGCAACTTTTTTAATTGTTCTTTTTTGTATTGTATCTATTCAATTATGCATCTTTTTGCATGGGAATACAAAGCATTTTATGTACAAATATTTACACACAACCATGAAATGAAAAGACCAACTAACAAATAATACGATATATACAATGGGTTAACAACTTACATGCAACACATTCGTGGCCATCCATTCATCCAAAAACATATAAACACACACACTGTGGTCCCAGTGTCAAAGATAAACTTTTTTGCAAATTAATGAATTTTTCGTTTTTGCTTTTTCTAACTTTCAATGGTTCAGATTGTGAAAAAAGCAAGACTGTCTTTGCGTTAGTTCATCATAATTATTGTAACGCAATCAAGGAAATGACCCGGGACCTGAGTCATTTCCTTGATTGCGTTACAATAATTATAATACAAAAAAGAACAATTAAAAAAGTTGCAATTTGTAAAGCATGTGTCCATGTCAATGTCATGCACACCAGTTAAAGAGTTTCTTTAATTAATTCCTCAGCACTGGCAACCCAAATATTAACAGTCAGTCTTAATTCGCGCAGCTTAAATTACAAAACATAAACGATTCATAAATTCTTAACAAATTCCATTAAAACTATCACATTGGTTTTCCATCTCAAACCAAGATCTAGTATACAATTGAATATTAACACATTGATTTCTCCATGAAGGAACATATCTGCCAAAGACATGAATCTCAACGTAAAACAAAGCAAACCAATGTATTGCAAACATCACCAGCTCCATTTAAATACGAGTCATGTATATACAGTTTATAGGTCTAAGGTTTGTGGTTCCCGATAACACCCATAGTTAACAGATCACAAGTATATAGCTCACCTAGTTGGTGGTAGATTTCTACACTCAACTCATCTTCGCGTAGCAATTCGTAATTTCGTATTATTCAGTATACTCTTTCTTATGTCCTCACCTATAAGTTAGATTAATATTTCAAGTTTGTAACGAGTAGCTTGTTTACTAAATGCACAGATTGGTCATGAATTGTCAATTCAATTAAAAGACGATCGATGATTCCACTCACCAAATAGTATTCGGATTTATAGTATTTATGCTCAAAAGTATATGGATCTATCCAGAATTGTAACTTCCCATTCAATTACCGTAAATCATTCTCGTCAATTCCTAAAGTAAATTAACAAATGTATCAATATTATTATTTATAGGAGCATACGACGGTTTCAACAATTATCCAACTCTAGTCATGAGTCAACTTATGTATATCTCACCTTAAAAATCAATGTCAGCGCGTAGTATAAATCACGTTATAAATATTCTTAGTAACTTTCCATTTCCATAAGTATCACACACGAGTCCGTGTCTATTAAAAGAAAAGTGGGTACAGTCATAAGTATCGAGTCTACCCTACTTTCTAACCTAATTGTACAAATAAGAAGCTTCGTGCTCACCGTTGGTAAGTCAAGTGTACTCCGACTTTGGCGTTCAGCACGGGCGCCATCTTGTAGTGTCAATATATAGTCACTTTGTGCGGGCGCCATCTTGTAATGTCCTCATATCATTACAGACTGGCAAAACCTCTAAACGAGTTACACTCCCGCCATCTTTAAATGGATATCTATAAAGGCTCTTGTTCATCAGATCAAGTAATAGTCTTCAGTTGATAATGTGAAGCCGTCACTCACAATGTCTGTATTATGTACCTATTTAATATTCGATCCTATATTTTTGTTGTTCATTTGACACAACCTCTACTAATTGGTTTAGAGGAACCTCTCTCATGATCTGCGAACCGATGGGGTCTTCAGGTAAAAGAGATAAGGAGGCTGAGACTTTGTTTGGTAATTTAGCTGCAGGAGGGACCATCAAGAAAGCGATTGGCCCCCCAGCGGTTACTAAGAAAGAAGGTCTAAGAGCTAAATTCGTGAAACTAGAACTATTAAAACGTACGGAGTTAAATAAATGGTGGGATGCTGCCACCCTCAAACAATATTTAACACTGAATAGAATCCCACGTGGTTTAAGATCACACATAATACCAACATATGAAGACTTGGAACCAGATCTGTATGATATATGGGAAAAAGAACTAAACAATAGTTCACGGAATCTTATACAGATTCTCATCGATAATGCAGAAAGGAAAATAGTGAAATTACTAGTGAAAATTAGTAAAATTGAAGACGAGATAAAAGAGATGAATTTACCAGAACTTACTGTTAAGAATTATCTGGTTCTGGATGAGAAACTAAATGACTTACAGATGGAGATTAAGAAAAGAAAAGCACATAAACTCAAAAGAAATGAGAGAGATTATAGTACAGGACAGGTATATACTTTTGCAAAAAGATTCGATTATCTAGTTAAGAAAGCTCCAACAAATACAACGGGTGGCAGTACCCCGGTAGGAAGTGATACTGATGCATCTTCAGTGCCATCTAGTAGTGAGAATGGAGATGCACCAGAGATAGTCCCGACTACTGATAACACTACTTTTTTTGGAGAGGTCCAGAGGCTAAGGAAGGGGAATCGGGACTTAGAGATGAGAAATCGAGATACACAAGCAAAAAGACAAGGAGAGGTAGTAGGGGGGGCAGGAGATCCAGGGGCAAGAATAAGGAGCCTGAGATCGTGGAAACAATGATGACAAATGATGAATCCATTGCATGTAACATAGAAGTGATCAATCTATCCTCTTGTGAATTATCAGACAATATGGTAACTGTTTTGAAAAAAGGTTTGGGTTTTTGTCCAGCAACGAATTTAGATTGGTGTATGACGAAAATAGATCTCTTTAAATTTGTAAGAAACCTTAAAATCAAGAAATACTTTGCCAATGCACCTGTGAAAGATAAACAATCCTCTAATAAAGTCCTAAGTGAGATCACGATACAAGAACTGAAAGATACTCAACTTCTTTTATCACTTACTGAGAGGGAAGATGGCCCAGTTACAATGCAGACACTTATTGAGGATCTAGAGATATCAAGATTTCAGAGGGAAGGGAGTGGATTAAAGGTGAAGTCAAAATGGACTCCACAACTTACTCCAGGGAATACCATCGATACATTCTTTAAGATGGTTAGTGCAGATATAGACAAGGTTATGGATACCACTAGACGTAGGGTCACTAGGATACATCGAGATAATCTCACACTCGGAGAAAGAGAAGCCCTACATGAGCTTACGAATAACAAAGCCATAACGATACGTAGTGCAGACAAGGGAGGGAATATAGTGGTACTAAACACTATTGATTACAACAATGAGATCTACTCCCAGCTCAATGATACCTTGTTTTACGAGAAGTTGGCCACTAATCCCATTCCAGAAATAATTGTAAACATAAATGATGAAATTAAATCATGGTACGAACAAACATTGTTAGATTATGATGAGTACCTTTACCTCATGCTAAGTACACCAAGATCACCGTGTCTATATACTCTCCCGAAAGTCCACAAATGCCGGGACAAACCGCCAGGGCGGCCTATTGTCTCCGGCATTGGTGGCCCTACAGAGAGATTGTCTGAATTCATAGATTGCTTTTTGAGGCAGTATGTCTATAACTTACCGTCTTTTATTGAAGACACCAAGCACATACTGAACCTACTTGAGGACATTGTATGGGAGGATGGGATGTTACTAGTGACACTGGACGTGGTATCCCTTTATACCATTATTGATCATGATATGGGCATACGTGCTTTGGACCACTTTTTCAGCAAGAGACCGGCTGAAATGTTTGACCACACTCAAATGCTTTTGCGAATGACTAAACTGGTATTGGAAAATAATGTGTTCTTATTTGATGGCCAGTGGTACAGACAACGCCTTGGGACGGCGATGGGTTCTAGATTTTCTCCGTCTTTTGCCAACCTATTTATGGGTTGGTTTGAGGCGGAGCGAATCTGGGGCCCTGAAGGAACTGAATGGACTCCATATATACACTACTGGGGTCGCTTTATTGATGACTGCTTGATGATATGGACAGGCACAGTAGAGAAGCTCAAAGGTTTCTTTGATTACCTAAATGAGAACACTTACAATTTGAGATTTACAACTTCTTATGACAGGCAGAAAATCACCTTCTTGGACGTGGAGTTATATGTGGAGGGAGCGAGGATTCACAGTCGGATGTATCGGAAGCCTACAAGTTGTAACGCAATCTTGCATGCTGAGAGCTGTCATCCTGAGTATCAGAAAAGAGCCATACCATATGGGGAATTGATTAGAGCTCGACGCAATTGCTCAATGGATAGAGAGTTTGAACATAATGTGGCAGATATGACATCCAGATTCCTTAATCGGGGATATAAACAAGATGTGGTTAATAAAGCTGTATCTAGGGCAAAGAAAGTGAGAAGACAAACTACACTAATAAGAGAGAGTAAAGATGGCAAAACAACAGATCAGAAGGTAAGACTGATAACAAATTATGGAAAGGACAGCTCCAAATTGTTTACTATTTTGAACAAACATTGGCACCTGCTATGGGTAGACAATGATCTGAAACCATACATTCTTGACAGACCGAGTGTATCATTTAGAAGGGGTACGACTTTGAAGAACATGTTGAGTCCTAGTTACCCACATAAACAAAGTAAAAGTGATTGGCTGACCAGCTTTAAAGGTTTCCACAAATGTGGGAAATGTATTTCATGCAGATGGGTAAAGAAGAAGGTTCTGTGTTTTGAATACAACAATTCGGGTAAATACACTATTGGCATGTTTATTAATTGTGACACAACATATGTGATTTATGTGATTTCATGTACATGTGGCAAAATTTATGTAGGGAGTACTAAGAGAAGACTCAAAGACAGAATTGCTGAACACTATAGAGCACTGAAAAATGGAGACACACGATATCCCATTGCGTCACACTTAATACAGAACTTTGAAAACAAGGATCAACATGTCTTTTCCTATCATGGAATTGACCACATTAAGCCAGACCCACGGGGTGGTAACAGGGTGCTAGCATTGAGAAAGCGGGAAGTACTTTGGCTGATCAGACTGAAAGCGGTTGAATGTGGTCTTAATGTAGATCATGAGTATGAATTTTATCTTGGCAACTGAATACTATGCATTGACACTAGAGTGTAACTCAGAAAAAACATTGCTGGTGCCATATATTTTGCTCTATTTGACATTAGTGTCTCTCAAAACTGTATACTCCACGGAACAAGAGTGATGATTGATATGTAAAGTGATCGTGAATTTATATACAGATGATAGGGAATGAATTTTACTGTATTATAATGGTTAAACCCCCTACCTCTCTGTATTGTCTTATGCTAGTAACACGTGATAATGATAGACAATGGATAATGTTAATTATTAAAAGGGAAAGGATCGTGGTTTACCTGAAGACCCCATCGGTTCGCATATCATGAGAGAGGTTCCTCTAAACCAATTAGTAGAGGTTGTGTCAAATGAACAACAAAAATATAGGATTGAATATTAAATAGGTACATAATACAGACATTGTGAGTGACGGCTTCACATTATCAACTGAAGACTATTACTTGATCTGATGAACAAGAGCCTTTATAGATATCCATTTAAAGATGGCGGGAGTGTAACTCGTTTAGAGGTTTTGCCAGTCTGTAATGATATGAGGACATTACAAGATGGCGCCCGCACAAAGTGACTATATATTGACACTACAAGATGGCGCCCGTGCTGAACGCCAAAGTCGGAGTACACTTGACTTACCAACGGTGAGCACGAAGCTTCTTATTTGTACAATTAGGTTAGAAAGTAGGGTAGACTCGATACTTATGACTGTACCCACTTTTCTTTTAATAGACACGGACTCGTGTGTGATACTTATGGAAATGGAAAGTTACTAAGAATATTTATAACGTGATTTATACTACGCGCTGACATTGATTTTTAAGGTGAGATATACATAAGTTGACTCATGACTAGAGTTGGATAATTGTTGAAACCGTCGTATGCTCCTATAAATAATAATATTGATACATTTGTTAATTTACTTTAGGAATTGACGAGAATGATTTACGGTAATTGAATGGGAAGTTACAATTCTGGATAGATCCATATACTTTTGAGCATAAATACTATAAATCCGAATACTATTTGGTGAGTGGAATCATCGATCGTCTTTTAATTGAATTGACAATTCATGACCAATCTGTGCATTTAGTAAACAAGATACTCGTTACAAACTTGAAATATTAATCTAACTTATAGGTGAGGACATAAGAAAGAGTATACTGAATAATACGAAATTACGAATTGCTACGCGAAGATGAGTTGAGTGTAGACATCTACCACCAACTAGGTGAGCTATATACTTGTGATCTGTTAACTATGGGTGTTATCGGGAACCACAAACCTTAGACCTATAAACTGTATATACATGACTCGTATTTAAATGGAGCTGGTGATGTTTGCAATACATTGGTTTGCTTTGTTTTACGTTGAGATTCATGTCTTTGGCAGATTTGTTCCTTCATGGAGAAATCAATGTGTTAATATTCAATTGTATACTAGATCTTGGTTTGAGATGGAAAACCAATGTGATAGTTTTAATGGAATTTGTTAAGAATTTATGAATCGTTTATGTTTTGTAATTTAAGCTGCGCGAATTAAGACTGACTGTTAATATTTGGGTTGCAGCCCTGAAGTAGTCAAATTTTCCTATACGGATTTGATGAAACGCGCGTTGGCTGCGAGCAACTATTTGTTGGAAATTGGACTTGATCCGAATGAAGATTGGACATTAAAAAGAAATAGTGAAAACTATATAAAGACTTTTGTTGATAATATTGAGTGCTCGGAAGAACACAGTTTATGTTTGGAACCTTGGTTTGTCTTGGTGACTGAGGTAACCAGTCCCCCACCTCTTCCTGAGCACCATCATTGATATTTTGATATTGTATTGTTCTTATTACGTATACCTTGATTTGTGCTGTGCGCTCCTTTAAGCTGTTACTATTTCTGACGTACATTTTGTAATTAAAATACGACAGGGCCACTTACAATAAAATTATCTAGATATACATTTGCGGGCAAGTACCATGGGTGACGTTAATTCGAACTTTCAATAGTACAGTAATCAATAACACATCAGAACTTAATATCAATAGGGATGTCGAAATATTCAATCAATTCTCGTCCCCGCCCGCCATGTGCTTCAAAACTGCATACGTATCTCGTGATATCAAGGTTGTGCAACCAATACACAACAAGGAGTTACGAGTCCCATTTATACCGGCACCATTTTGGGCGAGGCCGGGCAGGTCCAGATATAGTCAAAATGTCTCCACCAACCAGCGGTCGGACCAGAACCCCTTTCGGCAGTCAAAAAAGGTTCAGTTAAATGACAACAGAAGAGATAGGCAACAAGAACCAACAGTCAAAAGAGGGGAGGGCAAGATCTGAAGCCATTGTTCTACAAACTCTCAACCAGTCTTGGATGGAAAAATCCTGAAGAATGTACAAACTGAAAACCAGTTTTTGTCTGTATAGCATCAGCAGCAACGCTTGAGTCAGCTTTGTGTGAAGCCGCTATTTTGATTCAATCAATAGCGTCCCCCTGCACACATTCAGGGACCTGGTCATGTCTTCAGGTCAAACGGATTGTGGGACAAGATGCAGAAAGGAAAAGAAAAAAGTTCTGCAATAGTGAAGCTGCAGCAGGTGCAAATAAGCTTCAGACAGTGTTACAAGCGCTGCACAGAACTCTCAACTATGACACCACCTCCGTGCCATCCGGATCTTGGCGCCTTGTGCTGGTTCCGACCTATTCACGCATTGGTCCGCTACTGACACCACCTCATAGGCCAACGGGACACCCCACGCCGACTTTCGGCGCAGCATTGTAGGATGGCCACACCAGTGCGGCAACTTGCTAGACACCACCTCGGTGCCATCCAGATCTCGGCGCGTTGTGCTTCCTTCGGCCTACTGTAGCCGCAAGTGCGGACGCAACTCAGCTGGATAGCGAGTGAAACACCAAAGGGCGCCCCACTGCAGCCGAGGAGCCTCCATCTTGGGGGCGACGCACAGCATCACATTGCTTTCCAATGCAGTCAGATCCTCAAACAGCCCCCACTGACTGACGCGACCTCACCGGCCAACGGGGCGCCCCACGCCGACTTTCGGCGCAGCATTGTAGGATGGCCACACCAGTGCGGCAACTTGCTGGACACCACCTCGGTGCCATCCGGATCTTGGCGCATTGTGCTGCCTTCGGCCTATTCGCACATCGGTCCGCTACTGACGCCGCCTCACGTGCCAACGGATTTTCTACGCTTTTTATAGCAGCGAGTAACGTAAGCATAACAGGTCATGTGACTTCTTTATAAAACTTTTCATTGGTTCATTTTACTTTTGGTTTCCTAATGATGGAAGGCTTGATCATATGACCTAAAAATAACACTTTTCATTGGATTAAAACATTTTTTTTTCCCAAACGATGAAAGCCCCACCTTGTTTCTATACGTTTCAGACTGAAGCTGGCGTCAGCCTGAGAGCACCACCATCTCGTGGCTCCGTCGTGGTCATTCCGCGAGCAATCATGGCAGCCGCTCCCCACCGGAAGCCTGCAGGAGTCGGGGGCCCCCAAGACTTTTGTAAAATCTTCAAGGCTCAGGGGACGTCCGAGTTCCAAGGTGTCCCAGGGCCATTTTAGTGGACCAGGCCCAAATCCGAAGAGCCGTCCGCCATTTTAAGAGTCCTGTGGCAGCCGCCTATCGCTGCACCGCAAGAGTGGGCGCAACTCAACTACATGGTGAGCGAGACGCTGTAGCCGTAAGAGCGGGCGATAAACAGCTGAATGGAGGATGAGGCACAGTGTAGCAAAAGCGGGCGGAATGGCAACTGAAACGGTAAAGGGGCGCCCCAGTACAGCAGACGAGCCTCCACCTGGGAGGCCCGTTCACGCCGCCTCCACCCCCCCCCCCCGGGGCGCCCCACGCCATTTTTCGGAGCAGCATTGTAGGATGCCAAAACCAGTGCGACAACTTACTGGACATCACCTGGGTGCCATCCACATCTCAGCGCGTTCTGCTGCCTTGGGACTATTCGCACAACAGACCGCTACTTACGAGGCCTCCCCGCGCACCCCCCGGGACGACCCACGCCGTTTTTCGGAGCTGCATTGTAGGATACCAAAAACCAGTGCGCCACCCAGGTAACATCACCTGGGTGCCGTCCAGAACTCCGCCTTGGGACTATTCGCACAAAACACAGCTACTGACCATTGTTGCTTCTTTTTTCAAAAAAACTTTTTTAAATGTATTTACTGTTTTTGTTGCGTTCTATATATTTATAAGTTATTAAAGTGTTAAAATCCTACTACTTTGTTGGAGTGCTATTTTTTTTTAATGTGACACATAATTGTAAAAACTTTGATGTACAAAGAGGCATCCCTGGAATCTTCCGCTTCAGGCTCGGTCCCACACACCCTCACAGTGAGAATCCCCTCCCCAAGCACAATACAGGATGGTTATCAGATATTAGGAACGCGTGTGGTGTGACGGATCTCATCGGGTGGGGGCCTTGATCTACTGTAACTCCTTTGAAGAGGGGTGATTCTCTACAGCTGGGGCCATAAACTACATCTGCAGGGCTAGGTGATAGCCTGGGACCGGCCTGGACAATCGGACACAGAGGAAGAGGAGTGTCAGAGGGTGCGGTAGTGAATAGGGTGAAAGGGTGGTGTCGGGCGGGCACAGGGTGTGATTCTCAGGGAAGAGCAGCGCACATGGGAGGAGGTTTCTGGCCCATGCATGAGAGAGAGAGCGGGGTGACCAGTGCGTGGGGGAGATGCTTGCGAGGGTGGGGAGCCATGCTGAGGATCGGCTGCGTGCAGAGAGTGGGTCTGGTCAAGGCATCTAAAATGGCTGCCGTGCTCAACAAAAGTGTGGCATTGCAAAAAAGACAAGATGGCGCAAACAATGTTTATCAATAAGGATTAATTTATAACAATTATTTTTTACAAAATATTTACTCGCAGTGACAAAATGGCGGTCAACAGTTCCTGATTTCCATCGAATCAAACGTTAACAGACGTCACGCAGCAAAAAAAAAAACGCTCACGCACAGCCGCTGGAAGACATGTATCAACATATATGAGCCTCCTCAGCCACCCTCAGAAAACATAAGGGGTCAGAATACGTCTCCCGTACCCCCTTATACCTAGAGGAGTGTCAGAGGGTGCGGTAGTGAAGAGGGTGAAAGGGAGGTGTCGGGCGGGCACAGGGTGGGGAGCCATGCTGAGGATCGGCGGCGTGCAGAGAGTGGGTCTGGTCAAGGCATCTAAAATGGCTGCCGTGCTCAACAGAAGTGTGGCATTGCAAAAAAGGCAAGATGGCACAGACAATATTTATCAATAAGGATTAATTTATAACAATTATTTTTATGAAAATATTCACTCGCAGTGACAAAATAGCGGTCAACAGTTCCTGATTTCCATCGAATCGAACGTTAACAGACGTCACGCAGCAAAAAAAAAAAAACACTCACGCACAGCCGCTGGAAGACATGTATCAACATATATGAGCCTCCTCAGCCACCCTCAGAAAACATAAGGGGTCAGGATACGTCTCCCGTACCCCCTTATACCTAGTAATTTAATTAAATCGAAACACAAAATGGCGAATTCACGTTTCGCTACCAGTTTG
Source organism: Lissotriton vulgaris (assembly GCF_964263255.1). Lineage (NCBI taxonomy): Eukaryota > Metazoa > Chordata > Amphibia > Caudata > Salamandridae > Lissotriton > Lissotriton vulgaris. Next base: position 134,017,253 of record NC_141695.1, read on the forward strand.
CGACCCGGTTCGCGAACCGAGAAGCGCTCTACCGCGAAAAATCAAATTTTTATTATTTGCCCCACGGGACCCTTTAATAACCCCAACATCATTCCTAGGGGGTCAAGAGGGGTCTACCTAGCCCCCTTTCATTAAATTCCCCCTTCGTTTTTCTCCTCCTCTTGTCTCTCGATCCTACCGAGAGACAAGATGGCGGCCGCACCGGACTGTTTAGAATGTTGACAGACACCGGAGAGCCAATCAGCTTTGCTACGCAAAGCTCCGTTACGCGAAAAGTACACGATCTGGCGCGCTATCGGGGACGCTGTCACAGATATATCTGTTTTTTTAAACGTTAATTTCTCAAAATCCACTGGAGCACATATGTTGAGACCCAGCAAAGGCACATCGGGCTAACAGTCCCTATAATTTTGCCAAGTTTCGTGCAAATCCATTCAGCCGTTCGAGCTAAAAGTGAGGCCAAAGGCATTATGGAAAAATGAATGGGAAAAACGCGTTTTGGGACCCCCCTTTTTTCTCGGCCCCCCCTTGACGGAACCCCCCCAAATTTTCAGGGGCTGCTCAGAAACAAAATGTGCCATTTTCTTGAAAATTTCAGCCGATTCCGTCCACAAACACCAAAGTTATTAGACATGGAATTTTCAAAAGTTCCATAGAGAAAAAATCCTAACTATATATACCTACTGGCGACCGCCAGTAGGTAATATATATATATATATATATATATATATATATATATATATATATATATATATATATATATATATATATATATATATATTACCTACTGGCTATCGCCAGTAGGTATATATAGTTAGGATTAATTCCCTATGGGATTTCTGAAAATTCTATGTCTAATAACTTTGGCGTTTGTGGACGGAATCGGCTGAAATTTTCAGGAAAATGGCACATTTTGTTTCTGAGCAGCCCCTGAAAATTTGGTGGGGTTTCGTCAAGGGGGGGCTGAGAAAAAAGGGGGGTCCCAAAACGCGTTTTTTTACATTGAGTTTTCCATAGGGCGGTTGGACTCACTTTTAGCTAGAACGGCTGAATGGATTTGCACGAAACTTGGCAAAATTGTAGGGACTGTTAGCCCGATGTGCCTTTGCTAGGTCTCAATATATGTGCTTCAGTGGATTTTGAGAAATTAACGTTTAAATCAAGATATATATCTGTAACAGCGCTCCGGGCAGCGATCCGGTCCGCTTACTTTTCGCGTTTCGGAACTTTGTGCGCAGAAAGCTGATTGGCTCTCCGGTGTCTGTCAACATTCTAAACAGTCCGGAGCGGCCGCCATTTTGTCTCTCGGTAGGATCGAGAGCGAAGAAGAGGTGAAAAACGAAAGGGGAATTTAATGAAAGGGGGCAAGGTATCCCCCTCTTGACCCCCTAGGAATGTTGTTGGGGTTATTAAAGGGTCCCGTGGGGAAAAGAAAAAAAAATGATTTTTCACGGTAGAAGCGCTTCACGGGCCGCGAACTGGGCCGCAAACTGGTAGCGAAACGGGAATTCGCCATTTTGTGCTTCGTTAATTAAATTACTAGGTATAAGGGGGTGCGGGAGACGTATCCTATTCCCCTATGTTTCCTGAGGGTGGCTGAGGAGGCTGATATATGTTGATACATCTCTTCCAGCGGCTGTGCGTGAGCTTTATTTTTTTTTGCTGCGTGACAGTCCGGAGCGGCCGCCATCTTGTCTCTCGGTAGGATCGAGAGAGAAGAAGAGGTGAAAAACTAAGGGGGAATTTAATGAAAGGGGGCAAGGTATCCCCCTCTTGACCCCCTAGGAATGTTGTTGGGGTTATTAAAGGGTCCCGTGGGGAAAAGAAAAAAAAAATGATTTTTCACGGTAGAAGCGCTTCACGGGCCGGGAACTGGGCCGCAAACTGGTAGCGAAACGGGAATTCGCCATTTTGTGCTTCGTTAATTAAATTACTAGGTATAAGGGGGTGCGGGAGACGTATCCTAATCCCCTATGTTTCCTGAGGTTGGCTGAGGAGGCTGATATATGTTGATACATCTCTTCCAGCGGCTGCGCCATCTTGCCTTTTTTCCAATGCCACAATTTTGTCGTGCACGGCAGCCATTTTAGATGCCAGGCTGGTCCCAGGCTATCACCTACCCCTGCGGATGTAGTTTATGGCCCCAGCTGTAGAGAATTCAGACATGCCAACCCTCCCGATTCAGGCGTGTGACTACTGATTTCAGTGCTAGTCTCCCGCCTCCCGATTTCTGCAAGCAAAAACCCGGGGGCATATTACGAACAACTAGCGATAATTTTTGTCTCTAACTTGTTTAGAGACAAAAATTATCGCCGCACATCGGCGATTTTTATCGCAGATAAACCTTGCTATTATCGCAGAAAAGTCAGCGATATTCATGTATTATCGAGTAAATGCTCTTAGCCATGTTATCCACCTCCCATTGGATAACATGGCTAAGAACTGCTCAGGGCAGGTGTTAGATTTTGGAGATATTCGCGCTTAGCGCGAATATCTCCAAAAGTTGGTAATAGAAGATAGCGATGTTAGGGACTGTTTCCAGTCGCTAACATCTTGGCACGCCACTTTGCATGTCATTAGTGATAAGTATCACTGACATGCAAAGCGGGGCCCAAGATGGTCGCTATCTCCTTTTAGCTGTCACTAACTGGTGTTAGCGACAGCTTGGTAATAGGGAGATAATTTTATCTCCGCTTTCATGGCTTTTAAAGCCAAAAAAGCGGAGATAAACCCCCTTGATAATATGCCCCACGATTCCTTGGGGGTTTCAGCTGACAGGGCTTGGTATTGTGTTACATGGTAATTTTTCCAGGAAACGTCAGAGGGTCGATGCAGGGGTTCTAGAAGAGGTGATAAACCATTTAAGCCTCATGAACAAGCGCATGGTCTTTTAAAGATTTGTGAAGTACTCGGGGCGGCGGTGTGTGTGTGCCCTCTTTCAGGAGCGGGCGGGGGGGCACTGCCAGCAACTTGCCAGGTCAGGTAGTGTTCAACACGTGCATCACCCTTTCTCTGCCTGCTATTGCGCTCCATGCTTCGGAAAGGTAAGAAAAAGAACGTGCATTTGAGTTTGAAATGTCCGATCCGGCAGCAGCACACTTCCAAAGCCCACACATGACAATAACCTGATTCAAGGCCCCATTCACCCGTTTTTAAAAAAATAGATAACACTCCAACAAAGTAAGATTATAAAACTTTATTAACTATTAACTATAACGAGCGGAACAAAAACTAAAAACATTTAAACATTTTTCAACACAAAAAGCAACAATGGTTAGAAGCTGTCTTTTGTGCGAATAGTCCCAAGGCAGCACAACGTGCAGAGTTCTGGACGGCACCCAGGTGATGTCGCCTGGGTGCCGCACTGGTTTTGGGATCCTACAATGCAGCACAGAAAAACAGCGTGGGGCGTCCCGGGTGGTGCGGGGGGAGGCCTCGTCAGTAGCGGTCTGTTGTGCGAATAATCCCAAGGCAGCAGAACGCGTTGAGATGTTGATGGGACTGTGTCCAGTGTCACATGGCTGACACAACATGTACGACAGGCACCCAGGTGATGTCCAGTAAACTGCCGCACTGGTTTTGGTATCCTACAATGCTGCTCCGAAAATTGGCGTGCGGCGGCCCGGGGGGGGGGCTTGGGGGAGGCAGCGTGAACGGGCCTCCCCAGGTGGCGGCCATCTAGCTGAGTTGCGCCCGCTCTTGCGGCTACAGCGTCTCGCTCACCATGTTGTTGAGTTGCTCCCACTCTTGCAGTGCAGCGATAGGCGGCAGCCACATGGCTCTTAAAATGGCGGACGGCTCCTCGGTTTTGGGCCTGGTCCACTGAAATGGCCCTGGGACACCTTGGAACTCGGACGCTTGCCTGCTAGGGCTTGGGCTCCATTCTCGAAAAGCGTCCCCTCAGCCGTGAAGATTCTACAAAAGTCTTGGGGGCCCCCGACTCCCGCAGGCTTCCGGTGGGGAGCGGCTGCCATGATTGCTCGCGGAATGACCACGACGGAGCCACGAGATGGTGGTGCTCTCATGCTGACGCCAGCTTCAGTCTGAATGACCCAGAAACAAGGTGGGGCTTTCATCGTTTGGGAAAAAAAAATGTTCTAAACCAATGAAAAGTGTTATTTTTAGGTCATATGACCAAGCCTTCCATCTTTAGGAAACCAAAAGTAAAATGAACCAATGAAAAGTTTTATAAACAAGTCACATGACCTGTTATGCGGCATAGGGCTACAAAAAGCGTAGAAAATCCGTTGGCACGTGAGGCGGCGTCAGTAGCGGACCGATGTGCGAATAGGCCGAAGGCAGCACAACGGGCCGAGATCCGGATGGTACCGAGGTGGTGTCCAGCAAATTGCCGCACTGGTGTGGCCATCCTACAATGCTGCGCCGAAAGGCGGCGTGTCCAGCTGAGTTGCGGTCACTGTTGCGGTACAGTGACTCGAACGCGCCGAGATCCGGATGGCACCGAGGTGGTGTCCAGCAAATTGCCGCACTGGTGTGGCCATCCTACAATGCTGCGCCGAAAGACGGCGTGTCCAGCTGAATTGCGGTCACTGTTGCGGTACAGTGACTCGAACGCGCCGAGATCCGGATGGCACCGAGGTGGTGTCCAGCAAATTGCCGCACTGGTGTGGCCATCCTACAATGCTGCGCCGAAAGACGGCGTGTCCAGCTGAGTTGCGGTCACTCTTGCGGTACAGTGAGTCGAACGCGCCGAGATCTGGATGGCCCCGATGTTGTGTCCAGCAAGTTGCGGCACTGGTGTGGCCATCCTACAATGCTGCGCCGAAAGTCGGCGTGGGGTGCCCCGTTGGCTTATGAGGTGATGTCAGTAGTGGACCGATGTGTGAATAGGTCGGAACCAGCACAAGGCGCCAAGATCCGAATGCAAAGTCCTGGATGTTGAGTGCCTCAGTTGAGAGTTCTGAGCAGTGCTTGTAAGACTGTCTGAAGCTTATTTGCACCTGCTGCAGCTTGACTATTGCCCTGGTGTGGCCAAAGGTCGTACATGACATGGGCGGCCGGCTCCCGAGGTCCGGCGGAACTTTTTTCCTTTTCCTTTCTGCTTCTTTTCCTACAATCCGTTTCATCTGAAGACACGACCAGGTCCCTAAATGTGTGCAGGGGGACGCTATTGATTGAATGAAAATGGCGGCTTGACACAAAGCTGACTCAAGCGTTACTGTTGATGCTATACAGACAAAAATTGGTTTTCAGTTTGTACATTCTTCAGGTTTTTTTTTTCCATCCAAGTCTGATTGAGAGTTTGTAGAAAAATGGCTTCAGATTTTCCTCATACTACTCTTCAACATTCTTCCTAAATGTAACAATGTGAAACTCACTAGGAGAACGGCTGTTTCTGTTTCCTTTCAAAATGCTGCCAACAATATTTTCTGAATGGAAGACACCATCTTGTAGCATAAAGGGCCGAAAGGGGTTCTGGTCTGGCCGATGGTTGGTGGAGACATTTTGACTATATCTTGGACCTGCCCGGCCTTGCCCAAAATGGCGCCGGTATAAATGGGACTCGTAACTCCTTGCCCGCAAATGTATATCTAGAAAATGTTATTGTAAGTGGCCCTGTCTTATTTTAATTACAAAATGTACGTCCACCGATTCCGCAACTGTTAGACACCTTTGTTCTTGCAACCTAATGGCCCGCTCGTTACGTTCTTCTACAGTGTAAATGTCTCCTCATCATATACGATTTCAGTTTGCTCCGTGGCCGGCCCACGTGGTTATAGGCCCGTATTTGTATACTGACATTTTCACAATAAAGGTTTTTAAAACAAAACACGGTAGTAGTATTTACATTGGTAAAGTTTTTAATTTTAGTCACTGTTTTCGAATCAGTAAAAGGCAAGTGAAATAAAGCAGTCTAATTACATGACGGATAAAAGGTATAATATGTAGGAACGCAGTAAAGATAAATGGTCAAGGGCAGTTGTGTTTTTCATGTCTGCAACATAAAATGATCGATAAGAGTCTGATAATCAGGCGTATCGGCGACTAAGACAGCAGGCCGAATCTCTTTTACTCAACGGCTCCGTCATGGAAGGAAGAAACGCCCTTTTTCTCGAAAAAGGAATATATTTTACTTGCAAGACAGTTGTAAATTTTCCGGGAAAGTACATTAGCCTGGAATATTATAACATATGTTTGAAAAAAAAATATTGTTCGAAAACAATAAAAAGCGTAATTTTTAGGTCATATGACCAAGCTTTTCATCATTAAATTAACAAAAGTAAAATGAACCAATGAAAAGTTTTATTAACAAGTCACATGACCTGTTATGCTTACGTTACGCGCTGCGCGCCGCGCCTCGGATCACTTCCGGGTGCGCTAACGCGGCGTGTCATATAACGCATTACGCGACAACGTAGGTCAAGAATATAGTCAAAATGTCTCCACCAACCAGCGTTCAGAACACAACCCCTTTCAGCAGTCCAAAAAGTTCTGTTAAATGACAACAGAGGGGACAGGCAACAAGAACCATCAGTCAAAGAGGGGAGGGCAAGTTCTTCTCTTCCGGGTCATGTTGGGGCGCTACCGGAACTGATCGAATTGGTAGTCTACAGTGTTTCTGGATGTTTCAGACTAAAGCTGGCGTCAGCATGAGACCACTACCATCTCGTAGCTCCGTCGTGGCCATTCCACGAGCAATCATGGCAGCCGCTCCCCACCAGAAGCCTGCGGGAGTCGGAGGCCCCCAAGACTTTTGTAGAATCTTCACGGCTGAGGGGACGCTTTTCGAGAATGGGACCCAAGCCCTATCAGGGAAGCGTCCGAGTTCCAAGGTGTCCCAGGGCCATTTTAGTGGACCAGGCCCAAAACCGAAGAGCCGGCCGCCATTTTGAGAGTCCTGTGGCAGCCGCCTATCGCTGCACCGCAAGAGCGAAAGCAACTCAACTACATGATGAGCGAGACGCTGTAGTCGCAAGAGCGGGCGGTAAACAGCTGAATGGCGGAAGAGGCACAGTGTAGCAAAAGCGGGCGGAATGGCAACTAAAACGGTAAAGGGGCGCCCCACTACAGCTTGTCTTCAGGTCAAACGGATTGTGGGACAAGGTCCAGAATTGAAGAGTCATCAAAAGGCAAAAAGTTCCGCCGGACCCCGGGAGCCGGCCGCCTATGTCGGGGGCGATCTCAGGCTACACCAGTGCTATAAGACTTGGGGAGGGTGTCGGAGCCAAGCGTCTTCTCCGAGTCCATGGCCATCACACCGCCCCTCAGGGGCCTCCGTCAAGCTGTTTAGGAAGCTAACATATCACATTGTTTTCTAATGCAGTCAGGTCCACAAACGACACTCACTTACTTTGAGAATAGTGAAGCTGCAGTAGGTGGAAATAAGCTTCAGACAGTGTTACAAGCACTGCTCAGAACTCTTAACTATGGCATCCAACATCCAGAACTTATGCTATTTGAGAATGGCAGTGACATCGAAGCATCTCAGGGACCAAAACCATTAACGTACTTTCACGTATGAAAATCTTACTTGGGGAGGGGGCAGGAGCGAAGCGCCCCCTCCCAGTCAGCGCCACCACACCGTATGTTGAAAATTTGAAGCCATCGTTCTACAAAGTCAACCAAACTTGGATTGAAAAATCTAGAAAAATGTACAAACTGAAAACCAGTTTTGGTCTGCATAGCATCAGTAGCAACGCTTGAGTCAGCTTTGTGTCAAGCCGCCATTTTGATTCAATAAAGCACAGGCATTGAAAAAGGCTCAAACTCAGAACTCTAAACTATGGCACCCAACATCCAGTAGCTTGCCATCCGGATCTTGGAGCCTTGTGCTGCTTTCGATCTATTCACACATCGGTCCACTACTGACATCATCTTATAAACCAACGTTATGTAAATAGTTTTTTAATAAAATGTTTTACCCTGTTTCTTTGCTGGTGTGTTGTCTATATTTTTAATATTTGCATAGGGTTTGTCGTTATTTTGTGCGGGATGGGTGATGGAGCCGAGCTGTCTTGCAGCCCTCATGGTGTGGAGCTCAGTTCATCTCACTATTTTCGTATTTCTCATGAAGGGTTGTTCCTAATATTTCTACTTTAGCGAGGTCAAAAAGAGATCCAATTAGTGGCATACTGATTTTGCTCGATTACTTTTATTTTTTTACACGATTTTTCACTATCTGCAAAGACTAAACAGAGTATTGCGACTTTGTGCTTGTTTGTAAATAGAGAATGATCCAAAGAGAACCAATTCTAAAACAGTAAATGCTTGGACAACAATCAATCAAATGGAGAGACAAGCAGGCACGACGGATTACAACGGGGGCAAAAGCTTGCGTTAACTACCGTTCACTATCTGCAAAGAGAGAGTACTACTAAGGCAAAAGAGGGGAGGGGGGGGTGCAGCGTTCAAAGCACATCAGCGTGCATAAATACGAAAATGTTTTTATCTATCACGTACTTGACATTTTAAAGCTTTTCATATTTGCTATTAAAAAACCAATGAAATTCACAGAAAAAACCATAGGTTATAGTGGATATATAGTTAGGAATTTGCATTTACAAAACCTTGAAAATTCAATGAAAAAACCATTGGTTTTAGGCCATATATAGTTAGGGATTTGCATTTACAAAACCTTATTTTACTCGCATAAAACCATTGAAATTCCATATATAGTTATAAGCGCTAACTATATATCGCGCACCCGCAATCCACTGCTGATGATGTCACATATTACATCATTCATGACATGGTTAGTGACATCACTGATGACATCACTGATGACATCTCAAATGACATCACTGATGACATCACTGAAAACATCTCATTTGACATGACTGATAACATCACTGATGCTATCATTCATGTGATAATACGATGAACCTCTTCAGACTCTAATATAACCTTAGATACAATCAGTGTAAACAGACACTCACAGACTGTCACTCATCCATGGAGTTACTCACACACCTAGTCAGTCATGCAAAGAATCAATCACACCTCCATTTCCTCAACTATACAGTTATACAAACTTTACTTATTCAAACATATACTAACACATATTTACTCTCTTATACAATCCCTGATACAAGTTCACAATGATCCATACAGCCACTCACACATTCACTGTCTCTTATGCACAGTTATTTATATATGTCAACTCTCACATGTACTGTGTTTTACATATGTACTTACTTTGACATGTAGCACTGAGATATCCATTCACTCACCAATACACTCATGCACACAGTCAACCGCCCATACAGCTGTTTACACATGCACTTTTGAAACCATACATCTAGTGAATCAACTGCTCACACATCTATGCACAGAGTCATACACCTCCCAGCCACCCACACACACACTCAGTCTCCCATACAAATACTTGGGCAACCAATCAATAACCCATATAGTTACTAATATAGCTACTTATCAACACATGCAACAGTTTACAGAACAACAGACATAATGATGCACAAATTAAGACAGTTTAGTCACTAACCCATGCACTCAGTGAGACACATTTAATCACTCACTCACTCATACAGTCAGTCATGCACCTACTAAATCCTTCATCCAGACACTTATACATCCACTCATTCTTCAATATGTAAGACATATTTTAACTTTACAGAAACATACAGTCACTGGATGTTGTCATCAGTGATGTCATCAGTGATGTCATTTGAGATGTCATCAGTGATGTCATTTGAGATGTCATCAGTGATGTCATCAGTGATGTCACTAACCATGTCATGAATGATGTAATATGTGACATCATCAGCAGTGGATTGCGGGTGCGCGATATATAGTTAGCGCTTATAACTATATATGGAATTTCAATGGTTTTATGCGAGTAAAATAAGGTTTTGTAAATGCAAATCCCTAACTATATATGGCCTAAAACCCATGGTTTTTTCATTGAATATATATATATATATATATATATATATATATATATATCAGGTTAAGCAAGGTTTCCAACCTACAAGCATCACATAGAAAAGACCATCGTCAAACGTGAGCATAAAATCTGGTGACATCCCTGAATTAAATAACACAAAGGTTGAGCGCACTAGGCAGAGTGCCTGCCCCCAAGATGACCAAAATACTGTGAGGCTCCTCGTGCCAGGTGAATAATCCTTCTGAATCCCGGCAATGCAAGACCCCTGAAATGTCATAATTTGTTGGAGCTCAGCCAAAAACACTGCAAGTAGCTACTGATGGGAGAGCCATAAGCCATCTGTACTGATTACAGCCCTGGACCTGTGCTTTTCAAGATGGCTGCTACCGTGACAGAAATGCTACCACAGAGAGAGCAGAGTTGGGCAAAAGGCTGCTATCACCACAGAAGGTCAGGTTTATTGTGGCTTGCCGGCCCTTTTGGAGAGCACAGGGAGAGGTGGGGCAGGGCAAGACACACTTGAGGGTGCTGCTGTGGCCCGAATTGGGGCCTGCACTCATCACGTATGGCCAGCAAGAGTGGGGACAGCTGAAGTGAGTGAGCAGTCCAACTAGAGTACACTGACACCACACTCTAGCCTCTTTGGAAGTGGAGGCTAGTGTAATTAGCCTGGGGTAGATTGGGGCATTGCCGATCGAGGGACGGGGACCAGGCTGCTCAGCGGGGTCTGCATGGTAGGCCCTCTGTGGGGATGATCTCCAGGCACGTGCTGTAGAACTGGTTTTGCCAATGCCAAAGAGATCCTGGAGGTGCCTACCCGGTTTTAAAGTGGTGCTGATCCTGACCTGTGCATGGTAAGAATGCTGACCAGACTGAAGAGGGTGGCCTTGGTGCCATTTCACTTCATGATTACACAAGAGACACCCGTGAACACTGTGACCACCTGGGGGCTACCAGGGTACCAAAGCCCTTAAACCATCTGACTATTGGCCCAACCAAGGGCCTGTTTCTGGGTCCCACTAACTATGTAGGCCTGTGAACTATGCTGATGGTGCTGTGATGCCACTGGAATGGTAGTTCCTAAGGCCAGGCTCACTCCCACATCAGATCTCTTGAGAGATCCCTCCACCTTTGGCTCTACTTGATCAAATAATACAAAGTCCTCTGTTGCAACAGATATGTTCCCACAAGTTGTGCCAGTAAAGGATCTATGACCAAAGATTTTGGAAGCTCAGTCTCTCCCTTACCTAGAGGATATAGTCTCAACATAAATCTGGAAACTGAAAACCTATCAGGGTCTTTCCCCTCTCTTTTTAGAACATTCTGAATCGCAAGAATCACTGGTACCTCAGGATACAAAGGTCTTTGGAACTGGTTGAACCATTCACTGCTAGTGAAGGGCTGCTCCTCCTCAGAAGGTAGTGGAGATTAGGGAAAAGATAAAAAATCACTAGCTTAAAATGCTTCTTTAAAATGTATTTTCCTCTAGGAACAGAAAGATCTATGAGTAAAACCTATATCCTCTTCCTCAGACTCATGAGGAGCCCAAGAGGAGCAAGATGATGATGATGAGAAAGAATAGGATGACTTGTCTAAAAATGGAGGTGAGTCATGAGAAGGAGAGCCTCTCCTGCGTTGTTGGTTATATGCTTCAGAAAAAGACTTAACCATGTCTTACAAATCCCTATCGAGGACAGGTGAATAATGAAATCCTCCGCACCTAACTCCAATGATGGAGATGTATGGTGTGATTTTCTTGAATGCTTGCCGATACTAAAACAGCTAGCAGTTTCCCGGAACAACACAACATGATCAACAGAAACCATGCATTTATTATACCCACCAGAGGTCCTTAAAAACTGGCTTACCAAATTCTGGAATTAAATGTTTATTAGCCTGAAAATGTATAAACACCGTGTAGTATCGGGTTCCCAAGGCCTACATGCTTCGAAGATAACCCACTTACATCTAAAGAACTGTTGGCACGGAAACTGAAAAATTCAAAGAACAAGTTTATTAAGACCCCATGGGGTGGTGGTACATTCCTACAGCACCCTTCGGTAATGCAAGAAGTATCACACCGAACATCGGTGTGACTCGCTCTTTTATACAATTTGCAGGTAATAAAACAATAGGCGGTACAAGGTTACAAAGCGTTATGTACATATATGGTCATTTTTGGAACACAGCCAGCTCATTGGAGGGGTTACAACCCCGCTGGTCAGTTTGGCGGCACATTCCTGAGGGACGACTGGTCAATGGAGACTGCGCATGTACGGGCTTGACCAGTACTAAAAATAGCCTGTTGCTGGGCAAACTCAAGTGGTCGGTGGCACGGACAACGGACCAAAAGGGCACGCTGGCTACGAGGCCGCTTATGATCTAAGATGGCCGCCGTAACACACAAAATGGCGTTTCCGAGTATAGTCAAGTTAAGCGGGAAAACGTGTAGCACAGCTAAGCGCTAACTCGGCCATCGTCAAATTACGACAGACGACCCTTTTAGCGTTTAGCTGAAGCTACCTCATAGTGAACATAATCAGGGTGTTCATCTTCAATGTCGATTAACATTATTTGAGTTACTTCTTTATGAAGCATCATTTTATCATGAGCAAGAGCTCGTCTTGATGGTATGCAAGCCGATAAGCACATAGAACATAAAGCAGGGCCACATTGAATACATAAGCATACACCAAACAGTATCCCCACAATGATGCATAAAATCGTTAGCAATTTCCAACCCCAAGTGGTAAGCATTGACCAGAACCCCCCTGAAAGAGTCCAAGTTCCATTATCCGGGTGTATTTCAGCAGCTATCTTATGCAATTTCGAAATGGCATCATAAACAGATGGTGAATTGTCAGGTACATATACACAACAGCTGCTTCCGATGATTCTACATGCCCCCCGCGGTCAGCTAGAACTACATCTAGAACCATTCGGTTCTGGAGCGTAACAATCCTAGAAATCTGAAGTTCTTCGGTAATATTCCCTAATGCAATAGCAGTATCATTTGCTACAGCCTCAACAACATGGGTCAGTCGTCGTATCTTTCGACTATTCAAAGCAGCCCCAACAAAAGAAAACAGTCCCAAATTGAAATCCACATACTGTTGTAAAGCAGTGTCCGTCTGGTCAATGTCGTCCAGAACAACAGCACGTTTAACACGATTCAGCACGAAATCATGATAAAGAATATAGTCATTATGGTACATTGGTGGGGCAATAAATACAGGGGGCAGTACAAAAGATACATAGCAAGTGCCTAACCATCCCAACGGCAGCTGATGATAACCCTTCGTTCCACAAATAAAATACGTATTTCGAGATGCTACAAACGATATGCCATTTGGGCTGTCAAACGTAAGTGTAGTATTGCATTCGCTTTTCCCAACCGATATTGTACCTTTATTGCGTATACACACATCAGCTTTAGTGGCAATAACATTAATAACATGTGAGCTAGAGACATTAATGTTATGTTGGTTGCTGTAAACACGTGGGGCAGACACATTATTGGGGCGGTACTCCTCCCATTCGAATCAAGTACCCTCAGCTCGTGGATACCCATCCCGGTCATGGTAACAAATTTTATTCAAACGGAAAAGCACCCCCCCTTTTGTTGGCCATCTCAAAGTGAAGAGGAGAGTATACCAGGCGTTGCAGGATCCATTGTGTGAGAACGGGAGTGGAATGAGTGGAGTGCCCCCTTTCTTCTGGTGCCCGGGCAACATCCCACACACCCAGCAATTAGACGTGTTTGTCATATTATGTGTATGATGCAGGATTTGAATAAAGCTATTGTTCAAATAAGTCTGTCGGTGCCGTTCTTCATGGTAAGGCAAAGTGAAGTGAAAATGTTCAGATGGAGCCGGGGTAGTTGGCAGCAAATGTACACGTGCAGGCACCACAAGTTCGACTACCCAAGCTATCACTGCTATTACCACAATCGTCAAGACAAAAAGGATGGCACCAAGTATTCTTTTGTCCCGTGATGCACAAGACGCCATAGTTCAATTATTTTTTAAAGTCTTAAATAGTTCAGAAAGTTCACAAATTCTCAAATGTACATGTGTGTGTATTACACCTAAAAAAGAAAAATACGGTGCTGAGCTCCGAGGTAGCCGTTGTTTTCTTTTCCGGGGTCAAGACGGGTGTCGCTACTCTTGGCAGAACTGATCCCCCCCCTTGAGATTCCCGGCTTCCGTTTCACAAACCCCAGAGCGGTAACCAACCAGTCTCGAAAACCCAAAAAATCTTCCTATCGTGGCCGCAGATTATAGCGCTCTCGTCCAGAAACAGTGTGGTCCGGGAAGGCTCCCTCAACTTCGGCCGATGTCACAGCTGGGCTCTTTTCTTTCTCCAGAATCTCTTGGAAGTCGGTCAACACAGCAGGATTCACTAGATCAGGAGAGACACGACGGCAGTGTGTTGAATGTATCCACCGCTTCCTATTGGTCACTCGTACAGCTGTTCGAGTCGCCAGGAGGACCTGCTCGGGGCCTCTCCACCTCGGTTCCAAGCTGTTCGCCCTCTCAAACGATTTAATCATGACGTGGTCACCAGGGCGAAGATCATGGCCTTCTCCAGTAGAGTTGTCAGGGAGCGCTTCTCGAACCTGTTGATGAATAGAAAGTAAATCATTTGTTAATCGTGCCAAATAATCGTTCATCATTATACAAGGCACATCATGTATCAATCGCGGCTTAGGCACCCCCCAAATATTCATAGGCCTTCCAAACACCACTTCATATGGTGTGAGGCCTGTTCGAGAGTGGGGGACCGATCTGAGAGAGAGCAATGCTAGCGGTAAGGCATCCGGCCATTTTAATGATGTGGACGCCACAATTTTAGCCAGTTTTAGTTTCAATGTGGCATTATACCGCTCAACAAGACCTGCTGACTGAGAGTGGAACACAGCATGAAACTTCTGCTGAATCCCCAAGCCTTTCAACACATACTCCACAATTTTCCGGACAAAATGAGGCCCATTATCGCTCCACAAAAATTTGCAAACTCCAAATCGAGGGAAATACTCCTTGAGCAAAACCTTAGCTGTTGTCAAAGCTGTATTATCTTTTGTGGGGAAGGCCTCAACCCATTTGCTAAAAGCACACACCACCACTAAGACATACTTAAGGTTATTGCAGCGCTCAAGCTGGATGTAATCCATTTGAAGTACCTCGAATGGGTCAGAAGGTGGAACGAACCCTCCTTTCGGAGTATGGGTCCCCTTTGCAGGATTGTGCTGCAAACATATCAGGCAGGTCTGCACTACTCTCTTGGCAGTATTAGCAATCTCGGGATGCTCCCAAACTCGTGTTAACAATCGAGTGATTGCAATAGCCCCCACGTGCGCCAACCCATGTGTCATCTGGACCATCGCCTGCAAGTAAGCTGCAGGCAATTTCCATTTCTCCATGTCCTTGCTTCTCCAACACCCTTCATCATCTAGCACCCCATCTGCTGCCCATGCCGCAAGTTCTGATTCAGTAGCTGATTTCTGAATATCTAATATCTCCGCTCTAGCATCATTCCATCGCTCAGCTTGGGATTTTGTCACGTACATGGGGGAGTCAGTTCGGGACATAGCCGTTTGTCTCGCTATGCTGTCCGCAAAGGCATTTCCCTGACCCACTTCATCGGTGATCTTTTTATGGGCGCTACATTTTATTATCGCTACTTTCTTTGGACAAAGCAACGCATTTAGGAGATCATGCACCAATTCTCCATGCATAATGTGTACTCCATGAGAAGTCAAAAACCCACGCTCTCTCCAGAGCAGGCCGAAGTAATGTGCTACTCCGAAGGCGTACCGGCTGTCTGTGTATATGTTCACACATAGGCCAGCACTCAGTTCGCAGGCTCTTGTCAAAGCTATCAGCTCTGCTGCTTGAGCCGATTTCTGTGGTATTCTAGCTGTTTCCACCACTGTCTTAAGTGTCGTGATCGCATAGGCTGGGGAAGTCGTGCCATCTGGCAGCCTCAAACACGATCCATCAACCCACAGTTCCCCATCCACATCTGGAAGTGGCATATCCTGTAAGTCAACACGACCCTTTGTCTGTTCCTCGGTCAGGAAAACACAGTCATGGTGTTTTTCTTCCTGACCCTCCTCGACCGGATAGGGCAATAAAGTGGCAGGGTTCAGGGTAGCACATATTTTCAGTGTGATATGTGGCGCCAACAGTGTAAGCTCATATCCTGTTAACCGTGCACTCGTGAGATATTGGGTCTTAGTTTGATTTAGCAGGGCATCTACTGCGTGGGGAACTAACAGCAACAATTTGTGCGATAACACTATTCCCTCACTCTGCCGTATAGCTACTGCTGTTGCTGCAACTGCTCGAAAACACCCAGGTAACCCTCGTGCTACAGGATCAAGGATGGCTGAAAAATACGCACATGGCCTCTGCTTGTCCCCGTGTGTCTGCACTAACACTGATAACGCGCACCCATCTTTCTCGTGTACGTACAATGTGAAAATCTTCGTGTAATCTGGTGTACCTAATACGGGGGCAGAGCAAAGGGCCTGTCTCAATTGTTCAAAAGCATTTTGACATTCATCTGTCCATTCAAGAGGCATTGGCGTAGTTTTGGACAGTAACGCTAGCAAGGGTTTTATAATGTGCGAAAACCCCATGATCCACTGCCTACAAAAGGACGTTAACCATATGAAGGCGCGTACATTTCTGTGTGTGCGGGGGACTGGTGTATCTAAGATCGCCTGAATTCGATCTGATGTTAATGCACGCCCCTCCTTAGACAAAAGATGACCGAGGTAGGTCACCTTGGGTCTACAGTATTGTAGCTTTTTCTTAGAAACCTTGTGATTATTCTGTGCCAGAAAAGAAAGCAGCGCAATCGTACTCTCCTCACATTGTGCATAAGAATCTGCAGCAAGCAGAAGATCATCCACATATTGGATAAGGACAACCCCCGACTGTAACTCAAAGGAATCAAGCTGTCTTTTCAAAGCCTGGCTGTAGATACTCGGGCTCTCAGTGTAACCTTGAGGAACACGACAAAATCTATACGATTTAATATTTAACGTGAAGCCAAACAGATATCTGCTATCGGGATGGACAGGGATGGAAAAGAAAGCATTTTTCAAGTCAGTTACACTAAAGGTCGTTGCCGTTGGTGGTACCAGTGTGAGCAAGGTCGTAATGTCGGACACCACCGGGTATTGGGGAATGACAATTTTGTTAATTTCTCTCAAGTCAATAATAAACCGATAGACTTTGTCGTCAGTATCTCTCTTAAGAATCGGAAGAATAGGGCTGTTACAGACATTATAAGGAACTTCTTCCACCACTCCTGCAGTTATCAAATCTTGAACAATATGAGTCAGGGCAATTTCACCTTCCCTTGAAATCTTATACTGTGGCACCCGTGGCAGAGAGGCCCCCTCCTTAACAGTAATATGAATAGGTGGAATACGCATCTCCCCCACATCAGTGTCCGAGGTCGCCCATAACATGTGCGGGAGAGAGGCCAAAGCTGGAACGTCTAGTATAGTATAAAACCTATTTGGGTCAGGGTAATTGTCATTCAGGATGACCCATACTCCTTCAGGAGCGCACCGTATCGTTGCTCGAAAATATTTAAGCAAATCAATGCCCAGGATATTATCTGGTGTATAGGGCGATAGCAAAAATTGACCAAAACTAAAAAATTTGTCAAGACAGAGTGCAAGGGGTTTTGACAATGGGCTAGGGGAGGGTGTGCCATCGAACCCTGCACATGTTATCATTTCGCCAGACAGGGGAGCCCTCGGAAGCAATTTCTTTGACAAAGCGCTACGAGTAGCTCCGGTGTCGACTAGGAATTGATCAGTAGAACCCAAAATGCCCGCTGCTACATATGGACCCTCCTGATCTACCGGCACTTCAATTGGTTCCGTACCCCATCCTACGCAGTCCTATGCATGCACATAATCCTGGTGCTCCACATTCTCGCCCTCCAATATCTGATATTGGTTTCGTCTATCAAAAGTATTTCGTTCGTCCTGGCCACGGCCCCTCTCCTCAGCCCTTCCACGATCACCTCCACCACCTCTCGCCCCGTATAACCGCCCCGCGACCTACCGCCTCCTCGACCACGCTGGCTACGTTGTTCACGAAGTACCGGACAATCTTCAGCCCAATGCCCAAACTCTTTACAATAAGCACATTGATCCTCCGCTATATCCGTACGACCATACGACGTATTTCCTCCAACTTGTCTACCTCTTTCATTCCCTCTACCCTGTGTTCCACGAACCTGCGCCAACATCACCTTCGTTTTCAATTCTTTCGCTTTTTTATCAACACTTTCTTTAGCCTCCAACTCCTGCCGCTCATAATACTGAGCCATAGTCAACAAAGACGCAGGGGTCGCCTTGGCCCAGGAACTTTCACTCGATTTCAATCGCTTTGCAATCTCCGGCAGGAGATTAGCCACATACTTATCTACAAACAAATGCCGACCTGTATCGTCTGTTAAAGATTGACCACTGTAATCATGAAACGCCTCTTCGAAGCGTGTAAAGAAATCTGAAACCGTTTCGTCTGGCTTTTGTTTGCACGAGGCTAACATAGTCCAATCGATCTTTTTAGAAGGTACGAGCGTTTTTAATTTAATTAAAATAGCTGCCGGGAGGTCTAAAATCAACTGGCAAGGCTTACATGCCGGTTTCCTATCTAAATCAGCTGCATTTATTTCTTTCCATGTTCCCCCAAGTATTGATTCATCATTATTTTTACGAATTTGTCTCCACATATCAGGCGGAAGTATTAACCCAAAAAACAGATCTATGTCAACAAGAGTCATCACACAAGACGAAATAGCCCCTTCCACCCCTTCATAGAACGCTGCCGGGTTTTTACGAAGGTCAGGTAAAGAATTTTTCAACGCCATAACATCTGCTCTATTCCAAGGCGTATACACCCAGTTATATATAAAATACCCCTTCGCATCCTTTGACATTTTATCATCATCTGTACCTTCCCCTTTTGGTGGAACATACAAAGGTGCGGCTTCACGCATAGGCATAACATGCATCACAGAACTCTTATCTGAACCCCGGAGAGAACACTCCTTAGATTGCCCACTAGACTCCGGCCCGGACTCCTTATTCTTTTTCCGCTCCTCCCGCAATCTGGCAGTCTCATCTCGCAGCTGGATCAGTTGCTTGTAAAAGGCATCGACATCTGCAAAATCAAATAAACCTTTATCCAGATTCTCACGATGAACTGACACAGCCTTAGGTTCTAGCGTATCTGAAAATTGACGATATGCGGTAACAGCTTCATTTGCCAAAGTAGCCAAGAAATACAGTAATTCTTGTTCTGTCCAATTACCCCTTTCAGTAACAAGTTCAGACTGAGAAACAAAATTCGTATTCACTCTACGAGCCCAACTACGTAAATGTGCGGATCTCTCCGCAGAAAACCTGACACCAGATACACCCTTCTTTCCCGGCTTATCCTGTCCGTCGTCATCCGAGTCTGCAGTTGGAGCCGTAGGCGAAACGTACGGAGGCGGTGATCGATCTAGCAATGAAAAATCATCAATTTAATTATTAAGGACAGGATAAAGCGGTCGACGAATAGGGAATTGACCAGTTGTTTGCAATTTGCGTTCCCGTTCCTCCCTCTCTTTCTTTTCCTGAGCCTCCTTTTCCTCAAGCTGTAAAGCCTTATCTCGAGCAGCCTTGCGCTGCTCTTTGTCCGCCAAGGCAACTTCACGTTTCATTCGCTCACGCACTGCTTTCTCCCACATTCGTACACAATCAAACATGTTTTGTCTAGACCTTCGTTGAAACAAAAATTGCTCCACAAACTGTACTTTACGCAAATCGAACGACCCATGTAGAGGCCATTGCAATTCAGGATCCGATTTAGTGTACTTATTCCATAATTTACTGTACATTATAGGGGGAAGGCCAAATTTAATATACATTTCCCGATTTGGTGTTCCTTCTGGGGGAGCCGGCTGTGCTTCCGCTAACCTAATTGTGGTACCATTTCCAAGACAGCACATCCCTCGGAGTGTGCTTAAAACAGGCATGTTCAAAAAGTGTCACTAAAGCGCGACACCGTATAAAATGGCACTTTCAGTACTTCACACAAACGTGCCGCTCAAAGGGAAAAAAACAAAATTAGAGAAACATCTCTACATGCCTGCCTATGTGAAGTGCACTACACATATATATTCAAAGTTCACAAATTCACAAATGTTAGCTAACTCAAATCAAAAAACAAAAACAAGTGATGGACCGAATGTGGATCAATGTCACACATTCCCCCAGTCAAAAGATCTGGGCCCAAATCCATCGTTTTTTTGCACTCCACACCACCCTGGGTTAGACAATGGCGATATGCAAATCAGCTCTGACCCTGTTGCCCCATGGGAACAGTCCAGTCCGAACTACAAAAGCCATGTCCTTCCCAGAACGGAATCAAGCATCCGAGGACCGGACCGGTTTCGAGGTAACACCTCTCATCAGCCCGGCTAGCTTGACTCCAAGTGGTGTGGAGTGCCTGGGACCCACGTCTGGGCATCCCCAGCGCACTTAGGGCGGCAATTGCAAAAACAACAAGTGATGGACCGAATGTGGATCAATGTCACACATTCCCCCAGTCAAAAGATCTGGGCCCAAATCCATCGTTTTTTTGCACTCCACACCACCCTGGGTTAGACAATGGCGATATGCAAATCAGCTCTGACCCTGTTGCCCCATGGGAACAGTCCAGTCCGAACTACAAAAGCCATGTCCTTCCCAGAACGGAATCAAGCATCCGAGGACCGGACCGGTTTCGAGGTAACACCTCTCATCAGCCCGGCTAGCTTGACTCCAAGTGGTGTGGAGTGCCTGGGACCCACGTCTGGGCATCCCCAGCGCACTTAGGGCGGCAATTGCAAAAACAACAAGTGATGGACCGAATGTGGATCAATGTCACACATTCCCCCTGATTTGCATATCGCCATTGTCTAACCCAGGGTGGTGTGGAGTGCAAAAAAACGATGGATTTGGGCCCAGATCTTTGGACTGGGGTGAATGTGTGACATTGATCCACATTCGGTCCATCACCTGTTCTGTTTGCAAATTCGCCATAAGTGCGCTGGGGATGCTCAGACGTGGGTCCCAGGCACTCCACACCACTGGAGTCAAGCTAGCCGGGCTGATGAGAGGTGTTACCTTGAAACCGGTCCGGTCCTCGGATGCTTGATTCCGTTCTGGGAAGGACATGGCTTTTGTAGTTCGGACTGGACTGTTCCCATGGGGCACAGGGTCAGAGCTGATTTGCATATCGCCATTGTCTAATCCAGGGTGGTGTGGAGTGCAAAAAAACGATGGATTTGGGCCCAGATCTTTGGACTGGGGTGAATGTGTGACATTGATCCACATTCGGTCCATCACCTGTTTTGTTTGCAAATTCGCCATAAGTGCGCTGGGGATGCTCAGACGTGGGTCCCAGGCACTCCACACCACTGGAGTCAAGCTAGCCGGGCTGATGAGAGGTGTTACCTTGAAACCGGTCCGGTCCTCGGATGCTTGATTCCGTTCTGGGAAGGACATGGCTTTTGTAGTTCGGACTGGACTGTTCCCATGGGGCACAGGGTCAGAGCTGATTTGCATATCTCCATTGTCTAACCCAGGGTGGTGTGGAGTGCAAAAAAACGATGGATTTGGGCCCAGATCTTTGGACTGGGGTGAATGTGTGACATTGATCCACATTCGGTCCATCACCTGTTTTGTTTGCAAATTCGCCATAAGTGCACTGGGGATGCTCAGACGTGGGTCCCAGGCACTCCACACCACTGGAGTCAAGCTAGCCGGGCTGATGAGAGGTGTTACCTTGAAACCGGTCCGGTCCTCGGATGCTTGATTCCGTTCTGGGAAGGACATGGCTTTTGTAGTTCGGACTGGACTGTTCCCATGGGGCACAGGGTCAGAGCTGATTTGCATATCGCCATTGTCTAACCCAGGGTGGTGTGGAGTGCAAAAAAACGATGGATTTGGGCCCAGATCTTTGGACTGGGGTGAATGTGTGACATTGATCCACATTCGGTCCATCACCTGTTTTGTTTGCAAATTCGCCATAAGTGCGCTGGGGATGCTCAGACGTGGGTCCCAGGCACTCCACACCACTGGAGTCAAGCTAGCCGGGCTGATGAGAGGTGTTACCTTGAAACCGGTCCGGTCCTCGGATGCTTGATTCCGTTCTGGGAAGGACATGGCTTTTGTAGTTCGGACTGGACTGTTCCCATGGGGCACAGGGTCAGAGCTGATTTGCATATCGCCATTGTCTAACCCAGGGTGGTGTGGAGTGCAAAAAAACGATGGATTTGGGCCCAGATCTTTGGACTGGGGTGAATGTGTGACATTGATCCACATTCGGTCCATCACCTGTTTTGTTTGCTAACTCAAATCAAAGTCATAGGTCATAGAACTTCGGTAAGCGTCCGAGGACTACCTTACCGATCACAAATCATAGAACTTCAGTAAGCGTCCGCAGACTACCTTACCGATCACAAATCTTACCCAAAGCCTCAAAGGTCCAGATTCCAACTGCCAAGGTCTTTTAATCGAATCAGCCAAACGGCACTTTATCCAGCAACACCGACGATCGAAAACTCAGTCGGAGACCGGCGCCACCTGGAAGGTCAGATCGGAAGGAAAGGAAGAAACACCGTGGGTGCCAAGACTCGGGTCACTCAGTGGCAGCGCGCGTCCATGGCGAGTGTCCAAACCTTCGTCACGACCTATCCTTCGGGCATCCGAGTCGCCGATGAGTCCCTTCGTGGTCGCCAATTTGTAGTATCGGGTTCCCAAGGCCTACATGCTCCGAAGATAACCCACTTACATCTAAAGAACTGTTGGCACGGAAACTGAAAAATTCAAAGAACAAGTTTATTAAGACCCCATGGGGTGGTGGTACATTCCTACAGCACCCTTCGGTAATGCAAGAAGTATCACACCGAACATCGGTGTGACTCGCTCTTTTATACAATTTGCAGGTAATAAAACAATAGGCGGTACAAGGTTACAAAGCGTTATGTACATATATGGTCATTTTTGGAACACAGTCAGCTCATTGGAGGGGTTACAACCCCGCTGGTCAGTTTGGCGGCACATTCCTGAGGGACGACTGGTCAATGGAGACTGCGCATGTACGGGCTTGACCAGTACTAAAAATAGCCTGTTGCTGGGCAAACTGAAGTGGTCAGTGGCACGGACAACGGACCAAAAGGGCACGCTGGCCACGAGGCCGCTTATGATCTAAGATGGCCGCCGTAACACACAAAATGGCGTTTCCGAGTATAGTCAAGTTAAGCGGGAAAACGTGTAGCACAGCTAAGCGCTAACTCGGCCATCGTCAAATTACGACAACCGTCAACTTATATCTCAATACCTCTGGAATACTTAAGAGATAGGGCTTTTACAGTAAAAACGGTTCAAGCAAATTGAATGGGCTCCCCCAGTCCTTAATAAGAAGGAAGAGATAGAGGCTCTGCATTTCTTAGAGTAGGAGCTAAACCCAAGCACAGTTGACAGCATTAGCAAGGTAAGCGAAGCATTGGCAAAGCCAAAAGGACTGGACTATGCAAGAGTCATTGGTTTGGCAACGTGCTTTAACCATGTTGTAAATCCGTGTAGCTTCTGTTCAACATGACTAAGTTTTGGTTGGGTGGAGTGTGGTAGATTACAATAGAGTAGATTGGATTAGAGTGGAGTAGGGTCGCTGGGGGTAGGCTGGAGTGGGGTAGAGTGGGATAGAATGTGATAATTTCAGTGGAGTTGAGTGGGGTAGATTGAAGTGGGGTAGGAGGGGGAAGACTAGAGTGAATAGATTGAAGTAGATTGGGGTAGATTGGAGTGGCATGGGGTAGATTATAGTAGATTAGGTTGAAGTGAGGTAGGTGAGATAGATTGGAGTGAGGTAGATTAGTTAGGCAGGTTGGAATAGTTAGTGGGGTATATTGGAGTGGGGTAGATTCAATCGGTATTCAATGGGGTAGAGTGGGGAAAATGTGAGTGGAGTGGGGTAGTTTGGAGTGAGGTAGAGTGGAGTGTGGTGGATTGAGGTAGAGTCAAGTGGAGTGGGGTAGACCATAGTGGAGTGGGGTAAACTGTAGTGGAGTAGAGTGGGGTACATTGGAGTGGGGTAGAGTGGTGAAGAGTGGAGTGTGGTAGATGGGTGGAGTAGATTGAATTGGTGTAGACTGGGGCGGAGTGGGGTAGATTAGATTGGTGTGGGGTAAATTGGGGAAGATTGGAGTCTGGTGGGGAGACTGGATTGGAGTGGGGTAGAGTAGATTGGGGTAGATTGGAGTAGAGTGCGGTATATTTGGTTGCAGTAGGTAGATTGGGTAGATTGGAGTGTGATAGATTGGGATGGAGTGGGGTAGACTGTGAACAATTTGAGTGGAGTGGGCTAGATTGGAGTGGAGTGGGATAGACTGTAGTTGAGTAGAGTGGGGTGGGTTGGAGTGGGGTCGAGTGGGGAAGACTGGAGTGGGGTAGATTAAGTAGAGTAGAGTAGGGTAGAATGGAGTTGAGTGGAGTGGTGTAGATTAGAGTGGCGTGGGATGGGTGGATTGGAGTGCAGTCAATTGGAGTTAGGTAGATTGAGTGTAGTAGATTGGATTGGGTTGGACTGGGTAGAGTGAGTTAGATTAGAGTGGAGTACACATGATTGGAGTGGAGTAGAGTGAGGTTGGGTAGATTGAAGTTGAGTAGAGTGGGATGGGATGGATTGGTGTAAAGTGGAATGGGGTAGATTGGAATGGGGTTGATTGGAGTGGAGTCGAGTGGGATAGGTTAGGGTGGATTGGGTAGATTGGATGGATTGGCGTGAGGTAGAATGGAGTAGAGTGGGGTAGATTGGAGTGGAGTCGGCAGATTAGGGTGCAGTTGAGTAGATTGGAGTGAGGTAGATTGGGGTAGACTGGAATGAAGTGGGGTAGATTAGAGTGGGATAAAGTAGATTGAGATAGACTTGGATTGAGTAGAGAGTGGTAGATTGAGGTAGATTGGAGTGGAAGGGGGCTGTTTGGAGTGGTGTAGATTGAAGTGGAGCAGAGAGAAGTTAAATAGATTGGGGTAGAGTGGAGGGGTGTGGGGTAAACTGGAGTGGTGTGGGGAAGATTGGAGTGAAGTGCAGTGAGGTAGAATTGGGTGAAAAGGAGTGGGATAGATTGCAGTGGGGTAGAGTGGTATGGAGTGGAGGGATATGGGCCGTAGAGTGGAGGAGCATAGAGTTTAGGGACGTAGAGTAGCATAGAGTTGAGTGGCTTGGAGGGGTGTGGAGTGGCATAGAGTGTCTTAGATTGGATTAGATTAGATTGGATTGCGCTCATAAAACACCACACAGAAGTAGCTTCCCTGATAGAAGACCTGCGGTGGATGCCCTGTTCCTAACCAAAACCGGGATCAGTGCTGATACCGGGGAAGAATTAGGGTTCGCCTGCCCTTCAGGATATAATATCCTTCATACCCCAAGAGGGAAGGGCAGAGGAGGGGGGTCGGCGCAGTCTTCAAAGGGAACTGAACTGCTCCGCCTTGCAGGTTGAGGATGTTGCAGGGATTGAAACCATGGGTCTCACGATACAGGGACAGGGAGGAAACTTGTTAACAGGCTTAGCCTACTACAGACCGCCAGGAAGTGTCACATTCTATAAGGCTTTTCTGGATGTAGTGGTGAGCCTTGCATAAACTCATTCCAGAATGGTGATCTTGGGAGACTTCAATCTGTGGGATAATGGCTCGCTGGGACACCATCTGAGAGACCTGAAAGATACCTGCAACAATTTGAACTTGGTACAATTGGTAAATTCCACGACCCACCAGGGTGGTCATATCCTTGACCTCCTCTTTGCCAACCCTCTAGATATTGAAGTACTTGATATCACACCCCAAAGCTGGACGGACCACTACCTAATCCGGTTCAAAATTAAGTTAGGAGGGATATTGGGCTCAACCAGACACTTAGCGGCATTTCCAACAGGTAGGGAGTGGGCAAAGCTTGGCAGAATAGATGCCCACCTGTCCCCTCCTAGGGCTGACCTGTTCGATACTCAGGACACGGTAGAGGGGAATTACAAAGCCTACCACAAATTTGTTATAGGAGCTCTTGACAGGCTGATCCCAATTAAAAGAATAAAAAGTAGGATGAAAGCATCCACCCCATGGTATACTGACAAGCTGAAAATGCTAACACGGGTATGTAAAAAGGCAGAAAGGAAGTGGCGTACGAAGTATCTAGAGGTGGACAAACAAGAACTAAAACTGGTACAGGGTAAATATAAGAAGCTGATCCTGGAGTGTAAAGCAGATTTCTACGCCAACTCCATCCTACAAGCCCCCAACAGCACGAAAGCGTTGTTTAAAATAGTCAGGGAGCTTTCCGCCCCAGCCTGTCTTGACAACAAGATAATAGCGTCACAGGATCTGTGCAACAAAAGTGGCAATGATTGTTGACAGATTCCAAGGTCACGAGCTTAGTGACCATGACCTCTCACCACAAAAGGCGGAAGGGGATCCATACCAGTCAGCTACCCTGGAAAGGTTTCCAGACCTTAAGGATTGCATTTTTAATAATCTGGCACATAGTGTTTCCTCGGGTTCACCGGAAGAACCCTTGCCGGTAAAAATCTGGAAGACATATGGCCTTCCAACCCTTCCCTGGCTGCAACGCATCTGCAACCAGTCCCTCGAGGAGGGATCGGTCCCAGATGGCTGGTAGCAGGCGGTGGTGACACCCATGTTAAAAAAAAACTCCTTCGACCCCGCCAAAGCGGAAAGCTTCAGACCTATCTCCTTGCTGCCCTTCTCGATCAAGATCCTGGAACGGGCAGTGGGTAGGTCACTATCCGGCTTCCTGGAGGAAAACCAGTTGTTGGATAGAGATCAGTTTGGATTCCGCCCAGCATATGGGACGGAGTCCGCACTGACTCTGATGCTGGACAAACTGAGAATGCGGGCCGACAACGGCAATGTCACGGTGTTGGTGCTTCTCAATATGTCGGCCGCATTCAACATGGTAAACCACACTATCCTTCTAGGAAGCCTGGAGAGAATGGGGGTGCGGGGATGCGCACTACAGTGGCTGTGGTCCTATCTTACAGGGCGATTGTAGGTTGTTACACTGGCAGCCTTTTCCGCCCACAAGACGCCAGTAGCTCACGGGGTCCCACAGGGGTCAGCCATTAGCCCCATCCTGTTTAACGTATATCTGCAGCCTCTCCTCCCCCTCATTAAATCATTTGGGGTTGAGGTGGTTCATCATGCAGATGATACACAGCTGGCCTTTTCCCTGGAAGGGAAAAATGCAGTCTTGATGGATACATTACAAGAATGCATGCGACATATAGCCAGCTGGCTTCGGAAGAACTCCCTGCAGTTCAACGGGGAAAAACAGAGGTGCTGTACTGCGCCCCAGCAGGGCTAATGAAGCACCTACCGAGGGAGTTCAGGCTTACTCCGGAGGAGGAGTCAGTGCCCCCGTCCGACACATTAAGAAATCTAGGGGTCTTGCTCGACAGAAACCCACAAATGGAGTCACAGGCCAACAAGACAGCCGGCCTGTGCTTCGGTCTATTAAGGATGCTGCGTCGACTTCTCCCTATCCTTCCAGATGATAAGCGCTCACTGGTGGTGAGAAGCATTGTGCTGAGCAGGCTGGACTATTGTAACTCCCTGTATATGGGGGATCCCCAGTTTGTTATTGACGGGCTGCAGAGAGTACAGTCTCTGCTGGCCCTAAAGAGGAATCGAAGTGCCTCATCAGCCCAGGCCTTATGGGACCTGCTTTGGCTGCCGGTGAAAGATAGGGTACTGTTTAAATCTTTGTGCCTGGTATTAAAGCGATACACGACTTAGGCCCAGTCCCCTGGTACCGGCCACAGAGACAGCTTCTCTCGGCGGGAGCTGGCCTGCTGGAAGTTCCGAGATTTAAGAGGTCCAGGCTGAGGGGCAGGGCCTTCCGGGTGGTTGCGGCACGCCTCTGGAATGAACTTCCGTTGAGTATCAGACGGAGTCCCTCATGAGCTTCAGAGGTAGTCTGAAAGCCTGGCCCTTTCTGACCTGCTAGTGTATCTCTGTGCTCACTTCCTTTTCATCTGAGATTGATGGTTTAAATCAAAAAGCGCCAGGATACTCGCAGGGTGACAGCATGCGCTATACAAAAACCACATACAATACAACACAATACACCCTCTGCAGCATCCCTCAAATCTAATCACTCAGCCCAACCCTCTTCAACATCTGCATGTCCCCACTCACAGACATCATTAGATCCCATGACATCAACATCATCTCCTCTGTCGATGATACCCAACTCATTCTCTAGGTCTCAGTGGACCCCACGTTGATGAAAAACAACCTTCACAACTGTATAAAGAATTTCACAGCCTGGAGGAAGAAAAACGACCTGAAGCTTAACACGACAAAACCAAACTCCTGATCTTCCGCAGACACACTGCACTCTGGAAGGAATCCTAGTGGCCAAGGGAACTCGGTCCCAGCCTGCTCCAAAAAGTAAAAAATCGGGAAAAAATCTGCGAATTCGCAGATTTTCCCACGAAATCGCAGATTTTATTGCGATTTGCCCTGGAGTACTTTCTACTGGCTAATCCAGTTAGTGATCCCTAATTGGGTAAATGTATAGTGCTTTTACAAGACTGCAGCTGCGTAAAGGGCCAGAAGACGTGTCTCCAGTGACCATGTGTGCCTGTAACACATGCACAGGCACACATGGTCACTGGAGACACATCTTCTGGCCATTTACGGAGCTACATTGTAGTAAAAGCACTATGGGGCAGATTTACAAGCCGCTTGCGCCTCTTTTGCGCCGCAGTTGCATCACTTTTGTGGCGCAGCGGCAGCACAAAAGATGCACCATGGTGCTGGGTATTAACAACGTGACGCATCTGAGAGATGCGTCATGTTGTAAAGCCCTGCGCCATCAGGAGGCGTTCCGGCACAGGGGAGGGCGTTCCTGCGCAGGAACGCCTCCTAAAAGTGGCTAAGTGAAATCTACAAGATTTCACTCAGTCACTTTTAGGCCAATGCTGCGTCAAAACCCTGCACCTGCTTGAAGCAGGCGCAAGGCTTGATGCAGCATTGGGGAGGTAGGGCCCAGCAGAGAATTGCTGGAGCTGCGTCCAGCAATGCTGAGAGATGCGTCACGTTGTAAAACCCTGCGCCATCAGGAGGCGTTCCGGCGGAGGGATGGCGTTCCTGCGCAGGAACGCCTCCTAAAAGTGGCTGATTGAAATCTACAAGATTTCACTCAGTCACTTTTAGGCCAATGCTGCGTCAAAACCCTGCGCCTGCTTTAAGCAGGCGCAAGGCTTGACGCAGCATTGGCGATATAGGGCCCCCCAGAGCATTGCTGGAGCTGCGTCGCGCTTGCAACGCAGATCCAGCAATGCGCTGATTTTACGGCACAGATGCGTGACGCATCTGTGCCGTTTTTGCCACATGGTGCGACGCATTGTAAATGCAAAAAACACAATTGATGGACAGAATGCAGAACAATGTCTTACATTCACCCCAGTACAAAGATCTGGGCCTAAATCCGTCATTTTTTTGCACTCCACACCACCCTAGGTCAGACACTGGCTATATGCAAATCAGCCTTGACCCTGTGCCTCATGGGAAAAGTCCAGCCCGAACTACCAAGCCATGTCTCTCCTAGACCGGTTTCTGCTATCAGCCTTCTTCAGTCTGGATAGCTTGACTCCAGTGATGTGGAGAGCCTGGGACTCACGTTTGAGCATACCCAGCCCACTCGGGGTGAAAATTGCAAAAAACACAGTTGATGGACAGAATGCAGAACAATGTCTTACATTCACCCCAGTACAAAGATCTGGGCCTAAATCCATCGTTTTTTTGCACTCCACACCACCCTAGGTCAGACACTGGCTATATGCAAATCAGCCTTGACCCTGTGCCTCAGGGGAACAGTCCAGCCAGAACTACCAAGCCATGTCTTTCCTAGACCGGAATCAAGCATCCACGGACCGGTTTCTGGCTATCAGCCTTCTTCAGTCTGGAGGCGTTCCGGCACAGGGGAGGGCGTTCCTGCGCAGGAACGCCTCCTAAAAGTGGCTAAGTGAAATCTACAAGATTTCACTCAGTCACTTTTAGGCCAATGCTGCGTCAAAACCCTGCACCTGCTTGAAGCAGGCGCAAGGCTTGATGCAGCATAGGGGAGGTAGGGCCCAGCAGAGAATTGCTGGAGCTGCGTCCAGCAATGCTGAGAGATGCGTCACGTTGTAAAGCCCTGCGCCATCAGGAGGCGTTCCGGCGGAGGGATGGCGTTCCTGCGCAGGAACGCCTCCTAAAAGTGGCTGATTGAAATCTACAAGATTTCACTCAGTCACTTTTAGGCCAATGCTGCGCCAAAACCCTACGCCTGCTTGAAGCAGGCGCAAGGCTTGATGCAGCATTGGGGATATAGGGCCCCCCAGAGCATTGCTGGAGCTGCATCGCGCTTGCAACGCAGATCCAGCAATGCGCTGATTTTACGGCACAGATGCGTGACGCATCTGTGCCGTTTTTGCCACATGGTGCGACGCATTGTAAATGCAAAAAACACAATTGATGGACAGAATGCAGAACAATGTCTTACATTCACCCCAGTACAAAGATCTGGGCCTAAATCCGTCATTTTTTTGCACTCCACACCACCCTAGGTCAGAGACTGGCTATATGCAAATCAGCCTTGACCCTGTGCCTCATGGGAACAGTCCAGCCCGAACTACCAAGCCATGTCTTTCCTAGACCGGTTTCTGGCTATCAGCCTTCTTCAGCCTGGATAGCTTGACTCCAGTGATGTGGAGAGCCTGGGACTCACGTTTGAGCATACCCAGCCCACTCGGGGTGAAAATTGCAAAAAACACAGTTGATGGACAGAATGCAGAACAATGTCTTACATTGTTATGTTATGTTATGTTATAAAAATATTTCTAGAGCGCACTATCACCAATTGGTTGCTTGGCGCTATGATCAGTGATAACATGAACATGGAGGAAAGAGGATTATTGGAATGCTTGTCTGAACAGCCAGGTCTTCAAGGCTTTCCGGAAGGAAAGAAGATCCTGACAGTTCCGGGTCTCCGACGGGAGAGAGTTCCACAGGCGGGGGGCAAGGGTGGCAAACCTGCGGCCTCCTGCGCGTTTTAAGTTGAAAGAAGGTGGCTGCAGGAGGTTCTGGTGGAGTGAGCGAAGGTTGCGGGATGGGGTGTATTTGGAAATCAGGTTGTTGATGAATAATGGACTTTTGTGGTATAAGGACTTGAAGATTATACAGCCGGTTTTGAAGGCACATCGCTGGGCCACAGGGAGCCAATGTAGTTTCTTAAGGAGGGGAGTGGCTGCCTGGCGCCTAGGTTGATTCAAAATTAACCTTGCTGCATGATTCACCCCCAGTACAAAGATCTGGGCCTAAATCCGTCATTTTTTTGCACTCCACACCACCCTAGGTCAGACACTGGCTATATGCAAATCAGCCTTGACCCTGTGCCTCATGGGAACAGTCCAGCCAGAACTACCAAGCCATGTCTTTCCTAGACCGGAATCAAGCATCCACGGACCGGTTTCTGGCTATCAGCCTTCTTCAGTCTGGATAGCTTGACTCCAGTGATGTGGAGAGCCTGGGACTCACGTCTGAGCATACCCAGCCCACTCGGGGTGAAAATTGCAAAAAACACAGTTGATGGACAGAATGCAGAACAATGACTTACATTCAACCCAGAACAAAGATCTGGGCCTAAATCCATCGTTTTTATGCACTCTTGACCCTGTGCCTCATGGGAACAGTCCAGCCCGAACTACCAAGCCATGTCTTTCCTAGACCGGAATCAAGCATCCAAGGACTGGTTTCTGGCTATCAGCCTTCTTCAGCCTGGATAGCTTGACTCCAGTGATGTGGAGAGCCTGGGCCTCACGTCTGAGCATACCCAGGCCACTCGGGGTGAAAATTGCAAAAAACACAGTTGATGAACAGAATGCAGAACAATGTCTTACATTCATCCCAGTACAAAGATCTGGGCCTAAGTCCATCGTTTTTTTGCACTCCACACCACCCTAGGTCAGACACTGGCTATATGCAAATCAGCCTTGACCCTGTTCCTCATGGGAAAAGTCCAGCCCGAACTACCAAGCCATGTCATTCGTAGACCGGAATCAAGCATCCAAGGACCGGTTTCTGGCTATCAGCCTTCTTCAGCCTGGATAGCTTGACTCCAGTGATGTGGAAAGCCTGGGACTCAAGTCTGAGCATACCCAGCCCATTCGGGGTGAAAATTGCAAAAAACACAGTTGATGGACAGAATGCAGAACAATGTCTTACATTCACCCCAGTACAAAGATCTGGGCCTTAATCCATTGTTTTTTTGCACTCCACACCACCCTAGCTCAGACACTGGCTATATGCAAATCAGCCTTGACCCTGTGCCTCACGGGAACAGTCCAGCCCGAACTACCAAGCCATGTCTTTCCTAGTCCGGAATCAAGCATCCAAGGACCGGTTTCTGGCTATCAGCCTTGTTCAGCCTGGTTAGCTTGACTCCAGTGATGTGGAGAGCCTGGGCCTCACGTCTGAGCATACCCAGCCCACTCGGGGTGAAAATTGCAAAAAACACCCCCTTTTGTACCGCTTTTGGTGGCCATAAGTGTGGCAGGGTATGCTCAGACGTGAGTCCCTTGCTTACTTTGCCACTGGATTACAAGTAAACCGGGCTGAAGATGGCTGGAATGCCAGACACCGGTCCTCAGAAGCTTGTTTCCGGTCCAGGGAAGACATGGCTTGGCAATTCGGGCTGGACTGTTCCCATGAGGCACAGGGTCAGACTGATTTGCATATAGCCATGTCTGACCTGGGGTGGCAGAGTGGGCTAAAGAGCGGTGATAGATTAAAACCAGATCTTTTGACTGGGTGTGAGTGTTTGATTGATTCAGATGCTCCGTCCATCACCACCCCCTTTTGTACCGCTTTTGGCCACCATAAGTGTGGCAGGGTATGCTCAGACGTGAGTCCCTTGCCTACTTTGCCACTGGATTCAAGCAAACCGGGCTGAAGACGGCTGGAATGCCAGAAACCGGTGCTTGGAAGCTTGTTTCCGGTCCAGGGAAGACATGGCTTGGCAGTTCGGGCTGGACTGTTTCCATGAGGCACAGGGTCAGACTGATTTGCATATAGCCATGTCTGAACTGGGGTAGCAGAGTGGGCTAAAGAACGGTGATGGATTAAACCCAGATCTTTTCACTGGATGTGAGTGTTTGATTGATTCAGATGCTCCGTCCATCACCACCCCCTTTTGTACCACTTTTGGCCACCATAAGTGTGGCAGGGTATGCTCAGACGTGAGTCCCTTGCCTACTTTGCCACTGGATTCAAGCAAACCGGGCTGAAGACGGCTGGAATGCCAGAAACCGGTGCTTGGAAGCTTGTTTCCGGTCCAGGGAAGGCATGGCTTGGCAGTTCGGGCTGGACTGTTCCCATGAGGCACAGGGTCAGACTGATTTGCATATAGCCATGTCTGAACTGGGGTAGCAGAGTGGGCTAAAGAACGGTGATGGATTAAACCCAGATCTTTTCACTGGATGTGAGTGTTTGATTGATTCAGATGCTCCGTCCATCACCACCCCCTTTTGTACCGCTTTTCGCCACCATAAGTGTGGCAGGGTATGCTCAGACGTGAGTCTCTTGCTCACTTTGCCACTGGATTCATGCAAACCGGGCTGAAGACGGCTGGAATGCCAGAAACCGGTGCTTGGAAGCTTGTTTCCGGTCCAGGGAAGACATGGCTTGGCAGTTCGGGCTGGACTGTTCCCATGAAGCACAGGGTCAGACTGATTTGCATATAGCCATGTCTGTCCTGGGGTGGCAGAGTGGGCTAAAGAGCGGTGATGGACTAAACCCAGATCTTTTGACTGGGTGTGAGTGTTTGAATGATTCAGATGCTCCGTCCATCACCACCCCCTTTTGTACCGCTTTTGGGCGCCATAAGTGTGGCAGGGTATGCTCAGACGTGCGTCCCTTGCTCACTTTGCCACTGGATTCAAGCAAGCCGGGCTCAAGACGGCTGGAATGCCTGAAACCGGTCCTCTGAAGCTTGTTTCCGGTCCAGGGAAGACATGGCTTGGCAGTTCGGGCTGGACTGTTCCCATGAGGCACAGGGTCAGACTGATTTGCATATAGCCATGTCTGAACTGGGGTAGCAGAGTGGGCTAAAGAACGGTGATGGATTAAACCCAGATCTTTTCACTGGGTGTGAGTGTTTGATTGATTCAGATGCTCCGTCCATCACCACCCCCTTTTGTACCGCTTTTGGCAGCAATAAGTGTGGCAGGGTATGCTCTGACGTGCATCCCTTGCTCACTTTGCCACTGGATTCAAGCAAGCCGGGCTGAAGACGGCGGGACTGCCAGAAACTGGTCCACGGAAGCTTGTTTCCGGTCCAGGGAAGACATGGCTTGGCAGTTCGGCTGGACTGTTCCCATGAGGCACAGGGTCAGACTGATTTGCATATAGCCATGTCTGAACTGGGGTGGCAGAGTGGGCTAAAGAACGGTGATGGATTAAACCCAGATCTTTTGACTGGGTGTGAGTGTTTGATTGATTCAGATGCTCCGTCCATCACTACCCCCTTTTGCACCGCTTTTGGCCGCAATTAGTGTGGCAGGGTATGCTCAGACGTGCGTCCCTTGCTCACTTTGCCACTGGATTCAAGCAAGCCGGGCTCAAGACGGCTGGAATGCCAGAAACCGGTCCTCTGAAGCTTGTTTCCGGTACAGGGAAGACATGGCTTGGCAGTTCGGGCTGGACTGTTCCAATGAGGCACAGGGTCAGACTGATTTGCATATAGCCATGTCTGAACTGGGGTAGCAGAGTGGGCTAAAGAACGGTGATGGATTAAACCCAGATCTTTTCACTGGGTGTGAGTGTTTGATTGATTCAGATGCTCCGTCCATCACCACCCCCTTTTGTACCGCTTTTCGCCGCCATAAGTGTGGCAGGGTATGCTCAGACGTGAGTCCCTTTCTCACTTTGCAACTGGATTCAAGCAAGCCGGGCTGAAGACGGCGGGACTGCCAGAAACTGGTCCACGGAAGCTTGTTTCCGGTCCAGGGAAGACCTGGCTTGGCAGTTCGGCTGGACTGTTCCCATGAGGCACAGTGTCAGACTGATTTGCATATAGCCATGTGTGAACTGGTGTGGCAGAGTGGGCTAAAGAACGGTGATGGATTAAACCCAGATCTTTTGACTGGGTGTGAGTGTTTGATTGATTCATATGCTCTGTCCATCACCACCCCCTTTTGTACGGCATTGTAAATGCAGCGGACCATGGGTGGCGGAGCTGCGGCGCACAATTACTGGCGCATCCCTGGGGATGCGCCATGTATTGTAAATCTGCCCCAATACATTTACCCAAAGAGGGAGCACTTACTGATTAGACAGTAGAAAGTACTCCAGTTGAGTAGAGGTATTGCACAAAACGGTGGCATCTTCGTGAACTAACACGCAGGGTGGCATTCATTCTGCCCCCTGTTAGACTCGTTTTTTGTGCCCTTCTGCCCTCTGTTAGACTCGTTTTTCCCTTGTTTTTCTGCCCTTCTGCTCCCTGTTAGGCTCGTTTTTTGTGCCCTTCTGTCCTCTGTTAGATTAATTTTCCCTTGTTTTTCTGCCATTTTTGCCCTCCTTTAGACTCGTTTTTTGTACCCTTCTGCCCTCTGTTATGCCATGTTTTTCTGCCCTTCTGCCCTCTGTTAGACTCGTTTTTTGTGCCCTTCTGCACTCTGTTAGACTTGTTTTTGTGCCTTTCTGCCCCCTGTTAGACTCGCTTTTTGTGCCCTTCTGCCCTCTGTTAGACTCGTTTTTCCCTTGTTTTTCTGCCTTTCTGTCCTCTATTAGACCGTTTTTTTGTGCCCTACTGCCCTCTGTTAGTCTCGTTTTTCCTTTTTTTTGCCCTTCTGCCCTTTATTAGACTGCTTTATGTGCCTTTCCGCCCTCTGCATCACCACATCATCACTCAGCGCTACCCCAGCATCACTCAGCACCACCACATTATCACTCAGCACCACCACATTATCACTCAGCACCACCACAGCACCACTCAGCACCACCACAGCATCACTCAGCACCACCACATTATCACTCAGCACCACCACAGCACCACTCAGCACCACCACACCATGACTCAGCACCACCACAGCATCACTCAGAACCACCACAGCACCACTCTGCACCATCACAGCACCACTCAGCACAACCACAGCACCACTCAGCGCTACCACAGCATCACTCAGCGCCACCACAGCATCACTCAGCGCCACCACATTATCACTCAGCACGAGCACAGCACCACTCAGCACTACCACAGCATCACTCAGCACCACCACAGCATCACTCAGCACCCCCACAGCACCACTCAGCGCCACCACAGCATCACTCAGCACCACCATAGCATCACTCAGCACCACCACATCATCACTAAGCACCACCACAGCACCACTCAGCACCACCACACCATGACTCAGCACCACCACAGCATCACTCAGAACCACCACAGCACCACTCAGCACCACCACAGCATCACTCAGCACAACCACAGCACCACTCAGCACCACCACAGCATCACTCAGCACCACCACAGCATCACTCAGCACCACCACAGCACCACTCAGCACAACCCCAGCATCACTCAGCACCATCCCAGTATCACTCAGCACCACCACAGCACCACTCAGCATCACCACATCACAGAAAGGAAGGCAAAATACTACGAGGGTAGAATCCAGCTTGCTACAAATTAGCAAAAAGAAACCTTTAAAATCTTGAAAGAACTCAGTCACAATACGGAGGCAAAGTCATAAGTTACTCCTATTGACTGTGATGCTTTCCAGGCTTTCTTTCTACAAAATGTTGATGACATCCTCTTAGAAATAGAAAATTCCACACTGAGTTGTGGCTCCCCTCTTCAATCTATAGCCCCCCCCCCTCCTCCTGAAATTCGTCTTGCCGATTTTCATCCCTTAGATGCTCAATCTTCACTCCCCCTTGTAAACCGGGTGAAATCAGGTTCACCAGCAGATCCGTGCCCACCAAGAACTTTCCAACTGGCATTGCCGAGTTTTGAAGGCCCCATTCTTAAATTACTGAATACCTCCTTGGATACAGGTTCCCTCCCTCCTGCGCTGAAAGAGGCCAGAGTTACTCCCCTACTTAAAAAGTCAGGCGCAGACACCTCTATCCTCAAAAACTACAGGCCGATCTCCCAGCTCCCGTACTTAGCCAAAGTACTTGAACAACAGGTCCTCAAGATACTGTCCACCTTTCTAGAGGAACAAAGATTGTTACACCCTAGACAAGCTGGCTTCAGAGCTCATCATAGTACGGAGCTGGTGATGCTATCTGTATTGGATGAACTGAGAGTAATGGCTGACAAGAAAGTATCGAGTGCCCTGATTTTATTAGATGTTTCAGCAGTATTCGATACTGTCAGCCATAAAATCCTCCTGTCCTGCCTGGCTAATGTAGGGGTAGAGGGACCTGCCTATCAATGGCTCGAATCCTTCTTGACTGACCGGACGCAGAGGGTACAGTTAGGTGATCAGGTATCGATCAGCGGTTCCCTGACATTCGGTGTTCCGCAGGGTTCGGCGCTATCAACTCTGCTCTTTAATCTATATCTTCAACCACTGGTGGAGAGTTTGGCTCAACTGGACTGCCAGGTTTTCAACTACGCAGACGATACCCAGCTACTTGTATGGATCAACAACCTAAGTGTTAATCAGGATTACGTACAAGAAGTGCTGCGTTTTACAGCAAGCTGGATGACTGACAATTCACTTAAAATAAATCCAGACAAGACGAAAATTTTGGCTGTTCCATACATCAACAGCCCCTGGTGTTGGTACCTGTACAGGGATATTGAGGAGTTTGCGGAAGCTTGTCCCTCTTCTCACTACTACCTCCCTCCAGGTAATTGTTTCTGCCACAATACTGTCCAGGTTGGATTACGGGAATGCCCTCTACATCGGCCTAACCTGGAACTTATTAAGAAGACTACAGGTTGTGCAGAACGATGCGGTGCGCCTCATCTTTAATCTACCCAGACGGTCTCATGCCTCCCCACTGCTTTCTAAATTACATTGGCTACCTATCAGGCAGCGAGCATTTTTTAAGGGCCTTTGCATTGCCCACAAGGCCATCTATGGTCAGGCCGCAGTATACATCAGGGATCGCCTGATGAGTTATACTCCTGCTCGGACTCTTCATTCCTCCCTACCAGCTGGTTATCCCACGGTTTTATTCAGCTCACAAGGGTGGGATAGTTTTTCCACTTTGATTCCACAGCTTTGGAACAATCTTCCCGGAAATTTGCATAAAGAACCGGGCCTCCTTCCTTTCAGGAAAAAACTTAAGACTATCTTGTTCCTGGAGGCACTGACCACAAAATTAGCCTGCTCACTCAGGCTCATATGCACTGTCTGTTGAAATTTCTTTCCTCTAGAAGCGCGAAGAGACCTGATGGTGAACCAGCGCTATATAAGAACTAATTAACATTAACATTAA
Organism: Lissotriton vulgaris; assembly: GCF_964263255.1. Classification (NCBI taxonomy): domain Eukaryota; kingdom Metazoa; phylum Chordata; class Amphibia; order Caudata; family Salamandridae; genus Lissotriton; species Lissotriton vulgaris. Next base: position 134,055,694 of record NC_141695.1, read on the forward strand.
CATTAACATTTAACTCAGCACCACCACAGCACCACTCAGCGCCACCCCAGCATCAATCTGCGCAACCATTCAACAACAACTGGTTCAAATATGTTCTCTCAATGTTTTCAAGCTTTATTACAAATGTCACAAAAAGATGTTAATATTTCACTTCTGTTCTTGGATTTTCGTCACAATAAAATACCCTGAACATAATCTTCACAAAAGGTATTTAGAAAAGTTTAAGCTTTTGCCATTATAAATTAAAATCACTTTTATTTCAGTATTAATTATTTAAAACAATTAAAAGCCATTGTAATTTGTAATATCAGCACATCTAAGTCACGTAAATACAAAACATGTTGCATTACAAATGCTATAGGTGCCAAATTTGCGAAAGTTATAACTATTGGCATTGTAAATGACAAAGCTATTAATTTAAATAAAAAAAATTGTCATTTACAAGACCAATAGCTCAAACTTTCGTAATGCGAGACCTATTGCACTGCAAATGCTTGTTTTTATATCTGTCAGTGCTTCCTGTTGAGGTTTAATTTTCGTGACAGGCGCCTCATTGCCTACTTGTAACTATTCTCTGACCCTGCTTCAAGGGTCAGAGCAGAGTCAGAGAATAGTTGCAAGTAGGCAACGAGGCGCCAGAAAGCACTTACAGGCTTACAGCATCAGGTGCCCAAGTTGAAGTTAATTTCTTTGTAGCCCTTTTGTAAAAGTTACAAAAAATTAGCTTCAACTTTTGCACCTGCTGCTGTAACCCTGTAAGTGCTTGGCTGAAAATTTGTCCCCTCTGATTAGTGGATTTTACCGCGATTTTGCGAGATAATTCCGCGAGCGGAACGAATTTTCAGCCCATGCTTACCAAAAAGACCATGCCGACAACTTCGGCATCTTACTAGACAGTGGGGATCCCGGAGTTGGGAGCACACCGCTGACCTCTTCTGCTGTGTTGCCCCACTGCATCATGGTCTGTGCAGTTCAAGTATTTTCAAAAACAGTTGAAAGTTCAAAATTTTCCAAGTATTTCACCTCAATCGGTGCAAGTAATTACTTGTTTTGTGAGCATCTCTAGACACAAGCCTAGCTCGTGTTTTGGGATTGATTCCCTCATCAGTAGAGATAGAATCGGGGTTGCAGAACAGGTCGCCAAACACCCGTCACGGGCCTCGTTGCCCCTCTGGCACGCAGGTGCATCTCCAACAAGCTCGTAAGCTTATATGGCTACTGGGAGCCCAACAGAGGGGATTCAGGAGTTGGGAGCACACCGCTGACCTCTTCCGCCGTGTCGCCCTACAGCATCATGGTCTGTGCAGTTCAAGTATTTTTAAAAACAGTTCAAAGTTCAAAATTTTCAGAGTATTTCACCTCAATCGGTGCAAGTAATTACTTGTTTTGTGAGCATCTCTCGACACGAGCCTAGCTCGTTTTTCGGGATTGATTCCCTCATCAGTAGAGATAGATTCGGGGTTGCAGAACAGGTCGCCAAACACCCGTCACGGGCCTCGTTGCCCCTCTGGCACGCAGGTGCATCTCCAACAAGCTCGTAAGCTTATATGGCTACTGGGAGCCCAACAGAGGGGATTCAGGAGTTGGGAGCACACCGCTGACCTCTTCCGCCGTGTCGCCCTACAGCATCATGGTCTGTGCAGTTCAAGTATTTTTAAAAACAGTTCAAAGTTCAAAATTTTCAGAGTATTTCACCTCAATCGGTGCAAGTAATTACTTGTTTTGTGAGCATCTCTCGACACGAGCCTAGCTCGTTTTTCGGGATTGATTCCCTCATCAGTAGAGATAGATTCGGGGTTGCAGAACAGGTCGCCAAACACCCGTCACGGGCCTCGTTGCCCATCTGGCGCGCAGGTGCATCTCCAACAAGCTCGTCAGCTTATATGGCTACCGGAAGCCAAACAAAGGGGATTCGGTAGTTGGGAGCACACCGTTGACCTCTTCCGTCGTGTCGCCCCACTGCATCCTTGTCTGTGCAGTTCAAGTATTTTCAAAAACAGTTCAAAGTTCAAAATTTTCAAAGTATTTCACCTCAATCGGTGTAAGTAATTACTTGTTTTGTGAGCATCTCTAGACAAAAGCCTAGCTCGTGTTTCGGGATTGATTCCCTCAACAGTAGAGATAGATTCGGGGTTGCAGAACAGGTCGCCAAACACCCGTCACGGGCCTCGTTGCCCCTCTGGTGAGCAGGTGCATCTCCAACAAGCTCGTAAGCTTATATGGCTACTGGGAGCCCAACAAAGGGGATTCCGGAGTTGGGAGCACACCGCTGACCTCTTCCGCCGTGTCGCCCCACTGCATCATGGTCTGTGCAGTTCAAGTATTTTTAAAAACAGTTCAAAGTTCAAAATTTTCAAAGTATTTCACCTCAATCGGTGCAAGTAATTACTTGTTTTGTGAGCATCTCTAGACACGAGCCTGGCTCGTGTTTCGGGATTGATTCCCTCATCAGTAGAGATGGAATCGGGGTTGCAGAACAGGTCGCCAAACACCCGTCACGGGCCTCGTTGCCCCTCTGGCACGCAGGTGCATCTCCAACAAGCTCGTAAGCTTATATGGCTACTGGGAGCCCAAAAGAGGGGATTCAGGAGTTGGGAGCACACCGCTGACCTCTTCCGCCGTGTCGCCCCACTGCATCATGGTCTGTGCAGTTCAAGTATTTTTAAAAACAGTTCAAAGTTCAAAATTTTCAAAGTATTTCACCTCAATCGGTGCAAGTAATTACTTGTTTTGTGAGCATCTCTAGACACGAGCCTAGCTCGTTTTTCGGGATTGATTCCCTCATCAGTAGAGATAGATTCGGGGTTGCAGAACAGGTCGCCAAACACCCGTCACGGGCCTCGTTGCCCATCTGGCGCGCAGGTGCATCTCCAACAAGCTCGTCAGCTTATAAGGCTACCGGAAGCCAAACAAAGGGGATTCGGTAGTTGGGAGCACACCGTTGACCTCTTCCGTCGTGTCGCCCCACTGCATCCTGGTCTGTGCAGTTCAAGTATTTTCAAAAACAGTTCAAAGTTCAAAATTTTCAAAGTATTTCACCTCAATCGGTGTAAGTAATTACTTGTTTTGTGAGCATCTCTAGACACAAGCCTAGCTCGTGTTTCGGGATTGATTCCCTCATCAGTAGAGAGAGATTCGGGGTTGCAGAACAGGTCGCCAAACACCCGTCACGGGCCTCGTTGCCCCCCTGGTGCGCAGGTGCATCTCCAACAAGCTTGTAAGCTTATATGTCTACTGGGAGCCCAACAAAGGGGATTCCGGAGTTGGGAGCACACCGCTGACCTCTTCCGCCGTGTCGCCCCACTGCATCATGGTATGTGCAGTTCAAGTATTTTTAAAAACAGTTCAAAGTTCAAAATTTTCAAAGTATTTCACCTCAATCGGTGCAAGTAATTACTTGTTTTGTGAGCATCTCTAGACACGAGCCTGGCTCGTGTTTCGGGATTGATTCCTTCATCAGTAGAGATAGATTCGGGGTTGCAGAACAGGTCGCCAAACACCCGTCACGGGCCTCGTTGCCCATCTGGCGCGCAGGTGCATCTCCAACAAGCTCGTAAGCTTATATGGCTACTGGGAGCTCAACAAAGGGGATTCCGGAGTTGGGAGCACACCGCTGACCTCTTCCGCCGTGTCGCCCCACTGCATCCTGGTCTGTGCAGTTCAAGTAAGATAGATTCAGGGTTGCAGAACAGGTCGCCAAACACCCGTCACGGGCCTCGTTGCCTCTCTGGCAGGTGCCCGAGTTGAAGTTAATTTCTTTGTAACCCTTTTGTAAAAGGTTACAAAAAATTAGCTTCAACTTTTGCACCTGCTGCTGTAACCATGTAAGTGCTTGGCTGAAAATTTGTCCCCTCTGATTAGCGGATTTTACCGCGATTTCGTGAGATTCGGGGATTGTGAAATCGCGGAAAATCCGCAAATTCCACGAGCGGAACGAATTTTCAGCCGATGCTTACCAAAAAGACCATGCCGACAACTTCTGCATCTTCCTAGACAGTGAACTTTTCATGAAATGTCGGGTCAACTCTGCCTCCTCAGCCTGTTTCCACATTTTCAGCATGCTCTGCAAAGTCTTCAAGTGGTTTCTCTTCAACATCAGAAAACCTGTGACGCATGCCCTCCTCACCAGACTGCTAGACTCCGGCAACACACTCTATGCAGGCACCACCACCAAACTAATGAAAAACTCCAGACAATCCAGAAGGCAGCAGCCAGACTGATCCTCAACTTACCTAAGAGGACCCACAACACTTAACACCTGAAGGACCCCCACTGCTCTCTATACAGAAGAGATGTCAATGCAAGCTTCTGACCCACACCAACAAAGTTCGCTGCAACCAAGGACCCACCAACCTCCTATGATAACCGGTGTGCCCACCTCGCCCTCATACAGATACCATGCATCAGCCGCTGCTGCTCCGGAGGATATTCCTTCTCCCACCTCACTGCCAGAGCCTGGAGCACTCTCCACTTTCACACTTTGCCCTCACTGAACCACCTCAGGAAGGGACTCAATAGCTGGCTCTTTGACTGAGACCACAACACAGCAACTGGATACCCTCACAGATGATAGGCTGCACTATATAAATACTGCTTCATTAATTGAGTGATAGAACAGAGTGGTGTACAGTGGAGTAGAGTAATGTATAGTGGAGTGATTGTAGAGTGGAGTGATGTAATGTGGAGCATGCATGGTGTGGTAGCGCACTGCCATTGCAGACCACACATTTTCAATTGAAATGAGCTATTTTGGGATGGGTCCAGAATATTATGAAGGCTCATGTATTGAGATAGGACATTATTTACATGGGCCTCAGCAATCTTAGCCACCCACGGGAGAAGAGAAATTGGTCTAAAATTCTCCGGTTTTAAAGGGTCCAAAGTGGGTTTCTTGATGATAGGGGAGACCCAAGCCTGCTTCCAGGTCCCCGGGACATTAGCCATGGAGAAGGACAGGTTGAGTATATCACCTAGCGGCTGCTGGAAGAGCGTCAATGACTCGATAAATTGTGCCGGTCTCATAAGATCCTTAAATCTGGGAGCCCGGAACTTCTACGCACCCTTCTGACCCCATATGTTCCTCAATGCAACCTGCGCTCGTTGGGAAAACACCTGGTGACTGTTCCATGAACTAAACTCTGCCGTATTGGTGGTCGGTCGTTTCGGTTCATGGCAGCCAAGCTATGGAATTCCTTGCAGGCCCATATCTGCGGAATGGAGGACGTGCTGGCTTTCAGGAAGGCAATTAAAACCCTCCTTTTGCCTCTAAATATAGTGTTGAAGAGTATGTCTGGCTAGCTCTCGTTGGATTATGTTCCATTTAGATTTGCCAGCGCTGGGACGCCTCTTTGCTGGGGCAGCAGAGCGCTATAGAAATTACTTAACATAACATAACATAACATAACATAACATAACATAACATAACATAACACCCCCATGGTTAATGGTTTCTTCCCTACACCGAAGATCTAGAATCCGATTACATCTTTAAGGAAACATGCATATTCAACACCCAGTGAGAATGCACCTCAAGGGAACACAGAAGGGACACACGAGCATCTCTGACTCAAAAACTGACATTCCCAGCCGACGGCTCATACACGTTCTTTCACTTCATCAGAGGTTGGTCATGAGATAACGCTCAGGACGTCTATTATGTTGTGTCCGAAATGTTAAAACATGTACAAGTTTTTTTCTTTTTCTTTTTGATGTCATTTCTCGGCGACTAATAGTCAAAAATCAATGTAATTCCAAGATGAAATGATTTCTATTGTTGATATACTTAATGTGCGGAAATGTAAAAACCAAATAAAAAAAATTGAAAGAAAAAAAATCTAAGTTGGGTATACAGAGCATGTGCCTGTGGTGGTTCGATATCGTCCAGGAAAGTTTCTAAACCAAAACTATTTTTGACATTAAAAAACCTCACGGGTAAAGTGCCATGTGCAGTGCGTTCAATGTTTACCAAAGCCATCAATCCCCAGAACCTTTTTTTAACAAGGGGGGGGCCATAGATTTAGTAATGGTCCCAAGTTCCTCCCAGAGCTGTCCCAGCCCTAATTTAATGAACCACGCCTTGATCATGTTAAACCACTGAATTCACCTTGTTTGCTTGTGCAGGACAGTCAGTTCAACCATGGCATCCTTCAGCGGGACCCGGGTGTTACTTGTCCAGGCCCTTATCCAGACCAGGAGAGCCCTGAGAATTGCAAAGTGTTCAATACGTTTTAAGCCAAGATCTAACCTGAGTGGCAAGAGTGGTGTATTTACTGGCAGGTTCATTATGGCTCTGATAAATGTATTTTCTGCGAGGGTTAGATCCATCAGGTTTTCCAGCCCCCATAGCTCTGCCCTGTATTGGGCTGCTCCTAATGCTGTAAGCCTGTGGATTCCTAGGGTAGGTGAGATGGGCCGGAATTCCACCTAAACTTGGCAAAGGTGTCACCATGAAGACGAATCAAGGTTCTAAGTATGTAGTGATAAGATCAAGATTTAAAGGCCTGTTTACCAAAAATAGGCACTTGGAGGAAGTAGAGGGGCAGACTCAACGTGCTTCACCAGGATCCAAAGTCATAAACATACCAAAAATGCTGCAGATGAACAAGGCTCACCCAAGCAACCACGGCGGACCGCCTTTAATTGAGATTCATCAAAACTTCAACTGCACCCTTCTGCAGCTGTAAGAACAAAAGAAAGGTAGAGGAAATGAAAAGAGCACTTACTGAGTTCCATTCCCTGTAAAACTATAGCATCATCAAAGTGGACCTATTAAACATAATCTGTATAAACACATGTCTTAATGATGGAGTTGAAAAAACTGGCCCAGCAACAGAAATCAAGAGACGCAACAGGGCACAAAAGCAAATAGTAAGTGTAGGGAAAGGTGATATAGGGGTAGTTCCCCGAGCCAACAATGGAAAAAGAAAACACCTTGGGAAGCAGTAAATAAAATATAGTGAATGGACAGCTTGTCTTGTAAAGTAAGTATTGGAATGAGGAAGGAGAAGAGAAGGTAATGATAGTTGTAGTATGGATTTTGCTTTTATAAATCCCACCCTCCATGATATCATGGTCTGTGCTTTGCCTTTTCCAGATATTGTAATAATGCCATCTCCGTGTTAGGCAAACATGCTGCCAATGGCCATGTCTAAAGTAGGGGTGGGCGAAACTCACAGAGTTTTACTCTGCAGAACTCTGCGGAGTTACATAAAAACTTTGCGAGATTCCATTCGAGTTCTGGGGGCAGCAGAATTTGAGCACATCATGCACTTTACAAATACAAATAACATACCATAACATCATGTCGATTTTTTGCACTGGGAGCCATATCTGCACTGTAAATTCAGTGCGAACTGCACCACCCACCTCTCCAGAGGGTACAGCTTCTTTTTGCTACTTGAGTAGATTTTCAACTCGAGTGGCAGCTTCCTCAACACAAACGATAGTTACCTGCGGGGACCACCTGCATTGAGAAATCCCACCAAGACTCAACCTATGGTCAATTTTTTTCAATCACCAAATTAATCTTAGGGGACTGTGTTTGGGAAAAACTGCCACGGTGCTGTTCACAGGTTTTCTCTGGAACTCCGTGCTCTAGGCGGAGTGCAGAGAGGGCAAAACTATGCATACTCCGTCAGTTTACTGCCCACCTCTAAAGTTTGATACTGTGAGCCAGTATTGGGTAATTTATTCAAGCAATTTGCACACTGTGGTGTTCTTAACTAATACTTACAGCGTTATTTACTAAGGTTTTGTGTGTGGTACAAAGTGATACAAAAATGCACAAGAGGTTGATTTACTCCTTACAAAAAAGCCTGCATGTGCTGTGAAAGATTGCCCCGCTTTAGGATTGACTGAGAAATTGCAAGTCCTAGAACGTTCTGTGCTGTTTGCTGAAAAGTTTGAGCTTGCATGAAATGTACTTACACATAGAAAGACGTTACTTTACAAGGGGTGGAGATTTTATGTTTGGGTGTGTTTGTCTATCTGTGAGGCTACCACTTGGAGGTTGTTGCAGAGGTATCTGGATAATAAAGACAAGAGACCAAAAGATGATAAATGAGCTTAAAAAGCGCTCTGTTTTACTGATATGAACTCAATGGGGGAGACATTTGCTCGTTATCAGATTGGCGTGGGTCTCTAAGTATGTAACAAGCACTGGCAAAGCCAATAGGTCTGGATCTTTTGTTTCAATGACTTGTACTTGATTATATGGGGCAGGCAGTGAACCTTGCTCCGCCCGTGGAGTTTGCAGAGTTTTGCCAACTCCCGCCTCCGCTGTGAGCATGGAGTTCAGCAAAAAAACTTTGATTCCGCTGTGTGGCGGAGTCTACCCCACCGTCCACCCCTAATTACAATGGGTCCATTTTCTAATCAGACGCCCAGCACAGACCCCTTGCACCTATTTGCCACTGAGCTAAACAGCTACTCACTGTAGCCCATTTTTAGACCAAACAGAGTCTGGAGGGAGGCAGGAGAGAAGTACAAGCTCCAACCTAATTGGTATTCAGGCATTAGTGGTATGATGTTAGCTCCGTCCAATTACTTCGGAAGTAACGTCTCCTCACCGCACCAGCTATATGGACATCAGAAAATGGAAAGGCAATCACCATGATGCAACGGGCTCCAATGCAGGGTCCCTTGGCACTGTGTTTGCCAGTGGCCAAACTGGCGTAGCCAACTGAAAGTAACTAACGAGTTGAAAGTAACTGAGGAGGTCTGGTGGGAGGAGAAGGTAAGGAGCCTGGGAAGATCTGAGAGGTGTGGATACTTGGGTTATGGGGGTGGGGAGGGGGGCGTTTGTGAGGTTCCAACAGCTTCAGAACTCTCTCCAGACTAATGAGTGTCCGCGCTCCAGCGGGAAGAGGCTGACATGTGGGCGGGAGGAGGGAAAGATGGACTAGCAACTGAGCTCTGAACTATTTAGCAGAAGTCCTCAAATCTACCCCTTGGTTATACTATTTCACAAAATATTGTACGTTTCTGTTTCCAAATCGGTCAAAGTTGCGAAAACGGGACGTGCATACCAAGGCCCAAGTGAGCAATCCTAGAGGGGAAGTTTACAGTGCGTCAACTGAAGTTCTCATTAGCACTTCTCATGCCAGAGTGAGTTTGACTGTGCATCAGTGTCACTGTGTGGCAAAGGCAGTTTGTTCCTTTGCAGAGACAAAGGAGGTGCGAATCTGTTGCAGATGCGTGTAGGCCTGTGTTCGGTGGACGAGTTTAGTAGTAGTATGCGCCCAGACTGTGAATGCAAGAGCCCCCGAGTAAACAGAACCAAAGTAGCCCTCTCCCACAAAAGGACGTGCATAGATCCTCTAAAGCCACCTTTATGCTTTAGAGGAGAAGTGTGGCTCAGGGGTTAGAGGCGGCAGACCTGGAAGCTGAGATCGGCCCTGGACCAGGGTTCAATTCCCCACCTCGGTGGGTCTTGGGCTAAAAATTCCACGGACTCGATAATTCTCGCTCCGGTGCCTTCTCGACTCACGGGTTCACACTCTGCGACTCTGGGCAATAGCTTGCTTAATCTCCACAACGGCCCCTCGCGGCGGGATGCCTGGCTTTCACCTTGTGGATACCCTGCTGGGGTTATCTCACAGGGGAATACCAGGACGGGTTCTCTAAGCAAGCGCCGGGAAACCCACTGCAGGTAGCTGTGCGCTATATAAGCTCAAATACATTTACATTTACATTATGCTACTACTTCAGGTGCACTAGGGCGGAGTGGAACTATGCAGAATTCCACTGAGTTTTTATGCAACTCTACGGAATTCTGCGTAGTTCAGCTCCATGATCTCCACCTAACCTTTTGGTCTTGGACTACCAACCACCCCCTCCCTGTCTTGTGCACCACCATCATCAACCCCTAAAGCAATTAGACAGGCAAGGAGTTTTCTTTTGTAGGCAGGGGGTCTCACGAACCCCCGGCCGTATTTATTATAACATGTAAACAAATGGAAAAAATTTGAAATAAGCAATATTTACACAATCATTATTATGCAAAATTCTGACATTAGATTTACAAGTAATGTAGACAGGTATCAAAGGGCTAACCTTAACAAATGTCTAATACATTGTGTTTCCTAACCGAATCTAACGTCTTACGTATGAATGTTGCATACCTAGCATTAAGGGACTACGGCAAGGTCGCTAACGGGTGTCAGATCCTTATTACCCAGCTACGCCCTCACGTATGAGTGTGCATGCGCAGAGGGCCCGTTTACCAGGAGGGTACTGCCCCCTTTCCCGGTTACCCCCGTACGCTCCATGTTCTCCATTAATCGAAAGGGGGGCCCTTTCACTCTGCGCCGTTTAATGATATCATAGTGTACGTGCGGGGAGGCTAACCAGCCCAAAGTAAGCGTGACTCCCCCCTCCCCTTCCCGCACCCATCCAACCAAGAGGATATCCTGCCCCTGGAGTACTAGTAGAGACCATTGGCCCCTCCCATGGGCGACCGCATTCAAGAATGGTGACTTCCCCTAAGGACCTCAAATTGACTGCTCACCGATCATGACCTTACCGCCTGACCAAGGACAATTATGGCACCTGTAAACGGGAAAAAGGCTTTAGGAAAAACAAGTACATCAAACTTTAATGCACACAAAATGGCTCACGTTCAATACTACATCCTGTAAACGGTAAAAAATCCTAAGGAGAAAAATTCACACCAACAATATTTACAGTGAAACTGGACCAAAATCGGTAGGACCGACCAGCACACAAAACCAAGAGTCTGCTTCAGGGGCTGGTGGGTGGGAAAGATAATTCAGCCCTGTGGGGGGCAGGAAGCGGGCCTGGAGAGCACGGAGGCAAGAGGCGACTCCCGCGCTCTCCCAGCCTTTTAACCCTGCTAGGGGCATGGGGTCAGACCAGTTCCCACTGGTCCACCCCTCCTGGTTCTCCCCGTTAACCCGGAAGCAATCCGATTGCTTATGGGTCAAACGCGGGAGCAGGCACCAATCGGGGTGAGGCGCGCCCGCCGCGTCATCAAGACGCGGCGAAGGGGCATGCCCCACCACTGAGGTTGCAGGGGAATGGGAGGCCGGTGCCCCGCCATACGTGCCAGGGGGCCGAGCGGCCCCCCCTTTCCTTATGGTCTTGGACTACCGACCACCCTCTCCCTGTCTTGTGCACCACCATTATCAACCCCTAAAGCAATTAGACAGGCAAGGAGTTTTCTTTGGTAGGCAGGGGGTCTCACGACCCCCCGGCCGTATTTATTAAAACATGAAAACAATTAAAAATTGCCCTGAAGATTTTTACGGGCGATACAGAGGGCCTTAAAATGTATCCCTTCTTTTATCGGTAGCCAGTGAAGTGAGGCTTAACGCTGGTTTCACAGAGGAGCGGTGGTTGGTGCCAGTCAGCAGTCTGGCTGCTGAATTCGGGATCACCTGAAGTTTACAGATCACGGAAATTGGGCTTCCCAGGTAGATCACATTTCCATAGTCAAGCCTGGATAAAATCAAGGCTTGAACTAAAAATATTTTGGCCTTCTCTGGCAACTGGGGCAGAATTTTGCGTATGGTTCAGCAATCTTGTCTTTTCCTGCGTCGCTGCCCGAACATGTTGCTTGAGGAGAAATAGGTGCGCTTAGCATCCCTCCGCCACCCCTGGCCATCATGATCTTTGCTACCATTTTCTGTGCCTCTGCGGAGCGATCTTCCCCAGCCTCCTTGCTGCCCACTGAGGAAGGTAACATCCCCCAAACCCCCAACCAGGGGAGTACTGCCGCTATTTGTGCCGCCAGCTCAGGGGGCACCTGACCAACCACAGGAGGTACAATAACTGGGGTGGGTGTTCTCATTTCGTGTACCGGGGAAGGTGCCAGGTTCACCACTGGTACCATTGGAATTACCGCTGGGACCACCAAGGGCGCTATGTTTGGGGCTGGCGCTGGTGTGTCCGGAGCCGGTGTCACCAGTAAACTTATCGGGGTTAATGGAGTAGATATGGGTGCCACCGGCAGTGTCAGCACTCTGTCAGGGACCATGCCAGTTGACCTCCCTACTACCTGTGGCTTGGGGGCCCGACCACTACTCCTTTTGGTCCTGATCCATTTAGGCAACGCATCCAATTCCCCCCTGAGCTGCGGGGGCTCTACAACTAGCTTGGGTCTCCCCGATGGCCCTGCCTGATCATCAAACCTCTGTCTGAGCTCAGGCACATTCTTACCCAACTGGTCCACTTTCCTCAGTCTCCTGTCCATAGCTGTCCTCTTGCGCATCATGCCCTGCAGCATAAGCTCCATGTGGGAATGCTTAGCGCCACGCCCATTAGACATTCCCTTTACTTTGCGACAGGTAAACAATCTACACTTAATCACACGCCTATGGGCACGATGTGCTCTTGTACCTGTATCAAAGTTGGAGACTCACAGGCTGGCCGTAAGCACCAGGCAACTGTAACCGTGACACTCCAGCTAGCCTGGGTGTTTGGTTGAGCGTACTCTAGCCCGGCGGCCCGACAGAAGCAGCGAAATGCAGGCCTGCCTGTGTCCTCAGATAGCGTTGTCCACGGTGCCACTCTCCGTCAGCTCAATCCGCAGTGCCCCCCCGTATGATGGCCTACGATGAAAGGAAAGTTAGCACACAGTGCTGGATTCCTGCAAGAAAATTGCAACCAAGCAGCTGACTCCCCAGCTCCTTTCTCTTGCACAACGATGCAACAGGGCCAGCGTAAAATTACAATATCACTGAATTAATTGACCCCCCTGGTTGATTGCACCTGTGATCCTGAGGTTGAACCTAAGCCCTTATAGTTCGCTCAGCACAAAATCCTGTCTGGGCCGTATTGCCATGAATGAATGAATGAATGAATGAAAGTGTTTTTTATATAGCACAACGTTCACTCCAGAACACATCTTGGCGCTTAGCGGATGGAAAAAGAGCCAGCTGGTGATAACTTACTGCGGGCATGGCCATGAAAGAGGACAACTTTAAATTACTGCTAGTGCTAAGTGATCTGGGAAAGCAAAGATCCATGTTTTGAGGAGGCTCCTAAAAGTTAATTCTGTTTGTGTGTGCCTCAATTGAGAGGGAAGGGAATTCCATGCTTTTATCTCTAGTACCGCCATAGTCTCCCCCTGTGTGGTCAGTTTGAAATTGGGGACAGTTAGTAGATTTTCTGATGTTGACCGCAGGGTACGTTTGGTTGTGTAAGGCTTGATGTTCGATCTTAGATATTCTGGCCCAGTTTCGTTTATGGCTTTGTACGTGGTTGTCAGGACCTTAAAAAGAATCCTCTTGTGAACCGGTAGCCAGTGGAGCTTTTTGAGTGCTGCATCTGAGGAGGAATCCCTGGGGAGCTTCAGTACCAATCTTGCCACAGCATTCTGGACAATTTGTAGTCTTTTCACAACTGATTTTTTTGTTCCGGCATATAGACTGTTGCAGTAGTCCAAGCGGGACCGAATTAGGGCCACTGCTACAGTCTTCCTAGCAGCTAGGGGAAGTAGGTCGAAAATTTTCCGGAGAGTCTTGATGATTTGAAAACACATGCCTGCAGTTGCAAGTGCATGTTTATGAAAGAAAAGTGTGGGGTAAAATTTTATTCCTAGGTTTTTGGCTGTATCTGCTGTTGTGGGTGGGGCATCGGAGTCTGCAGGCCACCATCGATGAGGACTGAAAACATTAGATTTTCCAAACAGCATGATTTCGGTTTTGGAGCTATTGCATTTTAAGTGATTTTGTTTCATCCAATTCATCACTGCCGCGAGGCAGTGATGGAACTTTTCCTCTGCCGCTGAGGAGTTTTTGTCCAGCGTGAGAATAAGTTGGGTGTCATCAGCATAGGCAATTGACTCAATGTCGAAGGTTAAACAGAGTAGGGCTCAGGGAAGAGTCCGGGGGGACCCCTGATGATAACCATTTTTTCCTGATTTGTAGCTGCTCAGTGTGACAATCTGATGCCTTTTATCTGGAAAAGATATGATCCAGGTCAAGGCTTTGTCTTTATTCCACTGCATTCTAATCTGTCTCCCAAGATATTGTGTGATACGGTGTCGAATGCCGCCAACAGGTCCAACAGAATCAGCACTGCCTCCTTGCCTTGGTCAAGGGCAAACTTTAGTGTGTCTGAGGTGTGGAGCAGCACTGATTCGGTTGAGTGGCCAGGTCTGAAACCAGATTGCCTCAGATGCAGGGTATTAGTGTTTTGCAGGAAGTCATTAAGTTGGGTATTTACTAGTGTCTCCGCAATTTTGCTGAGGCATGGCAGAAGTGAGATGGGTCTGAGGTTTGATAAAATAGTAGGGTCGAGAAGCTTCTTTTTTGGAGCGGTTTTACTGCAGCAATTTTCCAGATGTCTGTAATTTTTGCTGACCTAAGGGAGGCGTTGATGATTAGGCTGATGACCGGATTAACTATGTCCACCAGTGCCTGTAGAATTTTTGGTGGGCATGGATCAAATGGTGAGCCTGACTTACAGGAAAGTATGGCCTTCCTGGACTGTTCTAGGTTTATAGCTTTGAAACATGTGAGGTCCTTTTCTGATCTTACTTCTTGAGCTTTATTTGGCTTGGGGGATATGTTAGTAAAATTCTTAGTTAGATCTTTAATTTTTTCGTCCAAATATTCACAAATGTTATCGCATAAATCTTGTGATGGAGAGATTTCCTGTTCTAGGATTGTGGGGTTAATAAAAGATTTCACAATATTGAAGATAGTTTTTTGGTTCTCCTCTGCCCTGTTTATCAGATTCACATAGTGTGTTTTTATTTTATTTTTATTTTATTTTATTTTAACTTGTTGTTTATATATATGCACTGAGTGCTGATTTATAGAGTATCTTGTCTTCTGACTCGTAATGTTTCCTCCATTTTTTTTCCGCTTGCCGGCAAAGTCCCTTCAATGCTTTCAGACGAGGGGTGAACCAGGGTGCTGATTGTTTTTTGCTGACAGTTTTCTTTAGCGGAGCTAGAGTATTGACTAATTTGAGCATCCATTCATTGAAGGGATTATTATCAATTTGTGGATCTCCGGTAGGGGTAGGTCTGGTGTTATCTGCCATGTTCTGTAGATTGGGGTTGGATAGCATGCTATTCCATTTGATTGTGGGGCCTGATTTGCTGGGATTTTTGTTTGGTTTGAACATTGGCGAAGGCGAATTTGAAGGGGAGTAATTTATGGTCTGACCAAGTTAATGTAGTTGTAGTGCCAATCATTAGGTCAGTGGCATTTGTGCATATCCCGTCAAGGGTATGCCCTGCCTGGTGTGTGGGTCCCTGTACTTGTTGTGTTAGTCCTAGTGTGTTGATAATTTCTAAAAAACGTTTGGTATGGGAATTGTCAACATCTATCAGTTGAAGATTAACCCTTTCGCTGCGTGGCTATTCCGCCGCAGCGCTAACAAGGCGGGGCGGCCGCGCGGCGGCCGCATGCTGGTGACAGAACCGCTCCGTCACCAGCCGCGGTTGAGCTGTGCTGGTGACGGAGCGGTTCCGTCATGGCCCGTCCCGCTCAATAGAACGCTCAGCGCAGGCGCGGAATTCGCGCCGCGCATGAGCGGCGGGCGGGCCATGACGGAACCGCTCCGTCATCAGCACAGCCCAACCGTAGCTGATGACGGAGCGATTCCGTCATCAGCAGGGGAGGGGTTAAAATCACCTAGGATTGTGAAATTGGAATATCGTACAACAAGGGAGCTAAGACTTTCTCCCAGGGTGTCTAAGAACTTCCCTATTACTCCTGGGGGACTGTATACAAGAGCTCCGGCGAATGAGGTGCAGTTGTCTATTTTAAAATTAAAACAGAGACTTTCTGCATCCTTCAGTTTGGTGTTATTGGTGACCATGCACTTCAGTATTTATAGATTAGAGCTATTCCCCCTCCCTTTTTCCCCTTTCTATCCACTCTGGATATGGTATACCCCTGAGGAAGGGTTTGAACCACATCTGGGTTGGGGCATTCTGTAAGCCATGTTTCTGTGATGAAGAGGCAATCATAGTTATGGTCTGTCAGTAGGTCGTGGATGAATAAAGCGTTTTTTGCTAGGGATCTTGCATTGATCAGGCCACAGTGAACCTGTTTCGAGCGGTCTTGCTCTTGGGAAGGATTGCATGTTTAGTTTTAGTATCGCTCTCGTGGTTAATAGTGCATTTGCAAGTGAGGCAGGTGAGGGGGCCTTTGATGGTCTCCATACGTGGTGGGGTATTACAGCTTCCGGCCTGAATGTTTAGTGTGAGCAGTTCTAGCCTAATGCACTGGAGGTTAGGATTGGTAAAAGCCGCATTTCTGGCCCTGGCCGCGTTCCAAACGCGGACGGGCGCAGACGGGCTTGCCTTTGGCGCGCCCGATGCCCGTGTCCACTACGCATGCGCATCTGATGGTCTCTAAATACCGGTTGGCACGCGTAGCTAGAGCGCTAACCCAACCGGAAGTTGTGTTTTTCATCCTACAAGTCCGTCCGAATAATCGGCACCAGCCGTGTCGGACTGAGGCCCCAGGAGTGCACAAGTGAGTGATGTGTAGCTTAAGGCAGTAATTAAAACAGAATTCTGACTTTAACAGCAATTTTTAAAAACAGGTTCTGCTTAAATAATTCCAAGAGCAATTTTTACCAGCGCCACTAGATAACAGCGTCTCCGCTGTGTCCGCTGCGCGTGCGCATCTGATGGTCTCTAAATACCCGTAGGCGCATGTTGCTAGAGCGTTAACCCGACCGGAAGTTGTGTTTTTCCTCCTACAAGGCCTGTCGTAATTTGACAATGACTGGGTTAGCGTTTAGCTTTGCTACACGTTATTTCCCTTATCTTGGCCTTACTTGAAAAGACCATTTTGAATGTTACGGCGGCCATTTTAGAGAACAAGCTGCCTCGTGGTCAGCGTGCCCTTTAGTCCTTTGTCCGAGCCACTGACTACTTGAGTTTGCCCAGCAACAGGCTATTTTTAGTAATGGTAAAGCCCGCACATGCGCAGTTCCGATTGACCAGTAATCCCTTAGGAATGTTCCGCCAAACTGACCAGTGGTGTTGTAACCCCTCCCATGAGTTGGCTGTGTTCCAAAAATGACCATATATGTACCTAAAACTCTGTAACCATGTACCGCCTACCTTTATTACGTTTGTAAACTGTGTAAAAGAAGGACTCGCACCGATGTTCGGTGTGATACTTCTTGCATTACCGAAGGGTGCTGTAGGAATGTACCACCACCCCATGGGGTCTTAATAAACTTGTCTTTTACATTTTCTAGTTTCCATGCCAACAGTTCTTATGGTGTAGCGGGTATTCTGCGGAGTATGTAGGCCTGGAGAACCCGATACCACAGGCCCTCCGAACAATCCGCACCAGCCGCGTCAGACCGAGGCCCCAGGAGTGCACAAGTGAGTGATGTGTAGCTTAAGGCAGTAATTATGCACCCACAATGGTAACCAACTGTTGTGAGCTTGTTTTTGGCTCTATTTCTGAGTGATGGTGACTTTAAGCTTGCTACCATCCTGAATCCCTATTCTTGCCTTGTGTTGGTCCTTTTCAGGCCTTTTTCCAGACCTAGAAGCATAAACTAGAGGATAGCTGCTTTATATGATGATAGATTCCTTATTCTTGACTCTAGTCCATCTATTGCCTATTGGCTTTGACATAATAATGTGTCCTTTGATCATCCTACCTATAGTAGAGGGTGGATCCTGTAGTCCTGACTTTATATTATGGTTTGTGTATGTACTCTGACAGAGCTAAGTGTCTATTTCATCCTTTGCGGGCCCACTAGGCCCAGAACTAGAGAGACTCCATTTTGCATTCTGTCCCTGCAGACTGAGATGCTTGCAGGGTAAAGGTGATGTTTTAGTTATGAGGTGTTGTTCGCTCTTTTCAAACTAGAGAGAACCGGCCAGAGCTGAATCTTATCAAGAAGTGTCCCTGGGCTCAAGTCTCTAGACGAAACAAGCAGTTGATCACTGTGGGGGCGTCTGGAGCAAGGAGCCTGGTGCATGGATTCGGTGGGAGGAGGCTACTGGCTGGAACTTTCCACTAGAGGAGAGCATTCCATATTAACGAAGTGCATAAGGAGAGGAGTCAGTCAGTTGGAGCCGGGGAGAGGAGTCAGTCAGTTGGTGTTTGGAACAGAGAGAGAGAGAGAGCAGTCAGTTGGTTGCTGGATTTGTCAGAAGCAGTTGTGAGCAGATGATGTTTGGAGCTGAAGAAAGCAGCCAGAAGCAGTTACTTATCAGAAGGAGTTGTGATCAGCTGGAGTCTGGAGTGATGCCTTTTGGAAGAGACTGAAGCTATATTGTGGATTAGTCTGTGGGAGCAGCTGGAGTGAGTTGGACATTGGAGCTGGGATAATCAGACAGAGTGAAGAAGCTAGTGAAGCAGACGGTTATCAGAGCGGCAGAAACTATATCATTAGACTGAAGTTTGAAGGTGAAGATAGTTCGTGGAGGAGAGGAATCCAGTGCAGAGTGATCAGCGCAGATGCGTGTCCAAGAGTGCAGGGAAGAATCTGAGACGAGCCAAGGCACAGACGAGAGAGGAACCCAGATGACAGCTAGAGCAAGACTTCATACTAATCAAGGGATATCTGTCCTGTTATATTAGTTTGCTTTACACTTAAACATTAACCTTGTCCCTATTGTATTGCCAATCCTTTTTCTTTCAGCGGTGTGCAGTATAATCCAATCCCTCTTTAGCTTTCTACAGTCCCTGTTAGTTACATGTGGATGTGTTATAGTAATAAAGCTTTCCATTATAATAAAGAAACCCCCCAGATCTGTGTATGTGTCTATTCCCCTTTTACTTTTTAGGCTATGTGTTATAGTGCAGTATTATATTGTTGATATTGTTATAATAAAGGAACCCCAGTTCTTAATGAACAGCTGTGTAGATGTTGTTATTATGATAGGGTTAACCTTTCTTCTAGTCAGATGCTGTTATGTGTACGGATGCGACTCCCGTCCAGGTAAATGGTAACTGAATAATGAGGGGGAGAGGAGAACTTGTATTAGATAATAACAATTGCGTAGTGTAACTTGGCCATTCTTGTGTACCACATAAAATATATGAGACATCCCCAGTAGGTATTAGATGTATGAGGGAAACTTCCCAACAGAGAGAGAGAGAGCTAAAGGTATTCATAGGAAAGTGATCGTCGTTGTAAGGCGGCGTTAATGAGAGCATCGGGGGGAAACCGGTGTGTAATGAGATTGCCTCTCAATCAATCAATCAATCAAGGCATTTATAAAGTGCACTACGCACCCGGAGGGTCTCAAGGCGCTAGGGGAGGGGGGTCCGCTACTGCTCGAACAGCCAGGTCTTGAGCTGCTTCCTGATGGCGAGGTGGTCCTGGGTCAGGCGGAGGTGAATCGGGAGGGAGTTCCAAGTCTTGGCGGCGAGGTAAGAGAAGGACCTTCCCCCTCTGGTGGCTCTTCGGATGCGGGGGACGGCGGCGAGGGACTGGCCGGTCGATCGAAGCTGGCGTTTGGGAGCGTAGAAGTTGAGGCGGCTGTTGAGGTATCCTGGGCTTTGGTTGTGTAGGGCTTTGTGTGAGTGGGCGAGGAGACGGAAGGTGATTCTCTTATTGACCGGGAGCCAGTGCAGGTCTCTCAGGTGTCCGGAGATGTGGTTGCGACGGGGGATGTCCAGGATGAGTCATGCTGAGGCGTTCTGGATCCGCTGGAGCCTCTTCTGGAGTTTGGCGGTGGTTCCGGCGTAGAGGGAGTTGCCGTAGTCCAGGCGGCTGGTGACGAGGGCCTGGGTGACCGTCTTCCTGGTCTCTGTGGGGATCCACCGGAAGATCTTTCGTAGCATGCGCAGGATGTTGAAGCACGTCGAGGAGACGGCGTTGACTTGTCTGGTCATGGAGAGGGAGGAGTCCAGGATGACGCCCAGGTTGCGTGCGAGGTCTGTCGGTTTGGGTGCGCTGCCTAGGGCGGGGGGCCACCAGAAGTCGTCCCAGGCGGAGGGTGAAGATCCCAGAATGAGGACTTCCGTCTTGTCCGAGTTCAGTTTCAGGCGGCTGTTCTTCATCCATTCGGCTACCTCTTTCATCTCTTCATGTAGGTTGGCTCTGGCGGTGGCGGGGTCGTTGGTGAGGGAGAGGATCAGCTGGGTCTCGTCGGCGTAGGAGATGATGTTGAGGTTGTGCTGGCGTGCGATGGCTTTGAGGGGGCTCATGTAGACGTTGAAGAGGGTAGGGCTGAGCGAGGAGCCTTGAGGAACGCCGCAGATGACTTCGGTGGCTTCTGATCTGAACGGGGGGAGGCGGACTCTCTGTGTCCTTCCGGCGAGGAAGGAGATGATCCACTCCAGTGCCTTCTCCTGGATTCCGACATTGCTAAGGTGCTGTACTAGGGTACGGTGGCAGACAGTGTCGAAGGCCGCGGAGAGGTCTAGGAGGATGAGGGCCGCTGTTTCTCCGTTGTCGAGCAGGGTTCGGATGTCATCGGTGGCTGCGATCACGGCGGTCTCGGTGCTGTGGTTGGCCCGGAAGCCAGACTGCGAGAGGTTGAGGGATCCGTTCGTCTCAAGGAAGGCGGCCAGCTGCTTGTTGACAGTCTTCTCTGTGACTTTTGCAGGAAACGGGAGCAGCGAGATGCGGCGGTAGTTCTTGAGGTCGGTGGGGTCGGCTGATAGTTTCTTAAGTAGAGCGTTGAGTTTGGCGTGCTTCCAGCTCTCCGGGAAGGTAGCGGTGTTGAAGGAGGTGTTGATGATGTCCCGCAGGTAGGGTGCGATGACAGTGTCGGCCTTGTTGAAGACGTGGAGAGGGCAGGGGTCGCACGGAGATCCGGAGTGAATGGAGTTCATCGTGCGGATGGTGTCTTCGACGCTGATCGGGGTCTAGGCGCGGAGGGTGGTGCTGGGGGGCGCTGGTTCGGTCGTGGCGTGCGTCGGTTGAGTGCTGAAGCTGTTGTGTATGTCCGCGATCTTGTTGTGGAAGTAGGAGGCGAGGGAGTTGCAGAGGTCTTGCGAAGGGGTGATGTCGTTGTTTCCGGCGTTGGGGTTGGAGAGCTCTTTAACGATGTTGAAGAGTTCCTTGCTGTTGTGTGCGTTGTTGTCCAAGCGTTCCTTGAATGCAGTTTTCTTGGTGGCGTGGATCAGTTGGTGGTGTTTTTGGGTGGCAAGCTTGAGGGCAGTCATGTTGTCCGGTGTTGGGTCTTTGCGCCAGGCTTTCTCGAGGGCTCTGCAGTTCTTCTTGGAACTCTTGAGTTCGTCGGTGAACCATGGGGCTGTCTTGCTGCCGGGTCCGCTAAGCGGGGTCCTCAGAGGGGCTAGGTTGTCTGCGCAGTCGCTGATCCAATTCGTGAGGTTGGTGGCCGCTTCGCTGGGGTTCGTTGCGCTGGTGGGTGTGTTCTTGCTCAGGGAAGTTGCGAGCTGGTCGGCTGTGATCTTGTTCCAGCTTCTGCGTGCAACCTGTTGCTGGTGGTGGTGGATCGTGGTCCTTCTGGAGCTGAAGTGGACGCAGCTGTGGTCCGTCCAGTGGAGTCCGGTGGCGTGGCTGAAGGTGATGTCCTTGATGGATGAGAAGACGGGGTCGAGTGTGTGTCCGGTGTAGTGGGTGGGGGTGGTCACCAGCTGCTTGAGTCCAAGGTTTGCGAGGTCTTCAAGCAGGGTGGTGGTGTTGCGGTCGTTGTTGTTCTCCAGGTGGAAGTTGAGGTCCCCGAGGAGGATGTAGTCAGCGGAGAGGAGGGCGTGCGGGCTGACGATGCCTCTAGGGAAAGCGGCGTTAATGAGAGAATTGACTGAGGTCGATGTGTATACCCACATGATTGTGGCTTGTGTAATAGTGAGAGCACTGAGTGTGTCAGTGTGTAATGAGATCGCCTCTAGGGAAAGCGGCGTTAATGAGAGCATTGACTGAGATCGATGTGTATACCCACAGGATTGTGGCTTGCGAGAGCACTGGTTGTAGCCAGTGTGTAATGGTAAGTAATCAGAACTGCCCCAGGGTAGATTAGTCTGGGCCCATGTGGTCGTGAGACTATATTGTATGAGTGTGGTGTAGAGCATGGACGTCCTTAGTAATCAGTGAGTATTCCTAGTAACCCTATAGATTTAGTGGTGTTTTTGATGATATGAGCTTGTATATTGCTAATTCCCCATCCTCAGGTAGGTACCCAGGTGCCTGGATAAATGGGTCCTGAGGAGGGAGGTGGTTACGTTTCGGCTGGGTTGGTGGTGTTTTGTGAGCTGATTCTATCTGGTCCGAAAATCCAGTCGTTACACCAACAAAGCCCTGCATTTCTTAAAGATTTTCCACATCCAGCGTTAAGCTCGAACAAACTTACAAGGCCTACTAAACGTAATATTCCCTGGACCCCGTCCTGTGTAGCTGTGTAGTTATTCAAATGCCTATGTGGTCTCCCATCCACATATTAACCAGGCACGATCCTGCTTCGCGATTTATCCAAAATTGCCCCTCTTCAGCCCACTCTCCAGCAGCCACTCTTATGGAAATTCACTCACTTCATTAAATCGCTATGCAGTAATGGCTCACACGCGTTGGTGCAGCCAACAAACAAAGGGGGAACCCTCGCACGTCGCGCTCAATTTGCCTTACTTATTATGCCACCTGAAATCGAACGAGGCACTGCCCCGAGCGTGCAGTGAAAGGAGCTCTCCTTCGCGCGCCTGCAGACGCTTGCCGTGCCCTCCGCTTTGCTTCTGTTTCTCCACACAGGACAATGGCGGGCGGGATCGACGGACCCGGAATGCGGGTGTGATCGTTCCTAGGCAATGCGGCGACGGCGGCAATGTCCCGAAGAGTCCAACACGGCCGTGATGTCCCGATGCAAAACTTCAAGAAAGGCAAAACTCCAACAAAGCCTGTAATGCAAAAACAAAAGATTATTCAGCCCCTTGGGGGGCACGAAGCAGGCCTGGAGAGCGTGGAGGCAAGAGGGCAACTCCTGCACTCTCCCGGCCTTTTACCCTGCTTGGGGCATGGGGGCAGACCAGTTCCAACTAGTCCGCCCCTCCTGGCTCCCCCCCTTGACCCGGAAGCAATCCGATTGCTTCCGGGTCAAACGCTGGAGCCGGCACCAATCTGGGGTAAGGCGCGCCCGCCCCGTCATCAAGACGCGGTGAAGCGGCACGCCCCACCCCTGAGGGTGCAGGGGAAGGGGTGGCCCGTGC
Source organism: Lissotriton vulgaris (assembly GCF_964263255.1). Taxonomy (NCBI): domain Eukaryota; kingdom Metazoa; phylum Chordata; class Amphibia; order Caudata; family Salamandridae; genus Lissotriton; species Lissotriton vulgaris. The sequence goes on from NC_141695.1 coordinate 134,078,763, forward strand.
CCCATCAAACGTGCGAAGGGGTCAGAGTGGCCCCTCCTTTCCTACTTGATAATTGATTTTGGAAAATTAGTTGTGAAGAGTGGTGAGTGGGTGACTGTTAGAGTGAGCCAAAAGGATTGCTCAAAGTGTGGATGCAGGAGTGCAGGCTTGAATGACTGAGTGACTAGGTTAGTGAATTAATGAGGAGTAATTGCATGGCCAAATGCATTAGCATACAAATGGATTATTGGGTCAGTGAATACATGGGAAGGAAGCTTGATAGCTGAAAGAGTCCTGAATAAATTAATGCGTGGATAGAAGAATGGATAAGATGATCAAACTTGCGCATGAGTGACCAAGGCCAGATCCCTGGATGTTGCCCTTATGCCCTTGGTAGCAAGAGGTTGCTCTCTGCTTTCATTGCTACTATTTACTCATCCATACCTTTATCCATGTGCTCAGGTGACACACTGATTCATCCATTCACTCAACCATCGATTCATACACTTAATGACTAATTCTCACATTCACACATCCATACACACAAACTGCCCAATGAAGAAACTTTTTCAATGAGGGCCAGACCTATTGGCTTTCCCAGTACTTAATCCTCTTATTCTGGAGGAAGAGTCCACTCAACACTGAGTAGAACACTGGCTGAGTTGAGGTCCCTCATGGTTGAATTCTTGATCAGTGGACCAGGTGCAGAACTGGTGATGCAACTGTCCTGATGTTGGTCACAAGGTTTATTGAGATATGAGTCTGCTTGGAAAGAATGATTTGCCAGCTGGATGACTTTACCTGCTTTACACTACACGCTTGGAGAACAGCCTATGTAAGCTGGAAAAGGTGCTGACCTCTTCAAGAGTCCCAGTGAACTGAAAGTCCTGGAAATATGATATAACATTGTAACTTTTGTGTGAAAATGTTCTGTGGGCTGCGGAGGGGTGCAGCCATCAGACGTTTTGCTCTCTTCGCACATGGTACATGGACTCATACATGCCTGCTGGCTGCGGAGGGGTACAGCCATCAGTCATTTGGCTCATCTTGTACATGGTACATGGACTCATACATGCCTGACAGCTGTGGAGGGGTGCAGCCATCCATCGTCTGGCTCTCCTTGCGCATGATACATGGACTCTTACATACCTGCGGCTGCGGAGGAGTGCAGCCATCAGTCGTCTGGCTGCCCTTGCACATGGTACATGGATTCATAGTACCATCATGGCAACACTCCCCACCCCCAAGCACATAGCATAAATGCAAATAAATACACACCACACAGATTTTGTTATTGGGAAAAACTGCTGCAGGTTTATTACATACAACGTTATATAATATGGTGGGTTATCTTACGAGCGATCCAAGGGCAGGCAGCATTCTCGCCACCTGCCCGCCTGATGAGCAAAGCAGCACTGGGGCGAACCCCATCTGTGCTGCCCCTTCTTGTGATCCTCCTCCCGGATCATGTGGCACCTGGTCCCTTATTAATCACGCCCCTTTCAGGGCTGAGCGTAGCAAGGCAAGCTGCCAGTTGTTCAGGCCCGCAACCGCCTGAAGGACAAACGGGGTGCCAACACAGGTTTCCAGGTACCTCCCATCAGGATCCTGGGCACTGTCTCTGGCACCCCTATGTCCCGTGCAGAGGTACCCTTCTGTACCCATTTGCTTCCAGATAACCCTGTCACTCCGCCACAGCTCTGGCAGCGGCCACCATCGCTGACAGAGCCCCCCACAAAAACCGCTCTATTCTCACCTGCAACTTCTCATATACAGGCCCCTTGCCAACATGGGAAGAAGACCCCATCTATTTCCCAATGACCCTTGATGTTAGACCGCCAGAGTCTCATGACGAAAGCCTTTCTGGCAAGTGAACTTGTGCCAAGAACTAATTCTCCCATGGGAAAGTTCCATTGCTTCACATGACCCTGCCCCGTGCCACTCGGGCAGGGGCGGATTCAGGCACTATGGTTCACATGGCCCCCAGAATTTGCTGATCGCACCTGGCTGTCATCCAACTAGCACCGTGTGTCTTGCACACCTGTGCCCCAAATCTAAGGGTCAGCAGCCATCTTGTTAGCTGACCGCTCCCACACCCACCTGCCTACTTTGGCTGTTGGGGTGAAAGGATTATACTTTAGCTTTTTCACAGTCATTCTGCTTTCTAAATCATGCCGCACCTGGTTGTCCATAACTATAAGTATGTGACAAAGAGCAAGGGGGGCTCCTGCCCTTGCCCGGCATCCCTTAATTCTTATGGGGATCATCAACTCAGCTCCCTCTGTGGTAAATCCCCCTGAACCCACCGATTCACAGAATGTCTGGACAGTCCGCTTGGTGTGCCTCGATAGACCACAGTGGTCATGAGGACCTTGAAAAACACCCAATTCCCACCTGGGCATACCTCAAACTTGAGAATAGCTTCACACAGCTGTAAGGCAATAGAGCCACATCTTACCTATTTACTGGTTGCTGCCACTTGGCACTTTTCCGGTTACAGCTCTGCGTTTTAGTGAAGCGCGCGTGCCCCCGGGCCCTCTGTCGCTGAATAGACAGTATATGTTACCCATTTGCTGCATCACGATACAACACTGCCTTAATGTGCTATGTTGTAAGCGATTAGGTGCCTAACTTATCTCTTCCCCTTGAAAAGATATCAACCGCAAGGCCAAAGGCACCCATGGATTAACCTATTTAATGGTTCTTGCCACATGGCACCCTTCTGGCTGGTGATGTGAAACTTCCGAACCAGTCAAGCCTTTCCGACACCCCACCTGTGTCCCCTGAATCACCCTCCATCCTCCAGTGCAATAGTCATGCTGCTAAGGGGGGCAATCACTTCCCCATCCCTCCTATCATGCCATACTGTTGCCTGTTCAGTTCAATCTGTGGTGACCGCACCCAGCCTTCCCAGGCAGCTTGCTGACAATGTCAGCTGTTGCCGGCATTGCGGGGATCTCACGCTTGCGGCTCACGCCTACCGCAAATTTTAAATTAACATGATACTTAGTATCTGAAATGACTATGCACAGGTAAAAGAAACTCTCACGTGTGCGGTTGTTGTGAACAACAAGGTGAATGAACAGGATGTGTTGGGGGGCCTTCCCCTACCAGTCTTTGCTGTAGTTTGAGGTGTAGGCTGAAATGTTCCTATGGAGCCACAAGCATAGAGCTTGAAGAGCAATGGCGCTTTGCGGGGATCCGGAAGGTCTGGAAAATGGAGGAACCCTAGAGTCTGAACTATGCCCCTACGAGCATTAGCATTGTAGGCCAACGTGATACACCTTGTTCTGGAGCACCCCCGCACCACTGCCCGCTGTAGCTTAGTGGACAGGTGAAATTGTATCCCAAGCCTTCTAATGGCTTGTTCCCATGGTGAAAATCGGGGCTACTTGTAATACCACTGGTGGAGAGCTGGTGGAGGCTGTGGACCTGCTGCCAGCACCTCCCATGCTCCGTCGGGGTTTCCTAACCCCCAGTCCTGTACCCTTCTGGTCACCCTAGGATGTAACAGAGTCGACCCTCCACCCTAGGTTGTGAATGCCTGCTCGCCACCGGACCAGTATGAGGTACCTACAGCTTTCTTCCATCTCAAGCAAGGAATGGCCACCTGCAGTGCTCAATGGCTCCAGATTAGCAATGTCTTCCTGGCAAGTTTAGCAAGGCTAAATTATTACTTGATAATAAGTATCGGTCCTGCCCAACACTTGATAGACATGCTTGCTTCCTTGGTGTAGGTGATGCAGCCGACATATACTACTCTAAGGGATCCTGCTCTGTAGACCCATGGCTGCTTACCTGTCCTTCCTTTATGCCCAGGGATAACTCAGGCAACGCTTTAATTCCAAATTGATAGGACTGTGCAGGAAATGGCTTGAGTCTTCACCTGCAAAAGGGACCCAACAGGCAGGTTAGCCCTGACTAACCTTGTGTTCTGGTGCCAGATTTGGGAAAGTGCTTCCCATGTTCTGTCAACTACTGTGCTGTTGGAATGCTAAATGTAAGGAGGGGATGCTAAACTGCCCTAAACTCTACGGCGACAACAGCCAGCGCAAGCTTGCGAAAACATTGAGAAGCTTGACAACTAATCAAACCGCCCGCAAAATCCAGGGGCCGTGCCTCCATTCTTTGTCCTGTAACTATGCACAGATAATGGAAAACACCTACACATTCAGTAAATGTGATATATTTGGACTTGTCCCTTAACTTTAGGCCAAGCACCCCTGGGTGAGGTCTGGGTCTCCCAAACTTCTGCTAATGTATACCAGGGAGCAGACAAGTCAGTGGGAACGAAGGAGGGGGAACAGTATGATCGCTACCTGCCCATTCTAGAATAGTGGGACTGCCTGGTGTTCCTTACTACACCGTTGCCCCTTGTGCTCTAAACCAGTGTTTCCCCCAACCTCTTAAGTACAGCGCACTTTTAGTGGTGACAACTCCCACACTTGCCATGCTGCCAAGGCTAAAGGGCAGGTGCTTATAGCTTAACTGAAGCCACATGCCCATGCTTTGAGGCCTCAACCAGACATTTCTGAGTTAAAATATGGCAGCAGTTGAATGGTGTTAATCTGGTTCACACATGTATGTATTTTTCCCCCTGAATCGCTTGCCATGGCTATTTATCCCTTTAGCATATGTCCTTATTGTTTGTGTTGACCAAACATGTAGCTATGTAGCTGTGCTCTAATGCTGTACCCTTTGTAACGATGTAACCTGCAACTATGGTCTGCTACTCATGTAAAGCGCTCTGATACATCCAGTTCTAGCCAGCGCCATATAAAACCATTCAAATATAAAACATTTCAAATATAAAACCTTTTTAATAAGTATGTCTATTGTGCATCAGACACAGGGGGCCTGCTATTTCGGCTGGGTATAACCTGTTGCCTGCCCACCCTTACGGCCTATGGAAATTGTGCAAAACTTTTGCTTCCTTCACTGCTGAGTGAGCCCACAGCATTTCACAACATTCCTCTAAAATTTCCATACCCAACTAATTGTGGTTATGTTCACCCAATGGTATCTTGGCGCTGAACAACATGGTTATTGTTGCCCAATTCAATGGTGCGGTATCATTGACCTCTGAAGGATGCAGTTCTGAGTCCCTCAGTGCTCCAGGACCTCACAGATTTCACACGTTAAGTGCTTGAATGGAGATCCATGCCGGGCAGCATCAGTTCATTTCGCACCCCATATTGCTCCTGCCGTGCTGCCAATCATACATCACAACTACTAACCCTGACACTTGTGCAGCTATCTGCCCGGGATCCCGTCAGGCGGCCACTTTGTTTTTGAACACCCATTGCTCCAGCCATGCTGCCAATCATAAGATCACAACTACTAGCCCTGACCTTTGTGCAACTATATGCCAGGGATCCGGACATGCGTCCACTTAGTTTTACCCCACACTTTGCTTCTGCTGCCAATCTACTAACCCTCACAGTTGTGAGAGTGTGACAATACAAGCTATTCCTGGTCCCCAAAATTGTCTGAATGGCTAGTGCAGCAGCCAATAATAATGTTAATGTATTTGAAATTATTCAGTGCCTGTTGTGGTCATCTCTAACATGGACAGACAGCGCCAGCCTGTGGCGGACTGTCCCAAGCGCTGGGGTTACAATTAAGTAACTGTGCCACAGACCAGAAATCGCTTGGTCAAATTTAGTACAGGTAGACTTGATGATGTAGGCCATTGCAGCACTTAAAGGACAACACATTTTGTATGAAGCACAGCCGAATATGCAAGCAGCAAGCAGCCATGTGGCTGTTTAATGCAGCAGACTCATTTCTTCTGATGCACATGACCAGGAGCATGCTTCAGCCTTAAAGTTCATCATCCAAAAGGATATGACAAGCAGCATCCATCCCCTTCCCCCAATTCAGAAGCACACCAAAGAGGGGAGTATGTAGCTCTAAGGGTGCTGATTATTTTGATTCTTTTGACCTCCTGCAATGCTTCCATTAAGATGTGCAAATCGCTGGCACATCATGGCCGGTAGTGGCCTGCTGTAACGTGGATGGAAGGGGGGAGGGCTAGCCCCCCTCCCGTGCTGTTCGCGGCAAGGGGGGACCCAGGGAGAGCCAGGCGCGAGCTGGTCTTTCCCTGGGTGCGTTCGTGCGAGCAATCAGGAAGCAGGTGGGGTTAATTAGGGGAGTAGGTAAGGGGAAGTCAGGCTGGCGGTTGGGACCTGCATAGCGGGAGGCAAGGGAAGGGAGGTTCGTTTTGCCTGCTAGCTTATTTGTAATCTGTCCGGGGGCCATGGAGGAGGCGGCGGAGGTCAGGCGGGCTGTCCAGACGCTTTGCGCCGCTGGGCGCGAGGACCTCCTGCGGCCCGGAGTGCCGGCAGAGGCATGGGTTGGTTTGGCCCGCCCCCCTCGAAAGGCTGCTGAGGGCGTGGCGCGGGCGGTGACTGCTTGTTTGTCACCTGACCCGGCCGACGACGAAGACGGAGAGGCTGCCATGCCGGCGGCTTTGCAGATGCCGGCACAGGTTCCCGCAGACTCGGGGCCCCCGCCGGTTGACCCGGGCGCCCACCAGCAGGTATGCCTTTTGCCTTTGGGAGGTGCTGTATTACGTGGGGCGCCCGGGGGGAGGCAGGGGCGCTCTGTGGGCCGGCAGGCCCCGCGTTTGGTTGGGCCCCCTCCTGGCAAGACCAGGAAGTCTTCTGTTGTTTCTGGGGCTAAGCGAGGGCGGAGTCTTGACCCTAAGTGCCTCACCCGGGCCCACGTTCCTGCTCCTGTTACCGGGGGCCCCTCCCCTTCAGTGCCTGGTTTGGCAGGCGGGGCTTTGCCTTATTTGTGGGTGAATGGGCAGTGCTATCTGCTGTCTCCTGCCACCCCTGTGCTGGGTCAAGCTCTCCCACATTTACCCAGTGATTTGGCCCAGGGCTGCCCAGTATTGGGGCCCTCCCCTGCTGCGCTGCCCGTTTTTTCCATCTCGGGCCCCCTCCCCCGGCCCCTGACTTTGTCAACCTTGGTGATGTGCCCCCTCCCTCACCCCCACCCCCCCCTGGCCCCAAGTTCCATGGTTTCTGGTTCTGTTGCCCCCCTCTTGCTTCACATCAGCCTCAGGCATATGGTGGGTTAGGGCTGGACCTCGGGGGGCGCCCCCTGTTCCCAGCCAGGTGCTGTTCCCGGCTCCTCGGGTGACGCCTGTTGCTCCCCAGGGTGGTTTGGCGGCCGGGTTGGGTGGTGTCTCTGGGTTGGCGCCGGTTGCTGGGTCCTCGAGGGGTGTTTCCCTTGCCTCTGTGGGGGTGGGTAGTTTTGCTGATTCTTCAAAGTCTGGCTTGAGCGGCCGCAGTTTTCGAGTTGTTCCTCCGGTTGAGCGGCTGTTGACTGGTTCTTCGGGCTTGGGAGCTGTCCCTACGGCTGTTTCCAGTGGTGGGATCACGGGAGAGTTATCTGGAGCGGATCTCTCTTCTGCAGTTTTGCGCGAGCGAAGCTTTCATGACATTGACTTGCAGTTTTATGATGGGGGAATTGGTGATGGGGCGCTGCCAAGTGGCAGTGCGCAAGTTTCATTTTCTGGAGAAGCTTTATATTTGGATTTACAAGATGATGATTTGGAAGAAGGGGAATTGAGGGATAAAGATGTTGGGCTTTTGGCAGCACGGGCCCAGAGGGGTGGGCTGGGGCAACCCCCTGCTTCTCGTATTTTGCAGGAGTCACGTGCGGACCATGCAGCGGTACGTGAGGCAGCGAGGACTAGACCTTCTAAAAGGGATCATGTTGATTTTCAGCAGCAGTCGGCGACGATGCCAAGAGGTAAGGATGGATGGTGGGCTGTGTGGAAACCAAGGGAGAGTCTCCCTGTTAAGAGTACAAGATCAATTGGTACGGGTGATGGGGTTATTGGTGAGCGAGTCGCTCTGGCACCGAGGCTTGAGCGGCCGGTGGGTTTAAATGTTTCTAATATGCAACCTACAGGGGAAGTTTCTACAGTTGGGGATGGTGTGGCTGTTCCAAAGCCTGTTACGGAGGATAGTATCCTGCCAAAAAGATTGCCTTATTCTGGGGTGGGGATGCCTCTGGGGTCCCATTTATCTGAGAAAACTAAAACTCGCATCTGGAATGGGGAATTTGTGGATCTGTTTCGGCTTCTCCATAGAGATGTCCAAGCTAAGGAAGGGTCGAAGGAGGAGGAATTGGAATTGGCTCGGAGGCCTCGAGTCCCGAAGTCTATTGAGAACTGGACTTCGGCCTTTTTAATTTATGCCAGCGTTTATTGCCAGCGTCATCCGGGTAAGGCGGTAGACATGTTTAAATATGCTGATGTCATACGTAAAGCTCATAGTTATTTTGGAGGCTTTGCCTGGTTGTCGTACGACGAGGAGTTCAGGGCCCGTTTGAGTGTTTTTCCAGAGCGTTCATGGGGTGAGGTTGATGAGGAATTATGGCTACAGTGGATGGCATCTGCTCACCCGCCCGCTACGACCCACACGGCTAGCGGACAACCGGTGCATTATCGGCCCTTTCCATTTGGCCCCGCTCTTGCTGGGGCGGGGGTTTGGGGCAGAGGACAGTCCTCCTCCTCTGGCGCGTGCTGGCATTTTAACAGGGGTTCATGTAACCGACCAGCCTGCAGATATAAGCATGAGTGTGCGCAGTGTGGGGGGCGACATGCTCTCACCCAGTGTTTTCCCGGACAGCGTGTTGGAGACAAGGGGAGGGGTTCAGGGGCAGGGGACAACCTCCGCACTTTGTACATAAGGGCTCCTACTCCTATTAAGCAGGATGTTCTGGATTCGTGGTTGGTGGACTATCCTGATTTTGAGGCTGCTAAGACTTTGTCCTGGGGTTTCAGAGTTGGGTTCCGGATTGGGTATCAGGGTCCCCGGGTGGGTCGGTGGTCTGACAATCTGAAGTCTGCGAAGGAGTGCCCTCAGGTTGTGCAGAAGAAGCTGGATGCTGAGCTTGCAGCGGGTCGGATTGCTGGTCCTTTTCTGAGTTGTCCTCTCCCTGATTTGATCGTCTCTCCGCTGGGTGTGGTACCAAAAAAGGCGGTGGGGGAGTTTCGCCTTATCCATCATCTGTCTTGGCCTGAGGGTGCATCCATCAACGATTTCATTGACCCAGCTGACTCAACTGTGACATATGCTTCCGTGGATGACGCCTTGCGGCTCGTTCGCACGGCAGGTGTTGGGGCTTTGCTGGCAAAGAGTGACATTCAGTCGGCTTTCCGGCTCCTGCCCATTCATCCTTGGGATTTTGGTCTCTTGGGCATGCATTTTGATGGCTGTTTCTATGTCGATAAAGTATTACCCATGGGCTGCTTGGTGTCATGTTCCCTCTTTGAGACCTTCAGTACATTTCTGCAGTGGCGCTTCACTTTTGTCAGCGGCCACGTCCGGGTCTGCCATTACCTTGATGACTTTCTTTTCATTGGGGAGGGTCAGTCTGGGCAGTGTCAGTCGGCTTTGGCAATCTTTCAGGCTATGACCAAGGAATTGGGCGTTCCTTTGGCGCCGGAGAAGACCAAAGGCCCTTGTACATCCCTAACTTTTTTAGGGATTGAAATTGATACAATGACTATGATGGTGCGATTGCCTGCTGCTAAAGTGCGGGAGATGTCTGATTTCATCCGATTGGTGTTGGGGGATCATAAAGTAGACCTGCGGAAAGTCCAGAAGCTTTTGGGGTACCTCAATTTTGCTTGTCGGGTTGTTCGGGCGGGTAAGACATTTTGTAGACGTCTGGGCCTCTCAATGTCCAGCGCCAGCCTTCCTCATCATCGGGTGCGCATTACAACTGCTGTCCGTACCGATTCGACTGTCTGGTTGCGTTTCCTGCAAGATTTCAATGGCTTGTCCTTGTTTTTTGCGGATGAGGACATTGTGTGGCAGGTGCAGCTTTTCACGGATGCATCAGGAGCTCATGGCTTCGGCATCTTTTGGGAAGATCGTTGGTGCGCGGCTGGCTGTCCAGTGCACTGGAAGGAACAGGGTCGCAGCATTGCGTTTTTGGAACTCTTCCCGTTGTTGGTTGCTCTGTGTATCTGGGGGGAGGAATTTCAGAATCGCTCCGTATTGTTCCACGTGGACAATATGGCAGTAGTTGACCTTGTTAATAAACAGAGGGCTCGCGATTTGCGTGTATTGAGGCTCCTGCGCACATTCATGTTGCGGTGTTTACAACTGAATATTGTCTTTAAAGCTCGGCATGTTCCTGGAGCCACTAATTCTATCGCTGATTCTTTATCATGCTTTCAGTGGTCCGAATTCCGCAAATTGGCTCCCGGTGCGGACATGGAGCCAACGGCGATCCCACAGTACGTATGGGACTTGGGGGATTGAGGGTCCACCATTTGGTCAAAAATTCAGTGGCTGCCTCTACACGGCGGAGTTATTTGAAAGCCTGGCATGAGTTTTTGCAGTTTGGTGAGGAGATGGCGGGTCCGGTCAGGGCTGGGTTATCTGATGAACAGTTCTTATTGCAGTTTGTTTTACATTTAGCGGACAAAGGCCTCTCTCACACGGCCATTTCGGGCAAGTTGGCCGGGGTGTCTTTTTATGGTCAGCTTTGGTGGGGGAGGGATCTTGTTGGGGGGGTGTTGGTTCGTAAAGTTCTAAAAGGGTTGGGTAGGCTTCGGGCTTGTGGTCTGAAGCTACGGCAGCCGGTGACCTTTGATTTGCTTCAGTTGCTTTTATCCCAATTGGAGGTGTGCTGCTATGATGCTTTTGAGTGCCACAAATTTCGTTTGTGCTTTGTGTGGTTATTCTTTGGGGCATTTCGGGCCTCTGAACTGTTGGGTTTGAGGGGTAGAGTGGGAATGACCAGCAGTGAGGTGGTGATGGAGCATGAAAGGGTGCGTCTGTGGCTGAGGATGTCCAAAACTGATCAGATGGGAAGGGGTAAGTGGGTGTTTCTGGGTAGGAGCGGTGTGTCTGCATGCTGCCCTGTGGGGGAATGGGAGGTTTTTGTGTCTTCTCCTCATTTTACTCCGGGGGCAATTTTTTGTCATGCTGATGGCAGCCCCATCCTTATTTCTCAGTTGTTAGCTGTACTCCGCAAGGTTTTGTTGGGCCTGGGGAGGGATCCTTCTCAGTTCGGCACCCATTCCTTCAGGATTGGTGCGGCGACAGAGGCCGCCAGGTTGGGGTGGGATTGGTCTCAAATTCGTCGTATTGGGCGTTGGCGCTCTAGATGTTGTGAGAAGTATGTGAGAAAGTAGTCCGCCTTTGCTTTGCCTAACATTTCTTTTTCTCCTAGGTCCTTGGCCCTCAGGCGCTGGATACAAAAGGAGGGTGTGGATCCTGGGGCACTCTTTTGTTAAACGGGCTGCTGTAGCTGCTGCACGTCAGCTTTGTGGGAGATCTCTTGGTTTAAGCAGTCTGACACATGAAGTCTCCTGGCATGGCACAGGGGGCATGCGCTAGGGCGGTCTCTTTCCTGCCTTGGCTTCTATGGTTTCAAAGGGTTGGGGGGCCCTCCGGATCTGCTGGTGCTGCATCTTAGGGAAAACGACTTAGTTTCTCTATCAGGTTTGACTTTGCTAAAGTTAATGAAACAAGATCTCGAAGTCATCAAGACCACATGGGTGAGCACCATGGTGATATGGACTGAGTTCGGCATTTATTCTGTGAGGACGGGGTCCATCTGTCTACATTAGGCACTTCTTTTGAGGTTCCGTGACGATTTGAACCCGTGTATTCAACATTGTCGTAAATACATAATTTTGGTATCAGTGAACCGCAAATGATCCATTTAGCATATCCTGGTGTTTTCGCTATGCTACGAGCAAGAGTACTCCTGTCATGAACACATTTCTGATCTACCCATGGCATCCATCTTAGATTACGGCAGCCATTTTGTATTTCTTGCCCTCACATAGTCAATGGACACACAGTGACCTCCTTCACTTAAGGACACGTAAGCTTTAGCCGAAGATTCACCTTGCTAGTGACACGTGCACCTTAGGACAGAACACGCCATGGCTGCATGACTCGACAGAAGTTGCCTCCTCTGCCTGAGGCCAGTCCTGCTATACTGGTTCTCGTGTTCGTTGGCCTGATCATGATTAGGCGGCCGAAGATGGTAGCCTTGCCCATTTACGACCCACAAACATCTCTTATCCTGCTTTTCTATCTTCTACACCTGGCTCTGCTCCTTTCCTTCTGGGCCTTTATTAGGGGGAGGTAATGAAATTTACGATGAGGCGGTCCGGCTATTGAATGAAAAGTTGACATGGGATTATGATGGAACAGTGGGAACCCCTTGTTCGTAATATTTTGACATCAGATATTGTTGACGATTCCTGTGCAACGCCAAATATTTATTGTTTAGGACGCAAAGGTTTAGAAATGTACTAACATGTAAAGAATTTGCCCGAAGCCTAAAATTTAGTATATAAGGAGCAACCCACTTTGTACAAATCGAACAGGCTCCTAGATACTGCCTGTGTGTAGTTTCTGTGACTTCTGTGTCCCTGCAGTAATAAACCTTTGGTCTTTGACGCCACCATCGAGAAGCCCGTTTTTCTGTTTATTTGTGCACCGAGACAGGTAGAACTCCGGGGTCTTCGGGTGTTATCCCTGACACCGCTGGACGGAACCAAAAAGTCCAGAACTCCAATTGGCGCCCAACGTGGGGCGACGTCATTCGGTACCGGTCCAAAAGCCTGAAGATTTCGAGAAGCTTCGTGTGAAGATTCCTGAGGGAGGCGCACACATCATCGATCCCGGCATATCGCAAAAGTGGCCCGACGTTCTCTTCCACGAGGGTTCCCGTTCGGACGGCTGCAGTGGTCCGTTGCCTTGACCATCGCCCTGTCTTGGACCCGAGGTGCAGTCCTTAGTACGGCGAGACGAGACGGGTTTCTCCTTGGTGACGTCTTCAGTGCCTCAGTTAAGTATTAAGTGGTCGCTAGTTGGTTATTTCGTAAGGGTTGTCCCTGTTTGGATAATCCTTTTAGTTCTTGGTTTGGTTTGGTTTCGTAAGATTATCACTGGTTGTTCTAGTTACGATAATCATTTGGTTTAGTTTGGGTATCGATACATTTGTTCGCTTTGGTAGTTCTTGGTTCGAGTGCGCACGTTCTGTTTGTGTTTTTTGTTAGTTCTGTGTTCCGGATTATAAAAATGGTAAGTCGGAAAAATTGTATGTTGTCGTGTTTTGGTTGCAACAGTGATTCCCGGTTGGAGGACTCATGTCTGGTTCCTCCGATTGGAACTCCTCTTTATGATCTGTACTGTAAGTTTGGAGTGTGTCCTATATCTTATAATGAGGTGTTGATCCGATATACAGAGAAAGACGGTGTCCTTAGTTGGCCACTGCATGGTAGTTTTGAACCTGAAGTTCTTGATAATTTAGAAATGAAATTGTTTAAGAAGAAAGCCCGGCCCGCAATGTTTGATTCTTTCCGTTATTGGCGAAAAGAATCTAAACAGAGAGAAATTAAAAAGTTGAAGAAAGAACAGAAAGAGCAAGAGTTGACTTTAGAACAGTCTGCTAAGCAGCTGCAACTCAACGAGTCTGAGAAAGCAATGGAGGTGGCCAATAGAGAGCGTAATTTAGCGATAGATAAGTGCTATCCTGCCTTGCCATCGAGTACAGCTAAGATAGTAGAGGACCCCGAAAACGATCCTCTGTTGTCTTACTTGTTGAGGTCACCCCCACCGTATGCACAGGGTGCTACGGCTCCACCGTTACAGAATGTTCAATTACCAGTTGCTGGACAACCTGGTATTCCTGCTCCTGCTCCCCTGAATCAAGCTCCTGTACCTCCTGTGGTCAATGTTAATGTTCCTTCGGCACCCCCTCTTCCAGGGTTGCCGGCTTCTTTGCCTATACCTGTACCGCCTACATCTGTTGTGTCACAGGCTACTTTGCCTGCCACTCCTACTGTTCCTGTTTTATCTGTTCCAACTGCTACTTTACTTACTGCTTCTGCTAGCGTCATGACTCCGCTTTCTGTTCGTCGGAGAATCACTGATTCTGTCTCTAATATTCTATCTCCCTTCTATAAAACTTTAATTAAAACTCCTACCTCTGACTCTGTGCAGAGACGTAGTCAGCTTCCCAGTACTGAAGAGCGGGGAATATTAGATTCCACAGCTCTTAGATGGATTTCAAAAAGTGGAAGATATAGTACTAGAGATGTATTAGATACATTTATGCAATGAATGAACCGACACAACGATATGTGTTTGACGAAATGTGCTCCCTTTTACGTGAGGAATTGGAAGAGGATGATTCTGAATCAACCCTAGACGAATTAATTCAAGTCCAGAAAGAATTTGCTGCAGGTATGATAGTTGGTCAAAATATAAAGGAAGCGATGGAACTGATTTTAAGTTATAGGAATGATCCATCCCTTCGTTCACCTAGGGAGTTAGAGAAACGTAGCAAGAAGCAGAATCGCCAATATCCAATGAGGGAGGTTCCTCCAATTTGGCGCGAAGCTGTACAAGCAGATGCAGTACATGGTATTGCTGCCGCTCCGGCCCAATTCCAGAGAGTGTGGATACACATTCCGTGGAAGCGAGCTGAAGTGTTAGCAGTGAAACAGGCCTTGCCTGATCCGCGTAAGAATCCAGCCGGATATTACAAGGAGTTGAAGCTTGTGTGATGAATTTAGCGGACATTGACATGTTATTTGGGAATGTAGTTCCACAACCAATTTGGGCTAAAATTCGTAAAGAGAATCATCCAGTTGCCCTAGGTGGTGATTGGGCAGCAATAATTGCAGTGGATGGTCAACAAATAGGTGGTTCCAAACCCGAACCTCTGATTGCTGATTTACCAGGTAGAATAATTGACTTAATGAAGCCTCTGATGCCAGCATTGCGCGTTAACTGGGACAAGTTGTCCGCATGCAGGCAAAAGAAGGACGAAAGTGTTTCCAACTTTTTCACAAGGTTTGAAGAGACTTTCGTAGATCATAGTGGTCAGGACATGAGCACGGAAGGGGGACAGAGACTATTTGTTGATAAATTTGTGCACAATCTGTTACCAGAACTTAGTAATAAATTGAAAGATTCCGAGAGCGCGTGGGCTGTGTCCACGACTGCACAAATACTTGCAACTGCCCAGTACTATGAAAATAGGGATAAAGAAGAGAAGGAAAAGTCAAAAAAGAAAACGAAAGATTTAAAAACTAAAGTTCTTCTGCAGCAAGCATATCCGCCTCGCACGAATCAGACTAATACACAGCAAGGGTCATATCAAAGGACAGATTATGGTTCTCAAAGACCGCAATATCAGTGGAATCAGTGTGCATATTGTAAGAAAGAAGGTCATTATAAAAATGAGTGTCCAGTCTTAGCGTAAAATAATGCTGCAGCAGCTCAGAGAGGTTGTGGTGGTTCTATGCAAAATTCTAGAGGTCGAGGACGAGGTGCTATGCCTCCACAGACGAATGATCGCCCTTCTAATCATTTTGATCAATGAAATGGACAGTCTGCCCAGCAAAATAGATCTCAACAGTATCATGTTGAAGACTACTGTGAAGTTAGTGAGGAATTTCAGCAAAGTGAGTACTAGGACAGCCATGGACAAAGAGAGGGAGTAGTATCAGTTCCAGTAGATCAGAGTGGGCCTTATGTCGCAGTAGCAACATCAGGTGTAGTCGAACCGATTCTGTTGGATACTGGTGCAGCAAAAAGTTCTATCATTCAAGCGAAACTCCCTGGCGCACCTTTGTCTGGCTTAACAAATGTTTCTGTAGGTTTTTCAGGCGTCCCTGTTTACAACCCCGTATCCGGTCCTTTGTCTATTTCAGTTGGACCCCGTCAATTGAAAGCACCCTTGATTTTGACGACCGGTTGTAATGAAAATCTGCTTGGTTTAGACTTGTTAAAACGCCTGTATGCGACATTGTATTGTTCTCCTTCGGGAGTACAGCTTACGTTGGGTAAAAGAATCATCTCCCCGATGTACTTGTCGATGGATGCGCTCCCACCAGAGCTGTGTTCTCTCCCTGATTCTCTTTGGGCGACTGGTCCTAACGATGTAGGTCTTTTAGAAATTCCACCATATGTAGTCACTTTGAAAGCAAATGTCAAATTTCCACGAATCCCACAATACAAGATCTCTAGTGAAGGTGAACGTGCGCTTTTATTGATTGTGCAAGATCTGATCAAGAAAGATGTAGTAGAAGAAACTAGAGGAAATGTCTGTAACAGTCCTGTATTACCAATTCTGAAACGCACTGATCCTCCAAAGCCTCCAGTCTATAGGTTTGTAATTGATCTTAGAGAGGTTAACAAAATTGTGATTCCACAGTTCCCTGTGGTTCCAGACATAACTGCATTGTTAACATTGATTCCTGCTACAGCCACATGGTTTTCAGTTATCGACTTGAAGAATGCCTTTTTCAGCATTCCGATAGCCGAGGAAAGCAGAGATATTTTCGGCTTCTCTCTAGGAGGTCGAAGCTTCAGGTTTAAACGTGCTCCACAAGGCTATTGTAAGAGTCCATCCATTTACAGCCAGGCATTAAAAAACCAGTTAGATTCCTTTGTACTTCCTCCTGGTTCTGCTTTAGTGCAATATGTACATGATCTTCTAGTGGCTGCAGATGACAAGGAAACTTGCAAAGCAGCTACAATTTCCTTATTACATCATTTGTCCAGTTTGAATCACAAGGTGTCACCTTCGAAAATGCAATACTGTTGCCAAGAAGTGACCTACCTAGGTCATCTCTTGTCAAAGGAGGGAAGGAAGTTGACCCCAGAGAGAATAAAAGCAATTACGCAGATGAATGTTCCTAGCACACAGAGAGAAGTGCGTGCCTTTTTAGGTATTACCTCATACTGTAGGCAATGGATTCCAAGTTTTTCCCTTTTGGCAAAACCATTGGTAGCTTTGACTGGGAAAAATGTTCCGAGTCCGGTGCCATGGTCTGCCGAATGTCAGGAGAGTTTTTCTGAGTTACGAAATGCATTGTGTTCAGCTCCTGTGTTGGGTACACCTGACTACAGTAAGCCATTCACGCTCTATGTTCACGAGAGAGAAGGTTGCGCGTTGAGTGTTCTGACACAGAGATTTGGTGATAAACAACGCCCTTGTGCATATTTTTCATCAACATTAGATCCGGTAGCTAGAGCGTTGTCTAGTTGTTTGAGAGCTACAGCGGCAGCTGCGGCTTCCATTCGACAATCTGCTGGTTTGGTGATGAACAACATGCTAGTGGTCATGGTTCCTCATGCTGTGGACACAGTCATGAACCGAACCAAGACGCAGCACCTTACCAGTGCTAGATTATCTGGCTACGAGCTGACATTGCTAGCGAGTCATATTCAGATCAAAAGATGTAATGTATTGAATCCAGCAACGTTGTTGCCGACTAATCAGGAGTCGAGCGGTTCGGAACCACATGACTGTTGCTTCAGAACCGAGGAAGAAACAAAAGGACGAATTGATCTTAAAGACACTCCGTTATTGTTAGGGATTAGTTAGGGATTTCCTTTCCGGACTAGTCTTTTTCCTTCTTTCGATTTTCCTTTGGTGTCCTTCCTCTGTTTCCTTGTTTTCGGTAACCCCGCCCCCTCTCCCTCCGTGTATTTAGGTCGCCAGCACTTGGGCTCTGTGCTTGGTTTCTTACCTTGTTGGCGTTTTTCATGAGTCTGGATTTCGAGTCTTCACGTATTCATCGTGGGATCTTGTGGGACTTTGTGTGTTCTTTTCGCGTCTCAGCGAGAGGAGACGTTCTGCTGCATGAGGCTTCGTGTCAGCCGCCCGGCTGGGTGCAACTCCGGTCGTCTCCTAGATCGAGTAAGAATCGGCGGTAACGTAAGAGAAGCGTCCGCTTTGGAAAGCAAGAGAAAGTGCTATTGTCGAATTGGGACTGTGCTCAAGGGTTCTTCTCGCCGTGGAGAGAACCTCGGATGCTTTGCCGGGTTCTGAGTGCCCGAGGTATAGAGTAGTTGGTGGCGCTACCATTGGTTGCGTGTCTAGTCTGTGGCCACAGTAATTTGCATTTATCATTTCCTGTTCGCACTTCTCGTTTTTCCTGGGGTTTTTTATGTCAGACGTATGACTTTTTTCCCCTTTCACCAAGAAAGAGTATTCGAGTATTTTGTCCTTGTACAGTTACTGGACTTTCGATCTCCTCGGGACAATCCTGCTATGTTACACAAGTAAGGAGGGGATTGGGGTGTGTTGGTCGTGTTTATTGGGTGAGAATAAGGATTCAGGTGAAGGAACACTGGGCCATATGTTAATGTGTTATTTCTTTTCTGTGTTTCTTTTCTCTCTTGACTACAGGTTAGAAGACCTTTTACTATGCAGCTGAAGAGAGAGTCTGCAGCGGTGTAACATAGAGAGAGGAGTGGCTTTACTCTTTCTTTGTTCTATATTTTCCTACCTTCTCCCTTTTCCCGGTTCGCGGTCACGCTGTACTAACTTGCGTGTGGCGTTCCGAGCAGGGGCAGAGGAGTGGGGCCATCCTCGCTTCCGTGGTTGTGGGTTGAGTCGGCGAAAGATCCAACAGAAAACCAAGCCCACGAAATTACAACCACCCGAGCGAGAATGGATGAGGATGGGAATGAGTTGGAAGAAAGGGCCCCTACTGTACAGGAACTAATGGGGGCTGTTAACGCACTTCAACTTAAGGTGCAGGAATTACAACAAGAGAACCAAGGGTTACGTCAGGAGATGAGTGCAGGGAAGGTTAAGGCTCCAGTTTGGGGAATGGGTAAATCTTCCGTAGTACAACCTGCTACTTTTCAATTCGATAGGGGCGCGAGTGCCAGTAATCCCCCTTTAACCGTTAACGTGACTACACCCTCCCCTGTCCCATTGGCGGTTCCCGAAAGGTTTACTGGAGACTCCAGTAAATACAGTATATTCATGAACCAATGCCATCTGCACTTCATGTGTCGACCTGCTTCATTCCCTAATGACTCTACCAAAGTGGCCTTTGTTATATCTTATTTAGCTGGAACTGCGGTGTCTTGGGCAGTGCCACTAGTTGAAAGTGATGACCCTGTTTTGTATAATTATGTGGCTTTTAAGGAACAGATGCGTTGTCTCTTTGCAAAGCATGCGTTTATGCAAGCGAGCGACGCAGAGTTGTTAAAACTAAGACAGGGAAAGCAAGATCTAATGACTTATGTCTCCACCTTCAACCGGTTAGTGTCCGAAACCCATTGGCCCGCAGATAAAAGGACTTCATTATTTTACCAAGGGTTGTCAGAGGACCTGAAAGACATCGTCTCACAGGTCGTGAATCCCCCTGAAGATTGTGTGGAGTTCATAGATCTTGTGGTGAAGCTGAACCATAGGCTAACAGAACGGAGAGGCGAGAAAAACCGCTTTCAGGTTTCTCGTGTGGTTCCAACGAAGGGAGAGATAAAGAGTCCAGGGGAGTGTAGAACACCCCCTGAACCCATGGAAATTGGTGGTGTATGGGGCCCCCTCTCGGCTGATGAGAAAAGCCGAAGACGAACTCATAATTTATGTTTGTACTGTGGGCAAGGAGGACATTATGCCAGGGATTGCTCTGTTAAACCTTCTTCCCTGTCCTCCAAGAAAGTGGTGGCTTGTGTGCAACCTTCTGCTGAAGTGGAGATGAGAGATAGGCTTAATCCATCCTACCAGATTTCTGGCATAGTCAAACGAGTACCCAAACATTTCATGATCACTGTCTGCTTAGTTATTTCTAACAGCCACAGGACTCCGGTGTCAGCCTTATTGGATTCAGGGGCCACTGGCAATTTCATGGACCTTAAGTTACCGGAACAATTGAGAGTGCCCTGGATCCTGAAGGAGCAACCAGAGCCTGTGAGGGCCGTAGATGGAACAGAATTGTCCTCAGGCACTATCACTAAACAAACTGAGCCCTTATGCATGATATGTGATAATGGACACTCAGAGTACCTTGGGTTTGATTTGATTGATGCCCCTTCGTTTGGTGTTGTGTTGGGGGTTCCTTGGTTGCAATCCCACAATCCTCGCATCGATTGGTTTAGGAGAACGGTGACACTTGATTCAGTTTTTTGTCTGCAGAGCTGTTATAAGGTTGCTACTGATTGGGTTACTCCTCTATCTTGTGCGGTTGGAGACGGATTGCGGTGTGACGTGCAGAAAATACCGGAAGCTTATGTGGAGTATGCTGAGGTGTTTGACAAAGGGCGAGCGAGGGACTTGCCTCCCCATCGTTCTTTTGATTGTCGCATTGACCTAATACCTGGGGCGACTTTACCTTGTTGTCGTATCTACGCCTTATCTGGGCCGGAGGAACACCATTTAAAGGAGTACTTAGATGAGATGTTGGCTAAGGGGTTTATTCGACCTTCCTCTTCTCCCGCTTCCTCGGCTATCTTTTTCATCCCCAAACGAGAAGGAGGTCTTCGCGCCTGTGTGGACTACAGGGCGCTCAATAAGGGTACTATCAAAAACAAGTATCCCCTCCCTTTGATTCCGGTATTACTCGATCAGCTGAGGCATGCAACGGTGTTTACCAAATTAGACCTCCGAGGGGCATATCATCTCATACGAGTCCGTGAAGGCGATGAGTGGAAGACTGCCTTCCGGACTAAGTTCGGTCTGTATGAGTATTGTGTTATGCCCTTCGGGTTGTGTAATGCCCCGGCTGCCTTTCAGTTTTTTATCAATGAGGTACTGAGGGAGTTTCTGGATGTGAGCGTGATAGTCTACATAGATGACATACTGATCTTCTCAAACACGGATGCGGAACATGTCAAACACGTTCGGCAGGTCTTGCAGACGTTGCAAGAACATCAGTTGTTTGTCAGACCTGAGAAATGTACTTTTCATACCGACAGGGTAGAGTTCCTTGGTTTTGTTGTCTCAGTGGAAGGTATTAGAATGGATCCTCGGAAGATCGAGGCTATCACCTCGTGGCCAGCGCCCAAAAATGTGAAGGAAGTTCAGGTGTTGCTAGGATTCGCTAACTTCTATCGGAGGTTTATCTCCCATTTTTCTGAGATAGTGGCCCCTATGACGGTATTGTTGCGGAAGGGCGTTCCTTTTGTGTGGTCTTATGTGGCTCAAATGGCTCTAGATCAGTTGATCGAAAGGTTCACTTCAGCCCCCGTTCTGGTTCATCCCGACCCGGCCTTGCCCTTTTTTGTCGAAGCTGATGCTTCCTTGGGTGCTGTGGGGGGGGTTTTGTCTCAGCGGGATGCTGAAACAGGATTTATGCATCCCATAGCCTTCTTTTCGAAAACCCTATTGCCTGCTGAAAGAAATTACACGGTTGCTGAGCGAGAATTGCTGGCCATCAAACTGTCTTTCGAGGAATGGAGGCATCATTTGTGGGGGGCCCGACACTCCATTACCATCTTTACAGATCATAAGAACCTTGAGTTCTTTCGATCTGCTCGGGCCCTTACCCCCAGGCAAATGAGGTGGGTCTCATTCTTCAATGAGTACGATTTTAAAATCACCTACAGGCCTGCCGCTCAGCAATTGAAATCGGATGCTCTGTCCCGCATCCATGTGAAACCTAATGAGTGGGGGACCGACAAGGACTCGGGTTGTTTTATTCCACCTGAGAAGATAGTGGGGAGTATCACACTTGATGATTTTGTGGCCTCTGTGAAAGAGAAGTTGAGGGGATTAGATCTAACACCTTGGTCCTCCCTATCTTCCTTTGCTCTGAGAGACGGGTTGCTGTATCACGGCTCACAATTGTTTATACCTCCCCCTTTACGGGATTCTGTGTTGGAATGGTGTCATTCATCTGCCTTGGTTGGGCATCCCGGAATTCATAAAACCAGGGAATTCTGTTTACGTTGGTTTTGGTGGGAGTCAATGACTCAGGACGTTCAGCAGTATGTAGCTTCTTGTCCGGTTTGCGCGGTGAGTAAACCATCTCATTCCCGCCCTTCTGGCCTGTTACAGCCGTTACCTGTACCCCCTGCACCCTGGCATACGATTAGTATGGACTTTGTTACCGACCTACCTTTGAAATCAGGGTGCACAGTGATTCTTGTTGTGATTGATTCCTTTACTAAGATGGGCCATTTCATCCCCTTACCTAAACTTCCCACGGCAAAGGAAATGGCCTTGGTGTTTGTGTCATCCATTGTGCGGCTGCATGGGTTACCTTCCTCCATTGTGTCTGATAGGGGTTCTCAGTTTGTGTCCCGGTTCTGGACTGAGTTAGGTGAGGCCCTTCATATGAAACTCTGCCTTTCCTCTGCTTATCATCCCCAGTCCGATGGTCAGACGGAGAGTGTCAATCAAACTATGGAACAGTACTTGAGATGTTTGTTGACTTCCTTAACTTGTGATTGGGTGGTAGCCCTCCCCCTTGCGGAATTTGCGTACAATAACAGCTTTCATTCCGCATTGGGAATGTCTCCTTTTTACTGTTCTATGGGGTTTCATCCCAGGGCAATCCCTATTCAACCTACTGGTCATGTGCCTGCTGTTGATGCTATAGGAATAAACCTGAGCCGGATATGGGACCTGGCTAAAGAACATCTGGTCAAGGCCAAAGAAGACATGAAGCGACAAGCAGATAAACATAGGATTCCTTCCCCGTCCTATGCAGTAGGGGAAAGAGTGTGGTTGTCTACTAGGAATCTGAGACTGGATGGCCCTAGGAAATTGCAGCCTAGGTTTGTGGGTCCTTTTCCCATAGCTCAGGTGATTAACCCGGTTGCAATGAAGCTGGAGTTACCGGATGATTATCGTATCCATCCGGTGTTTCATACTTCGTTGTTGAAACCATATACAGACACAGATCAAACCCTGCCCCCTCCCCCTCCTGTGATAGTTGAAGGTGAGGTGGAGTTTGAGGTCAATGCTATTCTTGATGCCCGGAGAAGACGAGGGAGGTTGATGTACTTGATTGATTGGAAAGGGTATCCACCGGAAGACCGCTCTTGGGAACCTGCTTCTGAGGTGCATGCTCCCAGACTGGTTAGACTATTCCATCTTCGTCACCCGTCTAAACCTCGCCCGGTGGGGAGGCCTTTGAGGGGAGGTACTGTTAGGGATTAGTTAGGGATTTCCTTTCCGGACTAGTCTTTTTCCTTCTTTCGATTTTCCTTTGGTGTCCTTCCTCTGTTTCCTTGTTTTCGGTAACCCCGCCCCCTCTCCCTCCTTGTATTTAGGTCGCCAGCACTTGGGCTCTGTGCTTGGTTTCTTACCTTGTTGGCGTTTTTCGTGAGTCTGGATTTCGAGTCTTCACGTATTCATCGTGGGATCTTGTGGGACTTTGTGTGTTCTTTTCGCGTCTCAGCGAGAGGAGACGTTCTGCTGCACGAGGCTTCGTGTCAGCCGCCCGGCTGGGTGCAACTCCGGTCGTCTCCTAGATCGAGTAAGAATCGGCGGTAACGTAAGAGAAGCGTCCGCTTTGGAAAGCAAGAGAAAGTGCTATTGTCGAATTGGGACTGTGCTCAAGGGTTCTTCTCGCCGTGGAGAGAACCTCGGATGCTTTGCCGGGTTCTGAGTGCCCGAGGTATAGAGTAGTTGGTGGCGCTACCATTGGTTGCGTGTCTAGTCTGTGGCCACAGTAATTTGCATTTATCATTTCCTGTTCGCACTTCTCGTTTTTCCTGGGGTTTTTTATGTCAGACGTATGACTTTTTTCCCCTTTCACCAAGAAAGAGTATTCGAGTATTTTGTCCTTGTACAGTTACTGGACTTTCGATCTCCTCGGGACAATCCTGCTATGTTACACAAGTAAGGAGGGGATTGGGGTGTGTTGGTCGTGTTTATTGGGTGAGAATAAGGATTCAGGTGAAGGAACACTGGGCCATATGTTAATGTGTTATTTCTTTTCTGTGTTTCTTTTCTCTCTTGACTACAGGTTAGAAGACCTTTTACTATGCAGCTGAAGAGAGAGTCTGCAGCGGTGTAACATAGAGAGAGGAGTGGCTTTACTCTTTCTTTGTTCTATATTTTCCTACCTTCTCCCTTTTCCCGGTTCGCGGTCACGCTGTACTAACTTGCATGTGGCGTTCCGAGCAGGGGCAGAGGAGTGGGGCCATCCTCGCTTCCGTGGTTGTGGGTTGAGTCGGCGAAAGATCCAACAGTTATCAGATCCGGATGGCATGTTGTATGTTGATGGGTCATGTTTTAAATTGGAGAATGGTGACGTGACAGCTGCTTACGCAGTAACGACTTTGAGTACAATTGTGGAGACTGCGAGAGTGAGTCAGAATTCTGCCCAAGCTGCAGAATTGATCGCGTTAACGAGAGCGTGTGTTTTAGCTAAGGGAAAGAGAGTGAATGTGTTCACAGATAGTCAGTACGCGTTCGGCGTGGCCCATAGTTTTGGCCGTTTGTGGAAAGAGAGAGGTTTCATTACGTCCCATGGGACTAAGATTCAACATGGTCAGCTAGTTAACGACTTGTTGGAATCTCTAACCTTGCCGACTGAAGTTGCGATTGTCAAATGCAGTGCTCATAAAGCAATCACAGATGATGTTGGTCGTGGGAATGCTTTTGCTGATGAGACCGCTAAACAGACAGCTAGAAATATGATGAGTAGAATGTATGTTGCAACGTCTGCGAGATGGATTTCTGAGTCTGGAATGTGTGAGGATACAGTGGAAAGTGTGAAAGAAATTCAGAAAGAGGCGACTGAGGAGGAAAAGCTTGCATGGAAAGAGAATACGGGTAAATTGGACTCGAGTGGGTGTTGGATTGATTTGTCAGAACAACAGCGTTGGATGTTGCCTGATGCGTATGTGCTTGCAGTAGTTACGATGGCACATGGAGCAGCGCATATCAGTTCTAAAGGGATTTGTAAAATGTTGGCCCCAGTCTTGAAGAATGATGGGATTAGTAAGTGTGCAGAGAGAGTGGTGAGAAATTGCATGGTATGCCTGATGCATAATCCTGGCAAGGGAATCCCCACACCCGCTGGTCATTTCGCTCCTCCTTCTTGCCCCTTTGAAGTGATTCAGTTAGACTTCATTCACATGGATCGTTGCAACAATCTAAAGTACGTCCTAGTGGTAGTCTGTGCTTTCTCCAGATGGATTGAAGCATATCCACTAAAGGACAATACTGCCTTGTCCACTGCCAAAATCCTTCTCAAAGAATATTTCCCCAGGTATGGCATGCCACGGATTGTATGGTCAGATAACGGAAGTGAATTCGTAGGGAAAGTTATGCAGAGTGTGTGTGCTGGTTTAGGGATAAAACAGAAGTTCCACAGTGCGAATCATCCCCAGTCTGCTAGTTTAGTTGAGGGTTACAATGGCACCCTCAAACTGAAACTTGCTAAGATACAAGCATCCACGGGTTTGCCCTGGCCAGATGCACTACCCTTGGCTCTGTCATCCACAAGAGCGACTGTGCATTCTAGAGTAGGGCTTAGTCCGTATGAAATAGTATTTGGTCGTCCTGCAAAAGTCTGGGGGGTACCTAGACCAAAGGAATTTAAACAGCTGGAATACCCAATGTTAATTGATTACCTTTTCGACTTGACTGCTAAATTGAGTCTTATTCACCAACAGGTTTTCGATGCATTGCCAAAGCCACCGGAAAGTCCAGGTCATCAGCTGAAACCAGGTGACCAAGTGGTCATCCGAAATTTTGCAAGGACGAAAAATCTCCAACCCAGATTCGTCGGACCATTCCAAGTGTTGTTGGCGACGAGAACTGCTATTCGTGTGGCTGGCCAAAAAAACTGGATCCACACAACACATGTCAAGCGTGTGCCTCTGCCGCTTCCTTATGATATTTACAACAAGGGGTGGTGAGGGACAGAGTCTCTGAATTAAGCAGAAAGCTCTCACCCAGTCAAGAGATCAGGGCTAGATCCAACACCGTTTTTTAGCTCACTGCACCATCCCAGTTTCAGAACCTGGCTGTATGCAAATTAGTCTGTTCCTGTCCCAGTGCATGATGGGAACAGGGCAAACCAAACTACAAAAGCCAATTCTTACACTGGGAAGGAAACAAGCTCCCGGGGCTTCCTTATGATAACTGGGTGAAGAAAGGAATCGACGCCTCTGAAACAGAACAAGCCCCCAGGTTTATTCCCTTCAGTGATGCAGAACTAATCACTGATACATCGAACTTGGACCCCCCTTCTGAAACTGCTCCCTTGAACTTTGACCATTTGTCCTCTGCATCAAAAGAACATTTGCCATCTGCGAACTTGAACATTGAAACCCCTGCTGAGAATACACTGTTACCAGATCAAACAGCTCCTGCAAAACTGAGATACAATTTACGATCTCGCAATATGGACAAATAAAGCAGGAAACTGCCTATTTTACACATTTGAATTTTGATACATTGCCTCCAGCCAGGAAGTTTGCTAATATTTTGTATTGTTTTGTTGTTTTAAATTGCTTTGCCGTCTGGGTAGCCGTAGGGTCGTGGCTGTGTGCCTAGTCGAATCTGCGGGGGTCAGACACAAGGTCGGCCTTTCTGTTAGTTCTGGGAACTCCCAGGGCTGATAGAGGCATTTTCATCTACGTACACATCATCAGTGGTCGCGAGCGGATTGTAGAAGATGGAGCTTCCTGAGCTGCAACGAGAGAATGTAATTTATGTTCGCAGGAATAGACTTTACAAAATTCTTCACAGCAAATGCTTTCTTATGCAATGTGCAGTTACGTTTTAATAACGATGGTGGGTGGAATCGTCTTTGGTGTGCATTTAATTTTTACACCGGTAACAGCTACAGTACCTCCCCTTGATCCTGCTTCTTCTACTGTTGCTTCTATGCATTCTTTCCACTCGTTTCCTGAACACGAACAAGCTTGACGCTCAGAATTCATTAATAACACTTTTGTACAGCTCTTGCATCAACACCAACTGGTAGTTAACACTACAGACTGCTGGGTGTGTGGCTTGATACCCCACACTATGGATAAAGGCATTCCCTATCTGGTTTTGCCTTTTAGCTATAATGGATCATTTCAGGCCTTTCAAACCATTTTTGCCTATGCCCTCGAGACCTATCCTCCGCGTCCACCACGTTCCACTAAATACAACTCTGCCAACAAAGCTTTAGTCCAGGGAATTATTGACATGATTAAAGACGTCAAAAATACTCCATCTTACCCTAGAGATGAATTACGGGTATATTTGAGTTGGAATTCTACAGAGTATCGCCTTAGTTTGGGAGAAAGCAAGCGTAAAAGCTCCACTCCAGTCTGGGTCGTGCCTCACCGAGGTCAAGTCTGTTTGCAAGGAAATGGGAGAAATCCAAGAGCTCAGCTAGGGAGGAGTGAGTGCGTTGAGACTTACGTGTTTCCGTCTAACTCTTCCCCTGCCTTTCTTACTGCTAGGGGTACCTACTTCATTTGTCAAGATAGAGCGTATACATGGCTGCCTGCTGACTTTTCAGGTTCATGTTATATTGCTCGACTGTTGCCTCCAACGTACACTGCCTCTTCAGATTATCACAAGACCAGAGTAGCAAGAGGTGTTTTCAGCAAAGAGGATACCGCTGGTCAGGAAGCTGGAGACTTCTTCAAAGGTTTCCTTCCGTTCTGGGGGCCTATGGCCAATAGTAGAAATCTACGTCAGCTAACATGGGTAGTTGAATCTACTATTACAGAAACTGCTGGTGCCCTTAGTAACTTAACAGCTGAGCTTCAGGCGGATCGTCTCATGACGTTGCAGAACCGTATGGTTCTAGACGTGATACTTGCAGATCGAGGTGGGGTATGCAGAATGATCCAATCGAGCTGCGGTGTCTTTATTCCCAATAATGCTCCGACTGTCTATGAAGCGATCTCTAAGCTACACAAGATTTCCGACTCTATACACGTAGACAAGGGAAACTGGTCCTTAATGGAGTGGTTTTGGACTCTACTATCAGCGTGGGGATGGAAGGTTCTGATGGTCATCGGTGTCATCCTAGTATTTCTGTTCTCGTGCTGCCTTATTATCCAATGTGGTCCCGCTTTGTGTAGTCTCTGTGCTGCAACCTGTTTCAGAAAACCACCTGCATTTGGAGAAAAGGTACGAGAAAGAATGATGATGCAACAACATGTCACTGACCTGATGAGCATAGAGATAGACTCGGACATAGAGTAATTGCCTATGTAAGGGCAAAAGGAGGGTCTGAGGTTCCGTGACGATTTGAACCCGTGTTTTCAACATTGTCGTAAATACATAATTTTGGTATCAGTGAACCGCAAATGATCCATTTAGCATATCCTGGTGTTTTCGCTATGCTACGAGCAAGAGTACTCCTGTCATGAACACATTTCTGACCTACCCATGGCATCCATCTTAGATTACGGCAGCCATTTTGTATTTCTTGCCCTCACATAGTCAATGGACACACAGTGACCTCCTTCACTTAAGGACACGTAAGCTTTAGCCGAAGATTCACCTTGCTAGTGACACGTGCACCTTAGGACAGAACACGCCATGGCTGCATGACTCGACAGAAGTTGCCTCCTCTGCCTGAGGCCAGTCCTGCTATACTGGTTCTCGTGTTCGTTGGCCTGATCATGATTAGGCGGCCGAAGCTGGTAGCCTTGCCCATTTACGACCCACAAACATCTCTTATCCTGCTTTTCTATCTTCTACACCTGGCTTTGCTCCTTTCCTTCTGGGCCTTTATTAGGAGGAGATAACGAAATTTACGATGAGGCGGTCCGGCTATTGAATGAAAAGTTGACATGGGATTATGATGGAACAGTGGGAACCCCTCGTTCGTAATGTTTTGACATCAGATATTGTTGACGATTCCTGTGCAATGCCAAATATTTATTGTTTAGGACGCAAAGGTTTAGAAATGTACTAACATGTAAAGAATTTGCCCGAAGCCTAAAATTTAGTATATAAGGATCAACCCACTTTGTACAAATCGAACAGGCTCCTAGATACTGCCCGTGTGTAGTTTCTGTGACTTCTGTGTCCCTGCAGTAATAATCCTTTGGTCTTTGACGCCACCATCGAGAAGCCCGTGTTTCTGTTTATTTGTGCACCGAGACAGGTAGAACTCCGGGGTCTTCGGGTGTTATCCCTGACACCTCTGGACAGAACCAAAAAGTCCAGAACTCCACTTTTTACCTTCTGGAGCTCAGGGATTTGATTGCCAAAGTTCTTCAGGTGCAGTTGTGGTGTGCTCCTTCCCTTCCGCTTTAGGTGGGGCAGGAAAATGCTAAAGGTTTTCCTGGGTGGCGGTTTTTGCTAGTGGGGTGGGCAGCCTGGAGCGGGTTGGCCATCCTGAAGGGTAGCTCGTTGGGTAATCCTAGGGGTAGTAGTCAAGAGTTAGTTTCGGGTTCTGTTAGGTAGGGATGTTTAGGCATACTGTGTAGATTGGAATTTTATGAAATAAATAAATAATGAATGTGGTCAAGAAATGTATTATACACCTGTCTTAAAATAAAGTGGCCTTTCTTGCTCCTTAAAGAAGTGTGGACAGTGATTTCTTGCGCGATGTCGCCTTGAGTTTAGGTACCGGATGGAGCAAAAAGTTAACAGCCAACCTCCCTTTTGGTGCCTGTAGCGAGGATCGGTTGGACTAGAGGCATTTTAAACTGCCTCCATGCTACAGCCTAAAGCCATACGAAGGAAGCTTGCCCCCGTCTTTAGTTCTTCGTTGCATGCCTATATCTTCTGGTTTTAAGTTGTGATGTTACCATTGCGTGTACACTCTGACTGAATTGCATGTGATTCCGCAGCCTGAAGCATGACGCGGACAATGGGGTGGCGGGGAGGCCTAGGCCCCTCACGAGGGTCCACGGCACGATCTCTATCTCGTCACACAAAAGCACTTCTTCCATGTAAGTGAGGATTCTAAGCCTGCGCTCTACACTGAACCGCATCCCCAGTCAAAGTGCCACTGCTTGATACCGCGTCCACGACCTGTTGCTTGCTGAGGGCATGGGGGGGCTGCAGGGCATCGGGTGGAGGAAATGACCTCAGGGACCCCCGTACCAAGGAAGGAGCTCGGGAGGGGAACCCGGCTGACGGGACCCTGCGGAGCAGCCTGGCTGCCAGAAGCCCAAAAACATGGCGCGGACCCCACTGAGGGATCCCGAGGTCAGTAACGCAGTAGCCGAGCAGGTATGGGCATCATATCCAATTACAAACCTGTCTATGCAGTTGTGGCGCTAAAGGGGCGCTGATAAAGTGGTAGGGGAGCACACCACCACGTGCACCCAGGCTGGCCAGCCCCCACTGCAGACCAGAAAAGCTGCGTCAACCTGCCAAGATGGCGTGCGGCCGCTTGGCCCAACCCCCGCCGCAACCAGTTCATGCAAACACAGCAACACCAGGCGCTAATCCTCCCTCACGCCCATGTCTCCCCCCTGCCGCTCTGACCCAGGCATCTACACCGGGAACGCCTTGCACGAGGGGGGGGGGGTGCGTGGAGACCAAGGTGGGGAAACACGATCCGCAAGCAGGCCAACATCCGGCCGGATACCCGACACTCGCCCTGCCTCCAGCCGCAAAAAAACGGATTTGGCCCAGACATAACCCGCCGGGGTGGGCAGGGTACACACGGAGTTGTATATGTTATTGGGTAACACAGACCCCCGCGGGGTGGGGGCCCTGATCTGAAGTGTGGTGGGGGCTCAGCACAGTATCCATTTGCGAAGGGAAGTGAAGGTGCAAAGAACAGTGGTATGTTCGCCATCGGTTCTTTTGATGCAGACAGCAGGAGCTGCTGGTTTCTCCTCTTGTAGGACATGCAGACGTTGCGCCTGCTTTGTTCCTGGTTGTATCTTTGTTAATATAAGAGACCATGCCCTAGTGACGTGGGGTCGCCAAAGTGAATGAGGCACCGGGCGCCACCCGTGCTGTCGGACCTGCCTCCTGAGCACAGGTATTGACTGGGGCCAAAAGTGCTCTCGCATCGGCCCAGGATATGCTGGATGAGCGTCAGCATCCACAAGTGGGGGCCGTGAGCCAGCTGCTTGTGCTTGGCTTTTGGAGATTTTTACCTTAATTGCAAATCCTACCTATTAAGCGTAGCTGTTTAATATTTGTGTCCCTCTTTTAGAGTGACTAAAACTTTAGGATCCAACACTGAACGCTATCTTATTTCTAGGTACTGTGCACTTATTCATTTTTTCAAATGCACCTTACGTGAAGCACTTTACTGGAGAGACTGTGAGGCACTCTGGGTCTGTCAGCTGTCTGATACGAGTGCACTAAAACTGTTCATAAATGCACCATTTTATTTGTCTTACTTGGTAGAGTTTGCCTGTAGGTGTGATCCGGTAGGTTTGAATTTCCTTGGAGGTGCATCCCATAAGAGGTAGTGATGCCATTACAAATCCCGCTCCAATGGGGTAAACGGTTTATAATTCATAAGGGTACCACAATACTCTTTAAAATCCTAGTATGGGCTTTTCTTTTACAAGTCACAGGGCAAATACTTTAATTGGTTCAAGTCGAATGAATTAAAACTATGATTCCCAGAATGTATTGGGTTGTAAAAGAAAGCAGTGGAGTGGGGAATGGTGCTCCGATCTTATGAAGGTATGTTGTAACCTTAACCGTGAAAGGTGGGAAGAGGGCAGTTTCATCAGGGCTATGCCCTTCATATGCAAATCGTAATGCTTGCTTTCTAAGGTTGCACGAACAGTTCTGCACCCATTTCTGTCTAGGGGCCAGCGCTACCAATGGCTGGCCCACTTGCTCACATAACGGGGCGCCGTGTGCCACACCACCCCGCAGCAGAGCCCCTGCACCCCCAATATGGGGGCACTAGAAAGTAGCCACCACGCACCACTGCCTGCTGTGGGAATGGTCATTTTGCTGCAGTCTGTGGCCGGGAGTTGGACCACACCTCCGCCCCAGGTGCCGGCAAATGCAGCCTCCAGCGAGAAACACTCCCGGCCCAACCGCGCTGCTTACAAATTAAACCCATAGTGGAGTGGAGGGGGAAGAGTGCCGGGAGACACATGTGTGCCTCGCCTACCCCCCCTCCCCGACCACAGAGCCTTTGGGCCCGATTCACAGAACTAACTTAAGACAAAATCCTAAACTTGCTACTTTTGGTATTCACAGAAGTTAGGATTTTGTCTTAAGTTTGTCTTAAGACAGACGTAAGACAAAATCCTAACTTAAGTCTGTTTTAGGTCTGTTTTAAGACAAACTTATGACAGAATCCTAACTTCTGTGAATACCAAAAGTAGTAAGTTTAGGATTTTGTCTTAAGTTAGTTCTGTGAATTGGGCCCTTTGAGCGGGGCGAGAGAGGCACACAGCCATCGTTGACCTTGCCGGCCCTTTATAGCACCGTGGATTGGGGGGGCTCTCGTAGGCCACCCTAGGGAGGGGGGAGGGCCTAGATCGCCGCTCAGTCCTCTGGGTCAAACAAGACCTGGGACTCTAACAGTGGCTGGGGCTCCGATGGCTGCCCCACTCGCGACCATCACTGGGAGCCACGGCCATGCCACCCCGCCGCAGCACCCGTGAGGCCCACAGAATACTCCCTTTGGGAGTTACACGGAGTAGACACTGTTAAGTTTAAGTTTAAGGCTCCTTTATTGAAGGTTACAAGATGCATTCACGAAGCACAGTATATCCTGCCTCAGCAACCGCCAGCTTCAGAATGCCAGAACAGTCACTCACTAGCACTCCAAAAGATGTCACTTGGAATGCTAGCTACTTCACAGGGAAAGGAATGAAATAACCAGGCACAACATATCTCCTTTCTTTATAACAAAAAAAAAAAAAGTCAAACCTAACATTCTACATTGTCATAAACTTCGAAACACAAGGTACAATAGATCATGTCACTTTACAGAAAACAAAAAGAAACAGTAAAGTGAAGACATATGAATATCAATACGTCATACTATAAATAATGTTGTTCTTGAGAATCATGAATCATACAGGAAAAATAAAAAAATAAAATAAGCACAGATTAAACTGAATCAATAAACTAATACATAAGAAAATCATTAAATTTTTGGGGAATTCCACACATTCTAGCAGGAACTTTCCATCTATATTCATGAGAAGCATTACGTGGAGTCCCTCTAGAAGAATTCCTAATCATCCCCTCACCCACAGTATTCTCAGAATGTAAACCTTTCGAATACAACGCAATCCTACGAAAATTCCAACACTGCCCATTCTCCAACACAACATGCCACCTATGAACATCCTTAACCCTAAGTGGATCAGAGAACTGATTCATACCATGCTCTTTACAACCTAATTTGATCTTAACCAGATCACCAACCTCAACCCTTCCTGTGTAGCAGGGTTTCCGTTCTCCCACAGAACTGTGCACAGAGATCTAGAACCTCGGTGAATTAGGGTGACCCAAAACTCACCTTAGTTTCCAAAATCCCCTTACCGAACTAGCTACAGTGTCTCATTGGTCATAACAAACTCCCAATGACTTAGACAAACCAGAACATGAACTTGGGTTACCTCAGGTATCGTGGAACACATGAACACTCTTTCGCTATGTAATCATTTCAAACCACAACGGGGAGTAAAAGAACACACGTGTAAGTTTGAAATATTTATTTTTCAATGTTCAAAGGTTTTTCAAGGTTCTCAAACGCAGTATCTTATATAATACCAGCATACATGTTATAAAAATCAGAGTTATCAGCATAGTCACTAATCCATAGTAAGCGAACGGTGATAGCATATTATAATGCAAAAATCTATAGAAATCTGTATCACCTATATTTCGCGCACCCTATGTAGCATACTATATTAAATATAAGAAGGTCTCATTTGGGTT
The DNA here is from genome assembly GCF_964263255.1 of Lissotriton vulgaris. NCBI lineage: Eukaryota > Metazoa > Chordata > Amphibia > Caudata > Salamandridae > Lissotriton > Lissotriton vulgaris. Next base: position 134,112,303 of record NC_141695.1, read on the forward strand.
TTAGCAGGGCGGGCCCATACCTCTAAATATCAGTAGGAGGAGATCACATCATCAGTAAGCATGGGCGAATTTTGCGAATCTGGCGTTCGCGAATTTTGCGAATTTGCGAACTCGCAATCCGCAAAATCTGCGAATTCTCGCGAATTTTTTTTTTTGTGTTCGCAAGGATTTCTGCCAGTTTGCAAGGATTTCTGACAGTTCGCGAGGGTTTTGTAACAGTTCGCAATTGCGAACTTACATGTCGGCTCGCAACGGTCACGATTATGTTGTTTCTACGTCTGGTTCATCATCACAGGTTCCCAGCACCCTCTGTTTCACCCCTGCCTCCTCTGTTTCACCCATGCCACCCTCTGGTACATCAATGCCTTATGCCACCCTCTGGTTCATCATCACTGTAGATTATGGGGGGAAAAAGCAAGCACACCTGCCTGCTTCAACTGACATGAATTAATTTGGGGTTGATTTATTAATGTGTCACTGTTTTAAAATTCCAGTCTGGCACCTGCTTCCTTATCTGTAATTTGCTTTCTGTTGCAGTGCAATTTTTTTTCCAGGACCTTTGTGGCCTACTTGTAGCTATTCTATGAGCCGGCTGTGAGGGTCAGAGCAGGGTCATACAATTGTTGCAACTAGCAACTGAACTCTGGAGGCGCCCTTGTCAGGAAGCACTACAGGGAACGGTTACTAATGATGAGTTTGAACTTTTGAACCTGCTTTCACTTTTGCAAAACTCGTTTTTTCTGCAGAGCAGCATTACAGCAACTTTAATGCCCCACCAAGCTTATATGAGAAAGTTGATTTCTAATCCAAAAGTTATCCAAAGAAAATCAAAAGGCCTCAAATCTAAAAAAGTGCAGGCAAATGTCAACCTGAGGAGTTATTCTGATAAAAATAATCATTTTCAGAAAAACTATGCTGCTTGCTAGTAGATTTCTTGTGCAGAATTGCAATTTTTGTAATTTCGCGAGTGCGAGATTGTTGCTGCCCGCCGCACCTACATGTTCGCAATTGCGAACTTACACCGCAAAGAAAAAAAATCCGCTGCATGCGAATTTGCGGATTTTGCGGGAAATTCGCGAATCTCGCGGATTGCGAATTTACAGAAAATCCGCAAAATCCGTGAGCGTAACGGATTTTCCGCCCATGCTTAATCATCAGCCACCAGCTCTCTGCATGCGAAGCACCATCGAGTGTGTTTTTGCATTCTCGGTAACTCTATCTTAAACCCGCTTAGAGCCCAATGTTGGCAGCAACATTATTTGTGTTATGTCTAATGTGGTGCGAGGATCAGGCCTCCCAGCAACCTTGTGTTAGGTGATTCTTAGAAGGTGCAGTTCTCAGTGTGCAGACAGTGTACCAAGTGTACCAAGCACAACTGATATCAGAGCAATAACATATTATTCTCAATTAAATCACATCTTTCGTCTAGGTTGAAAGCTACAATAACAATTATGTGTTGTGTGCAAACTGAAGCCGGAGGAAAATATGGTGTTTAAACATTTAGTAAACTCATGCTAACTTAACACAATATATAGAAAAGCAGTAACTATATGCCACCCCCCCAATGACCTGAGGACAGTCAAAAAGAACAAGCCAATATCATAATAAAGGCATAACATGAAAGCAGAGTTCAATAATATGGAGCCAAGCTAAATGTATGTAGATGTATATAAAAATTAACAATACAAAAACTGTATGAATGCCTATAGTGGCCAAACAAAAAATGTAATAAAAGTATTGAACTTGAGGCCAAATATAAAATCATAGGTCTAGAACATATAAAAGTCGAATGTCCGTAAGAGAAAAGGCACCATTCAGAATTACTAAAAAGTCACGTGCCAGTATAGTGAAAGTCTCCAAGGCCACTCATGGGTGGATAGAATATGCAAAATAGGTAGCCACAGCTTCCAACATGAAATCACTGTCATCATCCGAAAACAGTTCAGCCATCCAATTAAGCAATGGGAAAGAACATACGTGCTCCTCCAGCACCGGACCCTCTAGCAACATCAGAGGACAACTCAGTGGGTTCTCAAGAACGCTATGTGCCAGAAACTGATGCGCCGCTGCTGGGATGTCCCACTGACCCATTAGTCCATGCATCGCTGCCAAGGCCATAATCCTTTCGCCAGAACAAACCAACTCGTGAGCAACTACGGGGCCCATCAGGTGATTAAAATCGACTTCAGGAGATAACGGCAAGCAGAGACACAAATCAATGGCCCAGTCAAAATCGCAGCTAAGGCAATGAAACACAGGCTGGACACATGTGAAATAGGAAAATCGAAACGATAATCCAAATGCCGTGCTTAAAGTCGCAAGCGGCAGGGTGCCATAGTAATCAAGCATCCGGTTGCGAAACAATGTCAGAAGGGGCTGAGCGGCTTCCTGCACAGGATGGGCATCCATGTTTTAGGAAGCAGAATAATATTAAAATGCCTGCAGTTAACGCCAGCAAAACAGGGAATCCGCCAAACAGACTTGAAAAAATTGAATGGAAGAAAGCGGGGATGACACCAAAAATCTTTTCAAATGTAGTCACGAGACCACTGCTAACCAATTTAAAAAAATGAGCCAAGCCAGACGTGGAGGAGGCATTAAAGATTTGATTAACTAATTCGCAGAAATGAAACGGCAAGTCAGTATTTAAAAGTGCCTGCACCTCTGTGCGTGTGTTAGCTATGTGAAGGACATAAGTTTCACGGGCCGAGCTCAGGGCCACTTCCTTCTGAGACAAAAGAGCCCTTATTCTGCTCATACCATTGAACTCCGCTTTCAAGGTTGGGATGCGCGGCCAGATGGAAACATCTGAATTCCCATGGGTGGGTGGATATAACACGTTCTTACAACACACCACACGTTCTGATACAGTAACCACATAGGCGATACCGACCATTAACCCACAACACTCCTCGTTATTCAAAAGTAAATAACTACCGTTTGTCAATAAAGTGAATGTGGGAACTATTGCAGGAACCGGTGTGCCTTTTAAAACACAGGCTAAATTAGGCCGGTCCTGATTACAAGAACCATGCAACTGGATGTGTCTGCATATCAGTGAACGGTCAGGCGACTGTGTGCATTCTTCACCATTCAGATTCACTTCCTTTCCATCCTTCAGGCATCTGTACATGTATGCTAAAGACCATGCTTCATGTAGGAAAGCACTGCCTAGTGGTTCATATCGCCCTATTGCAATATATTGCATACAAATAGTAAATTTATACAAAGCAAATGGTAAAGTAATAACACCATGGATAAGCCATGTAGCAGCAGCTGCCTCAGCTACAGAAAAGGGCAAAGATTCTAACTTTTCAATGTGTAACATAGAAAATGATGCATCTCGCATGGAAAGCATGCGCTGCTTTTCAGTCAAATTAAATGGGGCAAATAGGGATGACACGTTCATGTAACTCCAGGGCACGCGACCCGCCTTCAGAGTCTGTAGTGTCCATGCAAACTGCATCACAGAACGCAATTGATTTTGTCCATGGTACAATACAGACACTTCATCATTCACAATGTCAACTACAGAAGAGACAATATTGTTCAACGTGTAAATTCGGGAAGAAAGCATGTTAATACTGTTATCGACAACTGCAAGCACTTTTTCCAAATTTGCAGCCTCAATTTGCGAAAATTTCCAAATTTCATTGTAAACCGCATAAATCCACCGTTTAGATCTACCCTTAGCCGGGCCTTTTATAAAATCATTTAAATCCACATTATCAGTCAACTGAGACAGATGTAGTTTAACTGCAGCTAAAGTGGAATGTTGTAACCAATTCTGACACAATTTCCCCACAGAGTAAGTGGTGACAGTATAATCAGCTTCAAAACGGGGATCAGGTCTGACTTGTGTGAACCCTTCAGCCAAAGCCAGAAAACGACGTTGGCAAGAATCAGCACTCCTTTGCCACATCAGCCAACCCTTCAAATCCAAACTGGATACATTAAAGGATGAATTGTGTAATAGAGTCTGTAACTCACGAATAGACAATTCAGAAAAATTACCCCAACCTGAATATTCTTCCAATTCGGGGATAATTGGTGTATTTAATTTTTTAGAAGTAGCCAATCCAAAGCATGTTGTCTGGGAAATGGTAGAATTTAGAAACAACATGTGATTCGGGATGAGACATGCACGGTGCAAAGCCTCAGTGCCTTGTACCTGCCAATCTTTGGTACCCCAAACCGAATTAAGGTCAATTAGTCAATTATTCCTTTCCAGAATACGTAGCCATCTACAGCTAATTTGTCTAGAAAGGACTTCGAATACAGCAATTTTGTATCGGTAAGTCTAACTTTGGACATGGGCTTTTGTGTCATTTTGAAATAAAATGACTCAGGATTTGATTGATTAAAGTCTGTAAAATAAGTGTATTTTGTTCAGAAATGTACTGGAGCTGCCTATTAATGGAGCTGGGCAGTGTTCCCACTGTGTGTAATTCACAGCAACCCTCCTGGAATTCGTCTTATGCAGAAAATGATTGCCATAATGTTGGAAGCAAAACAAATCACCATAATTAATAGAATCTAAATATAAATCCTCAGCATCAAAAGCAGCATAATATTTCAAATCAGAGAATAATGCTTCTACGGCCTGAATATCCCAATCATCAGAACGTATATTTTGTTTAATCACATCCCCTGTGTTTACTCTGAGCACATTCGGAACATTAATCACTTCGGTGGGCCCATGTATCTGAAATCTAACCGCATCCCACACAATCCCATCAAGGACAGGCCAAGCAGTAATGTTGACAGTATTCAAGTCTCATTTCAGTCTGTGTGCTGAATGTGAAGAGGAAAGAGGGGCCAATGTTCCATTAAGGTACCGAATTCCTGTTCTTTCTTTAACATAGTGGCCATCGATCAGGCGGAAATAATAAAACACAAAACCAATTGACACAAAAAGGTAAAATAAAAATAGAATCAACCAAATGTATGTCCAAGGGGGAATTAAAAAATGTTTTTAAATAGAGTGGCATATTTTGCAATAGTTGAGGGTTTCTTTGAAAGTTCCGAAACAGAGTCAAAAGAGAATCTGGACTGGTCGGCCAAACGAGTCTGCAAATCAGGCATAGATAAATCAGCAGGATAGGTGTAGTTCAGCTCATCAATGTTAGTAACAGGAATAGTATTTAATAAAGGACTGGATATAGCAGGCATCTTGAGGGACACCTCCGGTTTTGCACCAGAAGTAATAGCCAGCACAGAATGCCTCACCATGGAAGGACAGGATACAGCCGGTGTCATGCTATGAAGAATCGGCAACCCTGTGTGTCTTGACATTGTCAATAGAGATAAATCTGTTTTCCTTACGACCTGGAAGTGGTGGTAATATGACTGTTCTCGTGCCCTTCACTCCAAGAACTCGAACTGGTGCACGATATGAGGAACCAAACTCTTTCTTGTTATCGATCTTCTCTCGAACCAGTTCTCCAACTTGGGGTAGCCAGGCAACTTCCGGGATCTGCAACGCATCATCCGATGGTGAGGGCATATGTTCCTTTGCTAGACTGTCTCTGGTCTTTTGTAGATCCTGTAAAACATTGCAATGTTCATCTACGTCAAAGGCCGCGGCCTGGGCCTTGCAGTCTAGACCGTCGAGGCCAGGGACGTACATCTTCATACCAAAGAGCATTTCGTATGGGGTCCGCCCACCCAGAGACCTTCTAGGGAGATTATTAAGCGCACGCTGCACGCCATTGAGTTGGGCCAACCAGTTTCTGCCAGTGCCTATAACTCGAGCTGTCAAAGATTGCTTTAAGTCACGGTTCATTCGTTCCACTACACTATTTCCCTCGGGTCTGTACGGGGACGAAAACTTGACTTGGACCCCCAACGAAACCATAGCATCCTTATACGCCTTAGAGGCGAAAGCCGGACCCTGATCCGAATGGAAGGTACCACAGGCAAAAATCCCTACAAAGACTACCAAATCCTTAATGACAGTCCATGAATCAGCGCTCCGATGAGGCCAAACCCACACAAAGCGTGTGCATGAATCAACTGCAACTAAGATGTACTTATATGCAGTATCAGAAGAAAAAGGACCGCAGTGATCTAAATAAACGCACCCAAGCGGTTTATTAGAGATGTACAACTGTGTCTGGGGCGGACGCGCAGCAGTTGAAGGCTTAATTTGCTGGCAAATGTCACATTGAAGGACATAATCGCGCGTCTGTTTGTACAGTCCCCGCCACCAGAACCTCTGTTGTAGCTTAGTTACAGTGGCTGAGACGCCCGCATGCGTAGAAGCCACACCTTCATGAGCCGCTGTAATCAAAGCAGCCCTGCGATCCGATTTGGGAATTAAACGTTCGCCAACTTTAGGAATTTTCACATAAGGAACCTTATCGGGACTTAAGTGGTGTGTGTATTTAGAAGGGAAGCCCGCAAGATATTTACTTCCCTTCTCAGTAGCAGCAACCGCTGCCAAGATGTCATCATCTACCTTACTTTTGGACCTCGTGACTCCTGCAACTAAGTATTTAGATACTGCTGACTTCGCTGCTTCATCAGCAAGCAAATTTCCAACAGCGTGGACTCCCACGCGCCGATGGCCAAGAGTATGAATCGCAAACACGAGTGGCAACTTCTCTTTGAGTTCCGCCACTCGGACCCAGATCATTTTATGTTTGATTGTGCCACCTTTGGAATCACGAAAATCATTCTGAATCCAAAAGAACAAGTTCTCATTGTAAGACTGGACACAGTAGTAAGAGTCACTTACGAACAAAGTCGTCACACTCGGATCTGCGTACTCCAATGCAAGCATCAGAGCACGAAGCTCTGCCAATTGTGCGGTGCAGTCTCCAAGCGTCTGTGTGTGCACGACACTGGACTTGAACTCATCGTTCACCGTGGCACCGACCAAAATGGCGCAAGCAGAAACGTAGGCATGTTTAGAGCCATGCGCAACCTGCGCCGAACCATCAGTGTAAATGATGCAATGGAAAACCTCCAACGGCCGCATTGCTAAAGGAGCAGGATGAACAAATTCATACTGTAAGTACTCCTGCGACCGTAAAGTGGCGTCAAAAATAAACGTGACATCCTGGGATGGCAAGGATGCAGCCCATTGAATCCACCAAGGGTGCAAAGCTTTAGAATTTGGTACACTGGCTTTCGTAACTGCCTCCAAGGCAGGACATGGGGTCACAACCAACATGCGTTTTCCCTGTGACAGGGCACGTTCCTTGAGAATTGCCATCTGCACAGCCGTCAAAACTTTCTCCACAGTGGAAAAGTGCATTTCAGCCGAAGTGTACAAGTGTGACTTGTAAGCCATAGGTACTGTATCTTCTTCATTAAAAGTTAGGTACGTGAAACCTACCGTCCCCGGGACAATTCTTATCACCAGGTTGGTCTGGTTATCACGAGTCTGTAAGTATTCAGAAGCGAGCAAATCAGCTTGCAAAGACTGCAGAATAGCTGAATGCTCAGGCAGCCAGCATGATTTGGAGAAAGATGGTTGTATCAAAGCATACAAAGGCTTGATACGCTGGGCATATTTTGGAATGTATGTTCTTCCGAAATTCAAAAAGCCCAGTAAAGACTGTAATTTTTTCAGTGTTGTCGGAGAGCGCAACTGTGCGCACTTCTCCAGGAAGTGAGGATCCAAGCCTTTTCCTTCATTAGTTAGTTCATAGCCTAGAAACAACACTGTGTATTCTGCAATGTGCGATTTTGCAAAATTAAACTTGTAACCCATGTCTGCAAAGTTACAAATAATACTGTTCACTCGACACAGATGCTCCCAAAGTTCGTCATCTGTGAGATAAATATCATCCACATAGGAACAAGCATCTGGGTCGACCCTCTCCAACAGAGAGACAATGCGGGCGGAAAATACTCCATGACTGTTCTTATAGCCCGTTGGGAGATGCCGAAACATTTTTTTGGACACCGCCGCATGTGAAAGAAGTCCATTGGGAACTTAGACTGTCCAATGAATGGGCATAAAAACCATTGGAAATGTCAAGCGTGGTTTTGAACCGCTTACGCACAAGACTATTTACAAGGGCAGAGCCGTGAGTATTCTGTACTGCACAGTTACGGCAATGCGAGTTCAAATGCCGGTAATCCAAAACCAAACGGTAAGAGCCGTCCGGCTTGTTTACAGTAAAAAGGGGGTTATTCATCGGTGACACACATGTTTCAATTACACCTTGAGATTCCAATTGTTCAAGGATCGCTGCGACTGAAGCTTTGGCTTCACGCCGTATGGGATATTGAGGTTGAGGCTGTGGCTGAGACCGTAAAGGAATCCCGTGGTTTAGGGACAATTTATCCCAGCCACATTGATTGCGGTACACAGCCGGTGCAAGCGCCAGAGCCCACTCTTCTGCAAAGTGCAACGCTTCCACTCTCGAAACAGTGTTCGCGAAACTGGGGAGGATTACCTCCTCCCCACGTGGAGCCGCGAGCACAAAAGGTGGGGGCTAGTCAGCCTCCGAAAGCAAAATGTCATACGTAGACGAAAGATTTTCCCAAAATACCCCTTTTATGGTACGCTGTATGTCACCTTCAATTAACAGGACAATTTCAAAAAGTCTATCAGGGGGAGCAACTCTGGTATCAGCTGTTTCAATCACAACATAAGTGTCAGTCGCTGTCACCTTCAGTAGTGGACGGAGGGCCTCTCTCACTATGGTAATCTCCGCCGCGCTGTCCAGCAAGGTCAGAGCCCAAGTCAGATTCCGAAGCCGCGTTCTCACAATCTGGGGCATATCGATGCGCCGTTAAGGCTGCGACTTTCTTCTTGGCAAACTGCGGTCTCTGAGGCGTAGAGCCCTCCTGCTTGTCTGCACTGTTGCACGGGCGGGGCTGACCACGTCCTTGCTGGCCACCCCGGCCCCTGCCGCCCCCTCCATCACCGGTTGACGGAGCCGATGAGTCCTGAAAGGAACGAGGACAGCGTTGGTCAGAAGCCTGAAATCGCTCAGGTGACTTAATCATCGCGCGGTCGCGCAAATCATAAACCCGTTCCAACTGCACAGGCAACGGAGACGCCGGGCGCGAAACCTGTGTTTGTTGTTGTTGCTGTTGCTTACCCTGATTCTGTTTTTTAGGCCAATTTTGCTTCTTGGACTTGGGTTGAACGTCAGTTTCCGAAGCTTGTCCCTGGGGCTGCTTCTTCTTCTTAGTAGGAAAAGGCTTATTACCCTTACTGTTGCGACCCACAGTTCTATAAGCCGCCACAATTATCCTTGCTAACTGTCGGGGTTTCTCGGCATTGGGCACCAGCGCCAAAGCGTTAGCTACCGGAAAATTCACTGCATCCCCCTTGACATTCGCAAGGATCAGATCGCGAACCACTTCAAAGGAGCCACATAGGCGCAAACTTAACTCAACAGCCGATTCCGGCCCGTGATCATCTTGAACACGTTTAAGGACCGTAGACAGATTGGACACAGACGGGGAGCCGAAGCACCTCGAATATACAGCCGCAAAAGTCTTACCCCAGGTCTCACAGTCAACAAGCTCAGGGGCTAAATCCTTCGGCAAACTAAGCGTAAGAATCCGGTGTTTCTCACCAGGAGTCGTATTAGGAAACACCGCCTCCAGCTGGTCAAATTTCTCGGCAAGCCAGAAAGGAAATTCATCCTTATCCAGGGGCTTCTTGCCCATAACGGAATTCACCATGACAGGACTGATTTTCAAACCAGCCTGCCCTGCCGGAAGGGCTGCATCTCTAGGGGCTGCCCCCTGAATATTACGACTGGCGTAATGCACAAGGGCCCTAATTACGGCAATGGTGACTAGATGAAGTCGCCTAAGGTCAGCCACGTTACAAGTGGCGTGATTAGGGTGAGGAGTAAATCCAGCCAAAGCGGGCCAATTTGTGCCCGGAATGGACAAAGGACCTAACTTCGGAGCGGTTAAAGCGTGTGGTAGGGCGCCACCAAACCAAACTCCATGCTGCCAAACATCAATAGGTACTTCCTGTGTTCTGTACGGAGCATATTCAGCAGGTACAGGTGACGCAGTGTACGAGTGGTACACACCAGAATTTGCGTCCACCGGCGGAAATGTCACCCACGAATAAAACAGTTCGTACGGGTAAGCATGTTCCGCACTCACCACTAGCACCACAGCCAAGCCTTCAGCAGGAACATCATAAGTCCGCAAATGATCACGCACCGCGATGCGACTATGCAGCGGGATGTCCACGGCTTGTGCCATGACTGCACAGGAACATGAAAAACAAAGATTACTTTGTAGCACAACTGGGTAGTAATTCAAGGAAACCGTTTTTGATTGATTCATGTTTGAAAAGACCTATTTCAAAAATAGGTAGGTTTTTCTGACACTGCCGTTTTCCGGAAATGGGAATGAAGGGGTTAAGGTTTGAATGATATACTACTCGAGTGTCATGATATAAGGCCAACAACGTATGGGCGCCATGTAGCAGGGTTTCCGTTCTCCCACAGAACTGTGCACAGAGATCTAGAACCTCGCTAAATTAGGGTGACCCAAAACTTACCTTAGTTTCCAAAATCCCCTTACCAAACTAGCTACAGTGTCTCATTGGTCATAACAAACTCCCAATGACTTAGACAAACCAGAACATGAACTTGGGTTACCTCAGGTATCGTGGAACACATGAACACTCTTTCGCTATGTAACCATTTCAAACCACAACGGGGAGTAAAAGAACACACGTGCAAGTTTGAAATATTTATTTTTCAATGCAAGGTTCTCAAACGCAGTATTTTATATAATACCAGCATACATATCATAAAAATCAGAGTTAAAAGCATAGTCACTAATCCATAGTAAGCGAACGGTGATAGCATATTATAATGCAAAAATCTATAGAAATCTGTATCACCTATATTTTGCGCACCCTATGTAGCATACTATATTATATCTAAGAAGGTCTCATTTGGGTTTTAGCAGGGCGGGCCCATACCTCTAAATATCAGTAGGAGAAGATCACATCATCAGCCACCAGCTCTCTGCATGTGAAGCACCATCAAGTGTGTTTTTGCATTCTCTGTAACTCTATCTTAAACCCGCTTAGAGTTCAATGTTGGCAGCAACATTATTTGTGTTATGTCTAATGTGGTGCGAGGATCAGGCCTCCCAGCAACCTTGTGTTGGGTTATTCTTAGAGGGTGCAGTTCTCAGTGTGCAGACAGTGTACCAAGTGTACCAAGCACAACTGATATCAGAGCAATAACATATTATTCTCAAATAAATCACAGCTTTCGTCTAGGTTGAAAGCTACAATAACAATTATGTGTCGTGTGCAAACTGAAGCCGAAGGAAAATATGTCGTTTAAACATTTAGAACACTCATGCTAACTTAACACAATATATAGAAAAGCAGTAACTATATGACACCTGTCTTAACTGAAACCGGCTGAATACTCAGTGAATCACTATTTTCCATCAACCATTGCAGAACTAATTTGGTTTTGGGAACTCTACCACGTATACGCACAAAAGGAACAGCATTGTTGACACTATGAACTGTAGTGTTATAAGACCACACCAACTCCTCAACAGCTGTACGCACATCACCATGAATTGACATCTGTATGGCACCCTTAATCAAATGATTCATCCTCTCCACAAGGCCATCACCTTGCGGATTATACAAAGATGTACACATATGTTTAATTCTATGATTCACAAGAAAGGCACACATAGCTACCGAAGTCAATTGGGTACCGTTATCAGTAAGTAAAATCTTTGGAAAACTCTCTTTCAGAAAAATAGATCTAAGCTGTTTGATCAGTGCCTCCGTGGTAATATTCCTCATAAACTCTACACACATCCAGCGAGAACACACATCCACTAGAATCATAGCAAAGCGACAATCATTAGGAAAAGAATCCATAGGGCCGATAAAGTCTAAACAATCTTTGTCCCAAGGTAAGTCGCTTGCACTGACAATCGAACCTAGAGTGGGAGTAACAATCTTCAATCTTTTCTCACTCTCCCTGCACAACAAACACTGCTCGACCCACCTCCGAACATCATCATCTACACCTGGCCACCAAAAGCAGTTTTTAAGGCGTTTAACGGTCATACTTTGGTCTAATTGACCTTCGTGAGCAAGAAGAAAGAGCTTTTTCCTAAAAGACCTCGGTGGAACAAACTTCTCACCACGTAGGACTAAGTCATCGGAAGAACCCAAACTAAGCTCTTCTTGCAATTTAACAAAACCCAGTAAGGAAGGTTTCACATCACCCTCACGTCTCCAACCCAAGCGTATGACTTCAACCAGTCTCGTCAGAAGGAACAGGCAAACGGGACAAGCAGTCCGCTTGAACATTTTTCCACCCCGAGATATGTTTCAAGGTATATGTATAATCTTGCAACTTAGCAGCAAATTTCATTAAACGGGGAGAACCATTGTTAGCTCCACCCGGTGATAAAATTCTAATCACTGGTTTATGATCAGTTATCAAGGAGAAATGCGTTCCCCACAAATAAGTACGAAAATGCTAAACACCCTAAACAGCAGCTAAAGCCTCCCGCTCAATTACCGCATAATTGCGTTCAGAACAGCTCAGAGAACGTGAGGCAAAAGCTACCGTCTTTTCTATACCACCTTTCTTCTGGGATGACACAGCTCCAATACCATAAGCACTGGCATCCACAGTCACATAAGTGTCCTTACCCGGTTCGAAAGTAGTGAGGATGCCAGCACCAACAATCTCATTTTTAATCATTTCAAAGGCTTCCAACTGTTGACCTCCCCACATGAATTGTACACCTTTCCCGAGTAACACACATAATGGTTTGGTCTTGTGTGCAAAATTTAATACAAATTTAGAGTAATATTCCACTAATCCTAAAAGGATTTCTATTGGTCTTTGTTAGAAGGAATAGGTGCACATTTAATTGCATTTAGTAAGTCTTCTTTAGGTTTAATGCCAGATTGAGAAATAGTGTACCCCAAATAATCAATTTCAGTCATTAAAAATTGACACTTATCTTTTCTCAAAGTGAGACCTGCACTCAACAAAGTTTGAAGGACCTTGGATAGATTGCAGTTATGTTCAAGTTCACCCCGGCAATCAAAATGTCGTCTTGAAAGTAATGGACATGTTTGATATCTTTTAGTAAGGAATGCATCATACGTTGAAATACACTGGCCGCCGAGGCTAGGCCAAAAGGCAACCTTTTAAATTGAAATACACCTTCCATGGTCACAAATGCAGTCAATTTTCTAGAGTCAGGGTGCAATACTACTTGATGTTTCGTCAGGGTGGTGGCAGCTCCTGGCGTCACTGGGGGCTTTGAGGCTAAGGATCCACAGTGCGCTCTGTGTTGGCTCCTGCTACTCGCTAATCGTTATTGCAGCATTTTCCTTTTGCTATTCCTGGTGCAGGCGCCTTGTAATATTTTTAATTGTTGGTGTACTCTAACTCTCTGCATTACTGTGGCTTACCATCTCTTGTGGCTGCACACGCCCCGGTCCATCGCGGCTCCTCCGCCGTTGCGTGGAGGGCGGCTCTTCCCCAACGGCTCTCTGTGTCGGTCGGGTGGAAAGTGGGCGCCATCTTGGGAGAGCCTGAAGTACACGGAGACCAGACTAGGTGGTCTAGTTGTCTGAGGCTCTCCCGCATAAAGCTGCATACCTTGCAGAGCTTCCTGTGTTTCATCAGGGTGGGGGCAGCTCCTGGCGTCACTGGGGGCTTTGAGGCTAAGGATCCACAGTGCGCTCTGTGTTGGCTCCTGCTACTCGCTAATCGTTATCGCAGCATTTTCCTTTTGCTATTCCTGGTGAGCTGCACGATTAGGTGCAGACGCCTTGTACTCTTTACACTGCTGTAATTTTAACATTGCATATGCTGATCCTGGCACTCTGTACGATTAGGTGCAGGTGCCTTGTAATATTTTAAATTGTTGGTGTACTCTAACACTCTGCATTACTGTGGCTTACCATCTCTTGTGGCTGCACACGCCCCGGTCCATTGCGGCTCCTCTGCTGTTGCGTGAAGGACGGCTCTTCCCCCACGGCTCTCTGCGCCGGTCGGGTGGAAAGCGGGCGCCATCTTGGGAGAGCCTGAAGGACACGGACGCCAGACTAGGCGGTCTAGTTGTCCGAGGCTCTCCTGCATAAAGCGCACATGTGCTTCCGGAAGCGCAGCGGACGAGCGCAGCGGGCGCGACGATGGCGCGCCGAAGTTGCGCCAAAGTTAAGCCTGTCTGCGCCCGTCCGTGGCCGACCGGGGCAAGGGGCACACCACCATGCTCGTTTTTTAACATACTCCTCCACACAATTGTGTTCCCTCCATAAAAATTGGCCACTTAACTCTGAGATATTGTCTCGTGTTTAAGCTCTTGGTATCGCTCTGTCATTGCCCACCTTGTCCCTTTTAACATTCCCCCATCCCTCTGGGATGGTGTCCTCCCCGTGTCCCTCCATCCCCGCCCCCTCTCCTATCACTGCTGCCCTCTTTTTGAACACAAGATCTGCTGTCAAGCACAAAATTGAAATATTCGGTCTCTTGGACTCCAACTCTCCAGACCTATTGTTTTTAACCGAAACATGGTATCGCCCGGACTCCCTACCTAGCGTCTTGGCGGCCCTCCCGCCCCACTATTTTATGCTCCGTGCCGACCGACCAGAGGGGAGAGCGGGTGACGGGGTAGCCCTGATTGCTCGTAAGGGACTCCATTTCCAGACACTTGCGTCGCCTGCGATACCAGCAGCAGACTGCCTTGTAGTACGTTCTGTGTCTTTCAACATTCCAATTACATGTGTATTAATGTACCGGCCACCCCAGCTATCTCCTGGTTTTCTCCCCGCTCTTCAGGACCTGCTGGCCACCTTGGCAGTCAATAGCGCCTCGGTCCTTGTTCTGGGAGATTTTATTTCTGGCCTACTGATCCTGCCGAGGACACTACATCCAAAGACTTTACCCAACTTCTACTCAGTCTTAATTTTACTCAGCACGTTCATGGACCTACCCACAACCGGGGCCATATTCTCGATCAGATATGGACATTAAATATCCCAATTTCTGCTCCAACTATTTCGCCCTGCACATGGTCTGATTATTCCCTGCTCGCCTTCTCTTTGGATTTGAGCCTTGTAAAAACACCTCCCTTCCCCAAAAACACCTGGGCAAGGAATTGGAATCGAGTTGACATTTCCTCTTTGTGCAACTCGCTAACTACCACCTGCCCTGATCTATCGGGTTCGGCCCTACACTCCCAGGCTACCACCCTAGATCACTGGCTTATCAAAGCCTGCAACCTAGTGGCCCCTCTGAAGTGGATTACCATCAACCGCATCCACAATGCCAACAAGTGGTTCAGCCCTGGCCTTAAAGCCAAGAAACTGGAGTTATGACAGGCTGAACGAGCTTGGAGGTTAGCATACTGCCCGACCCGCAGACAACACTATACTACCATCCTTAGTGAATATAAAAAAGACATCTTGGCAGCCAAGACAGAATACTTCTCGGGGCGTATCATAGCTGCGGAAAGCCAGCCACGTGAGATTTTCGCCACCATCCACGAGCTGGCATCATCGGATAGCATTCTGTCTAAGATCCCCCCTTCTCAGGCCCTATGTGACTCGCTTAACAAGTTTTTTATTGAGAAAATAGTTTGCATTAAAGCCAATATTTCTCCACCTTCGCCTACCTTCACTGACCCCCAACCACCTGGCAATAATCTGTATCTCACTCACATTCCTGCTCTGATCAGAGAATCCCTGCCCCCCCTACTTAGGCGTGTCAAGTTAGGCTCTCCAGCTGACATTTGCCCGGCCCTTATTCTCCATCAGATTTTCTCTGATTGCCCATCTCCTGCCCTCACCCTTCTGAACGATTCCCTCACGCATGGCACCGTCCCAGCCCCCTTCAAGACCGCCATAATTATCCCTATACTAAAAAAGCCCGGGGCGGATCCTGCCTCCCCGGCAAACTATCGCCCTATATCACTTCTCCCGTATTTGGGAAAGGTTGCTGAGTCCCAGGCGCTTAGCTCTTTCATAGAGGATAGTAACTACCTTGCACCCTGCCAGGCGGGTTTTCGTCCTCGCCATTCCACCGAGAAGGTGGTTATCTCGGTCATGGACCAACTCAGGGAGGGGCTCGATACCAACACTCCCCAGGCCCTCGTCCTCCTGGATTTGTCCGCCACTTTTGACACGGTGGACCATTCCATTCTTCTGTCCCGTGTCAAGGCGGCGGGCATAGGGGGACAGATATTTGCCTGGCTCGGCTCCTTCCTGTCTGACCGCACGCAAGCAGTCCACCTGGCCGAATTCTCCGCCCTGCCCCGCAGGGTGCAATGCGGTGTCCCTCAGGGTTCCTCTCTTTCCCCTCTTTTGTTTAACCTTTACATTTTCCCTCTCATTTTTGCACTGCAACAAATGGAGGTCACAGTGTACAATTACGTTGATGACCTCCAACTCATTTTTAATTTCTCCTCCTCCACATCAGGTATCACTAGCTTCCAGTCCGTCATGCTGTTTACCCGGGATTGGATGAATGCGCATCACCTTAAACTCAACCCGGATAAAACAGAGCTGGTCCAGACTGGTGGCAGTGGTAACCCTTGGTCCTCCTCGTTTTGGCCCCCTTCTCTAGGCTTACCCCCCATTCCTTCTCATTCAGTTAAGACCCTTGGCATCATTCAGGTAAGACCCTTGGCATCACATGTAACCTTGGATTCATCCTAGACTCTTCACTCTCGATGACCAAGCAAGTGAACGCCGTCTCGTCCTCCTGCTTCAACATACTTCGTATGCTCAAAAAAATCTTCCATTGGATCCCTGCCGAGACAAGAAAGACCCACGCACTGGTTACGAGTCGACTTGACTACGGAAACACCCTCTACGCCGGAATTACAGCCAAATTACAGAAAAAACTCCAACGCATCCAAAACGCATCAGCGAGGCTTATTTTGGACATCACTCGCCAAGATCACATTTCCGGCCACCTGAAAGACCTCCACTGGCTTCCCGTCAACAAGAGAATAACATTTCGTCTCCTCACTCACGCACACAAGGCCCTCTACAAACTAGGGCCCGAATGCCTCAACACTCGACTATCCTTCTACACACCCATCCGCCAACTAAGATCATCCAATCAAGGCCTCGCCGCAGTTCCACGTATCCAAAGAGCCACCATGGGAGGTAGATCCTTCTGCTACTTGGTGGCCAAGACCTGGAATTCACTCCCTACTCAGCTCCGCCTTACACAGAACCACATCTCCTTCAGAAAAGAGCTTAAAACCTGGCTATTTGATAAATAATGAACCGCCTCCCCAAGCGCCTTGAGACCCTCTCGGTGAGTAGTGTGCTAAATAAATTCTTGAACTTGAACTTGAACTCAATCATCATCTGACACTTCACTCCCATATTAGTTCTGTTGTTTCCTCCTGTTTCTTTACCCTGCGTATCATCAGGAAAATATCCAGTTTCCCCCCCCCCCGCACTTAAACTTATCTTAATGGCCATGGTCCTATCTAAGATTGACTATGGAAATATTATTTACAATGGTGTCCCCGCTTATGCACTTCAACGCCTTCAAGTGGTGCAGAACCAGGCAGCTCGCCTGGTATATGGCCTATCCAAATCCCACCACTCCACTCCCCTGCTTATTGCTCTACATTGGCTCCCTATCAAACTGCGGGCCCTTTTTAAACTTTGATGCCTTGCCTTTCAGGCCCGGGCGGGCACGGCCCTTGCCTTTATCAACTCTGCCATCACCAACTACTGCCCTCCTAGAGATCTGTGCTCATCCACCAAATCTCTTTTAGTCATTCCCCGCTTTAAGAAACAAAGATCGGTGGGCCAAAAATTCTCGGTCCTTGCTCCCACCTTTTGGAATTCACTCAAGCCCCCAGTTAGACTTTCCTCCTCCTATATGGAGTTTCGTAAGGCCCTTAAAACTTTTCTGTTTCAGCAAACCTTTTAGCCCTTAGCCCGCTGTGTCCTCTCTGCCCAGAAAAAAAACCCCAGCGCCAAGCAACTGCATAGTGTACGTGCGCTCTATAAATTCGTAAAAATTCAAATTCAAATACTTGATGGTAGGCAGATCTTAGATCCAGTTTACTGAAAAATTATACCTTATCCATCAAGAGTACCATCTCAGAAATATTGGGTAAAGGAAACTTATCCACAATAATATTTTGATTTAGTGACCTAAGGTCAACACAAAAACGAAGTTTGCCATCCTTCGTCTGCATGACCATCACTGGCGAAAACCATTCAGAGGCCTCCACTGGTTCAATTATATCTTGAATTTGCATTTCGTCAAGCATTTCTTTAACTTCCTTACATACAGCAACAGGAATTCTTCTAAGAGATTGCCTAACTGGAGTGGCATCCTTCTTGAGCTTAATTTCATGCATATAACCTTTTAATTTGCCTAAATCTGAGTGGAAAACATTGTAAAATTTAGATAACACAGTGTTGACATCATTAAAATCATCAATAACTAAAACTTTATCCTCAGATCTTGGATCAAGAATGATGCGTTGAGCATGTTGTTGAGTCCAACCCAAAATAGCTGGACCAACATCGGAAACTTAAAATTTCCCAACAGCCGACCTCCCTTGAATTCGAAGGTTGTTTCCATGGAACCCTTTAAATTAATAATCTTACCACCATAACCCTTAGGTGTTATATCACTGTGTGAGAGAGAAGCATGTGGCCAACACTCTTTAAACAAATTGTAAGGAATTATTGTGAACATAGAGCCAGGATCCACTAAGAGCGTTACTGAAACTCCATTAAGAACAAAAACTGCTTTAGGTCTTTGTAAGACAACATGAGCATCATCATCAATACACAAAGACATTTCAGGTGGAATAATTTCATCATCCACAAAGTTAACTCTATTAAAGGAAAGACCCTTACAAGCTTTGCTAATACGGCCTCTCTTCCCACACTTGCGACAAGATTTATCTCAAGCAAAGCAGCCCTGAAAATCAGCCGCATGAGACATACTTTCACATCGGAAGCAACCTACAAATTTACTTTTGCCCCCCCCCCGAAGCACTATTTGGAATCTTTGGCTTGAAAGGGACAAGCTGTGGTCTAACATCATAATATTTGACATCAGCGGAAGAAGTTTCAGTTTTGTTGACAATATTGACAGTCTCCTCTTTCTTAAGCTCAAGAAGACGCATTTCTTCCATGCACTTGTCAGACTCCTCAACCACTTTTGCAATGGTAATGGTTTCATAAGTGTTGGATTTTTTGCTGCCCAAAGTTTTTGCTGCATCCTTTTATTTTTGCACTGGACAATCAGCTGGTCTCTAATGAGTTGGTCAGCCATAGCACTAAAATCACACTTCAAAGAGAGTTCTCTCAAACGAGCAACCATCTGATCTACGGTCTCCTTTCCTTTTTGAGGTACTGTGTAAAATTTATGTCTCTGCATTACTATATTCACTTGTTTTCCATAATATTTTTTCAAACTCAATTTTGCCTCCTCATTATACAGGTTGTCTACAGGTTGACCATCAGCACCCAGCAGTTCTGGAAGAAATTTGAAAACATGTTGGCCTGCTTTACCCAAAGAATTTAACAGAATGGCTTTCTTGCTTGTTGCAAGAAATCTAAGGCCATCAATGGCCTCTAAATAGTTTTTTTTTTAAACTAACCATTCTTCCCATTCTATAGAGGGAATCTCTCCTTCACTAAGAAAGGCAGGTGGGGGAGAAATTGTATTATTGGCTGCTGTTGCCATTTATAAACAGTAACACTTAAAGGAATTAGGCTGAGGTAGGATACTAATGGTTTATTTCTTTGGTAGGGAATTAGAAAAAATATCCAATTCGATCATGCAAAAGGCTGTGTGTACTGTCACTATCACTTGAAGAGAAAAAGAAATCACCAACGGTGAAAAAAACGTGGTTGGCAAAATGCAGCTTCAACAGTATATAGATTTGTATTGAATGTTTGGCAGAAGAGCAAATTCACAAGATGGCCGCTAGACGTCGTGCGCGGTGGCGTGGATAACGTGATGATGTTGATGATCGTAATCAAAGGAAACGTGTCTTACTGCCTGCGCGTGTAAACAATGCCTCGCAAATTATGCTCGCGCAAGTGAAAATGATGTCTCGCGCTTTATGGGAGGTACGCGGAGGCAGCAAATAAAAGGAAAAAGAAACAGTACCTTTTGAAGAGACAAACCCAATCCAGATGCGAAGTTGGTCTGCCGTTCTTTGAGTTTGGGAGATTGTGCACGAAGCGCCACCAGAAAGCAAAGCAGCAACAGTGACAGTTTCCGTCGTGTTGATGAGAAGGATGGGTAGAAGAAGTGGTTTGTCAGGATCGTCACCAAAATGTTGAGGATAACACGGAGTAGACACTTGTAAGTTTAAGTTTAAGGCTTCTTTATTGAAGGTTACAGGATGCATTCACGAAGCATAGTACATCCTGCCTCTGCAACCGCCAGCTTCAGAATGCCAGAACAGTCACTCACTAGCACTCCAAAAGATGTCACTTGGAATGCTAGCTACCTCACAGGGAAAGGAATGAAATAACAGGCACAACACTCGCCTATATGGGGGAAACAGAAAGTGGCAGCCAAGTGCCACAGGATTCTTGTTCACCGGGTATGCCACCCCAGTATGCGGCCGGGAGATGGAACCCCCCCCCCCCGCCGTCCCCAGATGCCGACCACAGAAGCCCCCAGCGGGCCACGGCACGGGACGTGCAACTGGGGCAGGGTCCCACACTGCTCAGGCCAGCATGGTGAGCCCCGGATGGGGGGGAGGGTGACAAATAGAGGTGTTGGGCATAGGACCTCACCTCAACTCACCGTGAGCATGAACTCCGAAACTCGGATAAGTGATCCGCCGCAGCAGCTCAGCATGACCCCTTGGACGGCGTGTCCCGCGAGGCAGCGGCAGCGCGTGTCCGGTGTGACGACAAAGAGGTCGTCAGCGTGGTGAGGGGGACATATATACCCCTCACCCCGCCTCACGCACCGGACATGACGCGGCACTGCCCGCGCCCGGGAGGGGTTTCCCAAAGAGTCCCTGCCTCCTTAGGAGGAAAGGGGGGCATGGGGTGCCCAATTGCACTAGAGGTCCGGTCTCTTGAGTGGCTTCCTGCGGTGGCCTCGGGCAGCCGCATACATGCCTGCCGGCTACGGAGGGGTACAGCCATCAGTCATTTGGCTCACCTCGCACATGGTACATAGACTCATACATGCCTGCCGGCTGCGGAGGGGTGCAGCAATCAGTTGCTTGGCTCTCCTCGCACATGGTACATAGACTCATACATACCTGGCAGCTGCAGAGGGGTGCAACCATCAGTCGTACAGAGGGTTGCACTGGATTTCAAGGACACCTCTGGGTTGCTCAGAATGTAGGTCCTGCTGCAGTTACTGGATTTTTCACATGATCGTTCGAATGTGGTAACATTTGTCGAACCTAGTAAAGAAAGAGGCAGAGCTTGATTGTGGTTTCTAGGACAACCTCAGTAAGATGAACAATTAACCACTTGGACGCTATTGGAATCAGGCCCATATAATGAGATTTCCATTGAAATGAATGGGCAGTGCATGACGAGTTACCCTTGTCATTAGCATTGAAGAGGTTAATGTATGTTGCAATTCTTGTCTTCCTGTCATATTTTAATGATTAGCTGTGGCAAGGAGTTGGCCTAAGGGCTGGGGTGATCGATTTCAAATGGGGGAACCCAGTTTGAATCTCGACAAGGATGCATAACATCCTGTGATTCTGGGCAAATCACTTAATCTCCCTGTGCCTACCAAGAATGAATGTGTCCTCATGTAACTCAAATGTTGCTCATGTAAAGCACTCTGATACCGGATAACTTTAGGTCAAATTCACTCTATATAAAACTCTGTAAAAAAAAATAGTTAACATGCTCCTTATCATCATGCCAGACCCAATGCAGCAGTGATCATCAAATGTAGTTCATTTCCATCTGAGTTGAACTTAATCCTCAGATTATTTACAAATCTTTGATGACCTTCATTGAGAATTCCACCAATCATTGTAAGACTGCCGAAAAAATAGAAGAGTGATAGAATGGTCACATCAGTCAGAGTTGGTACTGGGCTGAACCAGCCTTGACCAGATCTTTTCCCTACATTTCATATCTTGTTGTTTTGTTTGTCCAGGGTTCGAGGTCAGCCGCATCTTACTAGTGTCACATGGACACGTGATTAAAGTTACTCCGTAGTAAGCATCCAACAATTTCCTATTTCCTATTTTGGCAGAAAAAAACGGGCGAAATGTAATAATGGAAAAGTTCCTGAATATAAGGGAGGTGTGCAGAAATTGGTGGACTATCTGTGCCTATAACTCATTCCAGGTAATCCCTCCCTGCAAATGGCCACGGCCTCTGGTATCAGTATTCACTGGATTTGACTTTCTAATTGCCTCTTACTAAGGGAGACAATGAATAACCATTGTAGTAGCCAGAAAGTGTAATCTAGCACCACAGAAATTATAATATAATAAATTCAGCAATAGGTGCAGATGTTAATGTGAATTGTCACCAAAATATTAACTTGAACTATATAGAAATGTCAGTGGTGACCAGCAAGGCTCGAGGGTGGTTGAGCAGGGAGGCGGGTATCAGGGGGGCGGTGGTAAAAAAAAAGGATGGGTCCTGTGTCTTCTCTGCTCCTGCTCTCGAGCCAGGAAGCAGGCAGTCAGGCTCCCTCCCCTAAGCCAATCACAACACTGCAATGCAGCATTGTAATTGGTCTGAGTGTTAGATGATACATGTTAGTTATTTGCTGCTTTGCCATAGCCATGGTTCGGCGGAAAGGTGGACATGTTATCCATGCAGGCTGTAATGCAGCCTGCATGGAGAAAGGAGAAGTGCGCATGACTGGTTTGGCCGGCTAAACAATCATTGCACACTCAGGAGTGGGCAAACCACTCCTCCCCTGCTCTGAGAGCAGAGCAGAACTGCCCACCTGCCGGCCACAAAGCAGGAGGACATGAAGCATAACATCATAATAACTCTATGTTATTATCATTTTATGTTTCTCACTGTTTAAAAGGAGTCGGGCGATGCACCTTCACCATAGCGGAGGAGCCGCCCTTGTGAATGTTTTCCACTAAATATTAGTTGCAATTTTAATTCAATGCCTTGTTTTCTCTGCATATACATTAGGTAGCATATTGATCAAATTATCACACAGTGGAGCACAGTAAGTCACCTTGCTGCACAATAGGGAAAGGGACGGAATGTGCCATACCTCAACAATATACAACTCATTCCTGTCATGTCCCAGCCTTGGCGCATGCACAATGTCCTGCCCAGCGCCAATGTAGATGCCCTTGCACCACCCTTGCATAATACCTGCATTGTTATGGTATGTTAAGTTAATGCGTCTAATATAGCGCACAGCTGCCCCAGGAAAGGGGCATCCCGGTGCTTCCAGCTACGAGGTATAACACGCGCAACAACCTAAAACCGTTTCAACTGCCTTAATACCATAAACTAGACTAGAGGAAAGAGGAAGGTTTTAACAGCTTTCCTAAAGGCGAGTAGGCAGTTTGTGCCAGGGATCTGTTCTGGCAAGGAATTCCACAGCCTAGCTGCCATATAGCAGAAGGACCGGCCTCTTGCGCGGCTGCGCTTAATCCGCGGGATAACAACAGCTGATGCCCCGCCAAACGCAGCCTGCCGGAGGTAACATATGGAGCAAGCAAGTTACTCAACAAGTTGGGGCTGGCAAGTTTCACTATCTTGAAAGATAGGCACAGTGCCTTAAATTGAATACGGTTCTCCATAGGAAGCCAATGCAGCCTCCGGATGGTGTCCGCAGCAGAACAGGATCGCAGGAGACCTACCAGGGCTCTGGCAGTGTCAGGAAACATATCATTACTAACCCTGGGCGTAGTTCGCGGAGTCGGACTCCGCGGAGCTACGCGAAGACGCACTTGCACTCCGCGAACTACGCGTAGCTCCGCAGCCATGCGTAGTTGCTTGCTAGACCCTTTGGCGCGCCGTTTTTTGTCTTCAGGAGCGCGGTGCGCGTGTTCGGGGCGTTGCCTGCATGCTCGGGATGGCTAGTGCGCTAAGTTACCCAAGAAGTTTGTCCCGCCCGCTTGCGTTCCCTTATTTCCTGTTCCGGGTCACAAGTAACGTGTTCGGGTTGTGCAAGACATGTTCGGGAACTCATCTTCTCGTTCGCACTACAAAAGTGCGTGATCGCGCTAAATATCGCGCAAACCTACCCACGTGGTCGCGATGGGCGCAGCCATCTTGGATCACACACTCTGGCTATGGTGTTGGGCCTACTTTAGCATCTTGCTGATATCTCTTCAATCCTGGTCTTTTTACCCACTTTTTTAAATTTTCTTTAGTTATTACCTATCTCTCTCTGTGCCTAGGTTTATATTTTTCATTTTATTTCTACTTTTACAACTTTTCTATTGTTTTATTTTACTTCCTTCTTTTACCTTGCTTCTTCTTTCCCCTACCTTTTTGTCTTGAACTTTTCTTCTCCCCTCCACCCAGAACCATGGTCAAGGGCGCCAGCAGCAGCGGCGGCTCAAAGGGCAAGGCGCCTGTGCCCCAAAAAACCTGGCTGCCTTGCGGCAGAATGCGCCCCCTAGGAGTGAGGCCCGCCAACTATTTGGGGAGGAGGAGGTGGCTGCCCTGGTCTTTTTTATCCAGCGCCACCTCCCCTTGATGTTGGCAGCAGGCGGCAGGCCCAGCTCCGGCTACCACGAGATTGAAGAGCGTCTCCGGCGGTGGGCCAAGGTGCGCCGGGCAGTCTTACGCTGCTCCGGTATCCGGCGTACCCACCATCTGCTGACCCACCGCTGGGCAGACATTTTGGACCGGGAGCCGGACCTGTTGGACCAGCTTGGTGTCGAGGTCGTGGGTCTTGGTGAGTGGCTACCCAAAATAAAAAGTGTGTGTATAATACATATCTATAGTAGTATAAGTATTGTTATTGTATCTTTGTAAATCTTGGCTGAATAAGTAACGCGATGACTGGTGCTCCTAGTTACATTTCCGATGTATTCCATTATATCTACTGTAATTGTATGACACTGGTCTGTGCTGCGCTTCTTCATCTTCACTGACTCTTGCGTGTTCAATTTGGCGCTAGCTTTTGCTGTTTATTGATGTGAGATTTTCTTTATTGTAGAGAACTGAAGTTAGTTAATGCTATTAATAGAGTCTTGTCCTTCCTTTGTCCGTCAGTGAAATAGCGGTTGATGGATAATTGTACGTGTTTGCATATTGTATAATTTCTTTTCACGGCCTTCTCTTCTGCATGAATCCTCCTCTGGCAATGAATGCTAAAGTTACTTTGTTCTTCTTACCTCAGCCAGGGCCGGCTTTAGGCATGTGCAAGCTGTGCAACTGCACAGGGCCACCAAACGCCAGGGGCCACCACACCAATATATATCCTTAATTTAATAATCCTCAGAGGACGGATACATATTTGCATGGCGGCCCCTGGCAGGGATTTGGTGCCTCCGGCTCTGTTCCACTTCCAAACACCCTGACTCCCCCCTCTTCACTGGCCTCCGTGCTCCGCCCAGACCTCCTCTTCCGGGCCCCCCTACCTACGCTCCCTGGCCAGGACCACCATGAGCCTAGAGCCGCCCCTGCCTCAGCCCTCCATAGAACTGATGTAGTTTGTTTAGTGAGTGGGTAGGGCAGCAGTAGCATTCAGTCAGTAGCAGAACAAAATATGATGCAATCAACGTACAATTTCGTGTTAGTATGCACAAAGTTAAGCATGTCTCCTCCTTGTGATCTATGCATTCTGCTGGCAAAAATAAAAAAGAAATGCCTACTTACAGATAATTGATTACCCCATTCTTGAATCGGTGGTGTTGTTCAGGTGTTACTGCTTCTGTGTTACTTAGTAATCTGCAATCAGAATGTTTATGGAACATTTGATTTGTTTTCTCCAAGTATATATACAGTCAGTGAATCATGCAAGGCAGTAGTCATTTGGTAGATCAATGTGTGTTTCTTTTAATGTTGTAGCAGTGGTTTTTGAAATGCTGTCTATGTTTCACAGCACTCAATGTTTTTGGAACAATGATATTTCCCTAACTTTCTAACGGAGCTTTTTTTTCCAACCGATTAATGACATTTCATTCCTAACTAAATTTTGACAAATGCATTTTTGATTTTGATTATGTTTTCAAAACTTTGGGTATCTGTCCCTGCCTTTCTGTTCCTTCAAAGAGCCTCTGCTATGACTCTCTGTGCTACTACTAGACTGTCTGTAGGTAAGCTTGCCCTGTTGCCCACTCTTTAGTTAAGGTATTAATCTTTTCAAAAAATCTGTGATAGAATAGCTGCAGGCACAGGGTCCACTCCTGTCTTATGCTTTTTCCTCTGTAATGTCTCTTCTTTGCCAATTGACACCAACCAAGTATGCATGCAGATGTTGGTCTAGTATTCTGTAAACGTTAGTATACCACTACTACTCTTGCGGGTATTCTTCTATGCAGTCACATACATAACTATGTATGCACCACAAAATTGGATGTTGGTGATAGGCAGGTTGGACCTTACTTACTTACAGTCTTACACCTCAGTCACAGAACTCTGAGGAACCCACAATTCACTGAACGACAACCTATATGGGCTCAGTAATTGGTCAATTATTCAATTATCCCACTCCTGAACCCCAATACCAAGATGCCCAATGCTTTTATTACACAATCCATAACCTAAGTAACCCCCTTTTGCTCTCTCTCTCGTGTAAGTCTACAAGACAACAGGCACTGAAAATATACTTCCGAGTCAATGTGGTACTTCAAAAGCTTTATTTTGTTAGAAGTAACTAAGTAAGTAACATCAATGTTTTTAAGTTGTTCCGTGAAATACGTCAAGGCCCACCAGAAAAAATCCAGAGTTAAAAAAGGCTGAATAAAGTAATCTACATTTGTACAGCTACCAGTGCACGATAGGGAAATGTGGGAAATGTCGGAGACCCCTCACCATTGAACGTATACTGGTTACATATGCCTCTTTTTGGTAAGCTCTGGAAATCTCTGCTTCGTAGAAGGAAATCTTCTCATCTGCCGAAAAATAATGACAAAAGTGGTGCACGTTAGACAGTATGAAAAAATTAAATACATTTATGCAAGTTTTTAGCAGTCATGCTAAAAAAAGGTGTAACCTGAGGCTGTAAGCAAACTCGATTCCACAATCCACATTCAAAAAGTAAATACGGGCCTTTTTATTTTCCAAACTCTTCAGGTGTATGCTTTGAACAATCATGTGGCCTCAAAGGCGTCTTCTCGTACTGCGCAACAAGCTGCGAGGTAGCATGCGCAAAACTGTAGACATTGATGTACAAACTGGTTAGGTTACATGGTTCAGTCTAACTTTCCAAGGACTAGAGTAGCAGTAGAGATGAGATGAGCTTGGGTACCATACCATAACAAATGAATGCTAACATGTGTAGTGAGTTAGTTACTCTGCTGTACTAGGCAATGTGGACTACTACTGATTACGTTGTACTTAACTGTTTTGCAGAACTCCATTCTTGGTGAACAAGTACAATGGGGGCTGTGCATCCATCTAAAAAGGTGTACTTATTTTTATAGGTGCAGAACCGGTACCATCCACCAGTGCCGACGGGGACAGCGGCGCAGCGTCAGCAGAGGCGATCCCGGAGGGGACAGGAGGACCAGAGGCACCTACACCAGCACCAGCAGCAGTGGGGGAGGAGCCAACAACGGTGGGCGATGGTAAGTTACATTCAATAGTGATCCGCATTACTTGGTGGGTGGGGAAAACTTCCTCACTGTACTCTGATATTTATAATGAACTTGAAGTTCTACAGGACAATATATGACGCCACCTTTATTTGTCATTACCAAGCTTAGGATTACCACCGGCGAGAATTGATAAAATAACAGGCCTCTTCTATCTGACTACAACTCAGCTGCGAAAGGTTGGTGGGAGACTAAAAAAGTCTTATCCACAACATTACATGACCGCGATGGATTAACACTAAGGAGATTGATTTTAAGTATGATGAAAGGAGCAAGGAAAAAGCACCAATCATCTAACATAGAAGGATACTTTGGAATCAGCAATGCAGGTGGCTGAGAGCAGTCGGATGCATGGGTTGTTGTGGAAGCATAGAAAGGGGAAAACATAGCTGCCTGCGTGGGTGGGAGACACATCCAATATCGGTGGGTAGTGGATAGTGTCAGCAGCGGTGTTTTGGTCAAACTCAAAGGCAAGGGAAGGAGGGGACGACTGGATGCATTCCAGGTCGTTGCTGGCGAAACACAAACCACCTAAGGTTTGTTGCGCGATATAAAGAATGATAGTCTCTACTAGACATTTACTAGTACTAGCTGGCCCCTGTTAATTAATGTTAGTTTGAGACTGTCACTGTTCCCGGAAGCACAGAGTATATGATATAAAAAAACGAGATATGAAAAAGATAGGTGTTCGTATGTGTGTGACCGTTGAAGTACACCCATGCTATGCTACTAGGGCAGGCATAATGCCGTGCCAAAAAGTCAAACAAATTAAGTATATAAGCCGTAGAATGTTCAAGATAGATAAAACACCATTTTTTGTACTCAGCTTGCTTGCTAGTGCTACTGTACTGTGCCACTATGTGTTGAATACATTTTGTGTTCTTGATTTGCTGGGATTTTGGATTACAACAATTCTGTCTCTTTCTTTATAGTTACTCCTTCAAAACCAACGAGAAGGAGTTGGCAGTCCGGGCCCGGCAGCGGAAACTGCAGGCCATTGTTGAGGCCTACCGCCTGCTGGTGGCTCAGGCCGAGGAGGAGGAGGAGGAGGCGGCGGCAGCAGCTGCTGCCTCTTCCAATGCCCCGGCCCCCAAGCCTGCAGGAGTACGTCGCCGTGGTCAGGCAGCCGCCCGCCGCCAGATTTTTTCAGCATCGGCCACCCCCCCACAACATGCATGCCAATGTAGGTGCCATCAATTCCAAACAAAGATTCTCCTCCGGGTAGCCAGGCTTGAGGGTGAAATAGAGGAGCGTGTGAAGCTCATTGTGGATAAACACTTGAAAGCCCGCCGGCTTTGAGATGGACCCTGTTTGTTTGCCCCTTTTTCAATCCTTTTGTTGGTGGGTAGGAATTGGGTGTTGGGGTTTACATTACATTGAACGTGGAAATTTGGTTGGGGTTAGGGGAGGCGGGTAGGGACAGCTGTGGGGTAAGATTTAATATATATTTTATTTTTGTATCATCTTTATTTATATTATGTTAAAATAAACGAGACACAAAGTTATGTTCAAAAGAAAACATTTGAAGTTCATTTGTGTTTGTTGGGGGGGTGGAGGGGAGACTGTTTCACCAAATAATGTACGTTGTGCAACATCGCAAGGTTTAATTGGCCATGCAGGTCGGCGGACAGTGCTTTCAAATAAAAAAATATATTGGCCACATCTTTAACATGCAGACAGATAGATGCGGTAAACCCTCACCGAGTTATATTTGTAGTATTAGAAGAACTACCAGTCTGTCTTGCGTTATACCTCACAGCAAACTTATCTTACCTGTGATTGCTGATGATGATTTATGATGAAGTGTGGCACTGCAAGGGCTGCATTTGTTTCCCAAGACAATGGAGAAGAATCTGTGGTTCTGAACTTCTGTGATAGTACTAGTAGTAGACAGACCCTGCCAGTAGCATTTTGAGACAAAAAGAAAGAGGCAGTCATTTGCGTGACAGACAATGTGGGGGTAGTATAAGTATTAAGTACAGTACATTACACGACTGACCCAATATTGCAACTGCTAAACTGAAACAAAACAATGGTTTTGGGGACTGGAAACTAAGTGCAAGAGAAGATAAGAAGTTCTACTGTAGTTGTAGTACTCACAGCAACGTCAAACTTTTCTAAATCATATGCTTTAAACTTAAACCCAAACAATTACGCCAATTCATTAGATGTATTCGTTGTTTGATGGTAATGGTAAATTATTTGGCATTATACACAGAGCTTGAGTTGGGAAGCCGAAGAAGATCCTGGCCATGCCTTGTTTAAATTTCACTATTGTTGCTTTCACCACATCTGCCCCAGCAAGCGCATGATCAAATTGTTGGTGTATATTTAATGTAACAAACATCACACCTCAATGAAACTACGCAGCCCGGGGGAAGAGGGTTAGGGTTTGTTGAATGAATGGCTACGGGGGTTTTGGGAAAGGTTTGAGAAAGAAAAACAGTACGCATGGAGACAACAAAAGCAAAACAATGAAGACTATGATTTATGATGTTGATCCACTAGCCAATGAATGTAAGGAATAAACGTAAGAAAAGGACACGCTGAATATCATTCTTGGTTTCCCGCCATCCAATTGCTTGATGATGAGGATTAGTGGTAAGGGTGAGTTGATGCTCCTAGTATAATAGCAGTGGGTGAAAAACGTCCAGCCTGAAAAAGAAAAGGCAAATACAAAAGAATGTGAATGACCTAAACAAATTGTAATACAGTGAAGATCAAAAAAATAATACAAGATGAGTAGTCGTATGAGAGGACTTTCAGACTGAGGCGGCTTCGATACAATATGTATAAGTCTACTAGTTGCACATCATTATTAATCTAGAAGTACAAAAAAAGACAGGAGCCAGCACAGAACAGGCCCACGACGACACAGGGTCGCCCGTAACACAAACTGCATTTCCCTAAATATTTCACTGAGCCACAGAAAGGGGAATAAAAAAGCAACCTAGCATTTACAAAATGA
The DNA here is from genome assembly GCF_964263255.1 of Lissotriton vulgaris. Classification (NCBI taxonomy): domain Eukaryota; kingdom Metazoa; phylum Chordata; class Amphibia; order Caudata; family Salamandridae; genus Lissotriton; species Lissotriton vulgaris. Next base: position 134,142,967 of record NC_141695.1, read on the forward strand.
ATCAACAAAATCAATGCGTCATTCTCAGTCATCAATCATACCACTATTGTTCTCTACCACTGCACAGTGCACACACATGTAGTAGCCTGGGTCTACTGTGCTGTGCCTCTTATTTGTATTTATTACCTTGTATTCCACTCCAAGAAACATCGTACATCAATCAGCTCAGATCCAACTGCCTGACAGCGTGCAAAGATATGGTGGTCACCATCATTATCAGGTGTGGCACGTCTAGTCCAACAGCAACAGCAACTCAGTCTGTAGTGAGTGACTACGATAAATTAAGTCCTGACTGCACCTGTAGTAGTAGGAACACAAGTGCGTAAATAATTTATATTATTAAATAACATGGAAAAATTGGCTATCACGTGAGTCTGAAGTTACTAGTATACTTCAACTCCATGCACATTTGCTCAGAATCAGCAAAACAATACATCCAATGCAATGCATGGCATCATTCATTAAATATACCTGTCTTGCTCTTCTCTTTCACTGTCAGATGATTGATCGCAGATGCTGCCGAGCCTTTTAAAAGTAACGACGAGTCACAACAAGTTGACTTCAGTTGTGGATGCCTGCTCAAGTTTCTTTTGACACTGAAGAGTCGTCTATGAATGCCTGCAGACAGAGGTGGTAGCCTTAAGACTCAGTAAGACAGTGATGAGTTGCAGATTTCAAATGAAATAGAGGATGGCTGTAGTCATGTACGGTTCACTTGTTATGGAGGGACTGTTAGAGGCTACATTATTGTTATTGTACTATACTCCATCTACAACATCCAATGTATGGCTGGCAAGATGGAATTGTATTGACTTGAGTGGGAGTCAAGAAGATGGAGCAAGACTCTGAGGAGTGCAGTCAACATGGAACATAAATGCACAGGCGTGCAACTCCAGGAGGTAAATAAAAAGATACAGTGAAAATAAATGCACAGGCGTGCAACTCCAGTAGGTACATAAAAAGAATCAGTGGTGGGGATGGATTTGGTTGTGGTTTTTATTAGCAGTTTTGCACCAGAAAGCCATTGTTAATAAGAAAATAAATAACACAAATAAAGGAAGGGAGAAAGTAACAATTTAAAAGCCTAGTTGTCAGGGAAGAGGAGCTCATCCTCAAATTCTGGGGGTTCGGACAGAAGTAGGTCATGTAACACAGTAGTGATGATGTCTTCGGACTCGCTTTCTTCATCCTGCTCTGAATCACGTACTTTATAGTCTGGTGGTATGAAGTGTTGATTCATTTTTATCATTGTCAGCCTCTCCACGCTTTTGGGGGAGAGACTGGACCTTTTCGATGTCAAAATGGCACCAGCAGCACTGAAAACCCGCTCAGAAGGGACACTGGCTACAGGACAAGCCAGATACTTTATCGCCAGCCTGCTCAGCACTGGCCACTGTCTCCTTCTTTCATACCAATAGACCAATGGGCTTTGCTCCATGAACACCTCTGTTGTGTCATCCAGATAGGCCTGAACCATCCGCTCAGTGTTCATTGGTGCTCGGCTTTGCTGGTCCTCTTTCCCCTTTGCAACAGCACGGACTTACCCATCCCTTTTTGTAGAAAAAAAGCAGTTATGCTTTTGGTTGTGTCTGCTGAATCAGATCGTGTAGGTGCTGCTTTTGGTACTGTTGGTGCCTGCTGGGAAGCAGACACACTACTCTCATGCTCTGAAGAACTTGCCTCAGGAGGATGGCCTGGAGTACCTTGACTGTCCTGGGCTGGCACTGGCAGGCCTTTAAGTAACAGCCGTTCAGTTTCTAAATCATTAGCTTCCACAGCTATGGAAGTTTTGTAATTGGCAACATCCCCATCTGAAAAAGGAATTACTGCGCTACTGCTGACAAACAATTTGTACCGTGGATCCAACATTGTTGCAGTTATGTAATGTTGATCTGACACAATCATTTGAAGCCTTGCATTTAGAGATAAGCGGTTGGATAAGGCCTTGGCCACGGTATATGCATCAACTTTTTCTTCGTCACCTTCGTATGTTTCACAGACCTCCTTCAGCTGTTGCTCAAGCATGTACAACAATGGGATGGCTTGGCCAATAGTACAGTCCTCCCTGCTAACTGCACGTGTGAAGACCTCAAAAGGTAGTAGCATCTCTGTCAAGCATCTAATGATGTCCCACTGCCACATCTCAACGGTCAGGGTTTTAAGATTAACAGTAGGATCCCCTAATCTTCTTGACATGACATAAGCATTCAGTGGTATGTACTGCTCAAAGAGACGCTCAAGCATGAAATAAGTAGAGTTCCACCGTGTTGGGACCTCCTGGATCAGTGCTTTGACTGGCAATTTATGCTCACGCTGAATCAATCAATCAATCAGTGACACTTATAAAGCGCGCTACATACCCGTAGGGTCTCAAGGCGCTGGGGCGGGGGGGTTCCGCTACTGCTCGAACAGCCAGGTCTTCAGCTTCTTCCTGAAGGAGAGGTGGTCTTGGGTCAGGCGCAGGTCGGTCGGGAGGGAGTTCCAGGTCTTGGCGGCCAGGTAGGAGAAGGACCTTCCTCCTGTAGTCGCTCTTCGGATGCGGGGGACGGCAGCGAGGGCGTGGTTGGTGATGTTGTTGTTTCCTGCGCTGGGGTTGGAAAGCTCTTTCACGAATGACGCATAGCAGCTTCCGTGTTTTAAAAGAATGGTTCTAATGCGGGCATATTCTTCTGCAGATGGTCAGTATGTTGCTGACTTTGGCTTCAGTTTTCAGAAAGTCTTGCACGACTAAGTTAATGCAGTGTGCCAAACAGGGTACCCTGAAATAATGTCCTTCTCTCATTGCCTTCACTACATTACTGCCATTGTCGGTGGCAACAAAACCAATCTTAAGGCCTCTTGGTTGCAGCCATTCAAAGACCTTGCTGTTAAACTCAGACAAAATGTTTTCAGCAGTATGAGTTTTCTCCATACCAAACATGGCTACAGTTGCATGTCTGCGAGTATCATTAAAAATCCCAGCAACGTCAAGGCCTGAAGTTAACTCGTCTTTAACACCTGCAAAAGAGATCCAGTGTGCGGTGATGCACATGTAATCTGCTGTGGCTTCGCGACTGCTCCACATGTCTGTTGTCAGGTGGATACAATGGACAACACTCTGTTGTAAGGCTTTCCCAATCAATTCCAGCACGTCGTGGTGTAGTGCTGGAATAGCAACTCTTGCAAAATAGTAGCGACTGGGAACGTTCCATTTTGGGCAGAGTGTTGCCACTAATTCCCGAAATCCCACTGCCTCAACAAATGAAAATGGGAGAAGGTCGAGTGCCAACATTTTTGCAAGTTTCGCATAGTACAAACGTGCTATTGGGTGGTTCCGCTCGTACTTTCCCTCCTGCCTAAACATGCTAGTAATGGTACGCTGCTTGGTATTTCTTTCTGTTATGCTAGACAGACCACCTTGCAACGCAGACTTTGTACTCCTTGGTGTCTCCGGCTGACTCTGGTGCCACTGAGAAGTTGCTGATGCGGAGGATGTGGACTGTACCACTCCAGTGCTGGCGACAGGGCTCATTTGTATACCACTCCCAGATAGAAGGTCATCGTCTCCCTCTTCTTCCTCCTGGTCAACCATGAGTGGACCTTGTAGTACTGTATCCCCACCAACACCAGTGCTTACATTTTTTAAGCTTGCAAGGTGGTTCTCCCACCTGATTAAGTGTGTTTTTTTTAAATGGGTTGTTTGGCCTCCAGTACCATAGTTTGTACCAATCTTACCACGACTAACATTGACATGACAAATGGTGCATATAGCAATAATCTCCTGATGTGGGTGAACCGTAAAAAAATCCCACACTGGGGAGGTAAACTTTTGTCTCCTGCCATAGGAAGAGGACACACTTCCAGTGCCGGATGAACTGGAGGATTTTTGTTGAATTTCCCTATGTGACAGCTCAGTACTAGTACTGCCACTACCTCCTTCTGTTGAGGTGGCGCTTGTGCTGGATGTCGGACCCTGCCGGGCCTTCGCTGATGAAAAAATGGGAGCTGGTGTTACTTTGGGTGCTGAGTGTGTAGAAGTTATACGTGCTACCTGCTCATCACTAATCGCAGCCCTTCTGGATAGGGTGAAAATGTTGGTCTCTACATCCTCTGCACCAGGAATAACGCTCGTGATGATGACACTGTCAGACCCGTCTTTATCACCAGCAGTATCCTGCTCACCTACATCGACCTCCATAAGTTCAAGCCTTGGTGGATCCTTCCTTTTTCCTAGCCTGGTCTTGGGATGTCTCTCCTTTGAATGCTCAGATAGTTGTGGATGCCAATCCTTATCAAGGTCTTTTGAAGGGATGCTTGGCAAAGAACTCGATGCACTGCCACTCACCCTCCTTTCCCTTGGTAAATTGAAAGACAATAGATCACCTCTAGAAGTGGCTTCCTCTTCTTCTTGCTCGGAATGAGGCTCTACTTGCTGAACTGCCCCAACTTCGGGAGGAACAACTACTACTATTGCATGCGGAGATGGTGGTTGTTGTTCTTGAGGAAGTACTATAGCGGGCTGTGGTTCTTCAACAACTACTATTGTGGGATTTGGTTGTTGTTGTTGAAAAACTATTGCGGGCGGTGGTTGTGGTTGTTCAACAACTATTGCGGGAAGTGGTTGTGGTTGTTGAACATCTACTGCTGGCGGTGGTTGTTGAGCACTTTCATCTTGCGTGGATTGTGTACTACTTTGAGACAGCGATAAGTTTAGTTCAGGCTCAGTATCACTGCTTTGTAACACTAGGCTGGCTACCTCTTCGACCCTCATGTACTTGGCCCTGGGTTGGTGGCTTGCCCCCGCTAATGCGGATGTGCTGGCCCCAGCTTGCACCCCGGACACCGCTGCTGCAGGCGTACCTTTTGGGGGCCCAAAAAAGGTTTTGGGGTCCATACCAGACTTAAGTGACACTTCCTTCTTCTGTACCTTCTTCTCAGCAACTTTCTTGGTGGTGGAGGACCTGGTACCTGCTTTCTTAGGGCCCATCTTCTTCTGATGTCAGCACACAGCAGCACTCAGTAGCACAAATTGTAGAGATGTGTGGTCAGATGAGTCACACACCACACGTGGCGTACAACTGAAGGACGTCCGTCTGGCAGTAGAACGGGCGATGGATGAAAACAACCAGCACCTCCTCAGTCTTTTTTTGTGCACCTACAAGCAAAGAAGACAGAACAACATCAGTCAAACAAGCAGTAAGCCAAAATGAACAATTAAAAGACACACAGGCCAATGTATAAAACACAAAACAGAAGACTAATACTACCAGCACCACAGCTCCCAGCCACATGAAGTCCAGAAAGAACCAATAAAGTCAAGCAGGCCTATATACCAATATGGACAGAAAAAGGAGGATGCCTGCTACACATGACAGGTTAATGCAAGGAATAAAATACCCCATGGCTAAGAGGTTGGAAACCTACACCGCAAAAACACATACAAGGCATAAAATTATTACACACACAAAAAAGTTACCTACAGCCCTGCCCAGACAACACATTTGGGAATGCAATGCCATAAACACATGCCCTAATGATGTTAATTGAATAGACCGAATAGAAACAGCTACATGAAGCAGCCCCGCTAACTACTACCTCTGGGACTCTGGCCTACTGTCAGATCAGACCAAAAGCAGGGAGGCCAATGATAAATTCACAAAGGAAGTACCTACAAAATGGCCGCCACCACATGGCCTGTCCACCAACAACAACATGGCAAAATCATCACAAAGGAAGTACACACAAAATGGCCCCCACCACATGGCCTGGCCGCCCACAACAACATGAAAAGAAAGAGAAGACAGACAATAAATGCCTGTGGCAAAGGGACAATGCTTAGCTTCACAAAATGGACACACCACCGCCCAAATTGGTCACCCCACCCATAAACAAGAAATCATTACATAGAGGACAGAAACTGGAAGTGGTCCATGCTCCAATAAGAGAAAACTACAACCAAATGACACATGAATGAGGACTTTTTGTAGCACAAGAAACACATTAAACATTTTCGAGGAACTTTTATGCAACTCGGGACATATTGTTCGCGAGATTGCAAAATCGGCGTGTTCGGCAGCGCGAATTGAATGAAACGTCGTTATTGCGTTCCCGAGCCAGTTCATTGAGCGCGCGAACAAGATAAAAAATGTAATGTCGCGTGTCTACACTGTGCGACGTTACCAAAAGTACGCGAGCTGTATTCCTAAGGTTACCTACTGGCAGGGAGTGCCATATTAGTTACACACAAGCAACCAAAATCTGAAAGTACCAACATAAAAAAAATGTGAAGCAATCCAAAGCCATACACGATGTAATTAAAGATACACCACAAAAAGAGTTGCTTAACTTTAATGCACCTAATGGCTATGAGTAGTAGTACCTCTGCCCTACTGCCAGAATAGTCAAAAACCTTGGATGCCTATGGCAAAAGCACAAAGGAAGGACACACAAAATGGCCGTCACCATAGGGCCTGGCCACCAACAACAACATGGAAAAATCACAAAGGATGTATACCCAAAATGGCCTCCACCACATGGCCTGGCCACCAACAACATGGCAAAATCAGTCACAAAGGAATCATACACAAAATGTCCGCCACCACATGGCCTGTCCACCATCAACAACATGGCAAAATCATCACAATGGAAGTACACACAAAATGGCCCCAACCACATGGCCTGGCCACCCACAACAACATGAAACGAAAGAGAAGACAGACAATAAATGCCTATGGCAAAGGGACAATGCTTAGCTTCACAAAATGGACACACCACCGCCCAAATTGGTCACCCCACCCATAAACAAGAAATCATTACATAGAGGACAGAAACTGGAAGTGGTCCATGCTCCAATAAGAGAAAACTACAACCAAATGACACATAAATGAGCACTTTTTGTAGCACAAGAAACACATTAAACATTTTCGAGGAACTTTTATGCAACTCGGGACATATTGTTCGCGAGATTGCAAAATTGGCGTGTTCGGCAGCGCGAATTGAATGAAACGTCGTTATCGCGTTCCCGAGCCAGTACATTGAGCGCGCAAACAAGACAAAAAATGTAATGTCGCGTGTCCACACTGTGCGACGTTACCAAAAGTACGCGAGCTGTATTCCTAAGGTTACCTACTGGCAGGGAGTGCCATATTAGTTACACACAAGCAACCAAAAGCTGAAAGTACCAACATAAAAAAAATGTGAAGCAATCCAAAGCCATACACGATGTAATTAAAGATACACCACAAAAAGAGTTGCTTAACTTTAATGCACCTATGGCTATGAGTAGTAGTACCTCTGCCCTACTGCCAGAATAGTCAAAAACCTTGGATGCCTATGGCAAAAGCACAAAGGAAGGACACACAAAATGGCCGCCACCATAGGGCCTGGCCACCAACAACAACATGGAAAAATCACAAAGGATGTATACCCAAAATGGCCTCCACCACATGGCCAGGCCACCAACAACATGGCAAAATCAGTCACAAAGGAAGCATACACAAAATGGCCGCCACCGCATGGCCTGTCCACCAAAAACAACATGGCAAAATCATCACAAAGGAAGTACACACAAAATGGCCCCCACCGCATGGCCTGGCCACCCACAACAACATGAAAAGAAAGAGAAGACAGACAATAAATGTCTATGGCAAAGGGACAATGCTTAGCTTCACAAAATGGACACACCACCGCCCAAATTGGTCACCCCACCCATAAACAAGAAATCATTACATAGAGGCCAGAAACTGAAAGCTGTCCATGCTCCAATAAGAGAAAACTACAACCAAATGACACATACATGAGGACTTTTTGTAGCACAAGAAACACATAAAACATTTTCGAGGAACTTTTATGCAACTCGGGACATATTGTTCGCGAGATTGCAAAATCGGCGTGTTCGGCAGCGCGAATTGAATGAAACGTCGTTATCGCGTTCCCGAGCCAGTACATTGAGCGCGCGAACAAGACAAAAATTTAAGGTCACGTTCTCACACTGTGCGAAGTTACCAAAACTACCCAAGCTGTATTCCTAGGGTTACCTAATGGCAGAAATTGACAGATTAGTTAAACACACCCAAAACCTGACATACCCCACACATAAAAATAAGATTTTCTAAATCAATCCAAGCCATCCATGATTTTCTAATTAAGGGTACACCACAAAAACAGTTGATTAACTTTCATGACCCTATGACTAGTACCTCTGGCCTACTGGCAGAGTAGGCCACAAGGTTGGAGGCCTATGGCAAGAGCAAAAAGGCTGGGAAACATAAAATGGCCGCCAACACATGGCCAGGCCAACCACAGAAAGGTAATACAATGAACTCAAGCATGCCTACACACTAACTACATGGAGTACTAGGGTCAGCTATTGGCTTAAAAAAAATAAAAACATTTAAATTGCACAACAGAAATTCCACAACAGACATTGCTATTGCATAATGACCATAATCCAATGCCAGCCAGGATGTTTGTTTACAAACTTGAATAAAAATTTAAACACAGACCACAGAAAAATGATTTTACCCATGGGTACGTACCTCTCTATGTAGCCTGGATGCAATTTAAAAAGAAATACAAGATGGGACCTCATAAAAGTACAGCCCCCATCAATAATTTAAATCCAGGATTGAATACTGTAGTTAAAAAAATCTCAAATCAAACAAACACAAGTCTACAACATCATACTCACTCATACATTACTCAAACTTACTTGAAAAAGAGAATTCCAAATCCAAAAGTCCTCAATAAAATCCAAGAAAAAGCAGTAATGCAGCCAACACACACAGAAAGTGATCCTTCCAGCTCAAAATCCAAATGAAAGTGAGCACCTCATGGACAAAGCACTGGGAGGAGCCTGGTGGACAGGAACAGGAAGTTGTAAACTCAAGGGCCCTTCCTCCTTAATCTTCAAAAATAGAGTAGAAACAAAAAGAGGACTCCTTCCCCCAAAAAAATTCAGCCAAAGGTACAACTTTAAGGGGTTTCTCACTTTTTTGCTAACCAAAATGGTAATTTATTATTATGGTTTTACTTTTAACATGCTCGCGAGTTATTCTGTGCAAGATTGCAGGTTCTGCGTGTTCGGCAACTCGATCTTACCAACAAGCATCCTCGCACGTCCTTATGACGCTATCGCGCATCCAAATGACGTTATCGCGTTCGAACAGTCGCACGGAATTGTGCGGGAGGGTTTACAAACATGGTGGCACACGCGACCGGGAAAAAGCGAACGCAGAACCAAGGTAAGTCATTGCCGCGCACGCGATAATGTTATTCAGCGCGCGAGAACTACGCTACGGACCGGATCCCAGAGTAATCGACAGCTACGCGTTCTCCGCGGAACGCGGAGTTGCCGAAACTCCGCAAACTCCGCGAACGGAGCGTAGTTCTTCGCCCAGGGTTATTCATTACCTCAGTCCAACACGTTCATACGTACAGACCACAACAGAAGGAACGATTGATTGTTAAAATCAAAATGGTCAATCTTTAGTATTATATTAAGTAAGGTTTTACACTCCTAAGATGGCCGCCACTACGGCAGTAATTGTTTTTGAAAGAACGCTAACACACTGTCTAGTGGATGTACGAAGTGCGCAAGATTCTATCTGCACACTTCAAATGAAGTTCGTTTGAGGTAACAGCAGAGTCTGTAGCTCCGCGTCTATATTCATGACGGGAGATACGATAAAGCTAACATTCATAGTATTTCGATCTTCACAGTTTGGAGTAGAGATTCTGAGGAGGGATTTATAGTTAAAGCCTTTGGAATAGAGTTCGAGGAGTATTGAAAATACGAACTCTTCAGACAGCGGCACAGAAGAAATTAATGGGGCCATAGCAAAGAGTTATTTGCTTACTAGGCGGCAGTCTTCCCAACCGAGCAGCGGTAAACTCTAGGTTAGGAGCAGTTTCAACTGAACAGCAGAAAACACAAAGCTGGGAGTCGTCTGCAACACTGCCAGGTGATAGCTGTGACGGAGTGTCTCTTCTCTCTCTTTCCAATTCCCCTTTCCCCCTTATTAGTTACGTTGCTTTCATAGCGGCGGCTCCGGTGGGTGGGCATTGGGAACAGCATTGAATTCTGCTCCTGTAAAGAACATCGAGGCCCTTGACAGATTGAAGTGCCGACGAATTCTCTTTGCCCGAGCAGAATGGCTGAAGGGTTTAATCTTAAAGCATTAGGCGAGATGTTAGCGGGAATTCAACATGAGATTAGTGCAGCGAGGGAGGAAAATAAAAATTTAAAACAGGAATTAGTAGCGTCTCGTCAAGAAACCCAAGTGTTGTCACAAAAGGTAGATGGATTAGTCATGGGAAACCCTGTCACTAGCTCTCCTGCTTCCAATAAAAGTGTTTCCGACACAGACCCTAGAACACAGGTCATCCATTCAGTTTCTCCATTAAGTCCCTTAGCAGCCCCTAAAAGGTTTCAAGGAGATCCACAGAAGGCCCAAATATTTTTAACGCAGTGTTCGTTACACTTTTTGTGTCGACCCGCTTTATTCCCAGACGCCCAATCCAAAGTAGCTTTCGTTCTATCATATTTGGGAGGAGATGCAGCTAACTGGGCTATGCCTTTGGTATTTAGAGATGACCCCTTCCTATCTGACTTTGATTTATTCAAGGCTGAGTTTCTCAGAATTTTTCACAGAAGAAGGGTATTCCAAGCCACCGATAATGTGTTGCTAGAGCTTCGTCAAGGATCTAAAGACGTACTTCTTATCTACTCAATTTAACAAATTGATAATAGAAACCAATTGGCCAGAACAAAAAAGATCAGCTCTTTTTTACAGAGGATTGCGGGATGAAATCAAGGACATTTTGGCGCAAGTTCCAAACCGACCGATGGAACTGTCGGCTTTAGTAGACCTGGTTCTTGAATTGGACTTTTGTAACTTTGAGCGCAAAGGTGAGAAGAAGAAAGATTGCAAGGTGAATTTTCCTCGATTTGATAGAATGCGAGTTGAAGGTGAAAGAGGAAAAAGTGACACTGAAACAATGCAAATTGGAGTAGTTCGGGGACCACTGAGTAAAGAGGAAATGGAACAACGGCGGTTGAAGAAACTATGTCTTTACTGTGGTATCTCAGGTCATTTTGTCAAAGAATGCCCAAAACGTCCTAAGACACCGATGAAGGGAAACGCTTTGAACCATCAGTAGAAGGGGCCGCTCTGATGGCGAAAGATGAAAAGACGACTCCAGATTCCCATTTAATAATGAACACATTACAAACGTTGATTTCACATGTCATTCTTCATATGACCTTGAAGTTCAGAGATCAAGAGATTCTTGGTGTGGCTATTATGTTGGATTCCGGAGCCACAGGAAATTTCTGTGATATAAAGTATGCTCCAAAAATGGGAATTCATGCTATTCGTAAGGAAAAAAGTGAACCTGTACGTGCAGTTGATGGGACAAATTTGTCTTCGGGTCCTATCACAAGTCATGCTGAGAGTTTGGAATTAATTCAAGCAGACGGACATCGGGAAGTTCTACAGTTTAATCTAATTGATGCCCCACAATTTCAACTCATTCTAGGATTACCGTGGTTTACCATTCATAATCCAACAGTTAATTGGAAGAATCGCACAGTTAAAATGCAGTCTAATTTTTGTATGGAACATTGCTATCATACTGGAGGAAGGTCGGTAGAGCCTTCGCAAGCTTCTTTACTTTCCTTTGGAGGACTGTCTATTGGAGTCATAGATTCTATGAGCCTTCCTGCAGAATATCAAGATTTCGAAGCAATTTTTAATGAACAAGAGGCAGAGTTTCTACCACCTCATCGTTCTTACGATTGCACCATCGAATTGGAACCGGGAGCAGTGCTTCCCTGTAGTCGGATATATGCTCTAACCAAAGCTGAAAATGATCATCTTAAAGATTATTTAGATTGTAATCTAAAAAATGGGTTTATTTAACCCTCCCAGTCCCCTGTGTCATCACCACTTTTTTGCATCCCAAAGAAGGAAGGGAATCTTCGAACTTGTATCGACTATCGAGTATTAAATTAGGTGACGATAAAAAAACGCTACCCTCTACCATTGATATCTGTTCTGTTAGACCAAATAAAGGAGGCTCAAATCTTCACAAAACTTGATTTACGTGGAGCATATCATTTAATTCACATGAAAGAAGGCCATGAGTGGAAGACCGCATTTAGAACTAAGTTTGGCTTGTTTGAATACAGAGTAATGCCTTTTGGTCTTTGCAACGCCCCTGCAGTTTTTCAACATTTCATAAATGATATAATGGGAGACTTAATTGACAAGATTGCCATTATTTATTTGGATGACATCTTGATATATTCTAGAGATCCAAAAGTCCATCCAGACCATGTGAGATTGGTGTTAGAACGCTTACGAGATCCTCGATTGTTCATTAAATTGGAAAAATGTGTATTCAGTGCAACTCGAGTAGAGTTTCTGGGATTTGTTTTGTCTCCACAAGGCATAATCATGGATCCGAGGAAAATACAAGCAGTGGAAACTTGGCCATCCCCAAAAGGTATGAGCCTTCCTGCAGAATATCAAGATTTCGAAGCAATTTTTAATGAACAAGAGGCAGAGTTTCTACCACCTCATCGTTCTTACGATTGCACCATCGAATTGGAACCGGGAGCAGTGCTTCCCTGTAGTCGGATATATGCTCTAACCAATATATTTTGGATATATTCTAGAGATCCAAAAGTCCATCCAGACCATGTGAGATTGGTGTTAGAACGCTTACGAGATCCTCGATTGTTCATTAAATTGGAAAAATGTGTATTCAGTGCAACTCGAGTAGAGTTTCTGGGATTTGTTTTGTCTCCACAAGGCATAATCATGGATCCGAGGAAAATACAAGCAGTGGAAACTTGGCCATCCCCAAAAGATATAAAGGAAATCCAAAGATTTTTGGGATTCGCAAACTTCTACAGACGTTTTATCCAGGGTTTTTCTCAACTGATTGTACCAATCTACTGAAGAAAGGAGTGAAGTTCGAATGGACCATCAAAGCTGAACAAGCCTTTCATAGTTTGAAGAGAAAGTTCATTTCAGCTCCTATCTTAATGCACGCAGATCCCAAGGAACCATTTTTTGTAGAGACGGATGCCTCTGATCAAGCTATAGGAGGGGTACTCTCACAAAGACATCAGAACACTAGGCAGCTTCAGCCTGTAGCTTATCGCTCTCGAAAATTGAGTCTGGCAGAAATAAATTACACTATTGCAGAGAAAGAACTTTTGGCAGTTAAAGATGCTTTCGAAGATTGGAGACAGTATCTGTTAGGCGCTAAACACACTGTCACCGTATTTTCAGACCATAAAAATCTCCAATTTTTTAAAACGGCAAAGACTCTGACTCCAAGGCTATTACACTGGTGTTTGTATTTTGCAGATTTTGATTTTGTTATTACTTCCCGTCCGGGCAATAGGAATGGAAAAGCAGATGCCCTATCTCAAATTCATACAGAAGAATTTGAGCATTCTGTGGAGCCACAACCCATCATCCCAGAATCCAAGATTATTTGTACCATTTCAGTGGATAACTTTCAAGAATAAGTTCGGAGATGTCTGTCAACGGAGGAAATTCAGGAATGGATTGCCCAAGGAACAGACAGATGGATACAGCAAAAGTTGCCTTATCATAAAGAAGCTTTATACCTTCCTACTACTTCTTTGCAACAGAAGGCTCTTCAAGTTTGTCATGATCTGCCTTTGGCAAGGCACAAAGGAATCACTAAAACTATGGATTTTGTGCAACGTTATTTTTGGTGGTCTGGTTTATCTTCTGACGTTAAACAATATGTTCAGACCTGTGAGTTGTGTGTCTGGAGCAAACCTTGCAGACAGGCCCCTCAGGGAATGTTGCAACCACTCCCCACTCTGACTCACCCATGGCACACTGTGTCCATGGATCTTATTGTAGATTTACCCTTAAGTAAAGGATATAATACAACTCTTGTAATTGTAGACACCTTCTCAAAGATGAGTAATTTTATTCCTCTATCTGGGTCCCCTACTGCCAAAGAACTTGCGAGAGCATTTAGTGAAAATATAGTAAAGACACATGGGATTCCGAAAGTGGTGATATCAGATCGGGGATCCCAGTTCATTTCTCATTTTTGGAAGGCATTTTTGAAGGGTCTTGGAGTGGAGATTAGATTATCTACCAGTTATCATCCCGAGACCGATAGTCAGATGGAGAGAATAAATCAAGAACTAGAGCAATATCTGTATTTGTTCCTCATTGATTGGGGTAGAGATTGGTCAGATATGTTGTGCATGGCAGAATTTGCATGTAAAAATGCCAAGAGTGCATCCACCGGTTACTCTCCATTTTATTTAAAATATGGTCGTCATCCTAACCCTTTTCTAACTAAGGAAGATTTGGAAGTTCCAGCAGTGGAACATTTAATAAAAGATTTAACTTCTCTCTATAAATCAGCAGAAAATAATCTGATTAAGGCTAAAATGACGTATAAAAAATGTGCTGATAGACATCGTAAACCTGCACCAAAAATATCAAGTAGGAGATAAAGTTTGGTTGTCTTCCCTCAATTTACATTTGAAAGGAAACAAGACATTTCAGCCTAGGTTTGTAGGTCCATAGACTATTGAAAAGGTTTTGGGACCCGTTACTGTGAAATTGAAGCTTCCTGCTACTATGGGAATTCATCCTGTCTTCCATGCTTCCCTGTTGAAAAAGACTACCCCTCAGGTTAGGTTGGTTAGACCTCCTGAACCCCTAGCAATTTCTGGTCATTCCGAGTATGAAGTTAAAGAAATTTTGGACTCTAAATTTCGTAAAGGGAAACTTCAATATTTAGTTGATTGGAAGGGTTATGGTCCAGAAGAGAGGTCTTGGGAACCAATGGAGAACATCCATGCCCCGAAATTAGTAAGACAATTTCATGATCAACTACCATACAAGCCTAGACCAATAAATCGGTCTTTGAGAGGGGGTACTGTCAGGAAACATATCATTGCCTCAGTCCAACACCTTCATACACACAGACCACAACAGAAGGCATGATTGATTGTTAAACCCAATATGGTCAATCTGTGGTATTATATTAAGTAAGGTTTTACACTACTTAGATGGCCGCCGCTACGGCAGTAATTGTTTTTGAAAGATCGCTAACACACTGTCTAGTGGATGTACGAAGAGCGCGAGATTCTATCTGCGCACTTCAACTGAAGTTCGTTTGAGGTAACAGCAGAGTCTGTAGCTTCGCGTCTATATTCATAACGGGAGATGCGATAAAGCTAACATTCATAGTATTTCGATCTTCACAGTTTGGAGTAGAGATTCTGAGGAGGGATTTATAGTTAAAGCCTTTGGAATAGAGTTCGAGGAGTATTGAAAATATGACCTCGTCAGACAGCGGCATGGAAGAAATTCATGGCGCCATAGCAAAGAGTTATTTGCTTATTAGGCGGCAGTCTTCCCAACCGAGCAGCGGTAAACTCGAGGTTAGCAGCAGCTTCAACTGAACAGCAGAAAACACAAAGCTGGGAGTCGTCTGCAACACTTCCAGGTGATAGCTGTGACGGAGTGTCTCTTCTCTCTCTCTCCAATTCCCCTTTCCCCCTATTGGTTACGTTGCTTTCATAGCGGCGGCACTGGTGGGCCGGCATTGGGTACAGCATCGAATTCTGCTCCTGTAAAGAACATTGAGGCCCTTGACAGGCAGCAGCATTTTGGGCATGTTGCATCTGACATATTTTAGCCTTATTTTCCCCAAGTAAAAGAGAGCTGGCATAGTCCAGGCATGATAGAACAGTCGCCTGTACAACCAGCTGATGTGTAGTGGGGTTGAAAAACTTCAAAAAGGGACTTGAGACCCCCCAAGAGGCCGAAACATGTGCCAGCCACTTTCCTGGTCTGGTCCCAAAAGCTAGGAGATGAGTCCATCCACACCCCAAGATTTTTGATCAGAGTCTTTGGCGTGGGGAAATCGCCCAGAACGGTTGGCCAGCACTGCTCACTCCACAGGCTAGCGTTCTTCCAACCAACAAAACCTCAGTTTTGTTGGCATTAAGTTGCAGACAATTGGTAGCCATACATCGGGCTACTGCCATCATACCATCTCTAAACCTAGAAGCATTAGGGGAAGACCCTTCAGCCAAGGTGACAACCAGCTGCGCATTTTCGGCATATGAGACCATAACACGGTCCCATTGCCTGGCGACAGCGGCCAAAGGCTGAACGTAAAGATTGAACAATGACGGGCTCAAAGCTGAGCCCTGGGGTACCCCCTGGTCAATGGAATGGACCTGAGAGAGAAATGGAGGAGCAGACATTTGGAATGATCTTTCGGTCAGAAAGGATCTGAACCATTCCAGAGTGGACATGATCACTCCAGCTTCCTCTAGGCGCTGTAGCAAGATGTCATGCGGCACTGAGGTCTAACAAGATCAGTGCCACACTTTGACCAGCATCAAGAATGGACCGCAGGTGCTCAGTAGTGGCCAGGAGAGCAGTCTCCGTACTGTGGCCCGGTCGAACCCCATTCTGAGATGTATCCAAGATGTTATTGGATTTCAGAAACTAAGTAAGCACATTGTTGACATGTGTCTCTGCAACCTTAGCCACCCAAGGAAGAAGAGAAATGGTTATGAAGTTTTCCGGTTTGGAGGAATCCAATGTGGGTTTTTTAAGAATAGAGGATACCCAGGCCTGTTTCCACAGAGCAGGAACAATAGCAGTAGAAAAGGAGGAATTAACTACGTGGCAGAGTGGAGCCTAAAAAATAGAGAATGACTCTCTAAACTGTGAAGGCCTCAAAGGGTAAGCAGGAGAGCCAGTTTTGATTTTACCACTCAGCCGAGTGAGCTCCTCCTGAGACATACATGGGATGGCTGTCAAAGTCGGCCGAGATCCAGTATCCGGGAGCAAAAGGATGGAATGAGAAGAGACTAAAGGAAAAAATTGATAAATGGCACAAACCTTTTCTACAAAAAAGGTGGCTAAATCGTCGCACTGCTGTGCCGACGATAAGGCAGACACCATAGCCTTCCTAGACCTAAGGTCTTTAAGAATCTTAAAAATACATTTTGCTGGATTAGGACTCAGCTTGATTTTGCTAGCATAGTATGCAGCACGAGCTTTACAGATGGCTTTATGGTACTGCTTGATATTAGCAAGGTAGCATAGCTTTTTCTCAGAGTCATAATCCCTTCTCCACTCCCGTTCGACTTTTTTACATGCTTTTCTTAACATAGTCAAGGAATCATTTTACCAAGGGCTAGTAGTGGAAGATCGCCCCTTAAACCATTTGGCAGGGATCAAGGAGTCTAGACCATGTTTTATCCAGTCACAGAACGAGCCATAATCGGACTCGGAATCATATAACGGTTCCAAAGGGTTGACAGCGAGGAAGCCATGAAACTCCTCTAGCTTCAACTTACGCCAAGGGTGTTTAAAGACCGGCTTTATGATGTCTGAGTTGCAAGGCTCAGTGAGCGGGACAAACATTACAACTAAAGCATGGTCAGTCCAGCCCATAGGTATAGGCGTATCACCTTAGGAAACGCAATATTAGAAAATATAGGATCTAGTAAATGCCTAGCTGTATGTGTCGAACCAGATACTAATTGGTCCAGCTGAAAAGCAGCCAAGTCTGCAAGAAAACTGCATATTTCACTGTCATGGATTAAATCAAAATGCAAATTAAAATCCCCGAAAATACTAAAATTAGCCGGACCCACGGCGAGGGATATGGCTATTTCCAGGAGGGCATTTTTAAACTTGGCAGGCGGCCCTGGAGGCCGAAATACAAGGAGTCCTGAAAGTGTTAAGTGAGGACTCACAGAGATTCTAAAACGGGCACATTCACAGCCTTCGATAAGTTTCTAAGTGAACAAACAAGGATAACAGGATGTAAAAATAACTGCAATACTTCCTCCTCTGGATTCCTTGTTGATTGTGCAAATGGAATATCCAGAGGGTAGTGCTAAATTAGACTCCTCTACCATGTCCACGCTTAGCCACGTTTCAGACAGAACGAACAGATCCAGAACTTCCTCTGTAACAAGATCCTAAATTTCCCAATAGTGCTTAGCCAGCAACCTCACGTTGAGCTGCATTATTTTCAACCATTCCTGGGGCTGGCTACCCGATACGCATGGTAGGGTTGGAGGGGCAGGTATAACATAGCTGCAGGCCGGGTGGTCTTGCATAGCTTAATGAATTGTACTTAAGCATTGCGTCGCTTTTGTACCCTGTTGCGTGGTGCAAAAGCGACGCCACCCTATGATAATTATGCCCTGAGATACTTATTTTAGGCTAAGTATCACATTTTTGTCTCAAACATACACACATCATTTACTGAAAATTCACTCTGTTGCATCCAACAGTCAGATTTTCATTTTGTTATGTTATGTTATGTTATGTTATTGGTATTTATTGTGCGCACAGCTGCTCCAGCAAAGGAGCGTCCTGGCGCCCTAACAAGGTAGAACATAGCACAACTGAGGCAAAAACAGAATAAGGACAGCTAAAAGGGGAGACTAGAACAAAAATGTTTTAATGGCTTTCCTAAAAAGCATAAGATCCTCCAGCAGACGAATTTCCACCGGGAGGGAGTTCCAGATGGTTGCAGCTTTGACACAGAAAGAGCGTCCACCGGCACGACAAAGCCTGAAACGAGGGACCGTGGCAAGAGCCTGGCCCGAGGAACGCAGTGCGCGTGTTGGAACGTAAAAAGACAGAAAGTTAGACAAAATCTGGGGGCCTATGCCCTTCAAAATTTTAAAACTCAGACAAAGGACCTTAAAAAAGATTCTCTTCCTCACTGGTAGCCAATGCAAGGAGCGAAGGACATTGGAAACAGGGCAGAATCTGGGCAGGCCGACTATCGCTCTGGCTGCGGCATTTTGTACCCGCTGTAGGCGGGTAATTTCTGCCTGATTTGCCCCCACCAGGAGGGAGCTGGCGTAATCCAGGCGAGACATAACTGTAGCCTGAATCACCAGCTGCCTAGTTGGGGCATCGAAAAATTTAAGAACAGGTCTTAAACCCCAAAGAACGCCAAAACAACAGGCTGCTGTTTTCTTGGTATGGCCGATGAAGGTGAGGCCAGCATCCAGCCAGACTCCCAGGTTTTTTAGCTCCGAAACCGGCGTCGGAGTCGGTCCCAGTTCTGAAGGCCACCATCTGTCTCCCCAGAGCTCCACTCTCTTGCCGACAATCATAATCTCTGTCTTGGTGGCATTAAGCTGGAGACAGTTCGCCGTCAGCCAGCTGGCCACCACCTTCAGTCCATTCTGAAACCTGGGGGCATCTTGTTCCGCATCCCCGCTGAGAGTAACCGCCAGCTGAGTGTCATCGGCATATGACACCAAGGTCAGGCACCACTGCCTAGCGACCTCAGCCAGCGGTCTCACGTACAGATTGAATAACGTGGGGCTCAGCGAGGATCCCTGCGGAACCCCCATGGCCAGAGGCTGGAATTTGGACTTGAAGGGAGGGATAGCCAGACAGAAGGGACGATTGTCGAGGAAGGAGCGGAACCACTGTAAAGCCTGCCCCCCAACGCCGATCTCCTCTAGCCGGTGCAACAGAATGCTGTGGGAAACAGTGTCAAAGGCGGCGCTGAGGTCTAATAATACCAGCGCCACCGTCTGACCAGCATCCAGCACCGCTCGTAGGTGCTCTGCCATGGCAAGAAGGGCCGTTTCCGTGCTGTGCCCAGCACGAAAGCCATTCTGCGTAGGGTCTAAGGCATTGGTCCGGCTAAGATGTTCTGACAAGGCCAGGTTGACATGAGCCTCCGCAATCTTCGCCGGCCAGGGTAACAATGAAATGGGGCGATAGCTTTTGGGTATCGGGTTTCGGGTTTTCAATAAATGTTGCAGTTAAATGAAGTTAGTTAACCAATATTGCTAACGTTTTTTAGCAGGTTATAGGTACAGCAATCGGTCAATCGTAGTGCTGTGCATGGCTAAATACAAGCAATAAGTCAACAAGTAAAAGGAGAGAAAGCTGGCTAGTGGATGGTTAATGCATTGTGTCATACTGTTCTTTAAATACGTTTGTCATCAATGCTTTCTTAATTTGGATAAGTGTTTGTCACGAAGTCGAGCTCCCTGACTTGGATGAGCTCCCTGACTCGGACGGACGGGGTGTACCTGCTAACATTTCTTCCTTTCCACCCCGTCCGCAGGATCCGTTGAACGTTTCCTGGGTTTCTCCGGCTCTGCCTTCATTGACTCCGTCTCTGCATCTACCTTCTGTGACGCTGGGGGTGTGTTCCCCGGCATCTCCAACAGTCGACCAATCAGGTGAACAGACGTCATCTACAGCTATCCAATCGGACGAGTCGGGGGCGCTTAAGGAAGCCCCGTCTCGGATTGTCGGCGCCGAACCTCTCGGACACCAGCCGACGCACGAGGAGAACGCCAAAGACGAAGAAGGAGGAAGTGCCGCGGAACCGCTACTGGGACCCCTGGAGCAGAGACTCGACAAGCCAGGAGGCCAATGTTACCACGAGCCGCCTTGCCACACTTCCAGGGGAGAAGTGTGGCTCCACAAGGTACGAGGGCGTTTTCAGGGATTGTCAGCTAATAAAAAAATATTATAAACATGTGCTGCATGTAGTTACATCTGCTTTGGAAATACAGCATTGTCTAGTAATGTTTTGAAATGGCAGTGATTTTTCCCCCTCTAGCCCTGCCCCAATGATCCTGCCCCCAAAGGACCCCACCCCCACCAGTGCGGCCCTCGGCCACAAACCACACTGTAAATTCGGCCCCCGGGAGAAAGTTTGCGAGTACCCATGTTCTACAACATAGCCAAAAGTTCTGGCTAAACACATAAGGCCCCAAAGGCGAGCCCTATTAGCTATGCCAATGCTTGTTATAAATCTGTGATTAGACCAACGTATGTAAGTGAACTCTATTATTTTAACTAATAATCGATGTAATGTTAGGTGGGCAAATACATTCTGCAATGAGAGAGCCTTAAGATCCACATACCAGTCCATTGTAAATGTAATTTGTACTTTTGATCCAAGGGTTAAATATTTACCAGGCCTTGTTGACCTACATGGTGATCTGTCATCCCAATTGTTGCTATACATTACTAAAGAAAGACAGAAGTGCTATAGCTATGGCTCAAGTCCTGGTCGATGTATGCAGAATTATAAAAAAACTAAGGGAGAACTTCTTTGTGTACTAAAAGACAAGGATTGCAGGACCATAAAGAGGGCAAGAGGAGATTAATAGGTGATCCTGTCTTCAAGCAAGAAAATGTGGGAGGAAATGTGGTGGGCCGACTTAACTAATGCCTTGAACATTAAACATGTGGGCATTCTGGAAGATCATGGCGAATGGCAGCCACTCCTTAGAGATCTGTCGGGATGCAGTTTTTCAGCCTGAATCATGGGTGTGCGACTTTTCAAAACTCTACAAGGAGCATGAAATAACCAAACTATCTCTAGAGAGTGGAATACAGATTGCTCAAGATGCCATGAGAAAATGCCATTGATAGAGAAAGTACCCCTAGAGTTTGATATAAAATAAATGAAAGAGAATTTGAGCCAGAGAAAAAGCCCCAGATCCTTTAGCATTCCTGGGGATCTGTTCTTTTCAGAAACAGCAGTCTGTGTACCCTTTTTAAATTCTCTCATTAATGACATTATGAAAAGTGAAGACCTACCTTGTTCTTGGTGGGGTGCTAGTATTGTGCCAATTATTAAAAATGGCAGTAGAACCCTTCCAAAAAATTAGCCTAATTGATGTTAGCCCAAAAATCATTTGTAGGCATGTGCTGGCTAGAGTGATGCAGTGTATCTGATCATTGTATTCTTTCAGGCCTTCAGTCCAGGTTCAGGGTGGGGGTGGGCACCCTAGACCAAGTGCTCTGCTTCAAGCTGGTTAGTTGGAAATATGTTAACTCTGAGGCGAGAACAGCTTTGCGTGGCTTTTATGGACCTAGGAGCAGCTTTTGATCTGGTTCCCAGGGGGAATCTGTGGAAAGTTTTGCGGAACTATTGTATTGTATTGTATCTGTGCTTGTATAGCGCTACTGCCACCCTACGGGTATCCTGGCACTTCAGATAACAGAGCACCTGATCGACTTGATGGTGAACAGGAAGATGGAACATATGGATCAGAGTTTCGGGAATAGCCAGGTTTTCAGGCTTTTCCTAAATTCAGTTAAATAAACACTCTGTCTGATTCTTTGTGGGAGCTTGTTCCATAACTGTGCCCCTACCACACTGAAAGCCCTTCCCTTATCCGGGAGCGTTTACATTTTGTAATTGCCAGTAAGCCGGTACCAGAGGACCGGAGCTGTCTCTGGAGAGGGTACCAGCAGAATTTTATCTGTAATGGGATTGGGCCCATCTCATGTGTGGCTCTGAATACCTGGTGGAGTGACTTAAAAAGAACCCTTTCCCTTATTAGTAGCCAGTGAAGCTCTCTCAGTGCGGAGGTGGATGACGAGTAGCGTTGCAAGTTCAGCATCAATTTTGCCACCGCAGACTAGACTCTTTGCAGCCCCTGAAAGATGTACTGGGGAGCTCCTAGATACAGGGAGTTGCAATAGTCCAGTCGGATCAACACTGTGCTGCTCACTACCAAAGAGCGTAAATCTTTTAGTAGGATAGGGAGTATCCGGTGAAGCAGACGTAACAAACCAAAGCAGACATTGGCTGTCTTAGTTGCCTGCGACTCCATCTGGAGGTTCTTATCTATTAGGACCCCCAGATTCCGCACCGTACTGGCGATACTGCCAGCTGCGTATCGTCCACATAGTTGACCAGGTCGCCTCGAACGATTTGATGATGGAGAATAACGGCTGCAGATAGGCATTAAAAAGAATAGGGCTGATAGCAGAGTCGTGGGGCACCCCATGGGTGCCCCGGGGTATACAAGTACTCCAGTGCTGATGATTGCAGATGACACCCTATTAATTTCTAGAAAAACTCATGTGGCTCCAGGTCCTTGTGGACAAATGTACTTCTTTTCATGAGATCAGAGGGCTGGAGGTCAATACATCCAAATAAAAATGTATGGAAATTAGGCCACATCGATCCTTTAGCTGTAGGATGCTTGTTGAGGGGGACCCAATGGAACACGTTCAAAATTTCGATTACCTTGGTGTGAGATTGGCGGAGAATGGTTCATGGGGGCCTCAGATTACAAAAAGTAAAACCATCCTC
This sequence comes from Lissotriton vulgaris, assembly GCF_964263255.1. NCBI lineage: Eukaryota > Metazoa > Chordata > Amphibia > Caudata > Salamandridae > Lissotriton > Lissotriton vulgaris. The sequence goes on from NC_141695.1 coordinate 134,166,097, forward strand.
CAACACAGAGTAGCTGAAATGTTGAGAAAATTTTAAACCACAGCTAGTGGAGCCATTTTTTCCAGGACTTGAGGTCTGCAGGGCCACAGCAGTGGCAGGGGCTTGCTACAGCGCCGAGCTCTGGAGAAATGCTGACGCCTCTTCTTTAGAGCTCACTGAGAACAATTTTATTAGATCCATTTTTTACTTACCTATATGCACCACTTTACTTCTAATCTTATTTGATATGGATGTACAAACGGCTGGGGCAACAATAGCACAAGGCTACTGATGTACTGTATAGGACTTTGGACAGCTCCAGAACCAGCCCCACATCGTGACGTTCTGAGTGAACTCATTAACCTGGATAGAGGCCCTGCACTCCTTGGATAAATAAGAAAATAAAACTCTCTGCCACTTTATCAAAATGAAAGCACGTTGGCACACCCCATAAGCAGTATGCAAAGACATAGCCACTGTTCCTCCTCCGGGGTAAGTCTAAACTCCAACGGAGAATAGGTGAGCGGTCTCGCTGGAGAACAGTATAGCACCTCAGTCATTGAACTGCAATAATTCTGCCGCAGCCAATCTGCAGTCTGGCGCATGCACTCTTGGAAGTGCTCCAAGAAAACTGCTTGTTCTCCTTCCAAGGAGAATGCCAGCTGCGTATCGTCCACATAGTTGACCAGGTCGCCCCGAACGATTTGATGATGGAGAATAACGGCTGCAGATAGGCATTAAAAAGAATAGGGCTGATAGCAGAGTCGTGGGGCACCCCATGGGTGCCCGGGGGTATACAATGTCACGGCTGTTGATCCTCAGGGTCGGAATGATGCTCTAATGGGTCCACCTCCAGACGCCCCCGCACTCTAGCTATTTATCTCAGAGTGCAAGGTAGTCAGGCGAGGGAAAATATGGGTTGAAGAACAGGAACATCCGGGACAGGGACCTGAAATGACAAGAGGCATGCGTTAACTAAATCCCCCGTTAGTCTACTCTTCAACTCACTGTTGTTATCACAAACCCTCACCTGATACTGCTCAGGATATAGCTCTTCCCCTGTTTGTACCCCTTCTTCAGCTAAAGACAGAACGACAAAACAAAGGTTATAACTCTGCGCTAACCCCCCTATGTTTCAGATATAAGTGCTTCAATATCCCAACACTCATTCACTCACCAGTCGCCAAAGAAGGGGAAGTAGCAATGAGATCACCGAAGGGAAATAAGGAAGGAACAGGCTCTTCCTCGATGGATAGGATCTCTAATGTTCCTGATGGAAATAATAGAATAACCAAACGAAAATACAGCCACCCGGCTTATACTCTGAGTACAGTATGTTGAAACAATGTTTTTCACTACCGAATTAGGAGGGGGCAATCCGGCGTCTCCTAATCGGTAAACTCTTTATCAAATGAGCTCACAAACATAGCGTGCAGTGGAGGGGGGAAATCCAAGCGTCTCCACAAGCACGTTCGGAAAAGTAGCAAAAGAACCCAAAGGCGTGGAGGGGGCAATCCAGCGTCTCACACGCAAGAACCAAACTAAGCACCAGCCGATGCCAAGAACATAGTATACGGGCTATAAACGTGAGCGAACCGGAGGGGGCAATCCTGCGTCTCCAGGTTCCTCACGGAAACAACAACAGTTCCGCAAGAGCGCTGAGGGAGCAATCCGGCGTCTCACGCGCCTTGCGTATCTCTCACACAAGACCAGTCAACACCCGTCTTGCTTCCAGCTTGCTCTACAGCCGCAGAGCAAAAGGACGAACCTCACCTTCCCAGCAGATCCGCGGGGACAGGGCGTCCGCCAACAACAGCATACTATTGGACAAATCACGAGCACCTATTGCAAGGTCCCACCTATCTTTATGCACTCTGACATCAGCTCCCTCGGTGCAAAGCATTCTGGTAGGTGTAGTTCATCATCTGGGCAGGCACATTTGTCAGACCCTGACAGTATGCCCCCCCGCCCTGTGCCTCCTAGCACCAGGCTTTCCCGGATTGCGGGCGTAGAACAAACGGATCAACCGAGGGGCATGCACCTCATGACTGGGCTCCCAAGAGTCATCTTCAGAGCCATATCCCTTCCAGGCGACAAGGAACCACAGCTTCCCCTGACGGAGCCTCGCATCTACGATACGACGCACCTCGTACTCCAGCTGGCCATCTCTCAGCACTGGCGGGGCGGCCTTGCTCCTTGCAGAACCAGCCGGCTTCAACAGGCTGCTGTGAAACACAGGATGTATCCTCATGGACACGGGCAACTTCAATTTGTAGGCCACGGGATTGATCCTCTTGATGACCACGTATGGACCAATGAAACGTGGGTGAAAGATGCTGCGATAACGGAAACGTATGTTTTTTGTGGACAACCAAACTCTGTCTCCGACCTCATACAACGGACTCTCCTGGCGATGCTTATCCGCCCATTTCTTGTATACGGTCTTTGCTCGGTCAAGGGTTTTCTGTATCCGCTGGTGTGACTCTAACAAGGCCTTCACATGGGCGGCCACTGTAGGGTGGTTCTGAATTTCCTCAGGTATGGTTAACGGAAGGGTGTTAGCATGAAAGCCGGTATTGGCCTTGAACGGAGTTTCCCCAGTGGAGCTATGCCATGCATTATTATAGGACAACTCAGCCAGCCAGAGAAGAGAGACCCAAGAACGGCTAGCCTCTTCTGAATAGCACCTCAAGTACTGTTTTAGTGTCTGATTCAGTCTTTCGGTCTGTCCATCCGTCTGAGGGTGGAAACTGGTGGATAGAGCGTCCTCCACCCTCAGTGCCTTGCACCACATACGCCAGAACCGAGCCACGAACTGTGGTCCCCTGTCCGAGATGATCACACGAGGAATTCCATGTATCCTGACCACCTGTGTCAATAGCAATTGAGCAGTTTGGCTGGCAGTAGGTAGATTTTTGCATGGAATAAAGTGTCCCATTTTGGTCAAGCTGTCTACCACCACCATGATAGCGTTGTACCCTTGGTCCATGGGCAACCCTACGATGAAGTCCATGCTAATGGTATGCCAAGGACGGGACGGAGTGGGTAGTGGTCTGAGTTTCCCGCGACTCATGGAACGATCCCCTTTTGCCCTTGCACAAGTATCGCAGTGTCCAATCCACTTTTCAACATCTTTTGACAATGACTCCCACCAGAAGTGTCGCTTTACCAGATGAATGGTTTTTTTCACCCCCTGATGCCCGGCCAGCACTTCCCCATGACACCAGTTGAATGCCTGAAGCCGTAGATCGTGGGATGGAAGAAACTATTTCCCTCCATGCAAGGGGATCCCGTGTTGTAGACTTCGAAGGCGGTTCTGGCTCACCCACTTTTGCCATTGCACTTGGTTACGTTCTGTCCGTACTTGTTCTATAAAGCGATCAGCTGTTATCAAACAAACCACTTTCTCGGGTGCAATAATCGCTTTTGGTTGTTCTTTTTCCGTTGTCTGTTCACCCCCTAGTCTGGAAAGTGAGTCTGCTTTCTTGTTTTCAGTTCCAGGACGCAAAGTGACGATGAAATTATATTCCGCGAAAAACAGCATCCACCTCATTTGGCGTTGTGTTAAGTGACGAGCTGTTTTCATGAACAACAAATTCCTGTGATCGGAGTACACCGTTATGGTGTGTTGTGATCCCCACAGGTAATGTCTCCACTCTTGGAAGGCTCTTTTTATTGCCAACAGTTCTTTTTCAGAAATTGAGAAGTTGCTTTCCGCGGAGTTCAGTTTCCTAGAGAGGAAGGCGACTGGATGTAACTGGCCTGTGACTCTATCTCTTTGCTATAGGACTGCTCCTACTGCGACATCGGAGGCGTCCGCCTCCACTATGAAAGGCAAGTCCAGTTGAGAATGCTTCAGGATAGGGGCAGACAGAAACGCTTCCTTCAACAGTTCAAACGCCCTCATGGCTTCAGTGTTCCACTGAAAGGGAACACCTTTGCGTAACAACTTGGTGATGGGTGAAGCCAACAAGGAGAACTGTGATATAAAACGTCTGTAGTAATTGGCGAAGCCAAGAAAGCATTGCACCTCTTTCACGCTCTTTGGCACTGGCCATGCACTCACCGCATCAACCTTCCTCTCTGCCATGTGAAACCCCTTAGGTGTGAGTATAACCCCCAGAAAATCCACTTCCTCTACATCAAACTCGCATTTACTGAGCTTGCAGTAGAGCCGGTATTCCAATAGCCTCTGTAACACCAGGAGAACATGACCAGTGTGTTGGTTACGTGAATCAGAATATACGAGTATGTCATCTATGTACACGATGACGAACCGGTCCAGGTATTCCTTCAAGACGTCATTAAGGAAGTATTGGAATGCCGCCGGGGCATTGCAAAGCCCGAACGGCATTACCAGGTACTCAAAGAGACCATATCTGGTCTTGAAGGCCGTCTTCCACTCATCACCGCTACGAATCCTGACCAAGTGGTAGGCACCACGGAGATCCAACCGTGTATAGATCACTGCCTCTCTCACTTGGTCCAGTAGTACCGGGATGAGGGGAAGAGGGTACCGGTTCCATATAGTCTGCTTATTTAACTGGCGATAGTCAATGAGGGTACGTAACTCCCCATTGGCCTTCGTCGTAAAAAACAAAGGGGACGCTGCCGGTGAACGGGAAGGTCTAACGAACCCTATAGAACTAAAGTGTGTTAGGTATTCTTGCAGGTGTTTGGACTCAAGCTCTGACAAGGCGTACACCCTGCAAGAGGGAACAACAGCGCCTTCCACCAAGTCTATTCTGCAATCGTACTCCCTATGGGGAGGAAGTACTTCAGCCTGTGCTTCGCTAAACACCTCACTGTACTCGTGGTATTCCCTGGGTAGGACGGTTACTTTTTCCGCCGCAGTGGCTATGTGTGTTATCTGGGCCAAAGCTATCGTATGTGATGAAGGAGTACTCATACAAATGGTCTGACATTCTTCTGACCGAAAACTCACAGTTTTTTCTCTCCAGTCTATGAAAGGGTTGTGTTTTTCTAACCATGGGATACCCAGTATTAGCTCGTATTGCGGAGCCTCAATGATGTTCAAAGATATACTCTAAGTATGTTTGACCTTACTGTTCTCCAGAACCAATACCACCTCTTCAGTACGTTCGATGATCGGACCTGATTTCAAGGGGGTACCATCTACTGCCAACCCGGTTTCTGGATTTTTTGTGGTTACTCTACCCAGCCCCAAACGGCGCACCAGGCCTTCGTCCACAAAATTCCCAGTAGCCCCTGAGTCTATCATGCTCCACACGGCATGTTCTTTGCCCTGACTCATCAATAAGGAGGATAAGGCAATATGTGTTATAGGGGCCTTGCCATCAACCGAGGCCAATGATGTGAGTCTCCATTCTTTTGTCTTCTGCCCATCACTCACGGAAGGACTCTCATCACTGGTATCAAGATCAACAGCGGTAAGAGCCACCTTCTTAGCTGAGTAAAAAGTTTTGGACCTTTTGGGTTTGGAGGGACACTCCTTAACGTAGTGTCCCTTCTTCCCGCAATACATACATAGCCCCTGAGAGCGGCGGCTCTCTCTTTCGGCTTTGGTGAGAGGGGATCGGATGGCCCCAACATCCATAGGTTCTGTTGGGCTGTCTCCAACCCGTGAAGCCGGCGGAAGCAAGGGGCTCACTGAATCAGAAGGCCTATCATGTTTCCTTCGGTCACCTCCCCGCTCCCCTATTCTATGGTCCAGGCGCAGGGTAAGATTGATTAAATCAGTACATGTCGTAGGTTGGGGATCAATCTGTACTATAATATCTTTCAACTCATCCGACAAGCCCTGGTAGTATAACGCCATCCTTTTGTCTTCTGGCCAGCCTGTCTCCGTCACAAGACGATTGAAAGTAGTCATATACGACACTAAATCCTTCTTCCCTTGTCGGAGCCCCAATAATTCCTTATCTGCACTAAGTGTTGTCGCTCTCCAATCAAACACCCGTTCGAACTCTCTACAGAACGCTGACCAATCATTCAAGATGGGATCATCGTTCTTCACAAAGGGAACAGCCCAATTAGCTGCGTCCCCGGACAGGTAGGAAATGGCAAACGCCACTCGGGACATATTATTGGGGAACGAAGCCGGCCTACATGAAAAATGAAGGGTGATCTGGGTTAGGAATGCTTGAATCCTCTGAGGGTCCCCAGAGAACCTCTCTGGACTGGCTAAGGGAATTGGAGGTGGCACCGTTACTTGAATGGTGCGACCACCTGGCGCTGCATCGAAAGGATTAACCTGTTGTCGGTCTAACCTCTCTTTTAAGGCAGCAACCTCCAACTTGGATGACGCCAGTTCCTGCTGTACTAACAACAGAGCCTGGAGCACGTCATCCATAGTTGCCATAGCTAGAGCCTTCTTCCGACCAGGAGGTTTTAGCAACGTGGGCTCGTGATTCTGTCACGGCTGTTGATCCTCAGGGTCGGAATGATGCTCTAATGGGTCCACCTCCAGACGCCCCCGCACTCTAGCTATTTATCTCAGAGTGCAAGGTAGTCAGGCGAGGGAAAATATGGGTTGAAGAACAGGAACATCCGGGACAGGGACCTGAAATGACAAGAGGCATGCGTTAACTAAATCCCCCGTTAGTCTACTCTTCAACTCACTGTTGTTATCACAAACCCTCACCTGATACTGCTCAGGATATAGCTCTTCCCCTGTTTGTACCCCTTCTTCAGCTAAAGACAGAACGACAAAACAAAGGTTATAACTCTCCGCTAACCCCCCTATGTTTCAGATATAAGTGCTTCAATATCCCAACACTCATTCACTCACCAGTCGCCAAAGAAGGGGAAGTAGCAATGAGATCACCGAAGGGAAATAAGGAAGGAACAGGCTCTTCCTCGATGGATAGGATCTCTAATGTTCCTGATGGAAATATTAGAATAACCAAACGAAAATACAGCCACCCGGCTTATACTCTGAGTACAGTATGTTGAAACAATGTTTTTCACTACCGAATTAGGAGGGGGCAATCCGGCGTCTCCTAATCGGTAAACTCTTTGTCAAATGAGCTCACAAACATAGCGTGCAGTGGAGGGGGGAAATCCAAGCGTCTCCACAAGCACGTTCGGAAAAGTAGCAAAAGAACCCAAAGGCGTGGAGGGGGCAATCCAGCGTCTCACACGCAAGAACCAAACTAAGCACCAGCCGATGCCAAGAACAAAGTATACGGGCTATAAACGTGAGCGAACCGGAGGGGGCAATCCTGCGTCTCCAGGTTCCTCACGGAAACAACAACAGTTCCGCAAGAGCGCTGAGGGAGCAATCCGGCGTCTCACGCGCCTTGCGTATCTCTCACACAAGACCAGTCAACACCCGTCTTGCTTCCAGCTTGCTCTACAGCCGCAGAGCAAAAGGACGAACCTCACCTTCCCAGCAGATCCGCGGGGACAGGGCGTCCGCCAACAACAGCATACTATTGGACAAATCACGAGCACCTATTGCAAGGTCCCACCTATCTTTATGCACTCTGACATCAGCTCCCTCGGTGCAAAGCATTCTGGTAGGTGTAGTTCATCATCTGGGCAGGCACATTTGTCAGACCCTGACATACAAGGCGACTTTCTAAGAATTTTGATCAGTCTCCACTCTAAAACATATGCCTAAGTAAGATGGCACCACGGTCAGAACCTTGCATCAAGAATTTCAATCAAGCGTGGCATCCGGCAAGGGTGCATTTTGGCCCCAACCCTCTTTAACCTATATATTAATGGCATAATGGAATGGTTTGCAAAATGCAAACATCATGCCCCAAAATCTGTGGGTATCAGCACTCCAGTGCTGATGATTGCAGATGACACCCTATTAATTTCTAGAAAAACTCATGTGGCTCCAGGTCCTTGTGGACAAATGTACTTCTTTTCATGAGATCAGAGGGCTGGAGGTCAATACATCCAAATAAAAATGTATGGAAATTAGGCCACATCGATCCTTTAGCTGTAGGATGCTTGTTGAGGGGGACCCAATGGAACACGTTCAAAATTTCGATTACCTTGGTGTGAGATTGGCGGAGAATGGTTCATGGGGGCCTCAGATTACAAAAAGTAAAACCATCCTCCAACACAGAGTAGCTGAAATGTTGAGAAAATTTTAAACCACAGCTAGTGGAGCCATTTTTTCCAGGACTTGAGGTCTGCAGGGCCACAGCAGTGGCAGGGGCTTGCTACAGCGCCGAGCTCTGGAGAAATGCTGACGCCTCTTCTTTAGAGCTCACTGAGAACAATTTTATTAGATCCATTTTTTACTTACCTATATGCACCACTTTACTTCTAATCTTATTTGATATGGATGTACAAACGGCAGGGGCAACAATAGCACAAGGCTACTGATGTACTGTATAGGACTTTGGACAGCTCCAGAACCAGCCCCACATCGTGACGTTCTGAGTGAACTCATTAACCTGGATAGAAGGCCCTGCACTCCTTGGAATACTACAGGTATCTGTCCCTTTTTTAGGTCTCGTCTCTGCAGCGCGCATGCCCTACAAAGGCAAAAAGACCTTTTGTGATCGCCATAGCTTTTCAGCCAAACACGTGCACGCGTTCCATTGCCTTCAATGCTACACGTGCACATGAGGTGATTCACTTGCGGGAGTGTGTGGCAACGTATGGTAGCAATTAATGCTCCTGGCGCGGCTCGCTCTCGCAAGTGAAGCCCTCGCCCCTTCCCCTGCTGCCTCCTCCTCTCCTGCCAAACCAGCTCTCCGCTAAATTTCGCGGCCGCATTACTACCCAAGTCACACGTTCTATTGAACTTTATCTCCAGCACCCAACTACCACAGCCAGAACTACAGTGCCAACCCCAGGGCCACCCTGACGGCCCCCGGTAATACCGCCTCCAAGCTACTACCGCCCATTCACCGCACCGCCTCTATTGATTCATGTTGGCGCTTCGCTAAACCATGACATATTTAACTCTGGATCGATGTGTTTCGTTGTAGAGAATGGCGCAAAAGTGGTGCAAAATATATTTGAGGCAACTACTTCCGGGTGGATGTCTCTATGCCGCATGCAATGTCTCGGAGTCTTCTGTTTTTGCTAGGAGTTGAAACCGTTCTAAACAACTCCAGACGCCTGCTCGTTTCTGTGGATGAGTGCAATGAGAAAAGGTGGAGGCGGCTATGATTCGAGGCCAGGCTCTTTGAAGCGCTACAAGGAAGAAGGGTCCCAGACATGGTAAAATACGGAGTGAACGACTGGCATTGGTGGTTTTGTGCAACTGAAATAACTTGTGTACAGTTTTACTGGACTGTGCTGGCTGCATCTTTGTGGCGCTGTGGAACATAAACCATCTCTTGCCAAATTAAATACCGTTAAACATTGCTGAGGGGATTATGGGAAAACGAACCCTTAACCTGTGGGTGATCTGCAAATTATCCCTCCCACCCCCATGTTCAGGCCTCTTGAACCTAACACCATCTTCAGGCTTCAGGGGCCCCCTAGCAGAGTGCGGCTTCTGGGACATTTGCAAGTGAAGCATCCCCGGGACGCCGGACCTTTAACACAATTTTTTTCTCCGACTAAATGTTCTTGTAAGGAAAACGAGAGTCCCTTTAAGTCCTGAGGAGAATCCCCACACTAGGAGGATTCGAAACGCGTAGTTGTTCAATCCTTTTACAAATTTATAATTGTGCTAAGATGTTAGAAGGCCGTTCATTAATGTGTATATGGGTTTTTTAAATTATTGGTTTAATTCACAGGTGCTTACCCTTTAAACAACAGAGGGATTTCTAGGTAGAAAACCCTGGGGTGGGCACTGTACGAGTGGCGTGAGAGTGATTGGATGAGTGGATGTGAAATTAGGGAACATAGATGAATGTTTTTGACACAGTATGCTTGAAGTTTTTTCACGTGCGAGATTTTAGATAGAGAGTGGTATGTTTAGAGCTCCCTTCAAAACTATCAAAACTTTCTAAGACAAACTGTTTGTTTTTTACATCATGTAAATAAAGTTTAAGCTACAAAATTAAAATAACAAAAAACTCGTAAATAAAGAATTGAGATTTGTTAATGAAACGGAACAAGTGGTTTCGTGAAGGCAATTGTTTTGGTCATTGCTTGTCATAAAGTTTTGTAATAAACACTTGTTGTTCTTTGGTTATTAGCATATGTGACAATGTTGTGCAAAGCTACTGTTTTTCCTATATTATATCAGGAGCATGTTATTAGTGCTTAATTTGTATTAAAGGTGGTGCCAGGGTTTTATCATCCAGCAGCTTTCACTGCTTTTTTTTTTCTTTTTTTAAAATTCTTTTTAAACCTTTATTCAAAAAAGTGCACACAGCTATTCAGCCTAACATCCCAGAGGCAAGGCAGCATAATGAAGCAGGAGAGCAACAGTGCAAGAATGGATGGCACAGTACAATGAAGGTTGATTTTATTCTTTTGTGTCATAAAGGAACATAGAGGAGAAAAAGAAGAGACGCCAGGAGGCGTAAGAAGAGTGGCAATGGAGTAGATGTGATCAGCGAGGCGTTGACAGCGGGGCAGGGGGAGCCGCGGGCACACAAACACGGACACAGGAGAGGGGGTCAGGATAGAAGGGGGGAAGAAGAGAAGACAGGATTCAGCATCACAACGTGTCACAGTTGGTGTCATAGGTTATGGCGACAGATGTTCCTCCAAAGAGACAAGATCCGGGGGCACACAAATTTCTCCCCTATAAGCATTCCAGGCCCCCCACACTTTCAACCATTTTTTGGGCTTGCCCCTGGCAACATAGACCGTCTTTTCCCGAAACATACACCAATCCATGTTGGCTTTCCATTGCACCACCATGGGAGCTGCCGAAGCCTGCCATTTCTGCGCGATATCGCGTTTGGCCACCATGTTGCCAAGGGTCACCCACTGCGTCTGGGCCACATTGTGATCGGACGGCTCCCAAATGTTGAGGAGGCACCTCCTAGCTTCCGCAATCGCTACCACCCCAGTCACCTCGTCCATAATCCGGTGCACACGTTGGAGTTCTGGACTTTTAATTACTGTCCAGAGGTGTCAGGGATAACACCCGAAGACCCCTGAGTTCTACCTGTCTTGGTGCACAAATGAACAGAAACACGGGCTTCTCGATGGTGGCGTCAAAGACCAAAGGTTTATTACTGCAGGGACACAGAAGTCACAGAAACTACACACGGGCAGAATCTAGGAGCCTGTTCGATTTGCACAAAGTGGGTTGCTCCTTAAATACAAATTATTTAGCTGGGGGCAACATTCTCCACATACTAGTATGTTTCTTAACTTTATGTCCTAAACAATAAATATTTGGCGTTGCACAGGAATCGTCAACAATATCTGATGTCAAAACATTACAAACGAGAGGTTCCCACTGTTCAATCATAATCCCATGTCGTCTTTCCATTCAAGAGCCGGACCGCCTCATCGTAAATTTCGTTACCTCCCCCCAATAAAGGCCGAGAAGGAAAGGAGGAGAGCCAGGTGCAGAAGATAGAAAAACAGGATAAGAGATGTTTGTGGGTCGTAAACGGGCAAGGCTACCAGCTTCGGCCGCCTAATCATGATCGAGCCAACGAACACGAGAACCAGTATAGCAGGGCTGGCCTCGGGCAGAGGAGGCAGCTTTTGCCGAGTAATGCGGCCACAGCATTTCTGTCCTAAGGTGCACGTGTCACTAGCAAGGTGAATCGCCGGTTAAAGCCTACGTGTCCTTAAGTGCAATGAATTGGTCAGAGGTCACTGTGTGTCCATTGACTATGTGAGGGCAAGAATACAAGATGGACGCCATAATCTAAGATGGATGCCATGGGTGCATCAGAAATGTGGCTATAACAGGAGTGCTCTTGCTCCATGCATAGCGAAAACACCAGGATATACTAAATGGATCATTTGAGGTTCACTGGTATCAGAATTATGAGTTTAGGACAATGTTGAAAACATGGGTTCAAATCGTCACGGAACCTCAGACCCTCCTTTTGCCCTAACATAGGCAATTACTCAGTCTATGTCAGAGTCTATCTCGATGTTCATTAGGTCAGTGATATGTTGTTGCAGCATCATCCTTTCTCGCACCTTGTCTCCAAACACAGGGGGTTTTCTAAGACAGGTTGCAGCACAGAGGCTACACAAAGCGGGACCACATTGGATAATAAGGCAGCACGAGAATAGGAATACTAAGATAATACCAACGACCATCAGAACCTTCCAACCCCACGCTGATAGTAATGTCCAAAGCCATTCCATTAAGGACCAACTTCCCTTGTCTACGTGAATAGAGTCGGAAATCTTGTGTAGCTTAGAGATTGCTTCATACACTGTCGGAGCATTATTGGGGATATAAACACAGCAGCTCGATTGGATCATTCTGCATACCCCACCTCGATCTGCAAGTATTACGTCAAGAACCATACGATTCTGTAACGTCATGAGACGATCCGCCTGAAGCTCAGCTGTTAAATTAATAAGGGCACCAGCAGTTTCTGTAATAGTAGATTCAACTACCCGTGTTAGCTGACGTAGATTTCTACTATTGGCCATGGGCCCCCAGAATGGAAGGAAACCTTTGAAGAAGTCTCCGGCTTCCTGACCAGCGGTATCTTCTTTGCTGAAAACACCTCTTGCTATTCTGGTCTTGTGATAATCTGGGGAAGCAGTGTATGTCGGAGGCAACAGTCGGGCAATATAGCATGAACCTGAAAAGTCGGCAGGCAACCATGTATATGCCCTATCCTGACAAATGAAGTAGGTACCCTTAGCAGTGAAGAAGGCAGGGGAAGAGTTTGACGGGTACACGTAAGTTTCAACACAGTCACTCTTCCCGAGCCGAGCTCTTGGATTTCTCCCATTACCTTGCAAACAGAGTTGACCTCGGTGAGGTACGACCCAGACTGGAGCAGAGCTCTTACGCTTGCTTTCACCCAAACTAATGCTATACTCCGTAGAATTCCAACTCAGATAAACTCGTAGTTCATCTCTAGGGACAGATGGTGAGTTATTGACGTCTTTAACCATGTCAGTTATTCCCTTGATCAAGGCCTTATTAACGGAGTTAAACTTAGCAGAACGTGGAGGACGCGGGGGATAGGTCTCGAGAGCATAGACAAATACAGTTTGGAAGGCCCGACATGATCCATTATAGCTAAAAGGCAAGACCAGGTAGGGAATGCCTTTATCCATAGTGTGCGGTATCAAACCACATACCCAGCAGTCTGTTGTGTTAACTACCAGTTGGTGTTGATGCAAGAGCTGTACAAAAGTGTTATTTATGAATTCTGAGCGTCGAGCTTGCTCATGTTCGGGGAACAGATGAAAGGAATGAAAAGAAACAGTAGTAGGAGAAACAAGATTAAGGGGAGGTACTGTAGTTGTTATCAGTGAAAAAATTAAATGAACACCAAAGACGATTCCACCCACCAACGTTATTAAAACAATCAAAAACGTAATTGCACATTGCATCAGAAAACATTTGTTATGAAGAATTTTGTAGAGTCTATTTCTGCGAACATAAATTACATTCTCTTGGTGCAGCCCAGGAAGCTCCATCTTCTACAACCGCTCGCGACCACTGATGATATGTACGTAGTTGAAAATGCCTCTATCAGCCCTGGGAGTTCCCAGAACTAACAGAAAGACCGACCTTGTGTCTGGCCCCCGCAGATTCAACTAGGCACAAAGCCACGACCCTACGGCGACCCAGACGGCAAGGTAACAGAAACAACAGAAACAAACAAAGGAATACAAAACATGAATAGCAAACTTCCTGGCTGGAGGTAAGGTGATAGATCAAAATGTGAAAAAAATGCAGTTTCCTGCTTTATTTGTCCTTTGAGTGAGAACGTAAGTTGTATCTCGATTTTCCTGGAGTAGTTTGATCCGGAAATAGTCTGTTTTCGGCAGAAGTAACAATGTTCGAGTCCGCAGAAGACAAAGGTTCATTTGATACAATGTTCTGTTCAGTGACCAAAGGAGCAGCTTCAGAAGGGGAGTCAGAGTTTGATGGATCAATTATCAGTTCTGCATCGCTGAAAGGAACATATCTGGGAACTGGTTCTGAGTCAGAGGCACCAATTCCTAGTCTAACCCAATTGTCACAAGGGAGTGGAAGGGGTACACGCTTGGTATGCGTCGCGTGGACCCAGTTCTTTCTACCAGCCACACGTACAGCAGTTCTTGTCGCCAACAATACTTGGAACGGGCCGACGAATCTGGGTTGAAGATTTCTGGTCCGTCCAAAGTTCCTTATGACAACGTAGTCACCGGGTTTCAGCTGATGACCTGGACTTTCCGGAGGCTTTGGCAATGCATCGAAAACCTGTTGGTGAATGAGACTCAATTTAGCAGTCAAGTCAAAAAGGTAATCAATTAGCATTGGGTATTCCAGTTGCTTAAATTCCCTAGGTCTTGGTACCCCCCAAACATTAGCGGGCCAACCGAACACAATCTCATAGGGACTAAGCCCTACTCGGGAATGCACAGTCGCTCTTGTGGATAACAGGGCCAAAGGTAAGGCATCTGGCCAGGACAAGCCCGTTGAGGCTTGTATCTTAGCCAGTTTCAGCTTGAGGGTGCCATTGTACCCTTCAACTAAACCTGCTGACTGGGGGTGGTTCGCACTGTGGAACTTTTGCTTGATACTCAAGCCTGCACACACACTCTGCATAACTTTCCCTACGAATTCACTCCCATTATCTGACCATACAATCCGTGGCATACCATACCTAGGGAAGTATTCTTTTAGGAGGATTTTAGCTGTGGATAAGGCAGTATTGTCTTTGAGTGGATATGCTTCGATCCACCTTGAAAAAGCACAGACTACCACTAGGACGTACTTAAGGTTGTTACATCGATCCATGTGAATGAAGTCCAACTGAATCACTTCGAAGGGGCAAGAAGGAGGAGCGAAGTGACCAGCGGGTGTGGGGATTCCCTTGCCAGGATTATGCATCAGGCATATCATGCAATTTCTCACCACTCTTTCTGCACACTTACTAATTCCATCATTCTTCCAGACAGGAGCCAACATCTTACAAATCCCTTTAGAACTGATGTGCGCTGCTCCATGCGCCATCGTTACCACCGCAAGCACATACACATCAGGCAACATCCAATGCTGCTGTTCCGACAAATCAATCCAACAGCCACTCGAGTCCAATTTACCCGTATTCTCTCTCCATGCAAGCTTTTCCTCTTCAGTCGCTTCATCCTGAATTGCTTTCACACTTTCCACTGTGTCCTCACACATTCCTGATTCAGTGACCCATCTTGCAGACGTTGCAACATACATCCCACTCATGGTATTCCTAGCTGTCTGTTTAGCTGTCTCATCAGCAAAGGCATTTCCACGACCAACATCATCCGTGATTGCTCGATGAGACCTGCACTTTACAATCGCAACTTCCATTGGTAAGGTCAGAGATTCCAACAAGTCATTGACTAGCTGACGATGCTGGATCTTAGTCCCATGGGACGTAATAAAACCTCTTTCCTTCCACAATCGACCAAAACTATGCGCTACTCCGAACGCGTACTGACTATCTGTGAACACATTCACTCTCTTTCCCTTAGCTAAAACACACGCTCTAGTCAATGCAATTAATTCTGCAGCTTGGGCAGAATTCTGACTCACTCTTGCAGTCTCTACAATCGTACTCAAAGTCGTTACTGCGTAGGCAGCTGTCACATCACCATTCTCCAATTTAAAACAAGACCCGTCAACATACAACGTGCCATCTGGATCTGACAACGGAGTGTCTTTAAGATCAATTTGTCCTTTTGTCTCCTCCTCGGTTCTGAAACAACAATCATGTGGTTCAGAATCACTCGACTCCTGACTAGTCGGCAACAATGTTGCTGGATTCAAGACATTGCATCTTTTGATCTGAATATGACTTGCTAGCAGTGTCGATTCAGAAAAGGCAGTGTCAGCTCATAGCCTGATAATCTAGCACTGGTAAGGTGCTGTGTCTTGGTTCGGTTCATGAGTGTGTCCACGGCATGTGGAACCATGACCACTAGCATGTTGTTCATGACCAAACCAGCAGATTGTCGAATGGATGCTGCAGCTGCTGCTGTAGCTCTCAAGCAGCTAGGCAACGCTCTGGCTACCGGGTCTAATGTTGATGAGAAATACGCGCAAGGGCGTTGTTTATCACCAAATCGTTGTGTCAGAACACTCAACGCGCAACCTTCTCTCTCGTGAACATAGAGTGTAAATGGCTTGCTGTAGTCGGGTGTTCCCAACACCGGAGCTGAACACAGTGCATTTCGTAACTCAGAGAAACTTTTCTGACATTCGGCAGACCATGGCACCGGACTCGGAACACCTTTTCCAGTCAAGGCCACCAATGGTTTTGCCAAAAGAGAAAAATTTGGGATCCATTGCCTGCAGTATGAGGTAATGCCTAAAAACGCACGCACTTCTCTCTGTGTGCTAGGAACATTTATCTGCGTAATTGCTTTTATTCTCTCTGGGGTCAACCTTCTTCCCTCCTTTGACAAGAGATGACCTAGGTAGGTCACTTCTTGGCAACAGTATTGCATTTTTGAAGGTGACACCTTGTGATTTAAATCAGACAAATGATGCAATAGGGAAATTGTAGCTGCTTTGCAAGTTTCCTTGTCATCGGCAGCCACTAGAAGATCATCGACATATTGCACTAAAGCAGAACCAAGAGAAAGTACAAAAGAATCTAACTGACTTTTTAATGCTTGGCTTTAAATAGACGGACTTTCACAATAGCCTTGCGGAGCACGTTTAAACCTGAAGCTTCGGCCTCCTAGGGAGAAGCCGAAAATATCTCTGCTTTCTTCGGCTATCGGAATGCTGAAAAAGGCATTCTTTAAGTCGATAACTGAGAACCATGTGGCTGTAGCAGGAACCAGCGTTAATAATGCAGTAATGTCTGGAACCAAAGGAAACTGTGGAATCACAATCTTGTTAACCTCTCTAAGGTCAATTACAAATCTGTAGACTGGAGGTTTTGAAGGATCAGTGCATTTTAGAATTGGCAGTACAGGGCTGTTACAGACATTTCCTCTAGTTTCCTCTACTACATCTTTCTTGATCAAATCTTGCACTATCAATAAAAGTGCACGTTCACCTTCACTAGAGATCTTGTATTGTGGGATTCGTGGAAATTTGACATTTGCTTTTAAAGTTACTACACAGGGTGGAATTTCCAAAAGACCTACATCATTAGGACCAGTCGCCCAAAGAGTATCAGGGAGAGAACGCAGCTCCAGTGGGAGCGCATCCATTGACAAGTACATCGGGGAGATGATTCTCTTACCCAATGTAAGCTGTACTCCTGACGGAGAGCAGTACAATGTCGCATATAGGTGTTTTAACAAGTCTAAACCAAGCAGATTTTCATTACAACCGGTCGTCAAAATCAGGGGTGCTTTTAATTGATGAGGCCCAACAGAAATAGACAAAGGACCAGAAACGGGGTTGTGAACAGGGGCGCCTGAAAAACCTACTGAAACATTGGTTAAGCCGGACAAAGGTGCGCCAGGGAGTTTCGCATGTATGATAGAACTTTTTGCTGCACCAGTATCCAACAGAAACGGTTCGACTACACCTGATGTGGCTACTGCGACATAAGGCCCACTCTGATCTACTGGAACTGATACTACTCCCTCTCTTTGTCCATGGCTGTCCTAGTACTCATTTTGCTGAAATTCCTCACTAACTTCACAGTAATCCTCAACATGATACTGTTGAGATCTAGTTGGTTGTGTAGATTGCCCATTTCGCTGATCAAAATAATTAGAAGGACGATCATTCGTTTGCAGAGGCATAGCACCTCGTCCTCGACCTCTTGAATTTTGCGTAGAACCACCACGACCTCTCTGAGCTGCAGCAGCATTATTTTGTGCTAGAACTGGACACTCATTCTTGTAATGACCTTCCTTTTTGCAGTAAGCACATTGATTCCATTGGTATTGCGGTCTCTGAGAACCATAGTCGGTCCTTTGGTATGGCCCTTGCTGTGTGTTTGTTTGATTCGTGCAAGGCGGATATGCCTGCTGCAAAAGGACTTTAGTTTTTAAATCTTTTGTTTTCTTTTCTGACTTTTCTTTCTCTTCTTTATCCCTATTTTCATAGTACTGGGCAGTTGCAAGTATTTGCGCAGTCGTAGAGACAGCCCATGCACTTTCAGAATCTTTTAATTTATTACTGAGCTCTGGTAACAGATTGTGCACAAATTTATCAACAAATAATCTCTGTCCTCCTTCCGTGCTCTTATCCTGACCACTGTGGTCTACGAAAGTTTCTTCGAATCTAGTGAAAAAGTCGGAGACGTTTCGTCCTTCTTCTGCATGCATGCGGACAATTTGTCCCAGTTAACGCGCAATGCTGGCATCAGAGTTTTCATTAAATCTATTATTCTACCGGGCAAATTAGCAATTAAAGGTTCGGGTTTAGAACCACCAATTTGTTGACCATCTGCCGCTATAATAGCTGCCCAATCACCACCTAAGGCAACTGGATGATTTTCTTTGCGAATTTTAGCCCAAATTGGTTGCGGTACTACATTGCCAAATAGCATGTCAATGTCCGCTAAATTCATTACGCAAGCTTCAACCGTCTGGGCCAGCTCTTTGTAATATCCAGCGGGGTTTTTACGCGGATCTGGCAAGGCCTGTTTCACTGCTAACACTTTGGCTCGTTTCCACGGAATGTGTATCCACACTCTCTGGAATTGCGCTGGAGCGGCCGCAATACCATGTGCTGCATCAGCTTGAACGGCTTCACGCCATATTGGCGGAACCTCCCTCATAGGATATTGGCGACCTTGTTTTGCGCTACGTTTTTCTAAATCTCTTGGGGAACAGAGGGAAGGATCAACTCTAAAATCTAAAATCAGTTCCATTGCTTCTTTTATCTCCTGACCAACTATCATTCCTGCAGCGAATTTTTGTTGAACATGAATTAATTCATCCGGAATTTGTACAGAATCGTTCTCCTCCCACTCTTCACATAAAAGGGAACACATAACATCAAACACATAGCGCTGGGTTGGTTCATTCCATTGCATAAATGTATCTAATATATCTCGTACATTATACCTTCCAACTTTCGAAATCCACCTAAGGGCAGTAGAATCTAATATTCCTCGTTCTTCAATACTAGGAAGCTGACTACGTCTCTGAACAGATTCAGAGGCAGGACTCCTAATCAGAGTTTTGTAAAATGGAGATAGAATATTAGTAACAAAATCAGTGATTCTCCGATGAACAGAAAGCGGAGTCACATAGCTTGCAGAAGTTTGAAGTAGAGTAGTAGTTGGGACGGAAGACACAGCAAGAGTAGGGGTAGCAGGCAAGGTGGCTTGCGAAACAACAGGTATTAGTTGTACAGGCACAGGCAGAGGAGCTGGAAGAGGAGGTACCGGATGAATATTATTAATCACAGGGAGTGCAGGAGCTTGATTCAGGGGAGCAGGAGCAGGTATACCAGGCTGTCCAGCAACCGGTAACAAAACATTCGGCAAAGGCGGAGCTGTAGCTCCCTGTGCATGTGGTGGAGGTGACCTCAACAAGTAAGACAACAAAGGATCCTTTTCAGGGTCCTCTACTGTCTTAGCTGTACTCGATGGCAAGGCAGGGTAGCACTTGTCTATCGCTAAGTTACGCTCTCTATTGGCTACCTCTATCGCTTTCTCGGATTCATTGAGTTGCAGCTGCTTGGCAGACTGTTCTAAAGTCAACTCTTGCTCTTTTTGTTCTTTCTTCAACTTTTTAGTCTCTGTCTGTTTGGATTCTTTTCGCCAACAACGGAAAGAATCAAACATTGCCGGCCGGGCTTTCTTTTTAAACAATTTTATTTCTAAATTATCGAGAATTTCGGGTTCAAAAGTACCATGTAGTGGCCAACTAAGGACACCATCTTTCTCCGTATAACGGATCCATACCTCATTATAAGATATAGGACCCACTCCATGCTTGCAATAAAGATCATAAAGTGGAGTTCCAATCGGAAGAACCAGACACGAGTCTTCTAACCGGGAATCCCGGTTGCAACCAAAACATGACAACATACAGTTTTTCCGACTTACCTTTTTTTTAAACCGGAACACAGAACAAACACAAACAAAGGTGCGCACTCGAACTAAGAACTTAGGCCTACCAAAGTGAACAAATGTATCGATACCCAAACTAAACCAAGAGATTATCGTAACTAGAACAACCAGTGATAATCTTACAAAACCAAACCGAACCAAGGAACTAAAAGGATTATCCAAACAGGAGCAAACCCTTACGAAGTAACCAAACAACTAGCAACCACTTAATACTTAACTGAGGCACTGAAGACGTCACCAAGGAGAAACCCGTCTCGTCTCGCCGTACTAAGGTCTGCACCTCGGGTCTAAGACAGGGCGACAGTCAAGGCAGCGGACCACTGCAGCCGTCCGAACGGGAACCCTCGTGGAAGAGAACGTCGGGCCACTTTTGCGATATGCCTGGATCGATGAAGTGGGGCGCCTCCCTCTGGAATCTTCACACGAAGCTTCTCGAACTCTTCAGGCTTTTGGACCGGTACCGAATGATGTCGCCCCTTGTTGGGCGCCAATTGGAGTTCTGGACTTTTAATTACTGTCCAGAGGTGTCAGGGATAACACCCGAAGACCCCTGAGTTCTACCTGTCTTGGTGCACAAATGAACAGAAACACGGGCTTCTCGATGATGGCGTCAAAGACCAAAGGTTTATTACTGCAGGGACACAGAAGTCACAGAAACTACACACGGGCAGAATCTAGGAGCCTGTTCGATTTGCACAAAGTGGGTTGCTCCTTAAATACAAATTATTTAGCTGGGGGCAACATTCTCCACATACTAGTATGTTTCTTAACTTTATGTCCTAAACAATAAATATTTGGCGTTGCACAGAAATCGTCAACAATATCTGATGTAAAAACATTACAAACGAGAGGTTCCCACTGTTCAATCATAATCCCATGTCGTCTTTCCATTCAAGAGCCGGACCGCCTCATCGTAAATTTCGTTACCTCCCCCCAATAAAGGCCCAGAAGGAAAGGAGCAGAGCCAGGTGCAGAAGATAGAAAAACAGGATAAGAGATGTTTGTGGGTCGTAAACGGGCAAGGCTACCAGCTTCGGCCGCCTAATCATGATCGAGCCAACGAACACGAGAACCAGTATAGCAGGGCTAGCCTCAGGCAGAGGAGGCAGCTTTTGCCGAGTCATGCGGCCACAGCATTTCTGTCCTAAGGTGCACGTGTCACTAGCAAGGTGAATCGCCGGTTAAAGCCTATGTGTCCTTAAGTGCAATGAATTAGTCAGAGGTCACTGTGTGTCCATTGACTATGTGAGGGCAAGAATACAAGATGGACGCCATAATCTAAGATGGATGCCATGGGTGCATCAGAAATGTGGCTATAACAGGAGTGCTCTTGCTCGATGCATAGCGAAAACACCAGGATATACTAAATGGATCATTTGCGGTTCACTGGTATCAGAATTATGAGTTTACGACAATGTTGAAAACACGGGTTCAAATCGTCACGGAACCTCAATGTCTCCAGTAGGAGGCTATGGTGGGGCACTCCCAAAGAATGTGCATAAAAGTGGCGGAGGCGCCGCAGCCGCGGCGACAGAGCCCATCGATCGAGTAGCCCATATGCACAAGCCGGGGGCCAGTCACGTATACTCTGTGCAGGATTTTGAGCTGCACCAACCGGAGACGAGAGGAAATGGTGACTTCCTTAGGGGAAGAAACCACACTCTGCCAATCCTCGTCGTCAATTTCCAGTCCGTCACGCACCCACTGTTCCCGCACACCCAGGAGGAGGTCAGTGCGAACATTAATGAGTTTTTTGTACGACAGTGAGATAGCACTGTCAGGCATATGGCCATCCAACACTCTGTCCTCCAACGGGGAGCTTTTTGGAATCGCCCCCTCAGCTGGTTTGGCAGAAATCAGTGCGTGTCGCAACTGGGCATATCGGAAAAACTCTGAGCTGCCCAGCTGGTACTCAGCCTGCAGCTGTGAGAAGGTCTTGATCTCACCCTTCGACAGCATATCATCCACCCTGGAGATACCTATGAGGTCCCATGTATCAAATCCCTTGGTGTGCCACAACCTGCCCAAAATATCGGAATCATACAATGGGGTGAACCTAGTCAGTCTGCCTTGGCAGCCCTGCGCCTTGGTAATTGTCCGCCAAATATGGACCGCAGTTTTCGTTGGACCCGACATCCGCCTGTCCAGAGACCTCGAATACAGCGCCCTGTAGAAATTGCCGCCACTCAAGAGCCACTTATCCATTGCATAACCAGGGTTATTCTCCGGCCCATAAAAACCATGATTAATAGCCGCCAATTGGTAGTGCTATACCCCCGTCGTACCACGGAAGCGTGAGCTTCGTGATGGCGACGCGGGGACGGCCGTCCCAGAGTAGGGCACATTGAAGGCCTTCAATCTCTCGGAAATAACGGGCGGGGACCGGATCTTGGGTGTTCTGCAGGGCGTACAGGAACCTGGGTAATGACATCATCTTAAATAATGCTGCACGTCCTAGTAGGGAAAGCGGAAGCTTGCGCCAACCCTCCACGTCACGCCGAGGCGCAGAAGAGGGGGAAGCAGATTCTGTTCATATCTCGCCTTCGCATTACCAGAAATATAGATCCCCAAGTATTTAAAGCCCTGGCTGGCCACCTGGATGTTGCAGCCTCTAGGGAGGCGCTGTGTGTCCCCTTTCAGTACGTGTAGGAAGGACTTGGCCCAGTTAATAACAAGGCCAGAGTACTGTCCAAAAAGTCTGAGTACATCACACGCCACAATAAGTGACTTGCAGGGGGAAGTGAGGTAGAGCAGAATGTCATCCGCATAGAGAGAGACTCTGTCCTCGAAACCAGGGGCCCAGCTAATGCCGTGCAGATCCGGGTGCGTACGCAACAGGGCCGCGAGCGGCTCAAGAGCGAGCGCAAACAAAAGAGGCGACAAGGGACAACCTTGCCTGGTGCCTCTATGAAGGGCAAAAGACGTCGAGATACGGCCATTGACGGTAACATTAGCCAGTGGGTCGGCATACAACAGCTTCACCCATCCCACAAACACTGGGCCAAAGCCGAGCTTTGCCAACACCACCCAGAGGTAACTCCATTCAGAGAGTCAAAAGCCATCGTGGCGTCCAAGGAAGCAAGGACTGCCGGCTCTTCCAAGGTGTGGGCCCTGGCCAGGGCGCCTTGGAGTCTACGCAAATTAAGGGCAGTGTTGCGGTGTGGTATAAAGCCCGACTGGTCCGGATGCACTAAGTCGCCGATAACTCCAATCAGTCGATTGGCAAGTAGCATGGCGAGGATCTTAGGCTCAGCATTAAGGAGAGAAATGGGGCGGTAGGACCGACACAAATCTCTCGGCTTCCCTTCCTTATGGATGACCACAATGGTGGCCAACCTCTGTTCCAGGGGAAGTAGGCCCGTTTCCCGCGCTTCCAGAAACATGTTACGCAGGTATGGGGCGACCACATCCGGCCTGATCTTACATAGTTCAACCGGGATGCCGTTGGGGCCAGGTCCCTTGCCCGATCGCAATGAGCGGATCGCAAGAGCGATCTCATCCACCGAGACGTCTCTGTCAAGATCATCGCGCTCCTCGTCCGAAAGACAGGGGAGATCGACAGCCGAAAGAAGCATTGTCGAATCGGTCTCAGACCGGTCCGAAACAGAGGTGTAGACGCCTCAGAAATAGTCAACGAAGGACTCGGCAATGGACTTGGATCAGAGACGACAACTCCGTCCTCCCCTACTATCTCGGGTACAACACGGCTGGCCATCTCCTTTCTGTCCAACCAGGCCAGCAACTTCCCGGCCTTATCGCCGACGTCGTATATACGTCCTTGCTGTTCCTTAGCTAGAACAAGGGCAGCGTTCATTGCAAGGTCGCGGTATTCCGACTGTTTGAGGGTGAGGTCGTGTAGGAAAGCGGGATCGGGCTCTGTATCCAATTGGGAGTCAAGCTCCATAATCTCCTCCTCGATGCGTAGCAAAGCAGCATCTCTGACTCTACGGACCTCCTCTATAAGAGCGAAAGCCTCACCCCTCAGAACTGTCTTAAACGCTTCCCACAGAATCGCGGCCGACGCTACCGATCCTTAATTTTCGGTGAAATAGAGGTCGATGGCCTTGGCTAGGAGATTGCGAGTCTTGGGATTGCGGAAATACCATGGGTTAACAACCGCCGGCCGGTCCGATGTGACTACGTCAAAATCAAAGGAGACCCACAGCGGGGAATGGTCTGAAATACCCCGTGCCAAAAAACGGGCCTCAGAGACGGCAGGCGCGTGTGCAGCCAATGTAAGAACATAATCTATCCTAGAAAGACTGCCATGTGCGCCAGAATGGAAGGAAAAGTGACAGAGCGTGGGATGCAAAAGCCGCCAGCTATCTATCAGTCCCATGGTCTCGAGGAAAGTTGGCAACCACAATTGGGAGCTACTGAGGTCTCTAGGCGGATGGCGGTCCAAGGAGCCAGAGCAAACCGAATTGAAATCACCCCCCACTATCAGCAAACCAGCAGACAAATTTAAAATGGTGCCACCAAGGTCCTGGAAGGTGCTAGATTGTAAGCTCGGGGGAACGTAAACTGAAAGTAATGTTAGGGCGCGCCCCTCCCATCGTCCCGCCACAGCGGCGTACCGCCCCCTCTCATCAATCACTGTGGCGTCAACCTCAAGCAGAAGGGATGTACGAACAAGAACTCCCGCCCCCGAGATCCCGAGGAGAACCCCGAGTGGGTCACCATTTTGTACCCTTTGCGGTTAAGCGCTTTGCATGTATTTCCAACCAGATGTGTCTCCTGAAGGAGAACAACATCCGGCATATGGCGTTTAATCAGTTGGATCACAACCCCTCTCTTGATACGGTCACCCAACTCGTTGACATTCCAACTGAGAACTCGTAGTTTCCTACCCCCCATCATCGTGTCCCCGGCCCCACCCAACCCCAACAAGCCTCAACAACAAAGGAAACTGAACAGTGCATACATCCCATTGCCTAAGAAATAGAAAAAGAGAAAGATGAACAAACAAACTTCCCCACCACCACCTCCCACCCTGCACCCCTGCAGCAGACTAAGAAGCCCCCCCCAACCAGCAGTGTGCCTGTCGCCCCATAACTAGTCTACAAAAAGTCACTAGAGGAGTAAAGATTCTCCACAAGCCCCTCCCGCCACCCTCCATGTAAGTAACAGGAAAACCATCAAAATTGGAATAGCATTGGTATTAGCAGTCACAGACATCAGGGTCACCAACCGCCACAATCAGCACAGAAAAGTCTGGTCCTAGAGATCAGAGCCACCAGTTGCGCCTCCAGAGTGTTCGTCGTGGTCTTCCTGGCATTGTGGCAAAGTGTCCAGCCAATCCCTCACATTCTCCGGCACATCGAAGAACAGGGCCCGGCCCTCGTACTCAATACGCAGCTTAGCAGGGAACAACATAGAGTATTTAAGACTCATGTCTCTCAGGCGTCGTTTCACCCCTGCGAAACTCTGACGTTGCCTCTGAACGGCCCTGGTGAAGTCTGGGTAAAAATGCACCTCAGAGTTCTGGAATTTGAGCGGCCCTTGCCTCCTGGAGGCCTGAAGGATCACATCCCGGTCTCTAAAGTTGAAGAGCCGGGCAATGATGGGTCTAGGTGCAACACCCGACTTCGGCGGGCCGCCCGGTATCCGATGGGCACGTTCCACAGAGAAGAAATTGCTCAGACCAGAAGGTGCAAGATGTGTCTGTACCAAGTCCTCCACAAAAAGGTCCACTGTCGCCTCCTCCGCTCCCTCCGGAACGCCAATAATGCGGACATTCTGCCGCCTGGCACGTCCTTCAAAACCCTCCAACCTTGTGGAAAATTGATCGTTGACCGATCGAAAGGTCCGGACCTCCGTCTGCAGTTCCGAAACGTCGGTAGTCAGGCTGGAGGTCTTGAGATCAAGAGATTTCACCCGATCATTGGTCTTCCCCAAGTCAGCTCTGATCAGGGTGAGGTCCACGGCCAGAGTGTCCACCTTATGAGAAAGGGCCTTGTGTTGTTTCTGCATTTCAGACCGAATGCCCGCGATGGCCCCCATAATGTCACTCAGAGTGGGCTCAGAACCCTCAGGTGAGCCCGGACGATGAAAGTCTTTAGATGAAGCCACCACCGTGGGTGAAGTCCGCTGCTAAGCGTATCGGTCAATTTTGTTCAGCTGTGTCTGAGTCACCTTACGAACACCTCTGTTCGACGCCTTGTCGGGGTCCCCTCTCCCTGCCATGATGGGTCCAAGGAGAACAAAGGGCTACACCGCCCGAGCAAGGGAGCAGTTGTACAAAACAGAGGTGAAGTCAGCAAACAAGCCAGGCCGGTAGTAGGCAACTCCGCAGCCACAAGCACTTCCCCAGCGGGGACCGCACGTATCCACTTCGCATTCCAATCATGCGGAGCGTCGGTACAAGCAGCAGCCACCCATGAGACAATGGCGCATTACTGGCACGAAGTTCAGCTCGACGTAACTTCGCCTAGGAACCACCAATTTGAAAGCGGAAAGCAGCTCCCGCGTCTGCGACCATTCACCAAACAGAATCCACTAACGTGGATCAGGATTTTCAGCAGGATATTTGCGGA
The DNA here is from genome assembly GCF_964263255.1 of Lissotriton vulgaris. Classification (NCBI taxonomy): domain Eukaryota; kingdom Metazoa; phylum Chordata; class Amphibia; order Caudata; family Salamandridae; genus Lissotriton; species Lissotriton vulgaris. The sequence goes on from NC_141695.1 coordinate 134,192,648, forward strand.
GGGTCGGAGGGTCCGCGGAGCTCCGAGCTTACGCGGCCATCTTGGTCGCCCGCGAAGCTCCTCCCCCTTCACTGCTTTTTATATTATAAGCTGCAGGTATGTTTTGTTTTTGGTTTGCAAGTTAGCTATTAACTATGGATTAATAATTACACGTTTATCTGCACAAAAAAAATTATATTATTTTAAGTAATGCTAGTGTTTTAATATACATGGTTACAGTGCTTTCATTTTTAGCACACTACTTGCTTCCATGGGTCGGTGCTTTCTTTCAGTACGGTGATCGCTTGATTTTATTTGCCGGCATTTTGTGGTAAATAAAGTATTACCCTGTCATAATTTCTATACTTAAACAAAGGGTCATGCAGTAAATGAGAGGCAGAGTCCGTGGTGTACGATTCAAAAGGGCTTTATTTCAATAACTCGAGTTAAGGGAGAATCGGTTCCATCACCACTAAGGTTCAGGAAGGGTCTTCTAAACTTTATTCACAGAGTACAATATTTATACATTCCATTGCATAGAGAAGGAGGAGCGCTCCAGGCAGAGCAAGAGAAAGAAAGAGATAAGAGCATGTGGGCGTGCATGAGGGCGTACATGTGGGCGTTCACTTGAGGAGTCATAGGTGAGTCATAGGTGGGTGGATACATGGAGGGGGTCGCATGGCCAGCTGGAACCTTTGCCCTACTTGTGTGCGCAACTTGATCATGACGTGCAATTCATGTGTAACTGGGGGGAAGCTGACTTTCGGTCTAGTAGGGAAGCCTTCAGTGTCAGGACGACCTGCACGTCTGGTATTATCTGATATCTTAGGTCTGGGGATGTATTATCTGAAGCAAAAGGTCGCTCATCACCAAGAGCCAGTGTGGGCATATATTTCTTTGTTCATTGTGTGGGGGCTTTGGGCTTTCTATGGATGCGAGCTCTGCAAATCACTTAAACGGAGACAGAAAGGCTAGGCCCTATCTCTGCAGACGTGTTCTGTTTACCTTCTTCACCAGGCAGGAATGTGATTCTGTAGAGCAAGCAGATAACTGTTGTGCAAAATACTGTCTTGGCACCCCGGGCTGGGCCCCTCTCGGCTTAGACAAAAGTATGCGAGGTCAGGGATACGTAGCTGCAGCCCTCAGAGTGTCTGGAGGCCTGAAACCTTAATTCGGAGACTGGCTCAAGCTGAGCCACAAAATGGGTTCATCTCGATTTTAAAAGTGCACAATGCAAACACATGGGCAACATGGGCCTCAGTGCAGAATTAACGTTTCTTTCATAAAAGACTTGGTGACTGACATTCTAATGTGGGACGTAAATGCAGAGGCCTCATTATTCAGGCCACAAAGGGAAAATGCATGGGGGACATGGACATACACTAAACGTGGGGTACACGCAGGGGACACATTGGCCATGTAAAATTTCATTTTCCTCAATCCCTCCTTGTCACCTACTGTACCCTTCAGGACACATCTATATTCATGAGACCGTATATCTGATCATACAGCATCATTTTTTCATCTTTGATCTTTTGTATACGTGGATGTGGAACACAGGCAGTGGCACACAGGCCGCAAATCGCCGGGCCACACTGCAGACAGAGACAGCAGCCGAATATCATAAGCAGTATCATTCCTAGGAACGACAACACTTTCCATCCCCATGCCGATATTACACTCCAGAGCCAACTGGACCAAGTCCATGTGCCTGGGTCTTGATGTATATCATGAGCAATTTTGTGGAGCCTTGTTATTGCTGTGTACACAGATGTTATACAGGTTATGGTATGTTATGTTATACAGGTTTTTTGTATAGCGTGCGGCTACTCGAAAGAGTGTCCCGACGCTTTGAATTGCACACTAATCTCATAACACAACAGGGAAAATGAACAGAAACAGCAAAATGAGGAAACCTAATAGGACCTGAAACTAAGAAGTAAAAAGCCAAGTTTTAAGCCCCTTCCTAAAGGCCAACAAGTTAGGGGTGCTGCGCAGGGACACAGGCAATTTGTTCCACAGCTGAGGCGCTAATAATTTGAAGGAGCGGCCACCGATGCGAGCTCTCTTCACGCGGGGCACTACAGCAAAGAACAGGGCTTCAGACCTAAGCGATCTGGCAGGAAGGTAAAAGGACAGCCTTTTCTGAAGATATTTTGCTCCGGAGGTGTGCAAGGCTTTGTGAGCCAGGGTGAGAGTTTTAAAAACTATCCGCTTCCGGACAGGAAGCCAGTGCAGAGCCTCCAAGAGGCCCGAGGCTCTGGCACGGCGAGATAGTCCAAAAATAGCACGTGCTGCCGAATTCTGAACAACCTGTAATCGTTGAAGCAGGTATTCAGGCAGGCCGAGATAGAGGACGTTGGAATAGTCTATTCTCGAGCCTATAATCGCCTGCACCGTGATCTTCCTGTGTTCCTCCGATAACAAGGGAAGGAACTTGCGAAGCATCCGGAGTAAGCCAAAGCAGGTGCCAGTGAGACCGATTACCTGCGAGCGTAGTGTGAGGCCATTGTCGATCTTAATCCCAAGGTTTTTAGCTACCTGGGACGAACCTGCTGGTGGAAACATGTTCTCAGGCCACCACACTTTCCAATCCGGGTCCGAGCTGCACCCAAAAAAGAGGACCTCGGATTTATCCGAGTTGCACTTGAGGCTGTTATGATGGAACCACTGAAACACAGCCTCAAGGCAACCCTGGATCCTACCTCCATCGAAGTCCGCACCCCTCTCACAGGTGAAGAGGAGCTGGGTGTCATCGGCGTAAGAAACGATCTGGGCCCCGAAGGACTCCGCTAGAGCCGCCAGAGGGGTCATGAAGATATTAAATAGAGTTGGGCTCAGGACAGAGCCCTGAGGAACTCCGACACCCAATGGCGACATCTCGGCGGAGCAAGCAGAAGCCCAGACCGTTTGTCGACGACCTGCCAGGAAAGATCGAAACCACTGGAGCACCGTCCCTCGAAGACCAATCTCTGAGAGTCTAGCAAGCAGACCCTCATGAGGGACGGTGTCAAAGGCCGCCGACAGGTCTAGCATCACCAGCATCGCTCTCCCACCCGAATCCAGCACCTCCTTTATCGCCTCCGAGACTTCCAGGAGGGCTGTTTCGGTGCTAAGATTGGCGCGTTATTTGGAATGAAAACGCAGCAACTGGAGCCAATCACTCTACAAGCCCCGCCCCTATCCGCCAGGATGACGTCAAGAACAAGGCGGTTCTGAAGAACAACAAGTCTCATGGCAGACTGCTCCTGGGTCAAGTTCGCCAGGGCAGATGCAGTATCATTCACTACTGCTTCCAGAGTTCTTGTTAACCTGCGTATGAGTTTACTGTTTTGGACGGGACCTATGAAGAAAAAGAATCCTCTATTGAAATCTGTATATTGCTCCCAAGCTGTCTCAGTCGGATCAATCACTGGGGAATCGGTCTCTCTCCTGTGTCTAACATGCTCTAATCGTGAATCTCGATGATAATTGGATGGGGCCAGAAAGACGGGTGGCAGCAGGAACGCTATATAGCATGTCCCACCCCAGTTTAAGGGAAGATGTACATAGGCTGTCTGACCGCAAATGAAATAGGTATGGCGAGATGTTTTGAAAGAAGACTTTCCTTTATCATTAAACTCGACTACAGCATTACACTCGCTGTGTCCCATATGTACTGATCCTTTCTTTCTAAAGCATAAATCACCTTTCACTGGTAGGACTGAAATAGTCGGTGGACCTGCATTTTGCATGGGCTGAACATTCAGAATCATAAAGCTGAGGGAAGCATCTCCTTGCTCGTACTCTTCATTTTCTAGATCGGTCCCCTTCCTTTGGGGGAGTCCGTCTTCGTCTGGAAAACATGCCTCATTCATTACTTTATTCAAATTTCCCCATATCCAGTCACCCTGGTAAACTGTGGACTTTCTGTCTAGTGATGACATTAAGGCAAACCATGCTCCGCACGAACCATTGTGGGAGAACAGAAAAGGGAAGAAGGGCAGAACTCCCTTCGTCTTTTGATAAGGCGGGAGTTGGCCACATACCCAGCAATCAGTCGCATTGCTGGTCTGATGAGAACGGTGCAACATCCGAATAAAACTATTGTTGCGCAGGGCTAGTCGATATGACAGTTCACGGGGTGGCAGATCACTAAATGTATGCTCTATGGTGTCATTAATGGAAGAGTGTATACGTGAGGCAATAGGAGGAAAGAAAACATGTAGTATTAAGCTGATACAGATTATAGTGATGCACAGAAGAGACAGAAAAATCAGAGTTACTATACATCTACTACGTTATATCTTGCAGTATTTTTCTTTCAATTTGCTCTTTTTACTATTCTGGTCCGCGATCCTATACATGTCAGAAATCCTGTCTAACCGATTCACCACCTAGTGGACTTAAACAATTAAACGCTGTCTGACTTTCTAGATCGTAATTTGGACCTGTACTCTTGCTGTGGAGTCTTTTCTAGCAAAGGGGGCTCAAAGTCTGTAATGTCATTGTTCTTTATTAAAGTTCCAGAGTCTCCAAAGTACTTTTTGCAATGATGGGCATGGAGCCATCCTTTTCTCCCTTCGACCTTGATCGCTGTCCTCGTGGTCAGTAACACTAATTTCGGCGTCTTCCAACGCGGCTCAAGGGGGCTTGATCGATCAAAATTCTGGACGAGGACGAAATCACCAAGGATTTTGGCGTGCTCCTTGACCTGGGTGTTGTCAGGGAAGGCGGCGGCAACCTGTGAACGACAAGAGAGTAGTGCAGACATCAAGGAAGCCAGGTAATCTGTCAGCATGTTACTGTCAACATCAGTTATTTTCTTAGGCATAGGCGTACCCCACATATTCGGCGGTCTACCGAAAACCACTTCATATGGTGATAGGCCTGTTCTGGAATGAGCTACCATATGCATGTAAAAGAGGGCAACCGGCAAGGCTACCATCCAATCCACACCTTTTTCTGCACAGATCTTTGCTAATTTCGTCTTTATCGTCTGATTATGCCTTTCTACAAGGCCTGCTGCTTCAGGGTGTCGTACACAATGAAACTTCCAACTATATCCTAACAGAAGGGACACTTGTTTAATTAATTCAGAAGAAAAAGGCTGACCATTGTCTGAGTACACGACACGGGGCAATCCGTATCTAGGGAAGAATTCACGCACCAATTGCCTGGCTGTTGTCACAGCAGTATAATCTGGGACTGGATACGCTTCTGTCCATCTAGTCAGTGCACACACAACTACCAGGACATACTTGTAACCTCTACATCTGTCCATTTGGATATAATCCATCTAGAGGACCTCAAAAGGATGGTCAGGAGGATGAAATCCGCCTTGTTCCACCGGAATGCCTTTACCTGGATTGAACTGGCAACAGATCATACATGTTCGTACTTTCTGTTTCGCTGCTGCACGCAGGTGCTTGTTAAACCAGATATTCTGTAAGCTGTCTAACATTGCCTTCTCTCCCAAGTGTGCTGGACTATGTGCTGTGTTTATGATCACTTGTACCATGGAATCAGGGAGAAACCTGTAGCTTTGCCCTTAGTCATCCAACCTTGGTCAGTCTGGACCCCTCCTTGTTCAGTCCATTTCTTTATTTCAACTGAAGTGGTATGTGTCTGTATGTCGAGTACATCTTGAGAAGGATCCCTGACTGTCATACTTTTTGTCATACTTTTTGTCAGTAATGGTACCTCTGTCTTTGTTGTGTCTGTTGGTGTCTGGGCTGTAAGTTTAGCAGTTCGGTCTGCCAGGTCATTACCCTGGGAAATGGTGTCTGTAACTTTGGTGTGTGCTTTGCATTTCAGGATGGTTATGGCTGCAGGTAAATGTATTGCTTCCAACAGGGCCTCAATAAGTGGGCCGTGCTGAATTTTGGCACCATGAGAGGTCAAGAAACCTCTCTCCCTCCACAGGACTCCGAAGTCATGAAGTACGCCAAAAGCATACTGTGAGTCTGTATAAATGTTCACTTTCAAGTTCTTAGCTCTTATGCAGGCTTGTGTCAGAGCGATGAGCTCTGCTGCTTGTGCTGACAGTGTGTCTATTCTTTGTGTCTCTATGACTTCAGTAGCAGTGGTCACGGCATATGCTGCCACTAACTCTCCCGTACTCGTCCTCATGCATGATCCATCTACATAGAGTGTCAGGTCAGGGTCTGGAAGTGCAACGTCTGTCAGGTCTTGTCTTGGTTTCGTCACTATATTCATTACTTCCACACAGTCATGTGGTGCGGTGTCTACTGTACTTGAGGGCAAAAGTGTAGCAGGGTTCAGAATGTTACATCGTCTGATCTCTATGTGTGGCTGAAATAACATCAGTTCATATCCTGTCAGTCTCGCTACAGTCAAGTGTTGTGTCTGTGTCCTGTTCAAGAGAACTTCCACTGCATGTGGTACCTGTACTATCAGGGGGTGTCCCAACACTATCGAATCACTTTGTCTTATGGCTAGGGCTGTTGCTGCAACTGATTTCAGGCACGCAGGCAGAGCCTGGGCCACTGGATCCAGTGTACTAGAAAAATAAGCACAAGGCTTGTGTTTTCCTGCTTGATCTTGTGTGAGGACAGATAATGCTGTTCCATCCCGTTCAGTTACGAAAAGCATAAAAGGTTTGCTGTAACTAGGAGTCGCTAAAACTGGCGCTTGACATAAGGCTCTTTTTAATTCTTCAAATGCCAAGGTATGTTCTTGTGTCCAAGGGAGGACAGTCGAAGGCGCTGCCTCCTGTGTTGTCAACTGTATGAGCGGTTTGGCTAGATAGGCATACTGGGGAATCCACTGTCTGCAGTATGAAGTGAGGCCAATGAAGGCCCACACTTCCTTTTGTGTCTTGGGCTGTGTAAGGTTAGCAATTAACTGAATACATTCTTGTGTCAGCTGTCTACCCCTCTTGGACAGCAAGTGTCCAAGGTACACCACTTGCTGTGCACAGAATTGTAACTTTGAAGGAGACACTTTGTGCCCCTTGTCTGCCAGAAAGTGTAAAACTGTCAGTGATGCATCTTCACATTCTGTTTCTGAACGTGCTGCAATTAGGATGTCGTCTACGTACTGGAGCAGTGCAGTGTTGGTAGGCATATTAATACTGTCCAGTTGTCTTTTTAATGCTTGACTGTAAATGCTAGGACTCTCTGTAAAACCTTGGGGAGCTCTCACAAATTTAAAACTGCGTCCTTTTAGACTGAATCCGAAAAGGTACTGGCTGTCTGGATGAATCGGAATGCTGAAGAAAGCATTCTTCAAGTCAATGACTGTAAAGAACGTTGCCTCAGAATCAATAGCAGTCAGTAATGAAGAAATGTCTGGGACCACTGGGTATTGAGGGACTACACATTTATTCAATTCTCGAAGGTCGACAACTAGTCTGTAAACTGATGGTGCATTAGGGTCTGATCGTTTAAGGATAGGAATGACAGGTGAGTTACATACATTCGAGTCAGTCTCCACCACCACCCCTTGTGCAATGAGTTCGTCAATAATTTTCAATAAGGCCACTTCGGCATCAGGTGGTAACTTGTATTGTCGTATACGTGGTAGTACTACTCCTGCTTTGAGAGTAACACGGTGTGGTGTTATGTTCATGTAACCTACGTCAGTCGGACCTTGTGCCCATAGGTGCTGTGGTACATTCTGGAGTCTGTGTTCAAAATCTGTCAACACATAATGTCCCTTAAAATCACGTAAGAACAGTCGTACTCCCTCCGGAGAACAACATATAACTGCTCCTAATTCTTTTAATGTCTTTATACCAAGTAAGTTTTCTGGACATGATTTAGTAAGTAGCAAGTCTGTGGTACGTGACAGTGGACCGACCCCAAGGGAGACTGGTTTCGATACTTCATTAACAATAGGCTTTCCTGAAAATCCCAGGGAAACATTCTGTGAGCCCGAGAGGGGTGCCCCTGGAACCTCGTCATGGCTGATGGTAGTTCTGCTCGCCCCTGTGTCAATCAGAAATTTTCTGTCTTGTCCCAGTACACGACTATGTACATAAGGACCCTCTTGATCTACAGGAACCTCAATAAGGGGCAAGCCAACTTCCCTCTCTAGGCTGTTTCATGAGAACGATTGGTATTCTGGATAGTCTGACTGTGTGTACTGATACATTTGCTGTGTGGCATGAACTGGCGGTGGTGGTGGAAAAGTCGCTACTCTCTGTTGGGTGTTCTGTTGGGTGCTATTTTGCGTACTATTGAGCCTAGGAATGTGTGGTCGTTCTTTTGTCTTGCCTGTAGCAATATTGTGTTTCAGGACAGCACAATCCTTTACACAGTGACCTTGTTGTTTGCAATAATTACAGTTCCCCTTGACAGGTATCGTGCCATTTTTGTTCGTGTTTGCCGGTACCGTTTGGGCAACCAGCACCTTCATTTTTGTCTCTTTCATGCGTCTCTTTTCCTGATCCTGTTCTTCTCTAATCCTATTCTGGTGATATTGTAGCATTTGCAACATTTGTGAGGGGCTGTTTGCTTGCCAAGTACTCTCAACCTTCAGTACTCTATTCTTGATCTGGGGTACGGAATTCTCTACTAATTTGCTCACGAAAAGATGAGGATATGATTCGCTACTGGGCTTAAGGCCACTATTAATAGCAACCGCAAAACAACAAAGGGTTGGCTCTAATCAGTATGGCTGAGCCGGTATCCAAAATAACAGAGAGAAATTGCCAGTACTGATAACAAAGGGTGATTAACGTATTATTTGACACAGCACCTGAAAATATCATTCAAGACTGGGAGCTTATTAGTAGCTTTTTTAGGTTTCGCCTATTACCATTCGCTTGCGAATGGAATAGGCGAAAATTCAAGGGCTTGATCTACTAGTGAAACCACTGCAGTTTCTTTACAGTGCATGTGAGGGCACGTGACCACAAAAGCGGGTCACGTGACCACACAAGCACGAGCATCTCCCTAATCCGCCTGCCTCCCCTCGCTCGCATTCACGCCCCCCCACCAGGCTCTCCCGCCCCCCATCAGGCTTCCCTCCTAATCAGCCTGCCTCCCCTCGCAAATTCACGCCCCTACCAGGCTCTCCCGCCCCCATCCGGCTTCCCTCGAGCATCTGCCTGCCACACTTCTCCTCCCCGGCTCTCCCGCCCCCATCCGGCTTCCCTCCACGCTAAGGACACCTTCGGTATGCATGCCACTGTGAGGTTTGAGCTACCCCGCCCCCTCATCCACCCAACACGACTTTGCCGTGTTATGCAGCACAACACCTCTTTGTGTGCGCAAGTCTTCCGGTGATATGTCATCGACGCTGTAAATATGATATATAGCCTATTTACCAAAAACATACATTGAACTGGTGAGACAGCGTGACTGTAACAAGCTGTTAGCACCCGCTGTATAAGGCGATGTCGCCCATCACTCTTTTTTGAAATATTGACTTATGCGAGGCGGAGCTATTTATTGTATAGGAGGCTCGAACCTTCGTTTACATCACCAAAGTCGGTAGCGCTAGCCGTCAGACCATATCCTCTCCATGCCATCACGGCTGTAATTATAAGATATATAGCCTGTTATGGCATCCCTGTAAATATTTACACAACTTTATTTAAAAATGTGGACTTGTAGGCTTGTTGTCCTAAAATGGTACGTGAATTCCATGTAAAGCAGCAACTTTATTCAAAAATGTGTGACTATCAAGCTGTAAATGTGGACGGAATGTAATTTCAGCACATGAATGCACATGGACTTCTTGTCCTGTCATCCATCTCTCTTTTATGAAAAGATGTCGTCCAACATGGACTTGTCGGATTGTTGTCCTAAAATGGCACGACTTTGCCGTGTTATGCAGCACAACACCTCTTTGTGTGCGCAAGTCTTCCGGTGATATGTCATCGACGCTGTAATTATATGATATATAGCCTGTTATTTACCAAAACATACATTGAACTGGTGAGACAGCGTGACTGTATCACGCTGTTAGCACCCGCTGTATAAGGCGATGCGACATCACTCTTATTTGAAATATTGATTTATGCGAGGCGGAGCTATTTATTGTATAGGAGGCTCGAACCTTCGTTTACATCATCAAAGTCGGCAGCGCTAGCCGTCAGACCATATCCTCTCCATGTCATCACGGCTGTAATTATAAGATATATAGCCTGTTATGGCATCCCTGTAAATATTTACACAACTTTATTAAAAAATGTGGACTTGTAGGCTTGTTGTCCTAAAATGGTACGTGAATTGCATGTAAAGCAGCAACTTTATTCAAAAATGTGTGACTTTCAAGCTGTAAATGTGGACGGAATGTAATTTCAGCACATGAATGCACATGGACTTCTTGTCCTGTCATCCATCTTTCTTTTATGAAAAGATGTCGTCCAACATGGACTTGCCGGATTGTTGTCCTAAAATGGTGCGTGAATTCCAGGTCAAACCGAGCATCTATTTACACGTTGGCATCGCTAGTCACCCATCACTCTTTATGCTAGCGCGATGTAATCGCTAGCGATGTACATGTGAATGCGATGTAGTAGCATGCGTTGTGAAGCCGGTCGCGATGTAATAGTCGCGTTGCGCTGGCATCACGATGCGGTACATCCGTTGTAACGGTTGTTTCCCATGACTTCCAGCGCATGCTCTGCTCACCCACAGACTGGGCTTTTGACCATTTCTGGTGAGACAGCGTGACTGTAACACGCTGTTAGCACCCGCTGGCCAGTCCTGCCTTCTGCTGTCATGACAGTTACCGAGTCCATAAACATGCCCAATGTCCCCCACCTCCTGACCGACAAGCAGTCCTGCTTTCTTTCTAAAACCGCATAAAGGCAGTATGCTTTACCGCATAAAGGCAGTATGCTTTCCCCACCTGGACCGAGCGTTAGGAATCCATGAAATATGCTGCTGCTTCGGGTGATTCACAAAAGATAACAATTTGTTTGTTTGTGTTGTCCTGCTTTTGTTTGATCTCCAAGATGCGGCTGGTGGGTTTGAAACGGGGTAAATTACCAGAGGCCATGTGAGGTTTGAGCTACCCCGCCCCCTCATCCACCCAACACGACTTTGCCGTGTTATGTAGCACAACACCTCTTTGTGTGCGCAAGGCTTCCGGTGATATGTTGATTTCTGGTGATAAGCAAATGCCCCACACTCTTAAAAATAGTGTTTGGTTTAAGGCAATCTATATGCTGCCCAGTTCTGCCAGGTACCATGCACCATGGATTAGGGTAGCTAATTTTAGTGTTGGTTCCCGCATTACCTCACTAAAATGTAACTTCACGCTTTTTGAAGCTCCCCTCTGACAGAATCGCTCTGGCACTTCAGCTTGCTCTTAGCTGTACACCCAGAGTCTTCTCTGCTGTGTTCCCCAGGCAGTGCGAGACACAGCCCATGGTGGGGGAGAGGTCACTGGTTGCCATACATACTAGTCATTTTTGCCCGCTTTTGTAAAAAACAAAAAAACACCTTTGTGTTAGCATTATAGTTTATTATCTGTATTTTGAATCAAATGTGCTCAAACGCATTCCTTCGCCCCGTAGAACTGTCTCCCAGTTTAAATGTATTAACTCATTCACACACATGCACTAATCACAGGAATTTAAATCTAATCAATGACACCTGATCCTCCTTTGGACATGCACCTTTGTTGTTTGCTACTTACATTGAAAACACCTCTCTAGCTTTATGGGAACGGATAACATATTTTCCTTCTAGAATTTTCTGTTTTGTCAGCTATGCTAGTTTCAGTAGTGCAATAACTATATACTGGCATATAACATTTTTAAATGGAATTGCAATAAGTTCAAGTTGTTTTTCTTGTTTGACATTTTCGTCTGTGTTGCCACCATGCATCTGTGAGCCACTTTGTGCGCCAGCCGGCTCCTCTCCGCCCCCTTCCTTTCATGGGCCTCTGCATTTCGATCTTTATCTTTGATGAGTCTTCCTTCCTGTGCTCCGTCACCGCCACAAATGCCTGCAGTCTCTTCAACCACTCCACAGAGCCACATTAAACTATAAAACAGCCCGAAATACCCACAGTGAAAAACGCGTGCCACAATTAAATACCCACAGTGAAAACAAGCACTGGCGTTGCCAATAGGTTTCGCATTTGGAAAGTTGGAGCTATTGGTTTTGTAAATGACATTTTATATTTATATATCGTTATTGGCATTGTCGATAACAATATATAAATATAAAATGTCATTTACAAAACCAATAGCTCCAAATTTCCAAATGCGAAACCTATTGGCAACGCCAGTGCTTGTTTATTTTGTTTGAGTTTTATCAAAAAAGCGCAACTAGTTTCATAAAAGAACTTATTCAAAGAAATAAACAGCTAATACATGCTGAGAACGAAATGGAAGTTTGGGAAATCATTCACCATATCAAACATGTCACAGACATACAACAATCAACCATTCAGGGGTGGTAAGGGATGATTACAAAGGACTATAAAAGTGCATGACATACAATATTTACAGTGGAAAAACAAGGACAAAAACACGGGAGAAAGAGGGCCACAGTCTGCAAAGTAATTGAAAAAATATCACTAGGAAATTTTTCAAACAACGAGTACATTCCCTTATCAAATTAGTATATTCTCAGTATTTTTTTAAATCAGAGGATAATGTACAGAAAATAGTGATAAGCGACTTTCTTGATGAGCTTATCACTCATGCAGACTACAAGGTGGCAAGGGCCTACGCGTTTCGAATCCTGCTGGTCTCGGGGGATTCTCTTCAGGGCCTTTTATTCTCTCTAAGAAAAAATGAAGGAAAAAAGGAAAGTTTGTGAGAGGGAAGTTTTCATTCAATGGATCAACATCAGATTTCTCACTCGGCTAGCACCCATTCCTACACAAGCTTACCAAATAGCAGATATGCAACCGTGTAAAAAAAGTCACAGCTTCTTGGCTGGAGGGGGTAATCTGTACCTAAAATGGTTGAGACAGACAAGGATTCAGATTGGGGACTAATCAGGGTGGCTGAGATGTAGGGTTTTTTTTTCAAGGCTTTACCTACCTTGTTATTCAACGGGAACGCAGTACTGGAGTTGGAATCAGAACATAGGAAAAGACGGGCGTTCTACCTGTAATTTAATCAGTGAGCATATGGTTAGAGCGCGTTTTCCCTTTAGCAGTGGGCGAGTGGTTATAAAGTAACTACGAGGATTCTTACCTACTATAGTTAAACCTTTATTTGGGTATTCGTCGCCGTGGAAATATGCGTACTGGCACGAAGTCTGTTTAGGAATAAAAACGGGGACTTCAGTTTACAAATGCCGCCGGAAGAGGTAGCGGTAGCTAAAAAAACTACTATATTACCTTACCGGAATCACTGGGGATCCAGTCGGTATTTGCTTGAACCAACACTTTTTTCTTGGTTTGTTTAGAAAGTCTGAAAAGAAACCAACAGAAGCCCTTGAGAATGGATAATGCGTTGGCCGCCAGTTGTTTAACAGAACGATAAAGAAAACAGTGCGGCTTACCAAATCATTCATTAAAGGCGTGGTCCGCGAAGCGCGGCTCGCTGTTTAAGAAGGATTCAGAAAACCTGAAAAGATTAAAGTACCGGGTGTCAGGAAGATAGTGTTCCGGTTAGGTGGAACTCCTTCTAAAGAAATTACTGGCGTCTTACCGTCAAAGCGGCGGTGCACGCTACGGGCATGTTGGAAAATAATTACTAAAACAGAAGATGGGGATAAAGGTTAGTTTCAAAGCAGAAACGTATGACCGTTACTCACGAGGGGACAAACCGTCTAGCAATACTCACAATAAATTTGGTTAAACCAGATCTTCGGCCGACGGCGTTTAGACGGGCGCTGCACACTGGCTCATGCGCATTAGCTAGCCGAGCCCAGGCTCAGCTGATCATATATATACTGGTCAAGAGTTAGAAAACGCCCACACTAAGCCGAGGCAAACTGCCTAGAACGGAAAACCAGGACTGGAATTACAGACATGATAGTTTAAACGGATGTTAAGGAGACACTAAGCCCAGTTATAATTTGAATATTTCGCTTAGCTCATTCAGCCCAGATACTGCTGTGTCAAATTTGACTATAAGGAAGGCTTCCCGTTTGGATAATGCCAGATTTTGATCACCACGCGGGGATTTTTTTCCACTTTAGAAATCACAGTCCATTTTAGGTCACTTACTGAATGTTGCATCCGCGTCCAGTGGAGCACCAAAGGGGCGTTTTTGACCTTTTTCCTTAGTCTAGATTTGTGTTGCGAAATCCGTTGACGGATCTCCTGATTGGTTTTGCCTATGTACAGTAAATTACAAGGGCATGTAATGCCATAAACAACAAACTTGCTCTTACAGTTACTAAAGGTGTCATGTTTCCACGAGATTCCATTGTGTTGGAAGAGTGAACCCTCAATGGAAGATTCACAACAGAGGCAGGTGCCACATCTGTGATGCCCAAGGATGGGGGGCATTCCCATCATTTGACGTAACGTCACAGGTTTAGATGCTGGCATCGCCGCCCGGACGATGTGGTTAGCGATGTTGTTCTCCCTTTTAAAGGCAAATAGGGGCATATTTACAAGACTTTCATCCAGATCTTTTACTAGATGCCAATTTTGTTTTATGACCTTTTTCAAGTGATTGGCATTAGGGCAATATGTTGTGACACAAACCTGCCGATTTAGTTCAGGTTTAGTTTTGCGTTCCAGAGTGATCTCGCGTGGGGTCCATTGCGCTCTCTTCATACAGCTCTTCACGAGTTTCTTAGGGTAACCCCTCTCACACAAATTCGATGTTAGTTTAGCTGAATGATGTTTGAAATCTTCTTTAAACGTGCAGTTCCTACGGACTCGCAAGAACTGCCCATATGGGAGATTTTCCTTGAGATTCCTAGGGTGATTACTCGTGAACATCAAAGACTTATTTCTATCGGTGGGTTTGCTGTATAAGGAGGTCGCTAATTTTCCTTCAGATGGGAAGATCTCCACGTCGAGGAATGCAATCCTACTTGTTGAACTAGAAATGCTGAATTTTATATCAGCTGTTCTATCATTCAACCATCGATGGAAATGATCAAGGGTGTCACTGTCACCTGTCCAGGTCATAAAAACATCATCAATAAATCGGAGCCATGTTCCGATGTATTGAGTGAAAGGATTGTTGTTGTAGATATACACGTTTTCATACATCGCCATGAATAGTACTGCTAATTCCGAAGCAAAGGGGCAGCCCATAGCTACCCCCTTTACCTGGTAGTAATATTCACTGTTGAAACAGAAGTAATTCTTCTTTAGGGCGAATACTGCTAAGTCCACAATGAATTTAGTGGGCACTCTCATAGGTCTCGGTCTGGAATCAAGATAATGTGTAAGTACTGCTACAGCCTCATCTTGAGGGATCTGGGTGTATAAAGCAGTTACATCCAAAGTAATTAGTCTGTCTCTGTTTTCACTGAACTCAATGTTTTCTAGCTTTTTGATAAAGTCAGTGGTATCCTGAAGATACGATTTTACATTGATCATGAAATCTTTAAGAAAACAGTCTACATATTTAGCTGCCGGTTCTAGTACTGAACCACACCCTGCCACGATGGGTCTGCCAGGCGGGTGGTCGGGATCTTTATGAATTTTAGGCAGTACGTAAAACATAGGCACTTTAGGATGTTGAATTTTAAGATATTCGAGTTCTTTTGGCCCAACAAAACCTAGACCAAAACCTTCTTGTACGATAGCAAAAAGTTCATTTTGGAGGTCTGTAGTAGGGTCTTTATTTATCTTACGATAACAGCTACTATCTTCCAGCTGTTTCATAACTTCAATGGTGTAGTCGTTTATGTCCCACACTACGATAGCACCACCTTTGTCAGCCTGCTTTATTATGACAGTGCTGTCAGTTTTTAGGTTATTTAGAGCTATCATCTGTTCTTTGGAGGTATTGAATTTCACATATTTCCTCTCTTTCTCCATAGCCAATATCGCCGACAAGACACTTTTTTCAAAGGTCAAAAGGTTTTTTGGAACTTTACTTGCTGGAGGGCAAAACGTGGACTTATTCCTAAGGCCAGTGACCTCCGTTGGCTGGTTAATGGGGGTATCCTTGAAAAACAGGGTTAATCGTAATTTTCTGCAAAATTCGATAAATTCCGACTTCATTTTGACAAAGTCAGTTCTTTTGGAGGGAACGAATGACAGGCCTTTCGCCAACAAGCTTTCCTCGTCTGATGTCAAAACTTTTTTAGATAAATTGAAAATGGGCGACGCATCTAGTTTTTGTAGTGCTGTCGTCTGGTTTTTATTTCCCACTGGATGTTGTTTCTCACTCGACCCCTGGGTAATGTTTGACCTCTCCCTAAAAAAGGGGGGTTGGACGATTGGTTTTGTTGTTGCTGGTTGGCGTTCCAGTTACGGTTCCTATTAGGGCGGTTGTAGTTACTGGAAGACTCACTGTCAGTTCCTGATGACGATGTATCACTGAAGGAAATGAACTGTTTTCGTGATCTTCCTTGGTTTCCTTGAAGGAAACGTCTAGATTCCGCTTTTGAATAAAAATCAGCTTGCAAATAAGGGTATATGTTATCTATTGAAAAACCTTTTTTATCCTTCTCAAATTGGTTCGATTTTTGAGTTATCGTATAGTCCTTAAATTCTTGGACTTCTTTGTTTACTTTCTCTAAGAGTGCCTTAGCATCAGCAATGGTCGGGTTAATGCTTATTTCGGACTCCAATTTGGAGATTTCGGCTAGTTCTTCCTTTGATATTCGGACAGCAGTCTCAACTGTTAGGACCATGAGGTCTCTACTACATTTGGTTTCTATCATAGAAAAGCCTTTTTTAAATATCGGGTCCTCTGTAAAGATTACAGGTATATTTTTAATTTGTAAACCAGCAGGGATGGTGCCTTCCCGGAGGTGTTGCAACAAGAAGTGACCATGGAGGTCTGTCCTAATCTGTTTCTTTTTAAGGCGGATCAGTTTATCAGACTCGTTGGATGTAGTTGCTGTCTCACTTAAGGTAACTGAGGAGAAAACAGGCGGGTCACTGAGGAGATTTCTGATGTGATTCTCTGAGTAGGCGAAAGTGTCTTTATCTGCCATTACTCTAGGGAAAGGGAAAAAAGAAAAAGTTTTAGAGCTTATAATAGGAAAGGACTTAAAACTAGCATGTAAGTGAAAGACAATCACACAAGAACTAAGGAAAGGAAAGGTAGCGTAAGGTCAACCTTTACTTCAAATTAATGAACAACAAAAACCTCGCGGCCTGCGCCTGCTATTATAACCGCAAAACAACAAAGGGTTGGCTCTAATCAGTATGGCTGAGCCGGTATCCAAAATAACAGAGAGAAATTGCCAGTACTGATAACAAAGGGTGATTAACGTATTATTTGACACAGCACCTGAAAATATCATTCAAGACTCGGAGCTTATTAGTAGCTTTTTTTATTTTGTTTGAGTTTTATCAAAAAAGCGCAACTAGTTTCATAAAAGAACTTATTCAAAGAAATAAACAGCTAATACATGCTCAGAACGAAATGGAAGTTTGGGAAATCATTCACCATATCAAACATGTCACAGACATACAACAATCAACCATTCAGGGGTGGTAAGGGATGATTACAAAGGACTATAAAAGTGCATGACATACAATATTTACAGTGGAAAAACAAGCACAAAAACACGGGAGAAAGAGGGCCACAGTCTGCAAAGTAATTGAAAAAATATCACTAGGAAATTGTTCAAACAACGAGTACATTCCCTTATCAAATTAGCATATTCTCAGTATTTTTTTAAATGAGAGGATAATGTACAGAAAATAGTGATAAGCGACTTTCTTGATGAGCTTATCACTCATGCAGACTACAAGGTGGCAAGGGCCTACGCGTTTCGAATCCTGCTGGTCTCGGGGGATTCTCTTCAGGGCCTTTTATTCTCTCTAAGAAAAAATGAAGGAAAAAAGGAAAGTTTGTGAGAGGGAAGTTTTCATTCAATGGATCAACATCAGATTTCTCACTCGGCTAGCACCCATTCCTACACAAGCTTACCAAATAGCAGATATGCAACCGTGTAAAAAAAGTCACAGCTTCTTGGCTGGAGGGGGTAATCTGTACCTAAAATGGTTGAGACAGACAAGGATTCAGATTGGGGACTAATCAGGGTGGCTGAGATGTAGGTTTTTTTTTTCAAGGCTTTACCTACCTTGTTATTCAACGGGAACGCAGTACTGGAGTTGGAATCAGAACATAGGAAAAGACGGGCGTTCTACCTGTAATTTAATCAGTGAGCGTATGGTTAGAGCGGGTTTTCCCTTTAGCAGTGGGCGAGTGGTTATAAAGTAACTACGTGGATTCTTACCTACTATAGTTAAACCTTTATTTGGGAATTCGTCGCCGTGGAAATATGCGTACTGGCACGAAGTCTGTTTAGGAATAAAAACGGGGACTTCAGTTTACAAATGCTGCCGGAAGAGGTAGCGGTAGCTAAAAAAACTACTATATTTCCTTACCGGAATCACTGGGGATCCAGTCGGTATTTGCTTGAACCAACACTTTTTTCTTGGTTTGTTTAGAAAGTCTGAAAAGAAACCAACAGAAGCCCTTGAGAATGGATAATGCGTTGGCCGCCAGTTGTTTAACCGAACAATAAAGAAAACAGTGCGGCTTACCACAATCATTCATTAAAGGCGTGGTCCGCGAAGCGCGGCTCGCTGTTTAAGAAGGATTCAGAAAACCTGAAAAGATTAAAGTACCGGGTGTTAGGAAGATAGTGTTCCGGTTAGGTGGAACTCCTTCTAAAGAAATTACTGGCGTCTTACCGTCAAAGCGGCGGTGCACGCTACGGGCATGTTGGAAAATAATTACTAAAACAGAAGATGGGGATAAAGGTTAGTTTCAAAGCAGAAACGTATGACCGTTACTCACGAGGGGACAAACCGTCTAGCAATACTCACAATAAATTTGGTTAAACCAGATCTTCGGCCGACGGCGTTTAGACGGGCGCTGCACACTGGCTCATGCGCATTAGCTAGCCGAGCCCAGGCTCAGCTGATCATATATATACTGGTCAAGAGTTAGAAAACGCCCACACTAAGCCGAGGCAAATTGCCTAGAACGGAAAACCAGGACTGGAATTACAGACATGATAGTTTAAACGGATGTTAAGGAGACACTAAGCCCAGTTATAATTTGAATATTTCGCTTAGCTCATTCAGCCCAGATACTGCTGTGTCAAATTTGACTATAAGGAAGGCTTCCCGTTTGGATAATGCCAGATTTTGATCACCACCGCAGGGATTTTTTTCCACTTTAGAAATCACAGTCCATTTTAGGTCACTTACTGAATGTTGCATCCGCGTCCAGTGGAGCACCAAAGGGGCGTTTTCGACCTTTTTCCTTAGTCTAGATTGTGTTGCGAAATCCGTTGACGGATCTCCTGATTGATTTTGCCTATGTACAGTAAATTACAAGGGCATGTAATGCCATAAACAACAAACTTGCTCTTACAGTTACTAAAGGTGTCATGTTTCCACGAGATTCCGTTGTGTTGGAAGAGTGAACCCTCAATGGAAGATTCACAACAGAGGCAGGTGCCACATCTGTGATGCCCAAGGATGGGGGGCATTCCCATGATTTGACGTAACGTCACAGGTTTAGATGCTGGCATCGCCGCACGGACGATGTGGTTAGCGATGTTGTTCTCCCTTTTAAAGGCAAATAGGGGCATATTTACAAGACTTTCATCCAGATCTTTTACTAGATGCCAATTTTGTTTTATGACCTTTTTCAAGTGATTGGCATTAGGGCAATATGTTGTGACACAAACCTGCCGTTTTAGTTCAGGTTTAGTTTTGCGTTCCAGAGTGATCTCGCGTGGGGTCCATTGCGCTCTCTTCATACAGCTCTTCACGAGTTTCTTAGGGTAACCCCTCTCACACAATTTCGATGTTAGTTTAGCTGAATGATGTTTGAAATCTTCTTTAAAAGTGCAGTTCCTACGGACTCGCAAGAACTGCCCATATGGGAGATTTTCCTTGAGATTCCTAGGGTGATTACTCGTTAACATCAAAGACTTATTTCTATCGGTGGGTTTGCTGTATAAGGAGGTCGCTAATTTTCCTTCAGATGGGAAGACCTCCACTTCGAGGAATGCAATCCTACTTGTTGAACTAGAAATGCTGAATTTTATATCAGCTGTTCTATCATTCAACCATCGATGGAAATGATCAAGGGTGTCACTGTCACCTGTCCAGGTCATAAAAACATCATCAATAAATCGGAGCCATGTTCCGATGTATTGAGTGAAAGGATTGTTGTTGTAGATATACGCGTTTTCATACATCGCCATGAATAGTACTGCTAATTCCGGTGCAAAGGGGCAGCCCATAGCTACCCCCTTTACCTGGTAGTAATATTCACCGTTGAAACAGAAGTAATTCTTCTTAGGGCGAATGCTGCTAAGTCCACAATGAATTTAGTGGTCACTCTCATAGGTCTCGGTCTGGAATCAAGATAATGTGTAAGTACTGCTACAGCCTCATCTTGAGGGATCTGGGTGTATAAAGCAGTTACATCCAAAGTAACTTGTCTGTCTCTGTTTTCACTGAACTCAATGTTTTCTAGCTTTTTGATAAAGTCAGTGGTATCCTGAAGATACGATTTTACATTGATCATGAAATCTTTAAGAAAACAGTCTACATATTTAGCTGCCGGTTCTAGTACTGAACCACACCCTGCCACGATGGGTCTGCCAGGCGGGTGGTCGGGATCTTTATGAATTTTAGGCAGTACGTAAAACATAGGCACTTTAGGATGTTGAATTTTAAGATATTCGAGTTCTTTTGGCCCAACAAAACCTAGATCAAAACCTTCTTGTACGATAGCAAAAAGTTCATTTTGGAGGTCTGTAGTAGGGTCTTTATTTATCTTACGATAACAGCTACTATCTTCCAGCTTTTTCATGACTTCAATGGTGTAGTCGTTTATGTCCCACACTACGATAGCACCACCTTTGTCAGCCTGCTTTATTATGACAGTGCTGTCAGTTTTTAGGTTATTTAGAGCTATCATCTGTTCTTTGGAGGTATTGAATTTCACATATTTCCTCTCTTTCTCCATAGCCGATATCGCCGACAAGACACTTTTTTCAAAGGTCAAAAGGTTTTTTGGAACTTTACTTGCTGGAGGGCAAAACGTGGACTTATTCCTAAGGCCAGTGACCTCCGTTGGCTGGTTAATGGGGGTATCCTTGAAAAACTGACAGCACTGTCATAATAAAGCAGGCTGACAAAGGTGGTGCTATCGTAGTGTGGGACATAAACGACTACACCATTGAAGTCATGAAACAGCTGGAAGATAGTAGCTGTTATCGTAAGATAAATAAAGACCCTACTACAGACCTCCAAAATGACCTTTTTGCTATCGTACAAGAAGGTTTTGATCTAGGTTTTGTTGGGCCAAAAGAACTCGAATATCTTAAAATTCAACATCCTAAAGTGCCTATGTTTTACGTACTGCCTAAAATTCATAAAGATCCCGACCACCCGCCTGGCAGACCCATCGTGGCAGGGTGTGGTTCAGTACTAGAACCGGCAGCTAAATATGTAGACTGTTTTCTTAAAGATTTCATGATCAATGTAAAATCGTATCTTCAGGATACCACTGACTTTATCAAAAAGCTAGAAAACATTGAGTTCAGTGAAAACAGAGACAGACTAGTTACTTTGGATGTAACTGCTTTATACACCCAGATCCCTCAAGATGAGGCTGTAGCAGTACTTACACATTATCTTGATTCCAGACCGAGACCTATGAGAGTGCCCACTAAATTCATTGTGGACTTAGCAGCATTCGCCCTAAAGAAGAATTACTTCTGTTTCAACGGTGAATATTACTACCAGGTAAAGGGGGTAGCTATGGGCTGTCCCTTTGCACCGGAATTAGGAGTACTATTCATGGCGATGTATGAAAACGCGTATATCTACAACAACAATCCTTTCACTCAATACATCGGAACATGGCTCCGATTTATTGATGATGTTTTTATGACCTGGACAGGTGACAGTGACACCCTTGATCATTTCCATCGATGGTTGAATGATAGAACAGCTGATATAAAATTCAGCATTTCTAGTTCAACAAGTAGGATTGCATTCCTCGATGTGGAGGTCTTCCCATCTGAAGGAAAATTAGCGACCTCCTTATACAGCAAACCCACCGATAGAAATAAGTCTTTGATGTTCACGAGTAATCACCCTAGGAATCTCAAGGAAAATCTCCCATATGGGCAGTTCTTGCGAGTCCGTAGGAACTGCACGTTTAAAGAAGATTTCAAACATCATTCAGCTAAACTAACATCGAAATTGTGTGAGAGGGGTTACCCTAAGAAACTCGTGAAGGGCTGTATGAAGAGAGCGCAATGGACCCCACGCGAGATCACTCTGGAACGCAAAACTAAACCTGAACTAAAACAGCAGGTTTGTGTCACAACATATTGCCCTAATGCCAATCACTTGAAAAAGGTCATAAAACAAAATTGGCATCTAGTAAAAGATCTGGATGAAAGTCTTGTAAATATGCCCCTATTTGCCTTTAAAAGGGAGAACAACATCGCTAACCACATCGTCCGGGCGGTGATGCCAGCATCTAAACCTGTGACGTTACGTCAAATGATGGGAATGCCCCCCATCCTTGGGCATCACAGATGTGGCACCTGCCTCTGTTGTGAATCTTCCATTGAGGGTTCACTCTTCCAACACAACGGAATCTCGTGGAAACATGACACCTTTAGTAACTGTAAGAGCAAGTTTGTTGTTTATGGCATTACATGCCCTTGTAATTTACTGTACATAGGCAAAACCAATCAGGAGATCCGTCAACGGATTTCGCAACACAAATCTAGACTAAGGAAAAAGGTCGAAAACGCCCCTTTGGTGCTCCACTGGACGCGGATGCAACATTCAGTAAGTGACCTAAAATGGACTGTGATTTCTAAAGTGGAAAAAAATCCCTGCGGTGGTGATCAAAATCTGGCATTATCCAATCGGGAAGCCTTCCTTATAGTCAAATTTGACACAGCAGTATCTGGGCTGAATGAGCTAAGCGAAATATTCAAATTATAACTGGGCTTAGTGTCTCCTTAACATCCGTTTAAACTATCATGTCTGTAATTCCAGTCCTGGTTTTCCGTTCTAGGCAGTTTGCCTCGGCTTAGTGTGGGCGTTTTCTAACTCTTGACCAGTATATATATGATCAACTGAGCCTGGGCTCGGCTAGCTAATGCGCATGAGCCAGTGTGCAGCGCCCGTCTAAACGCCGTCGGCCGAAGATCTGGTTTAACCAAATTTATTGTGAGTATTGCTAGACGGTTTGTCCCCTCGTGAGTAACGGTCATACGTTTCTGCTTTGAAACTAACCTTTATCCCCATCTTCTGTTTTAGTAATTATTTTCCAACATGCCCGTAGCGTGCACCGCCGCTTTGACGGTAAGACGCCAGTAATTTCTTTAGAAGGAGTTCCACCTAACCGGAACACTATCTTCCTGACACCCGGTACTTTAATCTTTTCAGGTTTTCTGAATCCTTCTTAAACAGCGAGCCGTGCTTCGCGGACCACGCCTTTAATGAATGATTGTGGTAAGCCGCACTGTTTTCTTTATTGTTCGGTTAAACAACTGGCGGCCAACGCATTATCCATTCTCAAGGGCTTCTGTTGGTTTCTTTTCAGACTTTCTAAACAAACCAAGAAAAAAGTGTTGGTTCAAGCAAATACCGACTGGATCCCCAGTGATTCCGGTAAGGAAATATAGTAGTTTTTTTAGCTACTGCTAACTCTTCCGGCGGCATTTGTAAACTGAAGTCCCCGTTTTTATTCCTAAACAGACTTCGCGCCAGTACGCATATTTCCACGGCGACGAATACCCAAATAAAGGTTTAACTATAGTAGGTAAGAATCCACGTAGTTACTTTATAACCACTCGCCCACTGCTAAAGGGAAAACCCGCTCTAACCATACGCTCACTGATTAAATTACAGGTAGAACGCCCGTCTTTTCCTATGTTCTGATTCCAACTCCAGTACTGCGTTCCCGTTGAATAACAAGGTAGGTAAAGCCTTGAAAAAAAAACCCTACATCTCAGCCACCCTGATTAGTCCCGAATCTGAATCCTTGTCTGTCTCAACCATTTTAGGTACAGATTACCCCCTCCAGCCAAGAAGCTGTGACTTTTTTTACACGGTTGCATATCTGCTATTTGGTAAGCTTGTGTAGGAATGGGTGCTAGCCGAGTGAGAAATCTGATGTTGATCCATTGAATGAAAACTTCCCTCTCACAAACTTTCCTTTTTTCCTTCATTTTTTCTTAGAGAGAATAAAAGGCCCTGAAGAGAATCCCCCGAGACCAGCAGGATTCGAAACACGTAGGCCCTTGCCACCTTGTAGTCTGCATGAGTGATAAGCTCATCAAGAAAGTCGCTTATCACTATTTTCTGTACATTATCCTCTGATTTCAAAAAATACTGAGAATATTCTAATTTGATAAGGGAATGTACTCGTTGTTTGAACAATTTCCTAGTGATATTTTTTCAATTACTTTGCAGACTGTGGCCCTCTTTCTCCCGTGTTTTTGTGCTTGTTTTTCCACTGTAAATATTGTATGTCATGCACTTTTATAGTCCTTTGTAATCATCCCTTACCACCCCTGAATGGTTGATTGTTGTATGTCTGTGACATGTTTGATATGGTGAATGATTTCCCAAACTTCCATTTCGTTCTCAGCATGTATTAGCTGTTTATTTCTTTGAATAAGTTCTTTTATGAAACTAGTTGCGCTTTTTTGATAAAACTCAAACAAAATAAAAAAAGCTACTAATAAGCTCCCAGTCTTGAATGATATTTTCAGGTGCTGTGTCAAATAATACGTTAATCACTATTAATAGCAAAGCATTTCTCGAATCTAGAATAGAAATCACTTGTGTCCTCGTCTTGTTTTTGTTTACAGGCTGAAATAACATCCCAATCTTCCTTTTTAGTAATCAATAATCTTGGCAAAACCTGTATTAGGAGTTCAGGTAGTTCTTTAGCTTTGTCCCCAAGACCAACCCCTGGAAGCCTGGCTTTATCCTCTGTTTCCAATTCTGTCCAACTTAACTTTTTCTCTCCCACCTCCCAGTCTTTTTCCTTAAGCTTTTCATAAATACCTGCAGGCAACAGTACTTTCAATAGTTTCAGAATGTCAGCGTACGTGTAATCTCCGATGCGGAGAATGTCTTTTAAATCTCAATGAAACCCCCTCGGATCTTTATCATGGCAGGGCAACATCTTTTTCATTTCTAGTATTTCTAATTTCGTCAAGGGGGTGTAAACATACACTCGTTGAAGCTCACCGTTTGCATTTTTGACGGGATGTACCTCTCGTAGGGGGTTCTATCTATCTATGTATAGGCGCTTTCTGTCGTGGTGTGGGGCGGGAAGCATGCATGTGGTCAGAGAATTTAAGTACTTATGTCGTTGATCCAAGATGACGTTAATTAATTCAGTACCCAGGCCTGTCCATCTTTCTAGAAGTATGTCGTCCAGTAATTTATACAATGGACCAGGATCAGTATATTGATGCTCATACAACGTTATTAAATGTTGGACCATGTAAATACCGGCCAAACGCTGTTCGTTCGGCGGAAGGGTAAAGAAAGTCTGGGCCACTATGCCATTGCTATATATGTTAGAATTGGACACCCACTGGGTGGCTGACCGGGCCAATTCCATTTCGTGTGGGGTGTGAGATCGCTCGCTCTCTATCCGTCGTTTCAGGGCTTTTTCAGTAGCTTGAAATAGATTCTCAAGGGAATATATTTCTTTTATAGCCGGCCCCTGTTTACGGTAGTCGAGGCACTTGGGCCTGTCAAACTGTCGTGCTTTGCCTACATAATTCATTTTGTCCTTCGCCTTGTTTACCTCTAACTCTTCCGTTGATGACCCATTCTTCTCGTCAGACTCTACTCTGTGTATTGCTAATATTTCCTTTCGTACTTTCTTTTACATGCTATCTGTCTGTCCCTGTTTATCATGCCGACCGGCATCTATGTTATCACTCCATTCGATCAACCCAGGCTTTACATCCCCGTCTCCTTCGTCTTGTTCCCTGATCAGGCAGTTAATAATAAAACGGAGAATGTGATTCTTGACCCCCACCTTTCTGTGTTCCATGGCTTGTTCTATACTCTCGGGTCCCTCCCCCGTCCTAATGAAACGATATATATTATCTAGGTGCTCTTTCATGTCTGGTAGTGTGTCCAAATAATCGACGGCCTGTCTTAGTCTTAGTGAAATCACGAGCATTGAGCCCTTTCCTGGTTCTGGATCGTATTTACAGTGAGGGATTGCTACATCTACAGTAGGCGTTGGCCCTCCCTCCCCCTACGGCCCCTTGTCTTACGTTGTCTTTCACGAGCTGCTGGAGCTGATCCGCTGGTGGGGGCGGAGGGAAATCTGCGTTTACGTAGTCCGGTGCGGACTCTTCTACATAGGAGGAAATAAAAGCCTCAGATGGTGTCGGCTTTATTCTACGTACTCTATAGGGTACAGGTGGTGGCGTTCGTGACCTACGGGGTGTTTCTGAGGGGGTCACTCTAGCTAGTTCTTCTGAGAGAATGGGATAAATACCAGCAACAACGGCATTTCTTTCTCTATCAGCCTGTTCTGCCTTGACCCGTCCCTCCTCCTCCCGCAGTTCTTTTTCTTTGGCTTTTTCCGCTGCTTGTTTAGTTCTCTCTGCTTGGTGGAATTCTTTCTCTGTTCTCCTATGTGACTCTTTGCGCCATAACTCAATGGCATCTTTCTGAGAGGGTCTTGATTTCTTTTTCCATAACGCTTCCTCTACTCTCATAATGCATTCAGAATCCCATGTTCCCGAAGCAGGCCATCGGTACTTCTCCTCTAAATCCTTCGTGTAATCTACCCATAAGTCTAAAAACAATATGGCATCTAGCCCGTGCTTATTATACATAAAATGACCAGGTGTGTCTCTAGGCGGGATGTTAACTGACTCTTCTAATATTCCTTTCCTGGTCCCTATCTGACGTAACTTTGAAAACAGTGGCATGTTGAAACCAACACAATGAAAACACAAAAAGCGGGGGAAAGCAGGAAAACACAATACACACAAAAATAGACTGCCTGAAACAATCATTAACACTAAAACATTACACACTAAAACAGATACAGTTTAACCTGATACATGTAATTGAAAACAGTTAACTTTATGCAGTGGAATACGGTACAACCATACCGGTCTCGTAAAGAGACACGTCTTTACCGTGCCCACGTTTACCGTGAACCCGTCTTTACCGTGTGCGTGTGAACGGACACGTCTTTACCGAGTTCAAATAAATGAACCCGTCTTGAACTTTATGCGTTCCCAATAGTGGTACTCACCGGGAAGCAGAACTTGAAGGCCTCGGAAACTTGATACTGCGCATGCGCCACGGAACAGGTGGACCTTCGGAAACCTCGGACCTTGCTCTCTCTCGGGTTGGGCTCTGGTTGGGATGATCCGCAATCCTCACTGCCTCGTGTGGATGCCTGGTCGCAGTCCGTCCTCCTCGTGGGCCTGAGGGAGTAAGCAGGAAGTCCCGCTGGAGTGTGCACTTTGAAGTCTGTCACGGCTGTAGAAGGGGGCAAGGGCTGGACCTACATCTCCGGCGCGTGGGGAAGGGGATTTGTCCCTCCTCGGGCACCAGATTTATGTGGTAAATAAAGTATTAAATCAAAAAAATTATTCCCTTGGGACGTGTAAAGGAGAAGCTTAGATTTAGCTATAACATAATTGAATATGAACACACTAACTAAAAAAATTAATCAAAAATTGAATTACATAACAATTTATTGAAACAATAAAAAGACAATTTACAATTACACTGGAAAAAATGCTAAAAAGCAGTTAAAATTTAAACAATACTGTATAATATTGTGACCAGCACAAAATAGAGGACAGACAAAACTCAATTGTAAAACATACAAATTAGAAATTACAAGGCGTACATTCACAATTAAAATTTCAACATCCCCTGGTTTTATAACCTCACAATCTTATATACACCGGGGAGGAAAAAGGATGAATTGTACAAAGACTTGCGTCGACGCGTTTCGGTGGTTTGCGTATTATTGGGTGCCACCTTTATCAAGACTATTATTTTGTTGTCTGTCGTGTTACTGGATCCTTATAGGTGTCCTACAATAGATATACATACAGTTAATTATGTAAATTGTAAGAACACTCTACATAACAGTAATTCAAAGGTACAATGTCTATCCTGTTAAGAGACAGTATTATATTATGACTATTATTAATACGTGAGTTATATATTCTATGACTTCACAATTGTCTCTACGTAAAAGCTCACAGAAACACAGAGTAACTCAATTGTGGGAGCTTAATCCGGTTATGATATTTGAGACTTCTCTGATAAAACCTAGATTTTGACACAATGTTGTAAACTGGTAGCCTGATAGGCGTAGCTAGGCGGGGACAGATACTGACATGGCATCTGTCGGGACTGGCAGCAGCACAAGGAACATAAACGCCACTAACCTTACTACTTGTCCCAGCAGAGACGATGATAGATGCTAGAGCCTAGACTCCCTGCTTGCACAACCCCCAACAGAGTAAAGATATACCTCTGTCTGACTTTGTGCAAAGAAGGGAAAAAAGGAGAGAAGAAGCAGATGTGGAAACGTAGAGATGGGTGTGCTTCTCTGCGCTTCTTCTCAGAAATGGACTGGGTCTAAAGGACAGCTCTGTAACACCGTCACGGGTATCTGAAAGGGGAACAAACACACTATTACCCTTCAGGTTCACACTATACTTAATACTATTATCAAGTGAGATTATGGTATCACTCACCACAACTCCTATTGAAAGGGCTTCTAATGGAAGGTGTCCAATAACTCCTTTCCTCATCAAATGTCCTTTTTATACATAGGATAATTCCCAAAGTCTCGGACCGTCAGTTCCACAATAATAGGTTTACGCCACCAAGCAAAAATCATAAACAAACGATGCTTCTAAATCTTCTGCTCTCCTGTCGTTGTTTAACAGCACAACACGGACTCCATTTTCCCAAAAAGTATTTCAAAGTACATATATTTCATTTGCCTTGGAACTCGAGTTCAACTTTCCCTCTGACGGGCAGAATACAGATGCTTCCCTAGCGCAGCCGCGCAGGATCTATAAATGTTCTCTTAGCACTTTTAGCCTGTTATCGGCTCGCGTTAAATAGACACGCGCGCACGACAACCCGGCTAGATTACTCGCGTGTCACAGTAGCACTGATGCGCACTAGAACGACTCCGCGGCTACCCTTAACTGTACAACTCTTCTCAGAGTCCAGGATACGATTCTACAATCGGAAGGAGGCGAGCCCGCGCTCCTTCTCGTGATCACAAAAATACCGCTTGGCGAATGTCCACTTCACCACACAGTCTCCAAACACGATTCCTCTGCTAAGCGCTGAACTTCTTCTCGCTGGAATCCGGCGGGGATCACCATCCGCCCATCCCTCGACTCGAACTGCAGGAACAATTGACAAGCACCTTTCTCTGGGGAAGGAGGGGCTTAGTACTCACAAGACTCCCCCAGGGCAGTCTGGGAGTCGTAGTTTTTTGCCACATGCCCGTTTTCACCACATAGCAGGAATTCAACCCTTTCATCTTCGCAATCGCCACAGAACCCCCTCTCGAGGACAGCCGTCCCGGCGGTCGCCCAGGCTTACCAGGATACAGTTCATGAAAACGAGCAACCAACTCAGGACAATGGAGGTTACGCACCGGTTCCCAAGTCCGCTCTTCAGGGCCAAACCCTTTCCACTCTACCAAGTACTGAATCCGCCCTCGCACCATACGGGAGTCCAGAATCGAATGCACCTCATACTCCTCCTGACCATCAACCTCAACTGGAAGGGGTCTATCAGACAACCTAGTACTAACAGGACAGGGTTGGAGCAGAGAAACGTGAAAGACGGGATGGAGTCTCCAAGTATCAGGGAGTGTCAGTCATACTACCACAGGATTAATGACCCTCTCAATGGCATAGGGCCCCACATACCTAGGCTTCAACTTGTTCTCTCCCTTCAGATGTAAATGTTTTGTGGAAAGCCACACCTTATCCCCCACCACATACTCGGGAGCAGAAGATCTCCTATTGTCAGCAAAACGCTTCTGAGAAGACTGAGCGTTCACTAAACTGTGTCGTGCCTCAACTAACACCGCCCTGAGATGTGCATGATGTTCGTGTATGCTTGGCACCGGGGAGTGAACAGGCACCTCAAAAGGCAGTGCATTAGGGTGATAGCCATACAGACAGAAGAAAGGGGAACAGCCCAAAGTGGAATGAATGGCGTTGTTGTATGCAAATTCCGCCATCCATATCAAGGTAGTCCATTCCGTATCGTTCTGTAAGGCAAAGCAGCGAAGATATTGCTCCAACGTCTGATTCAGGCGTTCCGTTTTCCCGTCCGTCTGAGGGTGATAGGACGAAGAGAGCCTAGCATCAACATCCAGGATTTTACAGAGGGCTGTCCAAAAATGAGAGGTAAATTGAGTACCTCGATCGGTGATGATCACACAAGGGATCCCATGGGCACGAACTATGTTTTGCAAGAACACATGCGCCAATTCTACAGAGGTAGGCAGGCCTTTGAGGGGAATGAAATGTCCCATCTTTGTTAAATGGTCTATGACCACTAAGATCACCGTTTTCCCCTCACATGGTGGCATTTCTACGATGAAATCCATTGACACAGTATGCCATGGTTTAGGTGGAATAGGGAGTGGTCGGAGCAATCCAACAGGTTTAACATGAATGGCTTTCCCTTGAATGCAAACAGCACAGTTCATCACATAATGTCTCACAGCATCTCTCAATTTAGGCCACCAGAAGTTGCGTTCCACCCCTGCAATCGTCTTATAGATACCCAAATGTCCACCCAATGGAGAATCATGGATCCATGACAATACTTTTAGTTGCAAAGGTTCAGTGGGGACAAAAATGGCTAATCCTTGATAAGCAAGATCGTCCTTTTCCGTTCGGTGGTCAGGATCCTCCTGTATCCAACCTTGCACGTCCATATCTGCAAGTGCCACCCGCACATCATCCAGGAATTCCGGTGTAGATATCAAGGCGATCAAGGAAGATGGATTGTCGGTTTCCCGAAGGATCAGTGGAGGTTCATCTTCCTTCTCGGTACTCTGCTCTGCCGTTTCCCCGATCCGGGAAAGAGCGTCAGCTTTCCCATTTTGAGGCCCTGGTCTATATTTGATAACAAAATCAAAGTCCGAAAAGAACAGAGTCCACCTCAATTGCCGGGGAGTAAGAGCCTTGGCGGTTTTAAGGAACAACAGGTTTCTGTGATCGGTGTAAATTTCGACTGTGTGCATGGCTCCCAACAGGTAGTGCCGCCATTCCTCACACGCCCGTTTTATGGCGAGAAGTTCTTTGTCCGTAACGGAGTAGTTGATCTCGCAAGGGGTAAGTTTCCTCGGGAAATAGGCCACAGGATGCAACTTACCTGTTTCGGGGTGACGCTGTGATAGTATTCCGCCAATGGCATACAGGGAGGCATCGGTTTCCAAGACGAAAGGTATCTGTGGATCTGGGTGGCGCAGGATAGGAGCCTGTGTGAACTGTTCTTTGAGATATTGAAACGACCTCTCTGCTGCAGAGTTCCAACAAAACACAGTGTTCTTTCTCAGTAGACTAGATATGGGTTGTATTATCTTGGAGAAATCCTGGATAAACCGACGGTAGTAGTTGGCAAAACCAAGGAAACTCTGCACTGCCTTGACGTTCTTGGGCGTACCCCATCCTACGATAGCCTCCACCTTACTGGAATCCATTTGGAAGCCTTGGGCTGAGATGATGTAACCAAGGAAGGACACTTTTTTCACGTGAAAAAGACATTTTTCGAGTTTGGCGTACAAGGAATTTTGCCGTATGCGATGTAGCACAGTTTTCACATGATCCACGTGTTCTTGCAGAGTAGATGAATAGATCAAAATGTCATCTATGTACACGATGCAGAATGTCTCCAGACACCCACGTAGTACCTCATCCATGAAGTATTGGAAGGCGGCAGGGGCGTTACAGAGCCCGAAGGGCATCACAAGGTACTCGAACAATCCGAATTTAGTTCTAAACGCGGTTTTCCACTCGTCTCCACTCTGAACTCTAACCAAATGATACGCCCCTCGGAGATCGAGTTTTGTGAAGAATCGAGCTCCCTTCAGCTGGTCTAAGAGTACAGGTATAAGTGGCAGAGGGTAACGATTTTTCACCGTCATTCTGTTAATGGCCCTGTAATCAATGCATGGCCTCAATTCCTCGCAATCCTTCTTGGGAATAAAAAACATCGGCGAGGAAGCAGGCGATGTAGAATGACGGATGAACCCCGTAGCCAGATTTTCATCAAGGTAATTCTGTCATGAATTGGCAGCAGCGCAGGCTCACACACGCCACTAACCTTAGCTCAGGGTGTCCGGCAGAAACGACTTTGGAAGCTAAGCTCTCCTTACCCCACCAGATACGGAACCCACAGTGGAAGCGAAACACACTGTGCGCACACGTACCTAGCCGGGAAAGGGGAAGTGGATAAAATAATAAATGGGTAGCGATGATTCCTTGGGATCCCCCGGGGGTCTGGTCACCAAGATGCTTAGGACAGCAGGCGAGGACCCACCTAATTAAGGAAAAGTAAGGAACACAGTCAACACTACACTTCAGGTTTCTCTGACAGTATATGAAGCAATTCGTATGCACATCACTCACCGGAATCATACAAAACCCTGGCCGTGAATAGAGGACACCACAGCAAGCCTGCAAGGACTATGACTCGTTCTGTAATGAGTTCAAAACTGTGGCCTGAGGTAGTCAAAAAAGGATATGGAAAATTAGCGGTTGTTTAAAATGGCACAAACCGCTCTTAGAGTCAGCCACAAGATTGCTTCAGGGAACCCACAAGAAAACGTCCGTGGAATAATGTCTCTGTCTCTGTGTGGCAAGAACTGTCTGTGAACAAACAAACAAAACAATAAACAGTTCTGAGACTACGTCTCCCAGAAACCCTCTCTGGAGAGACAGTACAAGGAATATTAGCGCAGCGCGTCTTCAGGCAGAACGCTGCCTAATATGAGTTGCAAGAACAAGCAATCGTCCCAAGAGTGCCCTAATCTAACTAGCTAGGGACTTTTAAACAACAAGGCAGAAAACGAAAACGAGCCTGTTTTTCCGTTTTTTGAGTACTTATCAGAAAAGCGCTGACAGTTCCAAACGCTGGGTAATCACGGCTTCTCAAATCCAGGAATCTTCTAGCTTCTCGCTGGAATCCGGCGGGGAACACCTTCCGCCACTCCGATCCTCTGAACAAACAAAAATTGACAAGCACCGTCCATGAGAAGGGGAGGGGCTAATATGCCTTAGGTCTCATGGCTCTTCCTGCTTGCCCCTTGGAATGCTGGTCACTGTAGTTCACTCTGCCTCTTCTACAAACGTCCCCACACGCATACCATCTTCGGGATCTTGATAGTAGTACCATCCCTCGACCCCCGTGCACCACAATCGCTACAGAACCCCCTCTCGAGGACTGCCGACTCGGCGGTCGACCAGGCTTACCCGGATGCAGGGCATGGAACCGGTCAACTAGTTCCGGACAGTGCAGATTCCCTAAGGGTTCCCAAGACCGATCTTCCGGGCCGTAACCCTTCCACTCCACCAAGTACTGGATCCTGCCCCTCACCATACGGGAATCTAGGATGGACTGCACCTCAAATTCCTCCTGACCATCCACATCAATAGGAAGTGGAGCTACCGGGAGCCTCATACTGGGAGGGCAGGGAACCAGGAGGGAGACATGGAACACAGGATGAATCTTCCAACCCACCGGGAGCAGGAGTTTCACAGCAACAGGGTTGATCACTTCAACTATACTATAGGGGCCCACGTACTTGGGTGTCAGTTTGGTATGCCCTTTAATGTGGAGATTCTTGGTGGAGAGCCACACCTTGTCTCCTACCCCATATGTCGGTT
Organism: Lissotriton vulgaris; assembly: GCF_964263255.1. NCBI lineage: Eukaryota > Metazoa > Chordata > Amphibia > Caudata > Salamandridae > Lissotriton > Lissotriton vulgaris. Next base: position 134,226,595 of record NC_141695.1, read on the forward strand.
CGACCCTCCTTTTCCTGTCAGCGAAGCGTTTCTGCGCGGACTGGGCATCGGCCAGGCTGTTTCGTGCATCCAACAACACCGCTCTCAGATGGGCGTGGTGTTCGTGGATGCTAGGAACAGGGGAATGGACAGGCCACTCAAAGGGAAGGATGTGTGGATGGTACCCATGGAGGCAAAAAAAAGGCGAACAACCCAGTGTTGAGTGCACGGCATTGTTGTATGCGAATTCGGCCATCCAAAGCAGCACAGTCCAGTCCATATCATTCCTCAGAGAGAAACAACGAAGATATTGCTCCAGGGTCTGGTTCAGGCGCTCCGTCTTTCCATCCGTCTGAGGGTGGTAGCTGGAGGATAGACGGGCATCAATGTTCAAGGTGGTACATAACGCCTTCCAGAATCGAGAAGTGAACTGAGAACCCCTGTCGGTGATCAATACACAAGGAAGACCATGGGCCCGGACTATATGTTGAAGAAACACTTTTGCTAATTCAGTAGATGAGGGGACATCCTTCAGAGGTATGAAATGGCCCATCTTCGTCAAGTGGTCGACGACAACTAATATCACTGTCATTCCATCACAAGGGGGCATCTCGACAATAAAATCCATGGAGAGAGTGTGCCAAGGCTGGGGAGGTATGGGCAAGGGTCTCAGTAGTCCCACCGGTCGAGCATGCACAGCTTTTCCTTGCTTACAGATGGCACAATTCCTCACATAAGACCGGACTTCCTCTCTTAGCTGAGGCCACCAGAAAGAACGCTCCACGATAGCAATAGTTTTGTACATTCCCATGTGACCCCCCAGAACCGAATCATGAGACCAGGCCAAAACTCGTTGTCTTAGGGCATCGGTGGGGATAAACAGCGCAGCATCCTGGTAGGCGAGATCATCCTTTTCCGTGCGATGCTCTGGATCCTCTTGTATCCATTCAAGTACGTTCATATCTGCAAGGGCTATTTTCACGTCCTCAAGAAAGTTGTTTGACGACAGGAGAGCTACAGATCCCACGCTTGCAGCTGTTTCCTGAAGGATCAAAGGTGTTTCTATGTCTTCGGTCTTTCTCAGTTCTCCATCCTCCAGACGTGACAGCGCATCTGCCTTCCCATTTTGGGGTCCGGGTTTGTATTTGATAATGAAGTTATAGTCAGAGAAAAACAGAGACCACCGTAACTGTCGGGGAGTGAGGGCCTTAGCTGTTTTCAAAAATAACAAATTCCGGTGATCAGTATAGATCTCAACTGTATGTACTGCGCCTAGTAGATAATGACGCCATTCCTCACATGCCCTTTTTATAGCTAAAAGTTCTTTGTCTGTTATGGCATAGTTCACCTCACATGGCGTGAGCTTTTTAGAGAAGAAGGCAACAGGGTGTACTTGGCCCGTACTAGGGTGTCTTTGGGAAAGCACCCCCCCCACAGCATATTGAGATGCGTCGGTTTCCAGTATAAATGGTAATTGTGAGTCAGGGTGACGAAGAATAGGAGCTTGAGTAAACTGCTTCTTCAGGTATTGAAAAGACGCGTCCGCTTCTTTACTCCACACAAAAGGCATATTCTTCCTTAACAAACAAGAAATCGGATGTATGATCCTGGAGAAATCCTTGATGAATCTACGATAGTAGTTTGCAAAACCGAGAAAGCTTTGTACAGCTTTCACGGTTTTGGGTGTAGTCCAATTGAGTATAGCCTCCACTTTACTCAAGTCCATTTGAAAGCCTTTCTCGTTGATGATGCACCCAAGGAAGGACACTTCCTGGACGTGGAACAAGCATTTCTCCAACTTGGCGTAGAGAGAGTTACGTTGTAACCGGTCTAGCACAGACTTCACATGCATGACATGTTCTGAAAGAGTGGAGGAATACACCAGGATGTCATCGTTGTAGACTATGCAATAGGTTTCTAGACAACCCCGCAGAACCTCGTCCATAAAAAACTGAAATGCGGCGGGGGCATTGCACAGCCCAAAGGGCATTACCCTATATTCAAACAGGCCCAGCTTCGTTCGAAATGCTGTCTTCCACTCATCCCCTTTTTTGACACGCACCAGATGATAGGCTCCACGCAGATCGAGTTTGGTAAAGTATCTGGCTCCTTTGAGTTGGTCCATGAGCACAGGTATCAAGGGGAGAGGGTACCGGTTTTTGATGGTCACACGGTTAATAGCTCGGTAGTCGATACAGGGCCTTAATTCTGCGCAATCCTTCTTGGGAATAAAAAACATAGGGGATGAGGCAGGAGATGATGAGTGCCTGATGAATCCCGATGCTAAGTTCTCTTCAATGTATGTTTTCAGATATTCTGTCTCCTTCTCGGTCATGGCATAGACCCTGCTACATGGAATATCTGCTCCTGGTACGAGATCGATTCTGCAGTCGTATACCCTGTGTGGCGGCAATTGGGTAGCCTGTTGTTTGTCAAACACAGGGGAGAACGACTGATACTCCAAGGGAAGTATCGTGGCACAACAGTATCGCTCAAGAGGACATGCAGCCGCCAGACAAAGAGAAGACGAGAGTTCGGTAGTGCAGGGAACCGAAGAAACCTGAGTACAATGTTCCTGACAGTAATCAGATGACAAGGTGATAGTGTGTGCGGCCCAACAGACCTTTGGATCATGTAGAGTTAACCAGGGCATTCCCAGGATGAGCCGAAACTGGGGGGAATCAATGAGATCAAACTGGATGTATTCCTGATGATTGTTTCCAATGTGCATCAGCATGGGACAGGTGTGGTAGGCCACTGGACCCGATGATAAAACAGTTCCATCCACTGCTTTCACCAACTCCGGTTTTTCTTTTTTCTCACATGCAATGCCGATCTTCATGGCAAACTCCTGATCAATATAGTTCCCGGTGGCTCCTGAATCTACTAAGGCATCTATATTCAATGATTTCTGTGGGGTGACCCAGAGAATGATTTGAAGGTTCATATGCGACACGGCAGGATGCAATGTGTTTGCAAGACATGGGGAGATCATTTGCGGCAAACAACCCAAGACAGAGACCTCTTCCTGGTTTGGGTTCTTCAGTTTTCCGTCGGTTGATCGGACTGTACTAGAGCTTGTATCCTTGGGACGGGGTTTCTGGCTGGAACGGTGTTCCGGGCTCTACAGTCCTTAATGAAGTGACCCCCTTTTCCGCAATAGAGACATTGCTTCAAACGACGCCTTTTCTCTTTTTCTTCCTGTGTCAGCGGTCCACGGATACCACCGATTTGCATGGGTTCAGGACCTTCGGAGGGTTTGGAACGTTCGTCTATCGGACCTCTAAAGCGAGGGTAGAAAGGGCGATTGTCTCCTCATGATCTATCCCCTCTTCTCTCTAGGAGCCTGTGGTCCAACTGGACAGTCAAATCAATGAATTCTTCACAGGTGTCGGGTAACTGTACCACTTGTGCAAGGACGTCTTTTAATTCACCACGAAGGCCTTGATAAAATAACGAGATGCGTTTTGCAGGGGGCCAATCGGTCTCTACCACCAACCTGTTGAATGAGGTGATATAAGTCAACAAGTCCTGCGAACCTTGACGTATGGTGAGTAGTTCCCTATCCAGGGTCAACATGTGAGATTTGCGATCAAAAAGTTTGCGCAACTCAACACAAAAAGCAGAAAAATCGTGCAGCACTGGGTCGTTCTTCTCCAGCAAAGGGATGTTCCAGCTAGCAGCATTACCCCCCATATAAGACATCATAAAAGCTGTCTTAGCAGAATCGTCCTGAAATACCCCGGGCTTACATAAAAAATGTAACCTACATTGATTCAGGAATGTTTCAAACTTACGGGGGTCTCCGTAAAAGCGTTCAGGGGAAGCTAAAGGAAAGCCTACGGTCTGCACCACATGAACGGTATGAGCGGCTTCAGCCGATGAGGCACTAGAGGTGGCTAATTGAGGGGGAACAGAGAACCCACCCCCTTCTACTTCTATAGGTTTTTTTGCGCCAGGGGGAGGTAAGGTAGCAGGTTTAATATAAGGACTCCCTCCTGTTCCTTTCTGGACTAGTCCTGCGACTTCCCTTCTTAAGGTGCCCACTTCTTTATACAGGGTTTGATTTTCAGCTCTGGAAGTGGCTACTTCCTGTTGTAAGGCGGCCATGCCTTCCACCAGGGTTGCCAAGACTGCCTCAACATTCATCGTTCGGGCCGGTGTGTCAACTTGGGCTTGTCAATCTGTCATGGATTGGCAGCAGCGCAGGCTCACACACGCCACTAACCTTAGCTCAGGGTGTCCGGCAGAAACGACTTTGGAAGCTAAGCTCTCCTTACCCCACCAGATACGGAACCCACAGTGGAAGCGAAACACACTGTGCGCACACGTACCTAGCCGGGAAAGGGGAAGTGGATAAAATAATAAATGGGTAGCGATGATTCCTTGGGATCCCCCGGGGGTCTGGTCACCAAGATGCTTAGGACAGCAGGAGAGGACCCACCTAATTAAGGAAAAGTAAGGAACACAGTCAACACTACACTTCAGGTTTCTCTGACAGTATATGAAGCAATTCGTATGCACATCACTCACCGGAATCATACAAAACCCTGGCCGTGAATAGAGGACACCACAGCAAGCCTGCAAGGACTATGACTCGTTCTGTAATGAGTTCAAAACTGTGGCCTGAGGTAGTCAAAAAAGGATATGGAAAAATAGCGGTTGTTTAAAATGGCACAAACCGCTCTTAGAGTCAGCCACAAGATTGCTTCAGGGAACCCACAAGAAAACGTCCGTGGAATAATGTCTCTGTCTCTGTGTGGCAAGAACTGTCCGTGAACAAACAAACAAAACAATAAACAGTTCTGAGACTACGTCTCCCAGAAACCCTCTCTGGAGAGACAGTACAAGGAATATTAGCGCAGCGCGTCTTCAGGCAGAACGCTGCCTAATATGAGTTGCAAGAACAAGCAATCGTCCCAAGAGTGCCCTAATCTAACTAGCTAGGGACTTTTAAACAACAAGGCAGAAAACGAAAACGAGCCCGTTTTTCCGTTTTTTGAGTACTTATCAGAAAAGCGCTGACAGTTCCAAACGCTGGGTAATCACGGCTTCTCAAATCCAGGAATCTTCGAGCTTCTCGCTGGAATCCGGCGGGGAACACCTTCCGCCACTCCGATCCTCTGAACAAACAAAAATTGACAAGCACCGTCCATGAGAAGGGGAGGGGCTAATATGCCTTAGGTCTCATGGCTCTTCCTGCTTGCCCCTTGGAATGCTGGTCACTGTAGTTCACTCTGCCTCTTCTACAAACGTCCCCACACGCATACCATCTTCGGGATCTTGATAGTAGTACCATCCCTCGACCCCCGTGCACCACAATCGCTACAAATTCCGCAAATACACGGTTTCTTTTTCAGTAAGGGCGTAGACTCGGCTACAAGGAATATCAGCCCCCGGAATGAGATCAATTCTACAGTCGTAGACACGATGTGGTGGCAGATCGGTGGCCTTCTGTTTGTCGAACAAAGAGCTGAATTCCTGGTATTCATCAGGGAGAGCGGTGGCACAGCAGTATGGTCCGATAGAACATCCAGAAGCCAGGCAAACTGAAGGCGTAGCTTGTTGTTCTTCAGTACTAGACATTTCCTGTCGACAATTCGCCTTACAAAATGCAGAAGATAAGGTTATAGTGCGTGCTGCCCAGCTGACTTGAGGATCGTGAAGCGTCAGCCACGGCATACCCAATATGAGACGGAACTGGGGCGCGTCTATCAAGTCGAATTGTATCATCTCATGATGGTTTTGATTCGTCTGCATCCGCAGTGCTTGTGTATGATAAGAGACTGGACCAGATGACAACACCGTTCCATCCACTGCTTTGACCAGCTCCGGTTTATCCTTCTTCTCACATACAATCCCAATTTTCATAGCGTATTCCTGGTCAATGTAGTTACCAGTGGCTCCTGAGTCAAGCAGTGCATCAATTTCCATAGCATCACTGGAAGTGACCCATAAAGTTACTTTTAGATTCATGTGGGCCACTGCAGGATGCAAGGTATTCGCGAGTGTAAATGAGATCTTTGGCGGTAAACAACCCAAGGCAGCGACCTCCTCCTGATTTGGGCATGCTAGTTTTCCGCCGGTCTTCCCGCTTGTATGACAGCCTGTGAAGGGGATGCCGTTGATCTTCCAGGGAATACGTTTCTTGCTCGGCAATCTTTAACAAAATGACCGCCCTTTCCGCAGTAGAGGCACTGTTTAAGTCTCCTTCTCTTGTCTTTTTCTTCCTTTGAAAGGGGGCCCCTAAGTCCTCCTATTTGCATAGGTTCGACCCCCTCGGGCATCTTCGGGTGATCTTCTATGTTACTCCGGGGGCGTGGGTAGAAAAAACGGCCGTCTCCTCTGCCTCTATCACCCCGTCTTTCCAGAAGGCGATGATCCAATTGAACGGTCAAGTCAATCAGTTCTTCACAGGTCGTGGGAAGTTGTACTACTTGAGCTAATACGTCTTTAAGCTCCCCCCGAAGCCCCTGGTAGAAAATAGAGATCCTCTTAGCAGTAGGCCACTCTGTTTCGACCACGAGACGATTAAAGGAAGTAATGTAGGAAAGCAGATCTTGGGACCCTTGTCGCAATGTCAATAACTCTCTATCCAGAGACAACATATGGAGTTTTCTGTCGAACAAGCGTCTTAGTTCCAAGCAGAAATCATCAAAATCATGCAATACCGGATCATTTCTCTCCAGCAAAGGTATTGTCCAACTTGCTGCATTGCCTCCCATGTAGGACATCATAAACGCGGTCTTTGTTGTATCCTCTTGGAACACCCCCGGTTTGCACAGAAAGTGCAATCTACATTGATTTAAAAATGTCTCAAATTTACGGGGATCCCCGTAAAACCTTTCAGGAGGGGCCAGTGGAATTCCAGTATTCTGTATCACATGGACTGTAGGAACTGCATCCGAAGAAGAGGAGGGTGTGGACACTGTGAACCCACCCCCTTCAGCGCCCTGGGACACAGGTGTTGTGGAAGTGGAAGGGGGTTGTAAAGTGGCCGGCTTGATATAAGAAGCCCCCTTGTTACCTTTATTGGACAATTCGGACATCTCTTTCCTAAGGACCCCCAGTTCCTTATATAGAACCTGACTCTCGGTGCGTGAAGTGGTGACTTCCTGCTGAAGAGCCGCAAGGCTCTCCACCACGGAATTTAATACACTTTCAACATTCATCGTCCGGGCTGGGTCTTGTTACTTGGGCTTGTCAATCTGTCGGGACTGGCAGCAGCACAAGGAACATAAACGCCACTAACCTTACTACTTGTCCCAGCAGAGACGATGATAGATGCTAGAGCCTAGACTCCCTGCTTGCACAACCCCCAACAGAGTAAAGATATACCTCTGTCTGACTTTGTGCAAAGAAGGGAAAAAAGGAGAGAAGAAGCAGATGTGGAAACGTAGAGATGGGTGTGCTTCTCTGCGCTTCGTCTCAGAAATGGACTGGGTCTAAAGGACAGCTCTGTAACACCGTCACGGGTATCTGAAAGGGGAACAAACACACTATTACCCTTCAGGTTCACACTATACTTAATACTATTATCAAGTGAGATTATGGTATCACTCACCACAACTCCTATTGAAAGGGCTTCTAATGGAAGGTGTCCAATAACTCCTTTCCTCATCAAATGTCCTTTTTATACATAGGATAATTCCCAAAGTCTCGGACCGTCAGTTCCACAATAATAGGTTTACGCCACCAAGCAAAAATCATAAACAAACGATGCTTCTAAATCTTCTGCTCTCCTGTCGTTGTTTAACAGCACAACACGGACTCCATTTTCCCAAAAAGTATTTCAAAGTACATATATTTCATTTGCCTTGGAACTCGAGTTCAACTTTCCCTCTGACGGGCAGAATACAGATGCTTCCCTAGCGCAGCCGCGCAGGATCTATAAATGTTCTCTTAGCACTTTTAGCCTGTTATCGGCTCGCGTTAAATAGACACGCGCGCACGACAACCCGGCTAGATTACTCGCGTGTCACAGTAGCGCTGATGCGCACTAGAACGACTCCGCGGCTACCCTTAACTGTACAACTCTTCTCAGAGTCCAGGATACGATTCTACAATCGGAAGGAGGCGAGCCCGCGCTCCTTCTCGTGATCACAAAAATACCGCTTGGCGAATGTCCGCTTCACCACACAGTCTCCAAACACGATTCCTCTGCTAAGCGCTGAACTTCTTCTCGCTGGAATCCGGCGGGGATCACCATCCGCCCATCCCTCGACTCGAACTGCAGGAACAATTGACAAGCACCTTTCTCTGGGGAAGGAGGGGCTTAGTACTCACAAGACTCCCCCAGGGCAGTCTGGGAGTCGTAGTTTTTTGCCACATGCCCGTTTTCACCACATAGCAGGAATTCAACCCTTTCATCTTCGCAATCGCCACAGCATCTTCTCCCTATGTCAGAGAAAAAATGTGTATGTGGGATGCTGGGCATATGGCTCTCTAAGCTATTGCTAATTGTAGTATATTAGTTGGTACAATGTAGGAGGAGACGTAGGGTTCCCATCTATGTGTGCATCTACCGGCTGTTTCTCTGCTGTTTAAGTTCAAAAAAACTACTTTAAAAGTGTAAGAACTCAAAATTGAGTTTCCCCGTTCAAGTTCTGCTTTTACCTGTTTTGTCAGGTGGGATTCCTTGTTATTTAGAAGAGATAAAATTCTTTCAGGATGAAAAGGAGTTGTTCTGATTGTGCAACAGTAGGGAAAGTGTTGGATAGCGTAGGGTTAAAAATTACTATTCCAACTCCAGAGAGTGCAACAGTAGGGAAAGTGTTGGATAGCGTAGGGGTAACAATTACTATTCCCACCCCAGAGAGTGCAACAGTAGGGAAAGTGTTTTATAGCGTAGGGGTAACAATTACTATTCCCACTCCAGAGAATGCAACATGTAGGGAAAGTGTTGGATAGCGTAGGGTTAAAAATTACTATTCCAACTCCAGAGAGTGCAACAGTAGGGAAAGTGTTGGATAGCGTAAGGGTAACAATTACTATTCCAACTCCAGAGAGTGCAACAGTAGGGAAAGTGTTGAATAGCGTAGGGTTAAAAATTACTATTCCCACTCCAGAGAGTGCAACAGTAGGGAAAGTGTTGGATAGCGTAGGGGTAACAATTACTATTCCAACTCCAGAGAATGCAACAGTACACCCATAACCCGCTACAGAACATATTTATCAATTATTCAATTAATTAAAATTAAATTAAAAAAATCTCAATTAATTAATTAATAAATCCTACTAATTATTAATTATTTTGACATAATTAAATTACTTCCCACACTATTCCCCTATAAAACCATAACCCGCAACAGAACATATTTATCAAATAATCAATTAATTAAAATTATTAAAAATTATTCTCAATTAATTAATTAATAATTCCTACTAATTAATAATTAATTTAACATAATGAAATTACTTCCCACCCTATTCCCCTATAAACCCACAACCCGCTACAGTACTAAAACACAACTTTTAATTAAATTACATTAAAAATACACAATAAAACATAATAAATACTATATAATATACACTAAATGTATCTAAAAATCGATATTAGTAACATCGAAATTATTTACTTCGATATTACTGACATCCATATTTAAAACTTTGATATTACTAATATCGATATTAAAAGTGTCGATATTACTTACCTTCTATATTATGTCCCTTTGATATTTAAACTTCGATATAATTGTATATCCAAATTTAAAACTCAATATTTTGTCTGTGTACCAACCCCCATAGCCATGCAGATTATGATGTCTTCTTTTAGTTCCTTCATGGCTAAACTTGATTTACAAATAAACTGCACTAAGACCTTTGCTATGAATTGTGGTAGTAATAAGTACCACAAGAAAAAAACCATGTTCATAGGATCAACCCCTTTACAACATACACCAACCTTCGCTTACCTGGGGATCATGTTTGATCGTACTGGTAAATGGAGTTGTGCGATCCAAGCCAGAAATGTATTATTCTCCAAATCTAAAATGGCCCTCAGGTCTTTTAGCAAGAAGATGGGCAAAAAGCCAGTTAAAGAGCTTTTATACATATACAGAGCTAGTTGTGTCTCAGTGGCATTATATGGGGCTGGAATATGGGGCGATTCAAATGTTAGTAGCCTTCAAGTCACCGAAACTGTTTTCCTGCGATACCTCTTAGCTCTTCCAAAGAGTACGTCCAGTTACAACTGCCACCTAGAATTGGGCATCCCCTATTTGGAAGATTTAATTAGGTTGCAACCGATTCTTCTATGGCATCGTGTATGGACCAATGAGAAATGCCATCTAAATCGTCTTATCTTGGGGGATGCACTGAAACTAGATGGGGGAAGAAGGATAAAATGGCTGTGCTATATAAAAGCATTTTGTGATAACATCAAGCACCCAGAATTTTTTTACTGACCCTTCATCTATGTCAGATATCCCCAGGAAAGTATTGAAACATCTAAGTCAAAATTTCCTTGAGAACGAATTGAATTGTTAAAAAAGACTGTAATTGCCCACCAATTGATAGTTAAACCAAGGATTATCCAGCCTTATTTAAACCTTCGAATGAAAGAACAAGAAAGGTTCCTGTTGACCAGATTTAGGTTTGGTGTTTTTGTATAGACTGTTGAGCTTTCCTGCTACAAACGATTGGTCTAGGGTAATTTGTAAATGTCCGTATGATAACATCTCCACCCAATCGGATATACATAATCTCTTTTTTTGTAAATTTTATGTTAAATCTAGGAAGAGATGGATCATGCCTATTTTAAAATATATGAATATGAGACAGTGTCGCCCTGCATTCCTTGCTATACAACATTTGGAGGATATCTTTTCAGTGGCCTCTGTTGCGACATTTCTAAAAAGTACTTTTTACCTACGTAAGAAAATTATCATATGAATTTTTTCTATTCTAAACTCCTGGCCTTGTTGATACTGTGCATACTGTTTTTAAAAATATTGGTTATGATGATGTATGGTTTTTCTTTTTATGTGATTTGATGTACTTTTATGGTTATTTATGAAATATAACCGAATAAAGTCTTTTTTAAATTTGAATTTGACATCAAGACAGTGGGTCCTTCAAACAGTGCATATGTGCATTTTAAGCACCAGCACAGTGGATAAAGACCAATTAAATTGCTTCCGTTTGCTACCCGTCCTTACATAGCAGTGTTTCATCCACGTTTGTTGTGCCGCCACCGTCATCACCGTTATCATGGCTACTGCCACCCAGTTACGGTGTCCGCTAATGCGAACTGTCTATCTTAATTTATTTTTTCATAATTAATGTGCAAAGTTGCTGAGGCTCCTATTAAAATGTGCACCTGAATGTTAGCAGAGATCCTATTAACAGCATGGGCATGGTTCATACTTCATATTAAGGCGTATGCATAAGTGGTGCAGCAGGTGTAGTGGCACCAATACACATAGCTTAAATGTAGGCGTATGCATCAGTGCGACAGGTGACAGGACAGGACAGAGGGGGCCTCAAACAGTGTTGTTCGACGCAAGTGGAGGACAATGGTGATTATTTTAAAAGCAGTGAACCTAAACACTGCTCACGTGTATAGTCTCGAGTCTTTTTGTAAAGCTTTGTTTTAGCCTAATTCTTGTTTGTTTCCTTTTGTTATGGCGGGTTGTTTTAGCATAATTGTTTCTGTTTGTTATGGCGGGGTTGAAGCGTTAAAATGTGCACTGGTTTACATTTGCTTTTGTCTATGGCTGTTCGGCCTCAGCGCCTGTCTGTACTGCCCCCATCCCCATCACTTCATTATTGTTGTCTGAAAAGCAGAGCAACCGGATCCCAGCCAAGCCGAAACCCCAGTAAAACGCCGTATACCACGTTGAGGGAGTTGGAATTTCAAGTCCATTTCATGTTAGTTTTCAGTTTGGTTTCAATTTAAGTTTTCAGTTTGGTATACCATTTTAGTTGTTCGTAGTGTCACTTAAGAAGAGCTTCATTTTTTTCATATGCAGAACTGAACCCGTGACCTTAAAGTAACACATCACTGTGTGGGTCTCTTAGCTCATTAAATCACGTTAAAACTTCAGAGCACATTTACCAATCCTGGCTCAGGCGCTTTGGTGGCGGTGATGGGGCTATAAACATTAATTTGGGAGGTCTGAAGAGGCCACCTCTTTGGGTCTATAAAACGAGGTCTGCGCATCAGATGTGTGGGTGCAGAAGTCATTCAATTAACCATATGCCCCAGAAAGTAAAACCATTGTACGTGCTTCAACTAGGCAAACTAAAAGCAAAGAAGCATTTCCAATGCAATAGGTCTAGCATTTGTGGGAGTTTAAGTTATTGATATTGTAAATGACAATGCCTTTTCTTTATGTTTTTAAAACCAAAACATTAATAAAAGGCATTGTCATTTACAATGCCAATAGCTCAAACTTAAGTAAATGCGAGACCTATTGCATTGCAAATGCTTGTTATGAAGACCCTCGAGACAAAGACTAATTTTTAGTTTTTTAGCCCAGGTTACTTGATACCAGGGAAGAGGTGGATTGCCTCTTTCTGCAGGCTCTCTGGAATAATCCATTACTCAAAGGCGGTTAGGCTGCTGAGGTGTGATACCTCAGATCAGCTTGTTTTCGCTACTTCCAGATTTTTTCAATGGGCTTGGCAAATTAGTTCATGGAACATGGAAGAGTTGGCGATAAAGTATTTCAAATCATATGTGTTCAGTCCTGCATATACGAAACGCATGGATTGGGGGGATATTTGCTGTAAGACTGCGATTTCATTAGCTAATGAAAGAGGCCAACCATGATCTGTTACATTATTAAACGCTTGTTACTGCTGGTCCGGGAATTTGTGATTTTCAAAAATAATCTTAACCCAATATGTAAATTCCTTTTATTGAATATCAGAACAGTTTTTAAAAAATATTTTTACATTTGTAGCACATTGGTTGTGTTTGCCCTTGGCTGGCTGGGATGGTCTTGTCATATATATGCTGAACCAAATTGATGTAGTTTTTAGCATTCATTTTATTTCTAGGCATGCCCGACCATATAGGCTTTACCTATGGTCTGAGTTAAATCTTTCTCTCTGTTCTTCCAAAATTTCATGCATCTATAGAACCGCCCATTTATATATACTATCTCATGATTTTGCGCATGAAAAACCTTAAGATTGATGTATTGGGTGCTGTTTGTGGTAATGTATCTGTTTTATCCTCTTTACTGTGAGACTTTTATGGCCTCTCGCTGAAATGAAGCAACAGATATAAATATATGACCTCCGAAACCAACTCCTCAGAACACTTTTGGATCTGTGAAATACCCAGCCAGGAGTAAGGACTGCTCTGCTGCTGAAAGGACTACCAATGCTGGACTGCTACCCTTAAGAACTGCTGCTGCTGCTGTCTCCAGACCGTGTTTTCACCCCGTTCCTGAGTCAGCGTGTGCACGAGGAGGACGCGAGAGCGACGCCGGCAGCTCCTGTCTCAGCCCACCGGTATCGGCATCCGATTTTTAGCCCCTAGCTCCCAGCTTCCTACCCCCCGTAATTTCGACACAGCGGGGAGGGGTTAACGCTTCACCTGGAGCAGCTAAGCTGAGGTACCGCCACCACCGAGGGGCCACGGAGCGAACGGCTCGCCGGGAGCCTGCGCCTGCCCCTGTCAAGCGAGCCATGAACGCTGAGAGACAGGGCGGGCAGTAGGCAGAAGCAGACTACTCCCCCCGCTGGCAGCTCAGCCCAGCCCTAGGTCCAGGCCCCGGCCCCAGCTTGGCCTTGGTCTCATCCGCAGAGTAAAGTGCAGAGCTGCCCATCGGAACACGAGACCATAAAGATCACAAAAGATCATAAAGATTTAGAGGTGTGGAGCATCGAAGGCGCAAGGCAGGCACAAGGCGGAGGAGCGGAGGAGGAGGAGGAGGAGTGGCATTCCCTGCACGTGGAGCAGAGAGAGCAGAGAGCTGCTGTGAGCCGCGGCAGGAACGTGGGTTCAGGCAGCTGAGCTGAGGTGAGCTGAGGCGAGGTGAGCCACTCCATCAGACCACCCTTCTATCACCCGCCATTACGCTACCGTCCAAAACCCTCCCCGGCGCTCCATCACTCATTCTGCTACCCGTTTCCCGCCTTCCAGCAGCCCGGCAGCCCAAATGGAGCAAAGCTCCAAGCTTAATCACCCACTGGATAAACCTGCAGGACGAACCGGAAGGGCAAGATCTGGTGTTAAGAGTAAACGCCACACCGCCACCAAGCCTCTACCAAGTCGCCAAGCCCGAAGGGGGTCGAGGGGGCCACCAGTTAACAGGTGAGAAGTCCCGCCCTGGTCCCTGTTCTATGGCTCTCTTCCTCTTCCTGGCTCTCTTCCTCCACCTTTGTGCACTCACCACTCCTGACAGGTTAGGAGGACTGTACCCCCCCCCTGCTAAACCGACGATTAACACCTTAGGGGCCCACCATGGAAAAGCTCACGCAAATCAGAAGACTCCCACGGAGGAAGGGTACCCTCCGCTCTGCCTCCCCCAGCGGGGTTCAGCAGGAGTCGTCACCACCCCAAGACAAAATCTCAAACACAGGCGGCCTATCGCCGCAATCGCAATCACAACCTCGGATTAGCGACTTTTTTGTTAAAACCCCTGTTCAAAAGGGCTCCCCCTTTACCCAATCATCTCAGCAGGATACAGTCTTAAAAGCTGATGTCCAGACTGACAACTACTGCTCCCCCGGACTTGCCTACGTTAAAAACTCAACCCCAGAGAAACCCTCACCCGAATCTCCCATCACACACGAGACATTTCATGAGTCATTTCATAAGACACATCAGCTGCTCATCCTCTCCCAGGAGGTTGCCGTCACGACTCATGACAGCTCTCTTCTCTCACTAAGCGCCTTCTCTGCTGCTCCAGGAATTTCATCCTTACCAGCCTTCAGCTCAGACTCTACAAATATCACAACTCTAAACAACGCAACTAAGCTAGAAGTCCAAGCCTAAGTCCATGGCAGTGTTCAGTTCTCACCATCTGAATACACTGACAACCGCTACATTGCAGACTTAACATCAAAGGTTCTATTACAACTCAGCCCAAGTGCACGTTCAGAGGCCCTTTCAACTAGCCAGAACAACCCCCTACCTTCAAATAAGAGCTTAAAAAATAAAGGCCCCCCATTATCCCATAAACTATCCAACCGATTCCTGGCCTCCTTAGAAAGTTGAATTGAAGAATCACTCGCCCACTCACCGGGCTTAAGTCCTTCCTCAAACTTCTTCAGAATCCCTCCAGAGGACCAGGAACCATCCGTGTTCACTCTGTCGGACCCCATAAATTCTATTTCGGTCTCACTGACATCCCTCCATGCCAAACAAGACTCGATTGCCAAGGCCACGCTATGGCAGTCGCAGAAAATGGAGCTGCAGATCGGTCTAATGCAAACTCTGGCATCATCACTGTCTGATCTGGGCTCCAGGATATGCACCGTCGAAGGCGTGGCGGGGACAATGGGCAACCGGATTTCTTGCTCCTGCAGCCCAATAATCAACAAACTCTCGTTCCTTCCCGAAATCATG
Organism: Lissotriton vulgaris; assembly: GCF_964263255.1. Taxonomy (NCBI): domain Eukaryota; kingdom Metazoa; phylum Chordata; class Amphibia; order Caudata; family Salamandridae; genus Lissotriton; species Lissotriton vulgaris. Next base: position 134,242,100 of record NC_141695.1, read on the forward strand.
GGAGTAATCCTGAACAGCGTAGAGTGCCACAGCATCAGACAAGGAACATCTCAGCCCACGCCCATGCAAGAGCTTCAAACTCCATCTATTCTCGAAGACCCTTCACGCTCCGCCTCACTAGCCGGCACATGCCCTGTGAGAAAAAACACACTCCCTCGTGCCGACCAAGCTACTAAAAGTTCTGCCAGCCTTCCAACAGGGACTAACCCCGGCTCGCTCACAGCGGGCTTGGAACTTACTGAAACCACATCGACGCAAGTGTAGTGTAGTTCCTAGTTTCCCACTAGGCCCTGCGCATTGGAATAACATAAACAGTAGTATCGACGTGGAACTGCGTATATTCCAGGCCTCCACTGACTATGCTAAACTTAATTGGGTGTGTTACCAACTAGCTCAGAGGTCACTGGAAACTTTCTTCTCTGCATAGGAAGTGATCAGCTTCCTTGGCATAGACAAGAAGGGATTCAATTTTCCAACAACCGTGCAACATGACAACTTTGCTCCTCAGATCAAGAGTCAATCTCTAGGGTCGTGTGAAACAATAGACATGTATTTCACTCAGTCAGTTTAGTGCAGTTTACTTTCACGATATGTAGAGAATAGAGAGACGGGCGTTTATCAATAAAGGGTTAACATTTATTGAACAGTCTTTCTTCTCGTACAAGAGAAATGTATTGCCAGAATTGCAAGACTTGTTATTATAAAAAGTACGTACAGTAAGATAAGGATTGCGAAATAGAACTGTAAAAGCATTGATATGGTTTCTTAGCCATACAATAGTTTAAAAGTAATAAAACATATATACAGTCATATATACATTAGGCTAAAATACTCAACTGGTGCTTCTAACTACGCCTACCCCAGTGTGCCTGACCTAAGCCTAACACGTGGAAGGGGAGTAAGTAAGTAGCTTTAAGTTAAGCTGGTTTTGCCAAGGTTTGTTTCAAGAATTCTCATCTAAGGGTTTAGTCAACACCATACCTCTGAATAGAATGATGGAAGTCTCGTATTTCCTTCAGGGGGCACTCAATATCCCAGTCACCCGCGAGGGCAGACCGGAAACGCTGGAGCTGGATTTCTCTGCAGGAGAAAGGCAGCGGCTCTTCTTTAGCGCGTCGGGAGGAGGCGGGGGACAGCGTCCGCAGCAGCTGGAATCTGCTGGGCTTCTTTTGCAGAGAGACGGCTGTTCAGCTCCTAAGCGTACTGCACCATCGTTCGCGCTTTAGCAGCGATAATGGTATCAGTAGCTTCACCACCAAGGGACAACAGCAGCAGCGTACTGCCTGCAGCAGCAATGGGATGCACACAGGGTGCACGGCAGCTTACGACAGCACGACAGCTTTCAGCTCACATTGCTTAAGGCAACGTTGGTAATATTTATACCTGACAGGTGCCGGGTTTGACGCAAGTTTGCTGGACATAAGACGTCAATTAAAGATGTCACTAGGAAGTGATAGTTATCAGTTGCTCATTAGAGTTCCATTACTAATCAAAACACAGCAAGCGGGGATTTCCAGGTTTGCTGAGTTTTTATCGCAACACCCACTCCACGTTTTCATGTCCATCAAATTACTAAAACTAGAGCAATTAGATGCATGTGTAACATTGCCCACCCCAAAATACATAAATGCATTCGAAATAGGCGTATATTGTAATACGTGAAATTTAGGTACTGTACGTTTTTGAAGCATAGAAATCATTCAAAAATTATTGCATATGAAATCAATGAACGATTATGCAAAAAGAATTACACATGAAGTATCTCTGACAGAAGAAGGGCGAGATAAATCATCACATAAAAATGCATTGTAATAACATGTGCTAGAGGCTGATGTAATGTTGTTATGTCTCTAGATGTGATTTTAGAAATAGAAGTTTGAAGCTTCTGTTCTCTAAGAATAGTTTTTACGTTAAGCAAAGAATTGTTCGTGCCAAAAAAAGGTGAATATTAAAAAAAAATGTCCAATTCAAAAGAATTAATGCTTGAACGGGGAATTAGAGTTCCAAAGCTTTTAGCAGTTTTTGTTGATCAAAACTGAAGGCCGAATTCAGAGTTCATGGGAACGCTGTGTGTCGGAAAGCTTCTCCAAAGTTATTGTTTCTGTATGGATGAGAACATCGTATCAGACAGGCTCTCAAAGAATTGGTCTACAAAATCAGGTGACAGTTCAACCAAATTCGATAGTGCTGTTACTTGGCAGGTGTGAGAATGATTGCTGTCATCATAGTCAGGAGCAGCAATGCTCACAGAAGGCCGTACCTGGGTGATGTTGCTTTTGTCACTCGCTCCACTGTTACCACCTAGTCGTAGTACAGGAGTCTCCACGAATGCCGTCATCAGGATTGGTAGCCGCTGGGGACAACACAATGCGTGAGCCGTTATTGGACTGAGCAAAGTATCGACGTCCATTGGTACTGCTGAAGGAAGTGAAAGACAGATGTCCAACACGCATTCATCGCCGCAAAGCATACATCTTAGTACCGGTAAGATACAGTTCTGCCATATAGGTCTGAATGAAAGGAACCAGGTCATGTTTAGATCTCTCAGCCTGGCCAATCCAAGGACGTTAGTTATCCTGTCCCGGTAGCGCATTGCTAGGATTGTCTCTTCCATTCCCATGGGAGCTATGTCTGAGTTTTGGCTTGCCATAGCGAAGCAGGAGGGTCAAAAATAAAATCCCTGCGACGAGTCCCAATAATAATGGTATGCCGCCAAAAACAGAGTGAACAAAATTAGGAACGATTCCCAAAATTGCCTGGAAAGGTGTTAGCAGTCCCGTAAAGACTGTCTTAAATATGCCTGGGATGCTTGTTGCACTAGACATGTTAAGGAGTTGGCTGAACATTTCTACGAAATGCACGGGGCAATTTGTTGATAAAAGGTCATGAACTTCAGTAGCTGTCCTTGCAACTAGAAGATCATACGTCTCTTTTGATGACGTTATAGGCACTGTTGTCTGTAAAAGTACAGATTTCATTTTGCTTAATGTATCAATTCGTATAGAATAGAGATTCAGACGAGGCCAGATGGGAGTCACTGTGTCTGCAGGCCCACTCGGAAACAATGCTTGCATACAGCATTTGACCATGGATGTTACTTTTACTAGATAACTTTTCCCTGGCACGAGGCCACAACATCTGTGATCCGTTCTAAGAATGTAACTCCCGTTTGCGAGTTGCATAAAGAAGGGCTCTATCTGAGTTGCAGGTGTGACTAGCTGGTGGCATGAAAGTTTGTTTGAATTTCCATCACATGCTCCGTGTAAATTAATACCCTGACACAAAAGTATACCGGTTAGTGAATGTTTACAGTTGTCACCACTAAGAAATACATTTTTGTCGCTGTCACTGTAGCAAGAATGTGTGTATGGTAATTTCCATTCAGATTTTACATATCCTTTACCCAATTGTTCATACTGGCCAGCAGGTATGTACTCAAGGCACTTTTTAAATCGGAAAGTTGTTATCGGAATTGTGATAATTCCGTGTATTATCCATTCAATGACAGGACTCTCTGACATTGTCAATGGTAATCTCTCAAGTTTTTCGATGCTCAGGATTGTATAGTCTGCTCCTTTCTGTGCCAAACTGATCTGTTTATCAGTAAGGTTAAAAATGGAAAATAATGATGTTGTGTTGATTAAACGCCAAGGCACATAGCCTGAACGAAGATTTTGCAGCGTCCAGCCTAATTCTATAATAGAGCGTAATTGCGACTGGCCATGTTGTAACATTAGCAAGTCTCTGTCTATCACATCAAAGGCAGAGGATACAATATTGTCCAACGAATATATTCTGGAAGACAGAGTCATTAACCCATTGTCTACTACAGAAAGTGATTTCTCCAAATTAATACGATCAATTTCTCGTATTTTTTCAGCAGTTTCAATTTACTTTACTTTCCAAGCCTCGTTGTAAGCAGCATAGATACTGGTCGCTATGAAACGCTTTTGACGCTGTTTGCGTGGTCCAAGAATGAAATCGCGCAAATCAGCACCATCTTTTAGTAAAGACAAGTGTTGCTTAATTTCAGCCAGTGTGGATGTTGTTAGCCATTCAAGGCAGAGTTTCCCTACACTGTATGTTGTTATTATTCCTGGATGTTGTCTCTGGGAATATCTAGGGTCTAATCTGGTCATTTTTAACCCCTGTGTTTTATTCAGGAATCTATCTTGACAGCTTTTTGTGTCAGTAGGCCAGATTAACCACTTTTTCCAATCAGGATGTGTTCTGTTAAAATGTAAAATTTGTGACACGTCTAACTCAATATCTGTAGTTGTATTCTCGGGTATTGGCTTTGGTATAGACGGGGTTTTAAGGTCTTTGATCTTAGCTAGGCCAAGACAGGATGTTTGGTGTATTGTGTCATTTAAAAACAACATTTGTTCTGGTATCATGCAGGTTCTAAATAGTGCTTCAGTGCCTTGCACCTGCCAATCTTTTGTACCCCAAACAGTTTTCGTTTCAATATTATTTTTCCAATAATCAAAACCGAACGTCATCATTTTGTCATAAAATGCTTCTGAATATACCAATTTAGAATTTGTCAGCATTGTTTTCATTCCTGTTTTATCTAACAGTTTGTAATAAAACGTTTCTGCATCACTGGTGTTAAACCCTGAAAAGTGTTTGAATTTCTCAAAAAATGCTTTAGAACTGCTTTTAGGTGGTGTAGCACAATGTTCCCATAGATTATACATAAAAACATTTCTAGGCTCTGCAGATTTATGTAAGTAATGATCCCCATAGTGGGTGTAACAGAATAACTGCTCATAACTAGATGAACCTTGTAAATAATCATGATCTGTGAATCTAGCTGACATTACTAAATCAGACATCATGTCATTAATACTGTTAAAGTCCCAATCATCAGAGAATGTACTAGGTGTTACAAAGTCACTTAAGGACACCTTTAGTTGATGAGGATACTTCAGGATTTCGACCGGACCATATATCTCATAGTCTGTTTTCTCCCATACTACCCCACCAGGTATTGGAATTGCTGTGACATTTACTGTTGACAGTTCTCTTTTCTTCACGTGGGATGATCTGTGCGGTTTCAGGACTACGTTGATGTTCTGACTTGCTGTGTCCATTCAATTGTAATAAACTTCCCTAAAATTAAAACTAAAATTAGGCATAGTAGGAGTATGAATACCCCTGAAATAATCCAATGCTCAATCAACGGTGAATCCAGATATAATTCTTTGATTTGTTGAAGGAGTCCTGTTGTATTTTCTTTATGATACTTTTTTGTTTCTGGCATCACTTCGGGGTCATTTTGATCTTCAGAGAAGTTGTCGAAGTTGATGAAATAACCAGAGGCAGTTCTGTCAATTGATGGGATTGTTCTTTCAATCTGTCTCTCGGTAGCACTTTCTGATGCCACATTAGTGTAGACTGGTGTTGTTTCTTGACGAACTGTTTCAATCTGTGTCTCAAGAGGCACGAGTTCCATGGCATTATTGCATAGTCCTTCATTGTGCACTGCAGGCTGATCGAATGTGATTAGTCTTTCAGTTTGAACCTCTTGGATTGTTGCAAGTTTGGGTATTCTGTTGTTTCTTGGGAGTCCACTGGGCCTACTGTTGATTATAGGCCACATGCTTGTGGTTTTACCAGGTCGATGTACACGACTCTGTTCTCCTTTTTACCAGCAAGGGGCGGTAGCACAACTGATCTTGTTCCGGTGACTGCCAAGACAGGTACTGCTTTTCTGTAAGAAGGCCCAAATTCCTTCTTAACCGCGATCTTTTCTCTGACTAGATCCCCAATCTTTGGAATCCAGACAGGCCTTGCTGGGGCTGTTGCTGGTGGTGCCTCGTCAGTGGTACTTGGCTGTTGCTTTAACTTTATGTTGCTTAAGGATTTTCTTGTTTCATTCAGTTCCTGTAAAACAGCCAAACGATCTTTGATGTCAAAGGTTGTTGTTTTTTCTTGTACCACTGACATCTGACTATCGAGGTCCTGAATACGCATTCTAATTCCGAACAATAGTTCGTATGGGCTGAAACCTTTCAGAGAATTTCTTGGCATGTTGTTAAGACTAGTTTGGACACTTATTAAATGTTTGACCCACCCAGCGCCTGAACCTAATACCTTCGCTGTTATAGATTGCTTTATGTCCCGGTTTTTTCTTTCTACCACACTGTTCCCTTGCGGGGTATGACGGACAAGAATACCGCAACCCAATTCCCATGCTGGCCATGGCCTCCTTATAAGCTCGAGAGCCGAAAGCAGGACCCTGGTCAGAATGGAACGTGGTAATTGCGTATGTGCCGATAAAGACTCGCAAATCTTTTATAACCGTTCTAGCGTCAGCCGAGCGCTGGAGGCCTCATTATTTAAGTGTGTTTAGCCTTAACTGTGTACAATGGGACGCGCTTCTCTTCTTTGATTGCGCAGATAGACCGCCTTATGCTGTCTAGAAGGGATCCTGAAACTACACTGGCCTGTTCATTACTGCGATCTCTGTTGCAGTCTTCACAATTTTGAGCAAAACATTGAATATCTATGCTCATTCCTGGCCACCAGTACTCTGATTGTAATTCTTTCAGAGAAACCTTAATTGTTTGGTGTTATCAGACCCAACCCCATATGTGCTTCCAGTAAGAGGAAGCCCCTCCTGCTTGGAATTACTCTGTCCCCCACTCCAGGGATTCGAGCAAAAGGAACGGAGTTTGCATCGATTATGTATGCATAATTGAGTGGATAGTTTACGGGTAGCGCTGCACAGTCGCCTTTTACAGTCGATTTTACTGCCAGCATGGTTTCCCCATCTATGTATTTATCTGTACGCTTTTTTGTGGCTACGGAAGCCGGTTTAGTTGCTTCCGCTGTGGCTGTATTAGCCAATGAATTCCCTGCAACGTGAACGCCATCACGTTGAAGACTCTGAGCGTGAATCACGTGAGTCTTTTGTAGTTCTTTGTGTAAAAGAGCTACCTGTTTCCATAGCAGTTTATGCTTTATTGTGGCACCTGTGTCATCTTTGTAGTCGTTTTCAATCCAGCTCTGCAGTTTCTTATTGTAAGAGTTGACGCAAAAATGAGAATCGCACACTATAAGTGTCGGGAATTCACGTTCTGCATTTTCGAGCGCCATCTTTAAAGATCTGATTTCAGTTCTCTGAACCGAACAGTTTCTTACAGATTCAGTTTTTGTTACTTTTGGTCTGAATTTACCGCACAGCCAACGACCTTTAATGATCGCACATGCTGCATCGTAGGATTTTTTCTCTACGTTGAAATGCTGTACAAAGCTATCTGTATAGATTATACAGGCGTATTGTGGGAGAGGCAGAATTTCGATTGGCAGAGGATATTCTTCTTCATACTCTAAATCATTCAGTTCTTCAAATTGCGGGGCGAAATAGTATTTCACGTCTTCCGCACCTAGAGAATCTACACACTGTATCCATTTCGGATCCAGTGACACTGTAGGCAGGTTTACTGGGCTGAATAGCGCCTCGAAGGCGGATTCCGCTGTGAGGATATTAATCCTTTTGCCGTGTGCTAGTTCTCGTTCATTTGCTAATGCAATTTGCACTGCGTTCACAGTTCTTTCTGTGGGACTGAATGTTTTTTCTGCTTGTGTGTACAAGTGAGATGTAATTGAAATTGGTAACTTTTCTCCCTCATTGGAGGTCAGGTACGTGAATCCGCATCTTCCTGGGATGACTCGGATTGCAAGATCACGTGTGTTGTCATGTGTATCTAATTTTGTTTTTGCTAACATGTCTGTTTGCAGTGATCTCAAAATTTCTGTGTGTTTTTGAGTCCAATTGATTTGTTTAAAATCAGGTTTAATTAGTTCGTAGAGTTGTTTAACCCTCTCTGCGTAATTTAGAATGTAAGTTCTTCCGAAATTCTGAAAACCTAGAATGGATTGTAAATTCTTCAGCGTTTTTGGAGCTTGGAGTACAGCGCACTTCTCTAAGAAGTTGTCCGCTAGGCTTTTCCCTTCACTTGATAATTCGTACCCTAAAAATAGTACTGTCAGATGGGCAATTCGGGACTTTTTAAAGTTGAATTTGTAACCCTCTGCTGCGAACCCAAGTATAATGGTGTTCACTCTTTTCAAGTGAGTATCCAAGTCGTCGTCTGTGAGATAGATATCATCTACGTAAGACAATGCTTCATCATCATAGATTTGTAGTAACTCTGTTACCCTAGCTGAGAATAGTCCTGGGCTGTTCTTGAACCCCTGTGGGAGTCGACAGAATTTTTTCTGCGACCCAAATGCTGAGAAAGCGGTCAAATATCTGCTTTCTGGTGCAATGTTTTGACAAAAGAAACCATTAGATATGTCTAATGTCGCTTTATATTTTTTCCTAACTATGTTATTCATTAGGGCTGCACTATGCGAGTTTTGTACTGCAAAAGTTTTGCAACAAGTATTAAGGTGTCTGTAGTCCAAAACTAGACGACATGAATTGTCTGGCTTGGAGACAGGAAACAAAGGATTGTTCATTTGAGAGGTGCATGTTTCAATCACCCTCTGGTATTCAAGTTGATCTAAGATCTCCCTGACTTGTTTTTTAGCTTCTTGCTTTATGGGATACTGCCGTTGGGCAGTTGGTTCACTTTTTAATTGGATTTTGTGAGGAGTTGAGTCCTCATCCCATCCTACATGATTTTTATATAATGCATATGTATATTTTTTGTGAATCGGAATGTGATTCGAGAAGGCAGGCATAATCACTTCTTCGCCACGAGGGCACTCCCTGACAAACTCCGGGGGCCAATCTTTTTCAGCTAACAGAATATCATAGCCTTTTGAGAGCTTATCCCAAAATAGACCTCTTATTTTCCTAGTCTTATCACCCTCTATACGCAATGTTATTTCGTATATTTTATGGGGCTCGCTAAGTCTGGTGTCGGCAGTTTCAACCTGAATGTATTCATTCGTGTCCACTGTCTCCAGATGACTCATCAAGATCTTGCGCGCTATACTGATCTCTGCTGCACTGTCCAACATCGTCAATGCCCACTCCCCGTTTTTCAACTGTGTCCTCAGTATCCTCGGCATGGTTGATTACTCTAATACTGGCTACCTTCTTTTTCTGAAATTGAGATTTCTTATTTTGAGCAGGTTCCTTGACTTTGGACTTGGTGTGCTCTCCTGGGTCTGACCGTCCTCTTCTTTCCGAATTCTGTGGAAAAGATCGAGAGGGACGTGTATCAATACTTTGATATCTATCAGGTTTTTTCAGATTATCCCTATTTCTAAGGTTATATCTTTTCTCGGAGGGCTCCCTCTGGGGAGACTGGTGTTCTCGAGTCGGAGTTCTTTCCCTCCGTCGAGGAGACCTTCTTCTGGACTGGAAAACTTTTTCCTTGGGAGTGGATTGTTTATTTCCATCCCAGCTCTTTTTAGGAGTGTTTAAATTATTTCTAATAAATAATTTTACTAACTCTCTATATGCTTTTGTTAACTCTCCTATGTTAACTAAGAGTTCTTCTTTTGACATTTTTGCAATGTCAGGATGTGGTGTGTAGCTGGCTAGAACCGGCCACGTTGCTCCTGGTCTACCTAGTGGACCGAGCCTGGTAATATGATCATTGTGTTTTAGGGCGCCATTAAACCAGAGCAGGTGCTCTTGATATTTAAGTGGAATTTCAATCTCCTCGAAAGGAGCGTACTCTTCCGGGGGTTTCTCTATTTTGTAATAGTGAAACTCTTTTGTTGTAGCGTTTACCGCTGGAAAGATTATCCATGAATAGAATACCTCTGTCTGCCGATACTCGTGAGCCTCTATCACGAAAATTACTGTACCACCTTGTGGTGTCAGTCCGTTATCTATAAGTTTTAACGTTATAGATCTTCTTAAGTAGACCGGGATGATAATAGCATCCGGGTCTGTGTGTAGGAGACTCGAGTCCTCCTCTATTAGTAGGGATGCCAGTCCAACTGCTTCCCTTTCTTCTTCACTGTCTGTCATTTTTTATAAATGCAGGCTTTGCAGAGTTGGTCTCCAAGGAGACAAAGATTAGGTGCACAATATTTTGGAACACTGTATCCTTCAACGTTGAATAAACCAGAGCTTTACATAGGAATCTCTTCCTACTAAGGTCGGGCGGATTTTAACCTTTCACCCACTCCAGACGTCTATTGGAGTATTTACGGGAGAAAGGGGTCTGTGTGAAAAATGCACAACTGAGTTACTCTAACGTCTTGCGTTAGTTTATCGCCTTACCAAACGTTGGGCGCCATGTAGTGTAGTTCCTAGTTTCCCACTAGGCCCTGCGCATTGGAATAACATAAACAGTAGTATCGACGTGGAACTACGTATATTCCAGGCCTCCACTGACTATGATAAACTTAATTGGGTGTGTTACCATCTAGCTCAGAGGTCACTGGAAACTTTCTTCTCTGCATAGGAAGTGATCAGCTTCCTTGGCACAGACAAGAAGGGATTCAGTTTTCCAACAACCGTGCAACATGACAACTTTGCTCCTCAGATCAAGAGTCAATCTCTAGGGTCGTGTGAAACAATAGACATGTATTTCACTCAGTCAGTTTAGTGCAGTTTACTTTCACGATATGTAGAGAATAGAGAGACGGGCGTTTGTCAATAAAGGGTTAACATTTATTGAACAGTCTTTCTTCTCGTACAAGAGAAATGTATTGCCACAATTGCAAGACTTGTTATTATAAAAAGTACGTACAGTAAGATAAGGATTGCGAAATAGAAATGTAAAAGCATTGATATGGTTTCTTAGCCATACAATGGTTTAAAAGTAATAAAACATATATACAGTCATATATACATTAGGCTAAAATACTCAACTGGTGCTTCTAACTACGCCTACCCCAGTGTGCCTGACCTAAGCCTAACACGTGGAAGGGGAGTAAGTAAGTAGCTTTAAGTTAAGTTGGTTTTGCCAAGGTTTGTTTCAAGAATTCTCATCTAAGGGTTTAGTCAACACCATACCTCTGAATAGAATGATGGAAGTCTGGTATTTCCTTCAGGGGGCACTCAATATCCCAGTCACCCACGAGGGCAGACCGGAAACGCTGGAGCTGGATTTCTCTGCAGGAGAAAGGCAGCGGCTCTTCTTCAGCGCGTCGAGAGGAGGAGGCCGGGGACAGCGTCCGCGGCAGCTGGAATCTGCTGGGCTTCTTTCGCAGAGGGACGGCTGTTCAGCTCCTAAGCGTACTGCACCATCGTTCGCGCTTTAGCAGCGATAATGGTATCAGTAGCTTCACCACCAAGGGACAACAGCAGCAGCGTACTGCCTGCAGCAGCAATGGGATGCACACAGGGTGCACGGCAGCTTACGACAGCACGACAGCTTTCAGCTCACATTGCTTAAGGCAACGTTGGTAATATTTATACCTGACAGGTGCCGGGTTTGACGCAAGTTTGCTGGACATAAGACATCAATTAAAGATGTCACTAGGAAGTGATAGTTATCAGTTGCTCATTAGAGTTCCATTACTAATCAAAACACAGCAAGCGGGGATTTCCAGGTTTGCTGAGTTTTTATCTTGTTGAAGAACTCGGAGTGTTAATCTAGGAATATCAGATAGTGACTTCTGCTCTGTCATTGCACTAATTGGTTGCAAAGGAAGTGGCAGAAAACTATGCTGGAATGTGGCTCTGTTCGTGTGAGGCCAGAGATGACTTTTCTGAAAATAGCACTTGAACGGTTATGCCAATATAGGGAATAAATGGATTTATAGCCGAATAGGGGCATAAGGTCGCAGTATCGATCAGGAACCTAGATAAACACGCAACACAAGTATCAACCACACGATCCGACCGCTCCGTCAGCACCCACACAGGCCTGACTCACAGCGTTTCTAAGCCTCCAACGAAAACCTCACTGTCAAGGATGGAAAGAAAAAAACTTAAAAAACAATCAAAAAAACAACGCCTACTGAAAAGAAGATCGGGGCTTGAAGGGATAGCGGCACCCAGTCTACCAGTCAATAAACCAAGAGGTCCCCCCTACTTCCCCATTTTCAACCCACCTGTAAAACCCCAATTAAAAAACACTTAAAAAGTACGTCCCCCGCTGGCTCAATGGTCACCAGCGAACAGCCCGGGTCATCAACCCTGGGCAGTCCCGGGATCACAAGAGCCTCGGGAGCGCACACCACAACCAAAGCAAACGTATTACTGCCAAACAAATCTATAGGAATAAGTACCAATGACCACAGCGCTGGGAACCAGAACATCCCTGTACCGATCACTTAAGCAATAAGGCAAAACCAGAATAGCCCACCTCAACCCCAGGGAATGGCAGTAATCACGAACACGCATCTTCACAGCTCAACAGTGGGCAACGCCACAGACCGCGGCGCGCCCCATCAATTAGAAGACCCAACTAAAGTCTGTTGGGACTTTCATCCGGAGCCGCAGAGGCACTTTTTGCCTCAAGTGCCACAAGCCTCGGGATTGACAAGTCAATCGGGGGGGACTATTTATCCACTTGAAGCACGCTTCCAACCCCTGATGGCGACAGCTACTTTACCTGGAACAGCCAGGAGTCAGGATCATCAGAGCCCGGAAAAGAGAGCTGAACTAGTCTTTTATCCACACTACGAGCATAAGGGCCCACATGAAACCCTTAACAGATGCAATCTCCTCCGCCTATTCAACTGCATTCCAGCACTGGCCGGGGTCACCTCCTCAGACCTTACATCAGTCAAGTTCTCCACAATACCAGGGAGAGGGGGCTCAGAGGCCACAATTACAACGTGGTCTCAGGAATCTATTAGGAATGCAATCCTCAAGGAAGACAACCAACTTGAAAACTGGGGCATTGAAATGTGGGTTCCCACTCAACAAAAATACCCCTACGCCCTTCTCCCACAGTCCCCCGCGAAACAGCTCACCAGCGTATTGAAGGGGTCACTGGGCGCAACCCATGCCTGGCTTCCAGAAGCCTTGAAAGCTGACAATCTCCTAAACATTGCATGCTATAAAAATCAACGTATGATAAGCTGCAAATTTAATTGCCCTGTCCCCCATGTCAACGACATGCGCTACGGAGACTTAGTCCCAGAGCCGTCAATCAACTTCGCCCAACAACAGCGTTCTTCCTAACAAGAACACCAACTGGCCCGATTCCAAACTAAGTATCACATCTTGGAATACGAGCGGGCTAAAGTCAACCCTTGCTTCAAAATCAGCCGTTGAATTCCTGAACAAAAGCAACATAATCTGTTTTAAGGAGACCTGGTCTCTATCCCCATCGCCCCTGCTTGGCTACTACGAACTTTTTCAACCGGCTGCCAAGGTCAATTCTTACGGAAGACCCTCAGGGGGCCTCTCCATTTTCTCAGTTATAGGTGCAAGATATCAGCCACACCTATCCTTCGGAACCTGACAGCAGGGCAGACGGTTCTGATTACCGGTCTGTCTTTTTCAGGCAGGGCACACTCTATCCTCCTAATTAACATCTATCATAATGTCGTAATTGGCCTGTTCGCCTTAGCGATTAGCTGAACCTACACGTTGTCCTCCTTAACTTGGCTATATACGATAACGCCATTTTGAATGTTGCAGCGGCCATCTTAGACCATGAGCAGCCTCGTGGCCGACGTGCCCTTTTAGTCCTTTGTCCGTTCCACTGACCACTCTTGTCTGCCCAGCAACAGGCTATTTTTAGTACTGGTCAAGCCACACATGCGCAGTTCCCACTGACCCGTAAACCTTCAGGAATGTGCTTCTAACTGACCAGTGGGTTTGAAACCCTCCAATGAGCTGGCAGTATTCCAAAACATGACCATATATGTCCTTAAAACTGTGTCTTAACTCTGTGCCGCCCTATCTTTTATTGCCCCAAAAGTGTATATAAAATGGGGTCACACCGGTGTTCGGTGTGATACCTCTTGCATTACCGAAGGGTGCTGTTTGAGTGTACCACCACCCCATGGGGTCTTAATAAACTTGTTCTTTGCCTTTTACAGTTTCCGTGCCAACAGTTCTTGTGTGTAAGTGGGTAATCTCTGGAGCGTGTAGGCCTTGGGAACCCCGAAATACTTCAATTGGCGACCACGAAGGGACTCATCGGCGACTCGGATGCCCGAAGGAGAGGTCGTGACGAAGGCTTGGAAACTCGCCATGGACGCGCGCTGCCACGAGTGACCCGAGTCTTGGCTGCCACGGTGTTTTTCCTTTCCTTCTGATCTGACCTTCCAGGTGGCGCCGGTCTCCGACTGAGTTTCCGAAGTGTCTGCATCGCCGAGAGAGTGCCGTTTGGCTGATTTGGTTTACAAGACCTTGGCAGTTGGAATCTGGACATTTGAGAATTTGGTAAGCTTTGTGTTCGGTAAGGTAGTCTTCGGACGCTTACTGAAGTCCTACGATTTCTGTTCGGTACGGTAGTCTTCGGACGCTTACTGAAAATCTGTGCTTTGTGATCGGTAAGGTAGTCCTCGGACGCTTGCCGAAGTCCTATGATCTTTGATTTGAGTTAGCTAACATTGTGAATTTGTGATCTTTGAACTTATATGTGTAGTGCACTTCACATAGGCAGGCATGTAGAGATGTTTCTCTAACTTTGTTTTTTTTCCTTTGAGCGGCACAATCGTGTGGAGAACTGTAAGTGCCATTTTGTCTGGTGTCACGCTTTCGTGATACCTTTTGAACATGCCTGTTTTCAGCACACTCCGAGGAATGTGTTGTTTTGGTGAGGGTACCTCAATTAGGTTAGCGGAATCACAGCCGGCTCCCACAGAGGGAACTCCAAATAGGGACATGTATATAAAGTTTGGCCTTCCCCCTATTATGTACAGTAAATTATGGCATAAATACACCAAGGCCGATTCTGAATTGCAATGGCCTCTACACGGGTCGTATGATTTGAGTAAAATACAATTTGTAGAGCAATGTATGTTTCAACGTAGGTCTAGACAAAACATGTTTGACTGTGTGCGAATGTGGGAGAAAGCGGCGCGTGAGCGAATGAAGCGTGAGGTTGCCTTGGCGGACAAAGAGCAGCGCAAGGCTGCTCGGGATAAGGCTTTACAGCTTGAGGAAAAGGAGGCTCAGGAGAAGAAAGAAAGGGAGGAACGGGAACGTAACTTGCAAACGACTGGTCAATTTCCTATTCGTCGACCACTCTATCCTGTCCTTAATAATGAAATTGATGATTTTTCTTTGTTAGATCGGTCACCGCCTCCGTACGTTCCGCCGACGGCTCCGGCTGCAGATCCCGAGGGTGATGGACGGGATTCGTTGAGCAAGAAGGGGGTATCGGCTCTCAGGTTTACTGCGGAGAGGTCCGCTCATTTACGTAGTTGGGCCCGTAAAGTGAATAAGCATTGTGTTACTCAGGAGCAGTTGTTAACAGAAAAGAAAGGGTGGTCGGATCTTGAATTAATGTATTTTCTGTCCAGTCTGGCGGATGAAGTTGTAACTGCATATCGTGATCTTTCTGATACGTTAGAGCCTAAAGTGTTGTCGGTGCATCGTGAGAATTTAGCTAAAGGTGATTTTGATCTTTCAGATGTTGATGACCTGTTCAAGCAATTGATCAAGCTGCGGGATGAGACAACCCAATTGCGGGAGGAACGGAAGCGGAGGCAAAAGGAGTCCGAATCGGAGAATAATGGGCGGGCTAAGGAGTGTTCTCTCCGTGGTTCAGATAAGAGTTCTGCGTTGTATGTTATGCCTATGCGGGAAGCCGCACCTCTGTATGTTCCGCCAAAAGGGGAAGGTACGGATGATGATAAATCGTCAAAGGATGCGAAAGGGTATTTTGTGTATAATTGGGTATATACGCCGTGGAATAGAGCAGATGTTATGGCGTTGAAAAATTCGTTACCTGATCTTCGAAAAAATCCGGCGGCATTTTATGAAGGGGTGGAAGGGGCTATTTCGTCTTGTGTGATGACTCTTGTGGACATAGATTTGTTCTTTGGGTTAATTCTGCCACCTGATATGTGGCGGCAAATTCGTAAAAATAATGATGAAACGATATTGGGGGGCACATGGAAAGAAATTAATGCTGCAGATTTAGACAGGGAACCAGCATGTAAGCCTTGTCAGTTAATTCTAGATCTCCCGGCAGCTATTCTGATTAAATTAAAAACGCTTGTTCCCTCCAAAAAGATTGATTGGACTATGCTAACATCGTGCAAGCAGAAACCCGATGAAACGGTTTCAGATTTCTTTACATGCTTCGAGGAAGCTTTTCATGATTACAGTGGTCAATCTTTAACAGATGATACGGGTCGGCATTTGTTTGTAGATAAGTACGTAGCTAATCTCCTTCCAGAGATTGCAAAGCGATTGAAGTCGAGTGAAAGTTCCTGGGCCACGGCGACCCCTGCGTCTTTATTGACTATGGCTCAGTATTATGAGCGGCAGGAAGTGGAGGCTAAAGAAAGTGTAGAGAAAAAGGCGAAGGAATTGAAAACGAAGGTGATGTTGGCGCAGGTTCGGGGAACACAGGGTAGAGGGAATGAGAGAGGTCGGCGGGGTGGAGGAAACGTGTCGTATGGTCGTACGGACATTGCGGAGGATCAGTGTGCTTATTGTAAGGAGTTTGGGCATTGGGCCGAAGATTGTCCGGTACTTCGTGAACAGCGTAGTCAGCGTGGTCGAGGAAGTGGAAGGTCGAGAGGAGGTTATACTGGAGCGAGGGGTAGCGGAGGTGATCGTAGACAGATTGAGGAGAGGGGCCGTGGCCAGGACGAACGAAATGCGTTTGATAGACGGAATCAATATCAAATATCGGAAGGAGAGAATGTGGAGCATCAGGATTATGTGCATGCATAGGATTGCGTAGGATGGGGTAAGGAATCAGTTGAAGTGCCAGTAGATCAGCAAGGTCCATATGTAACAGCGGGTATTTTGGGTTCTACTGATCAATTTCTAGTCGACACAGGAGCTACTCGTAGCGCTCTGTCGAAAAACTTGGTTCCGAGGGCTCCCCTGTCTGGCGAAATGATTACGTGTGTAGGGTTTGATGGCACACCCTCCCCCAGCCCATTGTCCAAGCCCCTTGCACTATGCATTGACAAATATTTTAGCTTTGGTCAATTTTTGTTATCACCCCATACCCCAGACAATATCCTGGGGATTGATTTGCTTAAATATTTTCGAGCGACAATACGCTGCGCTCCAGAGGGAGTGCGGGTTATTCTGAACGACAATTACCCTGACCCTGATGATTGCCCTGACCCTGACAGATTTTATGCCATTTTAGACATCCCCGCTTTGGCCTCCCTGCCGCACACGTTGTGGGCGACCTCAGATACGGATGTGGGAGAGATGCGCATTCCACCAATACACATTACTGTTAAGGAGGGGGCTCCTCTACCACGAGTGCCACAGTATAAGATTTCGAGAGAAGGTGAAATTGCACTGAGTCATATTGTTCAGGATTTGATTTCTGCGGGGGTGGTGGAGGAGGTCCCTTATAATGTTTGTAACAGCCCTATTCTACCGATTCTTAAGAGAGACACTGATGGCAAGATCTATCGATTTATTATCGATTTGCGAGAGATTAATAAAATTGTCATTCCCCAATATCCGGTGGTGTCTGATATTACGACTTTGCTCACCTTAGTTCCACCGACAGCCACCCCCTTTACCGTTATTGACTTAAAGAATGCGTTCTTTTCCATCCCTGTTCATCCTGATAGCAGATATCTGTTTGGTTTTACGCTCAATAATAAATCGTATAGATTTTGCCGTGTTCCCCAAGGATATACTGAAAGTCCTAGCATCTATAGCCAGGCTTTGAAAAGGCAGCTAGATTCGTTTAAATTGCAGTCCGGCGTAGCGCTCATCCAGTATGTGGATGACCTTCTGCTTGCCGCTGACTCCTATGCACAATGTGAACAGAGTACACTTGCGTTGCTTTCCTTTTTGGCCCAAAACAATCACAAGGTTTCGAAGAAGAAGCTCCAATACTGTAGACCCCAGGTGACATACCTTGGTCATCTGTTGTCTAAGGAGGGGCGTGCATTAACATCTGATCGAATTCAAGCAATTTTAGACACACCAGTCCCCCGCACCCAGAGAGATGTACGTGCCTTTATAGGGTTGACATCTTTTTGTAGGCAATGGATCATGGGTTTTTCGCATATCATAAAACCATTGCTAGCATTACTGCCCAAAGCCACACCAATGCCTCTTGAGTGGACAGACGAATGTCAGAAAGCTTTTGAGCAGTTGAGGCAGGCCCTTTGCTCCGCACCCGTGTTAGGAACACCAGACTACACGAAACTTTTCACATTGTACGTACATGAGAATGATGGGTGCGCATTGTCAGTGTTAGTGCAGTTACACGGGGATAAGCAGAGACCATGTGCATACTTCTCTGCCATTTTGGATCCTGTAGCACGAGGGTTGCCTGGGTGTTTTCGAGCGGCAGCAGCAACAGCAGTAGCCATACGGCAGAGTGAGGGCATAGTGTTATCACACAAATTGTTGGTGTTAGTCCCTCACGCAGTAGATGCCCTGTTAAACCAAACCAAGACCCAATATCTTACGAGTGCACGGCTAACAGGATACGAGCTGACACTCTTGGCGCCACATATTACATTGAAAAGATGCGCTACTTTGAACCCTGCCACTTTATTGCCCTATCCGGCCGAGGAGGGTCAGGAAGAAAAACATCATGATTGTGTTTTCCTGACCGAGGAACAGACAAAGGGTCGTGTTGACTTGCAGGATGTGCCACTTCCAGATGTGGATGGGGAACTGTGGGTTGATGGATCGTGCCTAAGGCTGCCAGATGGCACGACTTCCGCAGCATATGCGATCACGACACTTAAGACAGTGGTAGAAACAGCTAGGATACCACAAAAATCAGCTCAGGCAGCAGAGCTGATAGCCTTAACAAGAGCCTGTGAATTGAGTGCCGGATAATTTGTGAACATATACACGGACAGCCGGTATGCCTTTGGAGTGGCCCACGACTTCGGGCTTCTTTGGAGGGAACGCGGGTTTCTGACATCACACGGAGAGCACATCATGCACGGAGAGCTAGTGCGTGATCTCCTAAATGCGTTGCTTGGCCCTAAGAAAATAGCGATAGTAAAGTGCAGTGCCCATAAAAAGATTACGGATAGAGTGGGTCAAGGAAATGCCTTTGCAGACAGTATAGCAAGGCAAACGGCTATGTCCCGAACTAGCTCCCCCATGTACGTGGTACAATCACAGGCTGAGCGATGGAGTGATGCTAGAGCAGAGATACGGGATATTCAAAAATCAGCCACAGAATCTGAACTTGCGGCTTGGGCAGTAGATGGGGTACTAGATGACGAGGGTTGTTGGAGAAGCAAAGACATGGAGAAGTGGAAATTGCCTGCGGCTTACTTGCAGGCGATGGTCCAGATGACACATGGACTGGCCCATGTTGGAGCTCTTGCAATTACTCGGCTTTTACAACGAGTTTGGGAACATCCTGAGATTGCAAATACTGCAAAGAGAGTAGTGCAGACCTGCCTGGTATGCTTGCAACACAATCCTGGAAAGGGGACCCATACTCCGAAAGGAGGGTTCGTTCCACCTTCTGCACCGTTTGAAGTGCTTCAAATGGATTACATCCAACTCGAGCGTTGCAATAACCTGAAGTACGTCTTAGTGGTGGTGTGTGCTTTTAGCAAATGGGTTGAGGCCTATCCCACGAAAGACAATACGGCTTTGACAACAGCTAAGGTGTTGCTGAAAGAATTCTTTCCTCGCTTTGGAGTTTGTAAGTTTTTGTGGAGCGATAATGGGCCCCATTTTGTTGGAAAGATCGTGGAATATGTACTGAAGGGGTTAGGGATTCAGCAAAAGTTCCACGCTGTATTCCACCCTCAGTCAGCAGGTTTGGTCGAGCGGTACAATGCCACCTTGAAGCTTAAGCTGGCCAAAATTGTGGCGTCTACATCATTGAAGTGGCCAGATGCGCTGCCGCTGGCACTACTATCTCTCAGATCAGTACCCCACTCACGAACCGGCCTTACGCCCTATGAGGTGGTGTTTGGCCGCCCTATGAATATCTGGGGGGTGCCCAAGCCGCGATTAATACATGATGTGCCTTGTGTTATGATGAATGATTATTTGGCACGATTAACAAATGATTTACTCTCTATTCATCAACAGGTTCGAGAAGCGCTCCCTGATAACTCCACCGGAGAGGGCCACGATCTTCGTCCTGGGGACCATGTGATGGTCCGTTCGTTTGAAAGAGCAAGCAGTCTGGAGCCCAGGTGGAAGGGCCCCGAGCAGGTCCTCCTGGCGACCCGCACCGCAGTACGAGTGACGAACAGGAAACGGTGGGTGCATTCGACACATTGTCGCCGTGTCTCTCCGGATCTGGTGACTCCTGCTGTGTTGACTGATTATAAGGAGATCTTGGAGAAATAAAAGAGCCCAGCTGTGACGTCGGCCGAAGTGGAGGGAGCCTTCCCGGACCAATCTGCTACTGGAAGAGAGCGCTACAATCTACGACCGCGATAAGAAGATTTTTGTTCCCTTTTTGACTGGTTGGTTACCGCTCCAGGTTTGTGAAACGGAAACCGGGAATTCCAAGGGGGGGGGATCAGTTCTGCCAGAGTAGCGACACCCGTCTTGGCCCGGAGAAGAAAACAACGGCTACCTCGGAGTTCAGCACCGCATTTTTCTTTTTTAGGTATACACGCACGTGTATCTGGGACAATTTGTGAACAATTTGTGTCACTTGAGACTTTTGCACAAAACTCTCTTGAACTATGGCATCAACGGCATCTCGTGATAAGAAAATATTGGGTGCGTTTCTCTTTGTTCTAACTGTTGTGGTGATAGCTGTTATGGCCTGGGTAGTCGAACTTGTGGTGCCTGTACGTGAACATTTGTTGCCGACTACCCCGGCACCGCCTGAACATTTTCACTTTACATTACCATTCCATGAAGAGCGCCACCGTCAAACGTATTTAAATAACAGCTTCATTCAGATTCTTCATCACACGCATAATATGACCAATACCTCTAACTGCTGGGTGTGTGGAATGTTGCCTGGGCACCAGAAGAGAGGGGGCACCCCACTTATTCCACTCCCGTTTTCACACAATGGGTCATGTAACGCCTGGTACACCCTCCTCTTTACTCTGAGATGGCCAACTAAAGGGGGGGTGCTTTTCCGTTTGAATAAAGTATGTTCCCATGACAAGGATGGGTTTCCCCGGGCTGAGGGCACACGTTTCGAATGGGAAGAGTACAGGCCTGACAATGTATCTGCCCCACGTGTATATAGCAATCAGCGAATTGTGAATGTATCTAGTGCTCATGTCATAAATGTCATTGCTACAAAAGCCGATTTATGTATTAGAAACAAGGGCACGATTGCAGTGGGGAAAAGTGAATGTAACATCACTCTCACGTTTGATAGCCCGAATGGCATTTCATTTGTTGCATCTCGAAATACATACTTTATCTGTGGAACGAAGGGGTACCATCAGCTTCCAGTGGGATGGTTGGGCACGTGCTATGTATCGTTTGTGCTACCTCCTGTATTTATTGCCCCTCCAATGTACCACAATGATTACACGCTGTACCACGATTTCGTTTTGAACAGGGTTAAACGAACTGTTGCCCTAGAGGACATTGATCAAACGGACACTACATTACAACAGTATGTGGATTTTAATCTAGGACTATTCTCCTTTGTGGGGGCCGCATTGAACAGCCGGAAAATCAGACGACTGACACGCGTTGTCGAGGCTGTTGCGAATGACACTGCTGTTGCCCTGGGGAATATTACCGAGGAACTACAGATTTCCAGAATCGTCACCCTCCAAAATCGGATGGTTTTGGATGTTGTTTTGGCTGATCGTGGGGGGGCATGTAGAATTATCGGAAGCAGCTGTTGTGTATACGTCCCGGATAATTCTCCATCTGTATATGATGCTATTTCCAAGCTGCATAAAATAGCTGCTGAGATACACCCGGACAATGGAACTTGGACACTTTCAGGATGGTTTTGGTCCATGATTGCAACCTGGGGTTGGAAACTATTGACAATTCTCTGTATACTTGTGGGAGCAATGTTTTTTATATGCTTATGTATTCAATGTGGCCCAGCCTTATGTTCAATGTGTCTATCGGCTTGTCTACCATCACGACGAGCTTTTGTCCATGACAAAATGATGCTACACAAAGAGGTGACACAAATTATGTTAATAGACATCGAGGACGAACATCCTGACTATGTTCATTATGAGGTAGATTCAGCTAAACGCTAAAAGGGTCGTCTGTCGTAATTGGCCTGTTCGCCTTAGCGATTAGCTGAACCTACACGTTGTCCTCCTTAACTTGGCTATATACGATAACGCCATTTTGAATGTTGCAGCGGCCATCTTAGACCATGAGCGGCCTCGTGGCCGACGTGCCCTTTTAGTCCTTTGTCCGTTCCACTGACCACTCTTGTCTGCCCAGCAACAGGCTATTTTTAGTACTGGTCAAGCCACACATGCGCAGTTCCCACTGACCCGTAAACCTTCAGGAATGTGCTTCTAACTGACCAGTGGGTTTGAAACCCTCCAATGAGCTGGCAGTATTCCAAAACATGACCATATATGTCCTTAAAACTGTGTCTTAACTCTGTGCCGCCCTATCTTTTATTGCCCCAAAAGTGTATATAAAATGGGGTCACACCGGTGTTCGGTGTGATACCTCTTGCATTACCGAAGGGTGCTGTTTGAGTGTACCACCACCCCATGGGGTCTTAATAAACTTGTTCTTTGCCTTTTACAGTTTCCGTGCCAACAGTTCTTGTGTGTAAGTGGGTAATCTCTGGAGCGTGTAGGCCTTGGGAACCCCGAAATACTTCAATAATACAGCAAAAACCGCAAAATCAACTGCAACGGATCTAATGATAAAACAACTGGTAGATTTTCTAGCGGAATCTGCATCCATGGAGGTACTGCTATTAGGAGACTTTAACATCAAAGACCTCGCAACCAACGGCGTCTTAACAAGGAAAAACAAAGAGCAAGAAGCGATGATCACTTTTCTAACAACCCATAACTTCCGCTCGGCTCAGCAAATCTTGCAGGAACTGCACCCGGACGCTCATTTCTTGCCAACATTCAGGAGAATCTCAACTATTGACTACATCTTTCTTTCCCCGCTTCTGGGTAATCGTCTGGCCAGGATGGAAATTCCCTATCGTTTGGAGAGTGACCATAACTCCATAGTGGCTACAATGGACCTGCAAGTCAAAGTCGCCCTCGAAACGACAGATGTGGGGCATTCAACGCGAGCCTAATTGCACACCATGGTTAGAAGAATCAAATGGGACTCACGGGGATCCACCAAGGTGCCCTGGCAGAATTACACCACCGGTGGGATAACTCCATTGCTAAGCTACATAATCTCCTGGCAGGGCCCGTGCTCCATCATAGAACACACGGGCCACATCCGAAGCAAACCCATGACCCATTGTTAACCTCCCAAAGAAGGACCCTCAGGAAGGCCGTCCGCCAGCACAAACTGATTGGAACCGTGCACACCTCTAAAAAGGTGGCATTGCTGCGGACGACCTACAAGAAATCCTTAAGGGAGACCAAGAGACTCAAAGAACAGTCTGAGTGGGTAAAAATGTTCGCCCTTCTCAAGGGCAAAAGTCAGTCCCAGTTTTGGAATTATATGAACAAACTACACTCCGCCAACAAGACGAGAGGAAATGCAGTCTGTGAAGAAGCCTGGGCCCTGCATGTGTCCGTTCTTTATCGCAGTGACTCTGGGTACCCCGCGGTGATAGAACTAAGAGATCGTGCTGTTTCCATTCAAACAGAAACTTTCGAACTGACCACTGCAGCCAAGATCACCAAGTATCTGCGAGTCATGAAAAGACGGAGCTCCAGGGCCCAATGCACTCCCTGCCGGGTTATTTAAATGCGCCCAGGAAGAGTGGGCGGCCCTTCTGACTCCCCTATTTAACAACGTGTTCGTGACAGGCCAGCTCCCAGACTCTTGGTTAGGTTCAATTCTATGCCCCATATTCAAGAAAGGTTACCCTGCGTCACCAGCTAACTACCGCCTTATTGCCCTATTAGACCTGGAGGCAAAGGCATATGCTCGATGCCTTCTTAGGATGCTTGAAAAATGGGTCGAAGAAAATAACATAATACCATACTACTAAACTGGGTTCCGGGCGACGGCCTCCACAATAGACAACATCATTACTCTAGCCGCTCTGAGTCAAAAAGCAGTACAAAAAAACCATCTTCCACTCTACTGCTGCTTTATAGACTACAGCGCGGCTTTTGACAAAGTGTCTAGGAACATCTTGTGGAGGTAGCTGAACAAATGGGGGATTCCGCATGACCTAGTAGGTGCACTAATTTCCCTGCATAAGAACACGTGGGTGCGATTTAAAACCAGCCCAAAGACACTCTCTTCAAGAACTGCCGTCGAAGATGGGCTAAAGCAAGGCTGTGCTCTTGCCCCGCTGTTGTTCAATCTCTACACAGCCGATCTCGGCATATTCTTGGAGAATAGTAATCTTCTCCCGCAAAACTGGGACCCGCTAAAAAGCCTCTTCACATATTACAATATGCAGATGATATTGTAATAATGGACCAAGCAAATTCGGGTCTCCAACGGGCTTTAAGTATGCTTCATCTATATAACTCCGCCTATGCCCTGAAAATCAACCAGGCAAAGACGAAGGTACTGGTATTTGGCAGATGCAAGAACAAGAAAAGGCTGGCATGGAACATCGGGCCCGTCAGGATGAACACAACAGTAAAATATAATTTCCTGGGAGTCTGGATCAACGAGACGTCCAGGCCTACAGCTCACCTAGCTGCTTTGCAAAAGAGAGCAGGCACAATTACATACTCCCTGACCCGGTTGAAACAAACTATGAGCAGTCCCTCTGCCGAAGCCATCTTGAAGGTGACTAAAGCTATTCTACTTCCTGCATTAACCTACGGACACCAGGCATTTCTTGGTGCGTGCTCCTCCAGTCTTGAGCTCGCCCAAATTTCCACCTACAAAAAACTTTTCCATCTGCCAAGTTTTATTCAGCGGGCAAGACTACGATTGGAGCTGGGTCTACAAAGACAATCCCTTCAATGCAAGGCTGACATCCTGAAATATTTCATTAGGACCCTAAAAGCAGGTGATAACACTCTTAAATTCCAGCTAAAAGGAATCCTGTCTAGCCCTGGCAATCCCTGGAAGATTACAAAGGCCATAAGTGTGTTAGAGATTGACAAGTCATCTCTCCTCTCAGTCACTATTCTATACTCGGCCTGGAAAAGCACCATCAACAAGCAAGTTAAACTTATTTCTCAGTCCATGGATCTGCAGGCTCTAAAGGCACCAACCATTCTGCTCCCCTTGAACTCTTCGTATCTTCTTGGGCATCCACAAGCATACTGCCAGGGAAACTTAAGTAAAGTGGCTCGGAAGAACATAATGTTTATGCGACTTCTAGGCCTGCGCTCGACGGCTTTCAACAAATGGGCCTTAACAAACGAGGGGGGGGGGGGCTTTCAGGCTGTGCAAATACCACTCTGAATCATGGCTGCATCTTCTGTGCTGCTGCCCGGCACTAGCAGTCCCCAGAAGGTCCCTTTTGAAACCCCTGTTTTTAAAATGGGGTGCTAGGACGTGTTGGGAGGCCTCGACCTTGTGCTTTACCTCTACAGACATTCAAGTGCTCACAAGGTTTGGAAAATTTGTGAGACTTTTGGACAATCTTCTATTACCTCCCTTGGTTGCCATGCCTCCTACCCCTCCCCCTCAAAGACTCATTACAGACTTTTTCCGTCCTTTGGACCAGTACTCTCTGTCTTAATTATTTTATCTGGCCAAGCACAGCAAAACGTTCACACAGGCAACCATAACGCTACTCCTCAATAACCATATCGGTTTTTAAGCCTTGAAAATTGTTTTTTAGCTTTGTTTTATTTGATAAATGTGTTAAAAGCTAAATGTTATACCCGTGCTAAAGTAGATTTTGTACAGCAATGGTTTTATGTAACTGTACTAAACTAATAAAAACTTGAAACTTGAAACTGCTGCTTGCTATGCTGACCTACTCCTTGTTGCCCTCTTGCCTGGGTGAGACGGACTTGACCTGCAACCTATACCCAGGACCACCAGAGTGGCTCCAAGGCCTAGACCCTTGTAATCAGCTCCTGGACTCTGTTACTGTGAGTTCTAACCTGTATTGTGGTGCCACCCCAGTCCTTAAACCCTGGAACTGGGCCTGAAGGTACTCTGCCAGCCCATCTGTGGATCCAGCAGAACCGAAGATTCACCTCTGCTCTGCGTCTCAGTCCTGAGCAGAACCGATGGGTCACCTCTGCTTTGAGGATTCTATAAGCATGAGGATTCTGCATTGACTTCACAGTCCACAAACTCATTGGAACAACTGCTTTGCAAAGCATCTTCGATGCAGGCCAACGCATCCCAAACCTCTCATCAGCAGCACCTTCGAAGACCGCGCAGGACATTGAAGCACAAGCCCCACAGTCTTTTTGGAACCAGCCGGTGTATGATGCATTCTTGACACAGGACTTTGTATCGCAAGCTTCCCTCGTCAATGGCACCTTCAACAACATTGCAGGGTCCCGCATAAGAGCCTTGCAGCTCCCCCGGAACTAATGCTGCACAGCATATTTTTGATCGGGACCTTGTATCACTTCAGCTTCACCACACATACACATCCTTGACGTGGGACCTTGCAATGCTTCACAACCAGGATTCAAAAGGCCGAACTGGGTACCTGTAGTCAGTCCGCGCACCTTCGCGGTAGGCTTTAACTTGGGACTTTGTCCCGATCCGACGCAACAAGATATACACAGTTGTTACTTTTGTGCTTTTTAATGCTTCTTTCACTGAAATCTTTAAACTTGCGTTTCTTTAGATCTACATATTGGATTGTTGTTGTTTTGGTCTTATTTTATTCATTAAAAGCTACCCCATTTGTCTAACTTGACATGAGGAATTAGGTCTTAAATCCATGTCTGACATTTTTGAAGTCAGGCCACTGCTTAGCTTTATCTTGATTTGACATAAAAGCGAGCTAACCCCGAAGAGATCAATTGTCAGGGATTGTGGGGCATATTATCAAGGGGGTTTATCTCAGCTTTTTTGGCTTTAAAAGCCAAGAAAGCGGAGATAAAATTATCTCCCTATTACCTAGCTGTCGCTAACACCAGTTAGCGACAGCTAGTAGGAGATAGCGATCATCTTGGGCACCGCTTTGTTTGCATGTCAGTGATATTTATCACTAATGACATGCAAAGTGGGCTTGCCAAGATGTTAGCGACTGGAAACAGTCGCTAACATCGCTATCTCCTATTACCAACTTTTGGAGATATTCGCGCTAAGCGCGAATATCTCCAAAAGCTAACACCTGCCCTTGAGCAGTTCTTAGCCATGTTATCCAATGGTAGGTGGATAACATGGCTAAGAGCATTAGCTCGGTAATGCATGAATATTGCTGACTTTACATTTCGGCCGATTTATATCACTTAGGAGATAAACCTTGATAATAGCAAGGTTCCTAAGTGATAAAAATCGCCGCAGCTCGGCGATTAAAATATTGCCGCTAAATCAACATAGCGATAATTATCGCTAGTTGTTGGTAATATGCCCCTGTGTTTCCCTGGAAACCATGAAAGCAGTTGCCTAGCTGAGCCATATTAAAGCTGAGTTTACAGACCCAGGCCTGAAGCAATTTTCAAGGCCGACAGTTAGTGGATCACACATAAACTTTTATTGGTGCCTCCCCACTGAGGATGCTTGATTCCGATCCAGTAAAGACCTGGCTTGGCAGTTCGGGCTGGACTGTTCCCATGAGGCAGAGGGTCAAGGCTGATTTGCATATGGCCATATCTGAACTGGGGTGGTGTGAAGTGCAAAATAACGATGAATTTAGGCCAAGATCTCTGTACTGGGGTGAATGTATGACATTGTTCTGCATTCTGTCCATCAACTGTGGTTTTTGCATTATAAACACAAGCGCGGCTGGTCCTTGTGGATGTTGGTTGGATTTCCACTTTCTTGTTTTCTGTCAATTTCTTATGACACTAATAGTGAATAATATTATATTAGAACAATAAATAATAATAATAATATATTAGTGTAATAAAGAATAGGTTACATTTACCTGGAATATCACCTTCCCTGGCAGCTGAGGTAAGTAAAGAATGCTTTTAAAAGCATTCTTGTGAGTGAGAGTGTGTTCAAGTAAGAGGGAGTGTGTGAGTGTATGTGTTAATGAACGTATATTTGTAAGCATGCATGTGTGAGTGATAGGGAAGGCTAAATGTTGTATGAAGGAATTTCCCCTACCCCTTGGAATTTTGATGAACTTACATTGATGGTCTCTAATATTGTACATCAGTCCCAAATGAGTTGCTTATCTAAGTAAAATGTCAGCATTGTCTGCTACCAAATAAAGTCCAGCACCGAACCCAAAATATTGCAATAGCTGTGGGAACCATTTACACCTGGTCACCAGGGATTTAGATTTGGGATGGTCTTTGTGTGAAGTGTGAGAAATGCAGAAGCGAATGAGCTTGGGGACAGTAGTATTGTGGCCATCGATTCACCTCCACTAGAACTAGTAGAAAGGAGGCAACAGGCCTACAGAACCATAGAGCCCCTGCCTGAAGGAGAGCTTGGACAAGCTCAGGTGTAGATAGCCTTTAATTCACCATGAAGAGGACTTCTTGGCTGTCCAGGTTAAACATGGGGCCGGGCAGAGTCAGCAAAAGCATGCGGAAACCTTGATTGACAAATACAGAGCAACAGTATTCTAAATTTTCATGCACACAATGCATGCAGGTTCAATGTCACGGATCATGTGGCAAGAACCCAATCCTACCCTTTAGGGAAAACACACAACCGCGGCATAGGTGGGTGTCATTGTCAGGTGCCAGAAGCTCAGGTAAGAGTCCCCTTTGAATTGTGCTACTTGTAGTTTTACCTTCCCCTACTAGAAATACTGGTCTTTGTTGGAGTTATTGTTTCTTTTTCTCATATTGAGTGCATTGTACCCCGAGGGTGCGCTAACATGAACTGTTTTTACACTATCCTCCATCTTGCATGGATGCCATAATAGATAATATCATGACTACTACTGTTGTATCTGGTATTCACCTGTTACAACGCATTTTTTACAACGCACTACCACTACAACGCAGGCATTACAACGCATACCATTACAACGCATAGCGCTGGGGGGCGCTCTAGGATAAGAGGTAAGTTTAATTTACTATCCAACACCTTCCCTAGGGTCCACGGGGACTGGAGTTAGAATAGTAAATTATACTTACCACTATCCAGCACCCCAAAGCGCTATGCGTTGTAGTGGTATGCGTTGTGAATACCGCGTTGTAATGGTATGCGGAGTAAAAGTATGCGTTGTAACGTCATACATCCGTTGTATCTTGTTATAAACAATGAATTGTTTGTTTTATTCTAATAAATGAAGGGCGTTTCTCAGAAATCTTTCCAGCACTGTAACTAACCAAAGACAGTGCAACTTCCTCAGGCTATTGCTGTACAATGTATCAACTAGCATGCTCGAATAAACTGTGAGAACAATTAAAATCAAACATAATGCGACTATGAGAGAATCCCTGAATGTATTCTGTAGTAAAAATGTTTCTTCTTGCTTGTTTCTCATTGGTGCATATCCTGAGAACCATGTACCTACGTAGAAGGAATGAAAGCCTTTATCTAAAGCCCTATAAAAGGACATGTATTTTTCTGTACCCCGGATGCCTTATTTCACACCTTTTGAAGGTAAATCTATGCCGGGTTTCATACAGAGCTCTTTGTACTTATTAATTTAATGCTTTGCTGCTAAGCAGCGATGGCACATTTAATCTATTCTGACCATTTATTCCTATACAAAATTTCAAATTATATTTGGGATCTGTGATTCTTAACAAATTTCTCAGTATTGATTAGTGATCTTGATCGCAAATGTATTAGTGACCGGTCCAATCGGGGAGCATTAAAGTCTGTATTAGGTTACACAGTTTCTAGTCCTATCCATTGGCATGCCTTTGCTTTGATCATTAAGGACAAGTTTGCACATCAACATTTTCAAGAGATATACAGTTGGAAGTGTTTTCAGAAAGCCCCTCTTGCAAAGATAAACACCTTCATTTAGCTTCATTTTGTGAAAAAGTGACCAGTACCCTTGAGGTTACAGGGTGAACCAGGGTTTATATGTCAAACAAACCCACTACAACTTTGACTGACTGAGATGTTCGGTACCGGGTCTATGGCAAGGTAAGGTCTCCACTGCAAGCTCTCCAATAAAACACAGTGACCAGAACCCCACTTTTATAGCCATACCAGAAAGGGACCAGAATATTGGGCCAGTAGAGGCAAAGGAGCAGTGGTCGCCATCTTACAAGTGCTCTCCATGTAGAGCCACACCTACATGAGCTACACCAAAAAGGACGGCTTGTTTGACATCTTTAAGCAGACATTTAGAATTGTAAATTCTGCTTCATAAAAATGCCAAATGCAAATAATTTGGAATTCATTCATATACCATCAAAGCTATTCAAGATTTAGTTGTTTTTAGTTGCAATTTTATTGCTCGCTATGTCTTCTGAAGCTGTATGTAGGCAAGATTTATAAAGGAGTTCAGTTTAGAATGTTAGTGTGAAATTAAGAATTGCATTGGCATGATGTAAGCGCAATTTATTGAACTTCTCCGATTTAAGAAAGAAATCCTTGTGCATTCAGTGAAAGTACGTTCTAAGAAACATAAGGATACACAGAGCAGCCAATAGCATGAGGTGTGAGATTTCTCCTTTAAAGTTCACTGTATGCATGTTTCTAGAAGGGTATGCTAATCAATGGCAGATTGCTGAAGTCATCAGGCCTTGGTTGGAGCCTCACAATGGTGGTGCTGTTGTCGTCAGTGCAAAGACCTGGTCGATGATTGACATTTTGCATTGATTGGAAATGCCTGGTGGTTGTTGTCAATGCAAAGAGTTCTGGGTGGCAAGGTACTGGGTCTGTATCCAGGGAGGTATCGTTGGAAATTGGATGCAGAGCCCGCGTTGGCCTTGGTGAAGAGCGCTCACATTTGTGAGGAGAACGGGCCAGTTCTTCTCAATGAGAGGCGCCGATTGATTGCTTGTGGTTTTTTTATCTGGAGTCCAGATCTAGTAGTTTGGAGTTTGGAGTAGTACACTCTAACTCCAACCAAAGGTCCAGTACCATGGGCATTGGTCCTCACTCCGGCAGAGGCCAAGCAGGACTTAGGCTGGTCCAGATGGTACTAGTCAGCTGGGATATTACAGAGAAGCTTGTTCTGTCCCTGTAGCTCAAACAAAAGCTCAGCCATCTAACCCTTGGAGACCCTTCCTGTGTCCTGGGTTCAAGCTGATCCAGTCTTCTTTTAGGGAGCATGGCAGTTCTTCTGAGTCTCTACAGGATGTAACGACCGGATTTTCGGACCAGATAGAATCAGCTCACCAAAACACCACTAACCCAGCCGAAACATAACCACCTCCCTCCTTAGGACCTATTTACAACAGGTATCTATGTTTCCTACCTAAGGATGGGGAATTAGCAATATACAAGCTCATATCATCAGAAACACCACTAAATCTATAGGGATTACTAGGAATACTCACTGATTACTAAGGACGTCCATGCTCTACACCACGCTCATACCTTATAGTTTCGCGGCAACTCAGACCCAGACTATGCTACCCTCCTACTCATAGTGAAGGGGGCAGTTCCAATAACTTACCATTACACACTGACCACAATCAGTGCTCTCACTAGCCACATACACACTGTGTCCTCCCAGTGCTCTCACTATTTCATACATACACAAGCAACAATCCTGTGGGTATACACATTGACTATAATCAATGCTCTCATTAACGCCACTTTCCCTAGCGGCGATCTCATTACACACTGACACACTCAGTGCTCTCACTAATGCCACTCTTTCTCTAGTGGCAATCTCTGTCCTATGAATACCTTCAGCTCTCTCGCTCTCTGTTGGGAAGTTTCTCTCATACATCTAATACCTACTGGGAATGTCTCATATATTTTATGTGGTACACAAGAATGGCCAAATTACACTATGCAATTGTTATTATCTAATACAAGTTCTCCTCTCCCTCTCATTATTCAGTTACCATTTACCTGGACGGGAGTCGCATCCGTACACATAACAGGATCTGACTAGAAGAAAGTTTAACCCTATCATAATAACAACATCTACACAGCTGTTCATTAAGAACTGCGGTTCCTTTATTATAACAATATCATCAATATAATACTGCACTGTAACACATAGCCTAAAAAGTAAAAGGGGGATAGACACATACACAGATCTGAGGGTCTCTTTATTATAATGGAAAGCTTTACCAATATAAACATATAACTGACAGGGACTGTAGATAGCTAAAGAGGAAATGGATTATACTGCACACCGCTGAAAGAAAAAGGATTAGCAATACAGTAGGGGAATCTAGCCTAGGAAATAAAAGCACTAATATAACAGGACAAATATCACCTGATTAGTATGAAGTCTTGCTCTAGCTGTCATCTGGGTTCCTCTCTGGTCTGTGCCTTGGCTCGTCTCAGGTTCTCCCCTGCACTCTTGGACACGCATCTGCGCTGATCACTCTGCACTGGATTCCTCTCCCCCACGAACTGTCTTCACTTTCAAACTTCAGTCTAATGATATAGTTTCTGCCGCTCTGATAACCGTTCGCTCCACTAGCTTCTTCACTCTGTCTGATTATCCCAACTCACTCCAGCTGCTCCCATAGACTAATCCACGATATAACTTCAGTCTCTTCCAAAAGGCATCACTCCAGACTCCAGCTGATCACAACTCCTTCTGATAAGTAACTGCTTCTGACTACTTTCTTCAGCTCCAAACATCATCTGCCTTCTCTCTCCAGCTCCAAACACCATCTGCTCACAACTGCTTCTGATAACTCCAGCCACCAACTGACTGCTCTCTCTCTCTCTCTGTTCCAAACACCAATTGACTTCTCTCTGTTCCAAACATCAACAGACTGACTCCTCTCCCCGGCTCCAACTGACACTCCTCCTCTTCTGCACTTCGCTAATATGGAAGGCTCTCTCCTCATGGAAAGTTCCAGCCATCAGCCTCGTCTCACCGAATCCATGCACCAGGCTCCCTGCTCCACACGTCCCCACAGTGATCAACTGCTTGTTTCGTCTAGAGATCTGAGCCCAGGGACATTTCCTGATAAGATTCAGCTCTGGCCGGTTCTCTCTAGTTTGCAAAGAGCGAACAACACCTCATAACTGGAGTGGAGAAGTGTGGCTCACTGGTTAGAGGAGGCATACCCTGAAGCAGAGGTCAGACCCAGGACCAGGGTTCAGTTCCCGACGCGGCAGGGTCTTGGGCCCAATTGTCCACGGACTCGATAATTCTCGCTTCGGTGCCCACTCTAATCATGAGTTCACACTCTGCAACTCTGGGCATTAAGCTTGCTTAATCTCCACAACGGCCCCCCGCGGCGGGATGCCTGGCCTTCACTTTGGGGATGCCCAGTACGGGTTATCTCACAGGGAAAGGCCAGGACGGGTTCCCAATGCAAGCTCCGAGATGCCCAAGGGTAAGTCGAGCGCTATATAAGACCTCACAAAAAAAAAAAACTAAAACATCACCTTTACCCTGCAAGCATCTCAGTCTGCAGGGACAGAAAGCAAAATGGAGTCTCTCTAGTTCTGGGCCTTGTAGGCCCGAAAAGGATGAAATAACACTTAGCTCTATCAGAGT
The DNA here is from genome assembly GCF_964263255.1 of Lissotriton vulgaris. NCBI lineage: Eukaryota > Metazoa > Chordata > Amphibia > Caudata > Salamandridae > Lissotriton > Lissotriton vulgaris. The sequence goes on from NC_141695.1 coordinate 134,275,810, forward strand.
ACATACACAAACCATACCAATATGTAATATAAAGTCAGGACTACAGGATCCACCCTCTACTATAGGTAGGATGATGAAAGGACACATAATTATGTTAAAGCCAATAGGCAATAGATGGATTAGAGTCAAGAATAAGAGATCTATCATCATATAAAGCAGCTATCCTCTATTTTATGCTTCTAGGTCTGGAAAAAGGCCTGAAAAGGACCAACACAAGCCAAGAATAAGAATTCAGGATGGTAGCAAGCTTAAAGTCACCATCACTCAGAAATAGAGCCAACAACACGGTCACAACACAGGCAAAGGAAGGTTCTGAGGATTCCACTTTTATACACAGTGCCAGCTGGTGTGTGAAGGGCATCCTGTTTATCTAGCCATACAACTTCACTCCTCTGTTCTTCTCTCCTCTGGATCCAATCTAGCTAGGCAAACAAATGGCAGGCAGGCCCAGGCATTAACTGCATTTGCCAATCACAAGGTAGGCATCTTCAGAAGTCAGGAAGAGGCTGGGTACAGCCGTCAGGTTAACCTTTGAATTAAAGGAAACAATGAGTACAATCCTTCAGGCAATCCTGATTAGGAGATGAACATCCATTTAAGTAGATCCCCAGGCCTCATGTTTCTCTTATTCCGTTTCTCTAATTTTGCTCGAATTTTTCTCATTAAAGTCTTTTTTGCAGATTTGCAGATCAAAATCTTCTACCTCAGCCAGCATGTTCAAGCTTCCAATGAGTAAAAATTCCTGGCCTAATTTTTGTAGGTGAAAGCATAGATACAGGAAGTCCTTTGTCGTGGAGGTGTAGCAGGCTGGCTTCCAATCCCTGAAATAAAAAAATAGTAATTGATTCAGCACAAAATGATCGGGAAAGGTAATGCTGGGCCTAGATTTCTATGCTTGTGCAGATCCTTGTGGTAAACATTCAGCCGCTTCTTGACGGCCATGTTTTAAAATCTGATTTTTGGGAGGACGTACAAGAAATTCGTTCAGTGGTGCATTGATATGTCACATTTCAGTTTGGCCCAGAATATGAAAGTCAAAACATGCAGTTGGAGGGATTGTATGGTGTTGGTAGGAAAATGCAGAGTGATCGTTACATCGTTACCTTCAATTTCACCTCCTTTGTATCAGTCACTGAGGGGCATATTTAAAGCCCCTATCACCATCACAACGTAATTTTTAGTGGCGATAGGAGCTACACTTTTTTTACGATGCAGCATTAAGAGAATTAACGTGGCTTAACGCTGTCTTGTAAATAAGGCACCCTTTAATGCTATAAGTGTTGCGGTAACCGTTCCACCGCAACGCCCATTGATTTTGACGCTACCCCCTATTTACAAGAGCAGTGTAAATGAGAGGGAGCACCAAAATTAAGACCAGGGAAAACCTGGTCATAAACAGTCGAAACGAGGAGGAGAAATGCTTTTTTTTTGTTGCTGTTTCCATGTGTGTTGCATTGTGCGGCACGCATAGAAAAAGCAAAACACCAATCAGTGTTTATGTGCAGGAAGGTCCCTCTTCCTGCACATAAACAATCTTCCCCCTCAACACAGGCTCCCTTGCACTATGGTGCAATGGTGCCTGCATTGGCACTAGGCTGATAAATTTAGCGTCAGTGCAGGGGGAAATGCAAGGCTGCCCCATGTCTATCTTCCCTTAGCCTCGAGTTAAGACTCAGATTAAGAGTATATGGTTTTTCCTCAAATAAAGAAAATGCTGGAGTAGTCAGTGCCGGCAAGATCACGTATTACACAGATATCTTGAATAATGACTAAGTCACACACAAGTTGAGTGTTTATTAGGGTACAAGTTCAAAAGCAAATGTCATGAACAGTAAAAGCTAGAAAGGTAGGAAACCCCTTTCCCGTCCCCTCAGCCATATTCCAAGGATGAAGGGGAGGGTGAAGAGTGTATTTGTCTGTGGTATCAGGTGTAATTGTTTGTGTGCTGAGAGTGGCCTCAAACATGTCTGGGAGTGAGCAATGGGCGAGGAAACATGAGCATCCTTCCCCATCATTGTTACCTCAGCTTCAGTGCACATTTTCTCTGAACAGTGAAAAGTTGTTTTAGGGTTCCACGATGATAAGGGTTAAAGTATGAGAACTCCAGCCTTAAAAAGTAACTCATTAGCAGTTGCCACCATGCAGTAAATTTGAGGTAGGGATGACGTGAAAGTTGATGTTTGAGATGGCTGCCATAGAAACATAGTTGACCAGCGGACGGGTGAAGAAAGGTTTAAAAGGTTGTTTGCCAAGAGGAAGTTTTTTTTAAATACAGTTGACTCTTGGCACCCAGAGATGAGAAAACAGAAGCCTGGTGCTGTCCCAGTTAGGAAAGACGTATCCACCCAAACATATTAGAGACTTCTGGAATCCCTGAATAAATAAAAGGTGAATGTGCTAATCGCTTTATTTGCAACACTCTTCTGACCGTTGGAAAGAGCTATAGAACAGCGGACACACCTCCCACATGCTATAACGAAATGGATAAAGAGAGACTTAATAGTGAAATGCTGCACGGGTACCTGTGTTGCCGCTAGGCAGCCTATTGTGTTCCAGTGCAGATAAAAGCACATGGATGCCTTGTATAGTGGTAAAGACAACGCATCCCTGAACTTTCCTAATGACACAGCTTGGTGCAGCAAAATTGCTTGCCCCACTGCAGGATATGTTTTGTCTCACCTGGGCCCATGCACACGTATCTAGCCTGCAAGTCCATAGCATCGAATGGGTTTGTCAATAGAAGAAACAACCCACCTGAGGGGTGGGGGGATTATTGGGCCATGTGAAGTATCTGCACATGGGTGAAGAGTGCATGTGCAAGCTAAGAACACCACGGGGTCTATTTGCACGCACCTTGTGCAGTGGAGGCCTCTCTTTTTTACATATGAATAGTGGCACACAGGCGTCAATAGGGGCTTCTAAAAAAACACTGTAGTAGGTAAGTTGGTCCCCTATAATTCAACGGACTGCCCCTTCATCAATGACTTCTGACCAAATCTGCATTTTTTAGTCTTGCTAGCCTGCAAAGTGCAAATCCTAGTTGAGCTGCCCAGTACTATTATCTGTGATTTGCTCTCCCACAGAGTTTTGCAGACAACTTTATGCGTGGCAATGAAACATGTCGGCTGTAAGTAGGGTGTGAATCGATTGGTATTATTCACATCCTCCTTTTATTATTGTTTTTGTTTTTTTTATTGTTCATATATGTACCGTATGCAACAAGAAGGAACACCATTAAAGACATTGTCCCAGTTGCAGAGTATATTATATGTTAATTGTTAAATGTTGTACATTGTGTTACATATAATTTGTGTTCACTGCACCACTCACTGTCTTTTCTTTGGGTTTAGGACACGTTTCAGTTATAGCTTGTATGTATGTATGTATGTATGTATGTATAGGCATTTATATAGCGCACTACTTACCCGGAGGGTCCCAAGGCGCTTCGACCGCTGCGAAACCCTTCCTGGCTTCCCTGAGAGATGGTCCCTTAATGGGTATCTCCAGGGTGAGACCAGGCATCCCCGGCGGTCTGGTGGGGCCGTTAGTGAAGATGAGGCAAGCTAATGCCCAGAGTTGCCGAGTGTGATCGCTGATCAGAGTGGGCACCGAGGCGAGAGAATTATCGAGTCCGCTGACCCTGGTCCAGAAACCTGCCGCGCCGGGAATCGAACCCTGGTCCCGGGCCATCCTCTGCTCTCGGGTCTGCCGCCTCTAACCAGTGAGCCACACTACTTCACCAATGAGATAACAGGGCCATCCTGGTGAGTACCAGCCAGGGGTCCCATTGGTGGTGCGCCCGTGAGGTGCCATCTCGCTTTCTCACCTTTTTTCTGTCGTTTACACTAGGTGAATGTGGGTTTTGTACTTGTTTAAGTCTGTCTATCAGAGTTGGGCTATTTTTAACAGTGGCAGTAGACTGAGACATCCCCTACTCTAGATTCATTGTAAGAAGAGAGGTATGTTGTAATTTATGAACAACCAGCGATGCCTGCAGATCTTTGTATGGTATGATAACTGCCTTGAACGCTAGGACAATAGTAGTTTGTTGACTTATTGAGTGGAGGGCGTCCTAGCTGTTTGTTTCCCTCTTTGCTCCTAATTTTTTGTTCCCACAGTCCAAAACTTGACAGACATCCCTAGTAGAGTCAGATCAAGGATATCTCAATTGATATAACCTTGGCATATCTGCTTTCATGTGTCCTGCATGCTGTTGCTCACATTGGCCAGGTAAAACGATTTCATGACTGGTTTATGTGCGGGAAAGGATATGTGTGGCCATGCACATTTCAATTGCACAAAGACTTTACCACCAAGCATAGCCTATGGTTTGTGGATCATAAGACCAGCTTGTCTAGTCCTAACCAGTCAGATGTAGTACAATCATAAATATGTTTGCATCGTGACCCATCACAAAATATTTCTAGATTGTGGGGTTTAAGTTTGGTGATGGCTATCCATTCAGACATGAAGTTCCCCTATGATTTTTAGCCAAATTGGAACTTTATATATTAGGATGCATCGATGCATGGCACCTTGGCTTTATTGACCTTAATTTATGTGATTTCTGATGCTCAATTGTTACAGATTCTGAATATGGGTGGTGAGTCTTCACATTTTCACTAAGACTATACTGATAGGAAAGAAGCCATTGCTTGTGTCTGAGTGCAATACACCAACGCAGTAGGCTACATAACAGCTTTTCCCATTGGCATCTTAGCTTACTGGGGCAAGTGGGGCTACATTCTCATTGCACTGGCAATGTATTGTATGTAGCATTTCTATGTGTGATATGATATCTCCGAATGCCTTTCATATGTGGATACAGCTGTTAATGTAGAATATGTAGCCTGTAGGTTTGGTACTGTTTTCCCATGCACAAACTATGTGAACTACTTCACAGTCATCATACTATGAGTGGACTCTACTATCGTCCACAAGTATGAGGCCGTACAGATGGCTAACTGTAAGAGAGAGACACACACACAGTCATAGCACACTATCGACTTTACCACACCATGTAAATGGTGGCTCCCAATCAAGGACTTTCTGCTACAGGTAGTTGGCATGAACAGTATTTTGTTTGTACCAGATGTTGTTTAATGCTGTTTGTCACACATAATTACATTCATTTTGTATGTAGCAAGTAGATTGATTGTATTGGGGAGAAATCACTGTACTATTAAGAGCCGGCGGTTTGGTAAAACATTGAACCATTTTGAATAATGCTTTTGCTAAGTTGGCAGCTAATTTGACCCCGTCTCGCATAGTATTTCGCTTAAGTTTATGAAAGTTTTTTATTGCCATTCTGTAGGAGAACTTGGATGCAGGGTCATATGAGTGTCTCCAGAAGTGCTCAAGTTTTTTACCTAAACGTTTCTCTGCCCGTACTTATGAGGAAAACCAGGGGGCTGACGGTCTCTTCCTGGAGGATGTAACTGATCTAGGAGGACCAACTATTGCCGACCCAGCTATTGAAGCTTGCTATATCTTCATTAGGGTTCCCTGACAACTGAAGTGGGACCGTTTGAGTGTAGGTGTCATAGTTTTAATGGTAACCTTACTCCAATTTCTCCTTCTCTCTGGAAAGTGCTTGGGACCAGTGCTGTGGTGCGCAAGTTTAAAACTGAAGTTATTAGTAGATGGTCCGACCAAGTCAGAGATAGGGGAGCCTCTACCATAAGGTATGGGTCATTGGAAAATATGAGGTCCAGTAAGTGGCTTGCAGCATGCGTACTGGCAGTGAATCTTTGCGTCAAGTTAAGCCTGGCCAATGTTTCAGCCAGCTGGATAGCTTACGTGCATTTTTCACTGTTCATATGTATGGTAAAGTCACCTGGAACAGTGAACAGTGAAGCTAGCTTGTTTTAATGAGAGGTCGGCTGCTATGCCACAGAATTCTGCTAAATGACATACAGGAGTGTTAAGGGAGTCTGTATGCTAGAATCACGGCCACAGATAGGGCGGACGAGACCTCAACACAGAATGACCTAGCCTCCATGATCCCTATTTGTTCTTTCCTTCTGCAGGAGATTTTCCAACCCTCCCTCAGAATGATAGCCTCCCCACCTCCCATCTTGTCGCCTTGGCATGCACAACATTACAGGCACCTCACGGTGTTTGCCGCCTTGTGCATGCCAATGTAGGGGGGTACAATAGGTACCCCCCCAAGTGCACCCCCACCCCTTCAACACCAAGGGGGCCCGCAAAGGGCCCACAAAGCCAAAAACTGCATGCCCTTCTGCCATGGAAAGGCCAAATTCTGCAGACATCATAATATGGCGGGCGGTGCCTGATAGGCACCCCACCATATTATGTCCCAGGACCGCACGGCAGGCAATTGTAATGATTGCCTGCTTGTGGAAAAGCGGCGGACGGTCTTTCAGTCCGCCGCTGTGCCCCGCCATTGTAATAGGGCGGGGGTAAATGGCGTGCGAGCGGGGAAAGTGTTGGGCGGATCGCCACCGCCGGTTGGGCGGTGGCGATCTACTCAACACCATAATAGGCCCCTATATTTCTTACCTTAAAATCGATATTCTTGAACGCAATATTCTTTTTTTTTTTATACATCTTTTTATGATTTTACAAACAAGGAAAAAGGAATAGACATATCCGGTGCCATACATTCATACATAATAATAGGGTGCACAGGTACAATGACAGGATAGACGTGAAGCAACAGAAGAATCGCTGAAACGCCTGCACTAGTAAGTACGACGCAGGATTTGTGGCATTACTATTGACAAACAATTTAAGCACAGGCTCTCAGAGCCCACCCACCCATAAAATCAGAACAGTAGAAAAGAATGGCAACCAGACACTGGAATCTAAACAAAATCAGGATATTCCGCTAATATTACTAATAAGGGAGAGACAAAAGCGAAGATTGAAGAAAAGAAAACCATAAGAATGAGAACAGAAAGAAAACAATAAACCCATCCTCCCACCCTGCACCCCTGCATATGGCTATCGCCTAAACCCAACTAGCAGTGTGCCTGTCGCCCCGACTAACTAAGTTCTAAAAATAGAAAAGAAAAAACATGGGGGAGGGCATTTCCGTATGGGCTCCCGGTCCCCTCCCCCCCCACCAGAGACAGGCATCCCCTATGATGAAAATACAATTTTATCTGTAATCTCAGAAAAAGTAAATTAGGGGGAGCTGTGATACACCGCGCAGCTTCTCGTGAAACCAACAGTTACGAATCCCACATCCATTAAGGCCATAGTACCAACCCCGGTCAATCGATCTCAGCCTTGGCCCTTCCGAACCATCATGCGAACCCCTCTCGGTAGGACCACTACTTCTACAGGAGAATCAAAGTGCATAAAGAATCTGAAAAAAGTCAGTCCATAACAAATCAAAGTCAGTAATTCCTCAAGAACTCCATCAGCACAAAAACGCTCCCTCATGGACGGAAAGTCCCAATCTTGTTTTCTCCACCTTTGTACGGTCACCAAAGAGGGAAAGGATGAAACAGAAGTCCAAGAACAATCACCAATTGGAGTCTCCGGGAAGGTAACGCCAATTGATTCTCCCAAAGTCAGCAATGATGGTGGGTGTAGTAATACGTTCGAAACACCGGGTTCCTGATTCTCCAGAGTACCAACCGAGGGCTTTGGCACCTCTTGTCGCAAGGGGCCCTCGCCCAGAATCAAAATGGTCGTAATGTAAATCGTAGCTGGCAGCAGTTCCGGCAGTGGAGCAGGGTCCAGTTCCACACACTCCTTCTCAGTTAAGCCCGTAATCATTTTGTGGATCAGGGCATCCATATGTGAGAGAAATGCCCTGATGGCTGCCAATACTGTCTTCAGCGACGGCTCACGCTCCGTCCGCTCCATTTCTCCTCGCTCAGTGCAGATCATATTCACTTCCCCCAGAGAGCCCGGTTTCTCCGGGGGAACAGATAGGAGTGGAACTTTTGGCGTCGGAGGGTGACTGATCGGTTTCTGCGTCAGCAAACTGCACTCCGCTGCCGCAAGCAAAACCCCAGACCCACCGAACCCCGGCAGCGGCAAACCGGGTCCGCAGGACAGGGACCTCCACCCACAGCCACTGTCGTGCCACGTCACTCCTCCCTCGATGTTAGTCAATCAGAATGATCGCCGTCAAAATCGGGCAAAAAGACCTCCACTGCGGTAGACCGGACCCTGCTTGATTCTCACGGCCGATGTTGTTCAACTGCAACCCAGCTGATTCAAAACTCCAGGCCCTGGCTCTCCTGCTGTACTAGGCCGCAAACTTCAACTTGACACAACTCGGTCAACCACGCTGGTTAAGTTTTCAGGATTGCACCATCGGAGTGTGCATCGATTCATCTACACGGAGGTCGGGCGTAGAAACAGGATTATCGACAGGATCATCTGGCAGGAAACGGAGGTCGGTGGAGCCGGGAGCCTAAGCAGCCATCTTGTTTGCTAGCGTAGCTCCTCCCCAAACGTGATATTCTTGCTGTCGATCTTCCAAACTGATGATACTTAGGACTCGTTGTTTCTGTAGTTCAAAATTTACAAGTTGATATTTTGTCTGGACAACCACACATACATATAAAGACGAAATAGCCTCAAAGAAATGGTCAGGAAGGGACTAAACTAACCCGATGACAACGCAGGCACCCAAGCACTATGGCACAAGTTTACCAGTGCATGGAGAGAGTAGAAAGGAGCCTTTTTGCTGAAGATATAAAGTAGTTCTGATCTCTCCAGGTGATGCAGCACAGCAACATAGGGCCTAATTATGATGTTGGCCGCATATACGTCCTATTGACACAGTTGAGGAATGAAGCCACCTGACCATAGGTCAGTTGTTTCACCCTCTGTATTTGGATGCGACTGCCTTATGGGCAGTCAGAAACATACATTTTTCAATTGCATTTAGTGTGTGGGCGGAAATGGCTGCAGCAGAATCTACAATTGAAAAATTGATGTTTAAAATGATCACTGTACTGTGTGGCAGGAACAATGTGGTGCCTTTCACAATGTGCAGGGATGTTTAGGGTGGCACCATGGGTGACCCCAGGCCCCCATGCAGAGGGCAAGGGGGGAAGGGTGCCCTGCCAGGGCTCCTGAAGTCACTTTCCTCCTTTTCATGGTGGGCAGCCCGCCATGAAATGGCTTGTGAACAGCAACATCAATTGATTTGATGTGATTTAATTTGTAATGCAGACGGCAGAGTCTAGGCTGGCTTGCAATCATTATGGGATTACCATTCCACCTGCTGCCTTGACCGGCTCTGCGAGCCCATCTTAAGTGGAGCGGAATCCCCCCGTCGGTTGCCCTTTCACCGCCAGTATTTTCATGTGACCATCAGGCGGAAAGCCTCCGACTGGCTATCAGATAGCTTTCCACCTGACATCGTAATTGGGACCTTAGTTTGAAGTACTGTGGTGCACCACTGGTTAGTTAATCTAGACCCTTATGTTTTTGTAACTGACTGGACTATGCTAGCCAAGTATATTATTTTCCCTTGGACCTTGGTCAAGTGGAATCTACTGCCACACATATTTACTATTTTCTTTACTAGAAGATATAGACTTTGAGTTTCTCTGAACTAATCTAGCCAGCTTGTTTTGTAAATGTTTCCTTTTGTAGTCCTTATTCACTCCAATTAAAACATAATGTGTGTAATAAAAATCTATATTTTGTTGCATTTTCTGTCTGTAATGTATAGGATATAATTGACAGCATCCACAATGGATTTATTTATTTATTTTTGGTCAATTGAAATTTGAATCTCAACAGAAAAGCGGAACATTTTCTTTTAAAATACCTGGAGCATCACACTGTGCAGGTCAGCAGATGCGATTATGCCTATCCCAGGTCTTGTGCAAGTCAGCCTCTCCCTTCCACTTCCGTTTGCCACCAGCAGGATGTGCAGTTTGGCATCCGTAGCTGTGTGCTGTAGATGAACAGCTGTAGGAGTCGTATGGAGGCTCATCAACTAATGCCTTGTTGCTGCTTGATAATAATGTCTTTGAGTCAGACACCTGCTTTCATCTTCTTCCCTTTAAGTGAAGAGATTGACCCACCTGCCACTAATTAACCATGTTTTGAATATGCAGAAATCAAATGGATCTATGTTTTCCCATTGGGAGCAAACCTCACTGCCTGCACACACACTCCACTGGGAGGAAAGCACTAAGGATCCTTAATTCCTCAGGCAACTCGTGCTTTCAAAGGAGTTTCTTACAGAAGCACACCTCGGGCATTCTCATTTTTAGCTTCTACCAGTCTAATTTGTGAGACATAGCCTCCAGCTAGGTCCGGCTGCTACGTTTGTCCTGAGTACGACCCTGTATTTAAGGCTCGAAAAGTTGACCATCACATCATAACCAGGTGTTTATTTGTTGAAAGCAGCCTTTCTAAATCTATGCTTTGATGAGATTTTATATTCTTGTATATTGAAACCCAGCCCTTTTGGTTGAGCTCTTAAATTGAGGTTTGCACACTATATATATATCTATGTACATTACTTCACTTGACTTCACTTGCACTGCACCATCACATGTGGCGCCTTGTTGCTTGTTGGAAGTGTCATAGGAGGATTTTTGAATATAATTAATCCAATCATTAAATTTGAATAATAATTTTTTTATTTTCTCTCACCATGCATTTTTGCTAGTGGGGACCCTTGTGCCTACCAAGCTCCCATGACTTTTTATAAAGTTTTCATTTGTCTGCCCAAAGTTTTTGAGGTCTTCCAGGAGTTTACAGCTGCCTGGACCAGTAATGGAATGCATATTGGGCTCAGATAGTGAACAGCAGTACTTGATAGCTGGGATAGGACCCTACTGCCAGGATGGGAGGGACGGAGCTGTTCCCTTCCCCACTCACATTTCATAGGCTGCCTCTGGCACACATATAAAGCAACTTGATTTCAGCCTTTTGTCACCCCACACTGCTTGGAACGTGTGCGGGGGAAGAAAGGAAACAGAAGGAATTTTCCAGAACCAGATGTGGGGGTTGGACTAGAAGTCCACTTCAAAGGGTGGCACCAGGATGCTTGTTTCCTGTCCAGGGAGGACCTGGCCTGGCAGTTCGGGCTGGACTGTTCCCATGAGGAGCAGGGTCAAGACTGATTTGCATATGACTAGGTCCAAACTGAGGTGAGAAAAACAATGTATTAAACCAACATCTTTTCTATTAGGGGTGAATGTTTACATTGTTCTGCATTCTGTCCATCATTTGTTCTTTTTGCTTTCGACCTACTGAAACTGGCACTACTTGGACCTGAAACTGAAAATGCCTGGGCCTGCCTCAGCCCTGCTATCCTCTACTGGAGTGAGTTCCAGATGCCCATGAGTTGCCTCCTTAGGTCCTAAAGCCCTTGATGGCTTCATGTGACCTCTTCCTGTAAAATCCTGAAGTTTTGCATTCCGCTCGCGAGACTTCAGATTGTCAGCAGAACTAACCGGGTTCCGGTTTCCGGACAAAGGGTTTAGCACAGATTGATTAAGTGACTTTTGCTGTTCACCCTGACAAGATTGTGGTTTTTGCTTGAGGAAGGTCTTCATCACCTCAATCAAACACCCACTTTCATAAAGCTTTGATAGTCAGTAGTACAACCCAAATCTGTATGGTCATTTTATTTGAGGCTTGTCTAGGTATAATAATTTGTACAGTAAAAAACCTTTGCTCAACAGCATACATTTCTGCATCATGGTACAAAGCTTTGCTGCATGCAAGGCTATCTTATAGAGCACTAGCACAGTCCATGACAGGTTCAGCAGGCCAATGTTAATAGGTACGGCATTTAGGTGTTTCTTCTGCTTTGTGCAAGGCAGCACAGCAGATGTGGTTACTGCGTTGTGTCGCATGGAAAATTGGTGAATCTGTGTTTTCACAGAGGCCGATGGACAGATGCACACCAATTGTATGTGTCACTGACTTTCTAAATTCATTTCAACCAGGGACGGCACCTCCACGTGGGCGTTGGAGCGTCGCCCCACTGATTTCTCACAGTGCATGAAGCAGAACCGTAAAATGGTATAAATACCATTTTACGTTTCTGCTTCTCGTACTGCGTGAAATCAGAAGAAGGGCATGCCTTGTTGGGGCGCGCCGGTAAGTGGGTCAGGGAGGATTGGCTAGCCCAATGTTATGGGCGATTACTGTTTGGTTGGCCCCAGGGCCAACCAAAGCAGTCATGAACACTCTCTGTGTTCTCCATGTAGGCTGCATGCAGCCTGCATCGAGAAAACGGCCTCCCCATAGACGCCTGTACGGACGACGTCCTAGCCAATCACAATGCTGCTATTGCTGCATTGTCATTGGCTTAGGGCAGGAGAGGGAGGCTCCCTGTTTATGCTTCCTGTGAGCAGAGAGAGAGCAAGAGATGCGACCCAGGAGTCCGGGACCGAAGGTACATTTAAAAAAAATATATATTTTATTAAATTAACCCACACCCACTAGTCATGCAGGTCACGACTGATTCCAACATTCCAGTCTATGATGGAAATCTTTGTAGCTTTCAAAGAGGACCAGCCCAAGGATTTTCTTATGTGCCCAAGTAAAATTGGTGCTGTGTGTGAAAACTTCACAGCACTCAAGTTTGAAGTTTTTTTAAGGCTGGTTCTCAAATGATCACACTATCGGCCATGGACATCATTTAGAGGTTGCTAGGGGTAGCTGTTGGCTTGTCTCTTGTGACCCCTGGCATTTCCTTTGCAAACTCACAGGTGGCATGAATGCAGAGCTAGCTTGTCCTTGTGGATGTTGGTTGGGACTCCACCTTTCTTGTTTTCTGTCATTATTTTATTACACTAATAGTGAATAATAATATATTATTCACTATTGATGTAATAAACATGCATTAAACTTAGTTGAAATATGGCTCTCTCTATCAGCTGAGGTAAGAAACAAATGCTTTTAAATGTATATTGTGCGCATGCTCGCATGTGAGAGTGTGTTTATGCAAGGCATGGTCTGTGTATGCATGGATGTGATGTGTAAGTGTGAGTGTGTGTGCACGTGTGTGTTTGTGCATGTGTGAGTGAAAGTAAAGATTTAACAATGTGTGATGTTGCTTCAGCTTCCTTAGCAAACACAAGGAGATGATAGAAAGAGTGCTGAAACTTTTCAAACACTCACCCCCAGTCACAGATCTGGGTTGAATCCATAATTGTTCTTTGCTTCACTTTGCAACTCCAGTTCAGACACAGCTATATGCAAATCAGTCTTGACCCTGTGCCTCATGGGAACAGTCCAGCCCGAACTGCTAAGGCATGTCTTCCCTGGACCGGAAACGAGCATTCTGGGACCAGTTTCAGGGTAACTCCCCTCATCAGTTAGGCTAGCTTGAATCCAGTGCAAAGTGAGCAAGGGACCCATGGCTGGGCATACCCTGCCAACTTAAAGCAAATACAAGGAGAGGATGAACGGAGTCCTGAAACTTTTCAAAGACTGACCCCCAGTCACAGATCTGGGTTGACTCTATCAATTTTCCTTGGTTTACTTCGCCACCCCAGTTCAGACACAGCAACATGCAAATCAGTCTTGACCCTGTGCATCATGGGAAGAGTCCAGATCGAACTGCCAAACCAGTAGCGCCACTAGGCCGAAAAAAGCATCAAGGTTTCGGTTTCAGAGTAATACCCCTCATCAGCCAGGCTAGCTTGAATCCCGTGGCAAAGTGAGCTTCAGCTACACTTGGCATTTTGGTAAATTGACGTCCAAGCCCTCAGCACAACACATGTTTTGGGAGTTCCACAACATTCTCTTTCACTTTACTGTATCCAACTAGGTAAGCATACTTTCGAACTTATAAGCATGCTCAGCTGCAGATTCTAGATCTATTTGGCCTTACGGCTGCACAGCATACGGGTACTTCCCTGCAATGATTTTACCATTGTTCATGAAGGCCATTGAGGTAAAGCAGAATACCAATAACGAACTGAACCGGGGGTCTAATAGATACAATGCCACCAAGTGCCTCAAACTGCTAAGAACAAAGATGAAAAGCAAAGAGACAGGAGTATCATGAAAGAAAGGACATCATTGAGCATAGCTTGGATTTCCATCAATTATTATTGTGATCAATCTTATCATCTGGTTATCCACCCGTATGGATGATATGTCTCTTGATCATAGAGACTGACTACCAGGAAGGGATTCACTCAACGGAGTCAGAGAAGGAGCACCAAAGAGAAAAAGCCAGATTAAACATTCTATGGGTCCATGACCACATGGGAATTAAGTGCAGTGCAAAGAAACAAGTGAATGTGATGTTTAAAATAGAGTTATGAGGAGAGAAACACAGTTTATTGGAGATATCGCCTCACACTCTAATCTAAAATCTAAACAGTGCAAAAGGCAGTTTTAACAAATGACTCCTAAATTATCAAGGCCAACATGTTTCAGCCAGTGGGGTAAAAGTACCAAAGGCTTTCTTCATGACCTCTGTTCTTAAGATTTGCTATTGCATAAGTCTGTATACAAAAATGTGTCAAAAGATTTAAGTGGAAAATTAAAGCAGAATACCACGTGTTTCAGGATTAATTGGAGAGATGACTGGTCCAACCAGGGAAGATGGGATTCAGTGCCACAGGATTTCTGGGACAGAAGATCAGGCTTGGTCTTCTCTCACAAACCCAGAATTATTTATCTTTTTCCATAGATGCTTTAATTTGAGACCCCACCCACAAAATCCTATAAAGCGGAAGTCAGGTTCTTGTGATAATGCCTTTTTTAACTTCAAACGCACTATGAATCTACACCACTTTAACATCAAATTAGCCTCACAGGAATCTAGGGTTTGATGGGGAGGAAAAGCTGATGCAGCGGCAAAGGAATTCCCTCCCCCACCAATACAGTTGTCCTCCTGACCGATTTGTATGTTGCTGGACTATGCGTTTGGCTATGGCGGTGACTACTCCATCACTGTCACTCATAACCAAAAGTGAGCCCATCGGAGAAGTAGAATTAGGATGGGCAAATATATAGCTATTTTCACTGCGTATCATCTCCAGGCAAACCCTGACAGTAAGGGAAAGTAAAAACCAAATAATGCCCCTTGCCATGAGAGATTACTCCCAAGACGAGGTGGCATTATCTTTTTATACTAAACTCCTGCTTTCAGATTTTTGGGGGGAAGAAATAAAAAGGAAACCAGTTTGGTGCAAGTCTTCATCATGTTGACAGAGCCCTGCACCAAACTGCAAAAGCATTGACAGGAATCGTTGTGATGGCAATTCCTCCCGATGTTTCAGAAATGACTGCCAGCTTGGCGGTCATTTTTAAATTTAGTGGGCAGCATCTCTACTAGCTATGGTGAAGAAAAGGGCAGTCTACTGACACTGACTTGGTCGGAGCCTAAATTGGCTGCATCGTAATCAGCCCCATAGCGTGAGTTACATATTGGGTATTAAACACTCATCTGTGGTTTTCTGTAACTACAAAATGGTGGATTTCTCAGATTATAGCTCTCTTTTTTTTCCAGTCTTACTGTCCTTGTTCTATGGAGTCTGGGCAAGCTGAGACTGTAGGACGAATTTTTGGTGTGCAACTAGGGGAATCCAGTTTGATCATTAGGATTCTCACACACCTAATTGGTGAAAAGTGGTATTTCTGTGCACAGTTCCAAGGTGTTAAATAGCCTAGCCTCCCCGAGAATGATTCATAACTAAGTAATGTCTATTCTTCCCATTCAAGAAAGGCAAACACATACCACTAGGTATTTGTGTATATACTGAATACTTGTTGGATTTCAAAGTAAAAATAAAGATTTCAAAATCCAAACCTGTCAGATAATTAGCGCATATGTTAGTGTCAACATATAGTGTATAAATCATGTAATATTGAATAGCGTAGGCTGCAGTCAGAACATTATGAATGAGTTTTCATAATGAACCTAGGTTACTTAAGATGCCCTTGCCTGTATGGTGTCCCTTAAGCTAGCAAAACCAACTACATTGTAGAAACTTGGCAAATTAAGGTGTTTCTGTCATGTAGAGTTCCACTCTAATGTACAGAAATAGTAGATGTCCGTGTTTCATGCATGATATATAAGTAAAAGTTATAAGAAAAAAGGAATGTCCTTGCGTATACTATATTATTCCAAACCTGGGGTGATCTTTATGCAAGCTGCTAATGTTGTATCCATAAGGAAGAATTTACCATCAAAACAGAATCGAATGGGGCTAAGGCAGTCAGCAAATGCTCAGATCACTATGGACTCCAAACATTAGCACGAGAAAAAGCAAAATCTAAATATAATTAATCATAACTACAGCAATCCTATGTAGTGCTTAATTTTTAAAAGAATAAGTGCCACAGTCCAAAGTTTTGCTCAGAATCCTGTAGCCTATGCTATTGGAGTGCTGCATAGTCTTGATTCCACCTCATGTCTCTCTAATTCACTGCCTATCACTCAGAAGCAGATTGTAGAAGGTTTTACATTGTGGTTGTGGCACTTTTGTGGCACAGCCATGAAGTAAACTACTTTTCGGCATTTATTAAGCCCCGCAAAACCTCTTTGTGTAATTTTGTAAATGCAAAATAACTAGGCCTGGGCAAAGCACTAGGCTACGCTCGCGTAGTTTGCGAAGTTTGTGCAACTTCGGACTACGTGAACTGCACGTAGCGTTGTGCGATCATGCGTAGCATAGTGTAGCGGTGTGCAGCGTTGTGCAGCGGTCATTTTTTGCTTGCTCGCGGTCCTCAACGTCAAGTTGGCGACCGCGAGCAAGCAAAATGACATCCTGGCGAGACTTTTCCCTCATTCGCGATCAGCAACATCAAGTTGCCGATCGCAAGCGTGGAAAATAAACCTCCCTGCGAGTTTCTCAACGCGGGGAAGTCAGGTTTCTCATTGCGAGTGGTCGCGTATGCACGCGACCGCTCGCGATGAGAAACTCCCAGTTCGCGTTGAGAAAGCTGCCGCTCGAGTAAAAATCTCCTCGAGCGGCAGAAAACTACAGCTCCACTGTGCAAGATGCAGTTTTCAATGATTACACAGTGTCAGATGCGAACATGCTACTACGCAGTTCGCGTAGTGCTACGCGTACCTCGCGTAGTGCGAAGTGCACTTTGCGTAGCTCCCGAAGCGCTACCTCGCAAACTATGCCCAGCCCTAAAAATAATGCACAGCAGTGCATAGCACTGCCTTGCATTACCTTGAGTTGGGAAGGCATTTAATGGGAATAGCATGGGCATTCCCATGAATTAACCCATAGATTTTGGCCCATTCCTAGATTTACTAAAGCTAATGAAGCTAGGAATGGGTCAAAATGCTATGCTATTCCCAGTGAGCACACAGGGAAAGAGGAACATCCATCTATGGATTATATATTTTGGCACCCCTTTCTGCACAAAAACAATGTACATAGTACAAGGGTGCCTGTGTTGATTCTAGGCAGTAACAAGTGCGCCCGGGTGTTCAAAAGCCACAGAGAAAGGATGTACAAATAGAAACACCAGGCCCGTGCCTATGTGTAAATGTACAAGTGGAGCTGAATGTTTCCATGCTAGTTCGGTTCGGGATTGCAAGTCCAAGAAAACCTCCAGGGCTCGCTCCAGGTTGCGGCTCAAACTTCCTGGATCAGGTATAAACACTGAGTATGGGCGAAATTTTCGAATTTGCGGTACATGAATTCGTGTGAAAGCGAATTCACGGCCCACAAAATATGCGAATTTGAGGATTTTTTATTTTTGCGTGTTCGCAGCTACTGCAAAGTTACCCATGCGGTCGTACATTGGCGCGGCCATCTTGTTTGCATTCCGTATTTCCATTTCCGGGCGCCAGTTGCATGCTTGCATTGTGCCCGGGGTGCTATTGCGTGTTCGTGTCCGTTTTTGCGTGATTGCAGGGAAAATATCGCGCAAACTTACCCAAGTGGTCCCAATGTTTTTCATTCATTGCTATGGTTCTGGGCATGCTTTTTCAATCCTCCTTTAATCTTTGTAATCCTTTATTTGTTTGGACTATTTTTTTAATCTTTTTTACTCATTATCTATCTCTTTATTTTTGTACATATATATTTTGTTTGTTTTTCTACTTTTGGTTACTTTAAAACTACTTGTTTAACTCTCTTTTCTTTTACTTACTTGCTCTATTCTTTCCTATTTTATTTACTGTCCAGGACCATGGCAAAGGGTGCCGGCAAAAATCTGAAGGGGAAGGGTCCCCCACCCTGTAGCCGGCTCCCTTGTGGGCGCTTAAGGGGGGAAGCAGTAACTGCCCGGGAGATCTTCAGCACGGTGGAGGTGCCCGCACTGATTTTCTTTGCCCCCAAGACCGTCGCGGCAGGGCCGGTACAGGGTTTGGGCTCTGGGAGCGTCGCCAGCTATGGGGGAAGGTGTGCCGAGCCATGTATCGGGAGCCTGGGGTCCGGCGCACCTACAACCAGTCGACGCACCCCAACTAATTTGTTTTCTCCTGCTCTGTGTTATGATATTGCAAATATTTGTTTTTTCCAAAGAGCAAGATTGCTGCCGATTACATTACAGGTAAATTATGTTTCAAAAGCTTCTGTGATTAAAGGTGCTCGCCTGCTCACTGGCGGTGCTACTATGCTTACTTGTTTTCAATTTTGTGGTCATTTGGCCTGGGTGATGATTATGTATGAGTGTACTTTACAGATGTGCGTAATGCTAGACACTAGAGATTAAATTGCAGGTAAATTATGTTTCAAAAGCTTCTGTGATTGCAGTTCTCACCTTCTCACTGGCGGTGCTACTATGCTTACTTGTTTTCAATTTTGTGCTCATTTGGCCTGAGTGATTATGAATGAATGCACTTTACAGAACTGCGTAATGCTAGACACAAGAGACTCAAGTCAAGTCCTTCCTTTGTACTCCTGCCACTAAGAAGAGATAGTGGTGGTGGAATGATGGTTTGATTATATCATGACTGGTGGTGGTGGATTGATAGTTTGAGTATATTATGACTGGTTAATTAGTAGGAAACTTTTTAGTGGTCTGCAATCATGACGGACTGTGTCTGTCACTTCGTGTGCTGCGGAGTGCTGCCTGCCAGTCCTAGTAGAACCTTTTTGTAGTTGGTTTAGTGAGTTACATAACTTTCCAAGTAGACGGTCCGCAAATCCAGCAATACTAATATCCTAGTAGACCACATCAGGTCAATAAACTTAGTGCAATTGTTGTCTATTTCCCCAAAATATTTTGTTATTGTTTTTTTGAAATGTTTTATTTGGTTGACAACAAACATCCATGTTTGTGTCTTTCTTTCATATGGTGCATCATCTCCCCCCAGTGGCAAGAGGACAGAGGAGGAGGTAGCGGCGCCGGCGGAGCAGGAACAACAGGAAGGCCAGGATAGGTCAACAGTAGTAGAGGGCTTCTCTGCTGGCCGCAGTAAGTTTTCCTGTTAATATTATTAATTATACTTCCCTATCTTTTACAGCACCTACTTATTCCAAACGTTCCTCATAATTCTATTTTGTCCTAAATTGTCTTTGATCTTCTTATAGACTGTTTCTAAATTCTTATCCAGCCTCTACTATGACTCTCTGTGCTACTACTAGATTATTATTAGTCTGATGGGTAGCTAGCTAAGCTTGCACAGTTGGCAAAAGGGGTACTGTTAAACAAAACTCCTATTCAGCAATAGCTCTAGGTACTGAGTGCAGTCCTCTGGGTTGTCCATAATGTCTATTGAAGTCTTCTAAATGTTTATGCTTTGATAATTCCCAACAATAAAATGTCAATGGCCACCAAGAATAAGATACTAGTTCACTTTTTGATTGGATAGGAGGACATACTACTACTGTTGCAGGAACTATTCTGCACATACATAACTATGGACAAGAAATAGGGCATTGGTGATAACAGGTGCAGTTAGACTTTCCACATAACATAAGTTGAACCCCCAATCTCCTTACTGACTAGCTAGTGTGTCAGAGTCATTATTTAGCTCCCAAATGCAGAGATGATCCCCAATGATTATACAACCCAGAACATAAGACTACGGGTTCAGAGTCCCGACCTCTCAGAGTCACGGACTCATGCTTGCAAATTGCAAACCCTTTCGCTCACTCACTCATGACCAAAAACCACAGAGTCTATGTAAGTTTTAAAGCTTTATTAAAAGTAAAACATCTAGCTCCGTGTGTACTCTGTAAAAATTTGAATTGTGCATTATATAAAAACATTTAATAAAATCACTGTCATATAAGATAAAAGGTGAACGACTGAAAAGTGGCTGATTTCGCACATTAATTGTGGGAGAGCCCTCACCTGGTTGGAACTTAAAGTCTTGGTGGAGATGAATTGTAGACAACTCCGACTAACATATGATGATGTTCTTGCTCTTGTTCGTAGAAGGGAAGCTTCTGTCTGTTATGAGAAAAATGGTGCGTGTTAAAAAGCAAGCTTTCATCAGTTGTGTCAAAAAGAGTAGCATCACATGTTATGGCTAAACATAAATAAAAAACACCCTTTCCTGAAGAAAGGGACATTTTTAGTTTAGACTAGAGAGTCACAAATTATTAAATTTGTTTATGTAGTACTAGTAACTTTTTTTCATTCCTAGACAAAATAGGGAGTGGTGTATATGGCATCTAAAAATATTAAATGGTTTTTCTAGGCGTAACACCATCGGCACAGCCAACCACCAGTGCCGGGGCCATCGCGGAGGTGGGTACTCCAGGGTCGGATGAGGTGCCACAGCCAGCAGGAACTGCTGTGGGGAATGCCACGGTAGTGGTGGGCAGTGGTAATCTATTATATTCCTTACTTATTGAGATTGCAGAGTGGGCTCTCTGCAAGGGTGTATATGTTGTACAGTACAAGTATACAAGGGCAGGGTGAAAGTTAAATGAATTAAGCAGTAGCCCTTGCAACACAGTATGGCAAGTGCCACCCGTAATAGAAAAGTAAGAGCTTCACCACCTGCATGTACTGGACTCGCAAGTCTGTGTCATCATGGCTTGCGTCTGTTTTTTTCGGGTGAAAGTTGACTGTGCTGGCATTATGTCGGCTTCCACAAGTTAACATACCAATTTCGCTAAACGACAGAGAAGAAGAAGACTGGTGTACTGTCTTGAGTCTAATGTAGTGAGTCCATACAGTGCTAGTAGAATTCCTGAAACTCCCACTAATGTTAGAACAGAGGGCGATGAAGTGGGAGGTTAGATAGATACGACCAACAAAAGTTATGTGCTTGCAAGTTGCTAGTGCTACTGTGACACAACTTTCTGCTGAATTATTTTGTGTTAATCTTAAAGAGCATTGGTTACAGTATGTTTTTATTTTTTCATATAGATACTCCTTCCAAACTAACAAGGAAGGAGTTGGCTAGACGGGCCCGGCAACGGAAGCTGGAGCCAATTGTCGCCGAATATCGGTGGCTGGTGGCCCAGGAGGAGGAGGAATCGCAGTCGACATCGACAACATCTGCATCCTCCCCCGCTGCCCCTGGGTCATACGGTCAGTGCAATCCTCCAGCGGTACGGAACCGCGGTCTGGCAGCCACCCGCCACCGCCGAGCAGCAAAAACAACAGCTGCCCCCCGCAGTACCTGCAAGTGCAAGGGTCGTGTGCACCGCTTGACCCTGAGAGTGTCCAACCTTGAGCAGGAGGTGGCGAGGCTGAAAGCCCTGCTCAAGGACCTCCGGAGGGAGCAGCGTGACCACCTGGCCAAAGGACACCACCGGCGGAAGTAGAGAGACTGTCCCTTGCCCCTTTTTGAACGACGTTTGGGGGGTGGGAATTGGCCGTTGGGGTATTTTTGGACTGGGGACATTGATTTCATGGACATTGGTTGGGGTTACGGAGGGGGGGTGGGTCGGGTCTTCTTGTGGGATAGTTTATTTTTGTTAGGGTTCAAATAATTATTTATTTCAACTTAAACATAGCATCCACATTTTTTTAATGCTTTGTGTGGGAGGCAGGGGTGGGTTAACGGTACGTTTTTTTTCCTGAAACTTAACTGGCAAGTTGATTTAAATTGTCTAATCGCCCAAATTTGTACAAAAGTACCACTGACAGAGTTAGTGAATTCAATTGTCCTACTACTTTACTAGTACTGCTGTCAGTCTCTCCTCTCCTCCTACTCCATTATTCTTCCTCCCCCAAAATGCTTATCTTAGCTGTGATTCGTGTTTGAGAATAGGGCTAGGCACAGGTCTGGCTGCATGGCAAATGGCGATTAAGGTTGGCTATGGAATCCTAGACGGATGAAATGTCATCGTTGTGGTGGTAGTAGTAGTAGTAGTGGTACACACTGGCAGTAGCAGCATATGAAAAAAAGGAATGAAACATTGAGTGGCCTGAGAGTAGCATTAGAACAGTATGATAGATAGTAGCAATACACAAGAACAGTGCCATAAATTGTACTCTAAGCAATGCTAAAGTATTAAAAATATAAGTACTAGTTGCGTGAAGTATGGCTACTACAAGAAATAGTACTAAAGGTGAAGGAGTAGCGTAAGCATTCGTCACGTGTAGGAGGAGGATGTTGTTGATGATCAATCCACTTGATGGTGCACATGAAATTCTGATTTGATTTGCAAATACTCATGGGTGTGTGTCAAGCAGAATAAGAATAGGAATATATCCTATTCCTCGCTTTCCTTCACCAGCCTTGAAATTGATTTTCTGTTGCTTTGACCTTATCCTCCCCAGCAAGTGTGTGAAATTATTGTTGTCATTTAGTCACACCTCAATGAAAACCACACAGCCCGGGGGAAGAGGGCTATGGTTTGAAAATTGGATGGGAATGGGGGCTTTTGGGAAAGTTTTGTGGAGAGAGGAAAAAAACACAGCATGCACAAACAACAAATGAAGAAAAACAATTCTTTGGATACGAAGATATCCATAAATCTTTTAAGGGAACTAAAGGAAGTGCACTACTTCATGCATGAAGTTGTTTGCTAAATGGATGGTTAGGTTACTGAAAAGTAGTACCTACTACAACTTACTAACTATGAAGAAACAATTTGACAGTACAGGGCTGCAGTAATTAGGCAATTTCACTTGCCTATCTGCCCTCAGAGAGAAAAAACACTTATTAGTACATTAAATTAGTTTTAAAAATAGCAAAGAAACTTATCAAATAGCTGGAGGGATGAATTTGAAGCAGAGAGCAAACAAACGTACAGAGTCACACTCATAGAAGTTCACAACAATAACATTATTTAAAGGATAAGGAGAAGTGAAGAGGATACTGTAACTGTATGTTGCAGTTGTCCTGTTCAATTTGGGAAGTTGCATGCATCCAGCCATTCCTCTTATTCGCGGTACTCCTCCATTCCATCTGACGCTCCATCGATCAATCTTGGTGATCAGACACACTGTCCACTGCTTGCCTGGTGGATGCGGAATTGCGGATCGCTAATGGTAACCCTGAGTTAATCATTTTTCCCATCGCACAGGGTAAAAGCCGGCCTGTAATTGTTGATGGAAAAACAGGAAGTGATATTAAAACACCACGGAGAAAATAATATAAGTTACGGTGTGTAGTGCAAAAATAACACTTTCAGTTTCAGAGGCGACAGTATTACATACAAGCATCATTTCTAAAGTGCATAGTCTGAGTCTCCTTTTCAAGGATAGTAATTAGCACACAGCCGGCCAGGGCCATGCAGACAGTCAAGGCAGGCACCACTGAGTGAAGCAACCTGATGTAGCATACCTCTTTGACACAGACAGACAAAGCATATCAAATTGTATGCAGCAAGCCACATAGCCGCAATTTTACATGAACTGCTGTCTGGACTCTGGCATAACAACGCTACGCTGGCTCGACCACTCCATACCACGACTAGACAGACCTGTAGTTCTGCTGTAGTTGTTGTTGACTTGTTTACCTTTTTGCCACTTACGAAATGGCCATAGTTCTTCCGTAAACCGACGATGATGATCCATCCATCCTAGTGAGTGACTGTAAAGAAAAAAGATATTATTTAACTTTGATCATCAAGACTCATCATCATCATGGTATATTGGAAAACTCAATGTTGTTCATGCAGTCGCAGTCTACACACACAGTGAGTCCAAGGACATTTTGCATATTAAAAAATGCAATGTAGCGGCCCTTGCAGTAGAAGTACAATTTGAATTAAACAAGGTAAAAAGAGTAGACTTGAGTTTTATTTAGTGTGTAAAAGATTAAATAATAACAGCAGACATATGATTCATTTCATGCACAACAAACAAACAGCAATTGCTTTCATCAGAGCCAGGCAGCCAGTGCTGTCCACTGCATGCCATTTCATTATTCATTACCTGTTCCACTTTTTGTCTGCATCTCGTTCTTAAAGTGAAGGCCCACAGGGCAGCCTCTTGGGTCAATTTCAGAGGTAACTGTCATCAATCAGCATATAGTCAGTAATTCCAGTCCCACTTCTTTTGAGGGGACTCGTCTACGAAGCGACAGTTTCTTGATTCTGTGTAATCCAGCCATCTGCTTTGAGAGAAATGGATAGGGGGAGTCTGGAGGAGGAGGATAGAGGAGCATGACTGAGTTGTGAACTTGTGAACTTCAGGAATGCAGACAGCAGCACCTTCAATAAGGAAATAAGATGAAGACAGTGTTGCTGATGGATTTGTTGTGATTAGAGTTTTGTTGTGGTAAAAGTTGCAAAACAAAGAAAGACACACAGGAATAAAAGTGAATAAGGATGAAAAAAAAGGAAGGCAGTTTCAGGCCTAGGTGTCAGGGAAGTAGAACTCGTCCTTAAACTCTGTGAATTGAGACGGGAGTAGGTCAGCTAACAGAGAAGAACTTCCGTCACCTAAGTCGGTGTCCTCTACTTCCTGCCTGGATTCACGTATTTTGTAATCTGGTGGTATGAAGTGCTGATTCATCTTATTCATTGTTAACCTCTCCACATGTTTGGGCGAGAGGCGGGTCCTTTTTGAAGTTACAATGGCCCCAGCAGCACTGAAAACACGTTCAGAAGACACGCTTGCGAATGGGCAAGACAAATAATTTAGAGCCAGCTTGGTGATCAGTGGCCATTGACCCATTTTCCCATACCAATACAGCAATTTGTTGTGATCAATGAAGACCTCTGTTGGGCTATCCAGATAGGCCTGCACCATCCACTCAAGGTCATCCAGGGGTGCTGAACTTTGTGTACCATCTGAGGCCTTTGCATCAACACTGGAAAGAGCAAACTCTTGATGAGCTATCCAATGCACTTCCGACAACATTATGGCTGGTTCTGGTGCAGGTGAGGATGATGATGATACGGTTGCTGGTGTCGGTAACGGCTGTGAGGGAAAATGACTGCCTACGGCCATAGAAGTGGTCATTGATGTCGGATGGCCTTTTGATTCAATAGTACTTCTGCCGGTTCTTTCAATTTCCTGCCACTCTTTTTCGAACCGAGTGGCTGACAGAGCTAGCCAATCTTTGTACTTTGAAACGTCTGCTTCATTAAAAGGAATGAATGTATTGCTGGCCAGTACCTTTTTGTACAGTGGATCCAAAATAGTGGCACAAATGTAATGTTGTTCACAATGTATTCCTTTAAGCCTTGCATTGTCAAGTAGGCACTTTAATAAGTACTCCACCAACTGATATGTGTTTTGCTTGTCAGTATCATCTTTGAACGCTGAAGACACGGCCTTCAGTTGGTGCTCTAGCATGCGCAACAATGGGATAGCTTTACCCAAACTACAGTCCTCCCTGCTGACTTCATGCGTGAAGACCTCAAAAGGATGAAGCATGTCTCTCAGGCTTTTAACTAGGTCCCATTCCTTCACCTCTAGCCTTATGTCTTTCATAGAAGAACCCCGTGCAAAGACATACTCGTTGATTACCAAGCACTGCTCAAACAGACGCTCAAGCATGTGGAAGGTTGAGTTCCAACGTGGTGCCACCTCCTGGATGAGTCCTCTGACTGGGACTCTACAGACAGTCAAGTCAAGTCAAGTCATAGAATTTGTATAGCGCACTACATACCCAGAGGGTTTCAAGGCGCTTAGGAAGGGGCGGAGGATTACTTGTCAAATATCCACGTTTTAAGTTGCTTTCTGAATGCTAGGTGGTTCTGGGTAAGGCGAAGGTAAGCGGGGAGTGAGTTCCATGTTTTAGTAGCCAGGTATGAAAAGGATCTGCCTCCCATGGTGGTCTTGTTGATGCGAGGTACAGTGGCGAGGGCTTGGCTGGAAGAACGTAGTTGGCGGGAGGGGGTGTAGAAGGACAGTCGTGAGTTGAGGCAGTCTGGTCCGATGTCGTAGAGTGATTTGTGTGCGTGGGTAAGCAGTCGGAAAGTGATCCTCTTATTGACGGGTAGCCAGTGGAGGTCTTTAAGGTGACCAGAGATGTGTTCGTTGCGTGGGATGTCTAATATGAGCCTGGCTGAGGCGTTTTGGATTCGTTGGAGTTTCTTCTGGAGTTTTGCGGTAGTACCTGCGTAGAGGGTGTTTCCGTAGTCCAGTCGGCTCGTGACCAGAGCGTGGGTGACTGTTTTCCTTGTTTCGGAGGGGATCCAGCGAAATGTTTTTCTGAGCATGCGAAGAATGTTGAAGCAGGAAGAGGATACGGTGCTGACTTGTCTGTTCATTGAGAGTGAAGAATCCAGGATGGCGCCTAGGTTACGTGCGTGGTCTGTCGGGATGGGTGCTTTTCCGAGGGCTTCCGGCCACCAGGAGTCGTCCTATGCAGAGGGGGATGTACCTAAGATGAGGACTTCTGTTTTGTCTGAGTTCAGTTTCAGACGGCTTTGTTTCATCCATTCGGCAACTTCTTTCATTCCTTCGTGTAGGTTAGTTTTGGCGGTGCTGGGGTCATTGGTGAGAGAAAGGATCAGTTGAGTGTCGTCCGCGTAAGAGATGATGTTGAGGTTGTGTTGGCGGGCGATGGCTGCGAGGGGGCTCATGTATACGTTGAAAAGGGTGGGGCTGAGTAAAGATCCTTGTGGTACGCCGCAGATGACTTCAGAGGCCTCGGACTTGAATGGTGGAAGGCGGACTCTCTGGGTTCTTCCGGTGAGGAACGAGGTGATCCATTCAAGTGCTTTTCCTTGTATTCCGATGTTATTGAGGCGTTGTAATAGGGTGCTGTGGCAGACTGTGTCGAAAGCTGCAGAGAGGTCAAGGAGGATGAGGGCGACTGTGTCTCCATTGTCCAGTAGAGTTCGAATGTCGTCTGTTGCTGCGATGAGGGCGGTCTCAGTGCTGTGTTTTGCTCGGAAGCCAGATTGTGAGGGGTCGAGGGATTTGTTGGCTACGAGGAAGGCGGCGAGCTGGTTGTTGACGGCTTTTTCGGTGACTTTGGCCGGGAATGGAAGAAGCGAGATGGGGCGGTAATTTTTGAGTTCGGTGGGGTCCGCTGTTGGTTTTTTCAGAAGGGCGGTGAGTTCAGCGTGTTTCCAGTCTTCCGGGAAGGTGGCGGAGTTGAAGGAGCAGTTGATGACGTCTCGGAGGTGCGGTGCTATGGCGGAGTCTGCTTTGTTGAAGATGTGGTGAGGACATGGGTCTGTGGGGGATCCTGAGTGGATGGAATTCATCAGGCGGATGGTGTCCTCAGTGGAGATTGGGTTCCAGTCGTTAAGGGTGTTCACGGGGGGGAAGATGGTCAACAAATGGTAGGGTGGGTTGGTTTCCGGGTTGGTTGTCAAAGCTGTTGTGGATGTCTGCAATCTTGTTGTGGAAAAATGAGGCTAGGGAGTCGCAGAGGGTTTGAGAGGGGGTGATGTCGTTGGAGTTGGCCGAGGGATTGGAAAATTCCTTGACGATGTTGAAAAGTTCCTTGCTGTTGTGGGCGTTGTTGTCAAGTCGATCCTTGAATGTTGTTTTCTTGGCTTTTCGGATCAGTTGGTGGTGAGTGCGGGTGGCGCTTTTGAAGGCGTCCTTGGTGCTGGTGGTTGGGTCTTTTTTCCAGGCCTTTTCAAGGGAGCGGCAGAGTTTCTTGGACTTCTTGAGATCATCGTTGAACCATGAGGCCTTCTTGCTGCCAGGTTTGCTTTGACGTTTTTTCAGTGGTGCTAAGGTGTCGGCGGTGTTGGATAACCATAGGGTGAGGTTGGCGGCGGCTTCGTTAGCGTTAGAAGAGAGGGCTGGAGAGTTTCGAAGGAGCGATGCGGAGATTTGGTCCGTGGTGATTTTGTTCCAGTTTCTTTGCAGGGTAGGTTGGAGGTGGATGCTGGGTTTTGGTTTGTTGTAGGTGAAGTGAACGCAGCTGTGGTCAGTCCAGAGGAGGTCCGTGGTGTGGCTGAAGGATACATGATTGCTGGATGTGAAGATGGGGTCGAGTGTGTGACCTGCGATGTGGGTGGGGGAAGTGACTAGTTGTTTAAGTCCGAGGTTGGCGAGGTTGTCCACGAGGGTGGCGGTGTTGCGGTCGTTTCAAGGTGAAAGTTGAGGTCTCCCAGAAGGATGTAGTCTTTGGAGGGGAGCGCGTGTGGAGTGATGAAGTCCGTGATGTCTTCACTGAATTTTGCGCGGGGTCCTGGTGGTCTGTAGAGGAGGGTGCCTCTGAGTGTGGTTTTGGGGTCGATGTGGATCTGGAAGTGAAGGTGTTCGGAGTTGGCGAGGTTGGCGTCAGAGCTGGTTGAGATGCGGATTGATTTCTTATGGACGATAGCGATTCCTCCTCCTGTGTGGCTGGTACGGTCTTTGCGAGTGATCTTATAGTCTTCAGGGATGGCAATGGTGATGTCTGGTGCGGAGGAAGCATTCATCCATGTTTCCGTAAGGAAGGCGATGTCCGGAGAAATGGTGTCTAGTAGATTCCATAGGTCAATGGCGTGCCTGTGGACTGATCGGGTGTTGAGAAGGATGCATTGTAGGTGATTGGGGTCGGGAGTCTGTGGTGTGGTCGTAGTGGAGATGTTGACGGTGCCGATGAATTTGCAGGAGTAGCAAGAGAAAGGTCCATGGGTGTGTCCAGGAGCGGCTTGGACGCAGTTGGGGGCACGACCGGGGTTAAGGGCTAGGAGGGTGGCGGCATCGCAGGTAATGCGGGGGGGCTGGGAGGGATGGGGGCCAGGGGGACTGGCGCTGGGCGCGGTCCAGGCGCGGACGGGCGTAGACGGGCTTACCTTTGGCGCACCTTCGGCGCGGGTTGGGCGCGGTCGCTGCGCGTGGACGCTGCGCGTGGGAACTTCTGTCATATATGGATAGTGGAGGGGGAGGGGCGAGGGCGTCTCAGCTGGGAGGCGGGGCGGGCTTCTGACGACGACAAACAACAAACAAAATGGAGGCGGAGGGGGGAGCACAGCAAACACGCAAAGCAGAGACAAATATATCCTAAATGCACAATTACAATGCAAGTAAGCGTAGCGACGATCAGGCAGGTAGCAGGCAAAAACAATAATGCAGTTGTGTGAGTCAGAGCGGCACAGCGCGCAAACAGTCTCGATTCAGCAAAATAAAACAATTCAGATAGCAAGTGAGCTTAGCGGCGATCAGGCAGGCAGCAGGCACAAATAGGTAGCAGTTCTGTAAGGCAAAGCGCTACAACAATACCAGGTATCACAGAGGGACACTGGGGAGCGACCACTCAGCTCGAGGGAGAGGAGCGAGTCACGGCGTCTTCAGGTAGTGAAGCGCTGTTCTAGTAAGTGGGAGGGCGTCTCAGCTGGGAGGCGGGGCGGGCTTCTGACGACGACAAACAACAAACAAAATGGAGGCGGAGGGGGGAACACAGCAAACACGCAAAGCAGAGACAAATATATCCTAAATGCACAATTACAATGCAAGTAAGCGTAGCGACGATCAGGCAGGTAGCAGGCAAAAACAATAATGCAGTTGTGTGAGTCAGAGCGGCACAGCGCGCAAACAGTCTCGATTCAGCAAAATAAAACAATTCAGATAGCAAGTGAGCTTAGCGGCGATCAGGCAGGCAGCAGGCACAAATAGGTAGCAGTTCTGTAAGGCAAAGCGCTACAACAATACCAGGTATCACAGAGGGACACTGGGGAGCGACCACTCAGCTCGAGGGAGAGGAGCGAGTCACGGCGTCTTCAGGTAGTGAAGCGCTGTTCTAGTAAGTGGGAGGGCGTCTCAGCTGGGAGGCGGGGCGGGCTTCTGACGACGACAAACAACAAACAAAATGGAGGCGGAGGGGGGGAGCACAGCAAACACGCAAAGCAGAGACAAATATATCCTAAATGCACAATTACAATGCAAGTAAGCGTAGCGACGATCAGGCAGGTAGCAGGCAAAAACAATAATGCAGTTGTGTGAGTCAGAGCGGCACAGCGCGCAAACAGTCTCGATTCAGCAAAATAAAACAATTCAGATAGCAAGTGAGCTTAGCGGCGATCAGGCAGGCAGCAGGCACAAATAGGTAGCAGTTCTGTAAGGCAAAGGGCTACAACAATACCAGGTATCACAGAGGGACACTGGGGAGCGACCACTCAGCTCGAGGGAGAGGAGCGAGGACATGTTAAATGATCCTCAGTTGCTTCTGGACGTTAAAAGAATGACTGAAATGTATGCAGATTCTTCGGCAGGTGGTCAGTAACTTGCTGACTGTGTTTTCTTTTTTCAAGAAATCTTAAACAATAATGTTAATGCTGTGCGCCATACACGGCACTCTGAAATAGCCACCATCATTCATGGCCTTAACTGTATTACTGCCATTATCCGTAGAGACATAACCAATCATGCGCCTTCTTGGCAGCAGACATTTAGAGACCTTACTGTTAAACTTCTCCAAAATGTTTACTGCAGTATGAGATTTCTCCATGGCAAACATGGATACTGTTGCATGTTTCTGAGTAGCTTGAAACATTGTGGCACTGCCAACACCTGCAGATATCTTGTCTCTAACCCCTGCAAAAGAGACCCAGTGTGCAGTGATGCACATGTAATCAAGAGCTTGGCAACTGGACCACATGTCTGTTGTCAGGTGGATAGTGTGAACAGCACTCTTCTGCAAAGCTGACCCAATCATCTCCAGCACATCTTGATGTAGTGCTGGAACCGCAACTCTGGTAAAATAGGACCGGCTAGGAACCTTCCATTTAGGGCAGACTGTTGCCACAAATTCTAGAAAACCCACCCTTCCACGAAAGAAAAAGGGAGAAGGTCCAGCTCTAACATTTTAGCCAGCATTGCATTATAAAGACGTGCCGTTGGGTGGTTGCGTTCAAATGGCGCCTCCGACCAAAACATGCTTTTAATGGTGGTCTGGACGTTTTTCATATGTGATGAGGAGGATCCAGACCTCTTCAACCCAGTTAGGCTCATTCATGTACTTTTTCGCATTGGTGTCTCTACCAGACTACTGTGCCTCCTTGATGTTGTTGGGGTAGAGGAGGGTGTGGGCGCTACCACTGCAGTACTGCTGCCAGGGGTACTGTGTGTACCAAAAAAAATGTCTCTTGGTTGTTCACCTCCCCCCTGCACGATCAGCTCCTTTTCATCTTCAGATGCAATATCATTGTCTACATTTAGATTTGTACTTTTGGCTTTCCAGATGTTACTTAGGTGCGCCTCCCACTGGATAATGTGGTGTTTTTTTAGATGACCTCTCTGGCCTCCGGTAATATAGTTAAGCTTACCCTGACTAACTACTTGTTTACAAATCGAACAAATGATTAGGTTTTCCACCTTTTTGCTAATACTAAAGTAGTCCCAAACTGGGGACTGGAGATTTCTGGTGGTGGTGGAGGTGCTACTTTCAATGCCAGATGAAGTGGAGGATGGGTGTGTGTGGCTGAAGTTGACTCTGTTGTGCACTTACAGCACCACTACTTGAGGTAATGGAGGTCAAGCTGGATGGAGGTCCCTGCCGGCCCTTCTGACGAGAAAATATGGAAGCTGTAGGTCGGGTTGGTGTAGTAGTTACCTGTGTTGGTGGTAGGTAGTACCAGTGCCACGCCGCCCACATCCTGCACAGCAGCATTTCGGGATAGGGTAAAAATGTCTGTCTGCTGCATGCTCGCTGGGGTGGAGTGGCGACTGTGATGACTGGGTCCTCATCGTCAGACTGTTCATCATCCTCAGAATACACCACTCCTACTTCTTGTTCGTCGTCATCACCCATAAGTAAAAGCCTTACGGGAACCTTCCTTTTAGCTACCTTTGTCGGCTCATGGCGTGCCTCACTCTCAGACTGCATTGGTGGGTTCCAATCAAGATCTAGATTATCAGAAGGAAGAGGGCTTGAAGAAGAACTTGTACTAGCCCTCCTTGACCTTTTTCTTGC
This sequence comes from Lissotriton vulgaris, assembly GCF_964263255.1. NCBI lineage: Eukaryota > Metazoa > Chordata > Amphibia > Caudata > Salamandridae > Lissotriton > Lissotriton vulgaris. The sequence continues at coordinate 134,307,872 of NC_141695.1, forward strand.
TGGGGATCTGGAAGACAATGGATCATGAGGAGGAGTGGCTTGCTTAGATGATACCTCTGCTTGAATCTCGATTTCCTGATGTACCCCTACTTCTGGAGGAACAAGCATTGTGGGAAGTTGTGCCTCTCCATGCGCCTCTACTTGCGCCTCTTCATGCGCCTCTATTTGCCTCTCTACTTGCTCCACTCCTTGCGCCACTCCTTGCGTCACTCCTTGCACCTCTACTTGCGCAACTCCTTGCATCACTCCTTGCGCCACTCCTTGCGCCTTTCCTTGCGTATCTCCTTGCGCCTCTCCTTGTTGCACCTGTGGTTGTCGTTGCGGCTGTGGTTGAACACTCGTCAGATGAGTTGCACCCTGCGTCGATTGGATGCTACTTTGCGATGAGTCAACGCCAACATCACTGGTAAATGGTGAAAGAGCAATTAAAGAGGCTGCCTCTGCAGTACTCATGGACTTGGGCCTAACTTGGCGTGGTATATTAAACAACACTAGAGCCAACACTGGGGTGTCAAATTTGGATGACTGGTCAATATGTGGCGGCGGCTGATTCGATTGAAACAAAAACAGCCTATTTTCTTTTAACCACAGACAAATTTATTCTATTTATAAATCAAACCTTTTTGTCTTTTTCTGTTTTTTGAGCACACTATTCGTTGTGCATGGAAAATACGAAATATACAAAACAATGAATTATATATACAAAATATGCAAACAGATAAATACACAGTTTCAGACACACTTGGCCATACATTCATACAACATTCATTCACAACAACAAACAATATATAGAGAAACAATACGTCCGGGCATCGGTCATTCAGTTCAAAGGAGAGAATTTCATTCTGTGTTTTCACAATCTGTTCTAGTTGTTATTGTCACAGTCTGTTTTGTAGAACCAAATAAATCGAGTAACTATTCTGACGAAAATTGGTGACCAGATGCGGGACAAGGAAGCTGGTCGACGCGTTTCGAACCCCTTTTAGTTAAATGGGGGTTCTCCTCAGGACCGGAATGGTTCTGAAACAAAATAGAAAGGGTGGTGGCTTAGGAAAATAATTCAAGATTGAGAAAAGTAAAAAGGGATCAACTACCTGTGTTCACCAAGGGCTCCCTACCTTAATCCACAGATATTAAGAACTCAAAAGAATGGCAGGCAGGTGAGAATCCAAAGTGGACTAGTATTTCCAATAGGCGTGATCAAAGTCGCTGTGATAGAAAACAATACAAGAAGACTACATTTAGTGTCTACTCATTCGCAGTGGTTCATTCAGCTCTACAGCGTTAAAGTGAAGCGGTCGGGGGCATGGAAACTTACCCGTTTGTGACTTGCTTCGTGCTCGCTGTTGAATCAGCCAGTATATGTACGCCCGCTCCTCTGCTGAAATAGGGAGCGATAAGGGTTGTTTAGGAGGTTAGCGAGGGAGACGCGTGTGCATAAATTGGAAGGAATGCGTGAACACATACCGATGCGGGAGCAAGGCGTGAGACCTACTCCTTCGGCGGTGTCCGTGGTTCACACTGCTCGGATAGTCGAGTGGGCGTGGTGCCTCGGTGTTTCCTGGTTTGAATATGGAGGCCTGGGGTTGCTGGGACTTGTAGTCAAAAACCGGAAATTCGGTTGGAGAGTGAAGCAAGGGCTGAAGTGGACTAGCTCATGGGCCGGGCTTGTAAATTTCCGAAATTTCGTTTAGTCCCCGTACGGCAGTATTGAATTTCATTATGAGCATAGCTTCACGTTGGGATAATCTAGCTTCAAAGTCACCACCCCTGGGGTCTTTTTCTATTTTGGACAAAACTGTCCATCGCAAATCCATGTTCTCGTGCTTACATTTGATCCAATGGTTGACCAATGGGGCATTTTCCACCCCCCTACGGACGCGAGATTTATGTTGCGTAATCCTGTTCCTGATTTCCTGTGTAGTTTTCCCAATGTAGACTAGAGGGCAAGGGCAAATGATGGCATAAACTACGTTTTTGGATTTACAATTAGTGAAGGTATCGTGTTTCCAGTGTATATTGTCAAATGAAAAAACTGATTCCTCGATAGTCTCATCACAACAAGTGCATGTCCCGCACTTGTGATGTCCTTTTGGTGGAGGTAATCCGAAAAGACTGTGTAATGTGGGTGCCCTAGCTATAGGTAAAGCTGCCCTAACAACATAGTTGGCCACACTTTTATCCTTTTTATAAGCAAAGAGTGGTGGTGCCGTGAAATCCTCATGCAGGTTTTTTAGTAGGTGCCAATTTGACATGATCAGTTTTTTATGTAAGTTTGCAGCTGGACCGAAGGTGGTTACACAGACCATCCTTTTCACATCAGGTTTGACTCTTTTCTCCAACAACGCCTCTCGAGGGGTCCACCACGCTCGTTTGAGGGAGTTTTTTATTAGTTTTTTGGGGTACCCTCTCTGAATGAGTCGATTTTTCAATTGTTCAGCATGGATGAAATAATCTTCTTTACTGGAACAATTTCTGTGAATTCTCAGAAATTGCCCATAGGGCAAGTTCTGTCTTAGGCTGCGGGGATGGTTGCTAGTAAAATGCAGCGCTTTGTTTCTATCGGAAGGTTTCCGGAATAGTGTCGTACTCAAACCTCCATCTGAAGGTTCCACTTTAACGTCCAAAAAGTTGATGGATTCATTTGAAGCTGAACAGGAAAATTGGATGTCGGTCGTTCTCGAGTTTAACCAACATACAAATTGGTCCAGGTCATCATGTCCTCCTGTCCAGACTAGAAAAATGTCATCGATGTATCGCATATAGTGTGTTATGCTGCCGCCAAAAGGGTTCGATTGGTAAATGAATTTCTCCTCAAATAGCCCCATGAACATTACAGCTAGCTCCGGGGCAAAGGGGCAGCCCATCGCCACCCCTTTCACTTGATAAAAAAATTCATTGTCAAACGTAAAAAAGTTCTTTTGCAATGCAAATTGTGCCAGGTCTAGAATGAACTTGGTCGGGACTCTGACTGGTCTTTCCCTTTTATCAAGGAACAGTGTTAAGGTTTCCATTGCTTGGTCTTGGGGTATCTGGGTGTATAAAGACACCACATCCAGTGTGACTAGAAGTTGCCTATCCTGATCGAATTGGATGGTCGCAATGCGGTTTAAAAAGGCAGTGGTGTCTTGGAGATGGGCCGGGATGGTCTGAATGAAGGGTTTCAAGAAATGGTCGATATATTTGGCTATAGGTTCAAACAGAGATTCGCATCCTGAAATGATGGGCCGTCCTGGTGGATTTTGTTCGTCCTTGTGCAATTTGGGTAGCACGTAGAACACAGGCGTTCTAGGGTTTTTATTTTGTAGGAATGCTAACTCCTTTGGTCCTAAAAATCCTTCAGCGAAACCTTTTTGGATGATGTCAAATAATTGATTCTTTAGTTCATGTGTGGGGTCCTTTCCGATGCGTCTGTAACAATTTAGGTCGTTGAGCTGGCGATTTACTTCCGACTTGTATTTATTAATGTCCCATAGGACAACAGCTCTGCCCTTATCGGCTTGTTTGACAACTATGGTGTTATCATTTTTCATTGATACTAGTGCATCTTTCTCTGCTTTGGAAAGGTTAAACTTCACAGATGGTTTCTTTTTTTCAATTGACGAAATACCTGATAGCACGGTGGTTTCAAATGTGGAGACTTCCTTTGGGATTTTGGGTCCTTTAGGACAAGATGTAGACTTTCTCTTAAGGCCTGTGGTTTCCTCGTGGATGTTCTCCAAGGCATCTTGGAAAAAGGTTTTTAAACGAATTTTTCGACAGAATTCCAATGTCTCAAGTTTCAATCTTGTGAAATCCGTAGGTCTAGATGGTACAAAATTGAGCCCCTTAGTTAGGATAGATGTTTCTGCTGGTGAGAGTGTCCTATCGGATAGATTGTAAATTGGTGAGGGTTCTAGTTGTTGTAAGATTTCTGGCGCGTCCTCATTTGCCATGGTTGTGTATACCGGGCTCGTCCTCTGGGCTTCGGTTGACCCCGTCCTAAAAAAGGCTGCTGATTTTGGGCTTGTTGTTGGAATTGATTTGGTCGGTTGCCTGCCCTATTTTGATTAGATCTATTGCTGTTATCTGGTTCGCTTCCAGAGGAAGATGTTGTATCTGAGAAAGTTAGAAATTTTCGACGTGATCGTCCTTGGTTGTCCTGTAGGTAACGTCGTGAGTGGCGTGGTGGCACTGAGACGAATGAAGCGGAGGTGCTGCTCCCTGCTTGGTCCCCGGTAGACACCGCTGCTGCAGGCGTAGTTTTTTCCCCCAAAAAAAATTGTCTGTCGGCACACCAGTCTCCTTGGTAAGTGGCGCCACTTGCTTCTTCTGCTCCTTCTTACTAGCAGTGGCACTGGCAATTTTCTTGGTAGAGGAGCTATGGACATCTTTCTTTGGGCCCATCTTCTTCAGATGTCAGAACAGCAGGACGCTGTTGCACGAGTTGCAGAGTTGTCTGTGGCCACCACACGTGACGTCTCGTGACGTTGTGCACACACCGCAGCAGGACTTCTTCCTGGCATTAAAGCAAGTGATGATGATGAGGATGATTTTGTCAGTCTTTGTGCACCTAAAGCAAAGGAAGCCAGAGGAACATCAGTTAAATAAATGTTGCATATGTCGTGCTTCAATTAATATTTGCAACTGTAATTGTAATTGTAATTGTAATTTATATTTATATAGCGCATTATCACCAATGGTCTCTAACGCTTGCTTTGGGAACCCGTCCTGGTTTTTCCCTGTGAGATAACCCGTACTGGGCATCCCCAAGGGGAAAGCCAGGCATTCCGTCGCGGGGGCCATAGTGGAGATTAAGCAAGCTATTGTTATAAGTTGCAGAGTGTGAACCCGTGATTCGAGGAGGCACCGAAGCGAAAATTATCGAGTCCATGGACATTTTGGGCTCAAAAGCCTGCCGCGTCGGGAATTGAACCCTGGTCCCGGGCCAACCTCTGCTTCATGGTCTGCCTCTTCTAACCATTGAGCCACACTTCTCAACTAGGCAATTATTATTATTAACACACAACACTCAAAAACAGAAAGACCCAAAATAAAAATTGCAATTCTAATCCAAATGGATGTTCAAATTAATAGAGAGAGACCTCACAGAGAGAGTTGTTTCATGCACCACTGAGTACCCCTGGGCATAATGGATGAAAGCAAGGCAGACTGGTTGCAGGCCTATGGCACAAAGCACACTGCCTGGCTTCAGAAATGGCCCCTAGACCCCCACCCACATGGCCAGGCCCTGGACCAGGCCTCAAAATGGCTCCCATCCACATGGCCAGGCCCTGGAATAGGCCCCAACAATACCCAAAAAATCATAATACACACAAATAAAAACCCCAATCCAATGGCATCCATGCCCTAAATGATGTTTAAAATCAAGAGAACACACAGAAAGACTTGGCCCATGCACCACTGACTAACCCTGGACATAATGGATGAAATCAAGGCGGACGGGTTGCAGACCTATGGCACAAAGCACACTGCCTGGCTTCAAAATAGCTCCTAGATCCCCACCCACATGGCCAGGCCCTGGACCAGGCCTCAAAATGGCCCCCACCCACATAGCCACGCCCTGGACCAAGCCCCAACAACAACCAAAAAATTGAAATACACACAATAAATCACCCCAATCCAATGGCATCCATGCACTAAATGTTTAAAATCAAGAGAACACACAGAAAGACTTGGGCCATGCACCACTGACTAACCCTGGGCATAATGGATGAAAGCAAGGCAGACTGGTTGCAGACCTATGGCACAATGCACACTTCTGGTTGGCCTCAGTGGAGTGGAGTGGAGTGGTGTGGCTCACTGGTTAGAGGCGGCAGACCCAGAAGCAGAGAACGGTCCGGGACCAGGGTTCAATTCCCGACGCGGCAGGGTCATAGACCAGGGTCAGTGGACTAGATAATTTTCACCTCGGTGCCTACTTTAACCAGGGATCACACTCGGCATCTCTGGGCATTAGCTTGCCTCATCTCTACAACGGCCCCCCCACATTCGCTGGGGATGCCTGGTTTCACCTTGGAGATACCCAGTAGGGACCATCTCACAGGGATAGCCAGGACGGGTTCCCCAGCGGTCTACAGCACCACGACGCCTCAGGGCAGCAGCGTGCTTTACAAGACACATACATTACATTACATTACATTCAAAATAGCCCCTAGATCCCCACCCACATGACCAGGCCTCCAAATGGCGACCAACCACATGGCCAGGCCCTGGACCAGGCCCCAACAACACCCAAAAATTCGAAATACATACAAAACATCACCACAATCTAATGGCATCCATGCCCTAAATGATGTTTAAAATCAAGAGAACACAAGGAAAGACTTGGCCCATGCACCACTGACTAACCCTGTGCATAATGGATGAAAGCAAGGCAGAATGGTTGCAGACCTATTGCACAAAGCACACTACCTGGCTTCAAAATGGCCCCTAGGCCCCCACCCACATGGCCAGGCCCTGGACCAGGCCTCAAAATGGCCCCCACCCACATGGCCAGGCCCTGGACCAGGCCCCAACAACACCCAAAAAATCGAAATACACACAAAAAATCAACCCAATCCAATGGCATCCATGCCCTAAATGTTTAAAATCAAGAGAACACACAGAAAGACTTGGCCCATGCACCACTGACTAACCCTGGGCATAATGGATGAAAGCAAGGCAGACTGGTTGCAGACCTATGGCACTAAGCACACTGCTGGTTGGCTTCAAAATGGCACCTAGACCCCCACCCACAAGGCCAGGCCCTGGACCAGGCCTCAAAATGGCCCTACCCACATGGTCAGGCCCTGGACCAGGCCCCAACAACACACAAAAAAATTGAAATACACACAAAAAATCACCCCAATCCAATGGCATCCATGCCCTAAGTTATGTTTCAATTTAAGAGACCCCACAAAAAGACATGGCCCATGCACCACTGACTACCCCTGGGACTACTGGCTAGTGTGGCTTTAACATCCATGCAGTAAATGATATTTAAGTTCAACAAAACTAACAGAAACAGTTGTATCATGCACCCATGACTAACTCTGGGCCACTAGATACTGTGGCTACCCACAATATGTTTTAATTATTTTTTTTAAAGTTGTGAAAAAGGTTATAAATTGTAGTTGCAGCAACTGCAATGCACCAAACAAACAACACCAACTTACTTGTAAAATCTCAACTCCAAAAGTGATCCAAACAAAAAGTCCTCAAATACAAATATCCAGCAGCAGCCACAAAGAGTAATCCTTCCAGCTCCAGATCAAAATGAAAAGTGACCAGGACATGGACAAAGCACTGGGAGGAGCCTGCTGGACAGGAACAGGAAGTTGGACACTCTGGGGCACTTCTTTCCACCCAAACCCCCAAAAATGCACTCCTTGCACAAAAAAGTGCAGCCAAATGTCAATCTGAGGAGTTATTCTGATCCAAATCTTCAATTTCAGAAGGTTTATGCTGCCAGCGATAGATTTCTTGTGCAGAGTTGCAATTTTTGCTATTTCGAGAAAGCGAGAAGTTCAAATCTGCTGCCGGAAGTCAGCTGTGCGGCGCATCTACGTGTTCGCAATTGTTTACTCTTATTACGTATTTGCGTACTGAGCATCTCGCAGTGCAAGATTGTGGGACGCTATGACGTACTCGCGGTCAAAAAGTCCCGCGTGATCACGCAATGACGTACTCGCGGTCAAAAAGTCTTGTGCGATCACGCAGCAAGATCGAAAATGGCGCAGCGCACGCAAACGGGGAGGAAAACAACTTGGCAAATTCAGAATCACGGTAAGTCAACGCCCTGCACGCGTGATTGTATATTTGAAGCGCGGCCAAGCAAAAAAATCCGCCAACTCACGAATCGTGAATTCTTTGACAATTTTACGCGATTCGCAGACCGTGAAATTGTCAAAAATTTGAAAGCCAATACTTAAAAAAACTCCGCCATCAGATTGTCAGGTGCTTGACAATCCAAGTCAGCGTTAGATACTGGAGACTTCCTTACCCTTCTTCCTGCTCGCTCAGGAGAGTGAGACAACCTAGATTTCTCTTCCTTCGGGTGCTTTAGAGAGCAAGCGTCCGCTCTGTCAGAGTCTTAAGAAGGGTGTGCAGCATGAGCGACTAGCCCGTACACACGGAAATGCCTCTCAGCCCGAAGTGTGGGAAGTCTGAAGCGCCCTCGGCACCCTCCGTATGATCACCACTTGCCGCGACAGACCGGGGAGGACTGGGGTGAATCTGCCACAAAGTGCAGAGTGCAAGGTACAGCAAGTTAAATTCGTTTTGTGCAAGTTAAAACATGTTACAATTCGTATTGTTTAAAACCATCTTTTAAAACATACTCATAGCGGCAGAGCTGCGGTAGTCTTTTAGCATCTGACTCCGTGTCCACTCTGTCAGAGGCTTTAGAAGTGTGTGCAGCGTGAGCGACTTGCCCGTACAACCGGAAATGCTTCTCAGCCCGGAAGTTTGGGAAGTCTGAAGCGCCATTGGCACCCTCTGTACGATCACCACTTGCCGTGACGGACCGGGGTGAATCTGCCACAAAGTGAGAAGTGCAAGGTACAGCAAGTTAAAATTCGTTTTGTAAGTACAAATTGTTTACATTTTGAATTGGTGAAAACCAGCTTTTAAAACATACTTATCAGCGGCTGAGCTGCAGTAGTCTTTTAGCATTTGACTCCGCGTCCACTCTGTCAGAGTCTTCAGAAGGGTGTGCAGCATGAGCGACTAGCCTGCTCACCACTCGGAAATGCCTCTCAGCCCGGAAGTGTGGTAAGTCTGAAGCGCCCTCTGGACCCTCCGCACGATCGGCACTTGCCGTGATGGACCGGGGTGGACTGGGGTGAAGCTGCCACAAAGTGCGGAGTCAAGGTACAGCAAGTTAAAAAGACAGTAATATTAGTTCTTCGAAAAGGATAGAGTCTCGATATGAATAGGAGCACTATAAAGGAAGAGCCTTTCAGGGAAAACCAAAGTACGAAGGGGAGGTGAAAATTAATTCTTCATACTTAAAAGGAAAACAAGAGCCAATGGCACTTAGCTGTGGCGTGGCTCCCGTGCAGCAGTGCTGTGTCACACCCTGAGAGTTTAAATTATTGATTTCTAATGAGGCTCCAAGCACCTTGCCACCGCATAGGCGGAATCACCCTGGAGCGGGCTCGCTCTCCTGAGCATGAAGCAGTGCTCGTAGGAACTGTAAAAGAAAGGTTAGCGCTCCTGAGCGTTGAAGGTCAGGCCAGAAATAAGCAAAGAAGAAAGGTTTGTGCTCCTGTGCATTGAAGGATCGCCCAAAAATCAGCAAAGAAAGGCTGCTCTCCTGAGCGTTCGAAGACTGCCCAAAATCAGCAAAGAAAGGTTTGTGCTCCTGTCGTTAAAGGACTGTTCAAAAATTAGCAAAATATGGTTAGCGCTCCTGAGCATTGAAGGACTACCCAAAAATCAGCAAAGAAAGGTTTGCGCTCCTGAGCGTTGAAGAACAGCCCAAAATTCAGCAAAGAAAGGTTCATGCTCCTGAGCATTGAAGGACAGCCCAAAAATCAGCAAAGAAAGGTTCACGCTCCTGAGCATTGAAGGACTGCCCAAAAATCAGCAAAGAAAGGTTGGCCCATCTGCGCATTGAAAAACCACCCAGAAATCAGCAAGTGAAAAGGCTCTGATGACAGTGAACAAAAACAACGAAAAGTAAATTCAAACAACCCACTCTCCTTAGTTTGAACATAGACAAATGGCAGAAGGGAGGTTGTTCCTCTGAGAGAACGGGAATTCTGGTGATGGCAAATGGCGATCGTACGGAGGGTGCTGAGGGCGCCTCAGAATTCCCACACTTCTGGGCTGAGAGGCATTTCCGGGTGGAGAGCGGGCTAGTTGCTCATGCTGCACACCCTTCTTAAACCTATGACAGAGCAGACGCGCAGTGGACACACGAAGCGGGCGAGCCGCCGGCTCGCCCAAGGCAAGCCCATCTGCGTATGGACCAGGCCCAGGGCCACGACCCCTGTTCAAATAAAGGTAAATCCTGTGAGGTTTAGTTCTACTAGCAATGAACTACTTTGCCCCACATTGGATATGCAGATGGAAACCATGCAGTGCACGAAATGCCAGTTGCCTCTCAGTTTCACAAAAATCAGGGCGTTAACACAACAATGCCCCCATTCTACCAGGAAGAGAACAAAAGTCATTAAGGCCTGGTTAATTGATGCACGGTCATTAGTAAAACACAACACAGAAGTGACCAAACTAATTGAAACACACAATCTCGACCTAGTATTCATCACAGAGACATGGGCAGATGATGCCTCTGATGCAGACATAGCACTGGCTCTACCAGGAGGCTACTCGATAATTCGGGCTGACAGACAAGGGTAGCGGGGGGTCTAACTATCATATTTGGAGAATAGTTGCAGGCAAGGGTCTCTGGACTGAGCAGTATCCCAGAGTGTGAATTGCTATCCTTTCAGATCACTATCACTAACAATTATACATTATACATTAAAAGGCCTTCTGATCTACAGACCACCAAGGGCTAAAATTCCCCTGCTACAGCTATTAAGTCCTTTCTTAGAATCTAGTGTAAAGGGCTCAGAATTTACCATACCAGGGGATTTCAATTTACACCTAGAAAAGAATTCGGACAAAAACACGGTATCAATAGCCGAGACAATGGCCAGCTTTGCTCCGGACCAGATCGTTAAGCATGAAACACACATGGGCGGGCACACGCACAATGGGAATTACACCACAAATACAAACATCAAAATTGTAGAAATAATGCTCGTTCCCTGGTCAGGCCATAAAGTAATAAAATTTGCCTTGAGGGTGGATCAGGTTAAAACAGCCACTGCCACCCAGCCCAGGTGCATCACCTATTAGGACTGGGCTAAGATTGACACTCCTAGACTAAAGGAGCAGCTTCTCAGGACCATTCCTGAACTCAGAATAGATAGCAACTTAGCCGCTGATCAGGTATCCAGTTGGATCATATCAGCGGCCAAAACTGTATCCCCATTGAAAAGGATTATCTCTATGAGGAAAAATCCCTCTGAACCATTGTTCACCGAAAAGTTGAGGGCGCAAAAGCAAGCATACAGAAGGGAAAATGGAAGGCCGACTATGAGCAACAGACGAAAGACGAATATGGCAGAACTCTGGCAACATATAAAAAACTAATAATATAAGAAAAAAGTAATTATTTTACAAGAAAAATAAATGAGGCCAAAAACTCCAGTAAGGAACTATTTGCCACGGTAAAAAAATTAACAAATCTCACCACTAATAAACAGATAGAATGCAGCATTGAACTTTGTAATACACTGGGACAGTTCTTCGCTGATAAAGTCAAATCAGTGTACGAGTCTTTTAGGAATATCAAGAAATCTGACACCCCACAGCTACATATACATCCTAAGCAAGGCATGCACACGGGAAACCTCAATCTGGGGTTTCGCTTTCTGCCTCATCAGTGGAACAGTTCAGACAGGTGACAATGACAATTAGGTCTGGGGACCTAACGGACCCCTGCCTACCCAAGGTTATGCACTTGTTCCCAGATCTACTAAGCGAACAAATACATTTGTTTTATACACAAAAAATACAGCCTAGCTGTTTCGCAGATGCCTGGAAAACTGCATCAGTCCTCCTTTTACTAAAGAAGCCAAATCTAGATCCACATGAACCTGGAGCTATAGACAAATTTTGAGAATCCCTTTCCCAGCTAAAGTATTGGATAAACTACTGAATAAACAACTGTCAACATTTCTAGCTTCTGCAAATGCCCTGGACCAATCACAATATGGGTTCAGGGAGGAACATGGAACCAAGACAGCTCTGATCATGGTAGGAGAGGAACTTCGGAGTGTATTGGATACAGGGGGGAAGGCCGCCCTGATCCTTTTGGCTCAATCGGCGGCCTTCGACACTGTAAACCATGATATACTCCTGACCTGACTAGCAGAACTAGAAGTTCATGACACGGCACTCAAGTTGTTATCTTCATATCTGACCGATAGAACCATTACAGTTAAATTAGGAGATTCCACTTCCAAACCCTTTAATTCACCATGTGGGGCACCACAGGGTTCCTCCTTGAACCCTACCCTTTTTAACATATATGTTGCCCCACTAGCAAGTATAATAAGGAAATGTGGGTTTCTTCAAGTCTCCTACGTAGATGACACCCAGATAGTGATGTCGGCTTCAAACAAATTGGAAGAAATGGCAGACAGATTTAGCAACTACATGAGACAGATTAATCAATGGATGCAGCTTAACGTCCTAAAATTAAATGGTGATAAAACCGAAGTTATGCTGCTCGGGACAGATATGAATTTTTGGTCGCCAAAATGGTAGCCAGATAGTTTAGGGGACTGCCCCTCCCCAGTGGACAAAGTTAGAAATCTGGGAGTTGCATTTGATAATAAATTGTCTTTTAACGCTCAGATAAATAAACTATCTTCCACTGTGTGGTATATTCTGAAAATTATAAAAAGACTACTGCATTTAATTTCCCAAGAATCATGCAAAACACTAGTAATAGTACTGGCCTTGTCTAGGTTGGATTACAGGAACGCCTTGTATGCTGGGATACAAATCCAACATCGGACAAAACTCCAGCATCTACAGAACGCACTAGGTTGGTGCTGGACATTCCCAGATCTGAGACAGTTGCCCACAGATTAAGAGCCACTGCCTGCCAATGGAGAAAAGGATGAAGTTTAAGGGAGTCTGCCTAGTCTACAAGGCCCTCTACGGGGTAGAATCTCACTTTTTAAAAACGTATCTATCAATCAATCAATCATCGCATTTATATAGCGCCGAGGCGTTCTGGATCCGCTGGAGTCTCTTTTGGAGTTTGGCGGTGGTTCCGGCGTAGAGGGAGTTGCAGTAGTCCTGACAGCTTGTGACGAGGGCCTGGGTGACCGTCTTCCTGGTCTCGGTGGGGATCCACCGGAAGATCTTACGTAGCATGCGCAGTATGTTGAAGCACGACGAGGAGACGGCGTTGACTTGTCTGGTCATGGAGAGGGAGGAGTCCAGGATGAAGCTCAGGTTGCGTGCGTGGTCTGTTGGTTTGGGTGCGCTGCCTAGGGCGGGGGGCCACCAGGAGTCGTCCCACGCAGCGGGTGAGGATCCCAGGATGAGGACTTCCGTCTTGTCTGAGTTCAGTTTCAGGTGGCTGTTCTTCATCCATTCGGCTACCTCTTTCATCCCTTCGTGAAGGTTGTCTCTGGCGGTGGCGGGGTCGTTGATGAGGGAGAGGATCAGCTGGGTGTTGTTGGCGTAGGAGATGATGTTGAGGTTGTGCTGGCATGCGATGTCTGCGAGGGGGCTCATGTAGACGTTGAAGAGGGTTGGACTGAGCGAGGAGCCTTGAGGGACGCCGCACATGACTTCGGTGGCTTCAGATCTGAACGGAGGGAGACGGACTCTCTGTGTCCTTCTGGCGAGGAAGGAGATGATCCACTCCAGTGCCTTCTCCTGGACTCCGACGTTGCTGAGGCGTTGTACTAGGGTACGGTGGCAGAGAGTGTCGAAGGCCGCGGAGAGGTCGAGGAGGATGAGGGCCGCTGTTTCTCCGTTGTCGAGTAGCGCTCGGATTTCATCGGTGGCTGCGATCAGGGCGGTCTCGATGCTGTGGTTGGCTCGGAAGCCAGACTGCGAGGGGTCGAGGGATCCGTTCGTTTTGAGGAAGGCGGCCAGTTGCTTGTTGACGGTCTTCTCGATGACTTTTGCTGGGAACGGGAGCAGCGAGATGGGGCAGTAGTTCTTGAGGTCGGTCGGGTCGGCCGATGGCTTCTTGAGTAGGGCGCTGAGTTCGGCGTGCTTCCAGCTCTCCGGGAAGGTGGCGGTGTCGAAGGAGGTGTTGATGATGTCCCGCAGGTGGGGTGCGATGACAGCGTCGGCCTTGTTGAAGACGTGGTGAGGGCAGGGGCCGGTTGGAGATCCAGAGTGGATGGAGTTCATCGTGTGGACGGTGTCTTCGGTGCTGATCGGAGTCCAGGCGCGAAGGGTGGTGGTGGGGGGGCGGTGGTTCGGTCGTGGCGTTTGTCGGTAGAGAGCTGAAGCTGTTGTGTATGTCCGCGATCTTGTTGTGGAAGTAGGAGGCGAGGGAGTTGCAGAGGTCTTGCGAAGGGGTGATGTCGTTGTTTCCGGCGTTGGGGTTGGAGAGCTCTTTGACGATGTTGAAGAGTTCCTTGCTGTTGTGTGCGTTGTTGTCCAGTCGTTCCTTGAATGCAGTTTTCTTGGTGGTGTGGATGAGTTGGTGGTGTTTTCGGGTGGCGAGCTTGAGGGCAGTCATGTTGTCCGGTGTTGGGTCTCTGCGCCAGGTTCTCTCGAGGGCTCGGCAGTTCTTCTTGGAGCTCTTGAGTTCGTCGGTGAACCATGGGGCTTTCTTGCTACCGGGTCTGCTGGGCGGGGTCCTCAGGGGGGCGAGCTCGTCTGCGCAGTCGCTGATCCACTTCGTGAGGTTGGTGGCCGCCTGGCTAGGGTTCGTTGTGCTGGTGGGAGGGTTCATGTTCAGGGAGGTCGTGAGCTGGTCGGCTGTGATCTTGTTCCAGCTCCTGCGTGCAACCTGTTGCTAGTGGTGGTGGATCGTGGTCCTACCGAAGCTGAAGTGGACGCAGCTGTGGTCCGTCCAGTGGAGTCCGGTGGCGTGGCTGAAGGCGATGTCCTTGCTGGATGAGAAGACAGGGTTCAGTGTGTGTCCGGCGTAGTGGGTGGGGGTGGTCACCAGTTGCTTGAGTCCCAGGTTGGCGAGGTTGTCCAGCAGGGTGGTGGTGTTGCGGTCGTTGTTGTTCTCCAGGTGGAAGTTGAGGTCCCCTAGGAGGATGTAGTCAGCGGAGCAGAGGGCGTGCGGGCTGATGAAGTCGGCGATATCTTCGCTGAATTGTGTGCGTTGTCCCGGGGGTCTGTAGATGAGGGTGCCTCTGAGGGTGGTCTTGGGGTTGATGTGGACCTGGAAGTGAAGGAGTTCGGCGGTTGTCAGGGTGTCGTCGGTGTTGGTCGTGATGCGGATGGTGTTCCTGTGGACGATGGCGATGCCTCCTCCGGTGTGGTTGATGCGGTCCTTTCGGATGATCTTGTAGCTGTCTGGGATGGCGATGGCGATGTCGGGCGCTGAAGAGGCATTCATCCAAGTTTCCGTGAGGAAGGCGACGTCTGGTGACGTAGTGTCGAGCAGGTTCCAGAGCTCGACGGCGTGTCTGTGGACGGAGCGGGTGTTGAGCAGGATGCACTTCAGGTGGCTGCTGCTGTTCCTCGTTGAGGTCTTGAGTGCTGCTGGAGTGGTGCAGGTCCGTATGCAGGTGAACTTGCAGGCATTGCAGCAGAAGGGTCCGTGGGTGCGTCTCGGGGTGGCTCGGTAGCAACCCGGGATTCTTCCGGCGTAGAGTTCGGTAGCGTCGTAAGTCCGGTGGGTGGGCTGGGGTCTGCGGGGGCCAGGGGTCCTGGCACTGGGCGCAGTCCAGGCGTGGACGGGCACAGACGGGCTTACCTTTGGCGCACCTTCGGCGCTCAGTCGGCGCTCCCGCTGCGCGCGTCCGCTGCGCGGTCGCTGGGGGGGCGTCATGAGTAGGAGCCGGGAGGGAGGGTCAGCCAGGAGGCGGGAGGCGGGAGGACCAATGGGAGAGGAGGGGAGGCGGAGCTACGGGTCAGCGGCGGCGGGAAAGCGGCGGGAAGCACGGAGGTGACCGGGGCAGCGGGGGCCGGTGAGGAGCGGGGGCAGAGGCGGCAGGCTGCGGGCAGAAGGCGAACCTGAGGAAGATGCGGAGGGCAGCGGCGTAGAGGAGGTGAGCGGAGGTCTTCAGCAATCAGGGAGCGGCCAGGCAGCAGCTAAGTCTGCCGGCAGGCAGGCGAGCGGCAGAGCAGCGTGGAGGGAGCGACCCCCTGCTAAAACAGTATGAGCCATTGTAACGGCCGGATTCTCGGACCAGATAGGATCAGCTCCTCAGAGCACCTCCAATCCAGCCGGAACGTAACAACCTCCCTCCTCAGGACCCATCTGTCCAGGCACCTGGGTACCTACCTGAGGATGGGGAACTCGCAATATACAAGCTCATATCATCAGAAACACCACTAAATCTATAGGGATTACTATAGGGATTACTAGGAATACTCACTGATTACTAAGGACGTCCATGCCCTACACCACACTCATACCTCATAGTCTCGCGACCACATGGGTCCAGACTAATCTACCCTGGGGCAGTTCTGATTATTTACACCCAGTGCTCGCTCGGCAAGTCGCAATCCTGCGTGCCTACGCACCAGTGTCCTCCCTGGTGTTCTCTCACTCACAGCCCGATCCGCAATCCGGCGGATCTACGCACCAGTGTCCTCCCTGGTGTTCTCTCACTCACAGCCCGATCCGCAATCCGGCGGATCTACGCACCAGTATCCCGCCTGGTGTACTCATTAATGCCGCTTACACAACGACGATCACTTTCCTATGTATACCCTTGGAAGGAATCTCTCATTGGCTACTAGGGATACGATGCTACAATATTATAGCACACAACAGTTTACCAAATTAGATGATGTACAATCTATTCTCCTCCTCAAGGGGCCCCTCTCTCCCTCATTGCTCAGTCACTACTTACCTGACCGGGAATTACATCCGTTCATGAAAACAATGCCTGACTAGAAGAACAGGTTACCCTGATTGAACAAGAATACGAGGCACATGCTGGTTCACTAAGAACTGGGGTATCTTTATTACAATAACAATAAAATGGGAACAGACACATACACAGATCTGCGGGGTCTCTGTAAAGCTCTATTAATATTCCACATCCACATGTAACTAACAGGGACTGTCACACCGCTGAAAGAAAAAGGATTAGCAATACAATAGCCTAGGAAATAAAAGACAAGATTAAGGTGTAAGTGTAAAGCAAACTAGTTCAGACTACCTCACTTATTAGAAGGAATGTTTCTCTCTCTCTCTGGTGGAATCAGGGCTCTCTCTCTCCCTCCGTCACCACAGCTTCAGTCCTCTGGCTCAACTGCTCCAGCTGGCAGCTTCAACTCCTCCATCTGACTGGTAACTGCTTTTAATGCATTCTGATAAACTGGCAGCTCCAGCTGATAGTTCCAACTTCGTTCATCTGACTGCTCTCTCCAGCTTCAGCAATTATCTGCCTTCTCTCTCCATTCCAGAAAACAAATTGAACTGAGCTGTACTCTTCAGCTCCAGCAACCATCCTACTTCTCTCTCTTCAAGAACCAAACTGACTCTCCTCCTCTCCTGCACTTCGCTAATATGGAATCCTCTCGCCTCATGGAAATTTCCAACAGAGGGCTGCCTCTCACCGAATTCCTGTGCTAGCTCCAGAGCTCTCCGCACAACCGCAGTGCGCATCTGCATGTTACGTCTGGGCCCAAGAGACAAACACATTCTTCCGATAAGAACCAGTCCTGGCTGGTTTTCCCCTAGCGAACAACAGGCTTAACTATAAACATTACCTTTACCCTACAAGCTCCTCAGTCAGCAGAGGCAGAAAGCAAAATGGAGTCTCTCTAGTTCTGGGCCTTGTAGGCCTGAGAAGGATGAGATAACACTAAACTCTGTCAGAGTACCTACACAAACCATACCAACCAACACTTTACTATAGGCAGGATGATGAAAGGACACATAATTATGTCAAAGCCAATAGGCAATAGATGGATTAGAGTCAAGAATAAGGGATCTATCATCATATTAAGCAGCTATCCTCTAGTTTATGCTTCTAGGTCTGGAAAAAGGCTTTAAAAGGACCAACACAAAGCAAGAATACAGATTCAAGATGTTAGCAAGCTTAAAGTCATCATCACTCAGAAATAGAGCCAAAAGCCATGTCAGAACAGCCATCCAGGAGCCTGAGGTCTGGTCAGGCAAAGTTGATTCAGGTCCCTAAATTCAAGCAGGGCAGGTGGGGGGGAGAAGCTTCCTGCTGCAGACAGCCAAGACCTGGAGCCTTCTCATTATTACAATAAAAAAAATAGCCCTTCGCTACTAGCATTCAGGAAAGCTATAAAAACCTGGCTTTTTACTTCCTAGTCAAAGTATTATATCACCGGCAGTTCAAGACTTTTACATTGATTTAGCTCCAAGACGTCTTTGGGAATTCGTGTGATCTACAAATTCTCAAATCAAATCAAATCTCTATTCCATGGTTGATTGCTGAGTGAGATGATTGTAAGTATTTTTTTATTTTTAATATTTTTATATAGCGCAAACTAGACCCGAGAAATCAGGTATCAGAGCTCTTTACATGAGCACCAGTTTTGTTACAGAAGGACACCTTCATTTTTGTTATACACAAGGAGATTAAGTGATTTGCCCCGAATAACAGGTTGTTGAGCGTGGTTGCTGAGACCCGAACCCAGTTCCCCAGCTTCGAGGTCGACTAGAGCCGCAAGGCTACATCCTCTCCCCAAGTATGTATTGTTAATTGGCACAGAATGACACACAGAGTGAAAGCACACAACTTATACAAGTGTTTAAATTTTCTTTCTCACTGCAGAACACATTTGTAAGGCTTCCTGTCCCAGATAGAATAGGATGGTGTCATCCTTACTTCAGCGGACGACGCTGTCGACCCCTGCACAACTGTTTCTTTCTTTATATTGCTATCCCTTTTTTTCCCTTTCCCCTAAGTGCTGTCTTTTGAACTTGCAGTGTATCATACACTCACAGGAGACACCGTCAGTGGGAAAAGTTTAATTAGTGTGTCGACCCTGCTGGTCGCTTGACCCAGGTTAGTGGTATATCAATCTGGCTCCCTGACACGGGTCTGGGAGGGTGCTGAAGAACCCCTCCCTGTACAGTCCAACGAGGGACAAGGAGGAAGAATCAAGGGAGAGGTTAGTTTACGGGACCAGAGAACCACAAAGAATAGATGCAGGTGAGGTGCCAAAGTTATTGGAAACAATGAATATATGAGACCCTATATTTCATCCATCCCAAAGATAATTGTCAGAGGCTGAAGTGTCTGTTTTAGGAAAAGGATTATCTTTTTACTCATACTGTCCACTCATTAGGTTAAGATATAGTATATATTTAGCCTTTTTTTGAAAATTACATTAAATAAAATTCTTCCAACACAGTCCCACTAATCTTTAAAGGGACAGAAATAGGTCAGAACTGAATCAGAAATAGAGATTTTCAAGTAGGTTGTTACGAAATTTCTCAAAAAAGCCTTGACATTTTTACTTAAAACAAATTTCAACCTGTCATATGGAGAATGCAGGGCTTTAGATGAATTAGCTACAGATGAGAAATGAAGCTCAAACCATGTGATAAAGGGGGTAGGATTGTTCTAGCTACATTGAGATGATGGAAAATATGTTCAGAGTTTCTGACAGTTACTACGCTAAAGTCTTCTCCGACTCTACAAACGATTGTCATCTGTCATAAATAAGTTAGTGAAGTAAAAACTAATGAAAACTGGAGGGCCTATATTTCCAAGTAAGAGCTAGACTTTCTTATAAATCCTAAACTGAGAATGGCAGTGCTATATGCGCTACTGAAGATTCATGAAAATGCAGTTGATCCTACTTTTAGACCAATTGTGTTGAGCATTGGATCAATAACTGAACCACTCTCGTAGTATGTGGACTCCTGTTTGTTTTATTTGAAGTCTTACATACGTTACACTACTGATATGACCAAGAAAGTAGATTACTTGAACTTTGAACCCAATTTTCACATAACTCTAGATGCTGAGTCACTTTATACGAATAATCCTCCGAAAGAACATATTGAGATAGTTGTTCTAGCATTGACTAGCTATGACAATTCACTACCCATTGAATGTTTTGTAAAGTGCAGTGAAGTGGTTTTGTTGAATAACTATTTCCTGTTCAATGGATGTACCTGTAAGCAAATACAAGTGACTAGCCTGGAAGCAACTTGTGCTCCTAGTATAGCTGATCTGTACATTGGATCATTTGATGAACAGCATATTTATAACACAGTGGCACTTTTTTAGGAGAATATTCATCACTGGTGAAGATATATGGATAACATTTACTTCTTCTGGATAGGTGAAGAAGAGATCTTAGAAGAATTTCTACAATCAATCCATCTGGTGACAAGAATTTGAAATTTACAGCTCATAAAAGCAGGTCTAGGATGGAGTTTCTAGATATCTGGATTTGGACTTTTGCATGTTGGAATCAACACAAAATCTACTGCTAGGAACACTTTGCTTCATGTTGGTAGTTTTCACCCTCAAAACCAATGTGAATCACCCTTCCACTGGTTAAATTGATGAAACACACATCTCCAAATGGCAAAACTCGCCTTTCATGCAATCACGGATGTAATAGTTGTCACTCGTGCGAAGCAGCGGTAGGAACAAGATGCTTTATTTATCAGAACAGGAAGCTGTATTGAAACAATTTTACCACCTGCCGTCTTCTAACATTATTTACCTTATCTTTTGCCCTTGTGGTAAATAATATATTGGTGAAGCGAGTGGAGAATTTCATGGTTGGTCATTGAACACAAATCAGCAATAAGAAAAAAAAAAACAGAGCTCCCTTAGTGAGTCAGTGCATTGAGTTGGTACATAAGGAGATTGACTTTAAACGGGTAATTGTCAAAAAAAAAAGAGTGATGCAAGAGGTTGTATTTTGAGGAAAACGAGACTCGCCCATGATGTTTTTTTGGCTCTTTATTCTGAATACCCATTGTCTAGGTCTGAATGAAAAATACCAACACTTCTTATATGTAAGCTCTTGTTTAGATCTAAAAGAAACTTTTCTTAATGGATGTTGTATGAAACATAAGCGCAAAATTTCTCTGCAAAATGTCTGTCAATAGACTCTCGCACATCAACCACATTAAAAATAAATTAAAGGAAAACAGAAGTTAAAACAATCTGTTTAAGAATTATTCAATGTCATCAGGGAAAGATGCTCTTCATAACAGAACTGGCTTTTTCAAGGGGCCCCTGAAAGATTGGGGCCCTGTGCCAGAGTCCATTTTGCCCATGCCTTAAAACATCACTGCATGTCGCTCCTTCTCTTCTGAGCGGACCGTGACTTACTCTATTTCTTGTATGGGAGAGGGCACGTTTACACCAGTATAAATATTCCTAGTAAGTGAGTGGAACTTCAATGTCTTTGTAAGGACAATTTTCATTCAGTATTTCACTCACTGTATAGAAATTATATGTTATTGTTCTTGCACGTGCAACCTGGAATGTAACCCATGACTAGAATACCTCTGTCCTAAATGATTCATGTGCCTCAATCATGAAAGCTACTGGTCCACCCCTGGATTTTAGACTGTGTTCACCTAGTTCTATGGTAACGGTATGCCTAACATTTTTTGCAATCTGAATTGCATCTGCATTGTCTTCATCTGCTGAGAAATGTAGGTCTTGTACAACATTATTTTCTGACTCAGTCATTGTTTTAGCAAAGAAGAGCTTTTTCAAGGGAACTAAGATAAGGTGTGTTGCACAATTTTAGGAACAAAGTGTCCTTCAAGCTTGATTAACCAACAGCCAATAAATAGTATTCTGCCTACTCAGCTGCGGCGGAGTTTGTGCCCTCCCACTCCAGACGTCTCTGGTTATATCTGAATAGGGGTCTTTGAGACTAGCACAATTGAGCTACTCAGATTCTACTGATAAATAAGTACCTAACCAACATTGGCTGTGCCATGTTGTGTAGTTCCTATAAAACTATACAGGATCTACGCGTTTGGACAGTAAACACTGTAGGATAGGTGTCAGACAGGTTCTGATCACCCTCACCGGTATGTTGGCCTTTTGTATCAGTTAGCTCACAGTACCAGTAGAATCTCCTCTTACCAAGGAGAGAATAGTTCTTGGCAACCATCGAATATGACAATCCTGATCCCTCAGGACCGTGGAAACAATATACTACTTTTCGCTCGGTCACTCATTCTTATTTAGTCTGTCTTAGAGAGATACACAGAATAAACGGTTGGGTGTTTTCAATAAGAATTTACTGAACAGTTGTTATTCTAGTGTAAAATAGATGAGCTGCCACAATCATTAGACAGTAACTGTGGGACCCCGTCGTGGTCTCGAGTTGGACACCCCATGAGGGATGTGTTCAGACCACTGCGAGCTGGAGTGTCTGCAGCCAGGAACCTCATTGTCTGTGGTCAGTGTGTCAGCCAAGAAGTCCTGGTCTCCTCTGTCTATCTTAGCAAGATGTGATGTATATACCCATAGGTCTCTCCAAGGGTCCTACCTCGCTGTATTTCTGTTTCGGTCTAAGGATGACGTCGGGCATGAACTGTATACATAGATATTATGAAGCAGATGGTAGTCCAGCTGTACTTCCAAGAATACTCATGCATAATGTTTGAGAATTTGCACTATGGAAAATCTGTGTTCTGAATGCAGTATTGTATCTAGGTAAAAAGTCAGTCCCTGTATACCGTTACAAGTGTAATGTAGGGAAGAATATAGGTAAAGGGTAACAAAGTCACCTGGGCCTATATTATGGTACCTGGATTAAATATAACAATTCAAACTTCAAAAGCTCTGAAGGTAGCACAGCAAATGATGAAGTGGTCCTACAGAACAAGAATTATTGTCATAACCCCGGTACCAGCCTTAGAGGCTGCTACGAAGGCTAGCATCCTAATGCTAAAGCCTTGCATCTGAGTTGGATACAATGGGCTAATTCTCTTAATGCAACAGATGTAAAATACAGGTCTGAGCCAAGTTTAAAAACACAAGCATTCCTGCAATAGGAAGAAGAATATCTTCTCCCTAATTAAATTATTTGTCAGGGATTGGTTTCATATTGGAATCCCTCTCACAGTTTTGTGATTACTACCTAAAACCACTCGTACAGAAATTACTAGCTTACCTCAGGACACACGGGACGTCCTAAACTATATAAAATTGATTGCATTTGACCCTTACAGTGAGTTCCTACTGGATCTGGACATAGACTCCCTGTATATGAATATACCTCAAAGAGAAACCCTGTCGGTCCTGGAAGACATACTGTTTTAGCAGAGTGGCAATACCAGATCCCAAGAGCCTTCATACTCAACCTGGAGGATATTACATTAATGAGGAACTTCTTCGAGTTTGAAGGGACGCTGTACATGAAAACCCACAGGACTTCTATGGGGAGTACGTTTGCCCCGAGTCTGGCAGGACTGTACTTTGGCTGTTTTGAGAAAACGATAATCTTCAATGGAGGAAATCCATGGGCATACAATTTTAAACTATGGCAGAGGTTTATAGTTTATGTCCTGATGATATGCAGGGGGTATGAACATTCGCTTACCTAATTCCTGGAATGGCTTAACAACAGGAACCCCCTGTTACATTTCACCTCCACGATTACCATACCCGATTTACCATTTCTGTAGCTGGTTATAAAACCCTGAAACGGTAAGCTCTAAACCACGGTCTTCCATTAACCAGCAGATAAAAACTCACTGCAGGCCTATAATAGCTTCCAGCGAAAGCCCTCAGGGAAAAACCTCCTGGTAGGGGAGTTCTTCAAACTCAAATGCAACTGCACAGCCAGGATGTCCTTCAACAAAGAAACTACACCAACGAAAATAGCCGAAATGGGCAATCGGAAAAGCCTAAAAAGAGCAGCTAATACCAACAGGGATAATCTCCTAGAAAAGGTGGAAAAACCTACAACGAACAAGCCAGTATGTGTCACCACCTTTAATAGTGCCTCGCACCACATTAAACAACTTATATTAAAAAAATGAGTGCATACTTAATTTGAATTGACCCGATGTTGAGAAGCCCTTTTTAAACTTCAGAAGAAGTGCGAACGTGGGAGACATTCTGGTTCATACCAGCCCAAGGATCCTCGAGCCCGGGACTGTGGTTTTATCAAGAACCGAAACCCCAATCCAGGGACATTTGTGATGTGGTTCGTGCAATGTATGTCATATGACAAATAACACAAAAACAATTGATGTGGATCTTGCATAGCCATGGGGGCAAAGAAGACACACTAATTGCAACTCCGAATGTGTCATTTATCTGATCAAGTACCCATGCAACAAACAATATAAAGGCATGACTACCAAGTTAAGACACATATACTGGAACATAGGAGCACCATTAGGTGCCAGAAATCAAACACAAGATTGACAGCACATTACTTGGAGCAACACCACACAACAGACGACATAGCTTGGAGTGTGATTGAAAAACCAAGATTTGATCCAAATACAGACGATACAACGAGGTCACTGTTGCTAAGGGAGCAGAAGTGGGTCCATAGACTCAAAAGCCACATGGTTGGGCTGAATGATGTTATACCCTGAAACACCCTAAACAATTGATATCCTTACTATTATGATTCCAACCCAGGAGGGCATATGTTGAGAACCTTACAGATGAAGCCAGGCTTCTTATGTGCATACCATTACCTACACTCCTGGGAGCTCTCCCTCCATTTTACATACTTATTAGATTAGTGGATTAAGGGTTACTATCCACAATATATTTATGCTAATAGACCGTCATGCATGTATCTATCCACACTTGTGAGAGTATCGTAGCCCTTATAAACAATAACAGTCGACAACCATACCCACAATCAATACCCATAAAGTGTTTCTAGCATCTCCCACAATATAAACTGCACTACAACAGATCAGACCCCGATTGGAAGGGATGGTTGATTTGGCCCACAGACACCAATAGATGTCAGGAAAGATTCATGGGTAAAACTAAAGGGTTAAGTATCATCAGGCCAAATCCATGCTATGTGCAGAGAGAACATCCACAGGTAGTGACATCATACAGTTTTCAGATGTTATGCCTCGATTGGATAAAAACCTCAACTCTATCGCAGGTGAATCAACACTTATCCTTACTTACAGAGGGTGTGGACCTACAGGATTTTGTATTAGGTCCCAGAAAGGCACGTCATACATGTTTCTATTACGCTGTCTATAATGAGATTTGGAAAAAATCACAACAAGAGGCCGCAGGGAGATTATAAGAAATAGATTGTATAAACCTAGAGAAAGCTCTGGCAGTAGTTGACTATTATTATTATTATTATTATAATTAATTTTATTAAGCGCACAGCTACCCAAAGGTTTCCCGGCGCTGACCAACAAAAGTATGAGATTGCAACAGATTACTGGTTGAATAGCCATGTCTTCAGGTCCCTGCGGAACTTCAGATAGTTGGGCTCAGTCTGAAGACCGAGAGGAAGGGAGTTCCACAGGGATGGACCCAAGAAGGAAAAGGAGCGACCTCCCATTCTTGCTCTCTTGATCCTTGGAATTAGAATCTTGAATTTGGTGGATGATGTAAGGGTACGGGAAGGAACATAAGAAAGAATAAAATATTTAAGGTATTGTGGGGCATTGCCCGCAATGATTCTGTGTATAAAACACAGAGCCTTAAACTTAACCCGGCTCCCAATACGGAGCCAGTGAAGGCTACGTAGAAAGGGGGAGATGGAAGACCTGTTAGGGAGTTTGCCAAGAAGGCGAGCTGCCATGTTTTGAACAGTCTGCAATTTCCGTACAATCTCCTTGCCGGCACCCAGAAAGAGAACATTCCCATAGTCCAGGCGGGAGGTGATTAGTGCCTGGACTACGATTTTCTGGGTGTCAAGACGGAGCATCCAGATGATTTTCTTTAACCACTTGAGAATGACCGTACACGTGGCGCAGACTTTCACAACATGGTCCCTCATTGATAATTGGTCATCAAAAATGATGCCCAAATTTCGAGCAGTTCTGGAGGGCAAGGGAGGGGTGCCCATTTGGTCAGGCCAGTGAGAGGGCCCCCATAGATCACAATTAGTTCCAAACCGAAGAAGCTCAGTTTTCCCTCCATTCAGTTTTAATTTATTCTCATACATCCAAGCAGAGATTTTACTAAGCCCGAGACGTAGGGAAGAAGGGAGGGATGTGTGGCTGGTGGATAATGAAAAGATTAACTGAGTATCATCAACATAAGAGTAGATGGAGAGCCCTGCTTGCTCCGCAATCGTAGCCAAAGGTCTCACGTACAGATTGAAAAGAAGGGGGCTCAAGATGGAACCCTGCGGAACCCCGTATGCTGATGTATGGGTTTTGGATGCTGATGAGGCTGAGAAAACTTGGAACGTCCTATTGCTCAGGAAACTAGTAAGCCATTCTAAGGCACGATGGGAGATGCCAATAGATCTGAGGGTGTTAATAAGGATAGAGTGGGAAACCATGTTAAATGCTGCACTTAAGTCAAGCAGGATAAGTGCCACGGTTTCCCCTCTATCCACCAGATGCCTAATAGTTTCCGAGACTCCCAATAGTGTAGATTCAGTGGAGAAGCCTGAGCGAAAACCAGACTGAGAAGGATGTAAAATAGTGTGGGCTTCGATATATTTAGTAAGTTGTTGATTAATGTGCTTCTCCGAGATTTTTGAGAAAACTGAAAGAAGGGAGATGGGACGAAAGTTAGCCAGATTGTTCGGATCAGCATTAACTTTTTTTAGCAGTGGTACAACCATCGCATGTTTCCATGACTGGGGAACCTTAGCCTCCCTAAGTGAGGTATTAGGTAACTCCAGAATGAGATTAAGTGAAGGGGAATCAAGGGTGAACAAAATTTGAGGGGGGATAGGATCTAGAGGGGAACCAGATTTAATGGTACTAATAATATTGCGTAAAGTGAGTGGGGTCAAGGGAGTCCAAGCGGCAATTCCGGATTCTGATATGCAAAAATCTGGTTCCGGGGATTGGGAATTAGACGAGGGAGGGGAAGTAGTAGAAACTGCTGGGATAATTGAGCCAAAGTCAGAGTAAATGTTTTCAATTGTTGAGATAAAGAAATCGGCTAAGGCATCACATTGCGTCTCATCTAAGCAGGGTGCCTTGGGTTGCTTAGTGGCGCCCGAGAGTTCTTGAACCACCTTAAACAGAGCTTTGGGGCGGTTCTGAGCATTGAGAATAGAGAGATTCACATATTCCGTTCCCGCATTTTTACAGAGGGCATGATAGCTGGATAACGCAGCTTTATATTCTAGTTTGGCGTGGGGGTCATAATTGGAGCGCCACTTCCGCTCAAGATGTTTGCAGCCGGATTTAGCTATTTTTAGCTGGTCATTAAACCAGGGAGCCAGGAGGTGATGTAAATTAAATTTCTGTTTGCGAAGAGGGAGGCAGGAGTTAACAGCAGAGGTAAGCCAGTTATTAATGATGTCTGACTCAAGACAACTAACCTCACTAAGTGGTGTAGAGACCAAGAGGGCAGCATTAAGTTTGTTCGTATCCAAGTTTTTCCAGTTTCTAGTCAGTCTAGGTGTAGCTGGGGTAGCTGGAGGAGTTCGACCTGGTTCAATAATGATGGAGAACTCCACAAGAAAGTGGTCAGACCAGGGAACCGGTAAAGCTGGCTTGCACTCAACCGCCGCAAGATTGGATAGCACAGGATCAAATAGATTGCCTGCTTTGTGAGTAGGGCCGGTATTATGCAGGCTAATGTTGAGGGCAGCTAGGTCAGCTAACAGAATAGAGCTACTGGGACAAGCTTTGTCGTTAAAGTGAATGTTGAAATCTCCGACGAGTACAAAGTTTGCCGAGTTCAGTAATAGTGGAGCTATATGCTCAGCAAGTGAGGACGCCAATGAACCAGCTGGGCCCGGGGGGGTGATAAATGAGGACACCAGACAGCGTGAAGTTGACAGATAGGGATATTTTAAACAACCCAGCTTCACAGTTGGGATATTTTAAACAACCCAGCTTCACAGTTGGGAATGTCTATGTCCTCCCATTTACATGAATAGCGTTTTTAAAAAACGACCGCAATCCCTCCACCCTCCTTTTTTACTCCGTTACTGGAAACATAGGTATAGCTGTCCGGAAGAGATGCGGCAATGTCAGTACCCGAATGGTCATTAAGCCACGTTTCCGTCAGAAACAAAGTGTCCGGTTGAAACGAGATCAGGAGATCAAAAATATTTCTGCAGTGTTTAGGAAGAGATCTGCAGTTTAAGTTAATAAAATTCATTGTGTTAGGAGAATGTTCCTGATTGTTTTTGCATGGAAAAGTGGAAGACGAAATGGCCAACAGGGAGGGTAGTGCTGAAAGGCTGAAGGAGCAGCCAGGGCAGGAGCTGGGGGATAATTGAGCATCCATGGGGATAGCGTGCGAGCATTGGGGAAGCTTAAGGGCCATAAGTATATCTTTAGAGTATGGTATAATAGAGGTTGAGTTCTTACTAACAAGGGATGTGGCCCCTGGCCGCGTCCAGTCGCGGACGAGCGCAGACGGGCTGGACTGTGGCGCGACTCCGGCGCGCCATCGTTGCGCCCGCTGCGCTCGTCCGCTGCGCGTCGGCCAGCACATCGATTAAATAGGGAGGCGGCGGTGTGCTGACTAGACCGCTCACCCCCGCTTCCGCCGGAAGTGAAAAGGATAAGAAAGACCTCCCTCCACCCACGAGCGCGGCTCGGGGAGGAACGGGGAGGGGGAAGAGCAAATACAAACAGTGACTGTTCTTCTAAATTTAAAAAATGCGATGTGAGTATTTAAAATGTTAACATAAGCACACAATGCCTGCTACCCGTGTCCCCCTGCCCTCTCACAGCAAAACACACACAGGGGCCGCAATGTTAAATAGTTTCATTAAAAGAAGTAAAGCGCAATGCGCGGAGCACCTCAGTCGAGCCCCACACAAATTAGGACAATATGAACAGCACAGTGCGGTGCAAGCACAAGGTCGTGCCCCCCGCAGAATCAAGCTTCAATAAATGCACAGTTTAAACGCGGTACCGACACATAAATGGTGCCCCCCGCAGAAGATCTTCAAGTCAGCAATATCACAAGCACGTACCCTTGTTCGTAGGTCCAGAGCCTAACTTTCCCCTGCATTAAATAGGGAGGCGGCGGTGTGCTGACTAGGCCGCTCACCCCCACTTCCGCCGGAAGTGAAAAGGGAAAGAGAGACCTCCCTCCACCCACGAGCGAGGCTCGGGGAGGAACGGGGAGGGGGAAGAGGAAATATAAACAGTGACTGTTCTTCTAAATTTTAAAAATGCGATGGTTTAACTAAACTAACCTCCAGGATATATGGGCAACATTGTATCTTCTGCTATTGATGTACTAGAACAGGATTTGTCCGTATTACAACACGGACAATCACAGTTGCATTCTATTACGTTGTTAAGCTGGACGCTGCAATCTTTGTGCGCAGGCTATGTGCCTTTGTGTTTCATCAACAGCATGTCTCTGTTTTCTACATACAACCTAACAGAAAAACAGATAGAAATGGTACAAAGGGGAGCAGAGTACAAAGTTTTTCATATTGAACAACTGGACACATTAGCTTTTACAGTGGCAGAGTCACTGTCCACAGAATGGTTAATCCATTGCAAGATAACTCTTCCGGTCACTACTATTCAATTTCAATATCGCCTTGAACTAAAGCAGGCTGGCAGATATGAATAAATGGATAGGGAACTCATCAATAATTATTGGGAATACCATACAGATTATGGTGCCGGAGTGGGGATAGAGAAGTGTTTTTAAGTGGCACAAACTGTGAGAACACTTTGAGCGGATCACTCATATGTCAGGATATAATGCTGCATGGGTCCTGTAACGGCTCAGTAACAAACTTAACATGTCACTTGAGGGGTGCCCTATCTGCTGTGATCACTCCATCATTCAGGCTACTTTCAAATGGGAGCTACTTGAGGCTGAACGATCAAGGTTGTTGTGAGATGCTTTGAGGCATCGCAGATCGGGTGACCATTAGTTCAAGGGTTACTTTCTGAATTCAAGTATTGTTTCCACCAACACATACAATCAGGGAAGCACCGGTATTGCTTTCACTAAATGATTTATTAATACGGTTTGATGCTTTGAGCAGAATGAAAGCCATGCTTTTGCATAAGTCTGTGTACTTTATCTCCACTCAAGAGACTTTTGATCTCCAGATCGCAAGGTCTTCAGCAGGGATACAGGCACTCATATCTATGAATTGCCCCTTCCATTTTTCAGAAATGGTAAATTGTATCTTTAACATGTCTGATACGACAGGCATTGTCCACCTATTTAAGACCAGAGGTTCTGGACTATTAAGCACCTTTCAGACAGTACTCAGTGATATACCAAACTTTATGCAAGCCGTGTTCAGAAGCATTTTTGGAGGATTACCACTGATCCTGTTTCTAAAAGCAGGTATCCTGATTGTTATTTTACTGCTACGCAAAGGACGTCCCCGTCACCAAGGAGATGGAAACAGTACTCCTGGAGTGAAAATACAGTGATCTGATTTTACAACATCTAGGCACACCTCGCTTAAAAGAACTAAGTGTGTCTTGGTTCCTGTCATTTAGACCAATCTAGATGGACTGCATCTTACTGTCCTCCAATGCCTGTTTTGCTGAGAAGCATGCATGTTGGATCTCTGGCTGACACTCCCACCATGTGTGCAGCCAGATTTTGATGGTTTACTGGACCCGATAATGGCCCATATTCTGCAGTGTCCCCAGCCTATTCCAATATTGCTGGTGGCATTCCTAGAGCCACCACAGGTAGTATTGGCTCCTGTTGGTATGGGCATCGGCTATCCCTCAGACTCACAGGCCTTGGATGGTGAGCTGGCTGTCCCAGTATCAGTTGTGGACAGTACAAAAGATCATCTGTGTTCAATTGACATAATCTGCCAGATTTTACATGGACCGTCGTCTGCGGAGACAGGCAACAAGAATGTTGCATCTACCAGCCAGGACACGTAAACATTTGACTCATTTTGGTTTGTTGTGTGCTGGGAGAAATTTTATTTTTGAAACACAAACAGAAAATTGGAACACCATAACAATATTGACATTCTTTTTGAGCATGCATGGCTTGTAAATGCTTATAGTAGTTCGAACTACACCTACGGACATATTAGTGCTATAGCTTGACTGACAATTTCCATTTTTCACCTCTTAAAGTATCTAGTCAGCCTAGTAGTACATTTAGAAATTAACTATGTCGGCAATTTGGAAGAGGAGTGGGAGTTATATTCCATATCGATGCCATAATATAGGCCCAGGTAACTTTGTTACTCTTCACCTTTATTCTTACCTACATTACACTTATAACAGTTTACAGAGACTGACCATTTACCTAAATCCGACACTGCATTCAGAACGCAGGTCTTCCCTAGTTCGAAATCTCGTACATTATGCATGAGGATTCTTGGAAGCACAACAGGACTACCATCCCCTGTATAATATCTATGTATAAAGTTAATGCCTGACGTCATCTTCAGACCGACACAGTCATACAGTGAAGTTGGACCCCTGGGGAGACGCTGAGGTTACTGCATGCAGACACTCCAGCTTGCAGTGGCCTAAACACATCCCATGCTGTGTGTCCAACTCGAGACCTGGAAGGGGTCCTACAGTCTCTGACTTCAGGTATGGGGTTAACTTTATCCTAGAGTAGGGTGACCAGGTGTTTCCGTTTTGCCAGGACAGTCCCCGTTTTTAACCAGCTGTCCCAGCAAATTTCAAGAAATTTAGCTCATGTCCCGGTTTTTAGAGAGGGTCGACTGAAAACGGTGGGAGGTGTTTTTTATGTTTTACAAACCAGGGAAAGTTAGCAGTTGTTTCAAGTAAGCAATCAATTACCAGGCAAGCTACTGGGTTAAAAAATGAAATTTTATGTATGTTCGTACTGTCTGTTCTGTAATTCTCTGCCGAGGATCACACTTATCTTTTGAAGTAAAATTGTAGTCCTTCTTCTATTTTTGTGAAATTTCCCGGTTTTTGGCTTTAAAATTCTGGTCACCCTATCCTAGAGGGATTCTTGGCTTAACACCTACACACATGCTAGGTACACGTAGGTACATCTAATTAGGGAGGCATCTCAGGAGAACGTATCTTTTTATTATCATGTATTCTGTATACTCGTATGTATTCCGTATTACTGTAAAATGGTAGAGTTATACCATCCTTTTACTTTTGTAATACTGCTGATCATTTATATATTTTACTGTTTAGTGATTGGGGCAGCTCACCTATTTTACACTAAAATACCAACTGTTCAATAAATACTTATTGAGAACGCCCAACCATTTATTCTGTGTATCTCTCTAAGACAGACTAAATAAGCATGAGTGACTCAGCGAAAGGTAGTATATTGTTTCCACAGTCCTGAGGGATCAGGGTTGTCATGTTTTATTGTTGCCAAGAACTATTCTCTCCTTGGTAAGAGGAGACTCTAGTGGCACTGTGAGTTAGCTGATACAAAAGGCCAACATACTCGGTGGAGGCGTTCAGAACCAGTCTGACAGCAATCCTGCAGTGTATGCTATCCGAACGTGCAGATCCTGTATAGTTTTATAGGAACTACACAACAGAATGGGTGCTATATTTCAGGTTATCAGTGTTTTTTCAATTGAAATTATAGTGGGTGTATGAGTTCTGATATGCTGAACATTTTTATGCTTCCTTTCCTATGGCCAACCGAGCAAATCCAACACTGAATCCGCTGAATCATGTGCTAAAGGCAAAACTAATCCCAACTCTGGCCTCGGGCGCCAAGGCATTCCCTAGCAAACTGATATTGTTTTAAAATGTTGCATCATGCAAAGTTTTCTGCATCCAGTTAGGATTGCCATTAAGCGACTCGTTGTCCCAAATAAGGCTCGAGTTGTGGCTAAATGAATGAGACCTGGCCCACAAGTCAGGGCTCCTGAAATACTTCTTTGCACTCCGAAGAGCAGACACAGAGAAACTCAAGGTGATAATAATCTGGGAAAAAATTCATACAGGGCACTCAAGAATGCCTGAGCAACTGCAATAAAAGACGCGCTTTCAACACTCAAAGAAGATTCACTATGGGACCAGCCTATATCAAAATAGCAGTTTAAACATTTTCTCAATAAACAAGTCAGACGTACTCATCTCATTCACCATTGATAAGGAGTCATTGTGGCGTAGAGCTAAAGCTTGGATGTCCAACAACCAGTCCTTTAGGCATATCTGACACACATCACACATCACAGATCCTATGCACTTGCACGTTCTTGCAAAACAATCATCACCTCTGGCTCCACAACAAATGTAATCAATTTGGAGTCAGAAGATGTCATCATGCGATAACTTTTTGCCTGCAGGAAAATCCTCCAACCGCGAACTGCGAGGTTCATAGCGTTTATGAACATAGCGGACAAAAAAATCTGGCTTCAAGACCCTTATTCTTTTAAATCGTCCTGATTTGATAGTCAGAGCGTAAATCTGGGCTTGACCCCTGAAACATTCATCCAGGACTAAAATATGTGATTCCTTGCAGGGAACTCACAGCGTCAATTCTGTTTTCTTAGTAATGTTTTTACACTTTGATAACTTATTGCCCAGCTCAGCACGTGAGCTTTTCATTTTTAATTGAATTGGGATATTTAAATGAGCTTTTATTTGTATGGTTTTCTAGTTCTGGTGTATTTAATTTACTCTTGCTCTGGAAAAAAATTCTGATGAAGAAGAATAAGTGCTGCTCTGAAAAAAATAGGCCCCACCTGCAACCTTTGACACGAAATAGGCAGTGGTGAGAATGTGCAAGGAAAGAACTATTGAGGAGTCATGTCTGTTTAGGAGACCATTCTCTTAAGAACAATGGGGCATATTACCAAGGGCCTTATCGCCGCTTTAGCAGGAATTTTTCCCGCTAAAGCGGCGATAATTTTATCGCTCTATTACCTAGCTGTCGTTAACACCAGTTAGCGACAGCTAGTAGGAGATAGCGACCATCTTGGGCCCCGCTTTGCATGTCAGAGATAATTATCGCTAATGACATGCAAAGTGGGCGTGCCAAGATGGTAGCGACTGGAAACAGTCGCTAACATCGCTATCTCCTATTACCTACTTTTGGAAATATTCGCGCTAAGCGCGAATATCTCCAAAAGCTAACGCCAGCCCAGAGCAGTTCTTAGCCATGTTATCCAATGGTAGGTGGATAACATGGCTAAGAGCATTAGCTCGTGATGCATGAATATCGCTGACTTTTCAGCGATATTCATGCATTTCGGTCGATTTTTATCGCTTTTGAGATAAACCTTGATAATAGCAAGGTTTATCTGCGATAAAAATCGTCAGAGCTCGGCGTTAATAATATTGCCGCTAAGCCAACATAGCGATAATTATCGCTAGTTGTTGGTAATATGCCCCAGTATATATTCCACAAATTCAAACCCGAAACCCCATGGGTCCTGGCAGGTGACACTGGAAACTCCAACAAGTGGATTACCAACAGTCCCAGAAAAAGGCAGCCACAAAGAAAACCTGGAACACAAGTCAGCTGGTACACTGAAGACCTCAAACTGTCCAAACAGCAAAGCAAAGAACTGGAACAGAAATAGAGAACTAGCAAAGGGGAATTTGTAAAAAGACACTTTCATAGATGCCCAGAAACGGAAACAGAGAAGAAGGCCCTAAACAAACAAATAAAACCTGCTTCAACAGCAGCAAAATAATCTTTCCTATTATCAAGGATTTCACCACACACACAGCTGCCACTGGCAAAATCATCCCATCACAAGCTCTGTGTAATGGCCTCTCAAACCTCTTTAGTAGATAAATGACAACCATATACAGCAACTTTGCCCCACAACTGGACTCCCTAAATCTCTCCACAAGTCTCTCAGTAATGAATTAATACAACGGAAACACCACATGGGACACCATCAGCACAGCTGAGACCACAGATATCATGAAGGCCATGCACTCCGGTGCTCACACAATCCAGGCCCCATCACGCCTTTGACAAAGGAGCGATCCCTATCAGCGAGGCCCTCACCCCATCCTCAAAACCTCCATCAGTACAACCATCTTTCTGGAACCATGGAAACATGCAGCCATCAACCCCTCTTAAAAATACCCTCGGCCAAGCCAACAAAACTTGCCAACTGCTGACCAATAGCCCTCCGTCACTACCTAACCATATCTTGGAAGAAACCATCAACAAGTCCCTTTTAAACCACTTAATCAATCACCAGCTTCTAGATACAACACAATCAGGATTCAGAACCAACTACAGCAGAGAAGCTGACCTCATAGCGGCAATGGATGACATCCAAATGACCAGAGACAGGGGGATACTACAGTACTCATGTTTCT
The DNA here is from genome assembly GCF_964263255.1 of Lissotriton vulgaris. Taxonomy (NCBI): domain Eukaryota; kingdom Metazoa; phylum Chordata; class Amphibia; order Caudata; family Salamandridae; genus Lissotriton; species Lissotriton vulgaris. Next base: position 134,342,916 of record NC_141695.1, read on the forward strand.
AGACCTATCAGCAGCCTCCAACACTGTCTCTCTGCCTGTTCTGAGTTGAAGCCCTTGAATGTATCTGTTTTGTCTTTGCTGGAGGATGCTAAACCGGGCAATATGCCGTCCTACTCCTCTTATGTGTGAGAACTCATCTGCAGAGTCTCGACACTCTGTAACATCCCCATGACTCCACTGGCTGGTGTCATATGTACTCACAACATAAACATCATGACATGTGCTGAAAACACACACCTGATACTGTCCCTCTCAGAAAAAACACCCAATGCCAGAAACAGGGTCAGCACAAGCTTGAATGAAGTGGACATATGGACAAAATCCAACTGCCTCAACTGAACTTGGACAAGATCAAAGTAGTGATGTTTGGGAAAGGTGCCTCACCATGGGACACCACCTGGTGGGGCACAGACCTCAGACCCATCCCCATGCCTTGCTTACAAACAAGAAACTTCGGAATCATTATAACCAAAAAAATGGACATGGTCGCCCAAATCAACGCAGTACCCTTGTCCTTCTTCAACACCCTGAGGATGCTACCAGGAAAAACGATTGCCATAGCCCTCTTCACTAGCAGACTAAATTATGGAAACACCCTGTATGCAGGGATAACCAACCAGCCCACAAGAAGAGTGCAGGCTGCCCAAAGCACAGCAGCCAGACTGGTCCTCAACATCCCACGCCAAGACTACATACCCCCACACATTCGGGAACTCCTCTGGCTCCAGATACACAAGCTTGTACATTTCAACTCCTTACCCACATCTACCAAGCACTTAACAACACAGGCAATACCTACCTGAATACTGGCAATATTTTCCGCCAACTTTCCAGACACCTATGCTCTGCAGGATTCCTACTAGCACATGGCCCATGCTTAACCAAAAGCAGAGCATAAGGTTCCACCTTCTCATACCTGGCTCCTGAAGCATGGAACAACCTCTCTGCAACGCAGCAAAAACTCCTCCTCTCTTCTTGACATTTACAAGAATCTGAAAACCAAGTTCATCGAGCAAGCCCTTTAGGGTTGTCCTCTCACACCCTTAATGAGCACATGCAAAAACACTACGCTCTTTAGTAGAAGTATATTTGACTCATAGTGAAGAGGATCCATGATAAAAGTCAACATTAATGTAATGAAACCCTGGATTCATTCTGTAAATAACACACACCAGGTGGGGTACATATGCCACTCAAGTGCAAGAATCAATGGTAGAAAGCCACAAGCATCAGGAACAGGAGCTAGAGACAGCCGTATTTTCACGTGGATTGGACTTTTGATGACAAGTTCATATAACAGGCTCCTGACTACTACATATTATAGACATGTTCCCATGTATGTGTGCCTCTGTGTACTTAAAGTGGCAAAAGTGATCTTTAGAGAAGCCCCAACAAACAGTATTTAGCGCCACCACCTCCCTTTTTTTAACTCCTTAGCTGCTGAGTCTTTTTCCACCCCAGTGCTGAGGCTTTATTTTTAAGTTTGGGGGATTTTGCTGTTATGGCTTCATAACCTTTTTCCACAAAAGGTATCCATGCCAAATGTGCACCTGTTTTTCCCAAATATTAAAGATTCTAAAGTCACTTGCATCTTGGAGGTGTTGGTGTAATAAAAAATAGGGAAGATTGTGAATCAGGACAGGGTCAGTCCCAACATGCACCCAATGGAGGACAAAAGGCTGCTTATACTCTTCTTGTCTGCACTATGATTATTATCATCTTGATGATCATTTGTATGATGAGTAGTGAAAAGAACAAGAAGGACGTGCATCAGTGTACTGATATCTATTAGGCTGTTTTGTTGTGTCACGTTTACATAAATTATAATGTCCATCAGAGGTTTGGGGCAGCAGAGAGGCACCCCGTGATTTGACTTTTTCTTAATTTTTTTGCTTGCTTCAGCATCTTTTAGAATACATGGTGCTTGTTTGGTATTGTCCTTTTTGGCCTTAGCTCCAGCATGCATGCACTGCTCGCTCTGCGAGACTGCAGTAGGAAAGTATGGGAGAGAAGCTTTGCCCACTCCCCCACCCTTCTTTTTCATTGTCTTGTGTGCTTATCCTTCCTGAATGCTGGTTTGTGATTAGTAAAGAGGCTTGTAAGTCCCTCCTTAGTACTTCTGTGTCGTCATTTGTAATGTCCCATGGTTACTGGCCCCTTTACTTCGCTGCTTACACAGTAGTGTGATTTTTAGAGTTCTAAGTACTATTCTCTTCCTGGAGTTTACCCTATTTCGTGTAGGACGTTGTGCTTTATTTACATTCAGCGCACTGTGCGACTTTTCATTTTCGATGCTGCTGGAGCAAGCTCGACCGCTTGTTTATACAACACTCACAGTGTTCCTTCTCACTCTCTTATGCCTATGACACGTGATTCCCCCAGCACCTCCAAATCCAGAGCAGGAAGCTCATCCAGGGGGCTCCTGCTGCCTGGGACTAACCCCATCTGCTCTCGATCTCAGCAACATCTCACTCAGCTAGCAGGGGAGGAGACGGCAAGGCTCTGAGCTCTGCATTTTCTTTCTACTCCAAGAGCAGGAGGGCCCAAAGCCCTCAGCACCAGGAACCCAGACGCGTGGACAAAGGGAGAGTAAAGCCCCTGGATGGAGCAGGCGTCCTTCGACGAAGTGTGATCACAGACTCTCAGCACTCTGGCAAAGAGGATAGTTGAGCCGAGCAGTAAGTCTGATAAATTTTATTAATTTCCCAGCAGCCCACAGCTCAGCATCTTTTCTTGATTTCAGAGAGGCATGGGAGAGGGCTCGTTGGCTACCTTTCATTTAGTCCGTTTGTATTTCGGAGAAGCCAAGGATATATTTTTGGGAAGGGAGATTGTTTGTACACTCAATCGCTTTCATGCAGTTTTACTACCTCTGAAAGAACCCGTCAGGTTGATGTCTAATCAAGAAATTACCTACTTTTTTAGGTCTCGCGTAGAGTTGCAGCGCGAAAGCGCTGCCAAAGCTTTGCGAGGCATGCAGTATATACTGTTGAATGGAAGCTTTGTGGAAGCTCCGTCGACTTTCTGCCCATTGGCTTTTTTCATAAATGCTGTCTTCTGGTTGGTTTGAGGCTTTTTAGTCTCTCCTCATTCGTCATTTGTATCCTTCCAAGGCTACCAGCCCCTTTTCTTCCACTGCCTTCCCCCCTCCCCTCCCACAGTCTGTGACTTCTCAGACCACACCAGCCCCCCATCCACTCCCGTTTGTGCCTTCTTCCCACCAACACTTCCAATTCTAATGCAATAGGACTTGTGTAAATGCGAGTCCTATTGCATTTTCAATGCTTGCTTATAAAGTCCTCCCTCTGACATACGATCCCGGCATGCCTCTGTTCACACTTGTGTCTCGCTGTATTTTTAAACAGCTTGCTTTTGTTTGAGTGCTTGTTTTTTTAATGCAGATTTATATAGTGCAGGTCACCGGCAGATTAAGTAATTTGCACAGAAACACAAGATGTGGACGCGACCCCGAGGCTCAAACCTTGGTTTCCAGCACCAAAGGCGGCAGCTCTAGCCGTCAGACCACATTCTCTCACTTAGTCTAACAGGAGTGAAAAAGAAGATAGCCAAAAGCAACATAAAAAAAGAAAGCATCACTGAACCATTTATTTGATCCCCAGGGCGCCCTCATCACAGTCGTTACTGGCTGTCGAGAACCACAAGTCCTTGAGTGAACCAGCCTCCCATTGGCTGCTTCCTCTACTGTAAGTATAAACTCCCCCACCCTACAACTCCTCCAGGAGCCATCTGTGTCTTCTGTCTAGCCGTATTACATGCCATGGCCTTAGAATACACCGCACATACGCTGGGGTGACCCATTCCTTGCACACATGCTCATATTTTAGGCGTGTTTCCTGTGACTTGTCTGCCTGCCCCACCACCACTCTGAGATCGCTTGTTTTTGTTTGAGTGCTTGTTTTTTTTAATGCAGATTTATGTAGTGCAGGTCACCGGGAGATTAAGTGATTTGCACAGAAACAAAAGATGTGGACGCGACCCCGAGGCTCAAACCTTTGTTTCCAGCACCAAAGGCGGCAGCTCTAGCCGTCAGACCACATTCTCTCACTTTGCCTAACAGGAGTGAAAAAGAATATAGCCAAAAGCAACATAAAAAAAGAAAGCATCACTGAACCATTTATTTGATCCCCAGGGCGCCCTCATCACGGTCGTTACTGGCTGTCGAGAACTACAAGTCCTTGAGTGAACCAGCCTCCCATTGGCTGCTTCCTCTACTGTAAGTATAAACTCCCCCACCCTACAACTCCTCCAGGAGCCATCTGTGTCTTCTGTCTAGCCGGATTACATGCCATGGCCTTAGAATACACCGCGCATACGCTGGGGTGGCCCATTCCTTGCACACATGCTCATATTTTAGGCATGTTTCCTGTGACGTGTCTGCCTGCCCCACCACCACTCTGAGATCGCTTGTTTTTTTTTCTCATCCCAGCGCCACACAGAGGACTGGGGGGACAGTGTGGGTGATTAGTTACACTGCGCTACCCCTCCTCTGGTGTTGGTCTACCCAGTGAAGCAAAGTGATGCCCCCTCACTACAGGTCAGGCAAGTCAGGTCAGGCGTCTGTTGGGTTGCCTCCGTCCAGTGGCAGGAACTTCGGAGTTGGCATTGAGTTCCTGTCTGAACCCTGCCCCCCCTGCATGCGCCTTGCAGAGGGAGGGGGCCCAGGGTGCCGGCAGCATAGAAGTGTGGAACCAGGAGGGCAGGTGTTAAGTTCAAATGAATCCAAATAAAATATATTAAACAATTGTAGTTTAATTGACAGCACAGCTTGCCAAGTAAAGAGCTACAGCAAACCTGGCCTACAATACAGAATGCTTAACATACCAAAACAATCCAAAGCTAACAAGGTGTTCTGAAAGCATTTAAAGACATAGCATACAGAATATAAAGAGAATGTAACACATCCCTCCCCTTAACAGTTTAAACATAATCCTTCATTTTAGTTTGAGGTCTGATATTCCTGCAATCAGTTTTAATAATGGAAGCAATAGAGTCAGACTCCTTGGAGATGTTGGGTTCACAAAGAATGGAGCGATGAAGAGGGAAACGACATTTAGCAATTCTTCTAACCTTCCGAATCCTTCCATCGTGTGTCCTTACACTATTGAAATTAACTTTAACAACTCAAATAGGAGGTCCAAACTTGTAGGATTCTTTGACGTTGAACCGTGGTTTCCGTACTCATATCCAGTCACCAACCACAAATGAAGGTTCCTTCATTTTCATTTTTGTGTCATAACATTTTCATTGTTTCTTGATTTTGTTGAACCGTAAACACTACTTGCTTCAAATGACTGCCAACAAAATCTTTTGACATTTTATTTTGACCCCACCAGGGACACAGCTTAGAAGCTAGTTCTCTACCTCTAAGGAAACGGAAAGGGCTCAGGTTAGTCGTAGAGTGTGGAGTAATGCGATTCGCCCACAATTTCTCCCTTAGGACAGTTTTTCACTCCCTGCCTAATTTCCTGTCTGTCTCAACACAATCTTTAAGCACACAGTTGAACATTTCCCTGGGGTCCATAAAGGGCTGTGGTATGATACTTAATGTTATGACTTAATTTGTACTCTATTGTCGGTCACAAGACCCTCTGGAAAACCTTCCCTAGCAAATATTTCCCTGAAAAACTAATTTATGGCTGAAGTGATGGCATGATGAACAAACTTAACTTCTGGCCATTTAGAATGATAATCAACGATTACCAATGCAAAGCAAGAGTCTTGAGGCAATGAGTGATATGGCCCAGAAACATCAAAGCAACCTTCTGCCATCGGCATTGTGGCCATGGAACGGGTTTAGGAGGAGCAGGAAAAGCTCTCAGCATTTTATCACTATTAGCACATTCAAAACATTCCCTACAGTTTTGTCTTAACCCGGCCACCAAAAACTAGATCTTATTAATCTCTTCATGGACAACATCCCCTCATGTGCAAGTTTAAGAATGGCATCCTGCATTGACTCGAGAGGTACACACTTTCCATTTTTGAAAATTAAAACATTTTCTACAGTAAGTTTGGAAGAAACATGCAAAAATGACTGGAGTTCAACAGGAATACTTCCATTGTTAGGCCATCCTTTGAGAATGAAATACTTAAGTAAACCCCAAGTCTTGTCAGAAATTATACTCTGATTCCACTCCTCCTCAGAAATCATAGAGAATTCCTGGGAAACCAGAACAGACACAGAGGCAATCATTTCAATGTCACGAGAAACTTTTCCTTCTCCCAGCTGAGAATTGGGCAGCTGGGAAAGACAATCTGCAGTAGCATTATGTCTTCCCTGAACATATTCTATAGAAAAATTATGCTCCTTCAACCTCGACCAAAGTCTACTAATTCTCACAGTGGCATTCCAGCCACGTCCAGGAGATAAAATAGAAACAAGGGGTTTGTGATCAGTTCTGAGTTTTAATCTGTTTCCCCAGATAAAATTCTAAAAATACTCACTGCCCTAAACACATTCTAGTAGCTCTCTCTCAATCACAGAATATCTCCTTTCTGTTTCGTTGAGAGTAAGGGAGGCAAACGCAACACACCACTCATCCTACCCAGCTTTTTGTGAAGGAACTCCCCGCCTAATCCATACATGCTGGCATCTACTGTGACAATACAAGTCTTATTGATCCAAAATGGTTTTAAGGTGGGAGCCCCAACAATTTCCTTCACAATCAGTTGAAAAGAACTTTCCTGTCTCTGTGTCCAAAAAAATTCTACTTTTTGCCTTGTAAGCTCTCTTAAAGGCTCCATTTTGTTTGCAAAGTCTTTGATAAACGGACTGTAATATTTACAAAGTCCTGCAAAGGACAACAGTTTCTCTTTGTTATCAGGAGCTGGGGCATTTACAATTGCTTCAACCAAAGACTTCTTTGGAACCACACCATTCCCAGATAGTGTATGTCCTAAATACTCAAAACTTTCATGAAACATTTTGCACTTCTCTTGTTTCAAAGTCCAACAATTTTGTTCTAAACATTTACATACTTCTTTTATGTGCTCAGCGTGTTTTTCAGGGTTAGGAGAGAACACAAATATATTGTCTTGGAAACAAATCCATCCTAGTTGGGCGTGGCCAGCAACATGACCGAGTAGGACGTGTGCCTGCACAGCTCCGCCGAGCTGAATTGATCCGACGCTCATTTTAGGTAGTCTAAGGTCCCGAAAACAGCATAATTATTACCCAGGGGGTCCAATATCCCCTCCGAGAGCAGCGGGTGGCGAGTGAAGGCCATGGCAAGCCCGTAATCTGCACTGGCAAACATTGATCCGGAGACCCATGACAAAGACCCAAGATTGCGCAGCTGGAAACCTGAGAGAGGAGGCGGAGCGGCTGGAACCACCAGTGGTAGTCGCCTTTGTCCTCTTGTAACTAGATTGTTGTAATCTGCTTTATGTAGGCATTGGTAAAGCTCAGAGGTTCAAATTATTATCGATACAAAACGCTGCAGCTAGGCTATTGTTAAACATCCCTAGAAGGCATCCCACTTCTGCTGCTATTCACTCATTGCATTGCCTTCCGATCCAGCAAAAGATGGAGTTTAAAGCCATATGTCTGATCAATAAGACATTATTCGGTGGAGGGGCTGCCGATTTTCTGAATCTTTTCTCAAGGTATACCCCCACCAGAAACCTTAGATCCACTGATGCTGGTTTTGTTTGTATCCCTATGATTCGCAAAGCTAGATGGGGAGTTAGAAGTCTCTCACATTGTGCTGCAAAATTGTGGAATCAGCTGCCTATTTCCTTGAGACTAATGTCTAATAGGCTTCTCTTTAGGAAGGCATTAAAAACACGGCTGTTTCCACCTCTTTAAATATCTGTCATAGCTGCTACGACCCACTATCTCACGTCAGCATTTGAGCGCTCTACAAAACTATATCCTATCCTATCCTATCACACTGTTTGCGATTCCCAATGGGGTCCCAAATTGAGAGGCTCATGAATATTGATGAGCCTCTTGCAATTTGCCACCCCATTGGGAATGGGAGGCCCATCCTGGTATGGTGGCCTGCTGGGCTCAACAGGCCACCATGTCTGGGACTGCTTTAAAATAAAGCAGTTTTTTTTAAAATGCAGCCTGTTTTCCTTAAAGGAAAATGCAATGCATTTAAAACATTTAAAAATAAAACGTTGTCATTTCATTTTTTAAGGGCAGCTAGTGGTCCCCTGACATAAAGTCAGAAACATAAATGTAAGACTGACAAACATTAGGGGGTGACTGTAAATTATGCTGTGAAAGGGAAGGGTTACTTACAAGGAAAATCCTTTCCACAAGTTTGTGGAATAAAACTTCTACCTCTTGACACTCAATTGTCAAATGCTAGCATGGAACCTCAAGCATCTGGAGAGAAAAGATCCATACAGATATATTTTAAACAGAGCTTTAGACTATACAATTTCTCAGTGAAAGGCAATATTACTCTCCATGTGTTCTCATACCTGGCATGTCACACAACTTGGTGCTTACTTTCCCTCCATGTCAAAGAACAGTAGATGTTCAGTACCCAGGCTAATGTACTGCATAGCTAAATACATATAAGGTTCTAAAGGCGAAATCGATTGCATTGCAAATGCTTCTTTGGTCTAGCTCCCAAATTATCTCGGCCTATATATGGATAGGTATCCGCAATCATTTTTGTTACTAATGCTCCTGGTCTACTACTGCAATGTGTGTGAGGCGCATTGCCAGTGCTGCTGCTTCCCCTTCAATATTACTTAATATGATTGAGTATACTGTAGCAAAATGGCCAATTAATTTCAAAACAGCAAGTGCTGGTGTACCATGATTTATGGTATAAATTGCAGCAAATACTGTACCCCGAGTGGCACAGTTGACAATTGGGGAACTACTCAAGTAGCAAGCACATAGTGAGAATTCTATATTTATCCTGAGGTCCCGTATCGGGAAACACTAATTGAAACTGATTAGTTTTTTGGGCTATCCAGAACAGAAATTCCTCCTGTCTGGTGGGAATCTTGTCCATAATATCATTGATAGTTACAGGAGTAACCGCAGGCACCGCTGTGGCTGGAAAGCTTGAACAGCCTTCTAATGCGCCGTCATTATTGTGAACATAACAAACTGTGTTAAACTTCTGTGTAGCATAACATGACCAGTAGAGAAAGTGTATAGTTCACCCACATTAAGCAGTGACAAATTGGGATATGATGTGTAGGTTGCTAGGACGGGCCATATAGCCCAGTCATTGCTGAGGGGACCCAACCTGCTGTTGCATAAATGATGTGGCAGGGCACCTTAGAACCAATTTGCTGGAAAAGTGACCCAAAAGTAAAATACTTCAGTTTTATAAGTTTTATGAGCATCAACCATGAAAGTAACATCTCCACTCCCATTTTTTAGCCCATATAATGGTATAACAACAGGTCTGCATTTAGCTGAAAGATTAAAAACATTTGCCAATGTTGTGAATTGAATTCAGAGAGGGAATACTCATAGTGGGGTATCCTTTTCAAAGTACAAGCTTGAACAACCTGCAGACAAAAATAGGGGCTCCCTATAATGCTGAGTATGATTTGTCCCTAACACCACCAACATCTCCATTTAAATGTGAATAGGGTACATTGGGCTTGCATAAGAATTACTCAGGAGATCTGTTAAATAAGTACTTTACCTAAGAACATTGGTGGTGCCATGTTATATGGTTCCCACTAGAAAAGGTGGGACTGTGTATTAGGATGACAGAACTTTAGAATGCAGGGACTGAGTACATATACACCACCAGAGAATAATGGCTCAATCCCTAGCTAGCTCACAGTGCCTCACCCAAACCACTAACCTTCTTGGGGTGGCAGGTGATTTTGGCAACCTCAAACATGACACTCTGATCTCCAAGGGAAACGTGGAAACAGATCTTACACCCTTCGTTGTTTACTTACGCATGACCATAGTGAACAGAAGAAAGATACAAATAAAGTTTTCAATACTTTTAATTGAAAACCTTTTAATCCTACATAGAAAGAATGAGCTGCAATTTGTAGGAAGATAAAACAAAGCAAAGCAACCAGCATTATGAACATGGTGAAGAAAAAAAACAGTCCTACCATAGCAGTCTGATTTCTCTATATATTTCCATCTATCACTACCCCTACACGGTGAGCATACTGTGCACCTTCTGCCCGACCTCTTAGGTTAGCCTGAGCCCCCGTACCCGGATAACTGGACCAGGGAATTGCCTGACATGGAATTTGCAATCTCTTTTTGCAGGATGGAGGATATGCATCGACAAAGCTGCATGTCAAACACAGCATTCATTCCAAGACAGTCGTGATTGGAGAGATCCTCTCTGACCACTGAAGGCCAATATGTCACATACATAATAAAAGCCACTGGGTTAGGCGTACAACTCTGTTGCAATGATGTGTCTAGATATTAGAATCTGTCTCCGAACAGGCAATGCAAGCACTAGGCTATCTTGTTCTGTGTTCCTAGCCTTGAACAGAGTGTACATATTATGTCGAAGGAAAGGCTTTCTAAAAAAAAAGCAGCATGTACAGTGTCTTCTATTAATAATATTGTGCAAGCATAAACTTATAAAATTAAATTCTCTAAAAATTATGTCAGCCTAAAACATATAAAATGTGAAACTAAAATGAAGAAGCAAAGTGGGCCCAATAAGGCCTCACAACATTAGCTCTCTTTGGGAGATAAATAAGTATCCCAATGAATGGATGTAAGCATGCACGAGTTTGTGCATGTTATGTGTTTTTAAATATCAGTTCTCTAATTGCAAATCACTATTAGGTTTAGATATGGTTCTGGTCCTGATGAAGGCCTATTGACCCATTGAGGTTAATTCTTCTTAAATAACTTGCAGACCAAGGATGCTAAGGTTATAGATAACTCAAAGCCTTGACTTTGGTGTAGGCTAGTACCATTGCTTTTAAACTTATCAGGGTAACCTACAATAAAACAAGCCATGCGGTATATACCCAAGGAGATTTTAAAATAGCCTAATCCCTACAGTATGTAGGAGCTCCCTGAAACATGATTGAACCTTCTCAGATGTACCGCCATTCTGAGTGAGGGTCACAATGATGAACCATCCCACTAACAAATATGGGGTGAGGGACCCTTTACAAATCAAAAATAGTACTTCCTTCTTCGAGCTGGGTTTTTGAATGGGAAGAGGTAATTTCCTGGCATTTCTAAAAAAGAGGGGATCACTTCTTCATCACATTATAGGGGACTGCTCCTCCTAAAAAAATGAATCCCTTATGTCTCGTGAGGTCGTATTGTTCCCTTTACAGTGATGCCTCTCCCGCAGAGATCGGTGTAGTCTGCCATTAATTTTTTTGATGTGACATCTGTGTGCTGTGGGCACTTTTTGTCAACGCAAACAAGAAATTAGGAATCTAAAGATGCAAAGGAAGTACTTCCATTGCATCCTGCATTTCTTTATTCAGAAGAAAATGCTTTTGGTGCTTGCAGCAGAAGCATTTACTGGTTTAATTCCTTGGACAAACTGTTTCGACCTTCGAAGTGTGGACGTAATGCAATGGAGGTCAATGGGTCATCCACAACTTAAAAGGAGTTAAAAAAGATGGACGAGGTAATGAAGAAAGTCCTCTGGCTTGTGAGGGCCTTATAATTTTTTTATTTGTCCTAAGTCTATGTTGCCTTTTCCATAAGCACAACCTTGCCCTGACATTTGGAAAAAAGGGGTGAGACCTGTCAAGAAACATTGAAAAATGGCTGCTTAAAATTCCTCCAAAAGTGTAAGCACTTACTATAGTGCTGGACCTGTGAGCATATCTGTGGCCCGCTTGCCAGTGCAACAAGGGCCAGAGACTGCTATCTACTGGCTGCAGGAGTAATCAAACAAAGAATTTGATCAGAAAGATCCCAAAGATGGCTGACAGAAGGATGCCCGGCTGAAGTCGCATGCTGCTGTCCGTGCAGGCCACATCAATGGTTACGGTTGCCCCTTGAGATGATCCTGAGCTGCTTCCCATAGCACAGAAACTTGGAGTCGCACAGCCACGTAAAGCAAGTTTGGTTGTCTGAGAGCCTGCGGAGAGAGAAAATAGTTAGAAAATTGAGAAGGAGATGTTACGAATGGGGTCTCTAGTTGGCAGAGGTGTGCGCCCTGTCCACGTAGGGACCACCACTCTAGTCAGGGTAAGTCAGATGCACACCCTAACTTAACCTGTGCACACCCCCTGGTAGCTTGGCACAGAGCAGTCAGACTTACCTTGAGAGTCAATGTGTAAAGTATTTGAGCACTTTTTAATTATACTAATTCAATGAAATACCACAAAAAGACTCTGCACCTGTTTAGAGGAATAGAGAATATTTCTCTGATTAAACCAAGATGGAAACAACAAACATCCAGTCAGTAGAAGCTGAGATCTGAAGTGTTAGACGTGACATCATTAGCGTAAGTCTCCCTTCCATTTTTTGACGGATTGCCTCTGCTGTATTTATGCTTTGGGTGCTGTGCCTCTGCTAATCAGTGCCACAGTGCAAGTTCTCCCTATGTTAAATTTATATACTGATTGGTTATTCCATGATTGGGTTATTTGATTTACCTGTGATTGGGTTATTTGATTTACCTGTCAGCCCCTAGTACAGTGCACCATGTGTGCTTAGGGCTTGTAAATCAAATGCTGCTGGTGGGCTTGCAGCACTGGTTGTGCCACCCACAGAAGCAGCTTGTAAAGTGTGTCTCAGGCCTGCATTGCAAGGCCTGTGTGCAGTCTAGCACTGCCATGTCAACTTGGCCAAGTGCACCCCCTTGCAAGTCCCTAAACCTTTCCTTTGCTTCATATTAGACACCCCTTTGGTAGGCCCAAGGGCAGGGTGCATTGTAAGTACAAGGTAGGACATGTTCTGATGTGTGTAGCGTGTTCTAGTTGTGAATTACAGCCATTTTCGTGTTTCACTATTGAGAGCTACCTGTTCTCATAGGCCAGAATGAGCAGCTAGATTATTACATGCTTATAATCCTAACTGACTCAGGGAACATGGTAGAAATTCGAATTTAGTATGCCTGAACTCAGAATAATAAAATACATCTTTTAGTAACGTTTATTTTAATATTCTGTGTTTGCAAATACCACATTAAGAAAGCAGGTATTTGCTTGCCTAACCATTTAAGCCTGCCTCTGCTGGGTTGTGTATTCCTTGTCTGGGTTTGTGTGTGACAGAGCTGGGGAATTCCAGGAGACAGGCTGGGACAGCCCAGTGGTGAATAGAGAGATTTACATCCAGCTGGGAGGGAGGGGTCCACCTGGGACCTGAATAGGGCTTCCTTCTACAATGCTGCCTCCAATGAAGCTCCGGCCATGCCCTCCAGTCGACCCCGACCAGAGGACCATCCCCTCAGCCTGGGAGCTCCGGCGATGGAAGCCAGTCGACCCCAGCTGAGTGGTTTTCCTTCCCCCCCTTTGGATCCGGCCCTCAGCTTGGGAGCTCCGGCGATTGAGGCCAGTCGACACGACCTGAGTGGCTTTCCCTCCCCCGCTTTGGATCCGGCCCTCAGTCTGGGAGCTCCGGCGAGTGAGGCCAGTCGACCCCAGCTGAGTAGCTTTTCTCCTCCCTCCTTGGATCCGGCCCTCAGCTTGGGAGCTCCGGCGATTGAGGCCAGTCGACCCCAGCTGAGCAGCTTTCCCCTTCCCTCTCTGGAGGAGTTTGGCAGTCTAGCCCTCACGATTTCATCTGGCTCGCCTCTTGATCCTCTTCCTCCAAAACTCTGGAAGGTGTTTCAAGAGGATCTCTTCCAGCCCTTGCATGCCATCCGTTGCCAGTCGTTTGAAACAGGGACTGTACCGGGCTGCTGGAAGAAGGCAGTGGTATCTCCGCTCTTAAAAAAACCTACGCTCGACCCTGTGTGCCTTTCCAACTACCGGCCAATCTCCCTGCTTCCTTTTCCAGTCAAAATCATGGAAAAATTGGTTACCCGCACTCTGTCCGGCTTCTTAGAAGGGAACACCTGGTTGGATGAGACGCAATTCGGTTTTCGCCCAGCTCACAGGACGGAATCCGCGTTGGTGACCGTGTTAGACAATCTGCGGGCGCGAGTCGACAGTGATCGGGCAGCATTTTTGGTGTTGCTCGATATGTCGGCCGCGTTCGACACGGTCAGTCATCCTACCTTGATTTCGAGGTTGGAAGAATGCGGGGTCAAAGACAAGGCTAGGGACTGCTTAATCTCCTACTTGGGCAGCCGTCAGCAACGGGTTTCGCTCCCTCCCTTCAGCTCAGAGGAGCGGAGAGTGGGACAAGGAGTACCCCAGGGCTCAGCCATCAGCCCTATACTCTTTAATATCTACCTCCGCCCTCTAGTCCAGCTCATTAAATCATTTGGGATCTCCGCATTTAATTATGCGGATGATACCCAGCTGGTCTTTTCTCTGGAGGGACAGGATGCAGTCCCATTGGAGACTTTTCACCGGTGCATGCAGGCTACAGCGGAATGGCTCCGTCTGAACTCGTTACAGTTCAATGGAACCAAGACAGAGGTCCTGCACTGCTCCACTGACCGAGTTCCCCGAGATCTCCCAGATGACTTTTGGCCCCCGTCCTTTTCAGAGACGGTGTCAGCCGCACAATCGGCGCGTAATCTGGGCGTCATTTTTAGGCCCAACCTGCAGCTGGATCTGCACGTAAATAAGACCACCTCAACGTGCATGATGCTGATCCGCATGCTGCGCAAGGTTCTACCCCTCCTCCCTGAGCAAGCCAGACCAGAAGTAGTGCGAAGTACCATCCTAAGTCGACTTGACTATTGTAACGCACTGCTTCTGGAGGCCCCGGTAACACTTCTGGGCAAGCTTCAAAGGGTGCAAAATATGGCTGCCAAACTCGCCCTCTCCCGCCCCTACTACAGCTCTTCTACGGCAGCGCTACAGGAACTCCACTGGCTGCCGGTCCATTTACGCGTTCGCTACAAAGCAGCGTGTATTGTGTTCAGGGCTATCCATGGCCTGGGCCCAATCCCTCTGCGGCGAATGTTTGCCTGGTACCTTCCATCCCGAGCCTTACGTTCCTCGTCGTCCAGGCTACTTGTAGTTCCGCGCTTCCAGAGAGTGAGGATGGGTGGCCGTTCGTTCAGAGTAGCGGCGGCCAAACTCTGGAACTCCCTGCCAATATCCCTGAGAAGTCTTGAGGATCTCTTAGCCTTCAGAAAGGCGCTGAAAACTTACCTTTTTCCTAGGACAGGTTGAGCTACTGATTTTGCTGGATCATGGGTCAAAGCGCCAGGATGCCCTTGGTGGTGACAGGTTTGCGCTATATAAGTATACCACAATACAATACCCCCCATTGCTTGTCTGAAGTCTCTGCCCTGCACTGTGAAAGGAGAAGAGGAATCATGTCAACAGAGTGCTCCAGAGCTGTATCTTCCCTCCCCTGTGCTGACTCCAACTCCTGTGGGGCGTCTGGTGTCTCTGCCCTGCACAGTGAAAGGAAGAAGAGAGGGGCATATTACCAACAACTAGCGATAATTATCACTATGTTGGCTTAGCGGCAATATTTTTATCGCCGAGCTGAGGCGATTTTTATCGCTTAGGAACCTTGCTATTATCAAGGTTTATCTTCTAAGCGATAAAAATCAGCCAAAATGCATGAATATCGCAGAAAAGTCAGCCATATTCATGCATTACCGAGCTAATTCTCTTAGCCATGTTATCCACCTACCATTGGATAACATGGCTAAGAACTGCTCAGGGCAGGTGTTAGCTTTTGGAGATATTCGCGCTTAGCGCGAATATCTCCAAAAGTTTGTAATAGGAGATAGCGATTTTAGCGACTGTTTCCAGTCGCTAATATCCTGGCACGCCCACTTTGCATGTCATTAGTGATAAATTTCACTGACATGCAAAGCGGGGCCCAAGATGGTCGCTATCTCCTACTATCTGTCGCTAACTGGTGTTAGCGACAGCTAGGTAATAGGGAGATAATTTTATCTCCGCTTTCTTGGCTTTTAAAGCCAAAAAAGCGGAGATAAACCCACTTGATAATATGCCCCTGAGTCCTGTAAACAAAGTGCTCAGGAACTGGTTTGCGCTAGGCAGAGGCCTCTCTGCCTTCAGAGAACAAAGGATTTTGGGGTATAAATAGTGGGACCCCGATCCCAAGAAATTAGATCACTTCTGGAACAAGAAACCTTTCTGTCAAGGAGAAGAACCAAGGAAGCTGCAGGAGTTTGGACTGCCCCTCTGCCAGTGTGCTGTTTGCTGGGTTGGCCTGCAGGGGTTGCTTCATTGCCAAGGGAAAGGAGAAGGAACTTTGTAAGGCTACAGAATATTCTCCAAGGGCTTTAACTGTGCTTGCCTCCTGCTAAACTCTCAGGGCCAAAAGAGTTCAACCCCAGCTCCCTCCTGAATTTCCTTGCTGGGAATTCAGACTCCAGTCACTTGCCTGCCACTGGGAGCAGGAAGCGCGACGCATCGAGAAGAAGCATGTGGCCGCCGCAGCTGAAACCGTCGCAATGTCAGAGAAGCGAGCCTTCATCGCATCTCCATGGAAGCATGTGTTCATCGAAGCTGCCTGCTGTCGCATCACAGGTGAAGCGTGTCGCAGGGCCTGTCGTGGCTCCAAAGTACAGAATCGTCCCAAGGCTGCCAGGGCGTCATCGCATCTTCATCGCTGCATCAAGGGCGCCATCTTTTTGCATCGCAACCGGATCGTCGCATAGCATCAAGGCACAATCTTGCGCACCGCAACGGGTCCGCAAGCCGAGAATCTATGCATCACCTTTCCTGCCCTGGTTTCCAGACTCACAACTGGATGTATCCAACTCTTTGTTTGGGGACAGGCACCTCCCTATTCAGCAGCGTGCCAGCTCCTTCTTTCGAATTTGCCCAAGGAAGCCCATCAGACTGGTGATTGGCAATCAGGGTGCAAATGTGACACCCCTTTTCCCTTTGTGTGGCTGTCCAGAGGGAATGCACAAAGCCCAGCTGTCACCCAACGCATGCGTATATTCAGAGACAGGCTGAGGCGCAGAAGGGTTAAAATAAGAAAATGCCAACTTTCTAAAAGGTGCATTTTTCAGACTAGCAATTTAAAATCCAACTTCAACATACGTTGTGATTTTAAATTGTGAGTCCAGAGACACTAAACTCCAAATCTCTATCTTTTCCCAATTAGAAATTACACTTAAAATGTGTTTAAGGCAATCTCAATGTTAACATATGGGAGATAAGGGAAGGTTTGGGTCTGGCAAATACGTTAACTTGCCAGGTCGAAATGGCAGTTTAAAACTGCACACAGAGGCTCTGCAGTAGCCAGCCTGAACCATGTTTAAAGAGCTGCTGAGTGGGTGGCACAATCACTGCTGCTACCGGCTCACTAGTAGCGTTTAATCTACAGTCCCTGGGCAAATATAGTCCAATCTACTAGGGATTTATGAGAATTGTAAATATGCCAATTGTGGATAACCCAATGTTAACATGATTTGAATTACAGAGCATATGCACTTTAGCACTGGTTAGCAGTGGTAAAGTGCTCAGAGTCCTAAAGCCAACAAGAACTAAATCAGCAAAAAGGGGAGGAGGAGCGTAAAACATTTGGGGGGACCCTTCAGTAAGAGCCATTTCCAGCAGGTGTGATTTGAAGGAGGGACCAGCACATGAAGAAAAGCAAGAACACATAAACAAACCAGACAGGGTAGATACTGTATGAAGAATCTTCTCTGCAGGTTTACCTTCTAGAATCCTCTGCATAAAGAATAGCATTTCAGAAGAGAACAGCATTATGAGTGCCAAGGTCATTGAAGCCGTAATTCTAACCTTTGGAGTTACTGTTGTCACCAGTACCGGATCCTCAGAGGGAGAACAAACAAGCCATTGATTTATGGACCCTGATGGTCCACACTGACATGGGCATAATGGAGGATGTTGGATCACTGCATCTCCTTCCCCTGAATATATCTCATTCTGTGGCAATGTTTTTCCTTGAGATTTCAACTGCTTTAACTCCCGTTACCACAAGAAGACCCTCACAGTGAGGTTTAAACATGAAATTCTACCATCTCTCATCAGTTATGATTTTTAGGAATACACAAATGTTACCAGAAAGAGAACCAAGTCTCACAAAAGCTGAAGGGTTGCAGAGGTACTGGAAATATTTTTTGAAGTCCATTTTTACAGATCAGATATGCACATGTCATTTTGCTCACACAAAAACCTTTCCAAGTGAGCTCATGTGGAATTGTCAATTTCTTTCTTCCTCAGGGAAAATATTTTTCAACATGGAGAAACTCTTTTCCTTTCACCCTGACCAGCTATAGGGCTTTTCCTTTGCTTTCCATTCAGGAAAGGAATTTACCTCTGCATTTCTCAGGAGTAGATTTACGCCCTTTTCCATGGTGTCAAGAGGTTATAGATGAGATTATGAAAGAGCAAAAGAATATAAATTTGTGGGTGTGCACAAACTGATAACCCCACATGCCATATCAACACTAGAATGCCAACTAACATCTCCTAGGAGTAGGTGTAATAACATGAAAATCTTTATGTGAGTAAATCATGTTAGTAGAGCAAAACAATTTTTTGTAGCTTCGAAAAGTAATTTTGCTGACACAATAGTGTGGTACTGTGTCTTACTTTTATTTCTATGGTACAATGTTGGGATTTAGATTTTATTATAAGTGTTCTTAGAATGGGATGATGTGCATAGGATTCTTGAAGAGATGGATTGAGAAACGGTTGGAGATCGGTCGAGCTTAGAAGTGTTTCCTGCGCATTAGTGGGTCCTTATACAGCACTTAAATAAATAGATTATTTTATATAATCTTGTCTCCCTCTCGTCTCTACAAATAGCTTTGTGACTTGTGAATGAACTATTTTCCAAATGTGGACACTTCCTCACTAACTGTCTTTTGGGAACAATTGAAGGGCCTGCACAAAGCCAATCCCACTGAAAAGGATCAATGAGAGGTAGCTATTTCTCTACAAGAAGATAGTAAGCAATTGAGCTATGTATTTCACCACTAGAAGCCAATTCTAAAATGGGAGCACCGTGTCATGGTGGTATCATTCAGACCGACACATTAACTTTGTCCAAAAGTATTTCACTTTTCTGCAGCTGAGGCAAATAGTCTGTGGCTAGAAATCAGCCATGCCTCCCTATCATGGCAGAATGGTCAGACAGCAGAACGGTGTCTAAAGTAGGAGTTAATTTCCTGATGTCCTATAACTGATGTCTCTCACATGTCTGGGTGATTTCTCCCAGTGAGTGGGGGCATTCAAATCGATTGTTTGTCTGAACCCACCAGTGATTTACTGGATGGTCCATCATGAGAATGGTGGTCCTGCAAATTCCATTCCAGACAGTAGTAGTTCTGTGTAGTAGGTCTCCACAATGACACATGTGTCTACCATCAGCAGCATCACCTTTCCCACACTTTAAATGTGGCAGGGGACTACAAAGGTGGGTGGACGAGGCACCTCTCAACTTTAGGGTATTAAAATAAAAAAAGAACAGAATACGAACGAAAGGCTGAACAATGAAAACATACACCACCCATCACAGATCTGAGTTTAATCCATCATTTATTTTCCGAACCACCCCATCCCAGTTTAGATCCAGCCACATCCAAATTAGTATTGACCCTGCTCCCCATGTGAACAGTCCAGCCTGAACTGCCAGGCTAAGTCCTCCCTGGACCAGTTTTGGATTATCACCCCTCATCAGCTAGGCTAGCTTGAATCGAGTGGCACAGTGAGCACTGGACCCACATATGGGCATACCTGTTCCATTTAGGATGGTAAAGGCCGAACAAATAGATGATGGAGGAATCCTGAACAATGGAAACATTCACCCTCATTTGCAGATCAAATTTCAATCCATCTCTTTTTTGCTCACCACACCCCACCAGGTTGGACCAAGCCATATACAAATCAATCTTGACCCTGCTTTCCATGGATACAGTCCAGCCCAAACTGCCAGGCCAGCTTTCCCTGTACAGAAAACATGCAACTTGGGACCGGTTTCGGGGTTTCACTCCACATCAGTCAGGCTGGCTTGAATCCAGTGGCCCATTGATCACGGGACCCACATCTGGGTATACCTGTCCCACTTCGGGCGACAAAAGCAAAAACAATAAATGATGGATGGAATGCAGAACAATGCAAACATTTAGCCCCAGTTGTAGATCTGGGTTTAATACACAGTTTTTTGCTCACCATGACACACCAGTTTGGACCCAGCCATATGCAAATCAGTCAGCACTGCTCCCCACTGAACAGTCCAGCCCGAACTGCCAGGCCAGGTCCTTCTTAGACTGGAAACAAGCATCCTGGGGCCGGTTTCGGGGTATCACCCTTCATCAGCCCAGCTAGCTTGATTACCTAGGCACTGTGAACACAGGACCCATTTCTGGGCATACCCATAGCCACTTAGGGTGAAAAAAGCAAAAAGAAATAATGATGGACGGAATGCTGAACAATGTCCCACATAAATGACAATATAAATATCACAATGGGATACAATACAAATTCTGTGCCTTATGGTTCATGATGGGTGGATGCAACCAGACCATGAGCCTGGTAAATCTATTGGATTCCGGGTGCTATGAGCATTGCCACAGCACTGACATTAAAACTGAAAATTACAACCACCCTAAAGTAGGAGGCACTATACATTGTAGTGGTATGTGCATGTGGGGAGAAATGATCAACAAACAACCATGCACACCGGAGAAGGACACTTCCTGGTCTTCCTTAATGCTCCCCCAGGGCAACCAATAGGAACTACCTAGGCAACCTCAGCATTAGGACCATCAAAAGTCCTAAAGCTGCTGACAGGTCTGCATTACTAACACATTGGGACATATTTAAAAGCCCCTAGTGCCACTGGAGCATCCCTTTGTTTGACGCTCAGGTGGTGCTCGATGCAGGCCCATATTTACAAGGGTGCACTAAGCCACTTTCTTTGGCTTAACTAGTCTTGCAAATATGACCCTCTGCATAGCAGTTTTTTGCAGCAAAGGCGCGTGCAATTGGGGCTGCTTTGGGCGTGCCCAGCAACACCGATGGCTTTTTGACACTGCTCCAAATTTACACGGCTCTGTATGCTTTAGACAGAGCCAAACACCTTTCAAAAGGAAATGTTAATGTAGTGCAATGAGGAGAAATACATTGGTGCAAGCGGGCCTGCGTTGTTAACATGGAGCATCCCTGTGTTTTCAATATGATGCAGCTTGGTGCAGCAAAATTGCTTGTAGTACCGCAATGCAACATTTTCATGTGAATAAGCCCCATTGTTTTGTATAGACATAACATCAGAATGGGGCATGATATTACACACTCATTACCCTGCCACATCCTGAAACAGATGAAGAATGCCCTGGTATGCCCAGTTGTTTGAACCATCACATTTCCCGCAGATGTAAATGAGTTAATCTAGTCCATTGCATCTTTCCCCTCGTCTATCAGACCCACAAACTACAGCCGCATTCAACAGGTGCCACTTATGGCCAGGTAGAAGATATTGACACCACCAAAAATAAACATATTCCATCAAAAGCGTATCTGACCTGTGATGCAGATTTGACCTTCATCATGTATGTGTAGAATACCCAGGAGAAATACATGCCTATAATTTGCTTAAATATCTGTCTACAGGCACCATGAATTACCCGACCATCAACACAGAACATGGGGGCATATTACCAAGCAATAGCGATAATTATCGCTATTGCTTGGTTAGAGACAAACATTTACCGCTGAGCTGCGGCGATTTTTACCGCAAATAAACCTTGGTATTACCAAGGTTTATCGCAAATGCGATAAAAATCGCTGCAATGCATGAATATCGCTGAAAAGTCAGCGATATTCATGCATTATCGAGCTAATGCTCTTAGCCATGTTATCCACCTCCCATTGGATAACATGGCTAAGAACTGCTCAGGCCAGGTGTTAGCTTTTGGAGATATTTGCGCTTAGCTCGAATATCTCCAAAAGTTGGTAATAGGAGATAGCGATGTTAGCGACTGTTTTCAGTCGCTAACATCTTGGCACGCCCACTTTGCATCTCATTAGTGATAAATATCACTGACATGCAAAGTTGGGCCCAAGATGATCGCTATCTCCTACTAGCTGTCGCTAATTGGTGTTAGCGACAGCTAGGTAATAGGGAGATAATTTTATCTCCGCTTTCTTGGCTTTTAAAGCCAAAAAAGCGGAGATAAACCCTCTTGATAATATGCCCCCTGATTCCCTCAAATTTTAGTAAAATGTGGTAAAATTAGGTATATCTCAGAATGACCTCCAACATTAAAATTAGCACTTGAGTAAAAGTCATGTAAGAGAACAAAAACCCTCACCAGAGCTTGTTGTGGCTGAATAACGCATGCACTTTGTCTCCACTCCAGTGCACTGCATGGTTTCCGACGTATAGCAGGAAGCGGAAGATGCATCTAAGCAGGACCGGCAGATGACACCATTCTTTGAACCACCGGGTGATGGCACTGAAACAAAATGAAATACTGGATTTGTAAAATGCATAGACTTTGGATATTGTACCACTGAAAAGGCGATGATGGAACGATATGGAGGACCACCTCTTTCAAAGATGGCTGACGTTAACAACTTAGGGAAGTGTCGATGTTACAAGGGATTCTTGGAGTTTTGAAGGCCTGTTTAAGTGCTGGGAAATCAAGGTTCACATAATGGTATTAAGATGATGAAATGCAGAGATGTAATGGTCAAGTTAGTCTGCTTTTAAAAAAAATTGGTATGTTATGTCGACATCATGATTTGCTGAGTAGGTCAGATCCTGACTAATTATCGGTGACACGTTAAATTCTGCCCCTCGCATAAACCGCTGTTTACAAAAGGAACGGAATTATGGGTTTGGTTTCACTTAACGCATCCAATTATAGGATGCGTTAAAAACCCAACATTATGTTTCTGCAGGTTAAAATTGTCTAAATTTAACAGGAGAAAACATACTGTATTTACTGTATCATGTGGATTTTGGTGCACTAAACACCAAAGTCTGCATGCTATTTTCCATAGAACTCATAATAGGTGTTATTTTTCACACCCAATAAGTAACGTACCCATGGTGTTGTTGTTTACCTGGCCCAAAGGCCCTGATTACGAGCTAAGGCATTATTTATCACCACTGATAAACGACGATACCACAGGTACATTATTTATTTGGTGCAATAAGTAACGCCTATTAAAGTTTATGGGGAAAAACAATTGGATTTTGGTATTTAACGCACCAAAATCCACATGATACTGTAAATATGGTATGTGTTCTCCTGTTAAACTTCTGTGGGTTTGACCTGGTATTTAACGCATTCGAATAGAATGTGTTAAATATTTTCACACTTATAATTGCGACCCATGAGTAAACAGGAGTTCACACAGAGATCTGAAAATTACGAGGAAATTGTAGTTAGGCTCCTAGAGATGTGGAAAGAAAAGCTTACTGTAGTGAAGTACTGTGAAAAAGACAAGATACCTAAGTCTGGATCAGGACTGGGGCATCACCACTGCTGCATGGATTGGCACCGCCTCATTGCCTCGGCTGCACCCTACATCCTCGATGACGACGCAACCAGGATCATGCTACCTTTGTTCGTGGGCCTTACTGGGTCCCTGTATCCGGCCCATGATCCATCGCAGTCGGCTAGAACGTTTGACTTTGTCCCGATCCGGCATGACCATACTGTTTGAAGTGGTGCACAAATACTTTACACATTGCCTCTAAGCTAAGCCTGACTGCTTTGTGCAAATCTTCCTTGGGATTAGCACAGGTTATTTTTGGGGTTTTCGTGCTTCTTACCCTGACTAGGATTGTGGTTACTGCTTGGATATGACTCATACCCTCGTCAACCTACAACCCAATTTCTAACAATGAGCCAGGCCAAGATGAAGCATTTCTGGACACTCTAGACAGTGCAGACATGGAAACGAGTTGCCCAGAGGAAAACATAACATCAACTAATAAATAAGATGAATCTGTCTACCCTACATGAGTGAGAGAGACTTGAAGAGGTCACTAGAGACTGGCCAACGAGACCAAATTCTAACCAGCTGTCATCTGCCTGTGAGAGATAAGTCCAGATCACCGTTGAAGTCCAACTAAAAAGGGCTCCTCCTTTACTATTGTCATATAAACTTGCTAAATGAGAAACAGCGTGATGCTCCTGACATAGTTTCAGACCATATTAGAGAATCTGGTAATGATGCTTAATCATCCCTAAATACTATGGTTAGGTGGAGGGTTCAAGTTTTTATAGTTCTAACAGTGAAAGTAATTGTTGGGTTCGGCATCTTACTATGTAATTTGATATCTTGGTGGGTTCTGAATGAGTTGGACATCAAGATGACTCTACCTTGAAGTGTCTCACTGGGGCCATATTCCAATCTGCACTGCGTTACATTAGATCTGTGCATGAACATACTTTGCTGAGGTGGGAGATTAGCTGCTTTCCCAGTACACCAAAACATTTAAGGCTCCCTCACTTTAACTGTGCATCTTGCATAAAGGCAAGTCTTTGGAAAATGGGAGGGGTATCCTAATGCACAGTTATCTACATAGATAGGTTTTAGAGATTTCTCCCTATTTAGCCAGGTTTTTCTTTTCCCTTATTTCTTTTTTTTGTTTGTGTAAGAACACTGCACAGCCTGTAGCTCCAGTTTAGTTATATACCAGGTCCATCTAGTTCACTAGACATTTTCTGATTACTGTCGTCACTGCACTTCGCATACCAGTTTTATTACACTGACTCCATCAACAAGTGCTTTTGTATGGAGCACAAAATACCTGGTAGTCCTCTGATTTAATGCCATGGCCTCAGCAACTACATTAAACTAAAAAACTATGGGGCATATTATCAACAACTAGCGATATTTATCGCTAAATAAGCTTAGCATAGCCGGATTTTATCGCATAGATAACTTGCTATTAGGAACGTTTATCTCCAAAGCGATAAAATATCCGGTGACAGGGGTGAAATGCGTGTATATCACTGGAAATCCACCGATATTCAGGCATCATCGCTAATAGGGAATTAGCCTGAATATCCCTCTCCCACACAGTCTAAGAACTGGTCCGAGCAGGCATTAGTTTTCAGCGATATTCGCTCTTAGAGCAAATTTTTTTGACGCTACGCCTGCGTTGATAATAGGCGATAGCGATGTTAGCGCCTGCTTTCAGTTGCTAACAGGTTGGATACGCCTACTTTGAATGTCATTAGTGATAAATCGCTGACATGCAAAGCAGGCCCCAAACCGCTTGCTATCACCTAAAAGCTGTGGCTAACTGTTAGTGACAGCTTGCTAATAGGGCAATGAAATTATCGCCGCAATAATTTCATATCGCCTGCCTTGGTAAAATGTCCCTATATTTTTTTACAGAACTTGTCAAATGAGTATTCATCCGGAAGAAACATCTTTCTCCGCCAGAAAGTGAGAAAATGGCAAAGAATATCATGCATTTCGTAAATAGACCTGGGATGAGACCCCCTTGCTAAACCCTCCCTGGAAGGTGGAGGTTGATGTTTTGATCAAAAAGGGTCTGCTGCTGAGAGTACTTAATATGTGGCCAGCTCTGTATGGAAATTACGTACCTTTTAAGGCCACTTTCCAATACCAGACACCGTTCCTAATATCTATTGAGCTCCAACTGGGGAGAAAAGCCTGCTCTAGATTCAAACACCCAGATGCAAACATAAGGTGCAGGAGTTTTTGAACAGATACTTAGAGGAGAAGCAACACTCAATGATCTCCCCTCATATCATTTGGGAAGCATGTAAGCCCTTTATAAGTGGGGAGCTGAGCCAAGATAATGTCTTAATGAATCAACAACTGACTAACGAGAAAGCCCTAGAACTGCAGACAACACCTATCACAACATAATACTATAAGACACATACTGACTCATGAACTCTTGCAAAAGAAATTAGTGCTCAAATAATTATTCACTTAACTGGCAGAAAAGGCCTCACTGTGCTTAACGCAAAGAGAGTATGGGAGTGGCAAAAATGCAGGACACTTTCTGGCCAACGGAGGCACAAAGAAGCCTACCATACAATAGAATCTATAAAAAATTAAAAGGGGGAGTTGCTCACGCATCCGGTAGATATCTTATCCATCTTTAGTGGCTCTTATAAAAACGTATACACGCATCCGGTAGATACCTTTTTCACTTTTAGTGCCTTCTATAAGGGAAAGGATAGGCCTATATTTTTATGTGCAGAGTAACCTGCAATATAGAACTGGCCTATCTTTTTATGTGCAGAGTTCTCCACCTCGACTTCGAAGTCCTCACAGTTGTAAAGTTACTATTACATTCTTTGTTTGTGAATACTGAAAAAGACTAAACCTACACAATAGTGTGAGTCTACCTTTCTGAATTGAGCACTGAGTATGGACATTTCTGTAGCACACACTACCCACCGTTAATGTGGTAACAGACTTACATGGCCTGTGGTATTAGTGTAACAACGCTCAGTATATTAGATTGCGCAATACTGAACTGAAATTTTGTCGTGCAGCTGCTGATTGGGAGGGAGAGCTGAGAATCATAGGTGGTTGTTTTTAATCTGCCAAACAAAAAGTCTTTCTAAAATCTTTTATAGCACTGTTGCACTTTTAAGCTGGGAGGCGAGACAGAGGTTAGCGCTCCAGCTTTTTCAGGGGGATTGTGCATATAATGGCATCAGATGTGTGGGCGCAAGCAGTGGATGGGTCCAGGGGCCAGGAACTCCGGTTCATCTCTAGTAAGTAAAATAACTTACGCTCACCTTCAACTATTAGCCTCACAAAAGCCCCTTAATGAAAGCTGGCTGCACTCCATGGATTTAAAGGTGCTCTGTAAACATTGTGCCTCACCCCTGCCACGGGTGACTGATGCCAAGCCGTGTTCTAGAAGGAAACCTACTTAATTGCAGAACACTGTCTGGACATAAGTTAGAACTATTTGCCTTCTTCAATGACAATAAACCAGATGCAGCATTTCTGAGGGACACCTGTTTCCGTGCTGAATCCGACCAGACCCTCTTCAAGCCCTGCCTCCTTTTTATTATATCCATCATTTAGAGTAGAAAAATGAAAAAGGCAGAAAGATTTCGACCATCCTCAAACATGAGTGCAGTCGCTCTACTGAATCTGTAGAAATCCAGGATTGCGAAAGACTGCTGTTCGCTATCTCGATCTCCCCCACAATTACCTTCTCCGGAGTTTTGCTGTATTGGCCACCGGGCCCAAGTAGTAAGTTTCTCCACTCCCTTCCTGAAGTGATTGCTAACCTCACTAGCACTAGAGAAAAATGTCCCCTTATGGGAGATTTTAACCTTCATTTGGAGGAGCTAGATGATACTCAAGCTGCTGGATTATTACACGGTCTTTTGGCCATATAATTTTCTCAAAGGGTTCTCGGACCTACACATGTGAAAGGCCATCTACTTGACCCTGTCTTTTCTCAATGATAAACGGCTAAAGATTCAAGCGCCTGCATCGATAATTTGGTCAGATTCATTTATGATTCCAGTTACCCTTGACACCCCCTCTTGTCCTTAAATTGTTAACCAGATTCCTGGAAAGACCGCCCCTGTTCCAAACTGCCAATTGAATCATGGAAAGATGCCCTGATTGACTCAAGACCTGCTCTAGGCCTAGACCCCATCTTAGCAAATGATAAAATCTCACATTGGATTACTTGCACTCTTTTTTGTGTTGACATTTTTTATTGAATTATGCAATAAAATACATACTAAATATCAATGTGAATAAGGAAAATCGGAAAACCTTATTTGCAAAATATTTGAAAAGAATAATGAATTGATAGGTTATGAAATTTACTCCTAGTAATAGAGATAAGGAAAAAGTTAACAGTACATACTCTACAATTACTTGCACTCTTGATCAAGTCATCCCACAAAAAACATTAACCAGAAGAGTAAAAGATAAATCGGCTCCCTGGTATACCCCCAAGCTGTGGAAACTCAAACAAGAATGTAAAAAAGCTGAAACGTTTTGGAGAAAAGATTAAGGGAAGTTAAGCAACCAAACATACAGAAATCACATCCGAAACTACCATGCGGAAATAAAAAAAGCTCAAGCTTCACACTGAGGAAAAAATCAATTGTGCCACAAACTCCTCAAGTGAAATGTTTTGCACAGTCAAAAAACTATTAGATCCCTCCTCCACTGGCTCTCCCTCTAATCCTCCCCACTGCAGTGTAATGATTTTTTCAGAATATAATCCACAAAATATACAGCGATATTCCAACCTTCAATGAACACCAGCACCATGAGCAATAAGAAAGCTACACTGGTCACAAACCAGCCTATTCTCAGTGCTTTCCCCCCTCTGAAGTTGAACAGTTTGACAGATATACTTTGTAAGGTCAAATCCAGCTCTCTAAAAAGATCCAGCCACTGCTCGGATTTTAGCCAAAGTTGCTGACCAGATGTTTCTTACTTTGCTGGAAATGGCCAACCTATCCTTGGCTGCGGCCCTGGAAACAGGCCATGGTCAAGGCGTTATTGAAAAAACCTAATTTGGACCCCTTTGGTTTAGGAAATTACTGACTGATGTCCCTGCTTACCGGAATAAGTAAAACTCTAGAAAAACATGTCAATTTTACTCTCTCAGAAGTTTTAGAAAAATATGATATTTTGTACCACACACAGACCAGATTTCTACCCTACCATGGCACAGAGACTGCTCTTCTAGTGGTGGTAGAAGAAGCCAAAAGAAAAATGCTGGATCAGAGAGGCTCAGCAGCAATAATCCTCCTAGATTTCTGCTTTTTGATATCCTTGCTGAAAACGGTATCTCTTTCTTCACTGAAGTTCTTTCTGAAAGGCAGGTCCATCCAGGTTTTTGACGGCGGTTGTGCGTCAGGTATTTGCCTCTTAGAAGGCAGTGTACCTCAGCGCTCATCTCTATTTAATGTTTATATGAGGCTGGATAAACAGCTCCTGCCTTAGACTAAACGGAGGGCAAATACAGTACATGACGCTGGGCAATAACTTGACCTCCTCATGTAATCTGAGCTGGCCAAGCTGTCTAGACCCCACTCCCTGCCCTATAAACGCCATAAAGAGCTTAGGAATGGGGCTGGACAAATCCCTGCACTTCAACACCCTGAGAACGCTCTGAAAAATGCTCTCTCTCTTTCCTCCCACTTCAAAGAGGTGGATAGTCCAGTCTATTATTCTTTTCTGCGTAGACTGCGGAAATTCCCTTTACTCAGCAGCCCCAAAGGCGACAATACGAAAACTACAAGTGATACAGAACTCCGCCGCCCAGACGTTGTACGATCTACTTAGACATCAGTCTGAAAAGACTAGCTCTTGCTTCCCTCCATTGGCTTCCCGTGGCCGAGAGGGATGTACGTTGTTACGACGCAATGTATTACATTGCGGTACTTTACAACGCGTCTTTTACAACGCAAGTCGTTACCACAACTTGCGCTGTAGGGGTGCTGGACTTAGGAATAGGTAAATTTACTATTCCAACACCAGCCTACGTGCAGTAGGGAAGGTGTTGGAATAGTAAATCTACTATTCCTTAGCCTAGAGCGCCCTCTAGCGCAAGTCGTGGTTACGACTTGCGTTGTAAAAGACACGTCGTAACTGCACTACGGGGTAACATCCGCGTTGTAAAGGATGTTCCCCGGCTGAGAGGATTAGGTTTAAATCACTATGCATCACCCTTAGGGCACTCCTTGAAAAAGGCCCTCTAATCTCCCACACTTTGAAATCGCCATACCTCTCCAAGAGAACCTTACGCTCCTTCATGGCCCACCAAGCCATCGTCCCTAGGGTCAGAAAGGTCAAATGTGGAAGGCGCTGTTTTGCCTGCAAGGTGCCCAAACTATGGAACTGCCTTCTGTATTATCTGAGATCAGCTAAAAAGGAAGTTCCATTTCAAAGAGTATTAAAGACTTGGCTTTTCCAGAACAGATCCCGGTAATCCTCATTTATCCAGTCTGAGCCGCACAATTAGCGCTGGGATGCCTAAGGGTAGCTATGCGCTCTATAAGTGTTGTATAGAATAGAAAAGAATAGATCGAAAAACAAGAGATTTTATTGGACATCCAACCTTTACATTTAAAGGATAACATTGTTTGATGTATATCCAACTGTATTGAAGGCATCTTCTAGACAAACACAATATGTGTCTTTTTGAATAGATCTAAATGTCGTCAGCATTTAGGAAAGAGGTTTTTAATTAATTGTACAACATAATGACATAGCTATTTTTATCATATATCACCACTTTAAGATTTTCTTTCATTGTATGTGTATTTTGAATGTACATTATCATATGGTAAATAGGATTAAACATCAAAATAATAAAAGAAAATACAAATGTGATCTCAAGTTGGATGGAATTCATTATTTTTTTAATTTATACGTTAACATTTTTTTGCATAGGTTTGAATTACTTTGTTAAGCTACATTCCACTATATCTTACAGTTTGTTTTCGGAAGGTAAAAAGCATCAACATTCTGGGGTAAATTCTAAATACAAAGAACAATCCACTGGCTCATTTTATCCGGGGGAAAGAGGAGATTCAGTCAATAAAGTTCGATATTAAGAGTTCTCTTAAGAATCAGTCACATCCTTTAGATTTGAAATAGGAATGCATGGGAGACCCTGAAAGGCGTCTTCTGAAGCCAGACTGGACTGCCCAAATGCTTATGGGAGCCTGGCAGGTGGCCATGTAGTCCGGTATTTACACGTAATTCATCTTATTTAAAACCTCGTGGTAGACCCTGTTAGCATTTTAAATCTATTTTCTTTTAATACAGGCATATTTTCCATTTTTTTTTCTACCTTACATTAGCCTCTTGCTTATGGGAATGCTCCAGGAAACCTATAGTGAGAGCATTTAGTAACATTCTGTACATTTGTTCCACACGCTTCATTTATGCCATGGTAGTACAATAAATGTAGCCAATTACATGTTACTTGGATCAACTATACTAATATACACTTATTTATATTTCTTCCTAGAGCGAGAAGGTTAACCTCGAGTTTATTACCACAGGACGCAAAACTGACATGAGAAAACACCACGTACTGCCTCCGAGATTGCATGTAACAAGTGCTTTACAGAGCGAAACAACATTTTGTATAGTCAAAAATCCTCACGAGTGTGGTTTTACCTTAATGCAAACATTTAACAACTTGTGTCCTGGAATTGTTTGAGTATCTTTTGCCAAAACAAATGCATATAAAAAAATGCTATAAAATAAAGGATCTATGCAGAGCATAATATATATTTTTATTACCATTGTTGAGAACGGGAGACACTTCACTTTTAATGAGTCATGGCCTCTCTCTATACTAAACAATGGTCATTAATAGATTGTTACACTCTTTGCATCTGTATATATGTTATATATGGTATAGTTATACATACACTGGGGTGGTGTAGCGTTGCAGTTATCCGTGGTGCAGCAAGCTGAGCTGGTTCTTACTGTTATGTATGGATTGCTCAAACTAGTGATCTTATCACAATCCCTGGATCGCCCACAGGATCGTGCAAACGTGCTGATTGGTGCACCACCTATAATAAAGAGAAATAAAAGGTCAATGCGTATTTTTGGCTGCCATAACAAAACCAGTACAAAGGGAGAGTAAAGGAAATGTTTATTTTGTAAATCATGTCCAAAATCATAGATGAGCACTGGATCCAGGAAGCATGGGTGAGTTTATTTGCCTCGCACTTTGAGTATTATTACAACCAACAGAGCCCTCTCCTTTTGCCTCTAACGTAATGGAGTAGAGTTTTATGTAGTGCTTCAATTTAGGTTTCAATTCATACCCCTAACTGTACACAAATACACACACTCACCCACACACTATATATATATGTATGCTGATGACACCATCCTTGTGACAGACTGACAGACCTCCTTTCAGTGTAATGTAACCCTTGACTATAACTGGTGTGAAACCTATGGGTTTTTCAGTGAATTTCAAAGGTTTTTTGAAAGCACATTTCTATAGCTATGAAATGTAATATTTTTTAAAATGAATTGTATATTTATATAATACTATTTTTTTAATGTTTTTTTTTTCCCTGGAGTGCTCCCGGAGCGCGTACCGATGCGCTTAACGGTAATCGCAATTTTGCCGCGCACCGGTTCGCGTACCGGTGAGCGCCCCGTTTGTGCTATTGCCGCGAACGAAAACATGATCGTGACGTATCGCGTAGCCGCGTGATGCGTGTTATGACGTACGGCGTAAGCGCACCCGGAAGCGCCGGAGCACATACGATCGCGCTACGTAAGCGCCCCAGGGTGCGCCCTAACGCGCATACGCTACACGCCTCCGGGTGCGCCCCGGGGCGCGTAGCGTAAGCGTGTCAGGTCATGTGACCTGAAAATAACACTTTTGGTTTCCAAATGAAGAAAGCCCCCACCCTCTTTCCTCATTCTCACTTTGTTGTTTGAGTGAGGAAGACCTGCTTCTATTGTTAGAGAAATGGCTACAGTAGCAGCAGCAGCTGGAGCATCTGCACCACCACCACCACCACCACCACAAGGACCACCACAACATCACATTGGTGGTCAAGAAGAAGATGAGGAGGAGGAGGAGAAGGAGGAGAGAAGGCAGACAAGGCATTTCCTGCCTGAAGACAAAGCCCAATATAAACCTAAGGATCACTTTATATGGGACTTTTTTGAAATACCAAGGGGTGCAAAGAAGGTAAACGCTGCAAAGGTGACTTCTTATATCTGTGGCGCAGTACTATCCAGGGGGAACCCTACAAAAAAATATTCATTTGGGAATCACACAATGATTCGGCACATGCAACGATTGCACCCCAATAACTATTCTGCAGCAGAGGTGAGAGAACTGTGCAGAAACCTTCCACAATCTTCTGCCAGCACCTCAACAACCAAAGAACCCACTCCATCGGGACCAGAAGCAAGTCAGATGGTTCCAAATATACAAACTAAGTTTGGTGGTTTCAAAATTGTTTGCATTTATTGTGGCAAAACCATTACCTATGGTGAGAAGAGTATTACCCTCATCAACATTGCTGATGATAACCACAAGTGCCCGAAGAAACCCTAATTTTTTTAATGTTTTTTTTTGCTCCAGTTGAGCCGTTTAAAATTCTCTGTTTTTTGTTTCTCCCCATAAAAAATACAAAAAAAATATAAAACTGTTCAGAAAAGTCAAAAAAGTAAAAAATGTTCAAAAAAACAATAAAAAAAATATAAAACAACAAAAAGAATAAAAAACAGTTCTTTTTAGAACTACCTCCAATTTATAAAAAAACCCTACATTTTTAAAAAACTCTGTCATTCTTTTTTCTCTAGGGTACGCTCCCCGGGCGCTCCCCCGCGCAAATCGAAAAAAAAAACATTTTTTTCTTTTTGCCCGCGGGGGCCTTTTATGGCCCCCACACCAAACCTAGGGGTCAGGGGGGGTCTACCCTTCCCCCTTTTGGTCATTTCCCCTCTTTGTTTTTGCCACCTCTTGTGTCTCGATCCTACCGAGACACAAGATGGCGGCTGCACCGGACTGTTTGGAATGTTTACAGACACCCGAGAGCCAATCAGCTTTCCACTCGCGAACTCGCGTAGTACGCTGGTTCGCGCCCCGGTGCGCGTACCGGGGCGCGCTTACAGATATATATTTTTTTTAACCTAAATTACTCAAAATCCACTGGAGCACATATCTTGAGACATAGCAAAGGCATATCGGGCTACCAGTCCCTACAATTTTGCCAAGTTTGGTGGAAATCCATTCAGCCGTTCGGGCTAAAAGTGAGGTCGACCGCCCTATGGAAATTAACATGGGGAAAACACGTTTTGGGACCCCCCTTTTATCTCGGACCCCGCTTGACGAATCCCCCCGGAACGGAGTGCCGCGAGGCAAATTTGAGGACATTTTCAGGTAGATTCCTCAACCGGCACCAAAGTTATTCCCAATAGAATGTTGCGATTTTCCTATTGAAAATAATCCTAACTATAACTACCTACTGGCAACTGCCAGTAGGTAATATATATATATATATATATATATATATATATATATATATATATATATTACCTACCGCCAGTAGGTAATATATATATATATATATATATATATATATATATATATATATATATATTACCTACTGGCGGTCGCCAGTAGGTATATATAGTTAGAATTTTTTCTCTATGGGATTTTTGAAAATTCTATGTCTAATAACTTTGGCGTTTGTGGATGGAATTGGCTGAAATTTTCAGGAAAATGGAACATTTCGTTTCTGAGCAGCCCCTGACAATTTGGGGGGGTTTCATCAAGGGGGGGCCGAGAAAAAAGGGGGGTCCCAAAACGCGTTTTTCCCATGTTAATTTCCATAG
This sequence comes from Lissotriton vulgaris, assembly GCF_964263255.1. NCBI lineage: Eukaryota > Metazoa > Chordata > Amphibia > Caudata > Salamandridae > Lissotriton > Lissotriton vulgaris. The sequence continues at coordinate 134,377,242 of NC_141695.1, forward strand.
GGCGGTTGGCCTCACTTTTAGCTCGAACGGCTGAATGGATTTGCACAAAACTTGGCAAAATTGTAGGGACTGTTAGCCCGATGTGTCTTTGCTAGGTCTCAATATATGTGCTCCAGTGGATTTTGAGTAATTTAGGTTAAAAAAAAGATATATATCTGGGCGGAGCCTAACCACACATCTGATCTGATTGGCTGTCAGCACTTCATCCAAGAAGTGTTGGCAGCCATCTTGGGACCAATATACATGATAGCACCTCATTAAAAAGCATTGTAGTTAATAGAGGGTTTTAGGACTTTAGTTACATTATAAATCATTTGTTGATGGTACCATACTCGTTTTAGGAATTGTGGTGGGTTCTAAGGTGATTTTACCATGTGAAAAAACCTTCTGCTGTGATATCATGAATATTGTTTGAAAGAAAACTAATATCTCATGATTTTCCCTCAGTGGTTTGGAAGGGGATCTATAAGCTAAACTGAAAGCATATTTTCTGTAAATTCACATTATCTTTCTCAGTCATGTGAAAATGAAGTCTGACATTCTCAGTAAAACATCTACATCCAACAAGGACAGAGACTGTCAGTTGATTCCTTTGTGTTCTACTGCAGCCTCCTAGAGTGTTCTAAAGAACAACTAGAGCGCTAACAGTCCTACTTATTACAAAGGTATGGCACACCTGAAGCCATCTTGATTGGAATAAAGTGGTAACTCTTAAAACATTTAATTTAAAAAGAAACAACATGAGGGGGTATATTTTGCCATAGAAAGTATGATTAGTGCTGCAGAATGAAAAATTAGGGCACATTTTGAGTGACTTCTCAAATCCTTTTCTATTTCATTAAAACATTCTGACATGCAGTCTCCCAAAATGGCCACCAGAGACAAAAGAGTCCAAATGTAGCCCAAATATCACCCAGATGTAGCCCAAGTATAGCCCAATGACAGAATGTCCCAGAGTGTTCTAAAGAACAACTAGAGCGCTAACAGTCCTACTTATTACAAAGGTATGGCACACCTGAAGCCATCTTGATTGGAATAAAGTGGTAACTCTTAAAACATTTAATTTAAAAAGAAACAACATGAGGGGGTATATTTTGCCATAGAAAGTATGATTAGTGCTGCAGAATGAAAAATTAGGGCACATTTTGAGTGACTTCTCAAATCCTTTTCTATTTCATTAAAACATTCTGACATGCAGTCTCCCAAAATGGCCACCAGAGACAAAAGAGCCCAAATGTAGCCCAAATATCACCCAGATGTAGCCCAAGTATAGCCCAATGACAGAATGTCCCAGAGTGTTCTAAAGAACAACTAGAGCGCTAACAGTCCTACTTATTACAAAGGTATAGCACACCTGGAGCCATCGTGATGGGAATAAAGTGGTAACTCTTAAAACATTTAATTTAAAAAGGAACAAAATGAGGGGGTATATTATGCAATAGAAGGTATTATTAGTGCTGCAGAAAGAAAAATTAGGGCACATTTTGAGTGACTTTTCAAATCCGCTTCTATTTCATTAAAAAATTCTGACATGCAGTCTCCCAAAATGGCCACCAGAGACAAAAGAGCCCAAATGTAGCCCAAATATCACCCAGATGTAGCCCAAGTATAGCCCAATGACAGAATGTCCCAGAGTGTTCTAAAGAACAACTAGAGCGCTAACAGTCCTACTTATTACAAAGGTATGGCACACCTGAAGCCATCTTGATTGGAATAAAGTGGTAACTCTTAAAACATTTAATTTAAAAAGGAACAAAATGAGGGGGTATATTTTGCCATATGAATTATGATTAGTGCTGCAGAAAGAAAAATTAGGGCACATTTTGAGTGACTTCTCAAACACTCTTCAATTTCATTAAAAAATTCTGACATACAGTCTCCCAAGATGGCCACCAGAGACAAAAGAGCCTAAATGTAGCCCAAATATCTCCCAGATGTACCCCAAGTATAGCCCAATGACAGAATGTCCCAGAGTGTTCTAAAGAACAACTAGAGCGCTAACAGTCTTACTTATGACAAAAGTATGGCACACCAGAAGCCATCTTGATTGGAATGAAGTGGTAAGTCTGAAAACACTCAATTTAAAAAGGAACAACATGAGGGGGTTAATTTTGCCATAGAAAGTATGATTAGTGCTTCAGAAAGAAAAATTAGGGATCATTTTGAGTGACTTCTCAAATCCTCTACTATTTCATTAAAAAAATTCTGACATGCAGACTGAAACATGCACTTTGAATACCAGCAGCAGACGTCCCTGGTGAGCAGTAGCTTTACTACAGTGATCTAATGTGCAACTAGAGTGCTAACATTCAGAATTTATGGCAAATGTGTGACACATCTGAATGCCTTCTTGATGGAACCAAAGTAAACAAGCATTGAAAATGCAATAGATCTCGCCCTCGTTTAAGTTAAAGCCATTCTGTTTGTAATGAGGTGGCTTTTTAGCTTTGCTTTTATTAGTGTTTTTTCAACTTTCATGTAAATAACATGCATCTGTATGCATAAAAGTCTATGTATGCATGCATTTATGTTTGTATTTATATAGATATACAGATGATATATGTTTATATATGTATGTATATATATATATTCACTGAAAAAACCATAGGTTATAGACCATATATAGTTAGGAATTAGCATTTACAAAACCTTGAAAATTCACTGAAAAAACCATAGGTTATAGACCATATATAGTTAGGAATTAGCATTTACAAAACCTTGAAAATTCACTGAAAAAAACCATAGGTTATAGACCATATATAGTTAGGAATTCACATTTACAAAACTTTATTTTACTCACACAAAACCATTGAAATTCCATTTATAGTTAGTTGCACTAACTATATATCGCGCACCCGCAATCCACTGCTGATGATGTCACATATTACATCATTCATGACATGGTCAGTGACATCACTGATGACATCACTGATGACATCTCAAATGACATCACTGATGACATCACTGATGACAACATCCAGTGACTGTATGTTTCTGTAAAGTTAAAATATGTCTTACATATTGAAGAATGAGTGGATGTATAAGTGTCTGGATGAAGGATTTAGTAGGTGCATGACTGACTGTATGAGTGAGTGATTAAATGTGTCTCACTGAGTGCATGGGTTAGTGACTAAACTGTCTTAATTTGTGCATCATTATGTCTGTTGTTCTGTAAACTGTTGCATGTGTTGATAAGTAGCTATATGAGTAACTATATGGGTTATTGATTGGTTGCCCAAGTATTTGTATGGGAGACTGAGTGTGTGTGTGGGTGGCTGGGAGGTGTATGACTCTGTTTTTTTTTTTTTTTTTTTCTAAAACAAATGGCCGCGGTAAGAGAGCCCTAGGGAGGAGCTCCGGGGGCTTGGGATCTCCAATTTTGGATTAAATCCCTGAACATCCCCTAATCCACGACCCTACACCAAGCGGAACCATTGCTGTATGTTGTATCAGCGAAACGAACTTAAATGAAGCAAGACGCCGGAGTGAATCATTTACCTGGGCGGTGGTCAAGTCGGACTCCGAGGCTGACCTGAGGCTGACTCCTCTCCACGGACTCATCTGACAACCCCCAAGAAGCGGACCATCAGCAGCACCCACAACGGACATCCCGACGGATGTATGCGAGCCTGAGGACTCTGAGGAGAACGATCGGCGGCGGTCTGTAGGCTCCGGTGCCCGTGTACATAGACTGTCCAGCTCGGAAGGCGGAGCTGGGAGACCCCGGAGACGGACAAAAAGGTAGGATCCTCCGCATCCCCAGCGCGGCCCCACCAGTTGGGAGCCCCCCGAGACCACAACTCGCCGAATATAGGCATTTAGAAAAAAAAACGGGGAATCACTGCTTCTGGGATTAAAGAAATGCGGCTCGCCTGTCCTTAAAATGTCGGCCGCATAGGACCTTTTCACTCTTACACTCACTGTTCTCACGCTGGAGACACAGACAGGGAGAAAGGACTGGCAACCGGAGCCAGGGAAAGAAGACCTCCCTAACCCGACCGTACAGACAGCGAAAAGGGACCAACTAATCTTACAATTGAATTGAAATAGGACTGGCACCGGGGAAGAGGAAAGATACTTCCCAGAACCCACCTAACTCGGCAAAGGAAACTGTCAAAGGACTAAGATACTCAAGAGATAGGAGAACTCCCAGAAGCCTCTCAACTGATAAGGAGAATGGCAAATGCACAAACAAGTCATGGAGTGGAAAGAAAGAAGGGACTAAGAGAAGCAAAAGGAACCATCCAACTTCAAGAAGAAAATTAGAAAGAAAGATAAGACCAAGGAAAGAAAAAAGGGAATAACAACTTCAAGAGAAAAGAGAGAAAACCCTCCCCCCTCGCAGGAATTAATCAGGGAAAATCTTGGCTGACTTCGTGTACTGGCTACTGATCTCAGGACAATTACCCATCTCAATCAGAGATAGTCAATTAATTAATTAATTACCCTTAACTAACTACAATTATTTACTAATTACACACTAGAATAAAGCAGCATAACTAATAAAGATTAACGAACAAAGGAACAATTTAAAACTGTATGGTGCAAGTCAACTGAACCTACGATAGCTCCCACGTATACAAAGGTGTATCACTATAAGCAAACTATTCCACTAAGGAGCTATTACCTCCACCTCGTAACAATAGGAAGTAGTTACTACACTGTTACAACCACCAAGATACTCCAGCTGGGAACTACTCATTACACAACGTTCAATTGACCCCTGCATATCCCCAAGGTGAAGCGAAAATGGATGGTAGTCACCAAGGATCGACTGGGTCGTATGCAAAGAGCATAGAATACCCTGCAACGCTATCCAAAAATGCTGCCAAAAAACTCAAACACTATACCTTGAGAAAAAACCTGGACATACTGTTCTCTGACCCATATTTTGACAGTGTCAAAGGCATCATGATGAATGATCTTATTTTCTACACAGACAAAACAGCCAAATGGCGCAACGCCCTTTCAAATATGCTGTTCACGAAATCTATAAAAAACATACCATATGGCATAAAGATAACGACCACATTAACCAAAAGAAGCAAGACAGAATTATGCATTACTATGTATAAAACGGGAATAGTGCTGATACAAGCAAGCAATAGAGAACTCGAGAAATTCGAGTTAACCTTTCAAAACTTGAAGGAATACATTGAAAGACCAAACCACCAAAATAACTTGAAACCACCAGACTGCACGCTTGAAAACAACGACTCCAATACTAGAGACATCATTCCAACTGACAACCTTAACAACCAATCTGCTATCACCGAAGACGTAACCGACAACGAGAGGGTAATTACAGAGAATGAGATAGAAAGGATAACACTGACCACTATTCCTGGAAACAAAGTGAAGAACCGGGCCCCAAGGAAAGTATTGCTGACGCCAACGCACAACTCCACTACGCCTGAAGAAGAATGTACCCCAGCCCCAAGCGAGTCCCGCATGGATGCCAACGAAACGAAAAAGACAAATGATTTCGACCTCATCCAGCCTCCACCGAATGCTAGTCCTGAGTCCCATAGTTCCCTATCCACAAAAAGACCCCTCACATCCCATAACATAAGTTCTAATGGCGACATCTCGAAAAGAGCCAGAAATCACAAACAATCTAAGGTTATTAAGAAAAGATGTGTGGCAGTGAGAACAGATCACTCACGGAGACGAGCAAACTGCAATACTCATCCTATCAGACCTATCGCACATAAGAAATCATCCCGAACACAGAAAGAAGTCTATGAGCTCCAGAAGCTCGTAGGCAACCTGACACAAAACTCGATAAAAATCTCACAGACAATTGGGAAAATCTGGGAGATGGCATTAAGTACGCACACTAAGGTCTCACACATCCAGAATCTGGTACTCAGACCCAACAGACCTATCAGGACTAAGCCCCTGTCAAAAGAAGAAGCTCTTGCCTTACTCGAATCGTATGAACAACCTGCCTGCAATAGGGAGGAGAAGATCAAAACAGTACCTATTGACTCTAACAGAATGTACAGAAAGAATGACAGGAAAGCAATTCACCAAAACTTACAACATATTCAGCTAACAGCTCCCAAATCCGATAGCGAAAAACTCGTTAAAACACAGAAACCCCTGAATTGCCTACTACTTAATTGTCGCTCGGCGACTAAACACGCATCAGACATAGCTGCCCTCATCATTAATAAGGAAATTGACCTGGCCATCCTCACCGAAACATGGCTCAATGAATCTTCTTCTCCTACCATGGATCTCTTAATACCCCCACAATACAACATCGTCAGATTAGACAGACCAAAGATTGTGGGAGGAGGCATAGCTTGCATTCACCGCTCAGAGATTGAGGTCTGCCAATTCCAATCTGACCCCCTAGAATCCTGCGAATACCTTGGTATTAAGGTGAGAACACCAAGTAATCAAAACTGCAACTTGCACGCATTCTACCACCCACCAGGAGAGAACGCAAAGTTCACCGAGCAACTGATGGAGATCATAACGACCAACTCTAATTCGGAGGTCAATAACATATTCCTGGGCGACTTTAACCTCCACTGGGATGACGGCAATGACAAACTGGTCAACTCGCTCAAAGACTTCCTCAGTGAGCTAAAACTTATACAATCTTGCAACCAACCCACGCACTCACATGGAGCGACCTTAGACTGGATTATTTCAAGAAAGGATGAGGCATCAATCCTCGCTATAGACCCATGTGATTGGTCGGACCATCATACCATAACATTCACGTTACCTACAATGAAAAAGGGCAGGACCGTGCAACCACGCAATCTCAAGAAACTGATTAGAGACACAAAAGAGGCGAATATCGATCTACTGGTCGAAAGGTGTGAGACAGACCTGAAACCACCCAACAATAAGCAGAATGTTAATGGGATGACTGACCACTACCTAACCTCAATTGGCAATATCGTTAATGATACCATGCCCCAAAAACTGAAAAAAGTCGCAGAGAAACCAAAAAACCCTTGGTTCAATGAATCACTGAATGAGGATAGGCGCAAACTGAGAATGGCCGAAAGGAAATGGAGACAGCATCCCTCCTCCCCTGAACTGAAAGCCGTCAGAAAGACAAGGAAAGAATATAACAAAAAGATTATCAACTCCAAAAAAGAATTTATCAGATCTGAATTGGACAGTGCCTTAAATAGACCACGAAAGCTCTTCGAGATTTTAAAACTACAGTCGAATAAACTGGCCAAAACGGTTCATGAAAAGACAAAAACACCCATAAGCTGCGAGGAATTCTCTGCACACTTCACGGAAAAATCCAAAGTGCTAGAAGTTGAACTCACAAATGCAGCAACTAACATTATGACCCTTCCTCCACCTAAAAATGAGGCCATCGTCTCAGCAGAGGGTCCTCAAACAAAAAATAAGGCGAAATGGGACACATTTGAATTATACGACCAGGGAAAAATCGCCAAAACGCTGGCGGAACTTAAGCCAAACAACCACTACCAAGACCCTCTACCGGGAAAATGTGTAAGAGAAGTCAGCCACACTCTAGTTCCGATATGGACCGATATAATAAATGCCTCACTTACACAAGGGACCCTCCCGGACTGCCTAAAAACAGGGCAGATAATGCCCATCCTCAAAAAACCGACGGCTGACGCAACTGACCCGAACAACTACCGACCAGTGACCAACATCCCTCTACTGGCCAAACTCATTGAGAAATGCGTGCAGGGCCAACTAAGTCAACACATCGCTAAATTTTCGCTACTTGACGATTGCCAATCAGGATTCAGAACTGGTCACAGCACTGAAACTGCGATCCTGCATATTGTGGATGACGCCCTACAAGCCCTAGACCGAAATCAAACATGCTTATTGATCCTCCTAGACCTGTCATCAGCTTTTGACACGGTAAAGCATGAATTGCTAATGACCAGACTACAAGACAGGATGGGTCTGTCAGGGAACGTGCTGAAATGGTTCAATTCTTTCCTACAGAACAGGACTCAACGATACCTGGTTAACCAAGCAATCTCAGCCCCGAGCCCCAATGCAATCGGAGTTCCACAAGGATCAACGCTCTCCCCAGATCTATTCAACTTATATGTGGAACCTCTCACGGAGATCCTTCAAGAATCACAAGTATCCTATCATATGTATGCAGACGACACGCAACTATACATAAAAATAGCCTCCCTTGAGGACATCGACCTAATGAACAGAACACTAAAGAGAGCTTTGCGATGGTTAACAACAAACCATCTGAAACTGAATTCCCAGAAAACAGAATTCTTGCTAATTTCACCGACAAAGAGCCAATCTGAAGTTAAAGAATGGTCCAAACTGGTGACGGCGCTAAATTGTACCCCGACCCTAGTTAATTCAGTCAAATCACTTGGAATTATACTAGACGAAAACCTCGACATGAAAGATCATATTAACGCAATGGCCAAGAGCGCCCGCTTCCATTTGAATTACTTAAGGAAAGTGAAACCCTTTATCTCAGAGTCGGATCTAAAACTGGCTATCCAATCACTAGTCATCTCGAGGATCGAATACGGCTGCACCACATTAGCGGGTCTCCCGAAAACAGCCACAGCACCACTAAAAGCCTGCCTCAACGCAGCGGCTAGACTCATTACGGGCACGAGAAAATTCGATCACATTTCCCCGCACCTGAAAGCACTAAACTGGCTACCTTACGAGGCCAGAATCCAAATGAAGATGGCCTGCATTACACACAAAGCGGTCCACCATAACACGCCTAGATACCTGGTTAAGAAACTTAAGCTTTCAGGGGGTAACAGAATAACCAGAAGCGCCAAAGAACTACTACTACGACCAGCCTTTTTCCACAAGAAAAAGACCTACAACCGAGCATTCTCCGGAGCGGCCCCCAGAATATGGAACTCCCTCCCTCCAAACATCAGGATGATTCAAAATACCATGACATTCAAACGGGAAATGAAGAGCCACTTGATGAGTAAATACCCGACATAGAAAAATTAAGATGACTGAGAAGTTCACCTACAAGAATGGAGGTCGCTCCTCGTCTTGAAACATGACTGCTGTCGTGTTCAAGCTGAGGCTAGACACCTATAACTATATCTCACAATCAAACATTTAACTGCTACCTCATTGTATTTATCTACCCATTTCATCCTTGCGATGCACTTGAATGCCTTATAACCCTACCCCACCGAGCTAGATGGGATATTTCTGACCTGGGCTCAGCCTGCTCGTCATCTATTGCTAATTGGGCATTTAATAGGGGTATATATATCTAATCACGTCCCTACAATACACTGCCTTCTACCTCATATCTATTTGTTACTATTAATGTTAATATAATGTCTATATGTCATTTCTTTACATGTTAAGCACCTACTGGTAATTGCACAGATAATAGGAACACTCATAGCTAATCACAGCGTTGAGTATAGTACCTGCTACCTCAGATCAATTTGTTATTATCAATGCTATTTGAATGTTGATTTGTGTATTTCTTTCCTTGTGAAGCGCTCTGATACCCACGGGTCTTGTCCGCGCTATATAAAACTCTATAAATAAATAAATAAATAAATGTGTGAGCAGTTGATTCACTAGATGTATGGTTTCAAAAGTGCATGTGGAAACAGCTGTATGGGCGGTTGACTGTGTGCATGAGTGTATTGGTGAGTGAATGGATATCTCAGTGCTACATGTCAAAGTAAGTACATATGTAAAACACAGTACATGTGAGAGTTGACATATATAAATAACTGTGCATAAGAGCCAGTGAATGTGTGAGTGGCTGTATGGATCATTGTGAACTTGTATCAGGGATTGTATAAGAGAGTAAATATGTGTTGGTATATGTTGGAATAAGTAAAGTTTGTATAACTGTATAGTTGAGGAAATGGAGGTGTGATTGATTCTTTGCATGACTGACTAGGTGTGTGAGTAACTTCATGGATGAGTGACAGTCTGTGAGTGTCTGTTTACACTGATTGTATCTAAGGTTATATTAGAGTCTGAAGAGGTTCATCGTATTATCACATGAATGATATCATCAGTGATGTGATCAGTAATGTCAAATGAGATGTCATCAGTGATGTCATCAGTGATGTCATTTGAGATGTCATCAGTGATGTCATTTGAGATGTCATCAGTGATGTCACTGACCATGTCATGAATGATGTAATATGTGACATCATAAGCAGTGGATTGCGGGTGCGCGATATATAGTTAGTGCAACTAACTATAAATGGAATTTCAATGGTTTTGTGTGAGTAAAATAAGGTTTTGTAAATGCGAATTCCTAACTATATATGGTCTATAACCTATGGTTTTTTCAGTGAATATATATATATATATATCTATCCTTGACCTCCTCCGAAAGGAAAGAGTAGTGACCACAGGGAAGATTCAAGAGAGCACTTTATTTAGGAAATGTCCCAGGTGAATGCATTTCGGCGTGTCGGCTTTCTTCAGCGCCCCTCTTCAACTGTAAGTGCTGCGGTGTTGGCGGTCCTGCCTCCATGTTGATATATGTGCCTTGCTCCACCCCGTGATGAAATTAGGCACTCCTTAGCAGTCCTGCATAGAGGGACTACCTGACTCACAATACCTCGGATTGGTGCATCGCGGGACTGGTGATGCTCGCGTGGGGTGACACTTTCTGGAGTGGCAGTCGGTTGCAGGTACAGACACCAAAATTGCTGAGAGGTGAGGCAAATCCACAGTTTAATGTCCCCTTGGGTCTCCCCTAGTACCGCCAAAACCCCTCCACATGAACTCTTCTGCGGGGGCAGGCACAGGAATACCGGTAGCCCAAGTAAGAGAAAAGAATATCCCCCAACCGCTGTGTCCTCCATGCGTTTGAGGTGTGTTCAAACGTGATTGTTACCACAATCCACAAAAATTGCTCAGACGAGCTAGCCCAGGGCGTTTGAACCTCTTGTGTGGCGGGGGTCGCTGAAATGCGCTCTGGCTTGGCGCATATTTTCATCACCTTCACCTCCTCCGAAAGGAAAGAGCAGTGACCACAGGGAAGATTCAAGAGAGCACTTTATTTAGGAAATGTCCCAGGCGAATGCATTTCGGCATGTCAGCCTTCTTCAGCGCCCCTCTTCAACTGTAAGTGCTGCGGCGTTGGCGGTCCTGTCTCCATGTTGATATAAGTGCCTTGCTCCGCCCCCTGATGAAATTAGTCACTCCTTAGCAGCCCTGCGTAGAGGGACTACCTGACCCACAATGCCTTGGATTGGTGTATCGCAGGACTGGGGATGCTCGCGTGGGGTGACACTTTCTGGAGTAGCAGTCGGTTGCGGGTACAGACACCAAAATTGCTGAGAGGTGAGGCAAATCCACAGTTCAATGCCCCCTCGGGTCTCGCCTAGTACCCCCAAAACCACTCCACATTAACTCTTCTGCGGGGGCAGGCACAGGAATCCTGGTTGCCCAAGTAGGAGAAAAGAATATCTCCCAACCGCTGTGTCCTCCATGCGTTTGAGGTGTGTTCAAACGTGATCGTTACCACAATCCACAAAAATTGCTCAGACGAGCAAGCCAGGGCGTTTAAACCTCTTGTGTGGCGGGGGTCGCTGAAATGCGCTCTGGCTTGGCGCATAATTTCATCACCTTCACCTCCTCCAAAAGGAAAGAGCAGTGACCACAGGGAAGATTCAAGCGAGCACTTCATTTAGGAAATGTCCAAGGCAAATGCATTTCGGCTTGTCGGCCTTCTTCAGCACCCCTCTTCAACTGTAAGTGCTGCGGCGTTGGCGGTCCTGCCTCCATGTTGATATATGTGCCTTGCTCCGCCCCCTGATGAAATTAGGCACTCCTTAGCAGTCCTGCATAGAGGGACTACCTGACCCACAATGCCTCGGATTGGTGCATCGCGGGACTGGGGATGCTCGCGTGGGGTGACACTTTCTGGAGTGGCAGTCGGTTGCAGGTACAGACACCAAAATTGCTGAGAGGTGAGGCAAATCCACAGTTTAATGTCCCCTCGGGTCTCCCCTAGTACCGCCAAAACCCCTCCACATGAACTCTTCTGCGGGGGCAGGCACAGGAATACCGGTAGCCCAAGTAAGAGAAAAGAATATCCCCCAACCGCTGTGTCCTCCATGCGTTTGAGGTGTGTTCAAACGTGATTGTTACCACAATCCACAAAAATTGCTCAGACGAGCTAGCCCAGGGCGTTTGAACCTCTTGTGTGGCGGGGGTCGCTGAAATGCGCTCTGGCTTGGCGCATATTTTCATCACCTTCACCTCCTCCGAAAGGAAAGAGCAGTGACCACAGGGAAGATTCAAGAGAGCACTTTATTTAGGAAATGTCCCAGGCGAATGCATTTTAGCATGTCAGCCTTCTTCAGCGCCCCTCTTCAACTGTAAGTGCTGCGGCGTTGGCGGTCCTGTCTCCATGTTGATATATGTGCCTTGCTCCGCCCCCTGATGAAATTAGGCACTCCTTAGCAGCCCTGCGTAGAGGGACTACCTGACCCACAATGCCTCGGATTGGTGTATCGCAGGACTGGGGATGCTCGCGTGGGGTGACACTTTCTGGAGTAGCAGTCGGTTGCAGGTACAGACACCAAAATTGCTGAGAGGTGAGGCAAATCCACAGTTCAATGCCCCCTCGGGTCTCGCCTAGTACCCCCAAAACCACTCCACATTAACTCTTCTGCGGGGGCAGGCACAGGAATCCTGGTTGCCCAAGTAGGAGAAAAGAATATCTCCCAACCGCTGTGTCCTCCATGCGTTTGAGGTGTGTTCAAACGTGATCGTTACCACAATCCACAAAAATTGCTCAGACGAGCAAGCCAGGGCGTTTAAACCTCTTGTGTGGCGGGGGTCGCTGAAATGCGCTCTGGCTTGGCGCATAATTTCATCACCTTCACCTCCTCCAAAAGGAAAGAGCAGTGACCACAGGGAAGATTCAAGCGAGCACTTCATTTAGGAAATGTCCCAGGCAAATGCATTTCGGCTTGTCGGCCTTCTTCAGCACCCCTCTTCAACTGTAAGTGCTGCGGCGTTGGCGGTCCTGCCTCCATGTTGATATATGTGCCTTGCTCTGCCCCCTGATGAAATTAGGCACTCCTTAGCAGTCCTGCATAGAGGGACTACCTGACCCACAATGCCTCGGATTGGTGCATCGCGGGACTGGGGATGCCCGCGTGGGGTGACACTTTCTGGAGTGGCAGTCGGTTGCAGGTACAGACACCAAAATTGCTGAGAGGTGAGGCAAATCCACAGTTCAATGCCCACTCGGGGCTTCCCTAGTACCGCCAAAACCCCTCCACATGAACTCTTCTGCGGGGGCAGGCACAGGAATCCCAGTTGCCCAAGTAGGAGAAAAGAATATCTCCTAACTGCTGTGTCCTTCATGCGTTTGAGGTGTGTTCAAACGTGATCATTACCACAATCCACAAAAATTGCTCAGACGAGCTAGCCAGGGCGTTTGAACCTCTTGTGTGGCGGGGGTCGCTGAAATGCGCTCTGGCTTGGCGCATAATTTCATGACCCTCACCTCCTCCGAAAGGAAAGAGCAGTGACCACAGGGAAGATTCAAGAGAGCACTTGGGCTCAATATTTCCGTAACTTCAACAGAAACCACAGCACTCAGGAGCGTAGCTTGCTTCACAGATTTATTTTCTTGCAGGAATCACATACAGACGCATTTCGGCGTACCGCCTTCGTCAGTGTCTCTCCCATTCTGTGCACAACATGTTAATAAAGTTAACTTCACTTTCATTGGACACAAACAAAGGACTTTACCACTCTAGGCGTTTTGGGCGCCATCTTGTAGTGTGCCTGGTTAGTCTATCCGGCATACTTTATGTAGTTCTATTCATTAATAGTAAACCGTAAATAGGAGGGTAGAGGGTTATCTATATTGCTACAGTAACACACTATAAAGCCTTGTATCAGCCTTTGTCCTTTGTCATCGTGTCCCCATTTCTAATACCAATATACACCTTCATCCGAGTGTAGACAAAATCCAAATACTGCTATATTTTCTCAAAGCTTTTCTCAAAAAAACATTTAGATGCATTGGAATGTCACAAAAAATCATCAAAAACAGCAAAAACCCAACCAAATCAAGGGTGATAAAATTCATATGTCTCTCAATGGCAGAACAGCCACACGATCCTTATATTACATGGTCATTATAAATTCCTTGTGGAAAAAGAGGAAAGGAAGGAAGAAAGGGAGAAGAGAGAGATAAAGAAAAAAGAAGAAAGAAGAAAAGAGAAAGGATGAGTCCTAGGCCTCTGTTTGTTCCCCAAGAGGCATAGTTGCTATCTCCAATTCCTCACATTCAGTTCTATTGTACAGTCGAGCCCCTAGAAAAAACAGACCCTCTCATTTGCCTAAATGTACCGCCATCTCTTCTCCACTGTTAAGACCCCTTGGGTGCTTGGTTGATAAATCAATAATGTACCTAGATTCCAATCTGCGGAGACGTCTTAGCCTGTCTCCGCCTCTGCTGTTTGCTCGAACCATGTCTAGGCCAAAGCACTGTAGCTTGCTTCTATCTTTATTGTGAACCTCTGCAAAGTGACGCGCCACCGGATAAGACTGGTCTGTCTTATCTATGGCCCTGAGATGTTCTAAAATTCTCAGTTTTAGCTGATTTATTGTGCTGCCAATGTACCGCAGCCCATACGGGCAAGTCAGACAATAGACCACGTACGGTGTACTGCAGGTAATGAACTTCTTAATGTACATTGTTCTCCCTGTATCGGGTACAACATATGACAGAACTCTTTTGCTGCTGGCACAAGCCTTGCAGCGGCCACAAGGATAGAATACCTTCATTTCTCGTAAGGTGTTGGTTTGTGGGGTGATATTCCCTGAGTGGCTAGTTATTAGCAAATCTCCTAGAGATCTGGCTCTACTAAAAGTTACCAATGGGTAGGCCGGTAGTTCTTCCTGTAGCACACTATCGGTTTGGAGGATATGCCAATTTTTCTTTAGCATGGCTCTTAAGTCCTGGGCTCCTGAGGAGAAAGGAGTGATCATCCTAAATTTCCCTTTATCTATTGGGCCTTTACTTTTCCCTTAGCCAAGGGTGATTTGCTTTCAAGGAATACTTTCCTAGGAATCTTCCTAACTTTCTTCAGGGCACTCTGTAATAGAGTGTCCCCGTATCCTCTCACTCTGAAACGCACTAGACATTCGTTGGCAGCCGCCTCGAAGTCTTGATCTCTGGAGATAATTCTCCCTAGCCTTAATAGCTCCTCATAGGGAATGTTCCTCACTAGCTGGGGTGGGTGACTACTGCTTGCAAAGAGTATTGAATTGCCAGCGGTATCCTTTCTGTGCAAAGCTGTGTGTATCCGATTGCCCTCTGGGAACACCTTAAGGTCCAAATAGTCCGCAGCAACCGAACTAATGGTCCCTGAGAAATGCAGATTATAATCATTCTTATTGAGTACCCTGATATATTCCTCAGCTGTACTGTGTGTTCCATGCCAGATGATAAATAAATTGTCGATATAACAATACCAACACACAGTCTCACCCTTCTCCTGCCCCACTATACAGCTCCTGGGCACCTGCTCCTCCCACCAGCCAGCGAACAAGTTCGCGTAGCTGGGGGCAAAGCAGGTGCCCACTGCCGTCCCAGACTTTTGCTTATACAATTGGTCTTCAAACAAAAATATTTTATTGTTTAGACAAAACTCAACAAATTCCTGAATCATGAGGTTATGTTGAGCAAATTGCATTTGCCTCTGGTCCAAAAAGTGCCGGACCGCCTCCAGGCCGTGTCTGTGTTATATGCACATATATAAGCTGGTGATATCCAGCACCATCAGTAAATGTTCTGAGTCCCACTTAATGTCCCGAATTTTGTTAAAAAAATCTTTGGTGTCCTGCACATAAGATTTTAAGGTAAATACCAATGGGAACAAGATGTCGACAAAGCGGGACATGTTCTCGGTGAGATTGTTAATAGAGGAAACTATGGGGCGGCCCGGGGGACGGGTGCTGTGTTTATGGAGCTTTGGAAGGTGGTAGAAGGTGGGGATCATCGGATGGTCATTACGCAGAAACAGATGTTCATCTCTGCCAAGCAATTTAAGATTGTACCATTTCTGGACAAAGATATCTTAGTCCATTACACTCTGTTGGTATAGATCCTGTGTATATTTCATGTAAAACCTATTATCCGACAACTGCCCCAATGCTTCCTGTCTATAGTAATCCCTACTCATGAGGACTACATTCCCACCCTTGTCTGAGGGTTTTACCACAATGTTCTTATCATTCATCAAGTTACATAATGCCTCCTTTTGGAAGTCCATGATGTTCTTTTTGGCAAGATGGTTAGTTTTTCTATAACTCATGAGATCATTGTTCATGGCTTCGGTGAACACATCCACTGCATCCCATGGTGACTGGGGAACAAAAACGGAAACAGGTTTATACCCGCTTTCCTCCCTTTCCTGTGTTACACCTTGTAATTCTGCGCGTTGGGCAGTGTCAAGGGAGTCCAAGTCAATTGTCTGTTCTGTTCTTAGCTCCTCTAAAGTCTCCACTATAGATAGATCTCTACTACTAAGGGCGTCTGTAGCAGTTACTCTTCCGCCTTTGCTGATTGATTTCTTCAGATGTGGGCGTAATTTAAAGTATTTGTGGAGTTTCAACTTCCTTGTGAAGCAGAACAGATCGATCCGTGTTTGTGTATATTCAAGATTGCTGTGAGGGCAGAAGGTGAGGCCCAGACCTAGTAACTCAATTTCGGAATCTGTGAGAGTTTTATCGGTAAGATTCACCACCGTGAGATTTCATGAGTTACTGATGTTATTGTCTATTCCTACTTTCTGTTGCGGCTGTTCCAGGAGGGTTTTGTTCTTCCCCTGCCTCTTCCTGCCGCCCCCTGCCCTCCTTGTCCTCCTTGTCCGCCTTGTCCTGATGTTGTCTCCTCTGGTGGCTTGTTCTTTCCTCTGCGCAGCCATGATTTCCTGATGATTTTGAACTCCTCGTGAAAAGGAGTCCTTTCGGGTTTGCCACCTCGGTTGTCCCTTTGCACTGCTTGATCACGTTGATCATCACTGGATTTGTTTCCGGTGGCATCTGACACTGAGGTGACCACCTCTGCTGCCGCCGTGGAGCTTGACCCCCCCTGTCGACCCCCCTGTCTGGCTTTCCGTGGAGCATCATATTTTTTCGCATAAGTGAGCACACATCCCTGAAGATAATCCCTTTCATCGCGCTCGTACTTTTCTTGTTTGCGAAATCTTATCTATTGTTCATATTTGATAAGTCAGACTTTCATTTGGTCTTTTAGTTGTGCTAGCGCTGCTGGATCTGGCTCCTTCTCAAGCTCCTCCTCGAGCAGTTTAATCTCTGCCAGCACCTTCTCCCTGTCGCTCCAGGCGTATTTGACCAGAATTTTCAAGGTCCCTTCGCAGTAGGTGGCAGTATGCTCGGCCCAATCTGTTAATAGCTGGGGATCAGGATGTTCATATGAGGGTTCAGTATGTACTCTTAATCCTCTGGGCACTGTCTGCTCCTCAATGTAACTTGTGAGACTTGTGGCCTCCCACCATTTACGAACTTCCCGTTCATAAAGCCTTTCTAATTTAAACATATTGTCCCTCAATTTGCTGTTCTGGGGTTACGCTGTTGTAGAGATTATTTCGGACGGCTTATACCGCCGTTTGAACATATCTTTTGCCGCAGTGCGGCGCTCGGTGTCAGTAAACATGTCGGCACTTGGTCGGCACTCTCTTGTCAGCTGTATGGTCTACACCAGCTGATTTTTTGGTGTTTCCTATTCTGTGAATGCAAGTCCCCTCCATGACGTCCTAACGCAATACCCGCTGAGATGCAACTATTTGCAAAGGGGGAAGGAGAACTGAAAAAGGCTCACCGGACAACTTCTTACATCGGCAGCTCCGGGGTCATCAGGCGCTATCCCCATATCGGTCCTTCAGTCGCGGTCATACCTGCGTCCCCAGCGGCTGCGGCGGTGCACGAGAGAAACCTTGAAACCGCTCGTCTTCCAAAATATCTTGCGCACTCATGGGCGGGTGTTGTCATCGGCTAGTGGAACGCCGCATAACACTGGGCTCAATATTCCCGTAACTTCAACAGAAACCACAGCACTAAGGAGGGTAGCTTGCTTCACAGATTTATTTTCTTGCAGGAATCACACACAGACGTGTTTCGGCGTACCGCCTTCGTCAGTGTCTCTCCCATTCTGTGCACGACATGTTAATAAAGTTACCTTCACTTTCATTGGACACAAACAAAGGACTATACCACTCTAGGCGTTTTGGGCGCCATCTTGTAGTGTGCCTGGTTAGTCTATCTGGCATATTTTATGTGGTTCTATTCATTAATAGTAAACCGTATATAGTAAGGTAGAGGGTGTAAGTTATCTATATTGCTACAGTAACACACTATAAATATATATATATATTGGAAACAAAAGGACCTCGGGTCTGAAGACGCACTCATAATCCGATCATTAGGCTAGCAGGACAACTTTCTCTTGCTTTAGAAAACAGTTCACAGGCTTACGCGTTTCAGAGCTCATCCGCTCCTTGTTCACAGCTAGACATGAGAAGAGCACAACATCAAGAAGCACTTAACAGCATGTGATTTTATTTCGCCCTCTGATGGGCAACACGTGAGTACAGTCAGTGCTGCATGATGGGACATGCAGTAATAGTTACTTCCAAGATTGCCTTATTAGGCTTTTCAGTGCTCCTTTAACATTGTGTCAACGCATGCCATACAATTATTTCCTTTACATTATTTAACTCTCCACTGGGCTTCAAAGTCCGGAGTTAGTCGTCATTGTGCCATCTGATTACATCAAAGGGAGACTGCGCACAGTTCTGTGTTTCTGTGGTTCCTTGACTTTTAGGACGGTGAAATCTTCACGGCTAAGCCTGCCGTTAATTATTAATTTTGGAAACAAAGGACCTCCGCACAGGGTACAATGCGTACCAACAGAGAGTGAGGAAAATCCAAAAGTGACCCAGTTATTGAGAAAACAGAGAGAAAAAAAATCTACTTCTCACTTTCAGATGAGCTAAATCATTGAGGAGTGAATTCGTTTTCAGTAGTCCTGACATGACCAAATCAGAGACATGGTTGACATCAAACCTGGGCTTTCAAAAATGCCATAGTTGCAAGGCTTGCAAATTTGAAGTACATACAAGGGAAGTTACATCACCTTTACTTAATACCCACTGAAAATATGCACCACATACATATGTAGAAGTGATTTTGTTGTATATATCCGACAATAAATATATGGCCAAAAATATATGTGTGCAGTACTATCCACATGGTACATGTCGGAATTTTACAACATCTAAGGACTATAGCAAGAGAAGATAAAAGCTACCCTGTTGCTCACCACATTCATGAGAAGCATGGGGGAAAGGCAGCAGATCTAGTCTATTATGTGATAAACTCTGTCCCCAAGAATATAAGAGGCAGCAACAGGGAACAAAGACTGAGAAGATTGCAATCTCGCTATATAGTTATGTTGAACAGTAAGATGCCGAATGGTCTGAATCCGGACGAGGAGATGTATGTACAAGTGTAAAACTATTAATGGCTAAATTTCCTGCTACTTTCAATAGCTGTAGGTTTAACATTTGGGTTGATAAGGAGAACAAACTTATTACACTTTGAGCACTTTTTGGGAAAAAAAGAAAGGGCGCTGTAGAATAATCAGTATGTAGCAAAACTTAGGGAGGTCTGACAATGATTTATCAAAAAAAAAACAAAAGGGAAATCATGTAATAAGAAGAACCTACTTGGGTTGGATTCAAGCTATAGCCTCTGTATGGACTACATATGGGCCGGACAGTACATTTTAGCAAAGGTTTAAAAAAAGGAATTACTTTAAAATCTATATGGTAGTGCTCTTGCAAACATAAAAATGGATATTTAACCATGAATTCCAGACTATGTTGTAGTTGGTAACCCCACGTTGAATGTGGTGATTGTTGAAAATAATAAGGTTTTTAATCTGAAATAAGTAGGCAAGTCACACTGACTTTTAAAGAGCCCTTCTGAAATTATATTTTAGCGCAGGGACACCCTGTCACTGGGGCAGCCATGCCCTGTATAAATTCTTTTAACATAACATAACATATTCTTTATTATCATTGTTCAAAAAGAACTTCTGTTACTGGACCTGTGCACAGTGCGCCTCTTAAAAGATGATGATTAGCTCTCCTCAAGTCCCATGACCAGTTCTTTAGCTTTCCCTGCAACATATCATGGTCTAGTGTGTTGCCACTCTTAGGAGTGCTATCCTTTTCCCTGCAGGTCTTTCCCAAGCTGTCAAAAACCACATGAATCCAGAGGGTCTAGTGAAAAGGGTGCATGTTAGACCTGACATCATTGGCCTGAGTCGCTCCTCCATTTTTTTCTGTTTGCCTCCTCTGTTTATGATGTTTTTACTGGTATATTGGTTTGGGCACTGTGCCACTGCTGATCAGTGCCACAGTGCAAGTGCTCCCTATGTAAAATTACTGTATTGATTGAATTCCATGTTTGGCTTATTTGGTTTACTGTCATGCCCTAGTCCAGTGCACCAGGAGTGCCAGGGCTTGTAAATACAAATGCTGCTCGTGGGCTTGCAGCACATGTTGTGCCACCCACAAGAGCGGCCTAGTAAAAGTATGTCTGAAGGACTGCCATTGCTAGACCTACGTGCTGTCTGGTACTGTCACGCTGACTGTGCAAGTACACCTAACTGCCAGTCCCTAAACCTTCTCTTAACTTCATGTTAGTCACCCCTATGGTAGGCCCACGGGCAGGTTGCATTGTAAGCATGAGGTAGAACAAGCCTGACCAAGTTGGCATGTCCTAATAGTGAATTACAGCCATATTCGTTTTTCACTATAGTGAGGTTACCTGCTCTCCATTAGTTAGAATGGGCTGCCAGGATTATTAATGCTATAATCCTAGCTGGCTCGAGGGGCATGGTGCAATGTCGAGTTTGGTATCCCTGAACTCGGGGTTTAATAACGCATCCGTTTGTGTGGATGGTTTTTGGACTCTGGGTTTGAAAATAGCAGTTTTAGAAAGTGGCTACTTTCTTGTCTAACTATTTCTGGTTTCTGCTGGTTTGGTGTGTGTGCAACAGGGGCTGGGTGGCTCCAGAGTTCTGAATGAGTAAGTGTGGGGTGAGTGGTGCATTTGCATTGAGAGTGGGGGGAGAGTAGTTCCTGATAGCCTGCCCTGCCTGATACAATGCTGGCTCCCCCACCTGCCGTGCGACTGATAGCTCTGCTCCTGCCAGTGACAATACTGGCTCCACCTCCTGCTGGGCGTCTGCGGACCCAGCCCTGCACAGTGAATAGGCCAGGTGCCTCTGCCTGGCTACACCCACAACTAAACCAGGATGAGGGGAATTCCCCTGCATGGACAAAGGGATCAAAGCCAAAAAGGGGTATAAGAGAAGGACCCCTGAACCAAGAATTTAGATCACTTCTGACAAGGAACCCTGAACCAAGGACAAGAAGCCTGCTGATCCAAGGACTTGCCTACCCCTTCTGCCAGAGTGCTGTTTGCTTGGGGGAATCCTGCAGTTGCTTCTTTATTTTTGCCAAGGAACCAGGAGAGAGGAACTGAGTGTGTACTCTCAAACTTTGCTAAAGAAAATCTCCAAGGGCTGGAAGAGTGCCAGCCTCCTGTTGAAGTCACAGGGCTAAAGGACTTCATTTATCTGCTAAAAGTGCTTGTTGTTGGAACCTGAGAATCCAGCACCTCTGAAAGAAACCAGCAATCTCGACGCCGACGGACTCTGCCGAATCCAGGTCGACATCGTGAGTAACGGCTCCAGTGTCCCGCTTCCTCGACGCCGGCCGCCGGGCCCGATCGACGCCAGTAGCGACGCCAGTGAGTAGTGAGTTCGGCTCCAGCTCCAAGTGACCCTGTGTCTGCACCGCCGCTGATCGCATCGACTCCGAGCCCTCTCGACGCCGTGAGCGCTGCTCACTCTTGCAACATCATCATCGACATCGACGACTACGCCGTATCCTGCTTCGCCTCGTGAGCGCTGCTCCTGCCTGACCTCTTTCGACGCCACTGCAGGTCGCCCAGACTCCGAGGTTCGATCGACGCCTAAGACGCGACACCAGACATCTCGACGCCGCTGATCATCGTGTGCTTCGCTTTTCCAAGGTACTGTGTTGCGGGGGTCTGTGCGACTCCGGGCTCGACGTAGCGCTCCTCGCGGTCGACGCTGAACCTTTGGATTAACTTTGCCTCGACGTCGTGTGACTCCTGTGTGGGTTACATTGTTGCCAAGAACTGTGATTTAAAGAAGAAGAGTTGCTTTTGTTACTAAAGACTTTGTGCTAAGAAGAAACTACACTTGAATTATTATTTTTCCTTCCAAGAGTATTTATTAAGATTGTGGTATACTTTTGTCGTTATTTGGTCTTGTGCTAAGCCTTATATAAAAATCCTTATTCTTATAATACTACTGTGTCGTGTCCATTTGTAGTGTATTCACTTTATTACTGTATGTGGTCATAAATGCTTAACTCACTGCCTCTGAGATAAGCCTGTCTGCTTTGCCAAGCTACCAAGGGGGTGAGCAGGGGTCATCTAAGTGTGTGATCCCCTTGCCCTGACTAGAGGAGGTGAGTCCCTATTTGTCAGAAGTGTATACCTCTACCACCTAGAGACAGCCAAGTCTAACATTGGTGGGTCAGCGGTGAAGATTTGAACTTTGCATTTATGACCCATGTTGGACTTGGCCCTTCTGGCAGGTTCACCCCTAGACTTTTTGCTTGTAATGGTGACCTGGTGATGGGGATTTTTGGGTTCTGCGCACTTTCACTGTGTCCCAGTGGAAAGTGCGTGCGCACTCTGAGTGCATGTGATGAGATAGGAATGCACAGGGAATGTCTGTGTCCCTGGAAGTTCCTGATGCATGAGGTGTACAGGTTCGAATTTGATATGTGCGAACTCGTGAGAGTGAATGCTTCGCAATGATGTATGTGGCATGAGTGTGTCTTGTGTACAAATGCCACTTCTAGGACTTGGCATATTAATGTAAAATATGCCTGGCGTGTGATTGGCTGGAGCTGGCTGGCATGCCAGGCTACAGGAAGTCTGGATGGGTCTGCCCGGTGGTGAGTGGGAGATTAGCATGCTGATGGCTGGGTAGGTGTGTACCTGTGTCCTGAATGAGGCTGGGTTTTCCCCTGACAATGCTGGCTCCGCCCCCCTGTGGTGCGTCTAACGACCCTAGCCCTGCCAGTGAATAGAGAGGGTGGTTGAGCCCATCAACAGTGCTCACAGACCAGCTGCGACTGGTTCTGCCCCCACTCTGCACCTACAGACAAAGGATTTACTGTATAAAAATGGGGCTGTGTCCCCACAGAAGTTGTTCTTTCCTGATCCTACTTGAGGAGGGCTGCGGCTGCTGCTGGGGCCAGGAGGAACCGCCACTTGAAATGCCTCCCTGCCTGGAGGGCCAGTGAGCTGGCCCCTGGCCCAGCCTTGCCCCCCCCCCTGCATTCCTGGAGGACTTTTGCTGGGCTTGTTGGCCCCTAGCGCCTGGGAGCGCTTTTGATTGCCTTCTGGCACTTGAGAGCACCTTGTTGTGACCCAGCGCTTAATAGCGCTTTATTTGCCATTTTAGCACAGGGAGCGCTTTAAATTTCATTTAGCGCTTGGGAGCGCTCTGGGTGCTTTGGCCGATACCCACCCGGCATCTTTTGCCAGCGAGCTGTGTTGCTGCTCCAATCGAGTGCCCACCTCGATTCCTTGATAATTGCCAATCCGGTGCCACCCGGCATCTGCCCCAGATTCCTGCATTGAAGCCTTCCCGCGGGCCGCCGCTCTGCCCACGGCGACCCGGAAGCAGCTGACAGGCCGGCCAATCGCTGCGCGGCCTGCCCGGAAGTCCCGCCCCCGCAGCCCAAAGAGAGGAGGTCGTCCGAGGGTGCAGGCAGGGCTCCGGTGCTTTGGAGAGAGAGCCCCGCCCGCCGCCTTTAGCAGTACCTGGCCCCCAGGAGCGGGACCGGGTGACCAGAGAGGGGACGCCGCCTCCAGAGACCGGTGAGTGGGGCCGGGGTTCCTGTCCAAGGAGGGGGGCGTCGGGGCACATTGCCGGTGCCCGCCCCCTCCCAGTCGTACCCTTCTCACTTTTTGGCACACCCTGCTGGCATTGGTGAACGTTCTTGGGCCCATCTGCTTGAAGGTACGAGTCGCACAGGCTTAGTATGACTCGTACCCCTTCCCTTGTCTGGACCGGCTGAGGTGTACGCATCTCACGCCAGATGCGTGAGATTTGGTAGGGTCCATTGCCGGTAATCGTACGGAGCGCACGGGAGCGTTCCAGAGGGCCCAGACTTCGAAAATACAGTACCTGGGCCCTAAAGATCAGATCAGAGAAGGGGTCATTGCCTTTTTGAGTCCCCAGGAGGGGGACTCCAGCAAAGAGGCTCACAGTTGTTTTCAGAGCCCTGAGAGGCTCAAAATCGCCACAGTTGTTGTATATTTCAAGAGGCATTTATTGATTTCGAGTCCCCAGAGGGGGGACTCCAACATTTGTGCCACATTTCTCTTGAGTGCCCCATTGTTGGTTAGAGCCACGAGGCTCTTGGGGGACATAAGGGCTTTGTGCAGAGCCTGAGAGGCTCCAACGTTGTCCCACCATCATTGCTTCACAGCTGCCCAGCACTTCGTGTATTTAACAACAAGGGGTGGTGATGGACAGAGTTTCTGAATTAAGCAGAATACTCTCACCCAGTCAAGAGATCAGGGCTAGATCCAACACCGTTTTTTAGCTCACTGCACCATCCCAGGTCAGAACCTGGCTATATGCAAATTAGTCTGTTCCTGTCCCAGTGCATGATGGGAACAGGGCAAACCAAACTACCAACCAATTCTTACACTGGGAAGGAAACAAGCTTCCGGGGACCGGTTTCTGGCATTTCAGCCGTCGTCGGCCCGGCTTGCTTGAATCCTGATGGTGCAATGAGCAAGGGACTCACATCTGAGTATACCCTTCCACGCTTAGGGTGGACAAAATATTTAACAACAAGGGGTGGTGATGGACAGAGTTTCTGAATTAAGCAGAATACTCTCACCCAGTCAAGAGATCAGGGCTAGATCCAACACCGTTTTTTAGCTCACTGCACCATCCCAGGTCAGAACCTGGCTATATGCAAATTAGTCTGTTCCTGTCCCAGTGCATGATGGGAACAGGGCAAACCAAACTATCAAGCCAATTCTTACACTGGGAAGGAAACAAGCTTCCGGGGACCGGTTTCTGGCATTTCAGCCGTCGTCGGCCCGGCTTGCTTGAATCCTGATGGTGCAATGAGCAAGGGACTCACATCTGAGTATACCCTTCCACGCTTAGGGTGGACAAAATATTTAACAACAAGGGGTGGTGATGGACAGAGTTTCTGAATTAAGCAGAATACTCTCACCCAGTCAAGAGATCAGGGCTAGATCCAACACCGTTTTTTCGCTCACTGCACCATCCCAGGTCAGAACCTGGCTATATGCAAATTAGTCTGTTCCTGTCCCAGTGCATGATGGGAACAGGGCAAACCAAACTATCAAGCCAATTCTTAGACTGGGAAGGAAACAAGCTTCCGGGGACCGGTTTCTGGCATTTCAGCCGTCGTCGGCCCGGCTTGCTCGAATCCTGATGGTGCAATGAGCAAGGGACTTACATCTGAGTATACCCTTCCACGCTTAGGGTGGACAAAATATTTAACAACAAGGGGTGGTGATGGACAGAGTTTCTGAATTAAGCAGAATACTCTCACCCAGTCAAGAGATCAGGGCTAGATCCAACACCGTTTTTGAGCTCACTGCACCATCCCTGGTCAGAACCTGGCTATATGCAAATTAGTCTGTTCCTGTCCCAGTGCATGATGGGAACAGGGCAAACCAAACTACCAAGCCAATTCTTACACTGGGAAGGAAACAAGCTTCCGGGGACCGGTTTCTGGCATTTCAGCCGTCGTCGGCCCGGCTTGCTTGAATCCTGATGGTGCAATGAGCAAGGGACTCACATCTGAGTATACCCTTCCACGCTTAGGGTGGACAAAATATTTAACAACAAGGGGTGGTGATGGACACTTCGTGAGCAGCTGCCACGTTTAGGCCCCCTGACTTTGGACACAGGGCGTCCTAGCCCCAGAGAGGCCAGTTGGCCTAGGGACAGTCACAGGTGGTGACTTATGTGAGTTTAGCGCAATAGTTCTTTAATACACTGCTGAATGTGTTGTTTAATGCATCATGTGTTTTCCTTCTTTGATACACCTCTGAATGTTTGTAGGCATCATGTGTTTTTCTCCCCTGCACCTCTGAATGTGTAGGTTATGCATCATGTGCCTTGTTCCTTACACCTCTGAATGTATGTCATGCATCATGTGTTATGTGCTTATACCCCTACAGGTATTGTGATACTTAGGTGGTTGTTCTCCTAGCACAGGTGGTGCTAGTGAGGTCATGGTTACCAGTAGTTACTGGTTGTGTGCTCTATTTTTATATTTTGTGCTACAGTGATTTATACTCTAACTTCTAAGTGCTATTTCTAAAAGTGATACTTCTAAAAAGTGCTGATTCCTGACAGTGGTCCAGGTGGCCCTGTCTTGTACATAATCCCCTGTAAATTCTGCCCATGCCTGTTGGCACATTGTAAAGTGTGTGTTCTATCTAATGTGTTTTGGTGTAATACAAAGGATATTTTTATATATAACCTTGTGTGGAGTTTCCTTTGTGGTGGGTCTTGGGTGTTGTTGCTGGGGTGCGTGCGCAAATACTTAACTCACATCGCCTCCAAGTTTAGCCTTGCTGCTCGCGCCACGTTACCTAAAGGGTGAGCAGGGGTTATCTTGGCGTGTAACTCCCTTGCCCTTACTTAGGAGTGGTGGTCTCTACTGACTTTGGCGCAAGCCCTGGCCAGCCAGGGATCCCATTTCTAACAACCCATGTGCAGTGATTAGTGTGCGCTACATAGTGAAAGCAGACCGTAGCGCAGCCACAATCTAGTTTGGTAAGATTCTATTTTTGTTCTCCGCTTTCCTGAAGCTTGTTTGAACACTGTCAGTTTTGACCATGAGTGATGCCGGAAGCACTCCCCTTGTTGTTGTGGAAGGATTTGATAGAGCAAAGATAAACGACTACAAGTTACAGGAGCTGAAATCCTTTTGCAAGCAGTTTAAAGTCCCTACCACAGGCCTCAAGATTAAGGAAGACTTCTTTAAAGCATTGAAGGCCTGGTTAGAGGCCAGAGATCCCACTGATCCAGTGGTGGTACCGCCAGTGGAAGGGGAGGAGGAGGTGCCAGTGAATGGGCCCGTGTCTCCTCCCGGTAGCAGTGTGTCCTCCAAGGGTCTTTCTCCTGAAGAAAGAGAAGAAAGGGCGATGGAGCGAGCATACAACATGGAAATGGCAAAACTTAAGATAAATGGGCAATTGAAGATAGAAAATGCAAGAGGTAGGAGAGAAGCTGATATGGGGATCAAAAGGTTGGAGTTTGAAAGAGAAAAGTTAGCTTTGGAGCATGACACAAGGTTGAGGGAGATAGAGCTCCAAGCTAAAAGTTTAGAATTGAATCCCTCTGGTGGCAGCATCCCATCTGTGCCTGCAGAAAGTAGGTTTTATTTTCCCAAAGATGTGATCAAAGATTATCACAAGAATGAAGATATTGGCCAATGGTTTAAAGCATATGAGTTAGCATTGTTGGCCCACTGGGTCCCTGAGAAGGACTGGGGAGCGGGGTAGTGCGGTCGCTTTGTGAATGAGGGGAGAGATACCCTGTTAGATATTCCTGTGGAGGATAGGATGTCGTATGCTCATATTAAAGATGCTTTAATGTTGAGGTATGGCCTAACCCCAGAAAAGTACAGACAAGCTTTTAGAGAATGTAAGAAATTGCCTGGTATGACGTGGATTGAATATGTGTCATTTTTTTTGCAGAGCCATGGATGGTTGGGTAAAGGGCAGCAAAGTGGAATGGTATGAAGCTCTTTATGATTTGTTTGCTTGGGAGCATTTGTCTAATAACTGTTTTCCAGAGCTGTGCCAGCACCTTATTGATAGCAAGATATCTAACCCTAGAAAACTTGCTGAGGAGGCGGACCGCTGGGTCAGTACCAGGGTCCACAAGGGTCCAGTGGGAGACTCAGCCAATGGTGGGCAGGGTCCCCAGCAGAAGAGTGGGGGGGACATGGGTAAACAGAGGGAGTTCCAGAAAGGGCCCCAAAGTAATCCCCAAGGGAACCATGGGAAGGGTTCCCAGCCTCCCCCTGTGAAGAAGCCAGGGGCCCCGACAGGTAAACCTGTTCATAGGGGCCCAATGACCTGCTATGTTTGTAAGCAGGTAGGACATCATTTTTATGATCCCCAGTGTCCCATGAGGGA
The DNA here is from genome assembly GCF_964263255.1 of Lissotriton vulgaris. NCBI lineage: Eukaryota > Metazoa > Chordata > Amphibia > Caudata > Salamandridae > Lissotriton > Lissotriton vulgaris. The sequence continues at coordinate 134,405,586 of NC_141695.1, forward strand.
CTCTAATGCACCACCATGTGCACCCCCCGTCAGTTGGCGAGTGTAGCCCTGGGAGGGGAGGAGATGGTTGCCCCTGGTGGGAGGGGTCCCGCAGATATGTCCCTGGTCTCTTTAGGAGACATGGAAATGGTCCCTCCACCCCCTCTGCCTAGTAACACTCATAAATATAGGAAGTGTGTGACCATTAATGGCCATAGAGTGGAAGCTCTCAGAGACACCGGAGCGAGTGTGACAGCTGTCAAGTGTCACTTGGTGTCCAGAGAGCAGGTGGTTCCCCACGCATTCTACCCTGTGATAGCTGTTGACAACTCCCAGAAAGAGTGTGAGGTAGCTCAGGTTTCCTTTTAATGGGGGGGAGTTTCAGGTACTCTTCAGGTTGCTGTGAGGCCCGCCATGCCTGTTGATTGTCTCCTGGGCAATGATTTGGAAGACTCCCCTTGGGCTAAGGTGGAGCGAGAGACACATTTGAAAATGTTGGGTGTGCCAGAGTGGGTGTGTGCAACCACTCGTTCGATGACAGCAAGTAAGGGTGTTGATGGGGTCCCGGAGCCTGAAAGTATGGCCCAGGACCCAGCTGTGAAGAGAAGAGGCAGGAGGCGCGGGAAACCGGCCCCCATAGTTCCCGTGGTCCAGGAGGAGGCAGACCCTGAGGGGGATGCCCTGGAGCCCACAGGGTAACAAGTTGCTGAACTGGGAGACCTGCCCGAGCTGACCCACTGGCAGCAGGATGGTGGTCCCTCCAGGGAAGAATTTAGTGCAGAACAGAAAGTGTGCCCTTCTCTTGTGGGTATGAGGCAGCAGGCCTCAGCCCAAACCGCAGGTGATCAGTCAGGGACACATTTTGTCTAATGGGAGAACGACCTCCTGTATAGCGAGCCTAAGGCTGCTGAGCCTGGGTCAGCCCGTGTGCTGGTGGTACCCCAGCGCTTCAGAGCCTTCCTACTGGGTTTGGCTCATGACGTTCCGTTAGCTGGACATCTGGGGCAGGACAAGACCTATGACAGGCTTGTCACCCATTTTTATTGAGAAGGGATGTAGACATCCATTGTAAAACCTGTCACACTTGCCAGGCAAGTGGGAAAAGCGGAAGGAAACAGAAGGCTCCCCTCCAACCTTTTCCGGTTGTCAGTACCCCCTTTGACCGGGTGGGGATTGACATTGTTGGGCCCCTGGACCCCAAGACAGCCCTGGGCAACAGGTTCATCCTGGTCTTGGTGGACCATGCCACACGGTACCCGGAAGCCATCCCTCTCCGAACAGTGACGGCCCCCGTGGTGGGACGGGCACTGATGGGTGTTTTCTCCCGCATGGGGTTCCCCAGAGAGGTGGTGTCAGACTGGAGCAACAACTTCATTTCCAATTATATGAAGTCTCCGTGGAAGGAGTGTGGGGTAACCTACAAGTTCACCACTCCTTACCACCCTCAAGGTAATGGGCTGGTTGAGAGATTCAACCGAACCCTTAAAGGCATGATCATGGGTATTGAAGAACCAATGAGGCGTAAATGGGACGTCCTCTTGCCATGCCTGCTGTTTTCTTACCGTGAGGTGCCACAGAAGTCTCTAGGGTTCAGCCCCTTTGAGCTTTTGTATGGTCACCCAGTAAGAGGACCTTTGAGTCTGGTCACAGAAGGCTGGGAGCAATCTCCCAGGAAACCTCCCAGGATGTATACAGTTACATGCTGGCCTTTAGGAACCAGACTCGGCGCTTCAGAGATCTTGCTCAGGCAAATCTGGAGGCCAGCCAGGAAGAGATGAAGCGGTGGTATGACCGGAATGCCACTCTGGTTGAACTTCAGCCTGGTCAAGAAGTTTGGGTCATGTCCCCTGTGGAACCTTGTGCGCTCAAGGACAAGTGGACTGGACCGTTTAAGTTTGTGGAGAAGAAGAGCGATGTCACCTACTTGGTGGACTTGAAATCTCCCAGGAACCCCTTGAGGGTCCTGCATGTCAACCGTTTAAAGCCCCACTTAGAAAGGTCCGAAGTGGGCATGCTCCTAGCTACTGATGCTGGAATGGAGGAGGGGAGTGAGCCTCTTCCTGACCTCCTGTGTGCTAAAGAGCAAGACGGGTCAGTGGATGGTGTGGTCCTCTCTGACACACTGACCCTTGAGCAGAAACAGGATTGTCGCCAACTGTTGGGACAATTCCCTGATCTGTTCTCCTTGATTCCTGGTGTCACTCACTGGTGTGTCCATGACGTGGACACCGGGGACAGCACTCCTGTGAAGCACAAGGCTTACAGGGTGACTGACAAGGTCAGAGCATACATTAAGGAGGAGGTCTCCAAAATGTTTGCCCTAGGGGTGGTTGAGTCCTCTAGCAGTCCTTGGGCCAGCCCATTGGTCTTGGTCCCGAAGGCTGCAGCGCCTGGTGCTTCACCAGAACTTCGGTTCTGTGTGGATTACCGAGGACTCAATTCAGTCACCAAGACTGACGCGCACCCCATCCCTAGAGCTGATGAGCTCATAGATCGGTTGGGGGCTGCCCGGTACCTTAGTACGTTTGATCTAACGTCTGGGTACTGGCAGATCGCCTTAACTGATGGGGCAAAAGAGAGATCAGCATTCTCCACACTAGATGGGCTCTACCCGTTCTGGGTTATGCCCTTTGGGATGAAGAATGCCCCTGCCACCTTCCAGAGGTTGGTCAACCAGGTATTGGCTGGACTGGAGGACTTCAGTGCTGCCTACCTGGACGACATCGCAGTGTTCAGCGCCAGCTGGGAGGAACACTTGCGCCACCTCCAGGAAGTGTTGTTGGCCCTGCGCAGAGCAGGCCTCACAATCAAAGCCAGTAAGTGCCAAATTGGGCAGGGTTCAGTGGTGTATTAGGGGCACCAAGTAGGGAGCAGCAAGGTGGCCCCCCTGCAACCCAAGATACATACCATCCTGGCTTGGGCACCGCCTAAAACCCAAACTCAGGTGAGAGCCTTCCTAGGTCTCACGGGTTACTACAGGAGGTTTGTCAAGGATTATGGTAACATTGTGCACCCCTTGACTTCGCTGACTTCCAGGAAGCAGCCACAAAATGTGCTCTGGACTGACGCCTGTCAGACGGCCTTTGACACCCTGAAAACTGCAATGTGTACAGCACCTGTACTCCAGGCACCCGACTTTTCTAAAGAATTTGTTGTCCAGACGGACGCTTCAGAGCATGGCGTGGGGGCTGTTCTAGCTCAGGTGAATGAAGAGAGCCGAGACTTACCTGTAGCCTTCATCAGTAGTAGGTTACTTCCCAGGGAACAGAGGTGGAGTGCGATAGAGTGAGAAGCATTTGCTGTGGTCTGGGCGCTGAAGAAGCTAAGACCCTACCTGTTTGGGACTCCTTTCCGGGTTCAGACTAGGGGTGGGCGGCCAGCTACGCTCCGTGCACGGAGTGTGCGTAGTGCCGCCTACTCCGCATTTTGCGGAGCTGGCGGAGCCAGGCGGCACTACGCACGCTCCGCAGACGGAGCGTAGCTGGCCGCCACCCGCCTCCCTCCCGCCCTCCCTAAATACTTTAAAATAAAGGAATGCAATAATTTAAAAAGCACTTACCTTGCCGCCGCTGCCCGCCGCGTCCCCGGGGCTCGTTATCTTCCGTCTTTCGTCTTCTTCAGTAATGCGCATGCGCGGGCGGCCTCGCATGCGCATTTTCACGAGAAAATGCGCATGCGCGGCCGCCCGCGCATGCGCATTACTGAAGAAGACGGAAGATAGCGAGCCCCGGGGACGAGGCGGGCAGCGGCGGCAAGGTAAGTGCTTTTTAAATTATTGCATTCCTTTATTTTAAAGTATTTAGGGAGGGCGGGAGGGAGGCGGGTGGCGGGGCTGGCGGCCAGTGGTTTTGCGGAGTGGGGCTACGCGGAGTGCGGAGGTGGACGTAGTTTCTCGCCCACTTCGCGTAGCTCCGCAAAGCCCCACTCCGCCAACTCCGCCCAGGGCTAGTTCAGACAGACCACAGGCCCCTCAGATGGTTGATGCAGATGAGGGGTGAGAATCCAAAGCTGTTGAGGTGGTCCATTTCCCTACAGGGGATGGACTTTACGGTGGAACACCGCCCTGGTACAGATCACGCCAATGCTGATGGTCTGTCCAGATTATTCCGCCTTAGTGATGAGGACTCCCTAGGTCAAGGGTAGTTCTCCCCACATTTCAGCTGGAGGGGACACGTGTTAGACCTGACATCATTGGCCTGAGTCTCTTCTCCATTTTTTTCTGTTTGCCTCCTCTGTTTATGATGTTTTTACTGGTATATTGCTTTGGGCACTGTGCCACTGCTGATAAGTGCCACAGTGCAAGTGCTCCCTATGTAAAATTACTGTATTAATTGAATTCCATGTTTGGCATATTTGGTTTACTGTCAGTCCCTAGTCCAGTGCACCAGGAGTGCCAGGGCTTGTAAATACAAATGCTGCTCGTGGGCTTGCAGCACATGTTGTGCCACCCACAAGAGCGGCCTAGTAAAAGTATGTCTGAAGGTCTGCCATTGCTAGACCTACGTGCAGTCTGGTACTGTCACGCTGACTGCGCAAGTACACCTACTTGCCAGTCCCTAAACCTTCCCTTACCTTCATGTTAGTCACCCCTATGGTAGGCCCACGGGCAGGGTGCATTGTAAGCATGAGGTAGGACAAGCCTGACGAAGTTGGCATGTCCTAATAGTGAATTACAGCAATATTCGTTTTTCACTATTGTGAGGTTACCAGCTCTCCATTAGTTAGAATGGGCTGCCAGAATTATTAATGCTATAATCCTAGCTGGCTCGGGGGGCATGGTTCAGTGTCGAGTTTGGTATCCCTGAACTCGGGGTTTAATAACGCATCCGTTTGTGTGGATGGTTTTTGGACTCTGGGTTTGAAAATAGCACTTTTAAAAAGTGGCTATTTTCTTGTCTAACTATTTCTGGTTTCTCCTGGTTTGGTGTGTGTGTGACAGGGGCTGGATGGCTCCAGAGTTCTGAATGAGTCAGTGTGGGGTGAGTGGTGCATTTGCATTGAGAGTAGGGGGAGAGTAGTTCCTGATAGCCTGCCCTGCCTGATACAATGCTGGCTCCACCTCCTGCCGGGCGACTGATAGCTCTGATCCTGCCAGTGACAATACTGGCTCCACCTCCTGCTGGGCGTCTGAGGACCCAGCCCTGCACAGTGAATAGGCCAGGTGCCTCTGCCTGGCTACACCCACAACAAACCCAGGATGAGGGGAATTCCCCTGCATGGACAAAGGTATCAAAGCCAAAAAGGGGTATAAGAGAAGGACCCCTGAACCAAGAATTTAGATCACTTCTGACAAGGAACCCTGAACCAAGGACAAGAAGCCTGCTGATCCAAGGACTTGCCTACCCCTTCTGCCAGAGTGCTGTTTGCTGGGGGGAATCCTGAAGTTGCTTCTTTATTTTTGCCAAGGAACCAGGAGAGAGGAACTGAGTGTGTACTCCCAAACTTTGCTAAAGAAAATCTCCACGGGCTGGAAGAGTGCCAGCCTCCTGTTGAAGTCACAGGGCTAAAGGACTTCATTTATCTGCTAAAAGTGCTTGTTGCTGGAACCTGAGAATTCAGCACCTCTGAAAGAAACTAGCAATCTCGACGCCGACGGACACCGCCGAATCCAGCTCGACATCGTGAGTAACGGCTCCAGTGTCCCGCTTCCTCGACGCCGGCCGCTGGGCCCGATCGACGCCAGTAGCGATGCCAGTGAGTAGTGAGTTCGGCTCCAGCTCCAAGTGACCCTGTGTCTGCTTCGCCGCTGATCACATCGACTCCGAGCCCTCTCGACGCCGTGAGCGCTGCTCACTCTTGCAACATCATCATCGACATCGACAACGACGCTGTATCCTGCTTCGCCTCATGAGCGCTGCTCCTGCCTGACATCTGTCGACGCCGCTGCAGGTCACCCAGACTCCGGGGCTCAATTGACGCCGAACATCTCGACGCCGCTGATCATCGTGTGCTTCGCTTTTCCAAGGTACTGTGTTGTGGGGGTCTGTGCGACACCGGGCTCGACGTAGCGCTCCTCGCGGTCGACGCCAAACCTTTGGATTAACTTTGCCTCGACGTCGTGTGACTCCCGTGTGGGTTACATTGTTGCCAAGAACTGTGATTTAAAGAAGAAGAGTTGCTTTTGTTACTAAAGACTTTGTGCTAAGAAGAAACTACACTTGAACTACTATTGTTACTTCCAAGAGTATTTATTAAGATTGTGGTATATTTTTGGCGTTATTTGGTCTTGTGCTAAGCCTTATATAAAAATCCTTATTTTTATAATACTACTGTGTCGTGTCCATTTGTAGTGTATTCACTTTATTACTGAATGCTTAACGCACTGCCTCTGAGATAAGCCTGTCTGCTTTGTCAAGCTACTAAGGGGGTGAGCAGGGGTTATCTAAGTGTGTGATCCCCTTGCCCTGACTAGAGGAGGTGAGTCCCTATTTGTCAGAAGTGTATACCTCTGCCAACTAGAGACAGCCAAGTCTAACAGTGCACACCTTACTTGCCACAATTAGCAGATGGGATGTAGGATTTAGCCTTGCTTCAATAGCCTCTGCACCATATGACAAACCAGACTCCAGATGGAATAGGAACCGGAGGATTGGACTGAATTCTTGGAGGATCCTAATTGCGGTGCCTGAGAGGCACAATTGAGGTTTTGCCTTTTTAAATCACTGCATGACTGGCACTAGACTCCCGTGAAGGTTCGATGAGTGGGCCTGATACCTGACATAAACTGTTGGTGCTGCTCACATGACCACAGTGACCTGCTGCACGTCCTCTGTGACTTCCCCTTGCTAAATCCTTTCTGTGAGACGAGTGGCATTACGGTGAGTGAGATTCTTCCAGTCATGACTCCTCTGTCTCACCCCCTGATCCATCTACATGACCTTGTGGGCTCTGCGAACCTCTTCCATCTACAGAGCTGTGTCTGCAAACGTCACTCGCCATGGCTAAGATGTGCATTCTTTGCCACTGGCATTCCCCAACCCCTCCTTCCCATGAAGAATGGTTCTCGTTGATGTGCCAGAAGGCCTCCTATGAGGTCATCTACAACTTCCAGGCCGGGATATGGGCCTTTCTTCACATCTCAGCACCCTTCCTCCAGGACACCACCCAATAGTGCTTAAATACATGTACACTCATCCCTAACAGGTTGGCTGGTAAATTGAACCACACTGACATCGCTTGATACCTGGTCATGGCCAAAGGAGATCCTTGCCTATTTTACTTGCTCCTTCTTTCCCTCTTGTTTCTGATTTCTCCAATTCTCTCTTCCTTCTTATTTCAGTCTGTTCCACTTATCCCATTGATTCTTTTGTATGCAATTGTGGATCCACAAGCCCTCCTTAACGTTGCTCTTGCTTGCCCTTTAAGGGTCCCTGTCCCATGGGAACTCAGCATTTCATATTGGCAGTATTTTGTTTCATTTTGTATTATATTATTTAGTGCTGTACTTTCGTCTCACACAAATGGCATCTCATGCTTCCTTTCCCCTACCCTTTTTATGCTTTTTTACTCTGATTTCTCAATAAAGAATGCGAAACAAAAACGATCCCCCTACAGGTCAGATATTGTTGCCTCTCCTTGCTTTGCTTCCTTTCTGACTTCAGTCAATATGACTGTTCATCCAATCACCCCTCCCTATTATTCATGGTTGAAGAGTTCTAATATGATGGAGGCTTCAACCACATGAAGGGCCTAAGACCTTTTGTCTGTCCATGGTATACTGACATAATATCGAGTACAAAAATATCGAGGTAGTGAAATATCGAGTTGTAAATATCGAGTAGACAGAATATCGATAAGACAAAATATAGACTACAAAAATATCGAATAGAAGGACAATATTATCGAATCAAAAATATAGAATGGACAGAATATCGAATGGACAGAATATAGACAACAGAAATATCGAGGGACAGAATATAGACGGGACAGAATATAGACAACAAAAATATCGAATTTTAGGTGTAACTATGTCAATTTATGGTATTTAATTTTTGCGTAATATAATTCTGGAGCGGGTTGTGGGTTTATAGGGGAATAGGGTGGGAAGTAATTTAATTATAATCAATTAAATATTTTTATTTATTGGTATTTATGTACATTAATTGTTAATTAATTATTAATTGGCAATTAATTAAAATATAATTGGTAATTAATTTTTATTAATTGGTTAATTGATAATTATGTGAATTTTATTTATTTATTTTATGGAGCGGGTTGTGGGTTTATAGGGGAATAGGGTTGGAAGTAATTTAATCATAATTAATTAAATATTTTAATTTATTGGTATTTATGTACAATTAATTGTTAATTAATTATTAATTGGCAAATAATTAAAATATAATTGGTCATTAATTTTTATTAATTGATTAATTGATAATTATGAGAATTGTATTTATTTATTTTCTGGAGCGGGTTGTGGGTTTATAGGGGAATAGGGTAGGAAGTAATTTAATTATAACTAGTTAAATATTTTCATGTATCGGTGTTTATGTACAATTAATTGTTAATTAATTATTAATTAGCAATTATTAAAATATAATTGGTAATTCATTTTTAATAATTGATTAATTTATAATTATGTGAATTTTATTTATTTATTTTCTGGAGGGTGTTGTGGGTTTATAGGGGAATAGGGTGGGAAGTAATTTAATTATAATTAATTAAATATTTTAATTTATTGGTATTTATGTACAATTTTTTGTTAATTAATTATTAATTGGCAATTACTTAAAATATATTTGGTAATTAATTTTTATTAATTGATTAATTGATAATTATGTGAATTTTTTTTATTTATGTTCTGGAGCGGGTTGTGGGTTTTTAGGGTAATAGGGTGGGAAGTAATTTAATTATAATTAATTACATATTTTAAATTATTGGTATTTATGTACAATTAATTGTTCATTCATTATTGATTGGAAATTATTTAAAATATAATTGGTAATTAATTTTTATTAATTGATAATTATGTTAATTTTATTCATTTATTTTCTGGACTGGGTTGTGGGTTAATAGGGAAATAGGGTGGGAAGTAATCCAATTATAAATAATTTCTACGCTATCCAACGCTTTCCCTACTGTTGCACTCTTTGGAGTGGGAATAGTAATTTTTACCCCTACGCTATCCAACGTTTTCCCTACTGTTGTGCTCTTTGGAGTTGGAATCGTAATTTTTATCTCTACGCTATCCAATGTTTTTCCTACTGTTGCACTCACTGGAGTGGTTATATTAAATGTAACCCTCTTGCTGTCCTACGGTAAAAATATTGTATATGTTTTGTTAATAATATGTGTGTATATATATATATATATATATATATAAATATATATGTATATTTTTTTGGTGGTATTTTAAAGTTACATTAACTATTTATTAATTTTAGATTCATTTAATTATTTTAATTATGTTTAAATTAATTATGTTTATTATTATATTACTTTTAAATTAATTTTAAGACATTTAAAAAATTCGATATAATGACAGTCTATATTTTTTAGATTCGCTATTTTGTAGATAGGCAGTCGATATTCTGGCATTCTATATTTTTACCTCGATATTTTTGTAGTTCGAAATTTTGTCTGTCGATATTATGTCACTGATCCCTGTCCATACACACATTTAAGCTTCAGTTTCTCTCAGCTGTTAGTTGTTAATGTGGCATAGTGTAAGGTGGTTTTGTGGAGCGCTGCTTGTCACCTGTGAGGGCGAAGAAGGAGGGCGGTGGCAGTGTTCTCCTGACTCGTTTGTACGGCCGAACAGGTTCCCAGTGTTATTATTTTTAGCGCTTTGTTTAAAAAAAACATTTCTTTGGTATTTTAACTCTCGGGGTTGAGGAACCTGGAAACTGCTCATGGGGACGCTGGGAAGGATTAGGGGGTTACTGTGATCACTGACCCTAGCGCGGAGGCCTGGCTCGGTGCTGTGTCCTTCCTGCCCTGGTCTGACACGGTAGCTAGTACCTTTGCGCAGAGGGCGGGGTAGGGAGAGCCAGGCACTTCCGCCTACTATGGTTAGCGCTTCAGTCGCAGGTGATATCCGGCATAAAGGTCGATTGAGCTGGCGGCGGCACTGCAAAGAAGGAGGGCGGTGGCAAGGTCCTCTGACTCGTTTGTATGGCTGCACAGGTTCCCAGTGTTATTATTTTTAGCGCTTTGTTTTAAAAACCATTTCTTTGGCATTTTATCTCTCGGGTGGAGGAGCCTAAAAACTGCTCATGGGGATGCTGGGAAGGATTAGGAGGGTTACTGTGATTACTCACCCTAGGGCATAGGCCTGAGCTCAGTGTTGTGTCCTTTCTGCCCTGGTCCGACGTGGTAGCCAGTACCGTTGCACGGAGGGCGGGGTAGGGAGAGCCAGGCACTTTCACCTACTGCGGTTAGTGCTCTTGTCGCAGGCGAGATCCGGTATAAAGCTCACATGCCCCAGCGTCTCCGCAGCGGATGGGCGCAGCGGGCACGCCGCTGGTGCACCGAAGGCCCGCCAAAGGCAAGACCGTCTGCGCCCATCCGCGGCCAGCCGGGGCACGGGGCCAAAACCCATGCATGGTTTGAGGTAGGGAAGCAGTATGCTTGACAGGAACTACTTGCTCTACATTCTAGAGTGGAGGACAACTGTAAACACAGTTTGAACCCAGAGAAACTCGAGAAGAACAACATGAGATGCAGGCATTTTCCCTTTACTGTTAACACCCAATTGAAGATCTGGGACCTTGGGCAGTCACTTAGGTGTGCCCTGATCAATTGTAGATCGCTAAGGAAGCACAGAGCTGAGATACATGACTATCTTGTGGATAGTCAGGTAGAAGTACTCGTCCTTACAGAGATATGGCTTGACAAGGAGTCGGGCCCGGAAATTTTAGAGGCAATCCCCTGTGGCTATGGAATCTGTAGAATAGACAGACCTACGGGAAGGGGGATCACCATAATTCACAAACACAACATACAGTTCACTTTAGAGCCGGCTGATATAGTAGACAGTGAAGCAGGTTTTTTCTCTATCACTGTCTCTAATAATTATGTTATAAAGGTATTTTTAGTTTATAGACCCCCTGGAGTCTCAATGCAATTTGCGGCAAGTCTTATTGAAAGTTTAATGCAGCCTGCCCTCAGATATGAGAAGCTACTTCTGCTGGGGGACCTGAATCTGTATTTGGACAATCTCTCCAATGTAGGGGCCCAGGAGATCCGAAAAGAGTTAGCAGCTCTGCAGATGCGGTTAATATCTGAGCTCCCTACTCATCAGTTGGGCCATTTACTTGAACCAATCTTTGCTAACTGGGAGACTCTAGAAATTTAACCCCCGGTACTTGTCATATGGTCCGACCACTTCCTGATCCCCTTTAGGGTAATGGGGACAGCAGATAAAATACGGGTGAAGGTGGGAGTTAAGGGGAGGCAGAGGAGTTGGGCAGGCTTCTCTTCTGAGAGTTTTTATATGGCCCTGGTGCGCGGGGGTCCTCTGGGTGGGTTGGAAATAGAATCAGCCTGTGAGGCCCTAGATAGGCGCATTCTGGAGGCACTCGATAACACGGCACCCTGGTCTAGTAAAGTCCAGAGAGACAGATAAAATCTGTCCCATGGTTTGGTATGGAGTTGAGGTAGGCAAAGACAGCATGTAAGCGCCTTGAGAGACGCTGGAGAAAAGGTTGTCTGTTAATACACAAGACTGAATATAAAGCCAGCCTCAAGAGATATCACGCCCTAATTAGGAAAACACGGTAATCCTATTACACAGAGAGGATAGAGAAGGCGAGCAGCTCAGTCAAGGAGCTGTTCTCAGTCTACAAAGAAATATCTTCTTTATCTAGCATAGAGGCACCTGCGATAGGATTAGTGAAATCCTGCAACCAGGTGGCAGAGTTATTTGCTAATAATGTGGGGATGATCTATTCCACCTTCCCTGTGGAAGCCAGGGATGGGCATAGGATAGATGGGAAACCCAGTGGCATAACTGGTACAGACTGTCTGGTGGCCTTCAGGGTCCCTGCTTCGGATACGCTGAGCAAGATAGCGACTAGTATCAACTCTGGCAAGCCTAAAGACCCTGCGCCAGTTAAAGTTTTAAGAGGTAGTACTGAGACTTTAGAGCCATATATCAGACACCTGCCAGAACTCTCTTTTAGCTCAGGTAGGGTGCTGAAAACATGGAAGGAGGCAGTGGTGCTCCCTTTGAAAAAAAGCCGAACATCAGTATGGAGCAGTCTAAACAACCTGCGCCCTATCTCGCTTTTACCCTACTTCGCCAAGATTGCAGAGAAGGTTGTTAATCAACAACTGACAGCCATTATTGACAACTCATAAGTTGCTCCATCCCACGCAATCTGTCTTCCGTGCACTCCACTCGATGGAGTCAGCTCTGCTCTTCTTCACGGAGACCCTACGCAGACACATGGATGAGGGTCAAACGGCGGCACTAATTTTACTTGACTTAAGTGCTGCATTTGACACTGTAGCGCATAACACTCTGCTGCAGTGTCTAAAAAGGAGAGGGGCGGCTGGTAAAGCGCAGGAATGGCTGGAATCCTTTCTTTATGATCGTAGTTTCCAACTAGCACAGGGACCATATAGGTCAAAAATTATAGGCATGAAGCAAGGGGTCTCTCAAGGGTCCAGCCTCAGCCCGACCCTTTTTAATCTTTATGTGGTGCCAGTGATTACCGATGAATATGGGGTGGAAGTTGTGTCATATGCAGAAGACACTCAGCTGGTCATGGCTTTGACACAGCCAGCTGCGAGTGCAGCAGTAATTTTACTTCTTGTTTACAAGAACTGGCTGTCTTGATGGCCAGCAACTGTCTCAGATTAAACAGTGATAAAACCGAGGTGCTGATTGTTGGGAAGGCGCCGTCAATATGGGCTTCAGCGTGGTGGCCTAAGACGCTTGGCCCTCTACCCTCACCCAGTGAACAAGTTAGGAATCTGGGGGTATGGCTTGACTCTAAAATCTTGTTTGAGTACCACACTAGATGAGTTGCAGGCATCTGTTTCGGCATCTTGCGGGGTCTCACAAAGACTCTGGATTTATTACCTACAACAGCTAGGAAGTCCTTAATCCATGCCTTGGTTACTTCGAGCCTGGACTATGGTAATGCCCTCTATCTGGGAGCAAATGCGAGGTGCATCCAGAGGCTTCAACGCATACAGAATATGGCAGCTCCTCTGGTGCTGTTGCTGCCAAAGAGAGCTCCTTCCAAGAAAGCTCTGTAGACAGTACACTGGCTGCCAGTTAAAGAACGAGTGCAGTTCAAATCCCTATGTGTGAGTCATCGAATCATACGAGGGAAAGGGCCCCGTTATCTCCAGAACCAGCTAACCCTATACAATCTGACCCGGCAACTGAGATCTAGCGGGGTGGGACAGGTTAAGGTCCCTAAGACCAGAAGAGCGAGAATGGGAGGGCGCTCGTTTTGATTTCTGGCAGCACAACAAAGGAATAGATTACCACTGTCGCTCCGGTAGGAAACCTCAGAGCTGGCTTTTCGTGAAGGTCTGAAAACCTACTTATTCCCTAGGGGGTAGGCCGCAGAGGTTGTGTTCTGGGGAATGGGATATATGATTGCAAGGAGGCTGTGTTAGGCTGGTACTAAAGCGCGGGAACACACTGGTCAGTGTAACCATGAGCTTTCTAAGGTCGGTTTACTTACTTACAGGTGTTAGCTGTATTTATGTGAAATACTAAGTGCAGAGACGACCTACAGCTACAACATCCCCAGCAGAATCCATGGGAGGAAAGCAGTGATCACAAGCACAGACAAATGCACTTATCTGTTGGCTGCTGCAGGGCCACTCAACAGCCTTCCCCCTTATTTTAAAGGGCCCTGCCCAGCAGCTTGGGTTTCTTTTATGTAGAGCCAGGTTGCCAGTGGTGGCGGCTGCCGAAATAAACTAGTAAGGTAATGCAGGGGGAGGCAGCGGGGGAATACTAATAATAGAATACACTTACCTCATGTTGCCGCTCCTAACACAAGCATGCTCGACAATAAATCAGGCTAAAGACACTATTGAGTATCTTGAAAGAATGGTCTCAAATAAAGTCTAAGACCGGAATAGGATACCTATCTGAACATGCACCAATTTGGGACCTACCTGGGCTAGCATCACAAGAAGTCAACATAGTCAAAAGAGTCCTGTCAGACGCAGGGATCACAAAGTGGGGAGATTTAATGTTGGAAAGATCAATCATTGACTGGGAAATTTTCAAGCAAAAAGTAACATCATCACTCTCCTGGATAGTATATCTACAAATAGGGAGCTGGTTTCGGACTCAAATTAAGAAAAAAGGAATGATGGGAGAGGAGAGTTCTTTAGAAAATATCCTAGTGGAAAAAAACTGCGGGGAAAAAGGAAGTTGCACTCTTCTATTGGCATATTATAGAGGATGGTGAGCGTGATTTTAACCTCCCGGAAAAACTTTGGGGTGTGGAGGGAGAACCAGATAGAGAGATTATTTGGGAGGAATCTTTCACCCTTCTTTACAAAATCATCAAGCCAGCATGGTTGAGACGCAACCATTTCTTCACACTTCCCAGAGCGTATTACTCCCCTAAAAGACTGTCGAAATTTCAAACAGGGAAGTGCTGCTGTAAATGCTCTCTACCAGCAGCTTCAGACCTTCACATGTTTTGTGAGTGCCCAAATATAGCCACTTTTTGGCATGAAGTCAGAACAACACTTGAATCTATTCTTGGTATCACGATTCCGTGCACATGGTCTTTAATAATTTTTGGACTAAACCACAATATTAAGGGATTAGAGAGAGATTTTCTGTTTTATGCCATCCTACTGGCAAGAAGAGAAATTTGTAAAAATTGGGTCAACATAAATCCCCCAACACATGCAGAGTGGCTGTCTTCACTTTATGCAACATCAAGGCTGGATCTATCGAGAACATGCAGCCCTAGATCGCTTAAATTTTGGGACTTTTTGATTGATTGGACGAGGGATAGTTAGACAACCCGGGTTTTTTTTTTTGGTTTTTTTTTCCCCGGGTCCGATGATTAGGCCTAAAATCTCTCTGTCCTATATGGTGGTATCGTATAGCTACGGGACATCTGGCCGAACTGGTCTGAAGGGAGTATGTCCGTCCAAGCTCTGTTGGTGACACTGAGGCTGACTCTCGGGGCACCTGGAGCTCAACATTGGGCTCCGAGGGGCTACCGGGGGGTCGGTCCTCGTGTCTGAGAGGACAAGAGCATTGTTGGATCGACTTTTTGGCTAATGAGGACAAAAAAAAAAGAAAAAAAAAAGAAAAAAGAAAAAAAAAACAGAAAAAAAAGCATGCTCGACAAAGAGGTATGAGGAAGTCCATGGGCTACTCACCCCCAATCCATAGATGCCAAGGTTTCAGAATACTATGAGTGATATTTTCATATTTTCAGTGTAATTATTAGTGGCATTTAAAAAAATATGAGTGACGCTATCACACGAGCAAAATCGAGCAATAAAGACAAGGGAAACATATAAATATCAGACGTTACACCCATTTGAGCAACAAGAAACTCTAACCCACGGGTATTTGCGCCGACTATATAATGCTTAAATAAATAAATAGTATATTAAAAATGCGGCAAAGCACCAGAAATAAAAGGGCAGTAACCCGGCACAGACTGCTTGACTGCAAGTCTCAGTAACAGATGGCAGGCACTGCAGCTGATCAGAACTGCCTGGCATTTTGTGTGTCAAATTAACAGGATGCCACTTTGGTTTGGGCCATACAACCATATCTCTGTGCTGAGCTCTCCCATATCTGCTTCTGGTATGTCTGCCGGCAGCCTTATAAATTCACCATGTGGCCCAAGACACAGTGCCTATGAGGGGCCACCCTTATCTCAAATGCAGAGAATGGAGAATCATGGCTGTACTAGCTTGGACCTACAGCTGTTTTTACCATGGCAAGGGGCTAGAGACACTGTGAGGTGCAGAAGTTTAGTATTGCGAGCATGGGAACCATGAGCCTGCAGTGGACTCTGCGTGGCAAGTTTAGGCTTAGTAGTGAGTAGTGTGATAGTATTAGATAATCAATTAATTCATAAGTTTAGGCTGAGTGCCGTGGCAGCACCCGCCTCCTTAGTCCAAGGATATCTTCGGCGGGTCTGCTGCTGTCCAGTGAGTGTTCTGCCTGACTCACCCTCATGCAGGACACCACTAACAACCCACCAAATCAGACACAGTCATTCGACGGGCCTCTGCATATTTCGGGCAACTCCTAGACCCTCACGCTGGCGGTCGCTTCACAACCTCCCTCCACGGTTAAACCACCAGGATGTATTTGATGTGCAAAGCCATCCTTCTGGCAGCCTGACACCCTCATAAATCCTAAAGACTCTGCCCGCTGAACCCCACAAAGGCAGCAGTTAGACCTTTCAGAAGCAACTGTGTTTAAGTTAGGGGCACAGTTCACAAGTAATTCATAGGTGACTATAAGACAACCTCCCCTCTTTCTTTCTTTGTCTTGTGTCCCTTGGCGGCCACTGTAATTGTGGGTCACTGCCTCAGTGACGTGAGGCTTGGCTATAATTGAATTCAGCGGGAGTCACATACGATATTTGACTGCACGCAGTGGCCCGGGCCAGTGCGAGAATATAGGCTGAGGCAGCACTGCCAGCGGAGCGCCATGATTGAAGCACCGGCTGCTTGACTAGTAACTGCTTGTTTACTCCCATAACAAACACCCTGCCTTCTGTAGCAGGACGCAACACCAACCCGTCGCGCCAGACTTTTAAGCTAAATCATCTTACTCTCTCTCGGACCCGCCCAGGCTGGGACGGTAATATCCATTGGGCCCTACAATTAACTCAGGCTGTCTCAGAGCAGCGCCACAATAAATAATCAGATATAATATAGCAGTGAGCTGGCTGCCAGGAGCCATAGCTCAGCTGCAAGCACCAAGCCGGCACGAGCAACGCGTGCACGGCATGGACGGCACGCTGCTAGCTGCCACACCATGATATTACAGTCTTAGCCAGTGTTTCAATGAGGCTGAGACTCTATGCAAATGCGTGTCAATGCATTTCAGCGCGGTGATGTGGAGTACCACACTGAAATACATTAGTTTACCGCCAGATGCGTGGTACTTGGCAGGACTCTCAATCCAGATGCTGCTCTCAGTATGAGAGCAGCACCAGGATTTGCCTGAGCATCATAGTTAGGCTCTCAGTAAGTGACTGGTAATTTTTGCCATTTCTCTACCCAGCTGTACAATGCAGCTGGCTTGGATGGCCTAGAAGTGCTAATGCTTTGCTACCAGCCATGCTACGTTTGTTAAATAAAAAACAAAGTCCTAATACCCAAGGTGTTTGGACTATTTCAGGTCACCTCACACTGCAGGGAAGACCTAGAAGTGCTAGTTGTATCATTTTTAAGTATGTGCATTATTGAAGAGTAGACTGATACCGCAACCTTGTGGTAAACTCTTCTAAATATTTACCAGTACTTATAAATAAGTGCTGGTGCCAAGCACTAGAAAACACTGGCACAAATTAAGCACTGGAGAGTTTACTAAAAGCAGAAAGGCAGATGTTGGCATTCAGTGGTGTGACGGACTGATTCATCTGCCCAATCAGTTTACAGAAACACAGCATGCAGAGTCTGATAGTCCCCAAAAGCTACAGGGTGAGCTCAGAATTAAATAAGCTTGCTGCATGCAAAGCACACAGCCAGGGTTGGAACTCAGGTTAACCCGAGTACCAATGTGGAGGAGCCGCCAGGATGGTGTAAGATCGAGTCATGGTCACTGCTCCAGATCGTTGCCTTGTGGACAACAGTGCTTAATTAGTAAAACAAAAAAATTATGTAAGCGTCAATGCCCAAGGTATTTCTCAGGTGTCCACTGTCACTGGCACCACCCAGAGCTCCTGCCAGTGCTCCTGAATGCCTTATTATTCATTAGAGTCATCATGCAAGCTTGACATTTTGAACAATTTAAGGTCAACTCAAACCAGTGGGATGTTATGTTATTTTATTAGATATGTAAAGCGCATGGCTGCCTCAGCAATGGGGCATCCTAGCGCTAAAACCCAGACATAACCTTGCAGGGTGGAAGGAAAACAGGAGGCAGGGACTAGACCGGGAAGAGCCAGGTTTTTATGGCCATTCTAAAAGCCAGATGATTCTTAATACTCCTGCTAGTCACAGGTAGGGAGATCCAGAGTGCTGCCATATCCCTGAAAAGCATCCCTCAGGTCTTACTCTTTTAACTTGGGGGACATATGCTAGGTGCAGATCCGCTGAGCGCAGAATAAGGCGCAATGTATACAGCAAGTGAAGATCAGATAGAATAGGAGGCGTTTGGTGGCTGAACATTTTGTGGCCAAAGCATAGGGTCCGGAAATGACTTCTCTTGTCCACTGGCAGCCACTGTAATTTGGGGATGCTTCAATACTGAACAAGAAGTAGGTAGCGCAAAGAGATTGCAGAGGGTTAAAAATGCAGCAGTGCGCAAACGCTGTATCACAGATTTGTTGGTGCGTAGATAAAAGGAGTTGCAATAGTCTAATCTGAACAAGATCATGGACTGGATAATAATCTGGGGTGTTTATGGGTCGAAAAACCCTAAGAGACTTAAGTCCGCGTAGAAGTCCAAAACAGACCTCTGCCACTGCTTTTGTTTGCCAAGTAGCAGAACGGGTCTGGCGTATGGCACAGTAAGGCTGCGCCCAATCTAGAAGTAAGCAAAACAGTTTGCCAGTACTGTGCAATGATTTACGACAAATTTATATTGAAGAGCTATTAATTGCTCTATCAAACTGACCACTCTTTCAGTCAATGAAGGTTTTCAAAAAGAGACTTTTGGTTAGTCTTTGTTTATTAAATTATGTTTTGACTTATAATAAACTTGTTTTCTAAGTTTTTTTGTGTTATTTTTTCAAGGATACATTAGTTATATACAACAATATACAATGAATTGGAGGAGAAACAATTTCATAGATGAGGGGATAGATCAATAAAACATATTGGACAACATTTAGACACTAGACACACAACAAACACTAGACACCAATGAACACTGAATAGTACATGACAACGTGGGGGCGGTGGAAGTTGTTGGCGTTATTTCAAACTGTTTATCAAGGAAAAATAATCATTCTTTGTCCTATGTGAAGTTTAGCCTATTTAGAAACAAATCAATTGAAAGACCAACTTAATGCATATTTATCTTTACCAAACAGCGAAATGATCGGTTTTTAAATAAAGTTTTACAATTTCAACTTGTTATGAACGTTTGGCCACACCCTGGCCAAACAGCCACTACAGTGGCGCCAACTGACAACTAACACCTCAATCGGTCGACGCGTTTCGAATCCTAAATTGTTCAATAGGATTCTCTTCAGGACCACACAAAATCAATCTGTGGAAAACAATAAATAAAACATTCTGTCAGTGGAAACAAAAGAAAGACTCTCAACTTTCACTTAGCATCCATACACACTCAGGATATTACCTGTCTGCAATGTTACTGCGACTTTGGCGTAAAGATGAACTGAAAAGAAGTTGGATAATATATATCAGCATCAATCAGAAGGAACCTCGTTTTCAAAATGTGCAAGAGTCTATGGTACTCACTGGAGGGTGTTTTCTTCCAATACCTATTGCGGGCATCCCCCGAGGGGGCAAATGATCCAATATCTCAATGGTTTGTTTAGGGGGACGGACTAACAATAACCCATTCCTCCAATGGATAGGGGGATGGGTAAGATACATAGATGACATTTTTTTCACATGGTCAGGGACATCTGAACAACTGAACCAATTTCATGTTTGGATCAATGACAGGTCAAATGACATCAAATTCACATTACAAACTTCAAAAACAAGAATGTCCTTCCTGGATGTTGAAGTTTACTGTGTGGATGGACAACTAGTTACTACTTTATTCAAAAAAGACACGGACCGCAACAAAGCATTAGATTTCTCAAGTAACCATCCGAGGAGTCTCAAACAAAATCTCCCAATCGGGCAGTTTCTGCGCATCCGCAGAAACTGCACCTTCAAAGACGAATTCATGGATCATGCCAACGTCCTAAAAGAAAAACTTCAAGCTCGCGGATATCCAGCCAGATTATTGAAACAATCTATCAAACGAGCATGGTGGACACCACGAGAAGAATTACTCACGAGGAGAAAGAAACAACAACAACAGCGCATTGTGCGCGTGTCAACATATTGTCCTTCATCAAACCTTCTTAAAAAGTTGATCCATCAGAATTGGCATTTACTTAAAGACCTTAACACTCAATTTTTGCAATGCCCCTTATTTGCATACAAAAAGGATAAGAGCATCGCCAATTACATTGTACGGGCAGCAATCCCTAAACCAAAGACATTGACAATACGGGACTATGTGAATCTTTAACCCGTCACAGGCCACCGCAAATGTGGCACATGCCTCTGCTGTGCGTCTACCCTAGAAGGGAACTTATTCCAACATGCAGGAATATCCTGGAAGCATGAACAATTCACCAACTGTAAATCTAGAAATGTGGTGTATGGGATTCTATGTCCGTGTGACAAGTTGTACATAGGTAAAACAGCCCAGGAAGTACGACAAAGGATGTCCCAACATAAATCGCGAATAAAGAAAAAAGTTGTCACTGCCCCATTAGTCCAGCATTGGATTGACGAGCTCCATGGAGAACAAGATCTTAAATGGACTGTAATCTCTAAAATCGACCCTGACCCAAGAGGCGGAGATGTAGAGGCCAAACTGCGTCAACGCGAAGCCATGCTGATTTTGAAATTTAATACGACCACGCAAGGCTTAAACGAAATGTCGGAACTATACAGTCTGTGAAAGTATAACGAGCCTTATTGCCTTAATGTTGGTTGAACTTATAATGCGTACTTTTGTATTGTTTGATTGTTCGCATCACAATTCTGCACAACCAATATTGCCAAAAGATCCATTGAATAGAACCCGGAAGTTCCAATCTTGTCACCCATGGCTCCTCCATTAACTACAATTCCCATGATTCCCCCTGTACGAACCCGGAAGTAGTCCAGACTAAAAGTGAGGCGGTTCCGATCCACTGGTATCGCGTTTCCTGTTTACCGCGACCCAGCTTGGAGGAGAAAGACGCTAAGCCACAGGTAAACAGATCCTTTCATCTACGGACACACTTGGATACCGCGAGCGGTATATGCAACTCGTCTGCCACTTCCCGTTCCCCCTGAATGTATTGAGGAGCCCACAACGGAACACTCATTCCCGTTGTTTGTTGTTACAGATTGACTCTCGAGGCCAGTCCGTCCCCCTAAACAAACCATTGAGATATTGGATCATTTGCCCCCTCGGGGATGCCCGCAATAGGTATTGGAAGAAAACACCCTCCAGTGAGTACCATAGACCCTTGCACATTTTGAAAACGAGGTTCCTTCTGATTGATGCTGATATATATTATCCAACTTCTTTTCAGTTCATCTTTACGCCAAAGTCGCAGTAACATTGCAGACAGGTAATATCCTGAGTGTGTATGGATGCTAAGTGAAAGTTGAAAGTCTTTCTTTTGTTTCCACTGACAGAATGTTTTATTTATTGTTTTCCACAGATTGATTTTGTGTGGTCCTGAAGAGAATCCTATTGAACAATTTAGGATTCGAAACGCGTCGACCGATTGAGGTGTTAGTTGTCAGTTGGCGCCACTGTAGTGGCTGTTTGGCCAGGGTGTGGCCAAACGTTCATAACAAGTTGAAATTGTAAAACTTTATTTAAAAACCGATCATTTTGCTGTTTGGTAAAGATAAATATGCATTAAGTTGGTCTTTCAATTGATTTGTTTCTAAATAGGCTAAACTTCACATAGGACAAAGAATGATTATTTTTCCTTGATAAACAGTTTGAAATAACGCCAACAACTTCCACCGCCCCCACGTTGTCATGTACTATTCAGTGTTCATTGGTGTCTAGTGTTTGTTGTGTGTCTAGTGTCTAAATGTTGTCCGATATGTTTTATTGATCTATCCCCTCATCTATGAAATTGTTTCTCCTCCAATTCATTGTATATTGTTGTATATAACTAATGTATCCTTGAAGAAATAACACAAAAAAACTTAGAAAACAAGTTTATTATAAGTCAAAACACAATTTAATAAACAAAGACTAACCAAAAGTCTCTTTTTGAAAACCTTCATTGACTGAAAGAGTGGTCAGTTTGATAGAGCAATTAATAGCTCTTCAATATAAATTTGTCGTAAATCATTGCACAGTACTGGCAAACTGTTTTGCTTACTGCTTTTGTTTGGGCGTCGAAGGACAAGGCACTGTCCACCCATATGCCCAGATTTTTTGACAACCTTCTTGGATGAAGGCGCGGACCCCGGCACATGTGGCCAGCATTGGTCAATCGATAAATGGGTATCTTTACCTTACAACAAGATTTCGGACTTGCTGGAATTTGATTAGGCTATGGTTGCAGTTGTAGGAGAAGGAGATAACCAGCTGAATGTCATCAGAATAAGATACTAATGGAAAGGGGCGACCACTCGGTCCCCCCGAACGTATAGTGGAGTACCCTGATCCCCCCGGGAAGCCATCTTGGGCGGGAGGCGAGTCTCGGCTGGTATGCCCGAAGCGGCGTAGCCGGGGCGCGCTTTGTTCCCGCCCTAGAGTGGGTTGTCCTAGACACTGAAGCCGCCAGCCACACCCCCGGAGGCGGGCGGAGGCGGGTTTACGCCCGCCCAAAGAAGGATAAAAGGAGCAACAAGCCAGAGAAGCATCCTCTTGTTCCTGTGCTCTGAAGCTGCACCTCCCCGCTGCACGTGAGCTCGAGACGGAACGAAGAGCCAATTTTGAGCGTTGTAATTTTGTTCTTGTTCTTTCAGATATCTTCGTTGGAGAATGCCGGGCAAGAAGGTCGGAAAGCGGGTCGGTACCGATCAGATGCTCCGCATGCTCGTAAAGGACATGGCCGAGATGAAAAAGCAGATGGCGGCAATGAACGGGGTTGGAGGCCCGAAGCGAGTCGTCGGACCAGCATTGCCGGGAGTAGTCCCCAGCAGGAGAGGCAAGAGGTCCAAGAGGGGGACACCTTGGGGGGAGGCCCCGGTTCCCGATACTCCGATAGAGGAGCCAACCCCGGTTCTGAAGGAGGGGCAACCGATCCCCGTTGTAGTCACCCCCGTGAACGGGGAAGATATGCCTCCTGAGTTGGCTGCACAACTGGCAGCGTGGTTGGGAAAAGATAGTGAGGGCACCACGGTGGACGACGCCAGGGCAGTAATGAGGCAAATGCGGGAATCTAGAGAGGCTGCGAAGGCACCATCTTCTGTTCCCCCACAGGTTCCGGTGGCTGAGACCGCAGCGGGCACGAGTTCGGCAGCGATTACAGCTCCTAGCTCAGGTAAGCGGCTACTGCCGATTGCGGGGAAGGGGTCTGTACCCTCACGAAGGGAGAAAGTGGCCCAGCATGTTCCGCTCGAAGTTAAGGAAAAGATTTGGGCTGATAAGTATGTGAACATGTTTTCTTTGCTTACCGACCATTACGAGATCGAACATGTGAAGGGCCAAAAAGAGCTTCTGCATCCGAGTGTTTGGCGCGCCAAAATGGCCGCCTTTAAGGTTGATGAGAACATAGGTAACTGGGGCAGGGCGTTTGGCATATTCACCTCAATTATGGGGGAGCGAAAGCCTCAGTTGTTGCCCGAGTTGCCCATATATCAGACACGTATCATGGAGTATTCTCAATCATACGAGGGCAATCAGTGGTTTTGCTATGACAATGTTTTTAGGAAGGCCAAAGAGCACGACCAGCTCTGACCAGGGATTGTTATGACTCCATTTCTTGGCAAAAAATGGAGAATTCAGGCATGTTAAAGGTACCATTGTCGGGGGGTAACGGGGGTGAGTCTTCCCGCCAATCCTCTGGGACACCCTTTCGGACGGGTGCAGGTAACGACCATCACTCGAAGTCGAGTGGCAGCGCAGGTAAAAAGGGGATTTGTTGGAATTTTAACAGGGGAAAATGTACAAGGCCCCAGGGGTCATGCAAGTTTAGACACGACTGTGGGGGGTGTGGACAGTCCTCCCATCCCGAGACCATGTGCAGAGCCAAAACGGGTGATAACGGTGGTAGGGGAAGCGCCAAACAGGTCTGAAATAGTCAGAGGGGCGCCTTTACCTACCCCGGTTGATACCATGGCAATGATTCCTTGGCTCAATGAATACCCGGATCATGTCTCCGCTGGGGTGTTGCGAGGCGGGTTTTCGTTTGGTTTCCGCATTCCAGTGGGGGATTTTCAGGGTAATACAAGTTGTAAGAACCAACTGTCGGTCCTGCACCATACGGCGGTGGTGCAGGTAAAGATTGGGAAAGAGGTGACTCGAGGGCGGGTTGCCGGTCCATTCGATTTACCACCGGTTGCTAACTTTGTATGTTCCCCCTTAGGGGTGGTCCCTAAGAAGGACCCGGGTGAGTTTAGGCTAATACATAATTTGTCAGCCCCACGAGGTCTTTCCGTGAATGATGCGATAGACCCGGAAGTGTGTTCGGTGCGGTACGCATCTTTCGATGACGCCGTCGCCATGTTGAATCGCCTGGGGCCGGGGCGCTGATGGCAAAATCAGACATCGAGTCAGCGCTCCGGTTGCTCCCGGTACACCCAGACGATCAGCGTCTCCTTGGTTTCATGTTTCAGGGTCGCTAATATATGGATAAATGTATGCCAATGGGATGCTCCATATCTTGTGCTTATTTTGAAAAATTCAGTTGTTTTCTGCAATGGGTATTCATGAGAAAGACGGGTTTTCAGCATGTTATGCACTATCTCGATGACTTTCTGTTCCTGGGGGCAGCCGGGGATCCAGAATGTGGACAGGCTTTAAAAGAATTTTGTGACTTAATGATTCATTTTGGTGTGCCACTGGCACCAGGTAAGACTGTGGGTCCCTCAACTTCACTCGAGTTTCTTGGGATAGAGCTGGATTCGGAGGAAGGTTGCTTTCGCTTACCCAAAGAAAAGGTGGTAACATTCAGGGCCTCCCTTGAAACATGTATTCGAGAGACTAAGGTAAACTTGCATCAATTGCAGCAAACGGTGGGCCAGTTGAATTTTGCCCTTAGAGTAATGCCAATGGCCCGCCCCTTTTCCCGCTCGATAGCACAAGCCATGGTCGGTCTTAAGGAGGGACACCACCGCACGAGGCTCTCGGCAGAGATTCGCCAGGACATGCGCATTTGGTTGCCATTCCTGGCGGATTTCAATGGTCGAATTGTCTGGAACAAACCGGCGGTGTCCTCCGAGGAGCTGGGGCTGTGGACAGATTCGGCGGGGAGCATAGGTTTTGGCGCCATATTCGGTGCGCAATGGTCGGCTCAAAAATGGCCGTCATGGTGGCACGAGTCCAGGCTGACGAGTAACATTCCTTTTCTCGAACTCTTCCCTATTTTGGTGGCCCTGAAAACATGGCCTGAGGGGTTTCGGGATCACTCTGTGGTGTTCTGGTCTGATAACATGACCGTGGTTGAGTGTATCAATAGTCAGGCAGCACGTTGCAAATGGATTCTGAGACTGCTCAAAGAAATTGTGTTATTGTGTATGCAGTTGAATGTGCTCTTTAGGGCAAGACATGTCCCAGGGGTACTGAACCAAGCGGCTGATGCGCTTTCTCGTTTCCGTATGCAGGCCTTCTGGGGTTTTCTGCCCACAGCGGACCCGGTGGCGGCACCCTTTCCCGAAGCTCTCTGGTCTCTCGGTGCCCCGAATTGCAAAACCTCGTGGGAGAGAGTTTAGCACCCAGGACAAGGAAGGCATACGAAGGGGCGTTCCGTTCCTATTGGTCCTTTTTGGGTTCTGCTAGGGGGGAACTTTGGGGCCAGGAAGAGCTTGTCGTAAAATTTTTGCTGTCTTTACATCAGGCAGGCAAGTCAGTAGCTACGGCCCAAAGGCATCGGGCCGCCATTTCCTTTATGGCGAGGGCTCATGGGATCCAGGACCCGACAGCGTCTTTTGTGGTACAGAAAGCGCTACGTGGGTGGCAACGCCTTGAGGGTCGCAGAGTAGATGAGAGGCACCCGATAGGTCTGGATAGGTTGGCCCTGTTATTATCCGTACTCCCTGCGACATGTTCATCCCAGTATGAGACAGTGTTATTCCGGGCCGCTTTTGCGTTAGCATTCCATGGGGCGATGCGGGTAAGCGAACTGGTGGCAAAGAACAAGCAGGATACGGTGGGGGGACTGTGCGGAGAGCACATTCAGGTTAAGGGGGAGACTATGATTGTCTCGTTTGTCAGGTCTAAGACCGATCAGGGTGCGAGCGGGGACTGCGTAGTCATACATCGGATTCCCGGATCTCCCATGTGCCCCGTGGTTTGCGTAGAGGAATATTTAGCGCAGGGGGCGGCATCATGGGGGGGGACCTTGTTGAGACACGCTGATGCCACCCCACTGACGAGGTTTCAGTTCCAGCGGGTGCTTGCAATGGCAATTTCGGCCGCGGGCTTGAACCCCGGCGAGTTTGGGACCCATTCCTTTCGGATAGGGGCTGCTACAGAGGCTACAGCCAGGGGTCTGAGTGTGGAAAGAGTGAAACAATTGGGGCGTTGGTCCTCGAATTGTTACAAAAGGTATGTGCGGTTGCACATGTTGTGAAGCTGATATCATGTACTCACGCTTCTTGTTTTTGTTTGGTTTACAGTTTCGCAAGCTTACGAGGCGGGGCGGACTGTGCAGTCGACCCGACACCTGGGAACCAGCGGTCAAAGATCACCGGCTGCGGAGAAAGTGGTGTGGGTCGTGGGCCACTCATACGTGAGGCGTGCCGCGGACGTATTCAAAGCAGGTGACATGATTCACACAGCTGGGGAATACGGGTACAGGGTGACCTTCTACGGAAGGGGCGGGCTCTGTATTGACCAGTTTCAATCCTTTTTCGAGGGTTTGTTAGGGCGGACGAGGTCACCGCCATCTATAATCATAGTGCATCTTGGGGGCAATGATTTGGTGACCACTGGTAGACGACTTCTTCTCGAGGCGATCCTATCCACAGTAAGTTGGTTGGCGAGAAGGGTTCCAGGGTGCACAATTGCATGGTCCCATATGATTCCACGTAAGGTGTGGCGGGGGGCGAATTCGGTGTCTGCTATAAATCATTCGGTGAAGAAAGTGAACAACAAATTGGGTAGACTGTTCCGTTCAAGTGCATTGCATTCCATTGCTCATGGTTGTATCAAGGGGGACAGTATGTACCTGGAGGATGGGGTCCATTTGTCCCGGGTGGGGAATGTGTTACTCATAGGAGACCTCGTAGCCTGGCTAAAGTGTTTACAGCATGACCTTTAGGTAGGAGTTTTGTGGGGGGTCCGGATAGCCGGTCAACTATCCGGCCTGTGGCGGTAAGGTCATGATCGGTGAGCAGTAATTGGAAGATCCCTATGGGGGGGGGGCGTCACCCATTACAGATGGGAGCGCCCGGGGGGAGGTGGCCATTGGCCCCTCAACGGGGAGGCGGTCCCTTCTAAGGATGGGACGCCGAAAGGAAAGGGAAGGCGGTCAAGGCCCCTCCCTGGATAGGAGGGGCTACGGGCCCCTCCTGGGAATTTCCCGGGGCCAGGACATCTGCGACGGCAGATGTGGTAAGTTGTGTGGGGTGGGGAGGGGGGTCTACGCTACCTTCTAGACACCTCACACGAGTCCTCGGACGACCATAAAATGGCGTTGAGTTAATTGGGGCCCCCGTCAAGGCAAGGGAAATTGGTATGTGCACACGAGGTACAGCCCTCTGTGCGGTCGCCCCTCGCAAGTGAGGGGGTATTTCTGGTTTAGGGATCTGACACCGGTTACGACCTTGCCGTTGGCCCTTAACGTTAGGATGTACAATTTCAAGTTAAGAATGTATTTGTAGGATGTTAGTTTCGGCTAGGAGAACCTTTGTATTAGAAATATGTTAAGGTTAGCCAAAACATCGTAATGTGGAAATGAAATTGTACATGACATGAAACTGTTATTTTAATGTTTTGATTTTGTTTCATATTTTAATAAATACGGCCGGTAGGGTAACTCCCTCCCGCCTTCCAAAAGTTCAGAACTGTTTCCGGTTTCCCATCCTTGGGGATTGTGTTGAGAGGGGGTGGCGGGTATCTCAGCCATATGGAAAGGGGCGACCACTCGGTCCCCCCGAACGTATGGTGGAGTACCCCGATCCCCCCGGGAAGCCATCTTGGGCGGGAGGCGAGTCTCGGCTGGTATGCCCGAAGCGGCGTAGCCGGGGCGCGCTTTGTTCCCGCCCTAGAGTGGGTTGTCCTAGACACTGAAGCCGCCAGCCACGCCCCCGGAGGCGGGCGGAGGCGGGTTTACGCCCGCCCGAAGAAGGATAAAAGGAGCAACAAGCCAGAGAAGCATCCTCTTGTTCCTGTGCTCTGAAGCTGCACCTCCCCGCTGCACGTGAGCTCGAGACGGAACGAAGAGCCAATTTTGACCCACCCACCAGCCCCTGGAGACAGCAAGTGGTTTGAAATAAAGTTTTGATGTGGTAACTCAATTTTTCTTACAGGTTGTTGTGATTAAAGTTTTTCAGTATGCAATAAAGTGGATAATTCCGTACAGTATATTTTTTCGAATAAAGTATTTGCACCAGTATTGATCAGTGATGTTTCAGTAATCATACTTTGAGCATCTGTTGTCTTTTAGTTTTAGTCTTTCTAGTTTAATGTCGTATTTATTTTTCGGTCGGGCGGTAAGGTCATGATCGGTGAGCAGTAATTGGAAGATCCCTATGGGGGGGGCGTCACCCATTACGGATGGGAGCGCCCGGGGGGAGGTGGCCATTGGCCCCTCAACGGGGAGGCGGTCCCTTCTAAGGATGGGACGCCGAAAGGAAAGGGAAGGCGGTCAAGGCCCCTCCCTGGATAGGAGGGGCTACGGGCCCCTCCTGGGAATTTCCCGGGGCCAGGACATCTGCGACGGCAGATGTGGTAAGTTGTGTGGGGTGGGGAGGGGGGTCTACGCTACCTTCTAGACACCTCACACGAGTCCTCGGACGACCATAAAATGGCGTCGAGTTAATTGGGGCCCCCGTCAAGACAAGGGAAATTGGTATGTGCACACGAGGTACAGCCCTCTGTGCGGTCGCCCCTCGCAAGTGAGGGGGTATTTCTGGTTTAGGGATCTGACACCGGTTACGACCTTGCCGTTGGCCCTTAACGTTAGGATGTACAATTTCAAGTTAAGAATGTATTTGTAGGATGTTAGTTTCGGCTAGGAGAACCTTTGTATTAGAAATATGTTAAGGTTAGCCAAAACATCGTAATGTGGAAATGAAATTGTACATGACATGAAACTGTTATTTTAATGTTTTGATTTTGTTTCATATTTTAATAAATACGGCCGGTAGGGTAACTCCCTCCCGCCTTCCAAAAGTTCAGAACTGTTTCCGGTTTCCCATCCTTGGGGATTGTGTTGAGAGGGGGTGGCGGGTATCTCAGCCATATGACAGTCCTCTGTTTTCTCCCACCACCGCAAGCGGTTGTAGATAGATATTAAAAAGCGTGGGGCTCAGCATCAATCCCTGGGGAACTCCATGATTGACAGAGTATTCCCCAGAGCAGCAAGCGGGTGCAGTAACCTGAAATGATCTGCCATCCAGAAATGATTTGATCCAGGCAAGTACAGTGCCTCCAATAACCGAAAATGTATCAGAAGTTACCTTTATTAGGGGGATGTTACACCCCAATCCCCCACCCCCCACCCCACAACCTTAACATAGCCCCTGCATCCTGGGGGTTGGAGAGTCGAGACAGCAGCAGCTGCACCTGAATCAAAACCGGCCTCCAGGCGTCCCGACCTCCGGGGGAAGTGCCCAGTGCCTGACATGGCTAATCCGGAAGTCTCTTTATTTACTCTTTTCTAAAATTGACAAAAACATTTCTGAAAGAAGTAAATGGTGTCACAGGTGCAAAGAAACGGCTGTAGTAAATAAATTGGATGCCATGAGATGGCGCTTTCTCCACAAACATGACACAGACCCATGTTTTTCTCCCCGGTGTCATGGTCCTAACCAGAGGATTAGGGTGAGGTTGTTTTCTCTTGCGCCTCTGAGCACTCAGACAAGCCCCCTGTCGAACCTCCCTCAAGCACTCACACAAGACACTTATTCCCCAGTTCACCACTGGACCATCCACCCCCACAGACAGTCTGACATCAAGCCCCAGGTTTCACATGTAGCGTCACCCACCAGTGACACAAGAGACTAGTTGGGGACATATTATCAAGAACTGCGCCGCTTTAGCTATTACCTGTATAGTCAATGGGGGGTGGATTATCACATTAAGCCCCCATTGGCGTTAATGCGAGAATATCGCTGGATTTCCAGCGATATTCTCGTATTTCGCCGCTATCGCCCGATATTTTATCGCATTGGAGATAAATTTGTTAATAGCACATTATCCCAGGGTTTATATCCGGCGATAGCAAGCAATAAAAAAAGTGCGCATTCAGCGATAAATATGGCTAGTTGTTGCTAATAGGCCCCCTAGTTTTTTAAATGCAAACTTACCAGCAGCGCTGGTTTCGGAGACTAGAGAAACGCAGGCGTTAGCTGGGGAAGTGCAGGTCTGTGAAGGCCCCGTGCAGGTCGAAGTAGTCACGCTGGAACAGTGTTGGCACGAGAGGGCATTTCCTGGAAACAACAAAGAGAGAAAAGATTTTTGTGCCTGGATATGATGGTGGTTGGTGGATCTTTCTGTGTTTTTCAGATATTTGAAAAGGACCACATGTTGCAAAGATTGATGAAATGTCAGCAACTCTGGTCTCCTAGATAAGTCTTTTCATATATATATATTTTTATTGTTAGAAAGAGCAGCCATGGCCCGTGGAGGGAGTTTCGGTGGGGCGAAGAGGCAGGGCGGGGGCTGCTAAAAACCGGAGTATGGATAATTGAAGGTAAGTAAACAATATAATTAATAAAACGAATTTCGTAGCGCACCCTGCATCACATTTTGCGATGCAGGGCGCGCTACAGAATTCATTTTATTTATCCCACCACGGGACGTGGCTGAGAAAGAGAAGAACAGCTCCACTAGGCACCTGGGTGAGCTCAGAAAATGCATTTGGAACCCGCAGTGGTCCAGGGGCTCTTTTGTGAATTATTTCTGATTTTATTAGTAACCTCACAGGACACGGTTAATGCTAATAAGGTAACAACCAGGCAGCAATGCTAAAGGTAGTTAAAGACATAGTTAAGTTTACAGAACTTGCTACACCTTAGACACCTTAGACAGGACAAAGGATGGCCCTCAGGGCTATTGTTCCATGGATTAGTACATTTTGTGTAATTACAAGGCAAACATTGTGCTACTGAATTGTATTTCTACAGCAAACCCACAGCACCATGGTACCGCAGTATCAAAGCTTAAAAACTAAAATTTCACTTTAGTGATAGAAACTCTACATCAAGTCGAGCAATATTGTTGTAAAGGATACATAGGCCACAACATTTATGTCAGACGATTTTGTTTCCTATAGATATTCCACAAGAAAACCTTCCCTGGTACTTTGTTTTACTCAAACTCATTAGTTTCGCAAAGTTTTGAGCTTTAAAAAGGCGAACTATTCTCAAAGTTAGTATTGTGCTGAGGATAGACATTTTTAAACTAAAGCATAAGTTCATGTTGTTATATATACCTTTGTGATAACTTCAAATCCTAGGCCAAGCTGAGAACAGAAGAAGAAGCCTGCTGTCCCCACCCTAGGAGGCTGCACAATGCCATACCACCCCCAACCATCATTGTCCCACAACCGACATCAACACCGCTGCCCCACTCGTGGCATCCTACCCTGAACCCCCAAAACATCACAGCCCCACAACTTGAGCCCTGCCACGCCCTGCAGACACAGGACCCCAATTCTAAGCTACTAGGACTGGTCTGTGTGCAGAGGCAAGTTTTGCTTAGGTTCACATGTTCAGATGACTGCGCTGTGTACTGGTTTTGTCATTTCGAAGCACTGTAAAATTAGTTTTTTACCCACCTCGGAAATGAGGAAGGCTGAGGTGATCTAACCTGGATATGAGCTCACGAACTTAGGGACAGGTTTACTAATGTTTCATGCAGCGCAGGGCAGCGAGCAAAGTTGCTGCTCTCCGTTGCGCGAAAGAGAAACAGGGGAAACTGCTACGATTTGGCGCATTTCTGCTGCCTCCTAGCGCTGGCACACTGTGGGGGATATTTACTAAGATTTTGTGCCATGTGATGCGAATCAACGGAAACTCTTTTTCTTTCAGTTTACTTTCCAACACCAGACGTGTTTTGCACTGAAAATTCAGTTGACAGTAGTGCAAAGGAGCGCCTAGCGCTGTTTTGAATTACTTAGCGCCAAGGGTGCATTCCATGGGTGGTGTTTTGGTGTTGCCATTCAACAATCCAAGCTTTTTTAAACAAAACCCTATCTACTAAAAAAATTAGACATGGGTTTGCATCAAAAAATAATTCCGCTTTGAAATATGTCCATTAACCCGTTTGCCACGGCCGCAATTTCGCGGCAGTGCGGCACTTCTGCAAAACGGGCGGGGCCGCGTCGGCCGTTGCACGTGCGCAGCACTACGAAGGTAGTGCTCGCGACGCCCAATGGACGACGGCAGCATTTAAGGGGTTAAGGAGGATTGCTTTCATTTCTCCTTGCATTTCGAATGTTGCATGTGTGCTGCTCTGTACAGCACACATACATATAGGAAAAGGTTTACATTTAGTCTCACCAAAGTATTTTGCAATGGAAGGGCACTGTTCCAGTACAAACCTGTAGTAGAATCACGCAGAAAGCTCTGCTCGAAACTGTGTGCGTGGTACTCGCCAGGCTGCTTAGGCGCCAGCGCTTGGGAGTGAGGAGGAGAGGGCCAGATCTCTGTAGATATGATGCTGGCTGCGTTTTCCTTCTCACGCAATGCAATGCAGCACTTATGGCTGCTGCTCTGCGTTGTGTGAGAATCCAGTAAATAGGACTCTGTGTACTGACTAACGCCAGCACTGGCACACCTTCCCCATTGTGCACAGTTGTCTGCATTGCAGGCAGGATTGTTTTTGTTCAGTAAGGAACACCTGACGGTGGAGGCATCAATTTTGAGTACATAGAGCAGCGATCTGGGTAAAGGAAGGCAATACCTTTTTTCAGCGTGGAGGGCAGGTCGGATAAACGTGTAGAGAGACAGCTCCACTCACCTGCAAACTGAAGTCCAGAGACAAAGCAGACTGAAGAGATGGAGAGAGCATCTCAGCTTCAGCCAAGAGAGCAGGGAGGATACAGGCAAAGAGCAGAAAAGGGAACATCAGACACAACTGAAAAGAGGATACAGTCTGCAGAGAGGGAGAGGGGACGTCACCTTCTTCCAGGAGAGCAGAGGCAATAGAGCCAGAGATAGGGAAAGGGAACTTAAGCCACAAGGGCAGAGAGAATACAGGCTTCAGAGAGAGAGAGGGCACTTCAATTACAGGGAGGAGAGCAGAGACAATACAGGCGGTGAGAGAGAGAGAAAGGGCACCGCACCTTCTGCCAGCAGAGCAGAGAGAATACAGGCTAGAGAGAGGGAAAGGGCACCTCACCTTCAGCAAAGAGAGCAGAGAGGAGACAGGCTGCAGAGGGAAAAAGGCACTTCAATTGCATGAAGGAGAGCAAAGAGAATACAGGTTATATGTATATATGTGTGTGTGTGTGTATATATATATATATATATATATATATATATATATATATATATATATATATGTATATATAAATATATATAGATCGAGAGAGACTGTAGAGCAGAGGGTGTTCACGGTATAGAGTAAGCCTCACCTTTGGCCAGCAGGATCGAGAGGGTATAGGATAGACAGAGAGGAAGAGGGCACCCCACCTTCTCCCAGGAGAGAGGATACAAGCTAGAGAGAGGGAGAGGGCACGGCACCATCGTCCAGCAGAGCAGAGAAGATGCAGGTTATAGAGAGAAAGACTCATGTTCTCCCGGAAGAGGAGAGGGGGTCCACATGAAAGAGAGAATAAACCTCACCTTCAGCCTGTAGAGCGGAGAGGATACAAGTTATAGAGAGAGAGAGAGAGTTATCTTCAGCCTGTAGAGCAGAGAGGATACGGGGTAAAGAGAGGGATGGAGAGACCCTCATGTTCAGCCTGTAAAGAGAGAGGATACAAGTGAGAGAGAGAGAGAGAGTTATCTTCAGCCTGTAGAGCAGAGAGGATACGGGGTAAAGAGAGGGATGGAGAGACCCTCATGTTCAGCCTGTAAAGAGAGAGGATACAAGTGAGAGAGAGAGAGAGAGAGTTATCTTCGGCCTGTAGAGAAGAGAGGATGCAGGGTTTAGAGGCGAAGAGACACTCACCTTCAGCCAGCAGCGCAGACAGGATACAGGTGACAGCCAGAATGACCCCCATCTTACGGAACAACAGGTGGAGCTGAGTGTGTCTGGGCTCTGGTCCTCTGGCGCTAAGAGTGTGGGGAGGGCCCATAGGGTGGAGTATTTAGCGTGAGATTTACCAGGGTGGGGCTTGTGTCCAGAGTTCAGTTTCTAGCAGGTTTAACTGTAGCTTGCAGTTCCTTGTATTTCGTGGTTGTGAAATAACATGTTTGCCTATTGATTACTCGATTTGTCAGCGTATTTTCTTTATCAGAGCAGCTTTTAGTAGCTGGCTGCAAGCCTATCTTGAAACACCTGCAATCAGAAAGTGTTTGGAAACCACCGGCCCTCCAGCTGAGAGGCAAACACGTTTAAGGGGTCCTATAAGGCCATGAAGTGGAACAATGTTGTTCACGTGCCAGGGGTTCAGGGATAGACAAAAGGCTGGTGTTTGCCTTCTTGAGATTTGTGGTGGTGCCTGTTTCAGATGCAAATACAGTCACATGACTAAGAACTGCCATTGAATTCCTTCGAGCTTTACAATGTTTCACTGACTGAGTCCAGATCACAGTAGTGTCAGACAGGGCTGGATTTAAGGCTGAACTTCCCACCGCCTCATCCCACATCACATTACTTCCACCTTGACCCCGCATCAAAGACCCTGGATGCTACCACCGGCAGGTTTATTTTACAACTTAAGTGCAGGGAAAACACCTTTATTTCAGATTCCCCTTAGTTCTTTCTGCAGTCCTACAGGTAGGTCCTCATCGCGAAAATGGTGCAACAGCCCATAACATAGATAAACAGGTCAATGTAGCGTCCTCCCCTGGGCACATTCAAGTGATCACACCACACATGGAGCCTGGTATTGCACATCTTTATTCCTCAGCATGTAACTGTGAACTGAACTTTCTACGTCATTAATTCTATCACCCACATTTAAGCACTAATGTTACTGTTCTAAGGAGTGCGTCAGAAACAAAAAGTATTCTGTCATCACTAGTTCACAAGATACTACATCTTCCCCTTTGGTTAAGTAAAAAGTACAAATAATGCATATATACATTGCAACTCTTCAATAAGTCATTTTGGTGCTCAAATCAATTGCTCAGATGTGGTCATGTGAGGTTGCGGTGATACCAGAGAAGTGTCCATGACTGGCATTGGTGACAGAGACCTTTGTACAGTCATTGGGCTCTCAGGATTTCCAGGTGGACATGTCTCACTCCTGACATCTGACATC
Organism: Lissotriton vulgaris; assembly: GCF_964263255.1. Classification (NCBI taxonomy): domain Eukaryota; kingdom Metazoa; phylum Chordata; class Amphibia; order Caudata; family Salamandridae; genus Lissotriton; species Lissotriton vulgaris. Next base: position 134,441,117 of record NC_141695.1, read on the forward strand.
TGGGGTTGGTGAATGGTGAGGCAGGTGCTTGAAATGCAAAGAATATAGTGTAATTGACTTTCCAGGACAGTGAGCCATCACCATGTGTCCTAGTCACAAGTCTCAGCAGGTCTACATTAAAAGGAGCATTAGACTTGCGTTTCCATTTCTGCCTGATTATAACTTGGTCTCCTGTTTTGAACACATTACTCCGAGCACAGAGGCGTCTGTCCCCATCGGTCTTCTCTTTTGTTTGTGAGATAAATAAGTGGTGCAGAGTTTTTCAATGTCAATAGGTCTCGCAGTGGTCCATTGTCATAATTTGGTTCTCATGGTTCTCATAAACATTAAGGTTGCAGGGCTTTCACCCATGGTAGATTGGGAAATTGACCTGTAGGCCCAAAGCGTATATTGAAGTGCTGATTTGAGTTCAAGCTTTTCCAGCGCAGCGCACTGAGTGTCCTTGAGTGTGCTCATAAATCTCTTGACAATAACATTCGCCTGTGGCCAGAGAGATGTGTTTTTCTGATGCTTGATATTTATTTGAGTGAGAAAATCTTAGAATTCTCGACTATTGAAAGGCAGGCCATTGTCAGATTTCAAAATCGAAAGAACATCCCATGTTACAAAGATACTTTCTAATCTGTCAATGGATCTATCATAAGTAGTTGACGACAGATAAAGTGGAAAACAGGAACATTCATCAACAATTGCTAGTAGATGACGTCCATTATAAAAGGGACCAAAGGAATCAATTGGAGTCCTCTCCCATGCATGCTTTGGAAGAATCGATATGTTTATCGGATGCAGAGTTGTTTTGGATGACAAGCTGTGGCACAAATGGCATGCCCTTAACTCTTGATTAGCAGCAACCACTTCATGATGTCCCGCATGAGCCTGTTCAATAATTTGTTTTCTCAGAGTCTCCGTATGACAAATCTTGACCCTTCCGGGAATAACGTCTTCCTTGCACATTTGAATTTCTGGTATTGAAGGTCATCATGAAGAGGGTGAGTATGTTTTTGCCACAAGTTATGCACAATAATGTCTTTGAGTGTTAGCAAATCTTGTGGCAGCAATTATTTGTTGCACAGATATGGCAGCAGAGGTACTGGATTGTAGGATGACGTTAATATAATTGTCAGCTGCTTAAAAAGTAGTGGTACACTTCAGAAGTAGTCGGCAGGGTTTTGATCTTTATCCTCGATGATGCACATTTGTATAACATACTCTGCAATCGCAATCCCCACCTCACAATGCGAGGGGGGCATCCATCTTGGCTTTAGTGTTGCCAAAAATGGTGAGCAATGCTTGGTGGTCGTGACAATGTGTGAAATGCTTTCCATATAGGAACACATGAACATGCTCACAAACCCACACCACAGTGAGACTTTCTTTTTCAGGTTGTGTATAGGCACGTCCCATTGATGACAAACTTCGAATAGCATAAGCCACATTGGGGCATATTTACAACCCACTATCACCACAGAAACATCACCTTTATGGCGTTCCTTTGGTGATATTGGCTTCATCCTATATACAAGGTGGTGTGAAGTGTCAGACGGCTGGATTTAAGGCTGAAGTTTCCAAAGCCTGCACCCCCATCACATTATTGCCACCTTGTCCCCACTCTAGGCTTGGGGGACATTCCTCACGAACCCTTGATGCTGCCACCAGCAGGTTTACAGTACAGGTGCAGGAAACCCACCTTTATTTCAGAACACCCCTAGTTCTTTCTGCAGTCCTACAGGTAGATCCTCATAGGCGAGATGGTTAGGGAGAGGATGTAGCCTAACGGCTATGGCGGTCAACCTCAAATCAGTGGAACTGGTTTTGAGTCTTGGCAACAATGCTCAACATCCGGTGATTCTGGGCAAATCACTTAATCTCTCTGTGCCTAACAAAAATGAATGTGTCTGTAACGAAACTGGTGCTCATGTAAAGCACTCTAATACCCGACATTTTCGGGTCAAGTTTACGCTATTTAAAACTCCAGGGAAAAAAGGCACCCTTTCATACTTAGCATGACAGGGGAGGGCAATTGGTGTTGCAGTGGACATTCCGCCGCAACACCCATTAATTTTGACGCTACCCCATATTTACAAGGGTGTCATATATATTGGGTTATGCCAAAATTAAAACCGACAAAATCCTGGTCTTAACATGGAGAAACAAGGAGAAATGTGTAATTCCTCCTCGTTTTTGCTGCTTCTATGTGTGCTGCATTGTGTAAATCGAATTTGTAAAATATGGTAAAAGTAACATTAATTCAATTAAATAATCAATATATTTATGTAAAACATACTTGAAATTATTAAAACAATGTTAAAATTAATAAATAATATATGTAATCTCTAAAAAAAGTTACATCACTGTTGGATAGCAGGGGTAAAATGTACTGTTCACACTCCAGCGAGTGGTACTGTAGGGAGAGCGTTGGATGGCGGGAGGGTAAAAATTACTATTCCCACTCCAGAGAGTGAAACAGTAGGGAAAGCGTTGAATAGCGGGAGGGTAAAAATTAATATTCCCACTCCAGAGGGTGCAAAAGTAGGGAACGGTTTTGGATAGCGTAGGGGTAAAATTACTATTTACACTCCAGTGAGTGCAACAGGAGAGAAAGCGTTGGATAGCAGGAGGGTAAAAATTACTATTCCCACTCCAGTGAGTGCAAAAGTAGGGAAAGTAATGATTTAATATTGAAATAAAAAGACATTGATGATTAATACCAATAAACATGTAATTGAAAATTATTACCAATTACAAAATTTTGAATAATTAATTTATTATAAATACCCTGAAAATATTAGTTATTAAATGTTTTTTACCTATTAATAAATAATTCACATCCAATTAATTGTCAATATCAAAAATGTGATTAATAATAAAAAATACCAATTAATAATTAATTAAAAATAAATTAATTATCAATACACTAAAATAATTTCAATAATTACTTAATTACAATTAAATTACTTTCCACCCTATTCCCCTATAAACCCACAACCTGCTCCGAATAATAAATGAATAAAATTAACATAATTATCAATAATCAAAGGAAACCAATAATACAAATTAATTTCCAATTAATAATAATTAACAATAAATTAATTTCAATACCAATACATAAAAATAAATATTTACTTAATTACATTAAATTACTTCCCACCCTATTCCCCTATAAACCCACAACCCGCTACAGAACTAAAACGCAAACTTAAATGAAAAATAATTAATAATTCCTAAAAATTAATATTTAATTTACTATAATTAAATTACTTCCCACCCTATTCCCCTATATAGTAAGTACACCCCCCACACCCATAATACATCCACCAATCTTGCTCCCACCCTCACCAGACCCCAGATTTGATGATATTATACTGTCTTTACGAGAAGTCAAAGAAGAACTTCAAGCTTTATCTGAGGTTCTCTCGAGCAAACCCCGGAACACTAGTTTTGCACAGCAGACTAAATCAAACTTTTAGTTCAGTAACCCAGTAGTCTCTCCGAGATTTTCGACCCCCAGATGGAAATCAGTTCCTTTTCACAATGAATTGACTAGCTCAATCAGTAGAACTAATCTGCTATCGGAGAAAGATTTACTCGCTCTGCTCCATTCATATGAGCCCTCAACCTGGAATAGCAACACTATGCCACCAGATAACCCACCCAAATTGACTCCAATCCCAACTACTCCCTCGAACACTCACAGACCCACTAAACACAACCCTGGAGGCATCGTCAAAAACAACCTTAGACAGGTTCCCCTCATTCAGGGACCCAAAAAATCCCACATTACGCCCCGCCTTAAGTGTATACTACTAAATTGTAGATCGGCCTCAAGACATGCAGCCGACATTGCTGACCTCATTCTCACACAAGACCCGGATTTGCTCATTTTAACAGAAACTTGGTTAAAGGTACCCTCTACACCTATCATTGACATACTAGTAACCCGAAATATGACATCATCAGACTGGATAGAATTGATAAGACAGGGGGTGGTATCGCTTGCATACACTGGAATAATATCTCAGTAAACAAATACCTATCCCCTGTACTCCCTTCTTGTGAATACATATGCCTTGACAACAATAGCAATGGCAAACCAATATGTTGTCTACACACCCGTTATCACCCACCAGGTGATAACCTCACTTTTATAGAACACTTCATTTCCATAGTTTCAATGGACATCAAATTACTTAGGACATCAAATTACCCAAATATTTCTTGGAGACCTCAATCTCCACTGGAATGACCCCAAAAAGATTTCTTCCCTCACCAATTAGACCAGGCAACAAATTGTCCCAGAAACTTCTCGAGTTACTCAAAACTCAATTAAAGGATGCACCTCACTGCCCCCAAGATAAATGTGGCCCATGACCCAATTGCGAAGAATTTGCTACATTCTTCACTCAGAAGACCAACAACATAAATAAGTACCTTCTCAACAATCTAATTACACACACTGTCGCACATATGAACCCCTCACCTTCCCTTACAAATTCACCACAGCGAAATTCATCAAAGTTCGACTTAAAAAATAGTGCATCTTGGTCTTCTTTCAATACCTACAATGAAGAATCTATTCTCAAAATGCTTACTGCTCTGAACCCGGCCAATCACTTCACTGACCCACTCCCTGCAAAATTCGTAAAAGACTTCACCCAGCTGCTTCTGCCTCTATGGACCAAGATCATAAACAACTCTTTACTCCAAGGTTGCATCCCTTACATGCTGAAAGCCTGGCAGGTATCCCCCATTCTAAAGAAACGTATGGCTGACCCTGCGGACTTAAACAACTACCGCCCTATATCCAACATCCCTACCTTGGCCAAACTCTTAGAAAAATGTGTACACCTCCAGTTTGTAAGACATATTTGTAAGACCTAGTCAAAATTTACCGATCAGATTTCCGTGCAGGTCACAGCACTGAATCAGCCATGACCCATATAATTGATGATGCTCGACAAATCCTAGATCAGAATGGAGCCTGCTTACTCACCTTGCTAGACCTTTCCTCGGCCTTTGATACAGTCAAACATGATAACCTGATAGACCTTTTGAAACACAGAATGGGATTATCTTGATCAGTTCTAAATTGGTTCACTTCTTTCCTCCAAAACTGATCGCAATGATTTGAGGTCAACCACTCATTGTCCGAACCGGCCCGGGTCACGTTAGGAGTCCCACAAAGATCTTCACTTTCTACAAAACTGTTCAATTTATTCATGGAACCACTCACTGAAATTCTCAACTCGTCTAACGTGTAATATCTCATGTGCCCTGATGACACACAATTATACCTTAAGATCCATACCCTAGAAGACATCAAAGCACTCTACACAAGTCTCTTAAAAAACTCAGACCTGGCTGGCAGAAAACCATCTAAAACTGAATGCCCTCAAAACCAAATTCCTCCTAATCGCTCCTCTTGCCCAAGTACCCATAATGCAAGACCGGATCAAACACCTTATGTCACTCAACTGCCAACCTCTCATCGTTGACTCAGCAAATTCACTGGGAATTACACTGGACAGGAACCTCAATATCCAAAAACACAATAACAATGCAACAATAGGAGCAAACTTTCAGATAAATACTCTGAGAAAACTGAAACCTTTCCTTCCAGAAAAAGACTTTAAACTGGCAGTACAAGCTCTAGTCATCCAAAGACTTGACTACAGGAGTGTCTCTTTCTGTGGCTTGCCCAGAACTGCAACGGCCCCTGTAAGAGCCTCAATCCACTCCACAGCTAGATTTATCACTGGCTCCAAAAGAAGCTCCCACATATCCCCTGATCTAAAATCCCTTAATTGGTTACCTTTTGAAGTCAGAATACATCTGAAAATAGCATGTATGAAACTTAAAGCCATTCATCACAATCCACCTAGCTATTTGGCACAGAAACTGTTGCCCTCATGCGGGGACAGATCCTCAAGAAGTGCTAAAAACTTTCTACTGAAACTGCAAAGATTGAACAAGAAGAAAACATATAGCCAAACTTTTTCAGGAAGGGTGCCTAGAATATGGAATGCTCTACCCCCAGAAACGAGACTTAATCCCTCTACTAAATCGCTTCTCATGGCTAAATTCATGTGAGCATGAACTACAGTTATTATGCCATACAACGTATCTTCTACATTGCACTTTTTATTGTCTACTGTTCAGTCAGGTTCCCTAAATACTGTATCTATATATTTCTTGATTTACATTGAAAGTTTTGTTATGTATCTTATACCCATGTATATATGATAGGATGTTCATACTATCATTGACCAGCATTGAACCTTATGTTATTTACTTTGTACCTATGTAACTAAGACACTTACCCTGTAATGCACTCTGATACCCGTAAGGTTCTGGCTCGCGCTATATAAAACTTTCAAATAAATAAATAACCTCACAAGCCTCTACAGAATTAAATTATGCAAAAATGAAATAACAAAAAATTCATTACTTAAGAATGAAACATACGTTACACAAATAATATAAATTTTTAGCACATATACTAACATACAAAACACTTAAAAAATTTGATATTCAAAATTCGATATATTTTAATGCTTATATTATGTAGTTCGATATTTTGACAGTCGATATTACTTACTTGCATTTTGATATTATTAACCAGTATATTATGTCCATTCAATAATATGTCCATTCTATATTTTGAATTTGATATTCTGTCCATTCTATATATTTTTTTCAATCTTTTGTCTAGTTACCGGATGGAGCAGGGATGTGCGCATATCACATGCACTGGAGGCTGGCCCATGAGAGGATTCTTCAGAGCTAAAGTCAGGTGAGAAGTAATTACATTTCCAAGGGAGGGAGTGAAGTTAGTTCTTCCCAGAGCTGCACTGACACTCAATGAAAATAGACACATCAGTTAGACTACACAGGATACCAGGCATGCATGAAAAAGGTGTTGGAACTGTATGGAGGCTAGAAGCCCTTCTGCATGAGGACAGTGGACCGTGTAGGTGAGTAGAGCCTGAGGTTGCACTGCCTGTCTGTGGCAGGTCCATAGGGTGTGTAGCTACTTCCTTGGACGGGGTGGTTGGTGTGTCCTTACCCATGGTACTCAGTTTCGGTGACCTTTTGCTCCAATCTCAATTCTTGTGTGTATTGCATAGGTATAGAGAGAAAGAGGAAGGATGTGGCTCTGACAAGATATATTTGGAGGGTGTCTGAACATTTTCTGAAAATTTAAAGGGGAATGAGTGATGGTGCTTGAACAACATCATTAAAAGTGGGAATGCGCTGCCTCTATATTTTAATATTCAAAATTCATCTAGCAATTAAAGCACTGGAAGTTCTATATCATAGCTGCCAATGTTTCAGATTGCATATGTGTGACATTTTCATAGTTATTTTCAGTGTACTTTTGAGTGACATTCAACAACCAAATGTGTGACACATAGAGTGAAACGTTGTTGCCAGCAAAATCAGGCAATGAAGCCAATGAAACACTGCTACGAAGAAGCTGAAATGGAAGGGCGCTAACCTTTTGTCCTTGTAAGCTCATTGTACTGTGAAATAATTGTGTAACCATGATATTAAACAATAAACATGTCTTTTGGAGGCAATAATTCAATCAATCAAAACATTTTATTTAGACAATCAAGTCCATTAAAGTGCAAAAGTGCCACGTATAATTATAAAATCATCTGTATCTCATTTTTTAAAGTTTGTAGACAATTTGTCAAAGCAATCAAATTATCATCATACATGTTCAATAAATGCAGGTATTGTGAATCATTTAAAATAAAATTCAATACAGAGCTGATGACTTAATGATATGGACATTAGATAGTGTTTTGCACTGTTCATTAAAACAAGTTGTTTCAGTTTGCGCTATATTAATAAAAATCTGTGATGTGGATAAAATCAGATACGTATCACATTTCTTAGCTGTATGCAATTTATCTTTAGCGCTAATCACATTTGCAGCTAAGCCACTGCTTCTTTTTGGGGTCTGGATTTTTTCTTAATAGTTTGTATTCAATGTCCAGAATTTGTATTAGTTTGGTAATCACTTTTGGCTGCGCATTATTCAGTAGGTGTCTTATGGCAAATGATCATATCCATGATCCATCGTTAATCCACAGTTGTCGGAGAAATCTTCTGCGATCCACAAGAAGGGTGGGACATATGCAAAGCAGGTATTTTATCCATTCCTGAGAAAAGCCACATAGTCTACATGTAGACTCAGTTTTAATTGTCCATGGATGTAGTAAGTCTAGTGATGAAAATGAGTCCATCTGGAGATGTAGATATTTTGTTTTGTAATATGGTCAGAATGATTCCATTATATATTTTTGGGGCTTTTTCTTTTATAGCTAATGAGGTCAGTAGAGCATGTTCTCTTTTAGCAAATGCCCTGTAAACAGATTTAAAAGATGTAATGTTTACTTTTCTACTCAGGGCTATTTTAAGATGTGGGTGCTGTATTTTTAAGTACCACAGCTCCTCCGAGCCAGTTAGCTCCATTGCTTCACGGAGGGCCTGTAACCATTGTTTGTATAGCGTGAGCTGTTGGCGCACGATACTTCAAGCATGATTAGATTTGTCAGTGTCCCTTGCTTTGCTACCCATGTGATGTGCAGGTACTTTATTGTTCCAGCCTTCTGCATGTTTAGTTGTTCACTTAATGCAAGTTCCATCCTAATCTGGGCTGGCGAAGTGTTATATGGTAAGTTCTGAAAACTGCGCTGTGTGTGTTGTCCAAGTAGGTTCCCATTTTTCCTGTGAAAGCCTCAGACCTGTATGCCAATGTTGTTACTAGTTTGGCAGCTCCTATTTTCAGCAAAGATTCAAATTAGAATTTTTTTTGTTTTTTTTTAAATGTCAGAAATGCACATTGCAATGATTATAGTTTTAGTTGTAATGAGTTTAAATGTAATGGGTAACTTCGTCTGTCATCTAGCCAACATTCTAAATATTTGTATATGTTTGTGATGGTCATGTGATGATTTTTAAGGTGCCAGTGGTGGTGCTTTTTCTTTTTCCAGACAAAGATAACAATATTAGTTATTTCATAGTTAATTTTCATCTTGATGGCTTGACAGTGAGTATGTAACATGTCTAGCTATCTTTGGAGCACTACCGGCGTATGGATTAACAGGACAACATCGTCCGCATATACTTGTATAACTGACTGATTAAGTTTATCCTAGTGAGTACATGGGTTAGCGAGTAATGTTTAAATATGTAAATATCTGTATCAGTCCTTCACTTTGTGTATAAGTGGCTGCATGGGTTAGTGAGTAGCTACATGAGTGTCCATATGGATTATTAGTTGGTTTCCTCAGTATCAGTATGAGTGTCTGAGTGTCTGTATGGTTCAGTGGGGGGTATTACTTAGCGCATATATGCATGAATGAGTGACTCACTGTTGTATGTGTTTTGAACACAGCATGTGTACAGGACTCTATGGGTGGATGAGTGTGTGTATGGGTGTGTTAGTGGGTGAATGGCTGCTCAATAGTGTCTTTATGAGTAACTTCATATATTTAAAACTATTATATGTGAGTATTGGTGTGTATATAGGTGAGTATATGCAAGAGTGAGAGATTGGAAGAGTTCCTGTATAAATAAGTATGTGTTTCTATAAGTGATTGTTTAAGAGAGTAGGTATGTGTACGTTTCGGTAGAAGTAAGTCTAGTGGTGTGTGTGTAACTGTATATGCCAGTGAATAGATGTGCTATTCTCTATTTGCGTTTAACAACAAGGGGTGGTGATGGACAGAGTCTCTGAATTAAGCAGAATACTCTCACCCAGTCAAGAGATCAGGGCTAGATCCAACACCGTTTTTTAGCTCACTGCACCATCCCAGCTCGGAACCTGGCTATATGCAAATTAGTCTGTTCCTGTCCCAGTGCATGATGGGAACAGGGCAAACCAAACTACCAAGCCAATTCTTACATTGGGAAGGAAACAAGCTTCCGGGGACCGGTTTCTGGCATTTCAGCCATCGTCGGCCTGGCTTGCTTGATTCCTGATGGTGCAATGAGCAAGGGACTCACATCTGAGTATACCCTTCCACGCTTAGGGTGGACAATATATTTAACAACAAGGGGTGGTGATGGACAGAGTCTCTGAATTAAGCCGAATACTCTCACCCAGTCAAGAGATCAGGGCTAGATCCAACACTGTTTTTTAGCTCACTGCACCATCCCAGCTCGGAACCTGACTATATGCAAATTAGTCTGTTCCTGTCCCAGTGCATGATGGGAACAGGGCAAACCAAACTACCAAGCCAATTCTTACGCTGGGAACGAAACACGCTTCCGGGGACCGGTTTCTGGCATTTCAGCCATCGTCGGCCCGGCTTGCTTGAATCCTGATGGTGCAATGAGCAAGGGACACACATCTGAGTATACCCTTCCACGCTTAGGGTGGACAATATATTTAACAACAAGGGGTGGTGATGGACAGAGTCTCTGAATTAGGCAGAATACTCTCACCCAGTCAAGAGATCAGGGCTAGATCCAACACCGTTTTTTAGCTCACTGCACCATCCCAACTCGGAACCTGGCTATATGCAAATTAGTCTTTTCCTGTCCCAGTGCATGATGGGAACAGGGCAAACCAAACTACCAAGCCAATTCTTACACTGGGAAGGAAACAAGCTTCCGGGGACCGGTTTCTGGCATTTCAGCTGTCGTCGGCCCGGCTTGCTTGAATCCTGATGGAGCAATGAGCAAGGGACTCACATCTGAGTATACTCTTCCACGCTTAGGGTGGACAATATATTTAACAACAAGGGGTGGTGATGGACAGAGTCTCTGAATTAAGCAGAATACTCTCACCCAGTCAAGAGATCAGGGCTAGATCCAACACCGTTTTTTAGCTCACTGCACCATCCCAACTCGGAACCTGGCTATATGCAAATTAGTCTGTTCCTGTCCCAGTGCATGATGGGAACAGGGCAAACCAAACTACCAAGCCGATTCTTACACTGGGAAGGAAACAAGCTTCCGGGGACCGGTTTCTGGCATTTCAGCCGTCGTCGGCCCCGCTTGCTTGAATCCTGATGGTGCAATGAGCAAGGGACTCACATCTGAGTATACCCTTCCACGCTTAGGGTGGACAATATATTTAACAACAAGGAGTGGTGATGGACAGAGTCTCTGAATTAAGCAGAATACTCTCACCCAGTCAAGAGATCAGGGCTATATCCAACACCGTTTATTAGCTCACTGCACCATACCAACTCTGAACCTGGCTATATGCAAATTAGTCTTTTCCTGTCCCAGTGCATGATGGGAACAGGGCAAACCAAACTACCAAGCCAATTCTTACACTGGGAAGGAAACAAGCTTCCGGGGACCGGTTTCTGGCATTTCAGCCGTCGTCGGCCCGGCTTGCTTGAATCCTGATGGAGCAATGAGCAAGGGACTCACATCTGAGTATACCCTTCCACGCTTAGGGTGGACAATATATTTAACAACAAGGGGTGGTGATGGACAGAGTCTCTGAATTGAGCAGAATACTCTCACCCAGTCAAGAGATCAGGGCTAGATCCAACACCGTTTTTTAGCTCACTGCACCATCCCAGCTCGGAACCAAGCTCTGAGCTGGGATGGTGCAATGAGCTAAATAACGGTGATGGATCAATCCCTGATCTTTGGACTGGTAAGAGTGGTCTGCTTAATTCAGACACTCTGTTCATCACCACCCCCTTTTTTGAATCGTTTTTGGCCACTATAGGTGTGGCAGGGTATACTCAGACATGAGTCCCTTGCTCACTGCACCATCAGGATTCAAGCAAGCCGGGCCGACGACGGCTGAAATGCCAGAAACCGGTCCCTGGAAGCTTGTCTCCTTTCTGGTGAAGAATTTGCTTGGTAGTTGGGTCTGCCCTGTTCCCATGATGCACTGGGCCAGGGACAGACTAATTTGCATATAGCCAGGTTCTGAGCTGGGATGGTGCAGTGAGCTAAATAACGGTGATGGATCAAACCCTGATCTTTGGACTGGGTAAGAGTGGTCTACTTAATTCAGACACTCTGTTCATCACCACCCCCTTTTTTGAATCGTTTTTGGCCACTATTGGTGTGGCAGGGTATACTCAGACATGAGTCCCTTGCTCACTGCACCATCAGGATTCAAGCAAGCCGGGCCGACGACGGCTGAAATGCCAGAAACCGGTCCCCTGAAGCTTGTCTCCTTTCTGGTGAAGAATTGGCTTGGTAGTTTGGTCTGCCCTGTTCCCATGATGCACTGGGCCAGGGACAGACTAATTTGCATATAGCCAGGTTCTGAGCTGGGATGGTGCAGTGAGCTAAATAACGGTGATGGATCAAGCCCTGATCTTTGGACTGGGTAAGAGTGGTCTGCTTAATTCAGACACTCGGTTCATCACCACCCCCTTTTTTGAATCATTTTTGGCCACTATAAGTGTGGCAGGGTATACTCAGACATGAATCCCTTGCTCACTGCACCATCAGCATTCAAGCAAGCCGGGCCGACCACGGCTGAAATGCCAGAAACCGGTCCCCGGAAGCTTGTCTCCTTTCTGGTGAAGAATTGGCTTGGTAGTTTGGTCTGCCCTGTTCCCATGATGCACTGGGCCAGGGACAGACTAATTTGCATATAGCCAGGTTCTGAGCTGGGATAGTGCAGTGAGCTAAATAACGGTGATGGATCAAGCCCTGATCTTTGGACTGGGTAAGAGTGGTCTGCTTAATTCAGACACTCTGTTCATCACCACCCCCTTTTTTGAATCATTCTCTATTTGCGGGCGGGTGAGTTATAGTTAGCTGAACTAACTATAACAGGGGAATTTCAATGGTTTTGTATGAGTGAAATGTCCAGCTAACTATAACGCCCCTGAAACAAATGTTTTTTTTCAGTGAATTGCCAAGGTTTTTTAAATGCTAATTCCTAACTATAACGTGCCTGAAACCTATTGTTTTTTCAGTGAATTTCAAAGGTGTTTAAAAGGCTAATTTCTAACTATGCCTACAGAGATAGGACATGTGAAGAAAGAAAAAAAAGAAAGTAGGGAAAGCCTTGGTTAGCGTAGGGGTAAAAATTTCTATTTACACTCCAGTGAGTGCAACAGGAGAGAAAGTGTTGAATAGCGTAGGGGTAAAAATTACTATTCCCACTCCTTAGAGTGAAATAACAAAAATGTAATTAGTAATAAAAAAATACCAATTAATAATTAATTAACAATAAATTAATTATCAATAAATTCAAATATTTTCAATAATTACTTAATTACAATAAATTACTTTCCACCCTATTCCCCTATAAACCCACAACCTGCTCCGAATAATACATTAATACAATTAACATAATTATCAATTAATCAATTATTAAAAGAAACTAATAATGAAAATTAATTTCCAATTAATAATTAATTAACAATGAATTAATTATCAATACCAATACATAAAAATAAATATTCCCACCCTCACCAGACCCCAGATTTGACGAGATCATACTCTCGTTACGAGAAGTCAAAGAAAAACTTCAAGCTTTATCGAGGTTCTTCTGACCAATCCCCGGAACACTAGTTTTGCACAACAGACTAAATCAAACTTTTACTTGAGTCACTCTGTAGTCACTTCGAGATTTTCCACCCCAAGATGGAAATCAGTTCCTTTTCACAATAAATTGACCGGCCCAATCAGTAGGACTAATCTGCTATGGGAGAAAGATTTACTCGCTCTACTCCATTCGTATGAACCCTCAAACCGAAATAGCAGCACTATCCCACAAAATACCCCGCCAAATTGGCTCCAATCCCAACTACTCCCTCCAACACTCACAGACCCACTAAACACAACCCTAGAGGCATCGTCGAAAACAACCTTAGACAAGTTCTTCTCATTCAGGAACCCAAAAAATGCCACATTACGACCCGCCTTAAGTGTATACTACTAAATTGTAGATCGGCCTCAAGACATGCAGCCGAAATTGCTGACCTCATTCTCACACAAGAACCGGATTTGCTCATTTTAACTGAAACTTGGTTAAAGGAACCCTCTACGTCCATCATTGACATACTAGTAACCCGAACTATGACATCATCAGACTGGATAGAATTGATAAGACCGAGGGTGGTATCGCTTCCATACACCGGAATAGTATCTCAGTAAACAAATACCTATCCCCTGTATTCCCTTCTTGTGAATACATATGCCTTGACAACAATAGCAATGGCAAACCAATATGTTGTCTACACACCCTGTATCACCCACCAGGTGATAACCTCACTTTTATGGAACACTTCATGTCCATAGTTTCAATGGACATCAAATTACCCAGGACATCAAATTACCCAAATATTTCTTGGAGACCTCAACCTCCACTGGAATGACCCCAAGCAGACTTCTTCACTCACCAATTAGACCAGGCAACAAATTGTCCCAGAAACTTCTCGAGTTTATCAAAACTCAATCAAAGGATGCACCACACCGCCCCCATGATAAATGTGGCCCATGACCCAATTGCGAAGAATTTGCTACCTTCTTTACTTAGAAGACCAACAGCATAAAGAAGTACCTTCTCAACAATCTAATCACACACACGGTCGCACATATGAACCCCTCACCTTCCCTTACAAATTCACCACAGCGAAACTCATCAAAGTTCAACTTAAAAAATAGTGCATCTTGGTCTTCTTTCAATACCTACAATGAAGAATCTATTCTCAAAATGCTTACTGCTCTGAACCTGGCCAATCATTTCACTGACCCACCCTGCAAAATTCGAAAAAGACTTCACCCCGCTGCTTTTGCATCTCTGGACCAAGATCATAAATAACTCTTTATGCCAAGGTTGCATCCCTGACACCCTGAAAGCTCGGCAGGTATCCCCCATTCTAAAGAAACCTATGGCTGACCCTGCGGACTTAAACAACTACTGCCTTATATCCAACATCCCTACCTTGGCCAAACTCTTAGAAAAATGTGTACACCTCCAGTTGGTAAGACATATGGAACATTTCAACCTACTCAAAATATACCAATCGGGTTTCCGTGCAGGTCACAGCACTGAATTAGGCATGACCCATATAATTGATGATGCTCGACAAATCCTAGATCAGAACGGAGCCTGCTTACTCACCTTGCTAGACCTTTCCTCGGCCTTTGATACAGTCAAACACGATTACCTGATAGACCTTTTGAAACTCAGAATGGGATTATCTGAGACGGTTCTAAATTGGTTCACTACTTTCCTCCAAAACTGATCGCAATGATTTGAGGTCAACCACTCATTGTCCGAACCGGCTCGGGTCACGTTAGGAGTCCCACAAAGATCTTCTCTTTCTACAAAACTGTTCAATTTATTCATGGAACCACTCACTGAAATTCTCAACTCGTCTAACGTGTAATATCACATGTGCCCTGATGACACACAATTATACCTTAAGATCCATACCCTAGAAGACATCAAAGCGCTCTACACAATTCTCTGAAAAACTCAGACCTGGCTGGCAGAAAACCATCTAAAACTGAATGCCGTCAAAACCAAAGCCCTCCTAATCGCTCCTCTCGCCCAAGTACCCATAATGCAAGACCGAATCAAACACCTTATGTCACTCAACTGCCAACCTCTCATCGCTGACTCAGCGAAATCACTGTGAATTACACTGGACAGGAACCTCAATATCCAAAAACACATTAACAATGCAACAATAGGAGCAAACTTTCAGATACATACTCTGAGAAAACTTAAACCTTTCCTGCCAGAAAAGGACTTCAAACTTCCCAAGCGCTCTGTTGTGCTCCCCCCTCCTCCATTTTGTTGCTTGTTGTTCTCGTGGTCAGCCCGCCCCGCCTCCCAGCTGAGTCGCCCTCGCCCCTCCCCCTCCACTATCCATATATGACAGTAGTTCTCGCGCGCAGCGACCGCGCCCTATCCGCGCCGAAGGTGCGCCAAAGGTAAGCCCGTCTACGCCCGTCCGCGCCTGGACCGCGCCCAGCGCCAGACCCCCTGCCCCTCGCGCTGCCCAGCCCTCCCGCATTACCTACGATGCCGCCACTCTCCTAGCCCTTAACCCCGGTCGCGCCCCCAACTGCGTCCAAGCCGCCCCTGGACACACCCATGGACCTTTCTCATGCTACTCCTGCAAATTCATCGGCACTGTCAACATCTCCGCTACGCCCACAGCACAGACCCCCGACCCCAATCACCTTCAATGCATCCTTCTCAACACCCGATCCGTCCACAGACATGCCATTGACCTTTGGAATCTACTAGACACCATTTCTCCGGACATCGCCTTCCTGACGGAAACATGGATGAATGCTTCCTCCGCACCAGACATCACCATTGCCATCCCTGAAGACTATAAGATCACTCGCAAAGACCGTACCAGCCACACAGGAGGAGGAATCGCGATCGTCCATAAGAAATCAATCCGCATCTCAACCAGCTCTGACGCCAACCTCGCCAACTCCGAACACCTTCACTTCCAGATCCACATCGACCCCAAGACCACACTCAGAGGCACCCTCCTCTACAGACCACCAGGACCCCGCGCAAAATTCAGTGAAGACATCACAGACTTCATCACTCCACACGCGCTCCCCTCCAAAGACTACATCCTTTTGGGAGACCTCAACTTTCACCTTGAAAAGAGCCACGACCGCAACACCACCACCCTCTTGGACAACCTCGCCAACCTCGGACTTAAACAACTAGTCACTTCCCCCACCCACATCGCAGGTCACACACTCGACCCCATCTTCACCTCCAGCAATCATGTCTCCTTCAGCCACACTACGGATCTCCTCTGGACTGACCACAGCTGCGTCCACTTCACCTACAACAAACCAAAACCCAACATCCACCTCCAACCTACCCTGCAAAGAAACTGGAACAAAATCACCACGGACCAAATCTCCGCATCGCTCCTTCAAAACACCCCAGCCCTCTCTTCTAACGCTAACGAAGCCGCCGCCAACCTCACCCTATGGTTATCCAACACCGCTGAC
Organism: Lissotriton vulgaris; assembly: GCF_964263255.1. Classification (NCBI taxonomy): domain Eukaryota; kingdom Metazoa; phylum Chordata; class Amphibia; order Caudata; family Salamandridae; genus Lissotriton; species Lissotriton vulgaris. The sequence goes on from NC_141695.1 coordinate 134,458,064, forward strand.
ACCTTAACTCCACTGAAAAAACGTCAAAGTAAACCTGGCAGCAAGAAGGCCTCATGGTTCAACGATGATCTCAAGAAGTCCAAGAAACTCTGCCGTTCCCTTGAAAAGGCCTGGAAAAAAGACCCAACCACCAGCACCAAGGACGCCTTCAAAAGCGCCACCCGCACTCACCACCAACTGATCCGAAAAGCCAAGAACACAGCATTCAAGGATCGACTTGACAACAACGCCCACAACAGCAAGGAACTTTTCAACATCGTCAAGGAATTTTCCAATCCCTCGGCCAATTCCAACGACATCACCCCCTCTCAAACCCTCTGCGACTCCCTAGCCTCTTTTTTCCACAACAAGATTGCAGACATCCACAACAGCTTTGACAACCAACCCGGAATCCAACCCACCCCACCATCTGCTGACCATCTTCCCCCCATGAACACCCTTAACGCCTGGAACCCAATCTCCACTGAGGACACCATCCGCCTGATGAATTCCATCCACTCAGGCTCCCCCACAGACCCATGCCCTCACCACATCTTCAACAAAGCAGACTCCGTCATAGCACCGCACCTCCGAGACGTCATCAACTGCTCCTTCAACTCCGCTACCTTCCCAGAAGATTGGAAACACGCTGAACTCACCGCCCTTCTGAAAAAACCAACAGCGGACCCCACCGAACTCAAAAATTACCGCCCCATCTCGCTTCTCCCATTCCCGGCCAAAGTCATCGAGAAAGCCGTCAACAACCAGCTCGCCACCTTCCTCGAAGCCAACAAATCCCTCGACCCCTCACAATCTGGCTTCCGAGCAAAACACAGCACTGAGACCGCATTCATCGCAGCAACAGACGACATCCGAACTCTACTGGACAATGGAGACACAGTCGCCCTCATCCTCCTCGACCTCTCTGCAGCATTCGATACAGTCTGCCACAGCACCCTTCTACAACGCCTCAATAACATCGGAATCCAAGGAAAAGCACTTGAATGGATCACCTCGTTCCTCACCGGAAGAACCCAGAGAGTCCGCCTTCCTCCATTCAAGTCCGAGGCCTCTGAAGTCATCTGCGGCGTACCTCAAGGATCCTCACTCAGTCCCACCCTCTTCAACGTATACATGAGCCCCCTCGCGACCATCGCACGCCAACACAACCTCAACATCATCTCTTACGCGGACGACACTCAACTGATCCTTTCTCTCACCAATGACCCCAGCACCGCCAAAACTAACCTACACGAAGGAATGAAAGAAGTTGCCGAATGGATGAAACAAAGCCGTCTGAAACTGAACTCAGACAAAACAGAAGTCCTCATCTTAGGCACATCCCCCTCTGCTTGGGACGACTCCTGGTGGCCGGAAGCCCTCGGAAAAGCACCCATCCCGACAGACCACGCACGGAACCTTGGCGTCATCCTAGATTCTTCACTCTCAATGAACAGACAAGTCAGCGCCGTATCCTCTTCCTGCTTCAACATTCTTCGCATGCTCAGAAAAACATTTCGCTGGATCCCCTCCGAAACAAGGAAAACAGTCACCCACGCTCTGGTCACGAGCCGACTGGACTACGGAAACACCCTCTACGCAGGTACCACCGCTAAACTCCAGAAGAAACTCCAACGAATCCAAAACGCCTCAGCCAGACTCATATTAGACATCCCACGCAACGAACACATCTCTAGTCACCTTAAAGACCTCCACTGGCTACCCGTCAATAAGAGAATCACTTTCCGACTGCTTACCCACGCACACAAATCACTCTACGACATCGGACCAGATTGCCTCAACTCCCGACTGTCCTTCTACACCCCCTCCCGCCAACTACGCTCTTCCAGCCAAGCCCTCGCCACTATACCTCGCATCAACAAGACCACCATGGGAGGCAGATCCTTTTCATACCTGGCTGCTAAAACATGGAACTCACTTCCCGCTTACCTTCGCCTCACCCAGAACCACCTAGCGTTCAGAAAGCAGCTTAAAACGTGGATATTTGACAAATAATCCTCCTCCCCTTCCTAAGCGCCTTGAAACCCTCTGGGTATGTAGTGCGCTATACAAATTTTTTGACTTGACTTGACTTGACTTACAAGCTCTAGTCATCCCAAGACTTGTGGCTTGCCCAGAGCTGCAACGGCCATTGTAAGAGCCTCAATCAACTCCACAGCTAGATTTATCACTGGCTCCAAAAGAAGCTCCCACATGTCCCCTGATCTAAAATCCCTTAATTGGCTACCTTTTGTAGCCAGAATACATCTGAAAATAACATGTATGAAACATAAAGCCATTCATCACAACCCACCTAGCTATTTGGCACAGAAACTGGCGCCCTCATGTGGGGTCAGATCTGCAAGAAGTGCTCAAAACCTTCTACTGAAACTGCAAAGATTCAACAAGAAGAAAACATATAGCCAAAGTTTTTCAGGAAGGGTGCCTAGAATATGGAATGCTCTAACCCCAGAAACAAGACTTAATTCCTCTACTAAATCGCTTCTCATGGCTAAATTCATGTGAGCATGAACTACAGTTATTATGCCATACAACGTATCTTCTACATTGAACTTTTTATTGTCTACTGTTCAATCAGGTTCCCTGGATACTGTATCAATATATTTCTTGATTTACATTGAATGTTTTGTTATGTATCTTATACCTATCTATTTATGATAGGATGTTTATACTATCATTGACCAGCATTGAACCTTATGTTATTTACTTTGTACCTATGTATCTAAGACACTTACCCTGTTAAGCACTCTGATACCCACAAGTGTCTGGTTCGCGCTATATAAAACTTTCAAATTAATAAATAAACCCACAACCCGCTACAAAATTAAATCATGCAAAAATTAAATAACAAAAAATTCATTACTTAAAATAATTAAACATACATTACACAAATAATATACACTTTTAACACATATACTAACATACAAAACATTTTTAAAAAATTGATATTCAAAATTCGATATATTTTAATGCTTATATTATGTACTTCGATATTTTGACAGTCAATATTACTTACTTGCATTTTGATATTATTAACCACTATATTATGTCCATTCAATAATATGTCCATTCTATATTTTGGATTTGATATTCTGTCCATTCTATATATTTTTTTCGATATTTTGTCTAGTTATCGGGTGGAGCAGGGATGTGCGCATATCACATGCACTGGAGGCTGGCCCATGAGAGGATTCTTCAGAGCTTAGGTCAGGTGAGAAGTAATTACATTTCCAAGGGAGGGCGTGAAGTTAGTTCTTCCCTGAGCTGCACTGACACTCAATAAAAATAGACACATCAGTTAGACTACATGGAATACCAGGCATGCATGAAATAGGTGTTGGAACTGTTTGGAGGCTAGAAGCCCTTCTGCATGAGGACAGTGGACCGTGTAGGTGAGTAGAGCCTGAGGTTGCACTGCCTGTCTGTAGCAGTTCCATAGGGTGTGCAGCTACTTCCTTGGATGGGGTGGTTGGTGTGCCCTTACCCATGGTACTCAGTTTCGGTGACCTTTTGCTCCAATCTCAATTCTTGTGTGTATTGCATAGGTATAGAGAGGAAGAGGAAGGAGGTGGCTCTGATAAGATGGATTTGGAGGGTGTCTGAAAATGTTCTAAAAATTGAAAGGGGAATGAGTGACGGTGCTTGAACAACATCATTAAAAGTGGGAATGCTCTGCCTCTATATTTTAATATTTAAAATTCATCTAGCAATTAAAGCACTGGAAGTTCTATATCATAGCTGCCAATGTTTCAGATTGCATATGTGTGACATTTTTATAGTTATTTTCAGTGTACTTTTGAGTGACATTCAACAACCAAATGTGTGACACATAGAGTGAAACTTTGTTGCCAGCAAAATCAGGCAATGATGTCCCTGAAACACTGCTACGAAGAAGCGGAAATGGAAGGGCGCTAATCTGGTGTCCTTGTAAGCTCATTGTACTGTGAAACAATTGTGTAACCATGATATTAAACAAAAAACATGTCTTTTGGAGGCAGTAATTCAATCAGTCAAAACATTTTATTTAGACAATCAAGTCCAATAAAGTGCAAAAGTGCCAGCTATAATTATAAAATGACCTGAATCTCATTTTTTAAAGATTGTAGACAATTTGCCAAAGCAATAAAATTATCATCATACACGGAGAAGTGTGGCTCAGGGGTTAGAGGCGGCAAGACCCGGAATCTGAGATCGGCCCTGGACCAGGGTTCAATTCCCCGCCTCGGCGGGTCTTGGGCTCAAAAATGCCACGGACTTGATAATTCTCGCTCCGGTGCCTTCTCGACTCACGGGTTCACACTCTGCGACTCTGGGCAATAGCTTGCTTAATCTCCACAACGGCCCCTCGCGGTGGGATGCCCTGCTTTCACCTTGTGGATACCCTGCCGGGGTTATCCCACAGGGGAATACCAGGACGGGTTCCCTAAGCAAGCGCCGGGAAACCCACTGCGGGTAGCTGTGCGCTATATAAGCTCAAATACATTTACATATACATGTTAAATCAATGCAGGTATTGTGAATCATTTAAAATAAAATTCAATACGGAGCTGATGACTTAATGATATCAACATTGCATAGTGTTTTGCACTGTTCCGATGACAACCATGTGATTTAAAACAAAAAATTATAAAATCTTCAAAATTAGACCATATTAAAACAAGTTGTTTCAGTTTGCGCTACATTAGTAATAATCTGTGCTGTGGATAAAATCAGATATGTATCACATTTCTTAGCTGTATGCAAATTATCTTTAGCGCTAATCAAACTTGCAGCTAAGCGACTGCTTCTTTTTGGGTTCTGGATTTTTTCCTAATAGATTGTATGCAATGTTCAGAATTTGTATAAGTTTGGTAATCACTTTTGGCTGCGCATTATTCAGTAGGTGTCTTACGGCAAATGATCATATTCGTGATCCATCGTTAATCCACAGTTGTCGGAGAAATCTTATGTGATCCTCAAGAAGGGTGGGACATATGCAGAGCAGGTATTTTATCCATTATTGAGAAAAGCCACATAGTGTACATGTAGACTCAGTTTTAATTGTCCATGGATGTAGTCGGTCTTGTGATGAAAATGAGTCCATCTGGAGATGTAGATATTTTGTTTTGTAATATGGTCAGAATGGAAAGGGGCGACCACTCGGTCCCCCCGAACGTATGGTGGAGTGCCCCGACCCCCCCGGGAAGCCATCTTGGGCGGGAGGCGAGTCTCGGCTGGTACGCCCAAAGCGGCGTAGCCGGGGCGCGCTTTTTCCCGCCTAAGAGTGGGGGCAATGATTTGGTGACCACTGGTCGACGGGTACTTCTCGAGTTGATATTGTCCACTGTAAGTTGGTTGGCGAGAAGGGTTCCGGGGTGCACGATTGCATGGTCCCATATGATTCCACGAAAGGTGTGGCGGGGGGCTAATTCTGTGTCTGCTATAAATCATTCGGTGAAGAAGGTAAATAACAAGCTTGTTCCGTACAAGTACATTGCATTCGATTCCTCATGGATGTATCAAGGGGGATCATATGTATCTAGAAGATGGGGTCCATTTGTCCCGGGTGGGAAATTCTTTACTCATAGGAGACCTCGTAGCCTGGTTAAAGAGTTTACAGCATGACCTTTAGGTAGGAGTTTTGTGGGGGGTCCGGATAGCCGGTGAACTATCCGGCCTGTGGCGGTAAGGTCATGATCGGTGAGCAGTAATTGGAAGATCCCTAGGGGGGGGCGTCACCCATTACGGATGGGAGCGCCCGGGGGGAGGTGGCCATTGGCCCCTCAACGGGGAGGCGGTCCCTTCTAAGGATGGGACGCCGAAAGGAAAGGGAAGGCGGTCAAGGCCCCTCCCTGGATAGGAGGGGCTACGGGCCCCTCCTGGGAATTTCCCGGGGCCAGGACATCTGCGACGGCAGATGTGGTAAGTTGTGTGGGGTGGGGAGGGGGGTCTACGCTACCTTCTAGACACCTCACACGAGTCCTCGGACGACCATTAAGATGGCGTCGAGTTAACAGGGGCCCCCGTCAAGACAAGGGAAATTGGTATGTGCACATGAGGTGCAGTCCTCTGTGCGGCCGCCCCTCACAAGTGAGGGGGGAGTTCTGGTTTAGGGATCTGACACCGGTTACAACCTTGCCGTTGGCCCTTAACGTTAGGATGTACAATTTCAATTTGAAAATGCATTTGTAGGATGTTAGTATCGGCTAGGAGAACCTTTGTATTAGAAATGTGTTAAGGTCAGCCAAAACATCGTAATGTGGAAATGAAATTGTACATGATATGAAACTGTTATTTTAATGTTTTAATTTTGTTTCATATTTTTAATAAATACGGCCGGGAGGGTAACTCCCTCCCGCCTTCCAAAAGTTCAGAACTGTTTCCGTATTCCCATTCTTGGGGATTGTGTTGAGAGGGGGTGGCGGGTATCTCAGCCATATGGAAAGGGGCGACCACTCGGTCCCCCCGAACGTATGGTGGAGTGCCCTGACCCCCCCGGGAAGCCATCTTGGGCGGGAGGCGAGTCTCAGCTGGTATGCCCAAAGCGGCGTAGCCGGGGCGCGCTTTTTCCCGCCCAAGAGTGGGTTGTCCTAGACACTGAAGCCGCCAGCCACGCCCCCGGAGGCGGGTGGAGGCGGGTTTACGCCCGCCCGAAGAAGGATAAAAGGAGCGACAAGCCAAGGAAGCATCCTCTTGTTCCTGTGCCTCGAAGCTGCACCTCCCCGCTGCACGTGAGCTCGAGACGGAACGAAGAGCCAATTTTGACCCACCCACCAGCCCCTGAGGACAGCAAGTTGTTTTTGAAATAAAGTCATTTGACGTGGTAATTGTTTTTCTTACAGGTTGTTCTGAATAAAGTTTGTGATTCGGTATGCAATAAAGTGGATAATTCTTTACAGTATGCTTTATTAAATAAAAGTAGTTGCACCAGAGTTGATCAGTGATGTTTTAGAGAGTTCATACTTTGAATTGCTTAATGTATAATTGTCTTTCTCCTCTTTAGTAATTAGTTTGTCGTATTTATTGTTTGGTCGGGTGGTAAGGTCATGATCGGTGAGCAGTAATTGGAAGATCCCTAGGGGGGGGCGTCACCCATTACGGATGGGAGCGCCCGGGGGGAGGTGGCCATTGGCCCCTCAACGGGGAGGCGGTCCCTTCTAAGGATGGGACGCCGAAAGGAAAGGGAAGGCGGTCAAGGCCCCTCCCTGGATAGGAGGGGCTACGGGCCCCTCCTGGGAATTTCCCGGCGCCAGGACATCTGCGACGGCAGATGTGGTAAGTTGTGTGGGGTGGGGAGGGGGGTCTACGCTACCTTCTAGACACCTCACACGAGTCCTCGGACGACCATTAAGATGGCGTCGAGTTAACAGGGGCCCCCGTCAAGACAAGGGAAATTGGTATGTGCACATGAGGTGCAGTCCTCTGTGCGGCCGCCCCTCACAAGTGAGGGGGGAGTTCTGGTTTAGGGATCTGACACCGGTTACGACCTTGCCGTTGGCCCTTAACGTTAGGATGTACAATTTCAATTTGAAAATGCATTTGTAGGATGTTAGTATCGGCTAGGAGAACCTTTGTATTAGAAATGTGTTAAGGTCAGCCAAAACATCGTAATGTGGAAATGAAATTGTACATGATATGAAACTGTTATTTTAATGTTTTAATTTTGTTTCATATTTTTAATAAATACGGCCGGGAGGGTAACTCCCTCCCGCCTTCCAAAAGTTCAGAACTGTTTCCGTATTCCCATTCTTGGGGATTGTGTTGAGAGGGGGTGGCGGGTATCTCAGCCATATGGAAAGGGGCGACCACTCGGTCCCCCCGAACGTATGGTGGAGTGCCCCGACCGCCCCGGGAAGCCATCTTGGGCGGGAGGCGAGTCTCAGCTGGTATGCCCAAAGCGGCGTAGCCGGGGCGCGCTTTTTCCCGCCCAAGAGTGGGTTGTCCTAGACACTGAAGCCGCCAGCCACGCCCCCGGAGGCGGGTGGAGGCGGGTTTACGCCCGCCCGAAGAAGGATAAAAGGAGCGACAAGCCAAGGTAGCATCCTCTTGTTCCTGTGCCTCGAAGCTGCACCTCCCCGCTGCACGTGAGCTCGAGACGGAACGAAGAGCCAATTTTGACCCACCCACCAGCCCCTGAGGACAGCAAGTTGTTTTTGAAATAAAGTCATTTGACGTGGTAATTGTTTTTCTTACAGGTTGTTCTGAATAAAGTTTGTGATTCGGTATGCAATAAAGTGGATAATTCTTTACAGTATGCTTTATTAAATAAAAGTAGTTGCACCAGAGTTGATCAGTGATGTTTTAGAGAGTTCATACTTTGAATTGCTTAATGTATAATTGTCTTTCTCCTCTTTAGTAATTAGTTTGTCGTATTTATTGTTTGGTCGGGTGGTAAGGTCATGATCGGTGAGCAGTAATTGGAAGATCCCTAGGGGGGGGCGTCACCCATTACGGATGGGAGCGCCCGGGGGGAGGTGGCCATTGGCCCCTCAACGGGGAGGCGGTCCCTTCTAAGGATGGGACGCCGAAAGGAAAGGGAAGGCGGTCAAGGCCCCTCCCTGGATAGGAGGGGCTACGGGCCCCTCCTGGGAATTTCCCGGGGCCAGGACATCTGCGACGGCAGATGTGGTAAGTTGTGTGGGGTGGGGAGGGGGGTCTACGCTACCTTCTAGACACCTCACACGAGTCCTCGGACGACCATTAAGATGGCGTCGAGTTAACAGGGGCCCCCGTCAAGACAAGGGAAATTGGTATGTGCACATGAGGTGCAGTCCTCTGTGCGGCCGCCCCTCACAAGTGAGGGGGGAGTTCTGGTTTAGGGATCTGACACCGGTTACGACCTTGCCATTGGCCCTTAACGTTAGGATGTACAATTTCAATTTGAAAATGCATTTGTAGGATGTTAGTATCGGCTAGGAGAACCTTTGTATTAGAAATGTGTTAAGGTCAGCCAAAACATCGTAATGTGGAAATGAAATTGTACATGATATGAAACTATTATTTTAATGTTTTAATTTTGTTTCATATTTTTAATAAATACGGCCGGGAGGGTAACTCCCTCCCGCCTTCCAAAAGTTCAGAACTGTTTCCGTATTCCCATTCTTGGGGATTGTGTTGAGAGGGGGTGGCGGGTATCTCAGCCATATGATTCCATGATATATTTTTGGGGAATTTTCTTTTATAGCTAATGAGGTCAGGAGAGCGTGTTTCTCTTTTAGCAAATGCTCTGTAAACAGATTCAAAAGGTGTTATGTTTACTTTTCTACTCAGGGCTATTTTAAGATGTGGGTGATGTATTTTTAGGTTCCACAGCTCCTCCGAGCCAGTTAGCTCCAGTGCCTCACGGAGGGCCTGTAAACATTGTTTGTATAGCGTGAGCTGTTGGCGCACGATACTTCAAGCCTGATTCAATTTGTCAGTGTCCCTTGCTCTGCTACCCATGTGATGTGCAGGTACTTTATTGTTCCAGCCTTCTGCATGTTCAGTTGTTCACTTATTGCAAGTTCCATCCTAATCTGGGCTGGCGAAGTGTTATCTGGTAAGTTCTGAAAACTGCGCTGTGTTTGTTGTCCAAGAAGGTTCCCATTTTTCCTGGGAAAGCCTCAGACCCGTATGCCGATGTTGTTACTAGTTTGGCAGCTCCTATTTTCAGCAATGATTCAAATGAGAATGTATTTGCTTTTAAAAAATGTCAGAAATGTACATTGCAATGATTATAGTTTTAGTTTTAATGGGTTTAAATGTAATGGGTAACTTCTTTTGTCATCTAGCCAACATTCTAAATAGTTGTATATGTTTGTGATGGTCATGTGATGATTTCTAAGGTGCCTGTGGTGTTGTTTTTTCTTTTTCCGGGCAAAGATAACAATATTAGTTTTTTTAAAACATTTTTTATTTAGGTTTTTACAACATATTATTTATAGCCCCTGGTTCCCACCCCCCTCCCCCCATGAGGACAGGTATTTCTATTGTTACATACATAGGTATTGCAGTACACAAATACGAATTCCTTAAGGAGGGAATAAAGGAGAACAGAAAGAAAACATATTAGCATCAAAACTCAATACACTCTTAATCATACATTTCCTTCTGTGATGATTTAATGAGACACAATTTAGTATTATCAAAGAGGTTGGATTGCGTTATTAGGTGATTAAAGAATTTTGCATTTATCAAAGGTTTTTTCAATTCCTGTATTCAGTGCGCCTGAATCCAATCTAGCAGAGGTGCCCACATTTTCATGCCTCTCTTCCGAATATTACGCCCCTTTTGTTTATGAATGGCGACCTCGAGACTACATGTCACGAGTAATCTAGCCTTCCATTGAGAAAAGGATGGTGGAGTGGGATCGAGCCAGGCTGATGCGACACACAGTCGAAAGATAGCCATTGCCACGAAAATCAGCCCTTGAACCTGTCTAGGACGTTCTTTATTAGAGATGCCCAGCATAATCTCTTCAGTTGTTATGTTAATCCTAGCATGGGTAATGTCCGAAAGAAACCCAGATATTTCATTTAAAACGTTTGTTAGGATATTACATGTGGCGAACATATGAACACTGTCTGCAGCGGGAAGCGCACATCGTGGGCAGGTAGTGCCTTTACCCGTCCCCCATTTAGCAATTTTATACGGTGTATAATATAACGAAAAATATGTTTTATAAATCTGCGCCTGTAGTTTTATGGACATTAAGTAAGTAAGTGACAAATCATATGCAATAAGGGGAATGCTGGGTGGAACTTCTAGTTTAATTTGCCATGCCGCCCCATGTTTGTCCATATCATCTGGGAGTAAGGCGTTAAAACTTTCATAGATCTCACCAACTCTTGGGGGCGTGTTGCTGCGTATATTTTCTATGATTTGGCATATTTGAAATTTAATACGACCACCCCCCTTTTTTAGTAGGAAGTCTCTCACCTGAAGATATTTAAAAAAATCCCTGTTGGGGATGTTATAGTCTTTTTTTAATTCATCAAATGATTTAATTCCCTGAGTAGAAAAAAAAACAACCGAGTTGCTCTATCCCTAATGCACACCAGCTCCGTACATAGGAGTCATGAAATATTTCTGGGAGATCTGTATTCTGAAACACCGGTGTGTAATGTGAAAATCGGCCAAGACCAAGTAGTTTTTTAACCTTTCCCCAGACTTTGACAACACTATTGATGGTTTTGAATTTCACTTTTTTAAGGTGATCATCATTAACGTGTCGACAGAGACAGCCTGTGCTCCCGTTCCCCAGGATGAGTTCTTGCGGTGTGGGAATACTCAGATCATCTGGGTTAGAGTTTAGTAATCTTATGCTGTAATTCATAACCGAAGCCCAGTAATAAAGCATAAAGTTAGGTAGAGCCCACCCCCCATGCTCTCTTGGTAATGTAATCCATTTGAGTGCTCTCCGTGGCTTACTATAACCCCATAAAAACCGTGAAAACATTGAATCTATATTCCTAAATACATGTGGTGGGAATTCTAATCAAATTGCCATAAAAAAATACATAAACTTAGGAAAAAAAACATTTTCACTAAATTAGTTTCATCTCCAATAGATAGGTGCAAGTTATCTAAACGTGACAGTTCTCTCTTCGTGTGCAACATAAGTGGCTCCAGATTATTATTTACAATGTTCCCAAAATCAGCACTAATGCTGACACCCAGTTATGTCGCTTTATCAGTTATTCTTGGATCTCTCATCACAATCTTAGTATTAAGCACGAGCTGTGTGGAGTTTAGCTTAGACCCCGAAACTCTGCCGAAGTTCTGTGCTTCGTTTTCAATCAAATTCATAGCAATGGCGATATCGTCAGCATACGCTAAGCATTTTGTTTCTAGACCACGCACACATATAGGGGTAATTAACATGTTTTTTTCGAGCCTGTGTATGAACCCATCAATATAAATGGCAAAAAGGAGGGGCGAGCAGGGGCACCCCTGCTGTGTCCCCCTGTTGATTTTAAAATTGTCGGATAACTCCCCATTGATCAGAACCCTGGCACTGGGATTAACATTTAGCTGTTGAATCGCTGTAATATATTTCTTACCTATGCCACAGTTTCGCATGGCGGTCCACAGGAACTTTCAGGAGACCCTATCAAACGCCTTCTCTGCGTCAAGCAGTATAAGTGCCATAGGGTCTCCTGTCGTTCCCGTGTAGTCAAAAAGGGATATAACTCTTTGCACATGGTCAGTCGTAGATCTACCTGGTATAAACCTGTGTTGTCTTTCAGAGACTATATTATGGATCCGAGGTGCTAGCCGTGTTGCTAATAATTTAGAATATACTTTGGAGTCTCCCTTAATCAATGTAATTGGTCAGTACGACCCCATTTCCTGGGGATCTTTGTTTTTCTTGGGGGAAACTATTATTTTGGCAAGTGACCAGGATTTCGGTGGATTCCCACCTTGAAAGATGTTTTGAAATAGTTCAGTCATGATAAACTTGAGCTGTGGTGCAAATTTAATATAGAATTCAGTTGGAATCCCATCCAAGCCTGCAGCTTTTCCAGTGGCTAAGGAGTTCATAGATAGTAGGATTTACTCCTAACATAGTGTGCAATCTAAGATCTCCTGATCTTCTAATCCCAAGCCCTCTGTAACTGATGGATCTATATAGCTCATGGGATCCTCGCATTCATTCTCATCCTCATAGTATAACTTCTGATAAAATACTTGGAAGGCTTTTCTAATATCTGCCGGATCCGCCTTCAAGCCAAGCGCAGGATCATTAATTGCTTTAATTAGAGTACTGGATGCCTCTTCCCGGGTTCTAACTGCCAAATGATGACCAACTTTCTCGCTCAATTCATATATAGTCTCCCTATGGGTAGTTGCTCTCACAACTGCTTTCTCAATTAAAATTTCCGATATATAGTTTTAGCAATTGCCACCTTGTTCACCTCCCTGTCTGTCACCTCGCCATTCTGTACTGCCTTGATCAGACCTTCTTCCGCTCTCCGCAAATTTTGTTCCAAGGACATCATTTTTGGTCTTTCTATATTGTTAAGTCGGAATGAAAATCGCATAGTTTCACCCCTGATACATGCCTTCATAGTATCCCAAACAGTTTCTATTGAGGTGGACCCCAAATTATCCTCCAGAAAGGCCGGGATCCAGTTCCTCATATGCATGCAATATTCTTTGTTATTCAATAACGCTCTTTCGAACTTCCAACTAGTAGCTGTGGGTCTATCAGCCCCCACTGTGATGGTAAGTTCAAGTGGGTTGTGATCCGAGAGAATTCTCGGGAGTTTTGTTATTTGGCAAATTGATTTTAAAGTACAGGACATAAGCATGTAGCCCAGTCTTAGATGCCTGGAGTGAGGTCAGAATATTAAGTATATCCAGGATCTCCCGGGTATGTCTCTGACCACCCATCTATTAATCCATGGAGTACACACAAATTTTTCAGAGATTGATATACTTTTCGTTTCCTACCAGGGTAACCAAAGCCTGGGTCAGATAGCCAATCACCAGGTAGATGAATATTAAGATCTCCACAGACAATAACAGGGAGGGGCCAATGTACCAGTTCGTTGGAGATCTTGTTCAACACTTCCTGATCATCACTAATATTGCCATAGACAGTGCATAATGTCAATTTGCTTTTCCCTTTATTATAGCAGCACTCAGTTATCACATATCGCCTGAACACGAGAACTGGATCCCCCCTCCTTTTGCCAAGATGGCTACCCCTTTTGTACGTGACCACTGGGATGTAGCAGAGATAAGTCTATATCCAAGTGTTTTCAATAGGTATTGCTGTGACCCCTCAATGTGAGTCTCCTGGAGACATATGATATCTGCGGCAGATAGCTTAAACCCTTCTGCCACTTTATGCCTTTTCTTAATATCATTCAGGCCGCATATATTCAATGAAAGTATTTTTTATTTAGTCATCCATATCTTTCAAAGTTACCAGATAGATCAAATGCGAGCCCTGAACACAGGCTTTCCTCCTTAGCCTCCATTCCCATCTCCCCCTGTATACATCTTGTGCCCCTTGTGACAGTTCCGGTCCCTTTTCCCACCCTCCCCTCTCCCCCTAAGACCCCACTGGATCCCCCCCTGTCCCTACACCCCCCGCCCCTCCACGATCTAGTGAGACTACCTGGTTCCCTTGGAACCAGGTTGTGGGAATCGAGTGATTCGTTGGCAGCTGGTGTCTCCGCGTCCTGACCCCTGTTACTATGGGAATGGGGTGAGGTTTGTTATTTAGTCATTATATTTTCTTAGATTCATTGTACACAAACATAGCATCTGTCTATGTAGCATAAGATACCCCCTCGCTCCCGCTTTCTCAAAATGTCTTATTCCTTATGCCGCGAGTGCCTTGTTGATAGATATTTAGTTATGACCTATTTGTGGGAGTTTTTTCCCCCTCCTTTTTTAGGTTTTTCTTTGCCGTCTCTGTTTTTCATAATCTCTTCGAGATAAGTTTGCGCTTGAAGTTCGCTGGTGAAACTTCTGGTGACTCTGTTATATATAATTTTCAGTCTGGCAGGATTCTGTAGAAATACTGTGGCTCCCAGCTGTTCAAAAGAGTTGTCGCAGTCGCCATCTTCTTTCCACAGTCGAGTGGGCAGAATCGGGTCTACTAAAAAACGTATATCCTTTGTGTTCTCTTTTATGGGTTGGGCGTGCCAGGTCAAAAATGGCTTCACGTAGGAGAAAGTTGCCAAAATACACCAACATTGCTCTTGGGTATTTCTCTGATGAATGCGATCGTTTGTTAAGGGTTAGCGGAAAGTGATGGGCCCGCTGGATTTCTTTGTCCTAGCCCCAAGCGGTGAGCTCCGGAAAAGATTCTTTAAAGAGGGATATCGTATAGCCCCTGGAGTCGTTCCCCTCGACTCCCTCCGGTATTCCCAAGAGACTTAAGTTATTTCTCCGGGCCCTTTTTTTTTGATCCTCCACTTTCATCATAAGGTCTCGCACAATTCCTTTGTGTTCTTTTCCCTGTTTCTGGAGAACGGATACATCCTTTTCGAGGTTCTCTGTCCGTAGCTCGACCGATGCTATTCTAACTGATATTTCTAGACAAGTTTGCCCCACCTTATTGATAGTTCCTTGAAGTTTCTTGTTATCAAGTTTCACGACTTCTTGGAATTTCATAATTGAATTAAATACATCACCCAGGGAAGGTTCAATTTGGCCTCCCATCTCATGGGATGTTTTATGTTCAGTTATATTTGTATCTCTTAGCGAGTTGTATTTTGGATCGGACATTGATGTACCTTGTGTAGGTGGATTCCTATGGCGATGATCAATCTGATCGGTGTTACTTCCTTGATCAGTGGTATCTTCATCAATAAATTTATTATGTCTCCTTAGTCTTCTTTTCTTTTTATCTTGCCTTTTCTTTGCACTATTGTCTTTAGGGGAGTCATCCATCTTTTTGGAGTTGGGGTAGGAATTAGAGTCAGAGGTTTCTAAGTTTTCAGATTGTATCTGTTCGTGGCTCAATCCGTGTGGCTCGCTTGATGTAGACATCCCCGTCTCATATACTTCAGACTCCGAAGGTGACTCTGACTCAATTTCAGATCCAGCCCTGTCTGGGAGTAGAGCTATATTGCCGGGGTTTCCATCAAGGCTGCGAGACGGATCAGTCTTTTCCAACTCTGCACAACTCGAGCTAAGAGGCATTGGTAAGAAGGCAGTTGGAGCTGTGAGATTCTTTGTCTGTATATATTCTTCAGGTGGTGGTGCAGTCAAATCTGCAGTTGGTCCTTTAGGTTTGTCTGATGTAGCCCTGTACACCTCTGTTGCTAGTCCAGTCGTGGTTCTCCCACTCATGGCCGCCGGGATCTTACTCCGATTACCGGGTATTTTGGACAGTTCGCTTGGGTTGCTGTCAATTTCTGGTAGTTTCTCTTGCGCTGATTGACCTTTAATTACTGGGATAAAGATGGTTGAGATCCGGGGTTGAGCGTCGTTGGCCTGACCGCTAATTTTGGCCGCTGACTTCAGGTTTTTAATAGCCTGTAGCTGCTTGGCTTTTTTTCCAATAGTTCCAGCTTAGCTGCTGTCTGCAGATTATCAGGACCCTCTTCTATATTATACTCCTTGGCCGTATCTTTTTCTTTGTTTTCTTTGTTTTTATCTTTGGTTTTGTCTTTCTCCTTATCTTTCTGCTCCTTCTGTTCCTTTTGCTTCTCTTTATCTTTCTCTTTATTTTTATATCAATGTTTTGGGATTTTTCGTCCTTATTTTTAGCCCCCCTTGTCTCGGGTCACCGTGTTAAATTAGCCTGGCCTTGTATGCTTGCATCCTCGAGCCGATTTCCTGTCCCCCGTGTGCTTGTCACGGTTAGCTCACTCTGAGCACTCTCCCTGGATTGTTCGGATGGTTCATACCCTTCCATTTCAGCCATGCTGGCCACTTTCTTTACTGTCGGTCTCTGGCACCGCTGCGGCTTCTCTTGGGCCTTCGCACACCAGTTCATGTAAGAGCAGACTGCTCTCCCAGCAGTTCTTGATTTCTGGCTGTATTCTTTTGTGTATTCTTTTGTCTTTGTTTTTGATGAATTCCAGCACAAAGACCAGCAAAAGAGCCGTTTCACAGTGCCCGCAATCCCCGGATGGGACACGTACCTCAGGAGTGCTATTTCTTGGCAACCAAACCCACTGGGGGAGCAACCTGCATGGAGACACACTAGAACCGAGCCTAGACCTGCTCGGGAGTTCCGTGTGTGTATGCACTGCATCGAGTGCTGTCAGCTTCTTGTAGTGTTTCCCTGGCGTCTCCCTGGCAACGTAGACCGGGAGAGCAGTGGAGCGCGGAGACTGAAAAAAAAGTCGATCTGTCTCGAGGTTAGACCGAGTGTAGCCAGGGCAAAGTCAGCGGCTCCCGGACAGTCTTTTTTCTTCCCCCCGGTAAATCCTGATGGCGGCTTTCTTTTCGCAGGCTTTTACCCGGAGCTCCTGAATCGAGCCCCCTGCACTTCCAGACCCTGCGGCAGTAAAAGACGATGATGATGAGCCAAACACTATATCACGGTGAGTAGAGAGTTGAGAGCCGCTATAGAGCCATCGATTAATCCGGCACTCTCGTTCTCACAGACCCTGCTTAGATCCGGACTGCCGCGGCATCTTTTCAATAATACAATATGTCCTTTTCCCTGTCAGCACACAGCACTTAGGACCCCACGTATATGCCACGCATATGTCAGTTGCAGGATAGGCGAGGTACAGGCAAGCGTACAGGCATGGTGTGGGTATGTGTGCGATAAGGATTCACTTGTCACGCTCTACTACAGCGGCTGTTTTTTACTCCCCCGTTTTCTGGGGTTATTGCCTGGGGTTACTGCCTGGAGTTCTATTTATCTTGTCGTGCCTTGCATGTCAGAATGCTTGTAAGTTTACTGGCCCATTCAGTTTGTCAGAGCTTACTTGTTCACTTGTTCAAGCTGTCCGTGTCCGTCTCCGGCAGGCTCCGGCAGGACCCCTCAACTAAGGCACATCGTCGTCATTTTCCAGTAATCTCGAGGTGTATTTTTGTTGTTGGAGATTTTTCACAGGCAGTTCACAGGCAGGATTTGCTGAACTGAGCAGTGTTGAAACCCATTGCATCAATTATTAACCATGGCGATGAGCGGCAATATCCCGTGTATGTGTCCGTATCAGCAACAGAATCACCCAGGGGTCAGGACCCCGCGGAGCACAGCTTGCAGCACCGATCACACCGACGCCATCTTGGTCTCCAAGAAACAGCCTAAAAAAATATCTTTTTCAGGCACAATATTAGTTTTTTCATAGTTAATTTTCATCTTGATGGCTTGACAGTGAGTATGTAACATGTCTAGCAATCTTTGGAGCACTACAGGCGTATGGATTAACAGGACAACATCGTCTGCATATAGCTGTATAACACACTGATTAAGTGTATCCTAGTGAGTACATGGGTTAGCGAGTAATGTTTAAATATGTAAATATCTGTATCAGTCCTTCACTTTGTGTATAAGTGGCTGCATGGGTTGGTGAGTAGCTACATGAATGTCTATATGGGTTATTAGTTGGTTTTCTGAGTATCAGTATGAGTGTCTGTGTGTCTGTATGGTTCAGTGGGGGGTATTATTTAGCGCATAGATGCATGAATGAGTGACTCACTGCTTGTATGTGTTTTGATCACAGCATGTGTACAGGACTCTATGGGTGGATGAGTGTGTGTATGGGTGTGTTAGTGAGTGAATGGCTGCTCAATAGTGTTTTTAGGAGTAACTTCATATGTTTAAAACTATTATATGAGAGTATTGGTGTATATAGGTGAGTATATGCAAGAGTGAGAGATTGGAAGAGTTCCTGTATAAATAAGTATGTGTTTCTATAAGTGATTGTTTAAGAGAGTAAGTATGTGTACGTTTCTGTAGAAGTAAGTCTAGTGGTGTGTGTAACTGTGTAAGCCAGTAAATAGATGTTTTATTCTCTATTTGCGGGCACATGAGTTATATCTGAACTAACTATAACAGGGGAATTTCAATGGATTTGTATGAGTGAAATGTCCAGCAAACTATAACGCCCCTGAATCAAATGGTTTTTTCAGTGAATTGCCAAGGTTTTTTAAATGCTCATTCCTAACTAACGTGCCTGAAACCTATGCTTTTTTCAGTGAATTTCAATGGTTTTTTAAATGCTAATTTCTAACTATGCCTACAGAGATAGGACATGTGATGAAAGAAAAAAAAAGGCTGAAAGAGGCAACTGAATTCAACAAAGACAAAGAAAAGTGCAGAAAGAAGTAAAACGTGTAGAAAGAACAAACAGAAGAGCAGAAAGAAGCCTTGTTGCAAAATCATCCTTTACCATCAACTTTTTCAGACAGCTACTGGTTCTAACTGAGTCTGACTAACCAGTCCTAAAGCTAGTGCTATGTTAAAAGACACTTAGAATACAGTGAAAATACCAACAGACACTAGGGAATACTATGCATTGGGGTCTCCCTGTGATTAACACAACCTCCTCTGTAAGCCCCTAGTATATAATAGGGCAGGGGGTTTAAAACGACCTGTAAAAATGCACCACAGAGTGTGTTTGAAGAAGTCACCTCAGGCCCTGTCCCCTCCCTTCCCCACTGTGTAAATGCGCCCCACGGTCCCTGTTGCCCCCCGCCTCCTGCGGGAGCCGGCATTGCTTTTCCACATGGGGAGCTCCTAATATGCAGCTCCCTGTGTGGAAAAGGAATTTGGTTTGTATTTTGAAAGAGAGCAGGTTTCCCTGCTCTCTCTTTCAAAATGCAAACCAAGCTTGCTATGGCAAGGCGGGAGCCACAAGGCGCCCGCCCTGCCATAGCAATCTACAGTGTCCCAGAGGTGGGCACCCTGGAAAACTCCTGTTTTTAATTTAGCGTGAAATACACCTTCATTTATCTCCAGACGTTTCAACCATTAAATTATTTCTCCCTTTTCAGATACTGACTTGATTGGCTCAAGATGGGTGGAGCGGGATCTCACCCTGCAATGATGCCCTGGGCATTCTGCCGCCTTCCATTGTGGTATGAAGATACCCTCCCCGGACTCGGAGCTAGCACCAACACGTCGTGGGACACACCGTGGTGGCAGGTGAGCAGTGAAGCCTTGGTGTGCAGGACCTACAATTGAGCACAGTGCGGGGGAAGGGGCTGGGGTGCAGCACTCAGGGTGCACAGGTGCAGGCAAGCAATTTTACCGT
This sequence comes from Lissotriton vulgaris, assembly GCF_964263255.1. Lineage (NCBI taxonomy): Eukaryota > Metazoa > Chordata > Amphibia > Caudata > Salamandridae > Lissotriton > Lissotriton vulgaris. The sequence goes on from NC_141695.1 coordinate 134,477,704, forward strand.
AGCTTATAATGTAGGACCATGTTATCAAAGAATGACGATAACAATATCGCCGCTTTAGCAGCAGGAAACTGCCGTTATAACACCATGAGTACTGCCCGTGTGATTACAGAATCAATAAGGCACTGCCTAGAACCACCGCAGCTTCAGGGACTGCCGAGGCACACCCTGCATATTTAAGTAAAGCCCCGGAGTGTGGTGATCCCTGGACTTTACTTTTTGAAAAACAGGGAACCGCTACCAAAGAATGCGTTCGCTACACATAGGGAAAAAGTAATCAATTAGGAAAAAAGGGGACTGTAGCAATCAAATTATATCTCAAACACCATTTCCTATAAGGTGAATATCTATATCAACATGAAGTACACAACAACATAAAAAAACTGATGACTAACTGATTATTATAAAAATATAGTTAGTTTTTTCATTTTTTCATATTTTATCTGCATTTTGAATGTATTTGATATTATTTTGGACTTGATATTAACAATAAACACATAAAAAGAAAATATACAGAAGAAAAACAGAAAACAAAATCAAATGACTAGTTGGTTAGAGGGCTATTGAGGTTGGCAATGCCGTGGGTTGTAACACTATGCGCGTTTCGACCACTGCCTTCATCAGGAGACCGTCATTTGCAACAAAACAAAAAAAGGGGGAGAGCACTGAAAAAAGTATAAAGAAATATATCAAAAATACAGTTGTGTACATTATTATACAATATACATATTTATAATGGAAAGAAAAAGAAACATCTTTAGGCATGGTCATGTTTTTACATCAATATTACATTGGTTATAAGTTAATCATCTAGAACAGCAGCTAAACACTATGTGGTGCATTATGAATTGATACTTATTTAAAAGAATAAACATGCTTGGATATTCCTATTGTTTTCAATAAAAAAAGTCAACAAGAGAATTCATTAATAGAAACCTACCAGAACGTACTTCTATTGTCAACACATCAATCATGATTTTCTTATTATCATATATAGTGGATTTGAGTTTTGATTCGCATTACATAGTTATACATTAGAAAAAACGAAGGTATTACTGATAGTTATGTACATGGACCAATCTAAAAAAATATCAAAAAAAGAGTCTTTGACATAAGTCTAACAGAATATAATTTTATCCTCAAACCAGCAAAAGAACCCATAGAAAAGATAAAGTGAAACATAGAAATAAAGGCAAGTAAAGAACAATTATAAAAGCAGCTGAAACCCTATTGTATGGTTGTTAGATTATTTTAGACCATTTAACAAAAGAAATGGAAGGATTATACGTTGACTTACTATTTTCTTACTCCAAGTAAGTATGGATCTGTAATGAGTCAATGACGGTAGTAATCTGATGTGATAGACTTCTATTTCATAAAAGATTTATTCGATTTCTTATTAGTGTCCAAAAGTAAATCAGATCCTAATTAGCAGCTATTCCTATTGTGCATATAACAAATTGGCGCTATTAATTGTAGATAAGATAGTATACCGATGTAATTTATCGCGGCAAACACCAAGACATCTAATCTCAAGTTCAGAGAATGAAGTATTTAGATTTTTCCCTTGACCATTTAAATTTTAGTTAGAGAACAATTTCTTCCTAAATGCGCATACCATGAGAATTATTAGTACGAGTAATATCACTTTTAACAGAAGTAAGAAGATGAACACAGAAAAATAAGTGAACATATACCTGATATAATTAAAAGCTAAATATCAATGTCTACCGTGGTATAGTTCACACAGCTAAGACGTATTGGAAAGCGATGTCTATCCAGCTGCAGTACTTCCAGAGAGATAGAGAATTGTTTTAGATATCTAAATGGATGGCATATAAAAAGGGGGGGGGGAATGGAAGAAAACCGGTATTGGTAATTTCATCCAAATATATATCTTACAAATCCACGTTACAAGGAAAAACCTTTAAAAAGAAATACCTCATTTAAAGGAAATACCAGTCTTCAGGGAAATTCCATCAAGAGGATGTTTACAAAATGGCATAATTTGTCGACGCCATGGTGTAAATCACGAAGATCTACATAATGAACAGATGAAAAGGGAATTTAAAAATAAGGAGTTATTAGAAACAAGTCTATCAGGGAGTATTTCTCAGGTGACTTACCAAGGATAGAGAATCGTGAATCAAAGTTGCCGGGATTCTATGTTCGACGTGCCGCCATCCACGTTAGAGAAGAATGAAGGTCAATACTTAGTAACCGCACTATATATGTGCGTTTTTCTGACGTTAATTAGAACCTGGTGTAAACAATCTAAAGGTCGATTTAGTCGCCTAGCTAATGGAAAGGGGCGACCACTCGGTCCCCCCGAACGTATGGCAGAGTACCTCGATCCCCCCGGGAAGCCATTTTGGGCGGGAGGCGCGTCTCGGCTGGTATGCCCGAAGCGGCGTAGCCGGGGCGCGCTCTTTCCCGCCCTAGAGTGGGCTGGCCTAGACACTGACGCGGCTGGCCACGCCCTCGGGGCAGGCAGGGGCGGGTTTACGCCCGCTCTGAAGACGGATAAAAAGGGACGCAAGACCAGAAGACATCCTCTTGTTCCTGTGCTCTGAAGCTGCACCCCCTCGCTGCACGTGAGCTCGAGACGGAACGAAGAGCCAATTTTGAGCGTTGTAAACTTTCTTTTGTCTTATAGATACTCTGTCGGAGAAATGCCCAAGAAAGGCGGGAAGAAAATGACGACCGAACCGATGGTTCGGGTTCTCATGAAAGAGATGACTGAGCTGAAGAAGCGGGTGGCGGAGAGAGACGGGGAAGGGGGGCCGGAGCGTCCGTCGGCTGGAGCAGCTCCAGGAGGAAGAGCCAAGAGGCCAAGGAGGGGACCAGCTGGGGGAGACGCCCCGGTTCCCTGTACCCCGCTCGAAGCGCCAACCCCAGTACCGGCGGAGGGGAATCCGATTCCTGTGGTGGTCACCCCGGTGTCCAAGGAGGATATGCCGCCCGAGCTGGCAGCACAACTTGCAGCGTGGTTGGGCGACAGTAGTGAGGGCGCCACGGCTGCCGAGGCCCAGGCGCTGATGAAGCAATTGCGCGAGAAACGGGATGCAGCCAAGGTGTCCGCGCCGGCTGCAGTAGTCGACAAGCCACAAGGGACGATTGCGACCGCAGATGCAGCGTCCGGTGCAGGTAAGCGGCCATTGCCGATTGCGAGGGATGAGTCAGCACCCTCTCGTAGAGATAGGTTGGGTCAACATGTGCCTTTGGCAATTAAGGAGAAGATTTGGGCGGGGGAATATGTGAACATCTTCTTGTTGCTTGTTGATCATTATGAGGTGGAGCATGTTAAGGGTCAGAAAGATCTTATGCATCCGAGTGTTTGGCGGGCAAAAATGGCCGCCTTTAAGGTAAATGAGACTATCGGCAATTGGGGCAATGCATGGGGAATTTTTACGTCGATCTTGGGGGAACGTAGGCCCGAGTTGCTTTCCGAGTTGCCGACCTATCAGTCACGAATCATGGGGTACTCGACATCACACCAGGGTAACCATTGGTTCTGCTATGATAATCTTTTTAGAAAGGCAAAAGAGCATAATAAAAGCTTAACCTGGGATTGTTATGATTCTTTGACATGGGATAAAATGAAGGAGACAGGTATGTTGAAAATGCCATTGGTAGGAAGTAATGTTGGCGAATCCTCCCGCCAATATGGGGGGACGCCCTTTCGGTCAGGTACGAGTACCGACGATTACTCGAGACCTGCCGGCAATACAGGAAAAAGGGGGTTCTGCTTCAATTTCAACAGAGGTAAATGTACCAGGCCCCAGGGGTTGTGTAAATTTAGACATGAATGTAGTGGGTGCGGGTCGTCCCATCCTGAGTCCACGTGCAGAGCCAAAACGGGTGATAACGGGGGGAGAGGAGGCGCCAAACAGGTCTAACGTAGTCCGAGGGGCGCCTTTACCTACCCCGATTGATACCTTGGCGATGATTCCCTGGCTCAGTGAATACCCGGATCGTACTTCTGCTGGGGTGCTGCGGAACGGATTTTCGTATGGTTTCCGCATCCCGGTAGGGGACTTTCAGGGTGTGGAGAAGTGTAAAAATCAACTTTCCGTCCTGCAGCATACGACCGTGGTTCAGGATAAGATCCGGAAAGAGGTTACTCGAGGTCGGGTCGCCGGCCCGTTTAGTATACCCCCGGTACAGGATTTTGTTTGTTCTCCTTTAGGGGTGGTCCCCAAGAAGGACCCAGGTGAGTTCCGACTTATTCATAATTTGTCAGCTCCACGTGGTCTTTCTGTAAACGATGCAATAGATCCGGAAGTGTGTTCGGTGCGGTACGCATCCTTCGATGAGGCCGTAGCCATTTTGAATCGCCTGGGGCCCGGGGCGCTGATGGCGAAGTCAGATATCGAGTCAGCGTTCCGGTTGCTCCCGGTACACCCAGACGACCAGCGTCTCCTAGGTTTCATGTTTCAGGGTTATTATTACATGGATAGGTGTATGCCGATGGGGTGCTCTATATCTTGTGCCTATTTCGAGAAATTCTGTAGTTTTCTACAATGGGTCTTCACAAAGAAGACGGGTTTCCAACATGTAATGCATTACCTTGATGATTTTCTGTTCCTTGGGGCAGCCGGGGATCTCGAATGTGGCCGGGCCTTGGCCGAATTTTGTGTATTGATGAAGCAGTTTGATGTGCCATTGGCACCAGGTAAGACGGTGGGTCCTGCGACTTGCCTCGAGTTTCTGGGGATCGAGTTAGACTCCAGAGAGGGTTGTTTTCGTTTGCCAACTGACAAAGTGTGGAAGTTCAGGGCAGCCCTGCAAGTGTGTCTAAATGGATCTAAAGTTACGCTGCATCAATTACAGCAGTTGGTGGGACAGTTGAATTTTGCCCTGAGAGTTATACCGATGGCCCGCCCCTTTTCTCGTTCAATTGCCCAAGCTATGGTCGGCCTAAAGGAGGGCCATCATCGCACGAGACTATCGGCTGAGGTCCGCCAGGACGTGCGTATTTGGTTAGCATTTCTGGCGGACTTTAATGGTCGAGTCATCTGGAACAAACCAGCCGTGTCCTCTGAAGAGCTGGGGCTATGGACAGATTCAGCAGGTAGCATAGGTTTTGGTGCCATCTTCGGCACAAAATGGTCGGCACAAAGGTGGCCGACATGGTGGCATGACAATGGTCTGACAAGTAATATTGCTTTCCTGGAACTTTTCCCCATTTTGGTGGCCCTGAGAACCTGGCCAGAAGGGTTCAAAGATCACTCTGTGATATTTTAGTCTGACAATATGACCGTGGTCGAGTGCATCAATAGTCAGGCAGCACGATGTAAACTGATTTTAAGACTGCTCAAAGAAATTGTTTTACTGTGTATGCAACTGAATGTGCTATTCAGAGCAAAACATGTCCCAGGGGTAATGAATCGGGCGGCTGATGCACTGTCTCATTTTCATATGCAGGCTTTCTCGGGTTTCCTTCCCTCAGCGGACCCAGAGCCGGCACCCTTTCCCGAAGCTCTCTGGTCTCTCGGTGCCCCGAACTTCGTCACCTCGTGGGAGAGAGTCTAGCACCAAGGACGAGGAAGGCATATGAAGGGGCGTTTCGGTCCTATTTAGCCTTTTTGGGGACTGATAAAGAGAGGCTTTGGGGCCATGAGGAATGGGTAGTGAATTTTCTGATGTCCTTACGTAGGGCTGGGAAATCGGTGGCTACGGCCCAGAGGCATCGTGCTGCAATTTCCTTTGTTGCCAGGGCCCATAGTATCCAGGACCCGACAGCGTCTTTCGTTGTACAGAAAGCGCTGCGTGGGTGGCAACGCCTTGAGGGTCGCAGAGTAGATGAGAGGCGCCCGATAGGTTTGGATAGGTTGGCCCAGTTGTTGGCTACACTCCCTGCCACATGTTCATCTCAGTTCGAGGCGGTATTGTTCCGAGCCGCTTTTACGCTAGCATTTCACGGGGCGATGCGGGTAAGCGAACTGGTGGCAAGGAACAAACAGGATGTGGCAGGGGGTTTGTGCCGAGAACACGTTCAGATCAGAGGAGAGGCAATGACTATCTCCTTTGTCAGGTCCAAGACCGATCAAGACGGGATGGGTGACTGCATAATCATACGCAGGATTCCCGGGTCCTCCATGTTAATGTTAATGTTAATGTTAGTTGGGATTTGTTAAGCGCTCGTACGCCCGGAGGCTTCATGGCGCTGTAGAAGGAACCAAACAGGACAGTCGAAGGACAGGCAGTGCTATCGGTAGTAAGCTTGAGAAAACAGCCAGGTCTTCAGAGATTGCCTAAAGCTAAGTATGTTATCAATCTGCTTTATATGGAGAGGAAAGGAATTCCAGAGTACAGCAGCTTGGTGGTCGAAGCAGCTGCCTCCGTGGCGTTTCCTCTTGAAAGGAGGCACAGTCAAGAGTGATTTGTAGGTGGATCGAAGGTGACGGGAGGGGCAATATTTTTTGAAAAGATCTCTGATAAAGGAAGGGCCAGAGTCGTTCAGAGAGCGGAACAGAATACACCCAGTCTTAAAGGCCACACGTTGCTCAACTGGCAACCAGTGTAGTTGCTTAAGGCCAGGTCTGATGGATTGCCTCCTGGGTATATTCAGCAGCAGCCTGGCAGCTTGGTTCTGAACAAGCTGGAGGCGTTTAAGCTCACCAATTTGGAGGCCGAGGTAAAGACTGTTAGAGAAGTCCAGCCTGGATAGAACCAAGGAGAGGACAATCTGTGTAAGGGCTGCTGAGGAGAAAAAGCGGGCAATTTTTCTTATTTTCTTCAATTGAAAAATGCTGGAAGATACCACCGCTCCAACCTGTCTTTTTAGCGAGAGATCCTCGCTGATAAAAATGCCTAGGCTTTTAACCACGGGAGATTTAGTAGGGGGGGCTCCCATGTTAGTGGGCCAGAAGTTAGGGTTCCAGCTTAGTGGGCTCTGTCCGGGCAGGACCAGCTCGGTCTTGCCCGGATTGAGCTTCAGATGATTGCAGCTCATCCAACTCAGTATGTGGGACATGGTTCTTTGGAATACGTCCACTGAGTCAGTGTTGTTGAGAGGGAAGATGAGCTGCAAATCATCCGCATAATTGAAGATGGTTACATTAGCATGACGCAAGGAGTGCAAAAGAGGGCGTAAGTAAACATTAAAAAGAAGGGGAGATAACGAGGAGCCCTGTGGTACCCCACAGGTGGTGGGTATAGTGGGAGCGGTGAAGGAGCCGAGTCTGACTGATTGTGTGCGGTCCGAGATAAAAGAACGGATCCAACTCAGTGCAGGGCCCCTGAGACCTGCCTGCTCGACACGGTCTACCAAGATGGTGTGGTCGACCGTGTCGAACGCAGCAGAGAGGTCCAATAGTACAAGCGCCTGGTGGGTTCCTGCGTCTGCATTCCGCCTCAGAGTGTTTAACACCGAGAGGATAACCGCCTCGGTGGAGTGGCAAGGGCGGAATCCTGCTTGATTCGGTGCCAGATATTCAGACTTTTCCAAGAAGCTGGAGATAGTTTCGCACACATGTGACTCCAGCAACTTGGCACAGTATGGTAACAGCGATATAGGTCTGTAGTTGATGGGATCTAGCGGGTTGGCACCTGCCTTTTTTATGAGGGGAATGAGGAGGGCTTTTTTCAATTTGCGTGGGACTTTGCCCTGTGCAAGTGACCCATTCAGTAAAGAAAGTAAGCACTCAGGGAGATTGGTGCCCACTTCTTTCATGATGTGAGGGGGGCAAATGTCATCAGGAGAGCCTGTTTTGACTTTGGTTAGTAATTTGAGTAGCTTGATATCGTCTATGGGGGGGAAAGAGTCTAAAGTGGCAGGGTTATAGCAGGTGTCAGCAAATAATAGAGGGGACTGAGTAGTAGAAATGCTTTGCTTGATCTTGCATATTTTATCATAGAAAAAAGAGTTGAGTGTGTTGCAGAGCTCTTGGGTAGGAACCGTAGGGAGGGAGGTTCTGTCGCAAGAGCTGAGGTTTTCCACGATGTTAAACAACTCTTTAGACTTGTTTTGGGCCTTGAGAATTTTATCTGAGAAGTAGTCAGTTTTGTATTTGAGGATGAGATTTTGATATTCCCTGCGGGCCTTACGGAAGTTGGCTCTGTCATGCTCTAAGTAGGCTGTGCGCCATTTGCGCTCCATTTGACGAGTTTTAAGTTTAAGGGCTTTTAGATGAGGTGTGAACCATCTGTGAGCATCGTTGGGGCGGGAGCGAGAGAAGTTAACGCAGGGGGCGTGGGCTTCAGCTGCCTGGAGTAGCCAGTCGGAGAAGACTGCTACTGATTTCTCTACGTCCAGTTCGAGTGAGGGGCAAGTAGAGGTTAACATTTGGAGGAAGGACGGAACGTCGACCTTTTTCCACATTCTTGCCTTCCCGCCTTGTTGGGGCGAAGGTTTGCTGTTTTTAGCAATGGTTATGGTGAAATTGATCAGGAAGTGGTCCGACCAAATGCAAGGCAGGATGGAATTCACCGCCAGGGAGGTGTTTTGAGACCAGATTTGGTCAAGGCTGTGACCTTTCTCGTGTGTTGGAAGGTGAATGTGTTGGATGAGATTAAGATCAGAAAGAGTGTCCTTGAGTGTGGCTGCCTGAGAATCAGACTCCGCTGAATCCAGCCAGAAATTGAGATCGCCCAGGAGTAGGATTTTATCATGGGAGATGATAAGGGGGGCTAGTTGTTCCGATAGAGATGCAGCAAAGGTAGGCATATTTTGAGGGGGGCGATAGATGAGGATCACGAGAAGAGAGCCAGTGTCCGCATCCATTTTAAAGATTACATTATCTGATCCTGTCAGATCAAAGGATGGCAGGAGAGAGACTTTAAGGTTTTTGCGAATAATCGCAGCGACCCCTCCGCCCCTCTTACCAGCTGGCCTATCGACATGCAGTATATAGTACTCAGCGGGAACTGCCGCCAAGATATCAGGTAGGGATGCGTCGTTAAGCCAAGTCTCAGATAGGCAAAGAAGGTCTGGTTGATCGGCCTGAAGCAGAAGAAAGATGTCCAGGTGATGTTTTACCATGGACCTGGTGTTTAGGTATAGACATTTTAAAGTAGTCTGAGGCACATGTGGGGGTGGGAGGGTAGAGCGTGGAGAGGGCTTAAAGGTTTTAGTAAGCATGAGGTCAGGTTTTAGTATGCCATATGTGGCGGCGCGCTTTAAAGCGTGAGCGGGCGGGGGGAAGGTGGTGCTGTCAGCAGGTCTTAGTGACAGCAGCGAAGCAGCGGAGTAACAGTAATTTTGACCAGGGGGTTTGGCCCCGAGCCCCGGACTGCCTCGGACGGGCGCAGACGGGCTTGCCTTAGGCGCGCCTTCGGCGCGCAAACGGCGCTCCCGCTGCGCTCGTCCGCTGCGCTTCCGGTGGCAGCACATATTATACCCGGATTCGGGGCGTGGCTTACAAGGGGGGCGTGGCCTACGTCCTCGGCGGACTGGCGCGAATGTTGACGTTGCAGCCGGCGCTAGAAACGCTGCCCAGGCTGTTCAGAATGACAAAGTGCAGGAAATACGGGTAATTTCAATTTTAAAAGATGATTTTAAAACAAAGTTACTCCCGGCCTTCGCCTGCGGAGTTTAGCTCAATCTGGGGCGGCACGCAGCGAGCCTGCGCTTTTGAAGGGCGTCAGGGGGCGTGGCTTACAAGGGGGGCGTGGCCTACGTCCTCGGCGGACTGGCGCGAATGTTGACGTTGCAGCCGGCGCTAGAAACGCTGCCCAGGCTGTTCAGAATGACAAAGTGCAGGAAATACGGGTAATTTCAATTTTAAAAGATGATTTTAAAACAAAGTTACTCCCGGCCTTCGCCTGCGGAGTTTAGCTCAATCTGGGGCGGCACGCAGCGAGCCTGCGCTTTTGAAGGGCGTCAGGGGGCGTGGCTTACAAGGGGGGCGTGGCCTACGTCCTCGGCGGACTGGCGCGAATGTTGACGTTGCAGCCGGCGCTAGAAACGCTGCCCAGGCTGTTCAGAATGACAAAGTGCAGGAAATACGGGTAATTTCAATTTTAAAAGATGATTTTAAAACAAAGTTACTCCCGGCCTTCGCCTGCGGAGTTTAGCTCAATCTGGGGCGGCACGCAGCGAGCCTGCGCTTTTGAAGGGCGTCAGGGGGCGTGGCTTACAAGGGGGGCGTGGCCTACGTCCTCGGCGGACTGGCGCGAATGTTGACGTTGCAGCCGGCGCTAGAAACGCTGCCCAGGCTGTTCAGAATGACAAAGTGCAGGAAATACGGGTAATTTCAATTTTAAAAGATGATTTTAAAACAAAGTTACTCCCGGCCTTCGCCTGCGGAGTTTAGCTCAATCTGGGGCGGCACGCAGCGAGCCTGCGCTTTTGAAGGGCGTCAGGGGGCGTGGCTTACAAGGGGGGCGTGGCCTACGTCCTCGGCGGACTGGCGCGAATGTTGACGTTGCAGCCGGCGCTAGAAACGCTGCCCAGGCTGTTCAGAATGACAAAGTGCAGGAAATACGGGTAATTTCAATTTTAAAAGATGATTTTAAAACAAAGTTACTCCCGGCCTTCGCCTGCGGAGTTTAGCTCAATCTGGGGCGGCACGCAGCGAGCCTGCGCTTTTGAAGGGCGTCAGGGGGCGTGGCTTACAAGGGGGGCGTGGCCTACGTCCTCGGCGGACTGGCGCGAATGTTGACGTTGCAGCCGGCGCTAGAAACGCTGCCCAGGCTGTTCAGAATGACAAAGTGCAGGAAATACGGGTAATTTCAATTTTAAAAGATGATTTTAAAACAAAGTTACTCCCGGCCTTCGCCTGCGGAGTTTAGCTCAATCTGGGGCGGCACGCAGCGAGCCTGCGCTTTTGAAGGGCGTCAGGGGGCGTGGCTTACAAGGGGGCGTGGCCTACGTCCTCGGCGGACTGGCGCGAATGTTGACGTTGCAGCCGGCGCTAGAAACGCTGCCCAGGCTGTTCAGAATGACAAAGTGCAGGAAATACGGGTAATTTCAATTTTAAAAGATGATTTTAAAACAAAGTTACTCCCGGCCTTCGCCTGCGGAGTTTAGCTCAATCTGGGGCGGCACGCAGCGAGCCTGCGCTTTTGAAGGGCGTCAGGGGGCGTGGCTTACAAGGGGGGCGTGGCCTACGTCCTCGGCGGACTGGCGCGAATGTTGACGTTGCAGCCGGCGCTAGAAACGCTGCCCAGGCTGTTCAGAATGACAAAGTGCAGGAAATACGGGTAATTTCAATTTTAAAAGATGATTTTAAAACAAAGTTACTCCCGGCCTTCGCCTGCGGAGTTTAGCTCAATCTGTGTCCGGTAAAGTGTTTAGAAGATTACCTAGCACGAAGGGTGGCACTATGGGGGGGGACATTGTTGAGACACGCGGACGCCACCCCACTGACGAAATTTCAGTTTCAGCGGGTGCTTGCGATGTCAATTGCCGCTGCGGGCTTGAACCCGGGCGAGTTTGGGACCCATTCCTTTCGGATAGGGGCTGCTACGGAAGCTACAGCCAGGGGTCTTAATGTTGAACAAGTGAAACGAGTGGGGCGTTGGTCCTCCAGTTGTTATAAGAGGTATGTGCGGTTGCACATGTTGTAAAGCTGTAATGATGTACTCACGCCTCTTGTTTTTGTTTGGTTTTCAGTTGCGCAAGCCTACGAGGCGGGGCGGACTATGCAGTCGACCCAACACCGGGCCAGCGGTCAGACATCACCGGCTGTGGAAAAGGAGGTGTGGGTCGTGGGCCACTCATACGTGAGGCGTGCCGCGGACGTATTCAAAGCAGGTGACATGATTCACGTAGCTGGGGAATACGGGTACAGGGTGTCCTTCTACGGAAGAGGCGGTCTCTGTATTGACCAGTTTCAAGCATATTTTGAGGATTTGTTAGGGCGGACGAGGTCACCGCCGTCTATAGTCATAGTACATTTAGGGGGCAATGATTTGGTCACCACCGGTGGACGACTTCTCCTGGAGGCAATGCTTTCCACTGTAAGTTGGTTGGCGAGGAGAGTTCCGGGGTGCACAATTGCGTGGTCCCATATGATCCCACGAAAGGTGTGGCGGGGGGCTATTTCTATTCCTGCTTTGAATCAGTCTGTTAGAAAGCTTAATAACAAAGTGAGTAGGTTGTTCCGTTCCGGGACATTGCATTCTATTCCACATGGCTGTATTAATGATGACAGTATGTATTCGGGGGATGGTGTGCATTTGTCTCGGGTGGGGAATGAGTTACTCATAGGAGACTTCTTAGCATGGTTAAAAAACGTTAAAGCATGACCTTTAGGTAGGAGCTTTTTGGGGGGTCCGGATAGCCGGTCAACGATCCGGCCTGTGGCGGTAAGGTCATGATCGGTGAGCAGTAATTGGAAGATCCCTATGAGTGGGCGTCACCCAACACGGATGGGAGCGCTCGGGAGAGGTGGCCTTTGGCCCCTCAACGGGGAGGCGGTCCCTTCTAAGGATGGGCCGCCGGAAGGAAAGGAAAGGCGGTCAAGGCCCCTTCCTGTGTAGGAGGGGTTACAGCCCCCTCCTGGGGAATTTCCCGGGGCCAGTGACGTCTGCGACGGCAGATGTGGTAAGTTGTGTGGGGTTTGGGGGGAGGTCTACGCTACCTTCTAGATACTCACACGAGTCCTCGAACGACCTTTAAGTGGCGTCGAGTTTATTGGGGCCCCCGTCAAGTCAAGGGAAATTGGTAGTTGCACTAGAGGTACGCCTCAGTGCTGTCGCCCCTCCCAAGTGGGGGGGGGTATTTCTGGTTAGGGATCTTGACACCGGTTACGACCTTGCCGTTGGCCCTTAAACGTTAGGATGTACAATTTCAATATTTCAAGAAAATGTTTTGTAGGTTGTTAGTTCGGCTAGGAGAACCTCTGTATTAGAGAATCTGTTAAGGTTAGCCAAACATCGCAATGTGGTAATGAAATTGTACATTAATATGAAACGGTTTAATGTTTTAATTTTTTGTTTTAATAAATACGGCCGGGGAGGGTCACTCCCTCCCTCTTCCAAAAACTTCAAGAATTGTTTCCGGTTTCCCTCCTTTGGGGATTGTGTTGAGAGGGGGTGGCGGGTATCTCAGCCATATGGAAAGGGGCGACCACTCGGTCCCCCCGAACGTATGGCAGAGTACCTCGATCCCCCCGGGAAGCCATTTTGGGCGGGAGGCGCGTCTCGGCTGGTATGCCCGAAGCGGCGTAGCCGGGGCGCGCTCTTTCCCGCCCTAGAGTGGGCTGGCCTAGACACTGACGCGGCTGGCCACGCCCTCGGGGCAGGCAGGGGCGGGTTTACGCCCGCTCTGAAGACGGATAAAAAGGGACGCAAGACCAGAAGACATCCTCTTGTTCCTGTGCTCTGAAGCTGCACCCCCTCGCTGCACGTGAGCTCGAGACGGAACGAAGAGCCAATTTTGACCCACCCACCAGCCCCTGAAGACAGCCAGTTGTTTGTAATAAAATGGATCAATAATTCTATTTCGTTTACAGGTTGTGGTATTATCGCGTTGATATTGAGTGTTTAATAAAGTTGGTCGATTTTATGTATGTTTTGTGATTAAAGATATTCGGTTTTTAGTGTCCATTTATAAGCATGCTTATTTTGGTCATAGTGGCCAATGTATTGTTTGTTTAGTTAGCATTGTCGTATTTATTTTGGTCGGGCGGTAAGGTCATGATCGGTGAGCAGTAATTGGAAGATCCCTATGAGTGGGCGTCACCCAACACGGATGGGAGCGCTCGGGAGAGGTGGCCTTTGGCCCCTCAACGGGGAGGCGGTCCCTTCTAAGGATGGGCCGCCGGAAGGAAAGGAAAGGCGGTCAAGGCCCCTTCCTGTGTAGGAGGGGTTACAGCCCCCTCCTGGGGAATTTCCCGGGGCCAGTGACGTCTGCGACGGCAGATGTGGTAAGTTGTGTGGGGTTTGGGGGGAGGTCTACGCTACCTTCTAGATACTCACACGAGTCCTCGAACGACCTTTAAGTGGCGTCGAGTTTATTGGGGCCCCCGTCAAGTCAAGGGAAATTGGTAGTTGCACTAGAGGTACGCCTCAGTGCTGTCGCCCCTCCCAAGTGGGGGGGGGTATTTCTGGTTAGGGATCTTGACACCGGTTACGACCTTGCCGTTGGCCCTTAAACGTTAGGATGTACAATTTCAATATTTCAAGAAAATGTTTTGTAGGTTGTTAGTTCGGCTAGGAGAACCTCTGTATTAGAGAATCTGTTAAGGTTAGCCAAACATCGCAATGTGGTAATGAAATTGTACATTAATATGAAACGGTTTAATGTTTTAATTTTTTGTTTTAATAAATACGGCCGGGGAGGGTCACTCCCTCCCTCTTCCAAAAACTTCAAGAATTGTTTCCGGTTTCCCTCCTTTGGGGATTGTGTTGAGAGGGGGTGGCGGGTATCTCAGCCATATGACGTATTCAGCCGAATATTCCAAGCTTGATGTATGTCGGCATAGAAAGAGGACTGTTGTGAAAACTCTAAATTCCTTTGCGCAGATCGTCATGATAATTTTCTTCTTTAGAAAGAACGAGGAATTAAGAGTTAAATTGTGTAGATTCAAAAAACTCATTATTCGGAAATTTTTATAAAAATCTAGGCTGCGAAGAGGGAATGTTGAATTCAAGGAGATTGCCAAAACGGGATATATCCCAGATATAAAGAAAGGACTACACACTAGCGCCATCTTGTAACATAGAACAAATAATAATTGCCATGTAAAGAAGAGGATTACAGTTTTTATTTGGAATTCAATGTATATATTTCAGATTGAATTTCACTAGAAAAGCATAATTCAAAAAGTATATCCAATGATGATTCAATCTGAATCAGATGACAAAAGGATTGTCTATTATTAAGGGTTACATTGCATGTATTAGATTCATACATCAAGGATCAAAATGAAAAGGCCAAATTGTTTTTCAAAAATAGAAAAACCAATACAAATTGCCATCATATTGTGTGAGGATCAGATACCAACGGACATTTTAAGGGAACTTGCTATGATAATATGAATTAGATGGGTACATTCAGATTAGATTTTACTGAAGAGGAACAGTTCGCAGCAAACCGATATTGATTCTGTATGGATCAGATAATGTCAGTTGTGATATCAATTATCAGTTTAACAATGAATCTTCGAAAATCACACTATGTAAATGAGATTAAGAAGGTTATCATATAATTGCCTGTTCCCATAGGGTATCTAAATTTAGTCCATTTGTTACTGTATCCAAAATAAAAATCCAATAAACTTCTCTTTTTTTACGGATTTTGTCTGGACAGAGTCCTTCTCTGGTTTGTATGTTTTCTAAAACAAACCACTGTAATTCTTCCGGTGAATGTTCATTTTCAACAAAATGAAATACTATCGAAGCACTCATTTTCTTAGTCCGTATTGCTGACTTATGTTCTGTAATTCTTTTGCCAATCGCACTTGATGTTTCACCCACATATCCCTTGTTACATGGGCAGGTTAGTAGATATACTACATTTTGTGTCTTACAGTTGGTCATGGTTGTGGACCTAATCTTTACGTTGTTGAATGTGAATTCACTGCCTTCTTTCACTTGTGGGCATGTTCTGCAATTACTACATTTAAAATTCCCAATTACAGGGTTGTCTCCTGTAATACTTCTCTGTTCAAATTTTTTTGGGGCTGGCATTCTGGATCTTACTACCATGTCTTTAATGTTTTTATTTCTTTTATAGGCAAAGAGTGGTTTGGGAAGCCTTTCTTTTTCAGATTTTTTTATATTAAGCAAGTGCCAGTTGGAATATATAATCAGGCACACTTTATTATTCAAAACTGAATGTCTAGTCACAAAGACTAGATGATCATCTTTTTTTGATTGATTGCCTTGAAGTAGGTGTTGGCGATCAAATGTAGCCCGTTTAAACGATTCGCGGACAAGTCTGTGGGGATAACCGCGTTCTTCAAACTTCTCTTTCATGGTTATTGCTCGCTCGTCATAGTCTTTTAGCTACGTGCATTTACGTCGTAATCGCAAGAATTGACTGAACGGAATACTGTTTTTCTGATTTGAGGGATGAAAACTTTGGGAATGAAGTAGTGTATTACGGGCAGTAGGTTTGACATATAAATCCGTGAAAAGATGTCCCTGATCATGTTTGATTTTAATGTCGAGAAATTCCATTTCCTTATTGCTGATGTGAGATGTAAACTGAAGATTACTGTCACATGCATTAAGCCAGGATATAAATTCATTCAGCATATCTTCGTTATCATCCCAAACAAAAATCACTTCATAGATGTAACGTGACCAATAAAAAATAGATTCAAAGAAAGGAGCTATCTCGTTAAAGATATGTCTATTTTCGAAATGTGCAACGTAAATGTTCGCAATAGTGGACGCACAGGAAGCCCCCATGCTCACACCTTTGGTTCGCCTATAGAGCGTCCCTTTAAACTCAAAGATGTTATCTTCTAGGACTATCCTAAGACAGTCTATAATAAAGTTAGCATTGCAGTTGATCTCAAAAGTGTTGATAAACCATTGGGTTGCAATGATGGCACCATCATACGGAATGTTTGTATAACGGCTTTCGACGTCTAACGTCACTAGCCATTGTCTATTTTGTTGAAACGGCGTACCCTCCAGTTGGTTTATAATATGACCAGTCTCTTTCACAAACCCTGGTATGGCAGATTTATGTGGCCTTAGGATTGCGTCTAGATATTTTGACACAGGCTCCGTTACACTGCCTATGGTAGTCACAATAGGATGGAAAGGAGGGTCTATCTCATTTTTGTGAACCTTTGGGAGGCCATACAGGCTCACCATTCTAGGTTTGTCGATGTTCATAAAGTCAAATTCTTTATTGCATATATCTCCATTACTTCAAGTTTTAGAAGTCAATTTGAATATTTTATATTTTAGCAGTTGGATCTCTTGTGATTTTTGTATAGAATGTAGTATCGCTTACCATCTCCTCAAGTTTTTTCTACATACATTTAAGTATCTAGAATCGCTATTCCCCCACCCTTATCGCATCCTTTGATAGTGGTTACTGTTGACTCTTTCAATTCTTTTAAAGCTACATGTTCTTGAATAGTGATATTAAAAGGAGTACTGGGTATGAATTTGGTAGCCGATTTAAGGTTATTGGTCACCACCTGCTCAAAGATGCGAATTTCAGGTGATACTTGGTCTAATGTAGGGGTAAAAAACGATTTTGGTGCAAGCCCAATTTATTTGTTTCTAGCATATTGTTATTAAAAATATTAGAGAAAATTTTTTTCAGGCGTATTTTTCTGAAGAAGATCATGAAATCATTGAATAGTTCGAACTTATTAAGCCCGAATGTGGCACAAATGTTAAGCCTTTTGATAATACTGAATAAACTGCACTATCAATCTTTTGTTTGCTGAGATTGAATATTGGTATAGTTTTCATTCCCTCCAATTATAGGCATTCCGTGTTTCTAGGTATCTGTTTGAGTTGGAGGGTTGATCGTCCTGGAGCTGAGGTTGGCACTGAGGTTGACACTGTGGTTGATATTGACCTCGTGGTTGGTATGGCTGACGAGATTGATACTGTGATTGGTATTGGGGTCTGTATTGTGGCCGATATTGTGTTCGCCAGTTCCCCCGACTTTGGGGACGTCTCCCTAAAAAAGATCTGGATCTTGAATAAAATCTTTTTCCTTGGTTTTGGTATGGCGATGAACTACCACTTCTTTCTGAGTCAGATGTATTGGAAAATGTAGTTGTTTTCCTATGTCTATTATTCATGAATAGATCTTGGGTGTTACTTTCTGGTTGAGAGTAATAACCGTCAGCCAGATATGGATAGACATTTTTTTTATTGTAGTACCTAAGATCTTTTTGAAATTTGTCTAGTTTACGCTTTAGAAGATAGTCAGTATAGGAACTCATTCAGTTTCCAGCTCTTCTAGTCTTTTTTTAGCATCCGGTATAACATCAGATGATTTAATTTTATTCTCTAGATCCAGTATTTCTTTCATTGGATCTAGTAAACTGTTTTGGCTGTTTCCACAATCAACATCATTATGTCTCTTGAGCATCGATTTGCGATGAGAGACCCCCTTTCTAGAAACTGTTCAATGTGTACGAACAGTCCTGGAATGTTTTTTATTTGTAGCACTTGGGGGATCACCCCTGCTTTGGGGTAATCAAGAATATATTTGCCATGTAATTCAATTCTTCTCAAGTTATTTATGTTCCCAAGAAGAACTAACGTTTTTTTTTTACTCGTACAAAAGAAATCAAATAGAGAAGAGAAGGGATAGGAGAAAAAGAGTAGGGTGAAAAGAGAGAAAGGGTTCACTAGAAGATAGATAAACAAATCAATGTCTATGTAAATAAGGAAAGAATGGAAAGGGGCGACCACTCGGTCCCCCCGAACGTATGGTTGGGTGCCCCGATCCTCCCGGGAAACCATTTTGGGCGGGGGGCGTGTCTCGGCTGGTATGCCCGAAGCGGCGTAGCCGGGGCGCGCCTTTTCCCGCCCAAGAGGGGTTGTCCTAGACACCTACACCGATGGCCACACCCAGAAGGCGTAGCGGAGGAGGGTACACGCCCTCCCGAAGAAGAATAAATAGAGAGGGAATCCGAAGAAGCGTCCTCTTGTTCCTATGATCTGAAGGCTGCACCCACTCGTTGCTCGTGAGCCCTCGACGGAACAAGGAGCAATTTTGAGAACTTGTAATTCTTGTGTTTCTCTTTCAGTGACTTTAAGGCGAAGAATCCAGGACCGTGTTGATCGACTCGGAGCGGATAATCGAAACCATGTCTGGCAAGAAGGCAGGAAAGGGTTCCGAGACAGACAAGGTGCTACGCATGTTGGTGAACCGAATAGCGGGCATGGAACGAAAAGTCGGACAAGTCCCAGCGCTTGGTCGAGATTTGGCGGTCATCAAAAAGCAACTGGCTGCAATGAACAAGCCTGGTAACCCTAAGAAGGTAATAGGCCCGGCCTTGCCGGGAATCGTCCCGGAGGGTAGAGGGAAACGGGTCAAGAGGAGGGCGGTTGCAGGGGAGGTTCCGGTCCCTGAGGTGCCCCTGGCCACCCCTGTCACACCAGCTAATGACCCGGTACCAATCCCAGACGCGGGTCAACCGATTCCGGTTGTGATTACGCCCGCTAATGATGAGGAGATGCCTCCTGAATTGGCCACCCAGTTGGCCGCATGGCTCAATAAGAAGGCAGGGGGTGCTACGGCGCCCGGAGACACGGCCGAAGAGGCCAAGTTACTAATCCAGCAGTTGCGGCAGTCGCGAGATGCCGCGAAGGCGAATCTTCCTCTTGTTTCCCCACAGGTGATACCGGAAGGACCGGCAGCTGGTCGCGAGAAAACGGCGGGAACATCGACCGACCCGGGTAAGCTCGCTTTGCCGCTGGCGGGGGAGGGCTCATTACCCTCAAGGCGGGAGAGGGTGGTACAACATATCCTGATTGCCACGAAAGAATTGATATGGGCAGTCAAGTATGTCAATATGTTTTCGTTATTAACTGACCATCGCGAGATGGAATATGCTACAACACAGAAAGATTTATGGCACCCGAGCGTCTGGCGCGCCAAGATGGCGGAGTTCAGGGTGGAGGAAACAATAACGAATTGGGCAAAGGCCTTTGCAATGTTTGCAATGTTTACTGCGATTATTGGTGAACGTAATCCCGAGGTATTGACTGAACTGTCTTGTTATCAAACTCGTATAATGGATTTTTATGAAATGTATGAAGGGGAGGAATGGAAAGGTTACGACATAAAATTCCGTAAAGCGAAAGAGTATGATTCCTCTCTGACATGGGACTGCCTCGACTCAATTTCTTGGCATAAGCAGCTCCTGCCTGGGACGGCAGGGACATCCTCGCCAGGTGGGAGTGGGTCAGGGGTTTCCCGCCAAAAGCCTGCAGTGCCCTTTCGAGTAGGCGCCGGTGGTGATCACCAGCCGAAAACCGGCGGGAATGGTGGGAAGCGGGGGGTCTGTTGGGGCTTCAATCGAGGCAACTGTAACAGACCACAAGGAACATGTAGGTTCAAGCATGTGTGTGCGGGCTGTGGGAATTCCTCACACCCGGAGAGTTCATGTAGATCGAAAAATAACGGGGGGGAGGAAAGGGTGGGTCCAAGCAGGAGTGAGGCTGATCGTTGTGACCAATTGCCTACACCCGTTGATCTCATGGCTATGACTCCTTGGTTAAACAAATACCCTGATCATGTCTCCGCTGGGGTGTTGAGGAAGGGATTCTTATACGGCTTCCACATTCCGGCGGGGGATTTTCGAGGGGAACCTTTTTGTAAAAACCAGTTATCAGCGCAACATAATCCAAGTGTGGTAGAGAGAAAAATTGAGAAGTGAGTCTAGGGCGATGCTATTGACCCAGAAGTTTGTTCGGTGCGGTACGCATCATTCGATGAGGCCGTCGCCATGTTAAATCGCCTGGGCCCCGGGGCGCTGATGGCGAAATCAGATATCGAATCAGCGTTCCGGTTGCTCCCGGTACACCCACAGGATCAGCGTTTGCTAGGTTTTGCATTCCAAGGGAGTTATTACATGGATACATGCATGCCGATGGGTTGTTCCATTTCTTGTGCCTATTTTGGAAAATTCAGCTGCTTTTTTAGAGTGAGCATTCACCGAGGCCACAGGGCATAGGCATGTTATGCATTATCTAAATGACTTTCTGTTCTTGGGAGCAGCCGGCGACACGAAATGTGCGCAGGCGCTACAGGACTTTTGCATCCTCATGGGGGAGTTTGGATTCCCATTGGCACCAGGTAAGACGGTTGGACCATCTACTTCACTGGAGTTTCTGGGAATTGAGCTCGATTCTGTGGAGGGATGTTTCCGTTTACCGGTGGGAAAGGTAGCTAAATTTAGGGCTTCCCTGGAACTTTGCCTTAGTAAGGAGAAAGTGACCCTGCACCAGTTACAGCAAACAGTGGGTCAGCTTAACTTTGCCTTGAGAGTTATACCAATGGCCCGCCCCTTTTCACGCTCTATTGCACAAGCTATGGTTGGTCTCAAAGAAGGACACCACCGCACGAGACTGTCTGCAGAGGTTCGCCAGGATATGCGCATTTGGTTGGCATTTCTGGCGGACTTCAACGGTCGAGTAGTGTGGAACAAGCCACCAGCGTCTTCGGACGAGCTAGGTTTGTGGACTGACTTGGCGGGAAGCGTGGGATTTGGCGCCATCTTTGGTAACAGGTGGTCGGCGCAAACATGGCCAGCATGGTGACACTCCTGCGGTCTCACAAGTAACATTGGGTTCCTGGAGCTATTCCCTAATTTTGTTGCTCTGCTGGCATGGCCGGATGATTTCAGAGACCGCTCTGTGGTATTTTGGTCTGATAACATGACTGTAGTCGAATGCATTAACAAACAGGCAGCACGCTGCAAATGGATCTTGAGATTGTTGAAGGAAGTAGTACTGCTTTGCATGAGACTGAATGTACAGTTCAGGGCGAAACATGTGCCGGGCGTACTGAATCATGCAGCTGATGCACTCTCTCGTTCACATATGCAGGCGTTCAGGGGTTATCTACCTACAGCGGACCTAGTGGCGGCACCATTCCCCGAAGCGCTTTGGCTAATCGGTGCCCCGGATTACAAGACCTCGTGGCAGCAAGCTTAGCCCCCAGGATGAGGAAAGCATACGAAGGATTGTTTCGTTCCTATTGCACATTTTTGGGTCCGACAGGGAGTCATAACTGGGGTCAGGAGGAGTCCTTCCTGGGGTTCTTGGTAGCTCTACACCAAGAAGGCCGATCAGCGGCAACGGCCAAAAGGGACAGGGCGGCCATTTCATTTATGGTGCAGGTGCATGGCATAAAAGACCCAACAAGTTCCTTTTTTGGCGAAGAAAGCCCTTCGCGGCTGGCAGCGCCTTGAGGGTCGCAAGCAAGATGAGAGGCGCCCGATTGGCTTAGAAAGGTTGTCCCTACTCATGGCGAAACTAGTCGAGACATGCTCCTCCCAATTCGAAGCAGTTTTGTTCCGGGCAGCTTTCGCATTAGCGTTCCATGGGGCTATGCGGGTGAGCGAACTGGTCGCAAGGAACAAAAAAGACGTTGAGGGAGGCCTGTGCAGGAATCACGTCCTAATTAGGGGTGATTCGATGGTAGTCACGATAGCCAGGTCCAAGACCAACCAGGGGGCTACGGGAAATAGTGTTATTGTGCAGCGCATGCGAGGGTCCCCCACGTGCCTGATAATGTGTATAGAGGAATACTCGGCACTGAGGGCTGCTATGTGGGGGAGAAGTTTGCTGAGGCACAGGGATGGCACCCCACTGACGAGGTTTCAGTTTCAGAGGGTGCTTGCGCTGACAATCGCTGCCGCAGGCATGGACAGGAGCGATTTCGGGACCCACTCCTTTAGGATAAGGGCGGCTACTGAGGCTACAGCCAGGGGTCAGAGTGCGGATGAGGTGAAACAGTTGGGACGATGGTCCTCGAATTGCTTCAAAAGGTATGTGTGTTTGCACATGTTATAAGTCAATTGACAGGCACTCACGCTTCTTGTCTTTTGTTTGAATTACAGTTTCGCGAGCATGTCATGCGGGGCGGAATTTGCAGTCGACCCAATACCAGGAGACCAGCGGTCATGGATCACCGTCTGAGGAGAGAGTGGTGTGGGTCGTGGGCCACTCATACGTGAGGCGGGCCGGGGATGTATTCAAAGCAGGTGACGCGACTCGCGCAGCTGGGGAATACGGGTACAGAGTGGCCTTCCACGGAAGGGGCGGGCTCTGTATTGACCAATTCGAATCTATTTTTTAGGGTCTATTAGGGTGGCAGAGGTCACCGCCATCTGTAGTCATAGTACACCTAGGGGGCAATGACTTGGTGACACTGGGTAGACGAGTATTGCTTGAGCAAGTTTTGTCTGCCGTTAGCTGGTTGGCAAAAAGAATCCCGGGATGCACGATTGGCTGGTCCCACATGATTCCCAGGAAAGTATGGCGGGGGGGGCCTTTCGGTGTCAGCACTGAACCCATCTGCCCCTCCTACGAATTTTCCGGGGCCCGGATATCCGCGACGGCGGATAGAGAGTGTGGGGATGAGGGGGGAGTCCACGCTGTCCTTCCTACAGATACCTCACACGGGAGCTCGGACGACCTTTAAGATGGCGTCGAGCGGAAAGGGGGGCCCCCAACAAGACAAGGGAAATTACAGTTGGCAATGAGGGTACAGTCCTCTGCGCATGCGCCGCCACTCACACCGTGAGGGCGAGAGTTTTGGTAGTAGGGATCTGACACCGGTTAAGACCTTGCCGTTGGCCCTTACTGCTAGGATGTACAATTTTAATTTAGAATGTATGCATTTGCAGGATGTTAGACTCGGCTAGGAAACCTTTGTATTAGAGATTTGTTAAGGTTAGCCAAAGAACATGTCTTCATCAAAATGTAATAAATGTAAAATTGTACATGATTATGAAACTTTTATTTAATGTTTTAAATTTTGTTTCATATTTTAATAAATACGGCCGGGAGGGTGACTCCCTCCCGCCTTCCAAAAGTTCAGAACTGCGTCCGACTTCCCGTCCTTGGGGATTGTGTTGGGAGGGGGTGACGGGCATCCCGGCCATATGGAAAGGGGCGACCACTCGGTCCCCCCGAACGTATGGTTGGGTGCCCTGATCCTCCCGGGAAACCATTTTGGGCGGGGGGCGTGTCTCGGCTGGTATGCCCGAAGCGGCGTAGCCGGGGCGCGCCTTTTCCCGCCCAAGAGGGGTTGTCCTAGACACCTACACCGATGGCCACGCCCAGTAGGCGTACCGGAGGAGGGTACACGCCCTCTCGAAGAAGAATAAATAGAGCGGGAATCCGAAGAAGCGTCCTCTTGTTCCTGTGCTCTGAAGGCTGCACCCACTCGTTGCTCGTGAGCCCTCGACGGAACAAGGAGCAATTTTGACCCACCCACCAGCCCCTTATGGCAATGTTTGTTTTTGCAATAAGGTTTTGCTGTGATAGCCCCTTTTTTCCTCCGTATAAAAGTAAATGAATGTTTAGGTTGAGGATGTGCCTTCTGTCTGTAGGATTCTGTTTTTTCTTTTTAGGAGTAAAACAGGCTTGATACATTTAGGCATGCTGATATTTGCTTCCTTAGTAGGTGAACAACTGTCGTATTTATTTTGGTCGGGCGGTAAGGTCATGATTGGTGAGCAGTAATTTCAAGGTTCCTAGAGGGGGCGCCACCCACTATGGATGGGAGCGCCCGGGGGGAGGCGGCCATTGGCCCCTCCCACTGGGAGGCTGTACCCACTAAGGATTGGTCGCCTAAGGGGAGACGGCCATGGGCCCCTTCCAGGGGAGGAGGCGGCTATATGCCCCTCCTACGAATTTCCCGGGGCCCGGATATCCGCGACGGCGGATAGAGAGTGTGGGGATGGGGGGGGAGTCCACGCTGTCCTTCCTACAGATACCTGACACGGGAGCTCGGACGACCTTTAAGATGGCGTCGAGCGGAAAGGGGGGCCCCCAACAGGACAAGGGAAATTACAGTTGGCAATGAGGGTACAGTCCTCTGCGCATGCGCCGCCACTCACACCGTGAGGGCGAGAGTTTTGGTAGTAGGGATCTGACACCGGTTAAGAACTTGCCGTTGGCCCTTAATGCTAGGATGTACAATTTTAATTTAGAATGTATGCATTTGCAGGATGTTAGACTCGGCTAGGAAACCTTTGTATTAGAGATTTGTTAAGGTTAGCCAAAGAACATGTCTTCATCGAAATGTAATAAATGTAAAATTGTACATGATTATGAAACTTTTATTTAATGTTTTAAATTTTGTTTCATATTTTAATAAATACGGCAGGGAGGGTGACTCCCTCCCGCCTTCCAAAAGTTCAGAACTGCGTCCGACTTCCCATCCTTGGGGATTGTGTTGGGAGGGGGTGACGGGCATCCCGGCCATACATACCCACTGCAACTAGCTGCATATATTCTTACCAATTATTATTCATGTATAACTCCCCTCATGGTCAGGCCAAGAGTAACACTTTTTGAAAAACAGGGGACCCCTACCAAAGAATTTGTTCGCTACACGTAGGGAAAAGTAATCAATTAGGAAAAAAGGGGACTGTAGCAAACAAATTATATCTCAAACGCCATTTCCTATAAGGTGAATATCTATATCAACATGAAGTACACAACAACATAAAAAAACAACTGATGGCTAACTGATTATTATAAAAATATATTTTGTTTATTCATTTTTTCTTATTTTATCTGCATTTTGAATGTATTTGATATTATGTTTTACTTGATATTAACAATAAACACATAAAAAGAAATTATACAGAAGAAAAACAGAAAACAAAATCAAATGACTAGTTGGTTAGAGGGCTATTGAGGTTGGCAATGCGGTCGGTTGTAACACTACGCGAGTTTGGCCACTGCCTTCATCAGAAGACCGTCATTTGCAACAAAACAAAAAAGGGGGAGAGCACTGGAAAAAGTATAAAGTAATATATCAAAAATACAGTTGTATACAATATACATATTTATAATGGAAAGAAAAAAAAACACCTTTAGGCATGGTCATGTTTTTACATCAATATTACATTGGTTATAAGTTAATCATCTAGAACAGCAGCTAAACACTATGTGGTGCATTATCAATTGATACTTATTTAAAAGATTAAACATGCACGGATATTCCTATTGTTTTCACTATAAAAAGTCAACAAGAGAATTCATTAATAGAAACCTAGTAGAACGTACTTCTATTGTCAACACATCAATCATGATTTTCTTATTAATATATATAGTGGATTTGAGTTTGGATTCGCATTAAATATTTATACATTAGAAATAACGAAGGTATTACTGACAGTTATGTACATGGACCAATCTAAAAAACATATAAAAAAAAGATTCATTGACATAAGCCTAACAGAATATAATTTTATCCTCAAACCAGCAAAAGAAACCATAGAAAAGATAAAGTGAAAAATAGAAATAAAGGCAAGTAAAAACAAATTATAAAAGCAGCTGAAACCCTATTGTATGGTTGTTAGATTATTTTAGACCATTTAACAAAAGTAATGGAAGGATTATACGTTGACTTACTATTTTCTTACTCCAAGTAAGTATGGATCTGTAATGAGTCAATGAAGGTAGTAATCCGATGAGATAGACTTCTATTTCATAAAAGATTTATTCGATTTCTTGTTAGTGTCTAAAAGTAAATGAAATCCTAATTAGCAACTATTCTTATTGTGCATATAACAAATTGGCGCTATTAATTGTAGATAAGATAGTATACCGATGTAATTTATCGCGGCAAACACCAAGACATCTAATCTCTAATTCGGAGAAGGAAGTATTCAGATTGTTCCCTTGACCATCTAAATTTTAGTTAGAGGACGATATCTTCCTAAATGGGCATACCATGAGAATTTGCCAGTACGAGTCATATCACTTTTAACAGTAGTAAGTAGATGAACACAGAAAAATAAGTGAACATATACCTGATATAACTAAAAGCTAAATATCGATGTCTACCGTGGTATAGTTCACACAGCTAAGATGTATTGGAAAGCGATGTCTATCCGGCTGCTTTACTTCCAGAGAGATAAAGAATTGTTTTAGATATCTACATGGATGACATATAAAAAAGGGGGGGAAGGAAGAAAACCGGTATTGGTAATTTCATCCAAATATATATCTTACAAATCCACATTACATGGAAAAACCTTTAAAAAGGAATACCTTATTTAAAGGAAATACCCGTCTTCAGGGAAATTCCATCAAGAGGATGTTTAAAAATTGCCGTATTTTGTCAATGCCATCGTGTAAATCACGAAGATCTACATAATAAACAGATGAAAAGGGAATTTAAAAATAAGGAGTTATTAGAAACAAGTCTATCATGGAGTATTTCTCAGGTGACTTAACAAGGATAGAGAATCGTAAATCAAAGTAGCCGGGATTCTATGTTCGACGTGCCGCAATCCACGTTAGGGAAGAATGAAGGGCAATACGTACTAACCGCGCTATAAATGTGCGTTTTTCTGACATTAATTAGGACCCAGTGTAAACAATCTGAAGGTTCATTTAGTCGCCTAGCTAATGACGTATTCAGCCGAATATTCCAAGCTTGATGTATGTTGGCATAGAAAGAGGACTGTTGTAAAAACTCTAAATTCCTTTGTGCAGATCGTCATGATAATTTTCTTCTTTAGAAAGAACGAGGAAATAAGAGTTAAATTGTGTAGATTCAAAGAACTCGTTATTCGGAAATGTTTATAAAAATCTAGGCTGCGAAGAGGGAATGTTGAATTCAAGGAGATTGCCAAAATGGGATATATCCCAGATATAAAGAAAGGGCTACACACTAGCGCCATCTTGTAACATAGAACAAATAATATTGCCATGTACAGAAGAGGATTACAGTTTTTATGTGGAATTCAATGTATATATTTCAGTTTGAATTTCACTAAAAAAAGCATAATTCAAAAGGTATATCCAATGATGATTCAATATGAATCAGATGACAACAGGATTGTCTATTATCAAGTTTTACATTGCATTTATAAGATTCATACATCAAGGATCAAAATCAAAAGGCCAACTGTTTTTCAAAAATATAAAAACCGATACAAATTGCCATAATATTGTGTGAGGATCAGATACCAACGGACATTTTAAGGGAACTTAGAATGATAATATGAATTAGATGGGTACATTCAGACTAGCGTTTACTGAAGAGGAACAGTTGTCAGCAAACCGGTATTGATTCGGTATGGATCAGATAATATCAGTTGTGATATCAATTATCAATTTAACAATGAATCTTCGAAAATCACTCTATGTAAATGAGATTAAGAAGGTTATCATATAATTGCCTGTTCCCATGGGGTTTCTAAATTTAGTCCATTTGTTACTGTATCCAAAATAAAAATCCAATAAAATTCTCGTTTTTTACGGATTTTGTCTGGACAGAGTCCCGCTCTGGTTTGTATGTTTTCTAAAACAAACCACTGTAAGTCTTCCGGTGAATGTTCATTTTCAACAAAATGAGATACTATGGGAGCACTCATTTTCTTAGTCCGTATTGCTGACTTATGTTCTGTAATTCTTTTGCCAATCGCACGTGATGTTTCACCCACATATCCCTTGTTACAGGGGCAGGTTAGTAGATATACTACATTTTGTGTCTTACAGTTGGTCATGGTTGTGGACCTAATCTTTACGTTGTTGAATGTGAATTCACTGCCTTCTTTCACTTGTGGGCATGTTCTGCAATTACCACATTTAAAATTCCCAATTACAGGGTTGTCTCCTGTAATACTTCTCCGTACCATTTTTTTGGGGGCTGACATTCTGGATCTTACTACCATGTCTTTTATGTTTTTTATTTCTTTTATAGGCAGAGTGGTTTGGGAGGCCTTTCTTGTTCAGATTTGTTGATATTAAGCAAGTGCCAGTTGGAATATATATTCTGGCACACCTTATTGTTCAAAAGTGAATGTCTAGTCACAAAGACTAGATGATCATCTTTTTTTGATTGATTGCCTTGAAGTAGGTGTTGGCGATCAAAAAATCTAGCCCGTTAAAACAATTCGCGGACAAGTCTGTGGGGATAACCGCGTTCTTCGAACTTCTCTTTCATGGTTATTGCTCGCTCGTCATAGTCTTTTAGCTTTGTGCAATTACGTCGAAATCTCAAGAATTGATTGAACGGAATACTGTTTTTATGATTTGAGGGATGAAAACTTTGGTAATGAAGTAGTGTATTACGGGCAGTAGGTTTGACATATAAATCTGTGAAAAGATGTCCCTCATCATGTTTGATTTTAATGTCGAGAAATTCCATTTCCTTATTGCTGATGTGAGATGTACATTTAGGATTACTGTCACATGCTTTAAGCCAGGATATAAATCTTTTAGCATATCTTCGTTATCATCCCAAACGAAATCACATAATCGATCCAAGGTGACCAACAAAAAATAGATTCAAAGAAGGGAGCTATCTCGTTAAAGATATGGCTATGTTCGAAATGTGCAATGTAAATGTTAGCAATAGTGGGCGCACAGGAAGCCCCCCTGCTCACACCTTTGGTTTGCCTACAGAGCGTCCCTTTAAACTCAAATATGTTATCTTCTAGGACTATCCTAAGACAGTCTAGAATAAAGTTAGCATTGCAGTTGATTTCAAAAGTGGTGTTAAACCATTGGGTTGCAATGATGGCACCATCATATGGAATGTTTGTATAAAGGCTTTCGACGTCTTACGTCACTAGCCATTGTCTATTTTGATGAAACGGCGTACCCTCCAGTTGGTTTATAATATGACCAGTATCTTTCACATACCCTGGTATGGCAGATATATGTGGCTTTAGGATTGCGTCTAGATATTTTGACACAGGCTCCATTACACTGCCTATGGTAGTCACAATAGGACGGAAAGGAGGGTCTATCTCATTTTTGTGAACCTTTGGGAGGCCATATATGCTCGACATTCTAGGTTTGTCGATGTTCATAAAGTCAAATTCTTTATTGCAGATATCTCCATTACTTAAAGCTTTAGAAGTCAATTTGAATATTTTCTGTTTGATTTTAGCAGTTGGATCTCTGTAGTATCGCTTAACATCTCCTCAATTTTTTCTACATACATTGAAGTATCTAGAATAGCTATTCCCCCACCCTTATCGCATCCTTTGATAGTGGTTATTGTCGACTCTTTCAATTCTTTTAAAGCTACATGTTCTTGAATAGTGATATTAAAAGGAGTACTGGGTATGTATTTGGTAGCCGATTTAAGTTTATTGGTCACCACTTATTCAAAGATGTGAATTTCAGGTGATACTTGGTCTAAAGTAGGGGTAAAACCGATTTTGGTGCAAGGTCCGTTTTATTTGTTTCTAGCATGTTGTTATTAACAATATTAGAGAAAAAATTCTTCAAGCGTATTTTTCTGAAGAAGATCATCAAATCATTGAATAGTTCGAACTTATTAGGCCCCTGATGTGGCACAAATGTTAAGCCTTTTGATAATACTGAATAAACTGCACTATCAATCTTTTGTTTGCTGAGATTGAATATTGGTATCGTTTTCATTCCCTCCAATAACGGGCATTCCGTGTTTCTAGGTATCTGTTCGAGTTGGAGGGTTGATGGTCCAGGAACTGAGGTTGGTACTGAGGTTGATACTGTGGTTGGTATTGACCTCGTGGTTGGTATGGCTGACGAGGTTGATACCTTGATTGGTATTGGGGTCTGTATTGTGGCCGATATTGTGGTCGCCAGTTCCCCCGACTTTTGGGACGTCTCCCTAAAAAAGATCTGGATCTTGAATTAAATCTATTTCCTTGGTTTTGGTATGGCGATGAACTACCACTTCTTTCTAAGTCAGATGTATTGGAAAATGTATTTGTTTTCCTATGTCTATTATCCATGAATAGATCTTGGGTGTTACTTTCTGGTTGAGAGTAATAACCGTCAGCCAGATATGGATAGACATTTTCTTTATTGTAGTACCTAAGATCTTTTTGAAATTTGTCTAGTTTACGCTTTAGAAGATAGTCAGTATAGGAACTCAATTCAGTTTCCAGCTCTTCTAGTCTTTTTTTAGCATCCGGTATAACATCAGATGATTTAATTTTATTCTCTAGATCCAGTATTTCTTTCATTAGATCTAGTAATACTGTTTTGGCCGTTTCCACAATCAACATCATTATGTGTTTGTTGTTAATATCAAGTCAAAAATAATATCAAATACATTCAAAATGCTGATAAAATAAGAAAAAATGCATAAACAAAATATATTTTTATAATAATCAGTTAGTCATCAGTTGTTTTTTTATGTTGTTGTGTACTTCATGTTTGTTAGACCTGTCTGCCTGTGGGTAGTCCCTCCTATATAATATTTATTTTGTTCCCTTTTTGCCCCTCATACCCTTCTCATCTTTTTGTGTCCACTAGATTTTTATGGTGTTGGCCTGGGGGATAGTTGTTCTTGTGCCCTCATGATTTTTCACCTGAGGCCTAGGCGCCTTCCTGACAGGATTTTTTCTGACATACAAAATTGGTGGCTATTAACTGCCACAACTGCCACCACTGGGACTGGGTCCATAGGGCACAATAGGATTCTTCTAGAACCTTCCGGTCCCTTCTGGACCTTTCGAGGTCAGCCTATAAAAAGGCTGATGTGTGGGCGGCCATGTTGTGATGACCATAGAACCCGAGGAGTGAGGCTGTGACCTGGGGAGGGTGGCGCACAATTAGTAATTAGTTACCTTTAAGGCTGACACTTACCACTTGAGGACGCTCCCCCCTGAGTCCATTTGACTGAGCCCCGGTGTGGTTCATTACCCCTGAGGGAAGTGGCCCTTCAAGCTCCTGCTGGCCCCCCCTCTGGTACTTCCTGAACATTCCTCTAACCCCCCTTGATAAGGCTCAAAAAGACTGACTTACCAGCCTTGTGAGTAGCGCAGCGCGAATCCATGAGGGGCCCTGAGGAGCTGTAGTCGAGGAGGAGCCCCTGGGACCCCACGCGGGTCTGAGAAGGTACATCGCCCCTGGAGAAGTGTTGTGAATAGCGCCAGCTGAGGCGGGAGACACCGCTCTCTCGTGCAAGCCCCGAGGCGCGGAGTTCGTGAATAGGTGGCGCCGGGCGGAGACACTGCTCCTTCGCGCCTGCTCTCTAGCGCGGCTGCCCAAGGAGTGAGGTGGGAAGCACAGGAGAAAGCGTGTGCAGCGGCGCCCAGCGGAGACACTGCTCCGTGGCGCCTGTGTGGAGGAGCGGCTACCAAGAGATGAGCTGGGCGGCGTAGGAGGCAGTGAGGGAGGCGCGCCCGCGGGGACACCGCCCATCGAGCCTGAGAAGAAGCGCGACTACTCGTGTGGAGAGAGTGGACGCGAGTGGCAATTCCAGGCCACTGGTGCCTCGAGGAGGCCTTCCTTAGTTGTGGGTTGCTGGGCTTGAGGCCTGGCCTGTGAAAGAGGCATCCACTTGAAGAGAGAAGCCCTGGTTGCTGTGGTTACCGCTTCTGGTCCCAAGTAAGGTGGAGAAGGGAGGGGCTGTTAATTCACTGGGCAACCCCCGTGTGACACCAAGGAGGGGTGGTGCTCCAAAGTCAGCCAGTATTTGGTTAACTGAGAAACTGAAGGAGAGGAGATTGAGACTAAGGTATTTTGACCCTACAAAGTGAGGAAACAGTGTGAATAAAGAGGGCAACTGCCAAGTGATGTTTACTTTAACCCCTGTGTGCCGCCAAGAGTGGGAATTATGCTGAAGATCTGTATTCTCTTTCCAAGGCGGGAGGAGGGAAAGTAGCTCTGGGCTTGCCTGACCAAAAGTATTTAGGCTGTACAAATAAGCTGTGTTGTGCACTGAACCTGTCCATTGGAACCCTAAAAATAGTCACCTGTTCTAAGGGACGGAGTGTCACACTTTGGGTGCCAAGGTGCCAATTTAAGTGTATAAGCCTGAAGATTTTCAACTGAAGTGAATGTTTAATGTAACATCAAAAGTACAGTAATAAGCTAAGTAAGGAGGAGAGGAAGAGTTTACATGATAAAGAAGTGTGACCCTTAATTTGTATTGTAAAAGTGACTTTGAAACAACAAATGAACCTAAGAAAATAAGTAACTGACAACAAGAGAAAATATAAAGCTTTTTCTACTTTTATAAAAAATTAAGGTGTAGTGTCATTTTTGAGTGGAATTGCATTGAGTTACCGCTGGGTGGTGTGCAACCTTTACACATGTGCCTCTATTTAGTGACTGTCTTACCCTAGGCCAGGCTACCCCAGGTGACCTGACAACTCGAGGTCCAACAATGTTGATATAGATATTCACCTTATAGGAAATGGCGTTTGAGATATAATTTGTTTGCTACAGTCCCCTTTTTTCCTAATTGATCCCTGGACTTTATTTAGTCTTGTATCCCCCAAACAATTATTAAACTATGCCCGAGAAGGTGATGATCTCATAGGCTGCGAAAGGTCTCTGTGCCCTCCAGCGCCTAGTTTACATGAGACATTAAGATCCCCAGTCCTACAAAGACCTCACAATATAATAGTCCACGGAACATTACCCACCAGGGGCCTCATTTAAATCAATGGGTGAGACCCAGCTTTTTTTTTTCTCTCCATTTTTAATATTCGCATCCCCTCTATTAAAGCGATACAATATTTTCCTCCTCTCATTTCAAGTAGTCAAACAAGGATTTGCTATAACAGGGTGGAAGCCATGCACCCGGACATTGTATTAGCTGTGCCTAAGAGGTCGCCCTCCCTATGACCAGGATGCATTTGTTAGTATAAACGCATACTAACACTACTAACACATGTGTAGTACAAAGACCAGTATGGAGTGAAGAAGCAGAGGAAGCACAAAATCTAAAAATATACATCCTACCAGAAGTTGAATGACATAGTTCAATAAGCAGACAACCCTGGCATGAGTAGAAACAGCTACACAAAGAAAACGGGTCTTCAGAACAACGCAAGCAATTTCGAAATATTGGTGAGTGCTGCCTTCTTTTTTACCTTCTCCCGCTCGTTGCCAAATAATGTAGTGAAGACAGCAGTGGATCCCATAAGTAGATTTATTACAGGAAAACAAGACACCTAAAACAGCCACCAACAGGAGCAGACAGCAAGGCAACCATCTTCTCCTTCACCATGAAAAACTCTGCAAGGTTTCCCTCATAACAGCCCTACATTCTAACATTACATACTTACATTCTAGTAGAATTACATACTAACATTCTACCATGACTTACATTGGAATGCTACACAGAGCACATAACTTTACAGCAATGAACTCACGGTTTCATCCACAAGTCTTGAGACCAGTAGGGGTGAGTAGTTTGATTCCCACTCCCTGTATTGTATAAACGCAAACTAACACTACTTCCACAGGTATGCAACAGCACCTAGAGCACATTACTTTACAGCAATGAGCTCACAATTTAGGCTCACAGTTTAATCCCAGAGTCTTCAGACCAGTAGGGGTGAGTAGTTTGCTTCCCACTCCCTATACACTATAAAAGCATACTAACACTACTTACACACTTGTACTACAGCGACTAGTATCCTACAGCACCCAGAGCCATCAATTTACACCAACCAGCTTGGTTTGATCCCCAACTCTTCAAACCGATAGGCGTGAGTCCTTCACATACCAATTCCGGTATAGTATAAACACACGGTAGCGGACAGTAGTTCTCTTCCCACTCCCTGTATGGTATAAACGCCTACTAACACTACTTGCACATGTGTACTACAGTGCCCAGAGGTCATCCCTTTACAGCAATTACCTCGGTTTCCTCCGCAAGTCTTCACACCAGTAGGCGTGAGTACTTCGCTTCCTGCTTCCGGTATACTATAAATACACAGTAGCAGTCAGTAGTTCGCTTCCCACTCCCTCTATTGTTGTTGTTGTAAAGCTTTATTTCGACATTTTTGTCTTGAAGCCATAAAACATTTTAAAAGTACATTCGCTTACAAAAAAAAATCATGATCACTAAAAGAACAATAACTACATTAATAGTACACCAAAGGCAGTATCGTCAAGGGATATATACATTGAAAGTAGAAATACATTACTAATTCACTGTAAATATTTACATACCAAATACAATCAGTAGTCAATTACAGAGCCAGATTTAAAAACATATCTACATTATATAAATAATTAAAAAAGGCAGTAAATTTAAAACCTATTTTTTCTTTTTTGTAAAATTTATAAGTTTAAAAGGTTCCCTATAGAAATCAGGACTGCGGGGTATCAACGCCTATATTTTGACCCCAAGTTTCTTCCTAATCAAGCAGACACTGAGGAGGTACCTACTGACTCCAAAAGCTACCAGCTGAGAGGTTGTAGATTTAAGTATCCTCTCTGCCTCTTTGTAAGATCTTATTCCCAAATTTTTACAAAGTGGTTTAATCCATTTCGTACGTGGGTATTTGTACACCGGACAAAAGAAGAGAATATGGGCCTCATCTTCTTTATGTTTAAGATCACACAATTTACAAATATAAAACTCATTTCCTGAGCTTTGTCCCCACCTACAGGTGTTTGCATTTATTTGTAAGACACCATATCTATATTGTAAATATACAGTTTTAGCCAATGGTGGCTCAATTTCATCCATAAACTGCTCGAACATGGGTATATCCTTAAATTGCAAAAACTTCAAAGTTAAGTAACCGATACCGCAATCATGTAAATGTCCACTATTAACATAAGACCAAAAAGAAGCTTTTGCCTGTTCTTTACAATTAGTTGTCAGTGCCAGTGGGTTATTCCAAAAATGTGATAGTCCTATTTTGATGAACCAAGTTGATATGTGTCTCAGCCATTTGATTGAATTAAATGTATCCAGTTCCATGATTTCCAGTAATCCAAGTCTATAGTCAACGAGTTCCGGGGTAGACCATAGTCTTACCCAATAAAGCAATGGCCTTAAACAACATAATAGATCTGTACGTTTTATATAAATATCCAGATATACAGGCGTTAGGGGTGTTCTTAAGGGTATCTCAACAAGCGCCTAAATAACGCATTTTCATCAATGTCAAAAGTCTTTTTTTAATATGGTCCCCATATCTCTGCCCCGTATAGAGCTGCGGATTGAGATTTAGCTTTAAATACTTCCATCACCGGGGTTATGACTTTGGAAGCACTCCCTCCGTGAATTTTTAAAATAGGAAGGGAACTATGTTTATATGTCAGCCTGCTCTTTTCCAATTGGTTCTTCCAGGATATTTTGCTATCTAGCCTAATGCCCAGGAACTCCACATACTCTAATTTTGTTTTTTTAGGACTAGATTCTTCTTAAAGGTTTTTGGGGGATTAATGGCCATATACTTAGTTTTTGAGGAATTAATTTCTAGCCCCTTTACTTCGCAATAACTATAGAATTGATTTACTAAATTTTGTAGTCCTTTAGGGGTTTGGGATATTAGGATGGTGTCATCGGCAAATAACAATGCGGTAATTGCCTCATTGCCCAATTTCGGGGAGTCGTGGTTACATTGTGCCAGGTAGGTTGGGATATCATTCACAAATAAGGAGAAGAGGGTGGGGGCCAGCACGCACCCTTGTCGTACCCCCCTTTTTACTCATATAGCCTTAGTCAGTTCAACATTTCTTCCCCACCTTACTTTAGCAAAATTATCTGTATGTAGCTTTATGAGGATTGTTAACAATTCGCCCGGAACACCCATTTTCCTCAGGGTATCCCAAAGAAGGGAGCGTGGGACAAGATCGAACGCCGCGCGTAGATCCATAAATGCTACGTAAAGGCTACCCTTCTTTATTTGTACGTATTTCCAACAGATGCACATAAACCTGAACACCTGGTCAACAGTACTTGTCTTGACTCTAAACCCCGCTTGATATTTGGAGAGGATTTTAGATTCCTCCATCCAATCTAAAAGTCGATTTAAAATATGCCTGGCAAAAATTTTCTGTAAAATGTCGATTAAACTAATCGGTCTGTAATTGGCTGGATTATAGCGGTCCCCTTTTTTAAAAATAGTAACTATTTCCGCCCCCTTGCACGTCTCGGGGATCGGAGTCCCTGCTAGTATTGAATTGCACAAAAAATTGATGTATGGGCACCACACTTCAGTGTTATGGGTAAATAAATCCCCAGGCAATTTATCAGGGCCTGGTGCCTTACCCGCCTTGGTGGCGTGTATTGCACATAGGGTCTCTTCTTC
Organism: Lissotriton vulgaris; assembly: GCF_964263255.1. Lineage (NCBI taxonomy): Eukaryota > Metazoa > Chordata > Amphibia > Caudata > Salamandridae > Lissotriton > Lissotriton vulgaris. The sequence continues at coordinate 134,514,294 of NC_141695.1, forward strand.
ACTAAATTGGGGTAGACCAGTACACAAGTACAGGCAAATTCCCTGTTCATTGGAACCCAAACACACATCTTCCGAGTCGTATAACTTAAGGAACTGATTGCACCATATTGCCTCATCGAGGTAGAAGTCCATATTGGAACGACCTATTTCGTTTTTTTTAGATATCAGACTCCAGAAGGTGCTTTGGTCATGCTTCCTAGCTGCATTTAAGAGATCTTCCCAGACTGAGTTGTCCCATTCTTTTTTTGCCCGGGAGAGAGAGTTGTTATACTCTTGTCTACGCTCTCTTAACAGCCTCTGATCCTTAGACTTGACAGCTTTGATTAAATTACCTTTCGCTAGGCGACACTGTTTATTATACCAATGGGTTTCTAATTCAAGTTGCCTACTTATATTGCTTTTATCATTACTACATATTTTACTCAGAAGGGGGATTAGGGATTCTACCAAATGATAGTGCATGTTGAGGACTTCCTGGGAGCCCAGACACAATTATTATATAAGGAGATTGTGTCTGAAAAGGTATTATAAATACCAACCAGTGTCTCTTTTTTCGCTAGAATGTATGGCCACTTTACAGCTCTTCTATTATTGGAGACCTCAACCTCACCCGCCTCCCTTGTAGGCTCTAATTCGGCAAGCGGTTTCAAAAATAAATTAGAATGTAACCCCAGTTTTAATGGAAAATGGTCACTTTCAGGCCTATTCTCAACTCGGAAGTCCAACAATAAATACCACAGGTTAGTAGTAACCAGCATAAAGTCAATGAGTGATTTGGAGATCCCCTTGCTGTATGTGTAATTTGCAGGTTTATCGGAATCAAATCAACCATTACAGGCCCTTAACTCATTGGACACGACTAGTTCAAAGATCTGTATAGCTGCCACTGAACTTTTGACTGTTTTCACACTATCTAGTGTGGGGATATGATGGGCCCTGTCTTCATCTTCTAGTAGATTTTCAAGCCCCAGTACAGGTTCAAATTGACAGTTAAAATCCCCACCTATTATAACTTGAGGATTTAGTTCTAGTGTGTCCAAGTACGAACTCAACTGTTCTACAACCATGGATTCCTTGTTATAAGGTTGGGCCTGTTGTAAATATTTATAATGTACACGACCCCCATTTCCTTCGTAATCACTTTTACCCCAAGCAGATCATTAGAAGGGAGGCAAAGAGGCAGGACAACAACATTCAGGGTTATTCTTATCCTAATTATTAAGCCCCCTGACGGTCTACCTCTTGTAGACGGAGTTGCCCCACAATGAAAAGCCTTATACCCAAGTCTATGGATCATGTCAATTGCCCAGGTTCTTGTAAGAGTATGATATCATGCTCTTCCATGAAAGAACTCCAAATACTATCACAAAGATTTCTCGTTACCCCTGCAATGTTCCATGACAACATGTTTACCTCCGGCACCGTTTTACATGGTTCTGTGCTACTAGGAGAGTCATTTGTGACCATGTGTACATTTGGTAGTTCCCCCCTCATTGGTCGAACCAAGGGCCCATTACTAATAACTAACTCTTGGCTTTCCATACATGCTGGTGAAGGCACATTTTTATCCGAGCGTTCTCCAGCAATTCTAACGGATGGTAAAACAACCCGTTGGTTTTTGTCAGTTTCAATTTCAGGAGCCACTGTACATGATCTAACACATCTGCCCAGCGAAGCTTCATTAAGGAGAGGGAAAAAAATTTCCCCGACTACGGGCTCTCCATCTTGTCAGCGGCCCCACCATGACCAGTTTGTGTCCACACCCATATTCTGCAATGGCATTCCACCACCCGGTGTTGGAGGATCAAAAAACGAATACCTACTACTCATCATGACCTCGTGGGGTAGACCTCTATTGCTTGGCATTATTTGCTTTGGGTAGAAGTAACTGAGATCACAAGTTCCAATTCCTGAATGTCCTCTCCGTTGTTTTTGGCTATACACAAGGTGGGCTACTGAAGGGTCTTTAAAGTTCACCAAAATGCAATCCCCCTTATATTTTTGGTCTAGTGCCCAGCCAATTAACTCTTCTAACGTGTATAACCTGACAATTAATAGTATGGTGTAGAGGCCTGTTTTTCTCTGAGCCAAAACAGGGTCTTGTTTTTAAGTTCATCGTAGGACTCCTTCCTATCTTGTTGCAAAGGAGGAACCCCAGTGAGGACTACCACGTACGGTTGGCAGCCAGGAGGAAGGTCAGCATTTGGAACATGTTTTGGCACTAATTGACCTATGTTACAATCGGGTACTGGTTCCTTGACGTTGTTAGCTTTTAAAATTTTCCGCTAGCACATTTTGCAATGCAATTGGTGGTACCTGTCCCTTCATCAGTTCTCAGTGCCCCTAAAGTTTCAGTGATTGTAGGCACTTTCTTACTTGTTTGGGGATCAGGTTTCCCTTTGCGTGGTGCTGGTTTTGGAGGGGCAGCAGTTTGTATCTCTGCAGTTTTTTGCGATTCCCCAAGAGGGGGCTGGTGGCGATCCCCCATGTACAACAGGGCCTTTTTTCTGGGTCGAAGTCTTCTCTTTCCTTGGTTGTCGGGTTTGCTCGAGTGGATTTGTAGTTGTCGGGCTTGGTTCTCCCCTTAGTGCATTAGCCCCAATTTTTGTGTGCAATTTAACTAACAATTTTAGTGCAAAAAAGTTGTCTAGTGAGACTTGTTCGAATTTGTCCAAGCGATCCGAAAGCCCTTTCAATCTTTCGATCACAGGAAGAATCATAGTTGACATTAAGTGTTGGATCTGTTCCATCAAGGGTTTGTCTACGAATGGATCCTTTAAGCGATTAGCCTGGTCAGTATCAAGTAGGGAACTGTCCTGGACATTTGGAGGTTCCCCCTCTTTTCGGTCGCCTCCTTTCTTGGTCTCAGTCCCTATAATTTTGCAAGGAACGCCCTCATTCGCATAGTTTCTCCGTATTCTTTTGAAAGCTTTTGATCTATGGCCCTTGCGCGGGGTAGCTAATCTTTTCCTTTTTGATGCTACACAATTTGATTTTACCGGAGAGGCTAGTAATTGTTGTCGTGTATCACTATCGTGGGCAGAGTGGGCGATTCTACTGCTGATGTAGCTGGGTAATTCGGCACTACAGCAGCACTACTTGGGCTCCTATTTACCACCTCAGGGTCGAGGAGAATGTCAAGATTTTCATTACTTTCCCTGAGCTCAATTGCACAGGGCTGCATATTGCCTGGTTTTGTGATTAGCAGGGGTACCGCTGGGTTAGTGTTAACGGGAGATGTAACCCTTACCAGTGCTCCCAAAGAGGAGCGCTTATGTGCAAGATATTCCCGCGATAATCTTCGCTCTGCTAAAATAATCTCCTTCTCCACAACAGAAACTGCCCTGGTTATGAACTGGTCCATGGTGCCTATTGTAGAGTTTCCCCCTCTCCTCATGCATCTTCCAGAGCGAGTTGACATGGGTCTATATTTAGGCATATATTAATATCAACAGTTTGCCCGGTCAGTATATCTGGTAAAGTCTGCGTTTACCGTGATCTGGTGCTTAGGGGGTGGCCCGTCCCGGCCCCTGCTGGCCCCGGACGGCCACAGATGGCCCGCCCTTTGCCCGGGCTTTGCCTGGCATCCCGTTTGCGTCCCGCAAGGTGGTCCCTCACCTGATTTTGTAGGTGGGAGGGCAGCTGTGGGCGGGGCACGCAGGGGGCGCTGACCGGATGTTGGTTGGTCATGCAGGGACTCCTGGGAGAGTGAGTCCCTGCTGAGCGACTCCCCTGCAGCTTCTTAACGCCTCAGGTGAACAGCAAGCACGGGGCAAACAGGCAGCATTGGTGGGCAGTCCTCCCACGCAGCGGCTCCCACGAAGCGGGAGCGGCAAGAAGTAGCGCCGTAGCAGTTACGGGACAAAACAGGCAAGATGTCCTCACAGCGTCCAGGGATTATACTGAGGATATAAATGCCTACTAACACTACTTACACACATATACTACAGTGCCCAGAGAATTTCCCTTTACAGCAATCACCTCGGTTTCATCCCGAAATCTTCACACCAATAGGCGTGAGTAATTCACATCCCGCTCGGGTATAGAATAAACGCACTATAGCAGTCAGTAGTTTGCTTCCTACTCCCTGTATGGTATAAACACATACTAACACTACTTGCACACGTATGCTACAAAGACCAGACCACATCACTTTACAGCAATGACCTCACGGTTTAGGCTCTCGGTTTCATACCCGAGTGTAGCACCATAGCATATCAGCACAATGTCAGTCGGTGCAACACCGCACTTTCAGACAGGTAAGAGTGTTTACTTCGCTTCCCACTCGCCCACAGAGGTTACAGTGCTCCTATCCTCCTTTACAACTTTTTTGCCCTTTTTTCCCCTTACTCGCGTCAAAGGAATCACAAAAAGGTGGCTAACACTTCCTAGTTACAACCGCTCGCACGGCTCTCAGCCATTCAGCAGCAAGCTTGTGCTTGTAACCCCTCAGCCAATCAGATGGCAGAATTCTAATATATCGATATCTGTAAATTTAAATATTTCTCAAAAACTAATGAACGGATTTACAACAAATAAACAACAAATAAACAAAAGTGTGCTTTCTAGACCAAGACCCTTCTCCCTGCAAAATGTGGATAAATTCCGTTCAACCTGTAGCCTTGTCTAAAGTTTCCTATGGAAATTAACATGGAGAAAACATGCTTTGGGACCCCTTTTTTCTACGCCCTCCCTTGATGAATCACCCCCAGACTTTCTACATAGGAGCTGATATGAACAAAGAATATTTTTTTGCGAATTTCATAAAGATTCATCAAATGACGCCAAAGTTATAAGCAAAATGAAAAATGTTCTTCCTATGGAAACTCGGTCCTAACTATAACTACCTACTGGCGACCGCCAGAAGGTGAAATACATATATATATATATATATATATATATATATATATATATATATATATATATATATATATATATATATATATTCACTGAAAAAACCATAGGTTTTTCACACGTTATAGTTAGGAAGTAGCATTTGAAAAACCTATGAAATTCACTGAAAAAACTATAGGCTTGACACCAGTTATAGTTAGCTGGAAATTTTACTGACATAAAACCAATGAAATTCCACGTTATAATTAGTTGGACTCACTATAACTTGCGCGTGTAATGCACTGCTGATGACATTACATATTACATCACTCATGACATGGTCAGTGACATCACTTATGACATCACTGATGACAGACCTCCTTTAAGTGTAATGTAACCCTTAAAACACATATTGGAAAATAGAAATTAACATTTTCAAAAAAATGGAGATACCCATACCAGTTACAACAACCAATTCAGTAATTCCACCATCTATATACACATTCTCTCATTCACCAACGGTTCTATATAGTCACTCATACATATACTCACTCATCATATGTAGTGATACACCTATACATCCTGTTACACACCGACAATCATCCAAAAGTTACTCACACACATACTCACACATACAAATAAACTATTGAACATCCATTTATTTGCATATAAAACTATACACACTCAACCACCCATACAGTCCTGCACATATGGTGTCTTCTAAACACATACAAAGAGAGAGTTAGTCATTCATGCATCTATGTGATTAGTAATACCCCCATAAAACCATAGAAACACTCATACTGATACTAAAAAAACATCTAAGAACCCAAATATACCAGTTACAACAACCAATTCAGTAATTCCACCATCTATATACACATTCTCTCATTCACCAACAGTTCTATATAGTCACTCATACATATACTCACTCATCATATGTAGTGATACACCTATACATCCTGTTACACACCGACAATCATCCAAAAGTTACTCACACACATACTCACACATGCAAATAAACTATTGAACATCCATTTATTTGCATATAAAACTATACACACTCAACCACCCATACAGTCCTGCACATATGGTGTCTTCTAAACACATACAAAGAGAGAGTTAGTCATTCATGCATCTATGTGATTAGTAATACCCCCATAAAACCATAGAAACACTCATACTGATACTAAAAAAACATCTAAGAACCCAAATACCTACACATGTAGGTACTCATCAATCCATGCAGCCAGTTATTCACAAAGTGAAACACTGATACATATATTTAAATATTTAAACATTACTCGCTAATTTATGTATTCACTAAGGTACACTTAATAAGCCAGTTATCCAATCATTTCTTTTTGAAAAAAACATTCATTAAGACAATAATTTAAACATTTATTCTTCCCTCGACCTTTACATATACATATATAAAACATATTTATTTTTTAGAAAGACACACATTCACTGGATGGTGTCATAAGTGATGTCACTGACCATGTCATGAGTGATGTAATATGTAATGTCATCAGCAGTGCATTACACGCGCAAGTTATAGTGAGTCCAACTAACTATAACGTGGAATTTCATTGGTTTTATGTCAGTAAAATTTCCAGCTAACTATAACTGGTGTCAAACCTATAGTTTTTTCAGTGAATTTCATAGGTTTTTCAAATGCTACTTCCTAACTATAACGTGTGTAAAACCTATGGTTTTTTCAGTGAATTTCATAGTTTTTTTGAATGCTAGTTCCTAAGTATGTAATCGCGTTCGTAACTAGATAGTGTCACCGCCTACACGTCCTGAGAAGCGCATGTAAAGTCATGTGACTTGAAAACAAAACTTCCAATTGGTTATTAGTAGTTTCTGTTCTGGAATTTACACGAAGCACTCCACCCACTTTCCTCACAATCTTTTCTACTCTCAAGAGACAACAACATCGAGCATCTTCCGGAAGACTTTGCTGAAATGGCTGCCCTACCGCATTCATCTTCCGAATCTGAAGGAAATGAGCGACCACCGTTAAGAAGAAAAAAGGAATCTTTCATTTGGCAATTTTTCACTTATCCTGAAGATCAAAAGAAAGTGAATGCGCCAAAAGTAACCTGCACGATATGCAATTCGGAGCTCTCAAGGGGAAATCCAAATAAAAAATATTCCTTTTCTATACACACCATGCAGCGGCATGTTAAACAAAGGCATCCTGAGCATTATGCAAAAGCATCGACAAGAGCCCTGGCAACGCTATTACCATCAGAGATGGCCAGCACACCTTCTGGTGTACGACCTGTATCTCCATCGAGTGCTGAGATGGACTTGAGACCATATCTTGCGAAGGTGCATATGAAATGCAACAAGTGTGGAGAAATTCTTTTGTATGGAGAGCAGAGCCTCGTTCTTATTAAACTCAAAATTGACAGTCACAAATGCTCCAAGAAAAGATAAATTTCTTCACTTCATTTTCAAACTATTACATACTGAAAAATGTAGTAGCAACTTTAAGAAATCGAAAGCATCATAACACTTCACACACATCAAAGTTCTTTTCAGAACTAACTCTTTCTACCAAACGTGCTCCTAGAGCATATTATGAGATATTTTTTCGCCGCTTTATTTTAGTGCGAGACCGGGTGCGCGCACCCTCCTATCGCGTACAGGACCTGACACTCCCATGTGAAGTCATGTGACTTCTAAACAACACTTCTAATTGGTTCTTGGTAGTTTCTATTCTGGAATTTACACGCAGCACTCCACCCACTTCCATCACTTTCTTTTCTACTCTCAAGAGACAACAACGTCGAACATCTTCCCGAAGACTTCGGTACAATGGCTACCGTTCCGCATTCATCTTCCGAATCTGATGATAATGAGCGACCACCTTTGACAAGAAAAACGGAGGCCACGCTATTACCATCAGAAATAATCAGCACATCTTCCGGTGGACGACCTGTATCTCCATCGAGTGCTGAAATGGACTTGAAACCATGTCTGGCGAAGGTGCACATAAAATGCAACAACTGTGGAGAACTTCTTGTATACGGAGAGCAAAGCTTTACTCTAATTAAACAAATAATTGAGAGTCATAAATGCTCCAAGAAAAGTTAAATTTCTTCACTTTATTTGGATAGTATGACATACTGAAAAATGTTGTAGCAACTTTAAGAAATCAAAAGCATCAAAACACTTGTTTCCAAAAAAAAAAAAAAAAAAAAAAAGTTATTTTCAGAACTAACTCTTTCCACCAAAACAAGCTTCAAGAGCATATTAGCTGATATTTTCTCGCCGCTTTCTTATAGTGCGCGACCGGGTGCGCGCACCCACCTATCGCGTACAGGCGTCGAGACACGCATGTGCAGTCATGTGACTTTAAAACAACACTTCCAATTGGTTCTTACTAGTTTCTATTCTGCAATTTACACGGAACACTCCACCCACTTCCCTAGAAAACCAGTTTATCGTAAAACTTTTAAAGCCTCCTCTTATGAAATATTCGACATCAATCACATAGCAGAGTACTAAATAGCACTATATACACTCCGTCCCTTAATTATAAGAGACTTATTGCTATGTAAAAGCAACTTTTGTTTTCCAAGATAATGTGAAATGCTGAGCCTATTACATAATTTTATTTCACATATATGTTACTATTCTCCTTCGAGTACTAACACCGTAGAAAATACCACCAATAGCGGTGATATTTTTTACACCGAGAACGGGCGATTTCTATCGCTTACAGCCCTTACAATTATAAAGTTTTATTTCCTAAGTCTCTGATCTCCAACTGTGCAACGTAGCTCCCCTGTGTGTCGTAATAAGGTCCATAAACAAAAACTACAGAGCCAGCATTATAAACATACACAGAACCACAAAACGACAAGAGCCACCATACTGATATATATCCTTAATATAATAAACCTCTGAGAATAAATACATATTTCCGTGGCGTCCTCTGACTCTGCTCCATTACCAAACACCGTAACTCCCCGCCTCCCTCACTTTTCACTAAACTCCACACTCCACCCCAGCCGAACCCCCTATTACAAACCCCCAACCTACCCTCCCTGCCCAAAGCCACCATGAACCTCAAACCGCCCCTAGAAAACTTATAAGACACAGGATTACTAAAACTCAAAGAATACGCAACAGGCAGATAATGTAAATAGTACATAAAGGCACATATTTTTTCCAAAATACTATTTAAAAACATGTTCTATTTTTTATAAATCTATCATGCATCTGACCCTCTAGAACTGCTTTCAAAACGTGAACTATAAACCTCTACTTTTCATTTTCAAACCATACACTTTCATCTGACCCTCTAGAACTGCTTTCAAAACATGAACTATAAACCTCTACTTTTCATTTTCAAACCATACACTTTCAATTACATTATTTTTTTTCCACAATTCATGTAATGTTACACACCTTTTCTAAAATACACCAGTCCGTATCATTTATAAGGATTTATTTTCAGTCTTCATCAGTGACACTTTCTTCACATATAATAAAAATCACTATAACTTTTTAAACGACAATGCTAACGCGGTAAAAATAACCCTTCATTTGCTTTCCTTTAAGAATGCACACTATGTACCCCACGCATGCGTTTCTTAATCTTTGTATTTGGCAGCGAATACCGACCTTGAATCGGAAGACATGAACAAGAGCGCCATTGTCACATTTAAAACTGAACGTTTCATCTGCTCACACACATATCTTTCACTAAGCTAACATTCACAGAAAACAGCATTGATGTAAAAAAAAATTGACCTTGCTTTACAACTCCCTCAAATCACTCCCTTATTTTTTAACGCATCCTCCAGTTCAAAAAAAGCTACTTTTTTAATAACCACTAAGCTATATATAAGTGACTAGACTCCTAGAAAATGTATCAAGTCATTCTCCTCCTCTCCACTGCATAGCCGGCGACCTAATTCTGTTAGTCGCCAGCCACCAGAGAACAGACTCAGATGCAGAGGCACCAAAGAGTGAACCCATCACCAACTGCCATCTCCGGCTGTTTCCATGGTTACACCTCATTCTGCACCTTGCTGAAGGCACAGGTCAAAAGTTCATGTCTCAACGTTCTACAGCAAACTAAGAACACTGTTTTCCCTCCAGAAACACCTGCCAATCCACAACTCTGTTACATGTCTTGTTTTTTCACACCCAATAGTACTTTTCGTTTAACATAAACATTAACCTGTTCAAACTCCACTTGTTACAATCAACCAATCATTTTTATTTTTTAAACCACACCCAGCCTCTTCCTTTTTCTTTATTTAGAATTTCAACTTCTAACTACCATTCCACTTCCAGAACCGATCGGAGGACGACTACAAATCCCTTGAAAATGAAGGTCTGGCTAATAGGACACAGTTATATTCACTGGAGTGAAAAATATGCAGTAAGCAGACGAATTTGCAACCTCAGCTTACCAAATGTACACATAACATGGATTTCCAAAAGAGGATTGAAATGTCACCAATTGATTCCATTGGTGAAAACTTTTATGCATCTCCCAGAACCAGACCTTATAATTGTGCACTGTGGTGGGAATGATCTAGGCACAATCACTGGGGTAGGTCTGGAAATGCTTCTAAAAGACACCTTTCGACAATTGATGACACTTTTTCCTCGATCTGCCTTGGTATATTCCAATATATGCCAAAGACAGAAATGGAATTGGTTCAATCACCGTTGTGCACAATTTGAGAAAGCAAGGAGACATGTAAATAAATCTGTTTCTGCGTTCCTCAGAGATTATAGCATGGGTTCTATTTACCACAACAACTTGCGATACCACATGCAAGACGTCTATAGGAGAGACGGTGTTCATTTCACGAATGAGGGAAACAGAATCTTCCTCTGCAACATCAGACTCTGCATCGGTACTTACTTATAAATGCAGAAAACACTCAATTAACACAAGGGCTCTTTTCAGAGCCACCTTATATCTAAGCACTCAAACTTCTGATTTACCTCCATTTTCACACTCTTGTAAATAGGTGTGCGCGACCGGGTGCGCGCACCCCGTATTTTTTTTTCAGGGAAAAATGACATCTTTTCGCGTTTAAGGGCCTTAGTGCACACCCCGAGAAAAGCTACGCAGCAAGACAATCTCTACCTTCTCCCCTTTCCATGTTTCAACGCTTTGAAATGAACAATATATTTTCTCGCAGTGACAAAATGGCGGACAAAACTTCCTGATTTCCTTCGAATCGAACGTTAACAGACGTCACGCAGCCAAAAAAAATTCCGCTCACGCGCAGCCGCTTGGGTGCGCGCACGTGTGCGCGCCTATAGATATATAATTGGCTTTAACTTTAATTTTCTCAACAACTACTGAACGGATTTACACCATTCCAAAAAAAGCGTAATCTGCGAACAAGACTCTACAGTGTTGGCAAATTTCTTATAAATTCATTCACCCATTCGAACTGTAGCCGAGTCTAAAGGTCCTATGGAAAATAACATGGAGAAAACACGTTTTGGGACCCCCCTTATATCTCAGCCCCCACTTGACCAATCCCCCCCAAACTTTCAGGGAAGGAGTGCAGCGGACCTAGCCATTTTCTTTGAGAAATTCGCAAAGACTCATCCACCAGGGCCAAAGTTATTCCAAATAAAATGTTGAGGATTTCCTATGGAAAACAATCCTAACTATAACTACCTACTGGCGACCGCCAGTCGGTAATATATATATATATATATATATATATATATATGTATATGTATATATATATATATGTATATATGTTATGTATTACCTACTCCCGCCAGTAGGTAACATATATATATATAGATATTACCTACTGGCGGTCGCCAGTAGGTAGTTATAGTTAGGACCTAGCTACCATAGGAAATCAGCAACATTCTAGTGGGAATAACTTTGGTGCCGGTTGAGGAATTTGCGTGTAATTTTCCCAAAATTTGGCCAGCTCTGCTCCGCTCCTTCCCTGAAAGTTTCAGGTGGATTCGTGAAGTGGGGGATGAGAAAAAAGGGGGGGTCCCAAAACGTGTTTTCCCCATGTTAATTTGCATAGGACGGTCTGACAAGTCTACAGCCCGAACCGCTGAACTGAATTATACCAAACTTGGCAAAATTGTAGGGACTGGTACGTAGATGTGCCTTTGCTATGTTTGGTGAAAATTGCTCTAGTGTTTTTTATAAAAATTAACTTTTAAAACACATATATATCTATAGGCGCTCTCCGAGCGCTCACTGGTACGCGTACCGGGGAGCGCATCCGGCGGGCTACGGGAGTGCGGGAAGGTGTTTGGCTGTCGGATGTCTGTCAACATTCTAAACAGTCCGGAGAGTCCACCATCTTGTGTCTTGGTAAAATCGAGACACCTGAGGTAAAAATAAAAAAGGGGAAATGATTAAAAGGGGGCAGGGTAGACACCCCCTGACCCCCTAGGTTTTCTGAGGGGGGCCTAGAAGGACCCTGAAGGGCAAAAAAAAAAATTTTTTTTTTGAATTTTCGCGGGGTAAGCGCTGGGTGCGTTCCCATGTACGATCTCCAGTACGCGCACCCGGAGCGCACCACAGGGTAAAACAGTGAAAGAAAATAGTTTTAAATAAGAATTTGGATTGCTTAGAGGTAGGGTAGCTCTAAAAAGAGCTGTTATGACAGATGCTTTTACTCGCAGCGTTCACGTGCAGCGGTCGCGCCCCGTGCACGCCGAAGGTGCGCCAAAGGTAAGCCCGTCTGCGCCCTTCCGCTCCTGGACCGCACCCAGCGGCAGACCCCCTGCCCCCCGCAAACTCCTCTCCACCCGCATAACGTACGACTCCGCTACCCTCTTAGCACTCATCTCCGGCTGTCTCCCTGACTGCTACCAAGCAGCCCCAGGACTCACCCATGGAACCTTCACCTGCCACTCCTGCAAGTTCGACTGCATCAGGACCTACACCAAATCCACAGACTCAAAACAAAGCTCTGACACTAACCACCTGAAATGCATCCTACTCAACACCCGCTCGGTCCACAGACACGCCATTGAACTTTGGAACCAACATGACACCACATCGCCGGACGTCGCCTTTCCCACAGAAACCTGGATAAACGCCTCATCAGCACCCAACATCTCTATAGCCATCCCGGACGGCTACAAGATCCTCCGAAAGGACCGCATCAACCAAACAGGAAGAGGAAATGCCATTGTTCATAAGAACACCATCCGCATCACGACCACTTCCGATGACAACCTCACAACCGCCGAACACCTTCACTTCCAGATTCACACCAACCCTAAGACCACACCCAGAGGCACCCTCATCTATAGACCACCCGGACCCCGCACACAATTCAGCGAAGACATCACAGACTTCATCAGCCCTCATGCCCTCCCCTCCGAGGACTACATCCTACGGGGAGTCCTCAACTTCCACCTGGAAAAGAACAACGACAGCAACACCACCACCCTTTTGGACAACCTCGCCAATCTCAGACTCAAACAACTGGTTGACACCCCCACCCACTTTGCCGGGCACACGCTTGACCCAATCTTCACCTCCAGCAAGCACATCTCCTTTAATCACACCACAGCTCTCCATTGGATGGACCACAGCTGCGTTCACTTCAACTACAAAAGGACTACGACCCACAACCACCCACAACCAATTCCCCAGAGAAACTGGAATAAAATTACCACCGACTAGCTCTTCACATCGCTTCACCAAAACCCTCTTGCAAAATCATCGGACCCAAACCAAGCAGCCACCAACCTCACACAATGGATCACCCACAGCGCTGACGAATTGCACCCTTGAAAAAACATCAAATCAAACAAGGCAGCAAAAAAGCCCCCTGGTTTAATGATGACCTTAAGAAATCCAAGAAGATCTGTCGCACCCTAGAGAAAGCCTGGCGAAAAAAAAACAACCACTGACAACCTGACCACCTCCAAGAACGCCACCCGCAAACACTACCAACTGATCCGATCCACCAAGAAATCAGCATTCAAGGATCGACTCGACAACAACGCCCACAACAGCAAAGAACTATTCAACATCGTCAAAGAGTTTACCAACCCCACCGCCAGCACCAACGACATCACTCCATCCCAAGACCTCTGCGACTCTCTAGCCTTGTTCTTCCACAACAAAATCGCTGACATACATAACAGCTTTGGAGACCAGCCCACCCCACCTACCTCCGAACTAAAACCCCCCTCCAACAACCTTTACGCCTGGAACCCAATCACCACTGAAGACACCATTTGCCTGACGAACACCATTCACTCAGGATCGCCAACCGACCCATGTCCCCACCACATTTTCAACAAAGCAGACTCCATTATCGCACCCCATCTGCAAGTCGTCATCAACTGCTCCCTCAACTCCGCCACCTTCCCGGAAAGCTGTAAACACGCCGAACTCAGTGCCCTCTTGAAGAAACCTACAGCAGACCCCACTGAACTTAAGAACTACCGCCCCATTTCGCTCCTCCCATTCCCTGCCAAAGTCATTGAGAAAGCCGTCAACAGTCAACTCGCCGCCTTCCTCGAATCCAACAAATCTCTCGACCCTTCACAGTCCGGCTTCCGAGCCAAACACAGCACCGAGACAGCCCTCATCGCAGCAACAGACGACATTCGAACTCTACTGGACAACGGAGAAACTGCTGCCCTCATCCTACTCGACCTCTCAGCAGCCTTCGACACAGTCTGTCATAACACCCTTATACAACGCCTCAGCAACGTCGGAATACAAGGAAAAGCATTGGACTGGATAATCTCGTTCCTCGCGGGAAGAACGCAGAGAGTCCGCCTCCCCCCTTTTAGATCAGAGGCCACCGAAGTCATCTGTGGCGTACCCCAAGGATCTTCACTCAGTCCCACCCTCTTCAATGTATACATGATTCCCCTCGCATCCATTGCGCGCCAACACAACCTCAACATTATCTCCTATGCAGACGACACTCAGCTGATCCTATCCCTCACCAAAGACCCAAACACCGCCAAAACCAACCTACACGAAGGGATGAAAGAAGTAGCCGAGTGGATGAAGAACAGCCGTTTAAAACTAAACTCAGACAAAAAGGAAGTCCTCATCTTAGGATCATCCCCCTCCACCTGGGACGACTCATGGTGGCCACAGGCCCTGGGAACCACACCCATACCAACGGACCACGCACGTAACCTGGGCTTCATCCTGGACTCCTCCCTCTCGATGATCAGACAAGTCAACGCCGTCTCATCATCATGCTTCAACATCCTACGTATGCTCAACAAAAACTTCAGTTGGATCCCCACCGAAATAAGAAAGACAGTCACCCATGCATTGGTCACAAGCCGACTAGACTACGGAAACACCCTTTACGCCGGAACCACAGCCAAACTACAGAAAAAACTCTAACACATCCAAAACGCCTCAGCCAGACTCATCCTAGACATCCCCCGCCAAGCTCACATTTCCGGTCACCTGAAAGACCTCCACTGGCTCCCCGTCAACAAGAGAATAACGTTCCGCCTCCTCACCCACGCACACAAAGCCCTCTATGACCTAGGACCCGAATACCTCAACACGCGCCTGTCCTTCTACACCCCCACCTGCCAACTTCAATCGTCCAATGAAGCCCTCGCCGCAATTCCGCGCATCCAAAGATCCACCATGGGAGGAAGATCCTTCTCCTACTTAGCGGCCAAGAACTGGAATTCCCTCCCCACCCACCTCCGCCTCACACAGAACCACCTCTCCTTCAGAAAACAACTAAAAACTTGGATATTTGATAAGTAAAGCTCCCCCCCTCCCTCAAGCGCCTTGAGACCCTCTGGGTGAGTAGTGCGCTATACAAATTTAAACTTGACTTGACTTGACTTGACTCATCTGAGAAATGTACATCATCTCCTCTGTAGATATTTTGCATGTTGTAATGTAAGTTATTGTGGTATATTCAACTCATACCATAGTTTCTCAGGAAAGCAGAAACAGATCCTTTTGGGACCTCCTGAGAAGGTCTGGGGGGTGAGGGGCACTCTACCCTGCTCTCTTTTCAAGTTTTGAAGTATTACATTTCACTCTCTTCTGAAACTACTCAAAATGGCGGTGATAGGGTGCATCAGAGACAGACAGTGAGAGAAAGGAGGCAGGAGATGAAGAAGAGATGTCAAATATACATTGGTAAAAATACAGTGGGAGAAGGGCCGTAAATATGAGTAAACTTACTATGTAACATAAAAATGTTGCACTCTGTATTATAAGTATTACATTATACTACAATCACTTTGCTTTTACCTCATAAATTAGAAATAAAAATGAATAATATATCAATTCATTTTTAATTTGTAATTAATAATTTATTGTTCAGAGTTCTCATAATTTAATAGAACTTGTATCATGTCCTCATCTGGCATTTCATCTTCATTCATATATTTGATCACCTCATGAAAATTGTTCATTGATGTTTGTTGGCATTGTATTTCATCCAAACATTCCATTCATTCTTCATCTAGAGATTGATTCAAAAAATCTTTTAAGTCATTGTCTCATTGTGATGGAATTGTCCTTTAAATATCCATGACATTTTCATTTTCAAGATATGTTTTTGTAATTTCAAAAGAAATTTCCTTGCTCTCCTCCATTTTAATTTCAAATTTCTTGCTGTAAATTGCAGAAAAAAGTAATCACTTTCATTTATCGTTTTTGGTAATACATAACATAAAAGTAGCTTAATCAAGTATTTGTTTCTTTAAAATTAATTGGGCAGTGTATAGTATCAGGCAGGTATTAGAAATATAAAGCACTGCATGAGATGAAGCCTATCTTAATCCATAATTATAACAGAAGGACTGTAAATAAATAACAGAATACATTTTCAAAATTATCTTAAAGTGTACAATATAGTTCCCCTTACAAATTAACAACTCACCTTTTTGAAAGTAGAAGAGTAAGTACTGTGTATTTGTAAGTCCAGAAATTGAGCAGCCAAAGTTCCTCTCAAAAGTACCTCTGAAAGGAGTATCACAAAATGGCTGTGATTTCCTCTCATTTAAGATATGTACATAACCAATCACACTTCATCACATACAAATTAAAAACGTAAGTTACATTTTGATTGGTTCTAATTTTCAATAGTTTCAAATGTGTTTTCCCCATGCAGTTTTCCATAGGACATTTAGATACGGCTACAGCCTGAACGGCTGAAAGGAATTACACCAAAGTTGGCAAAATGATAGGCACTGGTATGTAGTAGGGCATTTTCCATATTTGTTTAAAATTGCTGCAGTTGTTTTTATGAAAAGCAACTTCAAAAACTCATATATATCTATGGGCGCGCTCCGAGCGCTCACCGGTACGCGTACCGGGGAGCGCGCTACGGGAGTGCGCGAGCAGAAAGCTGATTGGTCGTTGGGTGTCTGTCAACACTCTTAACAGTCCGGAGAGTCCGACATCTTGTGTCTCTGGAAAATCGAGACACCTGAGGTGAAAAAAAAGGGGGAAATGTGTAAAAGGGGGCAGGGTAGACACCCCCTGACCCCCTAGGTTTTTTGTGGTTGGCCTACAAGGACCCTGAAGGGAGAAGTTTGGCTCACTAGTTAGAGCAGGCAGACCCTGAAGCAGAGGTCAGACCCGGGACCAGGGTTCGATTCCCGACGCGGCAGGGTCTTGAGCTCAAATGTCCATGGACTCGATAATTCTCGCTTCGGTGCCTGACCTAATCATGGGTTCACACTCTGCAACTCTGGGCATTAAGCTTGCTTAATCTCCACAACGGCCCCCCCGCGGCGGGATGCCTGGCTTTCACCTTGGGGATGCCCTGTAGGGGCTATCTCACAGGGGAAAACCAGGACTGGTTCCCAAGGCAAGCGCGGAGATACCCCTTCGAGGGTCGATTCTGGCGCTATATAAGAAATATAATATTAATAATATTAATAATAATAATAATAATAATAATAATAATAATAATAAAAAAACAATTATTTTTTGCTATTTTCGCGGGGTAAGCGCTGGGTGCATTCCCAGGTGCGCTCTCCAGTACGCGCACCCTGAGCGCACCACGGGAAAAAACAGTGAAAAAAAAATTGAGTAAAAAAATAATTTAGAGTGCTTAGAGGTGAGTTAGCTCTGAAAAGAGCTTTGGTGTTATGTGGGTGTTTTTTGTACCTACAAGTAGGTACCAATGCAGAGTCTCAAATTCAAGAGGTAGACTTCATTCCCCTCATCTGTAAAATGTACACCATCTCTCCCATAGATGCTTGCATGTTGTAACGCAAGTTGTTGTGGTATATGGAGCCCATACCATAGTCTCGGAGGAAAGCAGAAACAGATTTATTCACATGTTTCCTTGCTTTTTCAATCTGTGGACAAAATTGGTTGGACCAGTTCCATGTTTGCCTTTGGCATATATTAGAAATTGCCCAAAGATGTCCTTTAAAAGCATTTCCAGAGTTACCCCAGTCAAAGTGCCCAGGTCATTTCCACCACAGTGCACAATTATGAGGTCAGGTTGTGGTAGATGCATAAAGGATTTTACCAATGGTATAAATTGTTGACTTCTTAATACTCTCTGTCCAATCCAAACAATGTCCACATTTGGTAAATCAAGGTTGTAAATAGCTCTGTTACTTGCAAATTTTTCACTCCGGAAGACATAGCTATGCCCCACAAACCAGACTTTTGGCATTTTGAAGGTAGATGTGCTTGAATTCAGATGAGTTGTGGAAATGAAATGGCAGATTGAAAGTAGGAGTTACGAAAAAGAAAAGTGGTTGAAATTCAGTGCACCTGAAAAACAAAAAATGATTGGCGCTTTCATAAAATTCACCACTGAAAATTAGGTTGCATGTTTTTTTTAGAAAGAAGTCATTTTAATGGTTCAGAAAAAGTCATTTAAGGAAACATTGTATATGATTAGCTAGTACATTGAGAAGTCAAACACCCTTGCTGGAATATATCTTGCATGAACTTTTGAACTGTGTGCTGGGTTAGGAGGGAGTTACTATGGTAACTGGGTGAATGAGCACTGGGGGGATGGGTGAATATTATGTGAGTTTCAAAGTGTTCAAGTGAACAACCAATTAAAATGTGCAGTTTTGTTTTGAATTTGTGTGGGAAGAATTTTGATTGGTTATGTACAAGAATATGGGTCTGTATTGAGAAAGAATCAGTGCCATTATTCTGAGGCTCCAGTGACAGAAGCATTATTCAGAGATTCTGCTTAAGAAAATCTGTTGTGTGTGACTGACTCTGTTCTACATCTTTCAACGCATTTTTAAAGGTGAGCAATGATTCTTATTATAAAGATAGACTGCTGTATGCACTATGGGGAAGATTAAGAAGCATATTGTGCTTCTTTATTCTTGCATTTTGTGTCATGTATTTTTGTAATGTTGTTTAAAAACAGAATGGTACATATTGGAAATGTATTTTGAAAATGAGTTAGGTTTCTGCTTTGTTTCTGTAGTGGTCATTTAAATAGGGTGTGCTTTGTGTCAAAAACGATTTAGTATGGAAAGTTTTTTGTGGAAAAAAGTCTGCTTTTTAAATTTTGGTGAAGCATCATACTGACTTTCTGTTTGAAATAAGAGAAAACATTTTTACATTTTTCAATAATGTCACCTGTGCCTTGTAACAGTTTGCCTCAATTAGCTTAAAGAGTATTCTTTGCTTGTGTCTCACTTTACTCTGTGCCTGTGCGTTATCTGATATATGATTCTTTTAATGACGATATACTGATGTATGCACTATAGGGAGAGATTAAGAACCATATTGTTCCTATTTATTCTTGCATTGTGTGTTATATTTTTTTGTAATGCTGTTTAAAAATTGTATGGTGCATATTGGAAATCTATTTTGGAAATGAGTTAGGTTTCTGCTTTGCTTTGTAGTGGTCATTTAAAAGGGCTGTGCTTTGTGTGAAAAACAATTTACTATAGAAAATGTTTTCTGGTAAAAAGGTATGCTTAGTTGATGTCTTTAAAAATATGAAAGTACATGTTTTTTAAAGACATTGTAGATTACATGTAACATCCTGGTCATGTGCCTAAGATCACACTGATGGGTGAATCAAGCTTCACTCACAGTGTGATCTTAGGCACATGATCAGAATGTTACATATAATCTACCATGTCTGTCTCTGCCAATAGTATGTGTGTCTCTGCCTTAGATCACACTGATGGGTGAATCAAGCTTCACTCACAGTGTGATCTTAGGCACATGATCAGAATGTTACACATAATCTACCATGTCTGTCTCTGCCAACAGTATGTGTGTCTATGCCTAAAATCACGCTGATGGGTGAATCAAGCTTCATTCACAGTGTGATCTAAGGCACATGATCAGAATGTTACACATAATCTACCATGTCTGTCTCTGCCAACAGTATGTGTGTCTATGCCTAAGATCACACTGACGGGTGAATCAAGCTTCACTCACAGTGTGATCTTAGGCACATGATCATAATGTTTCATATAATCTACCATATCTGTCTCTAACCAACAGTATGTGTGTCTCTGCCTCAGATCACACTGATGGGTGAATCAAGATTCACTCACAGTGTGATCTTAGGCACATGATCAGAATGTTACACATAATCTACCATGTCTGTCTCTGCAAACAGCATGTGTGTTTATGCTTAGGAGCACACTGATGGGTGAATCAAGCTTCACTCACAGTGTGATGTTAGGCACATGATTAGAATGTTACACATAATCTACCATGTCTGTCTCTGCAAACAGTATGTGTGTCTATGCCTAAGATCACACTGATTGATGAATCAAGCTTCACTCACAGTATGATCTTAGGCACATGATCAGAATGTTACACATAATCTACCATGTCTGTCTCTGCAAACAGTATGTGTGTCTATGCCTAAGATCACACTGATGGGTAAATCAAGCTTCACTCACAGTGTGATCTTAGGCACATGATCAGAATGTTACATACAATCTACCATGTCTGTCTCTGCAAACAGTATGTGTGTCTCTGCCTAAGATCACACTGATGGGTGAATCAAGCTTCACTCACAGTGTGATCTTAGGCATATGATCAGAATGTTACAGATAATCTACCATGTCTGTCTCTGACAATAGTATGTGTGTCTCTGCCTAAGATCACACTGATGGGTGAATCAAGCTTCACTCACAGTGTGATCATAGGCACATGATCAGAATGTTACATATAATCTACCATGTCTTTCTCTGCAAACAGTATGTGTGTCTCTGCCTGAGATCACACTGATGGGTGAATCAAGCTTAACTCACAGTGTGATCTTAGGCACATGATCATTTTTGACACAAAGCAAAGCACATGTAATGTAAATCAGCCTTTTGTTGTATACTAGTGTTTCTATTGTTTACGCATTATAATTGCTATGTAATATGTTTGTAATGGTCTATAATATGTTATTTTTTCTTCACCACAGATTATAATCATTTATACAAAGGAAAAACAATATGCCATCCAAATACAGACGAGAAAAGCAATATAAAAAGGATTTAAGATCAAAGGAAAAGAAAATACAAGACTCATCCAAAACAAAATCTTCAGTGAAAAAAAAAATGTTCCTGGTAAGCAACCTAAAACTTTTCTCAGGAACTTATTGAAATGTCAAAAAATAAAACATGTAACTTCAACGAAAAGTAAGACACCTTTAATTTCAAAGAAGAAAGTGTGTCCCTCCAAAAATGTTAGATCTCTACAAGGAGATGATGTTCTCTATACCAATGGAAGAACAACTCAATTCATTGAAATTCGTAGACAAATGTTTTACAGCAGAATTATAAGCAAATTATTAAAAAATGTAAAGAGGTATAAAAAAAAGACCGCTTTTTACAAGAAAAAAACATAGTTAAGATTGTGGATGAAGCATTTAAAGTGAAAAATAAATTGATTAGTTTAGTAATGAATAGAATTTGTACACTAGAAAAAGTAATCAATGTGTTCAAATCAAAATGTAAGTGGAGGAGAGTAATTAATCGGACTAATTTTTGTGATTTTTTTGGGGAGAATGGAAGCATAGTTCAAGTTGTGAGCCCTTTTTTAATGAAGAAAGTTACTTTCAGGATAATGATTTGGTGCATGCAGTTGACACCAGTGGTTGAGCATATGAGGTGAAGGACGGTTGTCTGGTTGAAAAAGAAAAGATTGTGGCTAGGAATACAGAAGAGGTGTTAGCTAATGAAGTAATAGGGAGATGTGTGCAACAAGATTCAATTCATTTGTTTCGCATTTTCTTACGGACATTTACTAAGAAAAGTGTAAAACAAAAAATTAATATTTTACAAGAGCTAGATCCTTGTAGAGTGAGAGAAAAAACAGGTTTGCAAGGGCATTCACTGGCTGTCTTTCAAGAAAAGCATGTCAGAGTGTTTTTCACCATTTTAGGATGTTAGCAGTGCATCATAATAAAGTGAGGAAATTAGTGGGAAGGTTGTATTATGCAAAAAGTCCAGCACTTAAACTAAAACAGTTAAACAGTGCTCTTTTGCATGGAAGTGAATTAGGTGTGAAAAACATTTGTAAAGAAAATGTAGAAGAGAATGTAGAGATTTCAAGTACAGAAAAATTTGAATATGAAATTACAAAGTTTAAGGTCAATTCAAGTGAAAGGTCTAATTTTACTTGTATGTGTTGTCGACAAACTCATTATAAGCATCCAACTAGATTAGTTGATTTATATGTAAAAAGCAAAAAGATAAATAATAATGAGTGGAAGGATTTTGCAACTTATTTGTTGGTAGAAAATTGTTTTGATTTGGGTTCTGATCAACGTATTTGTAAATATTGTTATAACAAATTAAATGAAAACAGAATGCCTGCTAGAGCTGTTCATAATAATCTGGAGTTGGTAGACATTCCTTCTGAATTGATGGATTTAAATACGCATGAGTCTATTCTAATTCAATGTGTGCATCCTTTTCAGGCTATTGTTCGCATGGAGCCTAAGACAGGGAAATTGCCTACTTCAGATTTACAGAGAGGAATAAAGGGAAGAGTTGTTTATTTGCCACTATATTTTAAGAAAAATATTGATACTATTGGTGTCGAAAAAGTAGAAGAGGAACCTCTGGTTATTCTAGTTAATGGTGTTCCGACAAAGAGTAAGAAAATCTGGCAAGAATTAGTGGATGTTAGGAAAGTCAAGAAGGCAATGTTGTATCTGTTAAAAAATATTCAGTACTATAAAAATGTGTACGTGGAAGAAGAGGAGAACACTGTAAAAGACAACTCTGATTTCTCAGCTGGGCAAATTGAAAAAATTGATGTCTCTATATGTGAAGAAATGTATGTACATTATAGTGTTCATCTATTGCATTCCAAAGAAATAATGGGGAGTGCTATTGACTTGTTTCAAATGAAAAAAGCCAAAGGAAGTCCCAGTTTCCACAGTTATTCCCAACAGGTGAAGGTGGACAATATGACGACCGACCTGTTCAAATTCCTGCATCTGAATACCAGACTTCAAGATTATATGCAGAAGATCCAAGGTTTCGTCAGTGTATTCCATATTTGTTCCATCTACTGTTTGAGAGTGACTTGTCTGGACTTTCTTATGCAGTAAACCATATACTGAAAAGTGGAGCACATCTACAAAATGTTTTGGCAAGGGACTTTATGGATAAAGTGAAACTGCAAGACAGTGTTTTGGAATCTCAGCTAATTAATATCATGGCATGTCAGCGTGGTACTAACAAGTATTGCTACCGTCGTCATGGGGAATTGAAATGTATGCTAAGAAATTTAGGAACTCCTCCATGGTTCCTCACTCTTAGCTGTGCAGAGTATGCTTGGGAAGCCTTACTTGAATTTCTACGAGAGGCAAATAAAAACATTGAAAATATTGAATACAAGACACCTGGAGAACTGTGCTCTTTGGATCCAGTTAATGTATGTAGGTATTTCAATCATAGGTTTGAAGCTATGATGTCTTTCATTACAAACAAAAAAAATCCTCCGCTTGGAGAGGTGTTGGATTTCTTTTGGAGAAAGGAGTATCAACAATAAACTTGCGTGGATCTTGTCCTTATTTACCCTCGGAATTTTGCATTAGTCCTAGAATATTGTGCCGAGAACGATTTTCAAAGTCGGCCATTTTCCAAAGTAGGTCCTCTTTATTGGCCTTTAAGTTTTCAGTACCAGCTTTTTGCTTTACTAATTCATCCTCGATATTGGACACTCTAGTCTCCACCTCAGTAAATCTTTCCCCAAAGTCAGATTGTGATATGGCAAGTCTACGAATGGAACTTTGCAGCTTCCGACA
Organism: Lissotriton vulgaris; assembly: GCF_964263255.1. Taxonomy (NCBI): domain Eukaryota; kingdom Metazoa; phylum Chordata; class Amphibia; order Caudata; family Salamandridae; genus Lissotriton; species Lissotriton vulgaris. The sequence continues at coordinate 134,538,341 of NC_141695.1, forward strand.
AGAGTTTTGAATTTTTTGGCTATCTCGTTCCGTTTTATCCATATGGCTCAGGATTGTCTGATAAATCGTAGCTAAAGTAATATTATCAGTTAGTTCTTCTTGACATCCTCCTGTTGCTCCCTAAGTTATAGAGGCATACCCCTCACTGTAATCGGGCTGTCTTCAATATATTCCTCAGCTTCGTCATCATCATCAATTTCGCTCTCACCTTCTTCCAAACGCATTTGTTTAGAGTATTGCACGGCCAAATCTTCACATGAGGAGGCTGAGTTCTCAGAAACTGAATAAAAATCCAATGATTCTGCCTCGTTGATTGCATTTGTATCCAAGTTTTGTTCTGTCATACTGGACCCTTCAACCGAGTCTCTGACAGTTCTGCACAGTAGTCCGGAGCTAGAGACGCCTCCTGAGGGAGTGACAGCTGGGTTTTCATTTACAGGGGCTGCTGGCGTAATAACAATTTGAGGCGCTACAGTAGTTGTATATTCACCCTGCAGCCTTCTTTCACTGTCAGTGTAGTAGACTCTCCATTAGTTACTTGTGGTACAGTCTGTGGGCTATGCATCGCTTCCTTGCGTTTTTTCTCTTCTACTGCCATGAACAAGGTAGAAATTGTTTGTTTAGCTGCGTTAGGGTTTTCAGCCGGTACCACTCCCCCCGGTTTTTTTGTACAGCCCCACTCAAGTCTTTCTCCGTTCCATTCGTACTCACGGTTGTGCTGGCCTCGGGGTCTCATTTTTTGGTGTGTCCCTTTAGGCGCCATAGTAGTTGCTCCTTTTGCGGCTCCTTTCTCTTTCCTGAGTCCCGAAACGTGGTGCTCGCGGCGCTCGAAGCGTAGCAGCCTCACGGCACCTGTGTGGGAAGCCACCCACTAGGCTCGGCGAAGTCACGTCAATGCTGTAGTCAGTTTCCGCATCAGCATTCAGCGTTCAGCGTCTTCGGCGTTCAGCGTCCTCAGCATTCAACGTTCACCGCTTACAGGTATGAGAAAAATGCCGCTCGCACTCCTCTTGATATTTCGGTCACTTGGTCATTCAGATTTAACTGTTGCATCTTTCAGATACCTTTCTAGTATCTTGCTAATAACTCACATAGCGAAAACCTGTGGGTCAGTGGAGAGAACAGCTCACATGTCCGACACGGCTCGGCATTCGGGCGCCATCTTGCCTCCTCCATAACAAAAATGATGGGATTGGGAACGAGAGATTGAGCGCACCCACAGATATCCATTCAATATTCAGCTTAGACCCGGGGAAAATGCCAGTAAACCTAGACCGATTCTGGTGGCCTTTAACAGCTTCCTGGCTAGAGAAGACGTATATTTGAATACTCGACCAAACAGTAAAGGCATGGGTTTTTTTGCAATACCGGACTACAGTAAATATACAATGGACACTCGATGGCAGTTAAGACAATTGGTGAACCAATTCCAAAAAATGGGCGCACAAGCCTGTATCATGAACCCGGCCAAACTGAAAGTTATCTATAAAGAGAATACTCAATTCTTTACTAATGTTGCAGCTGCTAAAGGATACCTGAACCATATAAAAGATTCTTAGACAATGGATTATTGTTGGTTGTTATAGCTTAGGGATATAATGTCTTTATATATGAAATTCAGCTATTCATGAAAGTCACTAAATAGGAATATTGTTTCAATAGTATCCACTGGTATATGTTAGAGAAAAGTTGAAAGGTTGGATATATAGTATATATATAATGATGCATGAAATGATAACTTGTGGGGTAAGGACAGGGGAGAGGTGGAGCTCAGCACCATCACCAGGACCAGCAGTCCGAAAGCCTCAGTAATGGAGGGGGGTGAGGGGGGAGGATTACTGGACAAGGGGGTTGTTGGTGGAGGGGGGCACTGGGGTAAAGAGGGAAAATGCCACGTTGAGGTCAAATGATTGCATGGAATCAATAAAAAAGAACAGATCCAGTATTAAAGGATTCGCAAGGAGTAAGATGGGGTATGCTAATGTAATTAAGTATATTAAGTACGTAAATAGAGATATGATTGGGAATTATTGTAATGGCTAGGAATATTAAAATATGTTCTTTCAATGTCTTGGGCCTTAATAATATAAATAAAAGGAAGAGGATTGCATCTGAAATTCGATTTTTGAAGCCGAACATATTATGTATACAGGAAACACATCTTCCCTGGGAGAAAAGAGGTTTAGCATCTGATTTAGGGTATACTATATTGGCAACATCCCAACAAACAAGCATGATTAGAGGGGTAATGATCTTGATAAGACCGCGGCTAGGAACACTAGTAAATAGCTTAACGGATAAATGGGGCAGATGGGTAATAGTTACACTAAATATAGGATGCACGCTTATAACGATATGCTCAATTTATAGATCTAATTTGGAAAAGGGGGAAGTATTTGAATATCTAAATCTTGAACTTGCTAATTGAAGATGCCCCCTAGTTCTTTGTGGAGATCTAAACATCAACTTGATGGCAGGCGAACTAGATGCTGGAGTAGAGAATTATAAGGGGAGAAAGCCTCAAGTTTTTAAAGCACTATATAACTTAGTGAAGGATCACGCATTCGTTGATATATGGTGTAAAAATCATCCTACTGCCCCAGGATATACCTATTACTCCTCTCCACATAAGAAATTTGTGCGTTTGAATTCTTTTTTTACTTTAATTAGTATACAATCTAACATAAAGATTCAGATATATCCTAGGGTAACATCGGATCACTCCCCATTGATTATAGAGGTTGCCCATATATGAGAAATGAAACAGAATAGGAACTTTACGTTTGATAGGAAAATATGCTTGGATGCACAATATAGAGAGGTTATCGTTAAATGGATCACAGTATTTATACAGAATAATATGGGCTCGGCTAACATTGAGATAATATGGGACACGTGGAAAGCCTGTTTTAGAGGGGAAACAGCGAGCTATGGATTTTATCATCAGAATTTACAACGGGGAAAAATGCGGGATTTATATGAACTGCTTGTCAATGCTGAAGATCACTTAATTATAGAAATTAAGAAGGGGGATAACAACTTAACTAAAATTCACGAGTTTGAGGGTCTAATTGCCAAACGCCGAGCGAACATCACAGGAATTTGGTGTGAGGAGATAGCGCGAAAATATCTAATATATAGTAGGTATATTCATGAATATGGGGAAGCTATAGGTAGGGCCTTAGCCTTAAAATGAAAAATGAAAGAATCTACTCGCCAAATTGCTAAATTACAAAATAAAAATGGGGCAATATTCGAAGACCCACAGAAAATACTGGAAATACTGTATCAATTCTACACAGAATCATATACTAAACAATCTAATGTAGAGCCCGATACTTTTCTGCATGAAGTTGCTTTTAATAAGCTAACTGAATCAGAAAAGAATGCGCTAGATCAACCCTTCTCAATGGAAGAACTGGAAAGTGCAGTTAAAAACACTCCTAATGGGAAGGCAACTGGCCCTGATCTCATTCCAGGCGAGGTGTACAAATGCTTTTTCGAACCTCTAAAAAATCTCATGTTGGAGACCTTTAGAAGGGCACAAGTGGGGAAAGCATCACAGTCATGGGATGATGCTTCAATTGTTGTCTTTGCCAAAAAAGGGAAACTCCCAGAACAGCCTGCTTCATATCGACCTATATCCTTACTAAATTGCTATAGCAAGATCTACTCGAAGATGCTAGCAAATCGCATGTCTAAGATTATAACACCGTTAGTATCTTTGACTCAGCATGGGTTTATCCCAAACAGAGGAACTGTGGCCCACAATAACAAGGTGATTACTTTAATAGATATAGCAGAAACTGAGAAGAGAGATCTTGAGCTGATATTACTTGACGCTGAGAAAGCGTTCGATCGTGTAGAATGGGCTTATCTGTGGGAAGTCATAGATAGAATGGGATTTGGTAAAAAATTCTTAAGAGCCATTAAGGTACTGTATCGATCACCTAATGCGAGAGTCGTAGCCATGGGGCAAAAATCAGAAAGGATAATTATCACAAGAGGCACTCGTCAGGGGTGTCCCTGTTTTCCACTTCTTTTTGCGTTAATCATTAACCCTTTTTTAATTAAATTACTAGAGTCAAGTTATATTAAACCATTTATTTTTTCTAATATACCTCATTCAATATTCGCATATGCGGATGATATAGCCATCATCACTACTGACCCTAGGCAGGCAATAATAGAGATTAAACATTTAGCCACTGACTTTGGAAATAGCTCCGGCTATAAACTTAATGCTGCAAAAACGCAGGTGTTGTGTACAGATAGCGTTCATTTTAATGATAATAGGGTAATCTCGGAAGTGACATATTTAGGAATTATCATCAAATCACATACACAGGAGATAGTGGAAGCTAATTGGGTTAGGATAATACAACGAATTCAGCAATCTTTAGATAGGTGGGGGAGACTTCAACTTTCTATAATTGGGAGAGGCAACATCATCAAGATGAATGTATTAGCCAAAATATTATATTTATACCGTAGTATTCCCTTAGAAATACCCCTTAGTCATATACTTAAACTGCAATCTTTAGGTATTAAAATTTTTTGGGCAACCGGGAAAACCAGGCGAGCCATGAAATGGCTAACACTCCCGATAGAGAGAGGATGGTGGGGGATCCCGGACTTTCTGTTTTATTATTATGTATGCTTTTTACAAAGAATGCGAATTCTATTGACTGGAGAACAAATAGAGGATCCGGCAGAGTCTCCCTCAATATTTTATTTATTATTGGGAGAACACGCAAAGGGATGGTTATTAAAAGAGCTGGAAGGGAATTATTATAAGCATACCCGATTTAAGGTGATTGATTCAGCATATAAAGTTTGGAGAAAAGTTAAGAATATAATGAAGTTAGAGAAAATGATATACCACACTCCGCTTTCAGCAGACAAGATACTCCCTTCGATATTTTGGGACTATATGGCTAAGGAATGGAGCAAGAAAGGGGTGGTAAGAATTGGAGACTTATATGAGACAGATGGAACATTTAGAGCTTTTTTGGACATGAATAGTAAATACCAAATACCCCATTCTAGTTTTTTTAAGTATCTCCAACTTAGAGATTTTTGTTTAAAGAAATTAACTAACCCTACCTCTAATAAACTAATAGAGGCAATTCAAACAAAGAAAAAGATTGGCCTGATTTATCGTTTATTGCTGGAGTATAAACCTGATGACATAAACAAATATAATATATGTTAGCAAAATCAGCTGGCGGAAAATGATTTGAATATTATAGACACTATTTTGATGGCTAAGGATATATGCTTGTCAGCCAATATGAAAGCACAGGTATATAAAACTATATTTAGATTATATTACACCCCCAAATGAATGGCCACATGGGGTCCACAATATGATGGAAAGTGCTTCAGGTGTGGAGGGGAAGAGGCAGATATAATTCATATTTTTTATAATTGCTCTAAATTGATGTCTTTTATTTCAAGTATAGAAAGATTCATAACAGAAGTTATTCACTTACCTTTGAAAATATCCCCAGCACGTATGTTAACTGGGGGGAGCCAATCTATTAATGAAAATGCTGATTTGTGTAAATTTAAGAATTATTTGTTTGTGGCAATGATTATAGCTCGGCTATGTATAGCTACTGAATGGTTACAAACTGAAGCACCTCCGTTTGAATTTTGGAGAAGAAAATTATTTAATGTATATGAATTAGAATGGAATTTATATGCTTTAAAAGGGGTAAGGAAAAAAAAGATTGGTTTATTGACTTGGGGGCACTTAAAGAGTATATAGAAGAATAGCTTTATGAGTTATGTATTTTGTAATGAACTTACTAAATTTTTCAAGCTGGAATCAATTAACTGTATAAGGAATCTCTGGATGTATATATATGGATTTTGTGAATGTACTATGCTACTTTGACCCAACGTTGGCAATAAAGACAATTCCAAAAAAAAGGAGAAAGGAGTATCAAGCAAAAGGTGCTTCTCACATACATATGCTGCTATGGATTAAAGATGCACCAAATTTGAAACAGATTCAGATGAGAAAGTGATGAGTTTCATTTAGCAGTATTCTACATGTGCTGTTCCAAAAAGTACAGAAGAAAACAATTTAAGACATCATGTTTTACGCTTTCAAACCCATTGTTGTGGGAAATACTGTCGTCAAAAATACAAATCCAAGGACAAGTTCTACACGAAATGTCGTTTTGCATTTCCACGTCCAGTAACATCGAAAGGAAGAGTGAATAATTTTATGTCTTCTCTATGACATACTGTGACAAGAAAACCACCCAAAAATACATACAACCTATGAAGAAATGAGGAGTCCAAATACATAAATGACTACAACCCAGTCATTTTGTCCATGTGGAATGCTAACATGGATATTCAATATGTTGCTGATAACTCTATTGCTGTGACTCGATATGTCTTACATCACAAAATCAGCAAGTCTATATGCCGAATCTAGAACCATCATTTGGGTTAGTCTAGGTCTTGCAGCAACACGAGTTTTGAAATCTGTACAAGAAATTGAGTATTTGACGGAGAAAGAACCAAACAGTACAGATATTTTGAAGACAAACATGTTGGATACATACTATCCAAATAGAAGTAGTCATCTTGAGAATGTTTGTCTCTTTGAAGTTCTGCAAACCTATACTTTTAAGAGGATAGTCACAGAAGACATCAATAAAGGTGTATATGCTGTAATTGCTGTAATTGGATGTGAAGGCTGTCTGGTGAAACAAAGAAAAGGCCATTTGATTAATCATCGAAAATTGAGCTGTGAATCTCCAGAAAAAAAGGAATTTTATTACTTCGGTCTTTTGCAACTCTTTAGGCCTCGGCGTAGCGAAGAGAAACTACTTGGAGATTTTCTTACTTATGGATACCACAGAATGGATGTATGACGTTACGACGTGTACGTTGACAACGCGTACTGTTACAATGCTACTTTTACAACGCAAGTCGTTACAACGACTTGTGTTGGGGAGCGCTGGATAGTAAATAGTTTTATTTACAATTCCAACTACAGTCCCCGTGGACTCTAGGGAAGGAGTTGGATAGTAAATTAAACTATTTACTATCCAGGAGCACCCCCCAGCGCAAGTCGTTGTAACGACTTGCATTGTAAAAGTAGAGTGGTAACAGTACTGCGTTGTTAAAGTTTCCTCGTAAAGGATGTTCCCCATAGAATGTCCTGTTTTTTCAAATTATCTGCAAATGTTGAACCAGGAAATACAGCAAGAAGCTATAATTGCAGCAGAGATTGCTAGAGACAGTTCTCAAGACAGTCAGAGTTATGCTTCATTGAGTCAGGATCCACTAGGAGGACCAATTATACAAAATGAAGCTGCCACTGCTATGAATGAGGTGGAAGAGCCATGGAACTAGTTCAGGAGGATGTAGTTAACTTAGAAGATTTGGAAAAAGAACTAAATGTTGAGCAGAGGCAAATAAATGACGAAGTTACAGAAAGCGTTGAGCATGGTTTATCTCATGAAAAAAAGAGTGCTCATGTACATCATTTATACCAGTTCGACTGCACGTGAGTGGAGAAGCAGGAACTGGAAAAAGTTTTCTGATTAAAGCAATTGCAACGTATCTGCAGAAAAGAACGGAGTCATCGCTGCCTTGTGTTGTTACCGCTTCAACTGGGTTGGCAGCACACAACTGTAAGGGATTACTTTACATCGCTTTTTGATGCTGCCAGTAGAGCATGATAATAAATTACAATACCACGAGCTATCTGGAGAAGTTTGTTGGGAAGTGTCAAGAGTCCTAAAGAAAATGAAACTTCTTATCATTGATGAAGTAAGCATGGTATCAAATGTAATGCTTGCTTTTGTGCATTTAAGAATGCAAGAAATTCTTAAAACAGAGTATGATGTGTTATTTGGAGGCAACCACATCATCGTTTTTGGAGATCTACTGCACCTAACTCCAGTGAAAGCACAGCCAGTGTTTAAAATGCTTATACATGAAGATACCAGGATGTGCCTATATGGTTAAATTTCAAATATGCAGAACTGCTTCAAAATATGCGACAGGAAAAGGATGAAGATTATAAAAATATTCTACAAGATGTTAGAATTGGAAAACTAACTGAGCATGGCAAAGAAGCTTTAGATGGACGATTAATTTCAAATTTCTTTCCAAAAGAAAACATTCTCCCAGAGAATATTTTTATGAAAATTCTTGAAAACAAATCTGTTATATGCTTTATGACAACTCTAAAAGAATGTTCAATCTTCAACAACAAAATATTAAAGTTGGAAAATCAAGAGATTGTGAAACTGGAAGCTATTGATAAAATAGAACATGAAGGAGCAACTATTGTTTTGCCTGAAAAGTTTAAATCAAAATTGGATTCTTTAGAGAAGACAATATCTAAAACTGCTGGCTTGGAAAAGACTCTGTATGCATGTTGAAATTGTCATATAATTTTACAACAGAATTTACATGTGGAAAGAGGTTTAGTAAATGGAGCAATGGGTCATGTTGTTGATTTTGTGAATTACCGAAATAGAGATGGAATTGAATTTATAAATTTTAAATTTGATGGTATTAAAGAAGTACAACAAATCAATTGTTGTTCTGCATGATTTTTGCTTGTGAAAGATTTATAAGTACGCCGAAAACAGTTTCCTGTTTCTTTGGCATATGCAGTGACTATTCATTTAATCTCAAGGTTTAAGTGTGGATACTGCTTTGGGGAATATTGGAAGTTCTGTGTTCAAGGAGGGTATGGCATATGTTGCTTTATCTCGAGTCAGAACTTTATCTGGATTGTACTTGATTGATTTTGATGAGACAAAGATAAATGCAGATCTAAATTGTGTAAAAGAATATAGGTTAGGAAGAGAGTATGCTCCACATTTACCTCAATATCCTTTATTTGAAAAGTGTGTGGTAGTCTGAAAAAGAAGAAATTACGAAAATTGTAGTGAAGTTGTAGCAAAAAGAAAAAAAGTAGATGAACCAGTAATTGTAATTAGAAAGGAAAAGGATTCAGGTAAAGATGTTGCTGGATTTCAGTTTGAAAACAGTTCTGGTGTCAACTGCTATGCAAATGTAGTGGTTAACGTTGTTTTTTTTTCTCCAAACTGTACAAGAACAGATTGCTGAAAATCGTGATCAAACATTTTGTTGTTTATTAAATTCTGTGTTTGACAAATGTAGTAGTGATAGAACAAGAATACAAAGTGTTTCTGAAATTCGAAATGTTTTAGACATATGTTCTATTCAAAATTCAATTTTCACAGAATATTCAGCAGAATATTCAGCAAGATTGTCAGGAATTTCTAATGTATATGCTTGTTGTTTTACAAGATGAAGGTGTAGAAGTAGAACATCTTTTTGGCCTTTCTTATAAATGGCAGCATGACTGCGACAATTGCTCCTTTTCAAGAAGTACTACAATAGACACTGAAAGATTTATATATTTTACTTTACCAGACTGCAAATCAGTGTCATTTAATATTCTAGTTAGACAAGCAAATCAAAGAATGGTCTGTACTCAATGTAAACCTGCAATGCTATCTACATTATTTATACAAAGATATGGACAGTATGTAATTTTAATGTTCCAACGATGTAGACCTGATGGAACTAAATTGACAACTTTAATAAAACATTGTGTGGCTTCTCAATTATCAATTTCAGGAAGAACCTTTACAACTGCAGCAATTATTTACCATGATGGTCCTTCAACCACATCAGGACATTACATAGCTTATTTAAAGTGTCATAAAGGATGGAATCTCTGTAAGGATACTCAATTGACTTTCAAACATTGTTTGCCTTCTGACTTACAAAATTCTTACCTAGTGTTCTTACAACCGAAATTTTAGGGAAGGTAATTGGCCTATGAAGATTGCAGCAGTTATTAAAATCAAGTTTGCTGTTCAAAATTACTTTCCAAGTGACAGTGATGAAGATAATCAAAAACATGTAGTTCTGATAGAGGTAGTAAATGTATAAGCTAGAGTTGGAAATAAAACTATTGTTTCATAATGTAAAATATGTTGGAGCTTTTCTTTTAGAAACTCGGGTAAATGAAAGTTTAAGAATACTCTTGACTAATTTCCCAAGAAAAGGACTTTCCATATACTATTTGGCCTTGTGGAAAAGTACATGGATCAAAAGTGAGTTAAGATATGTTCTTTCAAAATGTTATATTATTTATTCAAACGTATTATGGGTTTTTTAAACACAATCATTTTGATTGTGTGTTTTTTGCCCGCTGTTATATGATGAGTAGTATTGAAGTCACTGTTTAAAGTGAAATTCAATATATTCTGAGAACAGCAAAAATAAACCATATAACATGTTGTACAAATTATTTTGTATTATCTAATATATATTATTTTACCCTTCTCTTATGCTCACTCACCCATTTCCACCCTCTATCACCGCTTTTAACTCACCCTCACTGGCCTTTTCTCACTCTCCTTCACCTCCATTCTCTTTTTCCACTTTACTCACTTATCCTCATTCTCCACTCCTTCACAACCCTTTCCCTCTCTCCCATCCACCACTTTCCAGCTGTCAGTCACTCTAATTCACTTACCTTACCTTTCTTTCTTTTCCTTGTTCCCTTAATAATTCCCCTTTTCTCACACACCTTACTCCACTTCACTCACTCCTTTTCTCACTTCCTCTGTCTTCTCACATCCTCACTCTCCTTTCCTTCGTCTCTCTTAGCCTCACTCTGTTGATCCTCTCACTCTCTCATTCCTCTTCCAATATGCTTACTCCCTAAAACTCATCGACTCTCCCTTACTTACCTTTCTTTGCTCTCTCACTCAGTTCCTTTCTGCCACTCATTCCTTCACTACCTCTATGTTCTCACTCCATCACTTCCTTTGTCTCATGCTCATTTGCTTTTATCCTCTGTCTATCTTTCCTTTTTCCTCAATCTCACTGCCCTTCACTCACCCTCCCTCACCCTTGTTCCCTTACTCCAGTTCCTTCAGTTATTCTCATTCATCTTCCTTAACTCCCCTTCTTCTTTTTCTCCTCACACACTCACTTTTTCCCAGTCCCTTTGCTTCACTGTTCTCCCCTTTATTCCCTTCCTTTGCTGTCTCAGTCATTGTCCTTTCCTTAATCACCTTACTGCCCTTTACTCACTCTTTCTCTTACTCCCTCTGTTCTCTCATATTCTCACGTGTTTTCCCTCACTCCCTCTCTGTTACCAACTCCCTTTGTCTCCTCACTGTCTTACGACCCTACATTCACCCTCACTCACCTTCCATGCCACATTGTCATTAATCCACCGTTATTCACTCCTGCTTCTCTGTCACTCACTACACTTTCTTTACTCCCCTTTCTTTCTTTAGTTTTCCTAATGCATATTTCTTTACTATCTTACTCACTTTCACTTCATTTTTCTCTCCTGGTCTTCTTCTCTGTCACCGAATATATCCATGTCGTTATCCTTTTAGTAATTTGCTCTCCTTCTATTTCTTTTTCACTCTCTCTGACCTTCACCATTCCTTTGTTTTCCTTTCTGAGTCCTTCACTCCTACTTTATCTTTTACTACCCTTTTATGACTTCTAATCTCCTACTTTGTCTCTTGTATTGTAAAATATATATTATAAATATTCGAACTTTTTTTTCTCTTTCACAGATATAAAATTTACGGACAATATGTAATTAAGTTTACATTACTTATAAGGTAAGTCTGATGTACAAAATTAACTTTCTCTATACTCTTTTCTTTAACCTCACTACTCTTCTCTCATGCTGCCACACCCCTTGTTCCCTTATTGCGCTTGCCTCACTTATTCTAAATCCCCATGTTTACTCCCCTTTTCTTCACTCTTCTCCTACACTCAACTTCTTTCAGACCTTCTCCTTTACTTTCCTTTCTCTCTTCCCTTCTTTCACACCTTCACTCTTTTCCCTTCTCTTACTGTCCTTACTCCACTATACTAACTCTTTCTCTTACTCCCTCTGTCCTCTTAGTTCTACACTCCCTTTCCCTCATTCTCTTTCTGTTAGTCTCATTTTCTCCATCATTTTCTCCTCCTGTTACGCTCACACCCTGTAATTCAGCCATACTCCCACACTCACCTTCTTTCAGACCTTCTCCTTTACTTTCCTTCCTCTCTCTTCCCTTTTTTTGCTCCTTCACTCTTTTCCCTTCCTTTATTCTCCTCACTCCACTTTTCTAACTCCTTCTCTTACTCCCTGTGTCCTCTTAGTTCTACACTCCCCTTCCCTCATTCTCTCTCTGTTAGCCTCATTCTTTCCGTCCCCTTAGTCTCTCACTCCTCTTCTGTCACGCTCACTCCGTATAACTCAGCCATACTCCCACACTCACCTTCTTTCAGACCTTCTCCTTTACTTTCCTTCCTCTCTCTTTCTTTCCTTCGCTCCTTCACTCTATTCCCTTCCCTTACTCTCCTTACTCCACTTCACTAACTCCTTCTCATAGTCCCTGTGTCCTCTTAGTTCTATGTTTATGTTTATGTTTTGGCAATTTTTATAGCGCGCAAATACCCAGGGGTGTCTCGGCGCTTAAGTGATCAGATGATGACAGTTACAAGATTTATAATATGGAAAAAAACAAGTTTTTACTTGCTTCCTGAAACTAAGGAGGGTGGGAGAGGTTTTGATGGTAAGAGGGAGGGAATTCCATAATTTAGCCTTGGAAATCACAAAGCATCTGTTGCCCCAGTTCGCTTTCCTTGTTCGTTGGACATTATGCGGATGAGCTGAGGATGAGCGAAGAGTCCTGGGGATTACAAGAGGGCGGAAAGCATGTTTATGAAACTGTGGGCAAGAGTTGTTAATAGCTTTGTAAGCAATACACAGTGCTTTAAATTTCGTACGCATCTTGACAGGAAGCCAGTGAATGAAAGGTGTAATGGAGGTGTACTTAGGTATGCCCAGTATGATTCTAGCTGAAGCATTCTGCACCAATTGAAGCTTATTTAGAAATTTTTCCTTCGCGTTAAGGAGGAGGGCATTGCAGTAATCTGCCCTTGAAAAATAAGGGTGCAAATGAGAGTCTTACCGGCAGTTATGGGAAGGTAAGGGAGAAGCTTCTTGATTTTCTTTAGGGTTATGTTAATGTTATGTTAATGGGGTTGCTTATATAGCGCACGGCTACTCCGAGGAGTGTCCCAGCGCTTTCTAACCCGCAACTGAAAAGGAGAAACAGAACATAACAGCTTACTGATTATAAAGCCAAGTTTTCAAAGCTTTTCTGAAGGCAAAAAGATTGGAGGTACGACGGAGATCAACAGAAAGGGAGTTCCAAAGTTTAGGGGCAAGATGTTTAAAGGAGCGTCCTCCTATCCTGGCCCTCCTAATGGAAGGAACCGTTGGCAGGCCAAGACTTTCCGATCGGAGAGATCTGGTGGGTTTGTAAAAAACGAGCCGTTTTTGAATGTACGAGGCCCCAACCGAATGGAGTGCCTTGTGTGTCAATGTGAGAGCCTTGAAAGTAATCCGCTTCTTGACAGGAAGCCAATGAAGGGAAGAAAGCAGCTCTGATGCCCTAGCTTGCCGAGGTAGGCCAAAAATAGCCCTAGCCGCCCAGTTTTGAACTACCTGAAGTTTATGCAGGAGATAATCCGGTAAACCCAGGTAGAGAACATTCGAGTAGTCAATCCTCGAACAAATCAAAGCCTGTACTGTCAGCTTCCTATGAACTAGAGGAAGCAGAGGAAGGAATTTTCGCAGCATTTTTAGCAGACCGAAACAGGTGCTGGTGAGACCTGTGATCTGTACTTTCAGCGAAAGGGTGTTGTCGATTTTGATCCCCAAGTTTTTCGCGACCACAGAGGAAGAAGAAGGTGGAGACATGCTCACCGGCCACCATTCCTGCCAAGGCGGATCTGCCTGACAGCCGAAGAAGAGCACCTCAGATTTATCAGGGTTGCACTTGAGGCTGCTTCGCTGAAACCAGTCGAAGACAGCCCCCAGGCAACCACGGATGCTCTCCCCGTCAAACTCCATGCCCTTCTTGCAGGTGAAGAGAAGCTGGGTGTCGTCAGCATATGATGTGATCTGGGCACCCATGGACTCCGCAAGTATCGCCAGTGGAGTCATGAAGATGTTAAAAAGGGTCGGGCTCAGCACCGACCCTTGTGGGACTCCGACATCCATAGGCGGCACCTCTGCGGAGTAAGGAGGGGCCCAGACCACTTGTCGACGACCAGCTAGGTAAGATCTCAACCAGCTAAACACCGTCCCACGTAGACCAATCTCATGAAGTCTTCTCAAGAGGGCCTCATGTGGGACGGTGTCGAAGGCCGCCGACAGATCCAACATCACCAGCATTACTCTTCCACCTGCGTCGAGAACTTCCTTAATGGCTTCATTAACCTCCAATAGAGCGGTCTCAGTGCTCAGATTGGAGCGGAAACCAGATTGGGTAGAGTGGAGTAACCCGTGATCTTCCAGAAAGGAAGAAAGCACAGAATGGACGTGCTTCTCGACGATCTTAGCTAAACTGGGCAGGCGAGATATGGGCTTATAGTTAGCATGAATCTCTGGATCGAGGCCTGGTTTTTTTAGGAGGGGAACAACCATTGCCTTCTTCCAGGCAGGGAGAACATTGCCGCTAGACAAGGATAAGTTCAAGACCGGGTAGATCAGGGAATTTAGAATCTTAGCATTGCTAGCAAGAAAACTCGCCGGGCAGGGGTCAAGTGGAGAACCTGATTTAATCCTGAGTAAAAGATCCAGAGAGGTAGATTCTGATAAAGATGGAAATTCCGATAATGTGGGGCATGTGTCAGATGGAAAAGACATCAGATTAGAGTCAATCAGAGATACATAGGGAGCAGCTGGAGGAAAGGATTCCTGGATCAATTTAATTTTTGTATTAAAGAAGATGGCTAGCTCCTTTACCCAAGGTTCGGAAAACTTATGCTGGGCAGAACAGGATTTGGGAGACACAAACTCTTTGACGATGGTAAAAATTTCTTTACAAGAGTTTGACGCAGATTCAATTCTGTTGGCGAAATAATTCTTTTTAGCCTCAAGGATAGCAGCGTGATAAGATTTAATCAATAGTTTGTTAGCTTCCTGATCGTACTGTTTCCGCCATAGTCTTTTCAGCTGACTTACAATTTCGCCGGACAAGAGCAAGTGACTTAGAAAACCAGGGAGCTGAGCTGCGCTTGCTAGATGAACGAGGCGTAGAAAGAGGGGCAAGATCATCAAGCCTTTCAGTCAGCCATTTCTGAAAAGTTTCAAGGTCCCTCTCCAGATGGCCGGATAAGGTACAGGGATGTTCGTGATATGCTTGAGCCAGATTCTCAGGGGTAATTTTGTGAAAGGGTCTACTAGGGTGCCTAACTTGGTCCGAGTTAATACAGGAAGTTTTACTTCTACCTTGAACAAGAAAGCTGATCAAAGAATGGTCAGACCATAAAACAGGAGTGGGGCGGGACATCGTAAGGGGGAAGGTGGAAAATACCTTATCATGAGTTGCACTAGAGATGAAGGGTGTTAGGCCGATAAGAGCAGCGATGTCCATGATTTTAATAGCCTCACTGTCCGACTCGACATCCATGTGGATGTTGAAATCCCCAAGCATTATACAATGTTCCACCTTTAGACAAAGAGTAGTGATAGCTGATTGAAGCTCGTCAAAGAAAGAACCTCGCAGACCAGGAGGCCTATAGACTAGGAGCCCAGAGAATGATTGGTGCGGGGAAAGTGCAATGGAAAAGGCAAGGGATTCGCAGCCAGAAATGGGCAAAGATGGAATGATTGCACAAGCAAAGGATCTTTGGACTACAAGAGCCACACCTCCACCTTTACCCAGTGCCCTATCCTGTCTATAGACTATATAGTCGGGTGGAATGGCTGCCGTGATGTCGGTGTTAGAGGACTCATTTAACCAAGTTTCTGTGAGCATAAGACAGAGTGGTTTCTCAGCAGTCAGTAACTCAAAAATGTCCAAAGCGTGCCTATGCAATGAGCGGGTGTTTAATAATACGCACTTAAAGTTATTAACGGGGAGTACGTGGGGTGCCTCAGAAGCCCTATATATGTTAGGATACCAACCACAACCAGGACAGCGGCATTTGCCTTTATAACGGCCTGGAAAAACAAATCGACAGGACGCAGTATTTGAATTATAGGATAGAAGATCACCTGCAGAGTAAGTAACCCTGTGGCCAGAGTTCACCGCCACACCGTCCGCTGCCGTGTCGCGGACGCAGACGGGCAGGACTCTGGCACTACTCCGGCGCAGATCCGGCGCGCCCGCTGATCACGTCCGCTGCGCGGAGTCATCCCTGTCCGTTTTTATGACGCTGAAATTGCGTCACGAACCACAACCCGACCCAAGATGGCCGCCAAAAACCGGTGCTCTGCTCTCGGCGTCAGGAGGGTGAAAAGTGCGTGCAGCGTTAGAATTACCAGCACTCTCCCTTCGCGTCCCTTTTATGACGCTGAAATCGCGTCACGAACCACAACCCGACCCAAGATGGCCGCCAAAACCGGTGCTCTGCTCTCGGCGTCAACACTCGGCCGAGAGCAGGTCCGGATCAAGAGGGGAGGGGGTGAAAAGGGGGTCTGAAGCGCTACTGAGCGCAGGGGGTCACAATACACCAATTCAGCTCTGGTGTAGCCCAAAGTAACAAAATACACAATTCAATTTTAAAACGGTTAAAATAGGAGGAAAGGCAAGAGACCTCCCGGCTTCCGCCTCAGGAGGTGGAGACTACTGCATTGACATGATGATGGAAAACAATATATCGTCAAATGTGACTCCAAGATTACACACCTTAGTGACGGGTTCGGGTGGAGAACCCATCTCATTAGGCCACAAGTGGGGGGACCAAGCGGGTTCAAGTTTCCCAAAGGTCATTACCTCCGTCTTACCAGAGTTTAATTTAAAGCAGTTGGAGGACATCCAGGAGCTGATGGCAAGCATTCCCTCTTGGAAGTTCGCTGCAACTGAAGGTCCATCATGATATACTGATAAAACCAGCTGGGTGTGGTCGGCATATGTTGTAAGACTGATGCCATAAGATTTGATCCCCCTCGCTAAGTCCGAAACATAGATATTAAACAAAGTCGGACTTAGAGAGGAGCACTGTGGCACTCCACAAGGAAGGGAAAAAGTGGGGGAAAAGAAGGGGCCCAACTTTACAGCTTGAGAGCGGTTGGCAAGAAAAGAAGCAAGAAGGTATTTTGCCTTGTGCTGGATACCAATTGCTGAGACATGGTCGATCAGAGAAGCATGATCGACCGTGTCATAGACCGCGGATAGGTCAAGCAGTATCAAAACTGCCGCACAGCCTTTGTCCAGGGTCATTCTGATCTCATCAGCCGCTTTTATAAGGGCAGTCTCAGTTCCATGCCCTTGCCTGAATCCGAACTGGGTATCGTCAAGCAGGTGGTTTGAGTCAATGAATTTGGAGAGCTGCCTGTTCATTAGATTTTCAAATATTTTTGTAGGGAACGGAAGAAAGGCAATAGGTCTGTAACTTGAAGGTAATGAGGGGTCAAGGTGGCTCTTTTTAAAAGTGTCTTGATGATAGCTTTTTTCCATACTGATGGATAAGAACCTGTGAGGAACATAGTATTGCAAATATTGGCTAAAGCAGGAGAAATGGCATCAGGAATACGGTTGAGGATGGAGGGAGGACATGGGTCAAGGGGTGATCCTGATTTGGCAATAGTGATTAAATGAGAGATTTGTTCCTCAGAAACCTGATTGAACTTAGAAAAAAGAAGTGTTGGTACAAGGGTGCCTAACAATGATATGTGTTGAGGAAGGTTCGTGAAGGAAAGCAGAGAAGATAGTAGTAACTTTGTCCAAGAAGAAATCTGAAAGAGAATTGCAGAGGGCTTGAGAGGTGTTGGGAAGAGGGTTAGGGGGATTGGAGAGGTGGTTAACCGCGTGAAACAGTTTTTTTGCAGAGAAGTGTGCATGATTGATATGAGTAGTGTAGTAAGTAGTCTTTTCTATGAAAATGAGTTCTTTATACTTGGACAGGGCGCTTTTGTAAGAATGTTTATCAAGGGGGTTGTAGTGCCTGCGCCAATGTCTTTCCAAGTTTCTGCAATGTTGTCTTTGTAAGCGGAGGGGTTCAGAAAACCAAGGGGCAGAAGGAAAACTGTGGTTAAGGAGAATAGTATTGGGAGGTGCCAGTGTGGTACAGGCAGTGTCTAGGTTTTCAAGGTAATTAGTAGATGCTAGTGCCGGGTCCAGCTCCACCACATTAAGAACATTGGTCAACATAAAGGTCAGTAGAGGAATATCAATATTTTTCCAGTCTCGTGTTGAAACTGGGGATGATGATCTGGCTTGAGATGAAAAGGACTTAATTGTAACTGAAAAACAAACTGCAGAATGATCTGTCCAAGTGAGGGGGATAGGGGCGGGGATCAGAATATCAGGATTGTTAGTGAATATCCCGTTGAGGGTGTGTCCTGCCTTGTGAGTAGGCAGGGTGACAAGTTGCTGAAGTCCTACAACTGACAAATCACTAATAAGGGAGATGGTGTCGATATCAGTAAGGGATTCTAAATGGAAATTGAAGTCTCCTAATATGGTGTAGTGAGGAGCTCCAGCTGTAGTCTCGACTACATTGTTAAGACTCGCCAGGAAATTAGGTTTAGGGCCAGGAGGGTGGTAAAGCAGAGTGCCCGTGAATGATTGGTTGCTGGAAAGGTCAATAGAGAAAGATAAGGCTTAGCAGCCTACATAGTTGAGGGCTGTCATTTTTAGATTGTAGCAGTCTCTTTTTATCATGGCTATACCGCCGCCTCTTTTAATAGTTCTGTCTAATCTACATACGCAGTAACCCTCAGGTAGGGCTGCTTTGAAGTCTGGGCCAGGAGAGTTGTCACCCCAAGTCTCAGTGACGAACAGAAGATCTACATTGTGGGATGAATTGAACTCCAGTATATCAAATTTATGTCTTGGGAGGGAACGCACATTGATGAGTGCTGCCAAGATCTGTGTAGGTGTGAAATCTGACAAATTCGATGTACATAGACAGCATTCATTCCCCTTCTTCTCCCACTCCTCTCCTTGTGAGCACCATGGATACTGTAGATTATTGACTATATCACCCTGCCAGTAAGAACCCGTACCCCTATGCATATGTACAGCCATTCTAGGCACCATGACCTTTTTACCCATTAGAATCCCTAGCCTCCCTCCTGTGCGTATCTTGCACCCCCTCTCTCATGTATAGACCACGACACCCTTTCCCTTTGCGCGACCCTGATGTGAAAGGTAACCCTCCTGCTTGACCCAGGCCTTCTCCATTTCCCTCTCGAAGAAGCATCCTTCGCCTCAGCTGACATGGCCCCCCCCCCCCCAGTTGTATCTGGCTGCCCCTGTTCCCCCATGTACAGGTCGTAAGATCTCACTCTCTCTCTCCCTCTCTGCGCGGCTCTGGTCCTGCACGCACCCCGTCCCCCCTCCTTCTCCTCACATGAACAAGTCATAAACCCTCTTCTTACGCAAAGCCCTGTCTTTGAGGGTCACGGCCGCGCCTGACCAGCACCTCCTTCCCTTCCATGAATGTCCCTCTGTTGACAAGCCTTCCCTCTGCGCTCGATTGTCCACGCAGACATGAATACCCCTCCTTTGATAAACCCCCTTCCCCCGAGTCCGGCTGACCACACATGTCCGAGGCCATCGCCCAAGCCAGGAGATACCATTTACTGCCCTTATTGTATGCCTGGCCACCCCACCCCCTGGGCCATGATCAGGCGTACATCCTACCAAAGCACTCAGCTGCGTGATTGCCCTCCCCACTTATCAGCAGGTCAAAGGTCCCCATTGTGAGCATATGTGGAGTAGGATCACCACGAGGATTATAGGGATGACCTTCTCGTGCGTCATACCGTCCTGATTGTATCATCAACTGTTTTTGTAGAGGTATAAAAGTACGAGTCTCAAGCTCACTTGTTAGAGCACCTCCCGAAAGACACTGTGTTTCGTGTCCGAAATGACATGCTCTCCTCATGAGAAATAAACTCTGTTCTTGATTCCTGCTCCCAGCGCCCGTCTCTTTATTTGATAAATTATTCAGAATGGGAACTGAGAGGCGGTTAGAATTATGGGCTCACTTTCCACAATTGGCGTCCCAACGCGGGGTCCATCAGTGACATAGGGTTCGGTAAGAGAGATCCAGACGAAAAAGTGAACGTCTAAAATGATCGGGGTATGCCTGCCTTGAGAGGGCCCTAGCCCGGCTGCCGATCGACAGAACTTCACCGATTCTGAACGGACCTCTCTTGAGTGACCTATTGTCCTGACTGGAATCCCACAGGAATGCTACATGGAGTAAGAGAACGATCGGGCGCTGGAGGAGGGAGTCGAAGAACTGTCCGTATGGTCCGGTCCGGGTAAGATTAAGTAGGGTGTTTTTACGCCTGATTGGTAGGGTGGCTCTGTCCACCTGATTGATTGATTGTTTGTATTGAAAACCGGTATTTGTATACTGGCATTGTTGGTATTGGTCCAGTTAGCTTTGAAGGCTACTTGACATATTGGTTCTCTTTTGAGAACGAGACATTCTCTGTTTGCAAACAGCGACGAATAGGAACGTCGTCCCTCTTTGCAGATAGAGAAGGGTAGGTAATGCAGACTTTTGTCCCCGTTGTAATCCGTCATGCCTACTTTTCTCCCCACTGATTGTTTGAAGTCAATTAATAATCGATTGTTGCTCTTTGAGATCTTCCCTGTCTACAAACTGAGACGAGTAGAAATATTCTGTCTTCCTTTCTGGATAGCGAAGGGCAGGTAATTTAGACATTTGTCCCCGTTGTAATCCGTCATGCCTGTTTTTCTCCCCACTGATTGATTGAAAACCTGGACATTGTTGTTCCAGGCATTGTTTCGTTTGAGGTATTTTCTGCCTGCAAACAACGTGGAATAGGGACATTCTATCTAGTCTTTGCAAGTAGAAAAGGGTAGGTTATGCCCCTTTGTGAATTCGTCAGTCCTACCCACTCCCCACTGGTTGGTTATTGTGGGGTAGCTCGCATGGTCCGCCCAGGAGACTACTCTTATGGAGGACATATGCTCTCTACTCATGGGCCATTTAATAGAAATAGACCGACTGGTCCGTCCAGGAGGCTACCCTAGTAAGTGGAAGTACATCGCTCGGTCTGTCCAGGATGATACCCTAATGAAGGAATATATGTTCCCCTTTTGATCAATAATCTCGTTCCACCCCGGACCATTTATTGGAGGGGACTCGTCTGGTCCGTCCAGATGTACCCCCCTAGTGAAAAGGACACATAAAAATATGAAGTGATCACCGTTCCCTACTAACAAAAAGCTTTAGCTCGAAACACGCTAAGGAAGAGAAAGAAAAATAAAAGGAAATCAGGCTAAGTCAGTAACCCCCTGATGAGCTTTTGACTTCACCAAAAATAAGAAACATTAGAAGTAGTTCGTAATAAGAAATGTAAAATGGCGAAAAGGTTCGATATCAGAACATAGCCACGAGGTAGCTAGGCTTCACTGCCTGTTCCTGTTCCCAACATGTCTGCCTCATTGCCCCGCCCAAATAACGGTCACATGAAATAGAAACAACTCAATAGGTACCTACCCCCACTCCGGAAGCTCCCGAAGTGCAACAGGCCCGCGGTTACGCCCATCCGGAAGGCGAGGCCTGGAGGCACGAGGGACTCGCCTGCCCACGTTCAGAGGGAGACGATGTTGGGCAGGCGGTCCAAAAAGGATGACAAGGACCTCTCCGTCTTCTCCCTTCTGCCGCCCTGCAGGCCGCGGGGAGAGAGGGGGCTGTCTTGCCTCGGCCACCGACCACCTCTCTCTCTCTCACCCGATCCGGCTTTTGCCAAAGGCCAATGCCAAGGCGACAACGGCGGCGAATCAAGTAGTCCCGCCACATTTCAAATTCGCCGCATGCCATCATCTGCTGGTCCAGAGCCGAAGCCAAGGCAAGAACGGCGGCAAATCAGATAGTCCCGCCACATGCCAAATTCACCGCCTGCCTTCATAGGTATAGGCAGTCCTGCCACATTCCACGCTCCCTGGAGAGTCGAAGGTAGTCCCGCCACATGTCGCCGAGGGAAGGGGGGGGGGGGGCTGTCTTGCCTCAGCCGCCGACCACCCCCCCCCCATCATCAATGGCTGGCACGGCCGATGTCGAAAACTATGGAGCCGGGGAACGGCGCGGGGTCGCTGGAAGGGGGAGGTGCCGCGAACGACCCTCCCCCACCTCCCTCCAGGTGGAGGCTTCCAGCGACACCCCAACACTCTTCGCTTAAGGGTCAACATCAAAAAGAGGTCCTCTGCCCAGGACGGGCACACGCTCCATATCGCCTCTCCTCGACCTTGAAGATTCTATAAGAGCCGGGGGACCCCCGACCCTCTGCATGGGTGCCCCCGTCCCCTTCGCCGGGAACCACGACAGCGGTGCTGCTCCTGCCGGCACCAGACTTGGATCGGAAATGGCTAAGATGCCGCCACGGCACAGGCTTGTTCAGTTCCGGAGGAACACCAGAATGACCCGGTAGGAAAATTGTTGCCGCCCTTCCCACTCCTTGACTCATGGTCCATATTGTTAGACTGTTAACCACACTGCACGAGACTTTCTGAACTGCCAATGGAAAGTTCTGGGCCAACCTTGCGAGACTAGAGACACTCTGACCGTGCTAGAACTCGCCTGACCCCACCCAAAATGGCGCCGACGCAAAATGTGACGTTTTTAATGAACTTTGTTGCACCCTGATCGCGCAAGCTTTTTGCACCGAGATATATATAACGTTTGGATAATGAAAGTAAATATGAAGGGTATTGAGTATGTGCTTGAACAATGAATTGACTTAAGGGTGGGTACTGTTTATGAGTTGGGAAATGAATTGGTATAAATGAATGATCATTGGACGATGTATTTATGAACGTATTTGAGATGAATTACTGACATGCATCATACTTGCTCTGTAGGAGAGTTTAATATGATTTTATTGCACTGCCGCACTTTATACAATGAACTGCCACCAGCTTCGTTCTCCCCATGCACAGTTCCAATCTGCTCCGTGGCTAGCCCACCGGGTTGTAGGCCTGTATTTATGTGTCAACCCTCTTTATTAAAGGTATTTTGGAAACGAAAGCATCATTGTAGCGGATTGCATTAATGAGTTTTGAATGAATTACTACTATGAGCAACGAGAAAGTATGATGGAGGCTAAAGGTTAAAAAGGACCCGATATTTGGCAACCACACTATGTGTGACAGGCAGCCGGAAAGGTGCTCTAGAAGCCCTAAAAACGACACCACAGAAATGCCACCTGACCGCCACCCTTGTACCCGATGAAAAGAGGTTACGACCAAGTAGCTCATGTCGCACAGATCGTCAATGATTATCTGTCTGACCTTTCTGGTCCATCTGGGCTTAAACGCCGTGATGGTAGGGAAATGCACTACGTGAAAATAGGTCGAGTATGTGGTAGGTAAAGCGTTTCCGGATTACTGCACGTTGATGAGGTTTTGAATGTTGCCCCCACCCCTTCTTTTTCCTCCCTTCTGCAGGTCACGTCGGAACACTGGCTGATGTATGGATGGACGACGACCGAACCGCCGACGAGAGGGGGAGAAGGGGAATGTGAGCATGGTCCTTAGGACAAATAAAAGTTTTTTTTTTTTTTAAAGGACGTAGACTTAAACATGACTGTTCCTCCTTAGAGCATAGCAATGGGAGGATGGACTGACATAGAGACTGGACAGGTACTGAGTGACAAAAATAAAATCGACTAGAAAGGACGCGTTAGATGAAATGACTGGACGTTTTGACTAGGTAGGGAAAGGACAAAAAGAAAAATTGTACGGGTAAGGGTTGCCACGGCACCATCCGCCTAGGAAGTTAGAAATGTCGCCGATGTTCAAAATGCACTACTCCCTTTCTCACACTCTTGCAGATATAGCCAAGCTGTCCGACTGTTTTCCCGATCAATACTTGCCGTTGCCTCAGCCTGGAGAACTTCCCACCACAGGAGGGAACAGAAAAATGGTTTAAGATCCAACCATGGGTAACTAGCATGACCAGGTTAATTTCCGATCAGCCAACGGAGGTGTGAGTATTGGTAATTGGGAACGCTCACAGGCGTGACAAACGAGAAGAAAAAGGGGGGAAAGGCAGAAAGAGCTAAGCACGTAGATAAATAGGATAGTAAAGATATGTAGGATATATATATAAAAAACAGATGTTGTAGACTAACAATTGTTTCCCGTCTTGTTGTGAATGTCTTGTCTATGTGTAATACATGTGCCGTCTTCCCTGTCTGAGTTTGTGTGTGTGTAACGTACGAATATATGTCTCCCCTCTGTCTATATCTGCATGTTACCTGACCTTTGCTGTTCCGTGTTGTGAACGCACTAAATGACCTATTTTCGTACACGTCTCTCTCTCCACCCTTCTTCCTCTCTCTCTCCTTACATGTCATACGTGTACCGAATGGCTCGTTTAGACTGCGGACGACTCTCACTCTCTTTGAGAGCCTCCCTATTTTCTGTCCATCTTTTTGGTAAAATTGTGCCCCACCGGCACCAGTCCGATTTGATACGTATTTGAACACGAAGGTGTTCAGCGAAATTGACCAAAACTAAAATGACTGTATCTTGCCATGTTACTGCCTCTCCTTTCTGCAAAATGAATGAACTTGAATTGGCTAAGAAGGAAAGGACAGGTAAGACGACTAAGGTCCCCCAAATCAGGCCATTTCTAGGGGAACTGTATGTCAATGGCATCCTATGTCTGTTCTTCAGAGACGAACGCCAACGTCTAGATTGACACCCAATACCCAGATTGCCCCACCCCTTTGCACCCAAGCGCAAGCGCCTGAAGCATCCCCGCCCCATTTTTGATAGAACCGCTTCCGTTGTCCCCGGTATAAACATAATGACCATGGGTAGCTGCTGACCCTTGAGGATATCTTGTTTTGCCCGACACTCGACGATAGCACCCCCGCCCTGTCTGAAAATGTTAGCCGGTTCTGAAGGGAAATGCTGCGCTAATGTTGAAAATGATGTAATGCACAGTTGATGGAAATATTATCTTGTCCTTACTTGAATCATAAATGGGCCAATGAATATACCTGCCATAAACTCAGTAGGAATGCTGACACATGCACTGCTTGGTAATAGACCTCTGACTGTGACCAATGACCATAAGAACTCAAATGCGAAAAATTGAGGGAGGAATTCACATGCGTAGATATCTTCTTCTGCCATTTCTCTAAAACGCTGTCTTGTACTCATTCAAAGATGCACGATCACCGAAGGAGATGGGTCGGATGTGACGTACAGCCTGGCTACAGATCCTGGGACACGTGTGACCTCGACCAAAGGTGGAGCTGCAGAGCAACAAGATACGGACGAGACAGCACTTTCAACGTGGAAAATGAAAAATGACGGGCCGACCTGAAGCCCCCCGTCTGCTAACCCACGTGTGCCTGGAGTCTCCGTCCCCCTTCTCTGGGCCTGATTGATGGGCCTGCCTGCTTGTTATCCTTTGCTCCCTTGGTCCCTTTTGTGTGTCCCAGGAACTCTGACCCAACTCCGCTCACTCTTTTCTCCCATTGACTGTTTGAACGATATCCACCCACCTTCCCACGTGACTTTTTGCCAAAGGAAAGAGCTGCAATTATGTGGGAAGAGGGTGTTGCAACAGAACTATAGGTGCCGAGCATAAGGCGCCACCAAACGGACTGTTTAGGGAACCGGACTGTGGTCTAACAGCAGAGGACTGACCGCACCCTGCGACGCGTAAGGATGGAACTGAGCTGGACCTATAGCTCCACCGCCGGTGCTCAACAGCGCCAACGAAAATACTCGGATTAGAGCCTACCAGTGATGGCTCGCTGATAAAAAGACACTGGGACGAAGAGATCTTGTGTATTGAGCTGAATTCCGCTCTCAACTACCTGGTCAAACTGTCCATTGGTCACATTTTTTTTTACGTTTTCACGTTTAACTGTCAGGAACACACCGAAAATGTAATTTCGTATGTACTGCATTCTTCCCTTCACCTTAACTGTCTATGATTGTACGCCACATGTTAGTATCGACAAAGTGCTAATTCGTCATCGTTGCTTGCCTGCCTGTAATGTCATCAGCTGTAAAAATGATTGCTGCTATGTAAAAAGGGGCGACTGTGAAATCTTACAAATTCGATGTACATAGACAGCATTCATTCCCCTTCTTCTCCCACTCCACTCCTTGTGAGCACCATGGATACTGTAGATTATTGACTATATCACCCTGCCAGTAAGAACCCGTACCCCTATGCATATGTACAGCCATTCTAGGCACCATGACCTTTTTACCCATTAGAATCCCTAGCCTCCCTCCTGTGCGTATCTTGCACCCCCTCTCTCATGTATAGACCACGACACCCTTTCCCTTTGCGCGACCCTGATGTGAAAGGTAACCCTCCTGCTTGACCCAGGCCTTCTCCATTTCCCTCTCGAAGAAGCATCCTTCGCCTCAGCTGACATGGCCCCCCCCCCCCCCCCAGTTGTATCTGGCTGCCCCTGTTCCCCCATGTACAGGTCGTAAGATCTCACTCTCTCTCTCCCTCTCTGCGCGGCTCTGGTCCTGCACGCACCCCGTCCCCCCTCCTTCTCCTCACATGAACAAGTCATAAACCCTCTTCTTACGCAAAGCCCTGTCTTTGAGGGTCACGGCCGCGCCTGACCAGCACCTCCTTCCCTTCCATGAATGTCCCTCTGTTGACAAGCCTTCCCTCTGCGCTCGATTGTCCACGCAGACATGAATACCCCTCCTTTGATAAACCCCCTTCCCCCGAGTCCGGCTGACCACACATGTCCGAGGCCATCGCCCAAGCCAGGAGATACCATTTACTGCCCTTATTGTATGCCTGGCCACCCCACCCCCTGGGCCATGATCAGGCGTACATCCTACCAAAGCACTCAGCTGCGTGATTGCCCTCCCCACTTATCAGCAGGTCAAAGGTCCCCATTGTGAGCATATGTGGAGTAGGATCACCACGAGGATTATAGGGATGACCTTCTCGTGCGTCATACCGTCCTGATTGTATCATCAACTGTTTTTGTAGAGGTATAAAAGTACGAGTCTCAAGCTCACTTGTTAGAGCACCTCCCGAAAGACACTGTGTTTCATGTCCGAAATGACATGCTCTCCTCATGAGAAATAAACTCTGTTCTTGATTCCTGCTCCCAGCGCCCGTCTCTTTATTTGATAAATTATTCAGAATGGGAACTGAGAGGCGGTTTGCGCCAGCAGCCTGGGCATCGTTAGAATTATGGGCTCACTTTCCACATAGGGGTAGCTGGTAAAGGCGAATTTCTTCTGCAAGCACGACATTTAAAAGGGCCTACCAAAGGATCAGTGTGCAGAACTGATGGGATACAATGTGGCAGGTTAGGGGAAGGATTAAGTGCTAAGAGTTGAGAGAAAGTGTAAGTGACTGTTCCAGTGACCATAGGGGCTTGCGAGTGTAATTGACGACGGGTGGTGGCCCTAGGCCCGGTCCAGGCGCAGACGGGCTTGCCTTTGGCATACCTTCGGCGCCCCACCGGTGCGCCCGCTGCACCCGCCCGCTGCACGTACGGGAAATGTAGGGGTGAGGGAGGGTGGGACTCATCCCAGCACTGGTGCGCTGACCGATTCAGACCCCCAATATGGCAGCAAGCCCTGCCTCCAACGCATCAGATCCTAATTGTCTGCACGTGGAGCGGGCGGCGGAATGCGGCGAGGCAGGGGTGAGTAAAGTAGTTTTAAAAACACAAAAAAAGGCGCAACACAAGTAAAGGCAATACATTTTAAAAATAGTATCTGTCTGGTCCTCCAGCTTCCGCCTCAGAGGAGTAGTACTCACTGATCGGGTTACGCACAGAGGCGAGCGAATTAAGTAGGCGGGAGGGCGGGACTCATCCCAGCAGTGGTGTGCTGACTGATTCAGACCCCCAATATGGCGGCAAGCCCTGCCTCCAACGTGTCAGATCCTAATCGTCTGCGCATGGAGCGGGCGGTGGAATGCGGCGAGGCAGGGGTGAGTGAAGGAGTTTTAAAAACACAAATAACAAGGCGCAACACAAGTAAAGGCAATACATTTTAAAAATAGTATTTGTCTCGTCCTCTGGCTTCCGCCTCAGAGGAGTAGTACTCACTCCTCTTCCTTCATTCTCTCTCTGTCTGGTACAAGTAGGTACCAATGCAGAGTCTTATATTCAAGAGGAAAACTCTATTCCCCTCATCTGTAAAATGCACACCATCTCTCCTATAGATGTCTTGCATGTTGTAACGCAAGTTGTTGTGATAAATGGAAACCATAGCATAGTCTCTGAGGTAAGCAGAAACAGATTTATTTACATGTTTCCTTGCTTTCTCAATCTGTGGACAAAATTGGTTGGACCAGTTCCATTTTTGCCTTTGGCATATATTAGAAAATACCAAGGCAGTTTTTGGAGAAAGTGACATCAATTGCCCAAAGATGTCCTTTAAAAGCATTTCCAGACCTACCCCAATCAAAGTGCCCACGTCATTTCCACCACAGTGCACAATTATAAGTTCAGGGTCTGGTAAATGCATAAAGGATTTTATCAATGGTATCAATTGGTGACTCCTCAATCCTCTTTGTCCAATCCATACAATGTTCACATTTGGTAAATGAAGATTGTAAATACCTCTGTTAGTTGCGTATTTTTGAGCCCAGTGGACATAGCTATGACCCACAAACCAGGGGGCTGCAATTAGGCCTCGGGGGCTCGGGGGCTGTCTGATCACTCTCCTGTTACGGTGCAGGTCGACTTGCGCAAAACTCTATTTGGAGTTTCGGTTTCGTGTTGCAGCAAGACCTAGACTCACCCAAATGATGGTTCTAGATTTGGCATATAGACTTGCTGATGACAACCAATCAGAACATTCATACACTCCAATTTCTCGATGCGACAACATCTTTAAACTGTAACTGTATAATTTCTCGCTTAAACTCTTTTCATGTGAAATTTCCTCCCACATTTCCTTCAGTTCCGTTTTTTCTGATTTTGTGATGTAAGACGTCACATATCGAGCCACAGCAATAGAGTTGTCAGCCACATATCGAATATCCATGTTAGCATTCCACATGGACAAAATGACTGGGTTGTAGTCATTTATGTATTTGGATTCCTCATTTCTTCTTAGGTTGTATGTATTTTTGGGTGATTTCCTTGTCACAGTATGTCGCAGAGAAGACATAAAATGGTTGACTCTTCCTTTCGATGTTACTGGACGTGGAAATGCAAAACGACATTTCGCGTAGAACTTGTCCTTGGATTCGTATTTTGGACAACAGTATTTCCCACAGCGATGGGTTTGAAAGCATAAAACTTACTGTCTTAAATTGTTTTTGTCTGTACTTTTCGGAATAGTACATGTAGAATACCGCTCAATGAAACTCATCACTTTCTCATCTGAATCTGTTCCAAATTTTGGTGCATCTTTAATCCATAGCAGCATATGTATATGAGGAGCACCTCTTGCTTGATTCTCCTTTCTCCAAAAGAAATCCAACACCTCTTCAAGCGGAGGATTTTTTTGTTTGTATTAAAAGACATCATAGCTTCAAACCTATGATTGAAATACTTGCATACATTAACTGGATCCAAAGAGCACAGTTCTCCAGGTGTCTTGTATTCAATATTTTCAATGTTTTTATTGCCTCTCATAGAAATTCAAGTAAGTCTTCCCAAGCATACTCAGCACAGTTAAGAGTGAGGAACCATGTAGGAGTTCCTAAGTTTCTTAGCATACATTTCAATTCCCCATGACGACGGTACCAATACTCGTTAGTACAAAGCTGACATGCCATGAGATTAATTAGCTGAGATTCCAAAACACTGTCTTTCAGTTTGACTTTATCCATAAAATCCCTTGCCGAAACATTATGTATATGTGCTCCACTTTTCAGTATATGGTTTACTGCATAGGAAAGTCCAGACAAGTCACTCTCAAACAGTAGATGGAACAAATATGGAATGCATTGATGAAACCTTGGATCTTCTGCATATAATCTTGAAGTCCGGTATTCAGATGCAGGAATTTGAACAGGTCGGTCGTCATATCGTCCACCTTCACCTGTTGGAAATAACTGTGGAAAACAACGAGCTTCCAAACTTTCTTCCCATACACTAATGGGACTTCCTTCGGCTTTTTTTCATCTGAAACTAGTCAATTGCATTCCCCATTACTTCTTTGGAATGCAATGGATGAACACTATAATGTTCATAAATTTCTTCACTTCTAGAGACATCAACTTTTTCTATTTGCCCAGCAGAGACATCAGTGTCCTCTTCTACAGTTGTTTCTTCTTCTCCCAGATACACATTTCTATAGTACTGATTATTGTATTAATCAAATACAACGTTGCCTTCTTGACTTTCCTAACATCCACTAATTCTAGCCAGATTTTCTTACTTTTTGTTGGAACACTATTAACTAGAATAACCAGAGGTTCCTCTTCTACTTTTTCAACACCAATCGTATCAATATGTGGCAAATAAACAACTATTCCCTTTAATCCTCACTGTAAATCTGAAGGAGGCAATTTCCCAGTCTTAGGCTTCAAGCGAACAATAGCCTGAAAAGGATGCACACATTGAATCAGAATAAACTCATAGGTATTTAAATCCATCAATTCAGAAGGAATGTCTACTAACTCCAGATTATTATGAACAGCTCTAGCAGGCATTTTATTTTCATTTAATTTATTATAGCAATATGTACAAATACGTTGATCAGAGCCCAAATCAAAACAATTTTCAACCAAGAAATAAGTAGCAAAATCCTTCCACTCATTATTATTTATCTTTTCGCTTTTTACATATAAATCAACTAATCTAGTCTGATGCTTATAATGAGTTCGGCGACAACAAACACAAGAAAAATTAGGCCTTTCACTTGAATTGACTTCAAACTTTATAATTTCATTTTCAAAATTTTCTGTACTTAAAATCTCTTCATTCTCTTCTACATTACCTTCTATTAGTGTATCAATTTCTGTACTGACCTCTTTTTCACCAAATTAACAAGACTCAATTTCATCACAAATGTTTTTGACATCTAATTCAGTTCCATGCAAAAGAGCACTGTTTAACTGTTTTAGTTTAAGTGCTAGACTTTTTGCATAGTACAACCTTCTCACTAATTTCCTCACGTTATTATGATGCACTGCTAACATCCTAAAGTGATGAAAAACACTCTGACATACTTTTCTTGAAAGACAAGTCAATGAATGCCCTTGCAAACCCGTTTTTTCTCTCAGTCTACAAGGATCTAAGTCTTGTAAATTTTTCATTTTTTGTTTCACACTTTTCTCAGTATATGTCCGTAAGAAATTGCAAAATAAATCAATTGATTCCTGTCGAACACTACAAATACTACAACAATTCCATGTATACACTGGAGCCTTAGGACATCTCCCTAAAACTTAATTTGCTAACACCTTTTCTGCATTTCGAGACACAATCTCTTCTTTTTCAACCGGACAACCATCGTTCACCTTATATGCTCGACCACTGGTGTCAACTGCATGCACAAAATCATTATCTTGAAAGTAACTTTTTTCATTAAAATATGGCTCAGAACTTGAACTATGCTTCCATTCTCCAGAAAAAACATCACAGAAATTAGTTCAATTAATTACTCTCCTCCACTTACATTTTGGCTTGAACACATTGATTATCTTATCAAGTGTACGAATTCTATTCATTACTAAACTAAACAATTTAGTTTTCACTTTAAATGCTTCATCCACAATCTTAACTATGTTTTTTTTCTTGTAAAAAGCAGTCTTTTGTATACGTTTTGATATTTTTTAATAAATTTAAAACAATTCTGTTGTAAAACATTCGACTAGGAATGTCAGAAAATTGTTTACTTCTTGTATTTCTTTGCAAGATATTGTCTCCTTGTACAAGTTTAACATTTTTAGAAGGATATCCTGTTTTTTTTTAAATTACAGGTGTTTCATTTTTCTTAGGTAAACAACGTTTTTTTGCTTGACATTTCAATAAGTTCCTCAGAAAATTTTTACTTTGCTTACCAGGAGCATTTTTCTTTTTCTCTGAAGATTTTATTTTGGTTGCTTCTTGATTTTCTTTTTCCTTAGACCTTAATTTTCGTTTATAATTTATATCTGCTCTGGTTTTAGAAGGCATCTTTTTGTTTGTTTGTATAGATGATTATAATCTGTGGAAAACAAAAAAATAAAATATTATACACCACTACAAACATATTACATAGCAGTTACAATAAGTAAACAACATAAACACTAGTATACAACAAAAGGCTCATTTACATTACATGT
Organism: Lissotriton vulgaris; assembly: GCF_964263255.1. Lineage (NCBI taxonomy): Eukaryota > Metazoa > Chordata > Amphibia > Caudata > Salamandridae > Lissotriton > Lissotriton vulgaris. Next base: position 134,570,627 of record NC_141695.1, read on the forward strand.
GCTTTGCTTTGTGTCAAAAACGATTTACTAATTAATGTTACATCTGGTTTATAAATAGGTGGCCTGTTTTTGACCTGTAGATACAGAGAAATAATTAGTGCAAAGACACACATAGTGCATGCATAGAGAGAGATGGTAGATTACATGTAATATCGTACACATGTGCCTCAGATCACACCAAATCTATTGCATTTTCAATGCTAGTTTACCTTGCTTTCATGAAGAAAGCAGTCAGATGTGTCACACATTTTCCATAAATTTAGAATGTTAGCACTCTAGTTGCTCATTATTTCAAGCTTCACTCACAGTGTAAGACAGAATAATTGGATTTTAGATATAATGTACCATGTCTGTCACTGCCAACAGTGTGTGTGACACGGAGGGTGAGCTCTATTGCATTTTCAATGCTTGTTTACTTTGATTCCATCAAGAAAGCATTCAGATGTGTCACACATTTGCCATAAATTCTGAATGTTTGACATTATTGCTGGTCCAGAGATAGTTTTAAGGTTTCATTGGCATATTTACAAACCGCTGGCACTATGTTAGATATAATTTACTAATTAATGTTATATCTTCTTTATATATAGGTGGCCTGTTTTTGACCTGTAGATACAGAGAAATAATTTGTGCAGAGACAAACATACTGCTTCCACAGACAGAGATGATAGATTACATGTAATATCATAGACATGTGCCTAAAATCACACCAAATCTATTGCATTTTCAATGCGTGTTTACTTAGGTTCCATCAAGAAGGCATTCAGATGTGTAACCCATTTGCAAAAAAATCTCAATGTTTTAAATTAATGCTGGTCCAGAAATAGTGTAAAGGTTTCATTGGCATACTTACAAACCGCTTCCACAATGTTAAATATAATTTACTACTTAATGTTATATCTTGTTTATAGATAGGTTGTCTGTTTTTTGCCTGAAAATAATTTGAAATAATATGAGCAGAGACATATATACTGCTTGCAGACAAAGAAATGGTAGATTACATGTAATATGGTACACATGTGCCTAAGATCACACTAAATCTATTGTATTTGCAATGCTTGTTTACTATGAATTCATCAAGAAGGTATTCAGATGTGTCACTCATTTGCCATGAATTCTGAATGTTAGTACTCTAGTTCCTCATTATATTAAGCTTCACTCACAGTGTGATTTAAGACAGATTAATAAGATTTTAGTTATAATGTACCATGTCTATCCCTGCCGACAGTATATGTGACTCTGCCTATCATCACAATAATGTCACAGTGTGATCTTAGGCACATAATCAGAATGTTAGATATAATGTACCATGTCTGTCTCTGCCAACAGTATGTGTGACTCTGCTTAAAATCACAGTGACGGGTGAATCAAGCTTCAGTCACAGTGTGATCTTAGGCATATGATCAGACTGTTAGATATAATGTACTGTGTCTGACTCTACTGGCCAAAAACAGGCCACCTATCTATAAGCACATATATATACCAGACTTTTTATCAAAAAACATTTTCCATACTAAATCGTTTTTAACACAAAGCACAACCCATTTAAATGACCACTCCAAAGCAAAGCAGAAACCTAATTAATTTCCAAAATTCATTTCCAATATACACCATACAAAAACACAATATGCTGTGAAGCAGGTACAACATTTTGACACAACAGCGTCATAAAAGTGACGCAGTGAAATCTCATAGATTTCACTGCGTCATTTGTACAACCCTTCTTTGCGTCAATACGCCCCCTTTGCATACATTACACCTGACACACATATAATGTGGCACAGGGCTTTACAAAGTGACGCATCTACCTAGATGCGTCACTTTGTAAATATAACTCAACAAGGTGCAAATTTTTTATACCACTGCTGTGTCACAACAAGTGACGCACCTGTGACATAAAAGTGACGTATGGCCTCATATATGAGGCCCTCAAGCGCACCACAGGGAAAAACAGTGTAAAAAATTGTAGTAAAAAAATAATTTCCAGCAATGCATCCCTTCACATGCGGCAAGCTCATGACCTTACCTTATGTAATGTGAGAGATGTTAACATTGTGAGAGTCTACCTTATAAATACACAGCTGTGTCAAAGATTGTGCACACAGATTGTAAATATACACTTAGACAAGAATATGAAATGCTGTGAGAGATCTCATCACTGTGAGAGTCTACCTCATAAACACACAGCTATGTCAAAGATTGCTTTGTCTGCCTGCATATTTACAAGCTGTGTGCACAATCTTTGACATAGCTGTGTGTTTATGCATCCCCCCACAATTTCGTATAGTTTTCTATCTGCTATTCCTATCCCTCTCCAGACATTCACTCCTTCTACCCATGCTACAGGTTCCACAATGTGCTTCAAAAAAATGAACATATTTACAACTCCAATGAAACCATTACGGAATTTCTAAACCAGCATTGAATCCAAACATAAAAAACAATTTATAAAAAAGACTACCTTATAAACACACAACTATATCAAAGATTGTGCACGCAGCTTGTAAATATGTTTCTCTTTTTTTGTATATTCTATCTCAATTTATGTCATTTAAAAAAATATTTTCCAGCAATGCATCCTTTCACATGGGGCAAGCCCTAACTGAAAGGGCCTGCGTCAGCCTTACACCATCTGTGAGGCAGGTGCAAAATAAAGACACAACAGCGTCCTAAAAGTGACGCAGTGAAATCTCATAGATTTCACTGCATCATTTGTACAACCCTTCTTTGCATCAATACGCCCCCTTTGCATACATTACACCTGACGCACATATAATGTGACACAGGGCTTTACAAAGTGACGCATCTACCTAGATGTGTCACTTTGTAAATATAACTGGACAAGGTGCAATTTTTACACCACTGCTGTGTCACAAAAAGTGACGCACCAGCGGTGTAAAAGTGATGCATGGTCTCATAAATGAGGCCCTCAAGTGCACCACAGGGAAAAACAGTGTAGAAAATTGTAGTAAAAAAAATAATTTCCAGCAATGCATCCTTTCACATGGGGCAAGCTTACCTTATGTAATGTGAGAGATGTTAACATTGTGAGAGTCTACCTTGTAAATACACAGCTGTGTCAAAGATTGTGCACACAGCTTGTAAATATGCACTCAGACAAGAATATGAAATGCTGTGAGAGATCTTATCACTGTGAGAGTCTACCTTATAAACACACAGCTAAGTCAAAGATTGCTTTGTCTGCCTGCATATTTTCAAGCTGCGTGCTCTATCTTTGACATAGCTGTGTGTTTATAAGGTAGACTCTCACAATTTTAACATCTATCACGGCATTTCATATTCTTGTCTGGGTACATATTTTATTTTTCTGCATGCATTTTCTGCTTCCATCCATGCCTAAAATTGTGCAAAAGTCTTGTAAATATATTACTCTTTATCTTATATTACATCTCTTTTGATACCATTACTGAAATACTTTATGCATCTCTCCACCATTTCATATGGTTTTCTATCTGCTATTCCTATCCCTCTCCAGACATTCACTTCTTCTACCCATGCTACAGGTTGCACAATGTGGTTCAAAAAAATGAGCATATTTACAACTCCAATGAAACCATTACACAATTTCTAAAGCAGCATTGAATCCAATTATAAAAAACAATTTATAAAGAAGACTACCTTAAAAACACACAGCTAACATTATGGAAACAGTTAAAAATATAGGGGCATATTACCAACAACTAGCGATAATTTTTGTCTCTAACTTGTTTAGAGACAAAAATTATCGCCGCACATCGGCGATTTTTATCGCAGATAAACCTTGCTATTAGCAAGGTTTATCGCAAATGCGATAAAAAACGGCCGCAATGCATGAATATCCCTGAAAAGTCAGCGATATTCATGCATTATCGAACAAATGCTCTTAGCCATGTTATCCACCTCCCATTGGATAACATAGCTAAGAACTGCTCAGGGCAGGTGTTAGCTTTTGGAGATATTCGCGCTTAGCGCGAATATCTCCAAAAGTTGGTAATAGGAGATAGCGATGTTAGGGACTGTTTCCAGTCGCTAACATCTTGGCACGCCCACTTTGCATGTCATTAGTGATAAATATCACTGACATGCAAAGCGGGGCCCAAGATGGTCGCTATCTCCTTTTAGCTGTCACTAACTGGTGTTAGCGACAGCTTGGTAATAGGGAGATAATTTTATCTCCGCTTTCTTGGCTTTTAAAGCCAAAAAAGCGGAGATAAACCCCCTTGATAATATGCCCCATAATTCCTTAATTCACAGAGACACACACTATGATACTTGTAAAAAATCTTTAAACTCTCTATCTTTTTTAAAAGAATATTTACTCACCTTTAAAAATGGTTTAGAAGATGTCAAACAGTGCCAGTCACAGTCAACAGAAATTCTTATACAGAAACTCTGAACAATGCTTCCTTCACTGTGAGCCTTTAAATAATGGCACAGATTCTTTCTGATTTCAGAGCCATATTCTTGCACATAGCTAATAAAAATTGTTCCCCCACATATTCAAAACCAAACTGCACGTTTTAATAGGTTGAAGATTTCAAGACTTTGAGACTCACTTAACATTCACCCATCCCCCAGTGCTCATTCACCAAGTAACCATGGTACCTCCCTCTAAAACCAGCAGAGAGTTCACAAGTTCATTTTACTATGTTGCAAAAAAATCCATCAAGCCTGCTATACCTCTCAATCTACTGGCTAATAAAATGCAATGTTTCTTTAAATGACTTTTTCTCAACCATTGAAATTACTTATTCATCTGCACTGATACTCAAACACTTTTTTATCATAATCAACCGCCATTTAATTTCCACAACTCATCTGACTAGAAGCACACCTACCTTCACACACCTACCTTCAAAATGAAAAGAATCTGGTTTGTGATCCCCTGTTACGGTGCAGGTCGACTTGCGCAAGTCCACCCGGCCGTTTCGATGGAGGATGTCCTCGTGGCACCTACAGCGAGTGGAATACACACAGCATTTGCGTAGTGCGATAGCCCATTATTGGCAGGAGAATTTAACGGAAGGAGTTGACGCAGTGACAGTGTGGGAAGCCATGAAGCCCACTATACGAAGCATCGACATTGCTTGGTGCGCAGCTGCCCGTCGCACTCGTCAGGAGACCATTGCTGTTGCTGCTGAACGGGTAGAAGTACTGGAGGGACAATGTCGGGGAGAGGGAGATGACTTGGCGGTACGACTACTTCTGCAGGCGCAGCACTCCTACGCCTCGGTACTACTAGACGAAGCTCGCCAAGCGTGGCTGGCCACGCGGAGCAGGGTCTACCAATGGGGTGATAAATCCTGCACCATGCTCCATAGGCTCTGCCAACACACATTACAACCGATCACCTTACCAGGCCTCACCGATGGGGAGGGGACCGCGATAACTGACCCTGTGACTTTGGCGGCGAGGTTTGCGCAATATTATGCAGTGCAGTATGCTCCTCGTGAGTGTCTCTAACTGGAGGCGATCGCTGAGTTCCTCGCGGAGGTCCCCCCTCGGACGGTCTCAGACAAGGTACGGGAGGCCCTCGACCTCCCCCTGATGGCGGAGGAACTAGGAGACGCACTGGGCCAGCTTAATGTAGGCAAGGCACCGGGACCGAGTGGGTTTCCCAGCGAATTTTATAGGAAATTCCACGTGCAGCTTGGGCCACACTATAGGCGGGCATTGGAGTTGGCACGGGAGCAGGGCAGCCTGCCGTCGGACTGGCGTCAGGCCGAAATCGTGGTTTTTCAGAAACCAGGTAGGCCCCCCGATCGGCACGAGTCCTATCGCCCCATCTCCCTGATCAACTTTGAGGCCAAACTCCTTGCCAAGGCTCTGGCAAACCGTCTACTCCCATATATTGCAGATCTGGTGCACCCGGATCAGGCAGGCTTCATGCCACATCGGGCGACGCGACACAATATTAGGCGTGCGCAGGCGGCGGTGGACGCGGTGGGGGTGACCGGGGATCGGGCAGCATTGCTCCTAGAGGACATAGATAGGGCATTCGACTCCGTCAGCTGGACCTACCTCTTTGCCCTTCTGCCGCTTCTCAACTTGGGACCGGTATTCGTCTCCTACGTAAAGCTGCTGTACACAGACATTACCGCCTCGGTGCGCATCTCTGGAGCGGTCTCAGAGAAGTTCCCAATTGCCAGGGGAACCCGAAAGGGTTGCCCCCTCTCCCCCTACTTATTCGCTCTGGCCATGGAGCCACTGGCCGCACGGGTACGTCTCGATGCACAATATCGTGGCTTCGTGTGGGGAGCAGACCTCACGGATAGAATAGAATTATATGCGGACGATGTCCTTTTCTTTATGACTGATCATCCCCGCTCTGGCCCCCGCATACTGGATATGATGCGAGTGTTTGGAGAGGTTTCGGGACTCTTTCTTAACCCACGTAAATCGACCCTATGGGTACTGGGCGACGAGCGGGAGACATATCCTTGGGCCTCGGCTTTACAAGTAGCGGTCGGCGGTCTGAAATACCTGGGTGTCTTCCTATTGGAGTCTGCCGCGGTCGCGTGGGAGCGCAACGTGCTGCCGGTGTGGGATAAAGTCCAATCGGACGTCAAGGCCTGGTCTCGTATGCCCCTTAATATATATGGCAGATCTGCCATCTTCAAGATGGTTGCCCTGCCACGGCTTCTTTACCAACTACAGAACCACCCGTACAGGATTGACCCGCAGTGGTTCCGTCGCGTGAACTCAACGCTTGGCCGGTTTCTGTGGGCAGGGGGTGCCTCTAGAGTGGCACTGCGGACCTGCTTTCTATCCACATACTGCGGAGGCCTGGCTACCTCTGACCTCCTATCTTACTACCAGGCCTCCCATCTGCTGGTTCTAAATGAGTGGTGGTATGGCGACCACAGCGACCCGGTGTACGCGTTGGAACACTTTTTAATGGCCGACGCCACGCTGCATACACTATTGTACTCGGCTAGGCGGAGAAGGATGCTGCCGCGGGTCACCCAGGTGGTCTTTGTGATTTGGAGGCAGGCGCTGCTCCTTATGGGTTGGTGGGGTAGGCTGACAGCCGAAACTCCGCTGTGGCATAACGGCCGGCTTCCGGCGCTGGCCTCCCTGTCGGGGTTTGGTGGCTGGGACGCCATTGGGATTTCCTCCCTCGGCCATGTTCTCGCCGGGACCACCCTCAAATCCTTTCAGGATCTCAGCTCCGAATTCAATATGCCCAAGTCCCAATTTTTCAGATATCTACAATTTCGTCATGCACTCGCGCCGAGTCTAGTGGGGCTGGACCAGCTTTCTGAATTCAGCCCGGTGAAAGCCAAGCTCTTCATGGGGGACCTGGGGGATAAGAAGGTCTCTAAAATCTACCAGACGCTGGTTACTCACTGCTCTTCCTCTCTGGTGGCCCGTTGGATGAGGATGACTGGAGGGAGGCACTTGAATCCCCCCGTGGGGCTGCCATTGCTGTGCGACTCAGGTTCATACAATTTAAATACCTGCATAGAGCATACTACACTCGGGAGAGACTGTGGAGGGCAGGCCTCATTGCCACTCCGGAATGTTTGCGCTGTGGAGCTGAAAGGGGAACGTTGCTGCATACGGTGTGGTCCTGTGTGGGTCTGACTCGCTATTGGAATGGGGTGTGAAATTGTCTGTCGGAAGTGCTGGGGTGGGATCTCCCCCGTACACCCAGGTTGGGCCTCCTCCATGTTCTGGAAAATGTTGGAGGCAACATCTATAAACGCCACCTGCTGTTGCTAGGTTTGGTTGTAGCTAAGTGGGATCTGGCGAAAGCCTGGAAGAGTGATCGTTACCCCCCACTTACCGCCTGGAAGGCGGGCTTAGACTTCCTTATGGGCTTAGAGCTGCCTGTCTTTGAGGCCAGGGGGTGCCCCCGGAAACATTACAAGATCTGGAAGCGGTGGGCAGACTACAGAGGACTGGATTTGGAACCCCCAGCCGATATAGAGGATGTGCCGCCTCCGGATGGGGGCCTTGGGCCCTAGGGGCCTTATTTATGAAGGCCTTGCGCCAGTTTTGCGCCGCCGGTGCGTCACTTTTTGTGACGCACCAGCGGTGTAAAAAATGCGCCTCGTTGCGCCATATTTAAAAAGTGACGCATCTAGGTAGATGCGTCACTTTTTAAACCCCTGCGCCACATTATACCTGCGCCAGGTATAATGTATGCAGATGGGGTGTTCCCCCGCAAAAAGCGTCGTAATAGTGACGCAGTGAAATCTATGAGATTTCACTGCGTCACTTTTAGGACGCTGTTGCGTCAAAATCTTGCGCCTGCCTCACAGCAGGCGTAAGACTGACGCAAGCCCTTTCACATGGGGCTTTCCCCATGTGAAAGGACGCATTGCTGGAGTTGCGTCACTTTTGTGACATACTCCAGCAATGCATCACTTTTGCGCTTACAAATACGTCAGAAATACTGACGTATCTGTAACTCCTTGCGACATGATGCGTCATACTTTAAATATGACGCATCAGGAATGTCGTAAGGAGTGCGCAGTGAAAAGTGACGCATCGCTGTTTTCACGCAGCGATGCATCACTTTTCATAAATGAGGCCCTGGGTCGTTACCTGATACCTACATTGCCTTGCTTGTATATATGTGAAATGTGGACACGTGCACCGGGTTAGGGTGGGATAAGGGGTGGGCAGCCGGGGGAGGGAGTCGGGGTGTGTTTTTGGGGATGGGTGGGACGTGGAACGGGGGGAGGGGTTATTTCAAATCTAGGTTTCTGTTCATCCTGCTATTTGATTAATGTGGACGGTGTCCTCCTGATTGTGGAGTACTGTACCTATGATTTGCCTAACAATTCAATAAAGACGGTTGTGAAAAAAAGTCCATGTCCAAAGTTAGACTTACCGATACTAAATTGTTGTATTCGAAGTCCTTTCTAGACAAATTAGTTGTAGAGGGCTAGGAGTTATGGAAATAAACCATTTACCTTAAATCAGTTTGGGGTTCTAAAAGTTGGCAGGTACAAGGCATTGAGGCTTTGCACCGTGCATGTCTCATCCCAAATCATATGTTGTTTTTAAATTCTACCATTTTCCAGACAACATGCTTTGGATTGGCTACTTCTAAAAAATTAAATACCCCTACTATCCCTGAATTGGAAGAATATTCCGGTTGGAATAATTTTACACAGTTTTCCATTCGAGAATTGCAAACACTGTTGCACAATTCATACTTTAATGTATCCAGTTTGAATCCGAAGGGTTGGCTGATGTGGCACAGTAGTTCTGATTCTTGCCAACGGTGCTTTCTGGGTTTAGCAAAGGGATTTACACAAGTCAGGCTTGATCCGCGTTTTGATACTGACCATTCTGTCACCACTTACTTGGTAGGCAAATTGTGTCAGAATTGGCTTCAACATTCTACATTGGCTGCAGGCGTTTTGGTGATATTTTGTTTTATTAAACATGGATGCCCGTCCTGCGTTAGAAGCCGCACAGCCCCTCTTGTTACTATTTCGCAACCGTATGCTTGATTACTATGGCGCACTGCCGCTTGCGACTTTGAGCACGGCATTTGGATTATCGTTTCGGTTTTCCTATTTCACATGCCTGAGCTGCGATTTCGACTAGGCCCTTGATTTGTGTCTCTGCAAGACGGTGTCTCCTGACATCGATTTTAATCATCTGATGAGTCCCGTAGTTGCTCACGAGTTAATTTGTTCTGCCGAAAGGATTATGGCCTTGGCAGCGATACATGGACTAATGGGTCATTGGGACATACTCTCAGCAGCGCATGAGTTCTTAGCACAGAGCTTTCTTGAAAACCCCCCGAGTTGTCCTCTGATGATGCTAAAGGATCCAGTGCTGGAGGAGCACGTATGTTCTTTCCCACTACTTAATTGGATGGCTGAACTGTTTTCGGATGATGACAGTGATTTCTTGCTGGAGGCTGTAGCTGCATTTTTTGCATATTCAGTCCTCTCCTGAGAAGCCTTCGGAACTTTTGCTAATAGCACGTTCCTGATTGCATTTTTTGGGGGTGCTTTTTGCGTACAAACAATTTTTCTACACCCCAGGCCTATTGACTTGAACGAAAGTGGGCCTTGAATTGAAAAGTTTAGACCTTTTTTACTTTGGCCGCTGTAAGGCCATCATATCTGCTTTTGAAAATTACCTTAGCACATGATTATTGAACTCTGCTTTCATGTTATGCCCCTATTCTGGTCTTACCTTACCATATTTTGACCGTGCTCGGATCATTGGGGGGGTGTCATATAGCTACTTCTTTTCTATATACTGTGTAAAGTTAGCATGAGCTTATTAAATGTTTAAACGCCATTTTTCCTTTTGCTTCATTTTGCACATGACACATAACTGTTATTTTAGCTTTCAACCTAGAAGAGCGTTGTGATTTACTTGAGAAATAATATGTTATTGCTCTGATATCAGCTTTGCTTGGTACACTGTCTGCACAGTGAGTGATGAAGCCTCCAAGGATAACTACACACAGTGTTGTTGTGAGGTCTGATCTTCGCACCTTCCTAGACATAACACAAATTCAGCTGCTGCCAAAATCTGGCTTTAAGCGGGTTTTTATATTGCTTTGCTGAAAACACACACACACACTTGATGGTGCTTTGCATGCAGAGAGCTGGTGGAAGATGATGTGATCCTCTGCCACTGAGATTTTGAGGTATGGGCCCGCCCTGCTAAAACCCAAATGAGACCTTCATAGATATATTATAATATGCTAATTAGGAAGGGTGAGAAATAGGCGTTGTTAATTCCTATTCATTTCAGCATCTTAGTATGCTGTCACCATTCGTTTTTTATGGACTAGTAACTATGCTGATAACTTTGTTTCTTATAATATGTTTGCTTATATTCTTTAAGATACTGCATTTGAGAACCCTGCATTAGTAAATAAATATTTCAAATATGCACGTGTCCTCATTTACTCCACGTTCTGGTTTAAAATGATGATAAAGCGAAAGAGTGTTCATGTGTTCCACGATACCTGAGGTATTTTAAGTTCATGTTCTGGTTTGTCTAAACATTGAGAGTTTATTATGACCAATGAGACACTGTAGCTAGCTCGGTAAGGGGATTTTGGGTACTGAGGTGAGTTTTGGGTCATCCTAATTCACGGAGGTTCCAAATCTCTATGAACAGTTCTGGGGGAGAACAGAATTCCCGCTACACCTGTTGGACTAGTTGCAATCTGGATTGAGAAGAGGAATTAATTCCCAAACTTAACACGCGCCACAGTGCATGTTTGCACTCACATCACCTCAAGCCCCACCCCCTACCTTTATCACTGTGCAAACGCGCCCTGTACTGTGTTCTAGGTTGGGGGATTAAGTCCCCTTGCATACTGGGAGTCCTGGGGGCCAACTAGCCCACCAGGACCTCCAGTATGCGCCAGGAGGCGGCGTTGCAGAGAGGTGTAAAAAGGGGCGTGGCCTCATTACACCTCTCTGCAATGCAGCCCCTTGGTGCGTTTGCAGAGGGAGAACTAATTCCCCTTGCATACTGGAGGTCCCTGGGGGCCAACTATCCCACCAGGAACCTCCAGTATGCACCAAGGGGCTGCATTGCAGAGAGGTGTAAAGAGGTCATGCCCCTTTTTACACCTCTCTGCAAGCAGCCCCCTGGCGCATTTGCAGAGGGGAAACTAATTCCCCTTGCATACTGGGGGTCCCTGGGGGCCAACTAGCCCACCAGTAACCTCCAGTATGTGTCAGGGGGCTACATTGCAGAGAGGTTTAATGAGGCCAGGCCCCTTTTGCCACCTCTCTGCAACACAGCCCCCTGGCGCGTTTGCAGATGGGGAACTAATTCCCCTTGCATACTGGTGGTCCCTGGGGGCCAACTAGCCCACCAGGAACCTCCAGTATGCGTTTGGGAAGGTACAGAGTACAGTACAGAGTACCGTACTACGTACCCCGCGATTAAATAAAAAAAACAATAATTTTTTGGGCCGTGGGGGTCCTCGTGGGACCCCCTGAGCAGGCCTAGGGGATCAGGGTGTTTCTACCCTGCCCCCTTTGCGTGTTTTGCACGTTTGTTTCACTGCTTTCTTGTGCCTCGGTTCTACCGAGGCACACGATGGCTGCCAACACTTTCTGGTTTGGAGTGTTGAGAGACAGTTGACAGCCAATGACCATGCAGCTCGTGCTCTGGAAGGTACAGAGTACAGTACAGAGTACAGTACAGTGTACCATACTTCGTACGCCGCGATTTAAAGAAAAAAAATATTTTGGCCTTGGGGGTCCTTGTGGGACCCCCTGAGCAGGCCTAGGGGTTTGGGGTGTTTCTGCCCTGCCCCCTTTACATGTTTTGCACATTTGTTTCACTGATTTCTTGTGCCTCGGGTCTAGCGAGGGACAAGATGGCTGCCAACACTTCCTGGTTTGGAATGTTGACAGACAGTTGACAGCCAATGACCAGGCAGCTCATGCTCAGGAAGGTACAGAGTACAGTACAGAGTACGGTACTTCATCTCTAGATATCACTATGATTTTACTTTTGATTTTCTCAGGAACTACTGAACGGATTTACACCATTTAACAAAAAGCACAATCCCATGCCGTGATTCTTATGAATTCCTCCCTCCTCGTGGTGGTTGGTCTCAACTGGAGCCAATTTTCTTTTGCTCGCTTCTGTTTTGGGGACTACCAGTTGCAGGGTACAGCGCGCTGGCAATCAGCTTCAGGCAGTTGGGGGCTTCGCTAATTAAAACAAAAGTTTGTATCTGATGTCTTGTCCCAAACTCTCTACCACCGCCTCCTTGGCTCAGCAGTTGAAAGCACAGACTGGGTGTCAGCGTCACGCCACACCCTCTGTACATGATGTTCCCAGCTGCCTCGAACGCTTTGGAGGTTCCCGTGGCGGGCCGTCAAACTAACCCGACTTTTTGGAAAACACACTCCATCTCCAATTTTCTACTTGGCCGCATTGCAGAGAGGGTCCCTCGTGCGTGTTACTGGAAACTGCGCTAAATGTACACTCCACCTCTCCTTTCTCAAGAAGACCACCAGGGACACAGTGGGACTTTCAAGCAGGTAATTTATTCAGGGCTGTGGCATGATCGGTTTTGGAGTGTGCCTTTATTAAACGCCAATCATCCTTACACAGTGAGAGCTCCCATGCCGTGATTCTAATGAGCTCCTCCCTCCTCGTGGTGGTTGGTCTCACCTGGAGCCAATTGTCTCTTGCTCGCTTCTGTTTTGGGGACTACCAGTCCCAGGGTACAGCGCGCTGGCAATCCGCTTCAGGTAGTTGGGGCTTCACTAATTAAAACAAAAGTTTGTATCTGCTGTCTTGTCCCAAACTCTCTACCACCCGCCTCCTTGGCTCAGCAGTTGAAAGCACAGACCGGGTGTCAGCGTCACTCCACGCCCTCTGTGCACGATGTTCCCAGCTGCCTCAAATGCTTCGGAGGTTACGGTGGCAGGCCGTCAAACTAACCCCGACTTCTCGGAAAACCCACTCCATCTCCAATTTTTTACTTGGCCGCTTTGCAGAGAGGGTCCCTCGTGCGCGTAACTGGAAACTGCGCTAAATGTACACTCCACCCCACACACGAGTTTGCCTGGAATGTGGTAGTGCCACACAGAAGGTAGTTGGTAGTTCGACAAATGTTGGGAGTTGTCCTGTTTGAGAATGGCTTGTGATCAAGGACTTGTAGTTCGAAACGCGTCAAGCCCTCAGCTGTGAATAAATGTCTGAAGCTTACCCGGCTGCTGCCTTCGTTCTTAAAAGAGGTACTTTCCGAAGTGGTCGTGCTTACAGGGGCAACCTTTTTTTGTGGATATATATATATATATATATATATATATATATATATATATATATATATATATATATTTATATATATTTATATATATATATTACCTACTGGCGGTCGCCAGTAGGTATATATAGTTAGGACCTAGTTTCCATAGGAAATTGGCAACATTCTATTTGGAATAACTTTGGCGTCGATTGAGGAATTTGCGTGCAATTTTCCAAAATTTTGGCCAGCTGAGTTCTGCTCCTTCCCTGAAAGGTTTGGGGGGATTCGTCAAGCGGGGGCTGAGAAAAAAGGGGGTCCCAAAACATGTTTTCCCCATGTTAATTTCCATAGGACGTTTGACATGGCTACAGCTCGAACCGCTGAACGGAATTACACCAAACTTGGCAAAATTGTAGGGACTGGTACGCAGAAGTGCCTTTTGTTTAAATGGTGTAAATCCCTCCAGTAGTTCCTGAGAAAATCAAAAGAGAAAAAATGTATATATCTATAGCAGCTTACTGTAAGCTTAATGTAAGCTTACTGTACTCTGTACCATTCCGAGCACGAGCTGCATGCTGATTGGCTGTCAATGTCTGTCAACACTCCAAACCAGAAAGTGTTGGCAGCCATCTTGTGCCTCAGTAGACTGAGGCACAGGAAAGCAGAAAAACAAAGGTGCAAAACACGCAAAGGTACCAGGGTAGAAGCACCCAGATCCCCTAGGCCTGCTCAGGGGGTCCCACAAATTATTATTATTTTTTTTAAATCGCTGGGTACACGTACATGATAGCACCTCATTAAAAAGCATTGCAGTTAATAGAAGGTTTTAAGACTTTAGTTCCATTATAAATCGTTTGCTGATGGTACCATACTCATTTTAGGAATTGTGGTGTGTTCAAGGTGATTTTACCATGTAGTGAAAAAGCCTTCTGCTGGGATATCATGAATCATGTTTGAAAGAAAACTATTATCTAATGCTTTTCCCACAGTGGTTTGGAAGGGGATCTATTAGCTAAACTGAAAGCATATTTTCTGTAAATTCACATTATCTTTCTCAGTCATGTGAGAATGAAGTCTGACATTCTCAGTAATACATGTACATCCAACAAGGACAGAGACTGTCAGTTGATTCCTTTGTGTTCTACTGCAGCATCCTAGAGTGTTCTAAAGAACAACTAGAGCGCTAACAGTCCTACTTATTACAAAGGTATGGCACACCTGAAGCCATCTTGATTGGAATAAAGTGGTAACTCTTAAAACATTAATATTAAAAAGGAACAAAATGAGGGGGTATATATTGCCATAGAAAGTATGATTAGTGCTGCAGAAAGAACAATTAGGGCACATTTTGAGTGACTTCTCAAATCATCTTCTATTTCATCAAAACATTCTGACATTCAGTCTCCCAAGATGGCCACCAGAGACAAAAGAGCCCAAATGTAGCCCAAATATCACCCAGATGAAGCCCAAGTATAGCCCAATGACGGAATGTCCCAGAGTGTTCTAAAGAACAACTAGAGCGCTCACAGTCTTACTTATGACAAACGTATGGCACATCAGAAGTCATCTTGATTGGAATGAAGTGGTAAGTCTGAAAACATTTAATTTAAAAAGGAACAGAATGCGGGGTTCATTTTGCCATAGAAAGTATGATTAGTGCTGCAGAAAGAAAAACTTAGGGCACATTTTGAGTGACTTCTCAAATCCTCTTATCTTTCATAAAAAAATTCTGACATGCAGTCTCCCAAGATGGCCACCAGAGACAAAAGAGCCCAAAAGTAGCCCAAATATCACCCATATGTAGCCCAAGTATAGCCCAATGACAGAATGTCCCATAGTGTTCTAAAGAACAACTAGAGCGCTAACAGTCTTACTTATGACAAAAGTATGGCACACCAGAAGCCATCTTGATTGAAATGAAGTGGTAAGTCTGAAAACATTTAATTTAAAAAAGAACAAAATGAAGGGGTTCATTTTGCCATAGAACGTATGATTAGTGCTTCAGAAAGAAAAATTAGGGCACATTTTGAGTGACTTCTCAAATCCTCTTCTATTTCATGAAAAAAATTCTGACATGCAGACTGAAACATGCACTTTGAATACCAGCAGCAGACTTCCCTGGTAAGCAGTAGCTTTACTACAGTGATCGAATGAGCAACTAGAGAGAGAGAGTGAGAAGTAGAGAGTGAGTAGTAGAGAGTAGTGGAGAGTGAGTAGTAAAGAGTGAGTAGTAGAGAGAGAGTGAGTAGTAGAGAGTAGAGAGTAGTAGAGAGTGAGTAGTATAGAGTAGTAGATAGTGAGTGGTAGGGAGTGAGTAGTAGAGAGAGAGTAGTAGAGAGTACTAGAGTAGTAGAGAATGAGTAGTAGAGAGTGAGTATTAGAGAGTAGTGGAGTAGTAGAGAGTGAGTAGTAGAGAGTAGTGGAGAATATTCCAAAGTTTGGCACAGCACCACTTGCGCAACAAGTCCAATCAAATCATATGACTTATAGTCCTTATTGAAGCGCTGAATCTTGGTGTATATTCAAATGCTTTTATTTTCCGTAAGTTTATGTACCACAGCCAGCCGATGCGTTTTGTTCTGTACAACAGAACTTCTTCAGGGTGTTCTTATTTCCTTCAAGTTATGTCGGTATCCTGTTGTCATATAACTAGATATTTCTTCCAAATGTTAGACGAGATGTAAGTACATTCTTATTCAAAGTGACTAGGTATCAATTTTACCCACACAATTCGGGCAGACTTGAGTAATTTATAGCATCCTCAAAGCCAGTCTTTCAAAAATTCCAAAGTATAGGACATGTTAATCCAAATCCAAATGTTTCTCAAGAAAAGTAATTTTCAATCGTTCGGAATATCGGCGTTTGGGCAGATATGACCCACGGACACGGTTTATGACTTTTCTTGAGAAACATTTGGATTGAATTATCATGTCCTATACTTTGGAATTTTTGAAAGACTGGCTTTGAGGATGCTATAAATTACAACACGGTCAGCTGCCTGCACAAGCTTGCCATTCTTTTTTAACTTTTAAAACAATTAGAAAAATTGTATATTGTGTATCCTTATTGTTATTAAATGTTCGCCGATTTTTACAAATTTGATTGGGGCAGACTTGGGGGGGTATAAGATTGTTACCTTATGTTGTGACTATCTCCTTCTCTGCTGGATATAACGGGTGCTAGTTTTTAGACTGCTAAAGACGGGGCTCCACCAAATACATTAGGGCCTCCAGCGTATGCTCCCAGGTCCACCACAGCGTTTGCTGATTGAATGGAGGGAGCGCCACGCCACAGTCTACCCACTTCCCGTGGGACAGTTTAGGCCGCCATCTTAGCGGGAGAGATGGTCTAGTCATTGGTATAAAGGCAGGAGTAGAGCGGATGCACGTCTTACAACATGGTCAGCTGCCTGCACAAGCTTGCCATTCTTTTTTAACTTTTAAAACAATTAGAAAAATTGTATATTGTTTATCCTTTATTGTTATTACATTTTCGCCGATTTTTAAAAATTTGATTGGGGCAGACTTGGGGGAGTTATAAGATTGTTACCTTATGTTGTGACTAACCTCCTTCTCTGCTGGATATAAGGGGTGCTAGTTTGGGACTGCTAAAGACGGGGCTCCACCAAATACATTAGGGCCTCCAGCGTATGCTCCCCGGTCCACCACAGCGTTTGCTGATTGAGTGGAGGGAGCGCCACGCCACAGTCTACCCACTTCCGGTGGGACAGTTTAGGCCGCCATCTTAGCGGAAGAGACGGTCTAGTCGTTGGTATAAAGGCAGGAGTAGAGCGGATGCGCGTCTTACAACACGGTCAGCTGCCTCCACAAGCTTGCCATTCTTTTTTAACTTTTAAAACAATTAGAAACATTGTATATTGTTTATCCTTTATTGTTTTTACATTTTCGCCGATTTTAAAAAATTTGATTGGGGCAGACTTAGGGGAGTTATAAGATTGTTACCTTATGATGTGACTAACCTCCTTCTCTGCTGGATATAAGGGGTGCTAGTTTGGGACTGCTAAAGACGGGGCTCCACCAAATACATTAGGGCCTCCAGCGTATGCTCCCCGGTCCACCACAGCGTTTGCTGATTGAGTGGAGGGAGCGCCACGCCACAGTCTACCCACTTCCGGTGGGACAGTTTAGGCCGCCATCTTAGCGGAAGAGATGGTCTAGTCTTTAGTTGCACTCATAAAAAATGGGGGAGTGGACGCGGAGGTGCAGCGGGCGCGCCGGCGGCGTGCCCGAAGGCGCGCCAAAGGAAAGCCCGTCTGCGCCCGTCCGTGCTCCTGCGCGATCAGCGCCAGCCATCATGCCCGTTTAGATTCAGGTATGAGATACTCTACTGGACAGCTAGTCGATTTAAACTCTGGAATTGGTGCAACCACTCTCAGGATGTGGGTAGGATCTTGGGCCCTTGGACATGCTTGAAGTGTAGGACTGAGATTCCTTTCAAAGTTACAAAGAAGAGAGTTGAAACAGCTATAGGAGAGGGTTCCCAAAATATTATTAAAGGTGGTCTGATAAACGCGCGTTCATTAGGCAGCCATGCCCTCGAGGTCAGGGAATTGATTACGGAGCACGACTTGGACTTCTTGGGATCATGGTTAACGGAAGACTCAAACCCGGATATTGCAGTTGCCCTGTCCCCAGATTTCACCATATGTAGGGTGGATAGGGAAAGTGGAAGAGGAGGGGGGTCGCGGTGCTTCATAAGAAAATATTGCCTTGGAAAACTTTTTTGCTCCCAGGGATCAGTGGAGCTGAACATATGGGATTCTGCTGTAGCATTACTCATGCTTTCTTCCTAACAGGAGTTTTGGTGTACAGACCTCCAGGTGAAAGTAAAGCCTTCCTGGACTCCCTTAGTGAATCACTTAGTGAGGCGATGCTTAGGTATGCAAATTTCACACTGTTAGGTGATGTCAACTTTCACGTGGAATCAAGGGATAGTTCTGGGGTTCTTTCTTTTGTAGAAACAATCCAACTGTTAGGGATGGAACAAATAGTCCAAGGGCCTACCCATAGCAGGTCATACACTGGACGTAGTCTGTACCAATCTTAGTACTCTTCAGACTGGAAAGACACTCCCACAGATTTGGACTGACCATAGTTTCATCCCACTATATATCCCAATCCCACGGAAGGAGCCTAGACAGGGGAAGCTAGTGGCTGGGCCTCCCAGGAAAGGGTGAAAGCGTTTGTACACAAATAACCAGCTACATACAGTGGCTAAAGAAAAAGTTCCCATTCTTACTGGAGACCCTATGGAGGATTCTAGTAGGTTTCAGGCCTGGATGATGGAGATTGGGGAGGAACTGGTCCCAGCTGGCCTCCCAATGGGATTAAAACAAAGTAAAAGGAAACCATATAAAGACCCCTGGTTTTCTAAAGAACTAGAGGAACTCCACCTGCAATCCAAGAAATTGGAGTGCAGATGGAAAAGAGGGTATGATGATTCCAATCGTCTGATTTTTAAAAAGTTCAGGAAAACCTATCACGTGGCCATAAAGTCAGCAAAAAAGACTTATTTTTTTGAAAAAATCGCTGCGGCAAAACACAATCAGAAAGACATCTTTAGACACATTTATTGATCCAAATGGACTGCACGTTGAAATCCCTTCTTCTCAAAAGTTATGTGATGATATTGCAGTCCACTTCGATCAAAAAATTGAAATGATTCAAAAGAAATTTGTGAATCATGACCATTTGGACTCTTTGGAGGCACAGGGGACCTTTAATAATGATAAAAGAGCAGGCCTTCGAATTTTTGAACCGGCCACCCTTGCCCAGACCAAAGATGCAATCTTGGCCTGTAAATCAGGTTCTCCAATGGATGTCTTCCCTCCGCTGTTGCTACATTATATAATAGATATAGTTAGCCCAGTAATAAATGAGATTGTGAACTCTTCTCTGTCCACAGATTCAGTTCCAGACGATTGGAAATATGCCATAGTAAAACCTTTAAAAAAGAAACCAAATATTGACTCCTTAGATATCACCAATTACAGACCAATATCTTTGTTACCCATTCTGGGTAAAATTACAGAGAAAATTGTTCATAATGAGCTTGCAGACTACCTAGAAACATCAAAGGCCCTTCATTCTCGCCAATCTGGTTTTCGACCAAAATATTCTACGGAGTCGGCGTTACTTGAGATAACAGATACCATTAAATTTATCATGGACGAAGGAAAGAAGGCAGTACTGATATTGCTAGACCTATCAGCAGCATTTGATTCAATTTCTCAGAAAGTCCTGCTTACCAGATTAAGATCATGTGGCATATCAGATCAAGCCTTGTCATGGATAACATCGTTTTTGACTAACAGGACACAATCAATCGTGCTGGAATCATTCAGGTCACCAGTACAAGCCCTCTGTTATTTAATGTATATATGGCGCTACTCGTCTCATTGATATCCAACTATGGGATCGAGATAACTACGTACGCCGACGATACCGAATTGATCCTCTCATTGGTTAAGGCCAACACCAAGGCAGAGGAAAATTTTAAAAACTGTCTGACGGCTGTGTTGCAGTGGATGAGAGAAAATCATCTCTGCTGTAATACCAGCAAGACAGAAATTTTACCAATTGGGAAAGACAATCCTTTCCATCCAAAGGATTGGTGGCCAGATGACACCACAGCACCACCATCAACTCTGGAAGTGGCTAGAAACCTAGGGGTCTGGTTTGACTCTGGTCTGTCTTTTAAGCCTCATGTCCTGAAACTCATCTGGACTTGTTTTGGGTTTATAAAAACATTGAGAAAGTTCTTCTTTCTAATTCCCCTGGGAGCTAGAAAGACAGTGGCAGTGGCCCTGATATCATCAAGATTGGACTACTGTAATAGTCTCCATGTGGGATCAATAAAACCACCCTAAGGAGACTACAGGTAGTCCAGAACGCAGCAGCCAGATTGGTGCTGGGTCTGCCACGCAGAGCTTCGGCCACAGCTGCATTAAAGACCCTCCATTGGTTACCGGTTTGTAAGAGAATTCTGTTCAAACTGATCCTGACAATATTTAGAGCCTTCCACAAGCTAGGTCCGGGATATCTTTCAGTAACATTTAAGCCATATATCACGACAAGAACATTAAGGTCAACCACGGCTAACTTGCTTTGCGTTACAGCATTTAAGCTAGTCACCAGAGGCGGAAAGACAGCCACTGTTCTGGGAGCCAAAGCTTGGAATACCATGCCCAATGAACTGTGGGCCTTTAAACAAGAGAGTCAGTTTAGAAAACAGTTAAAACATGGATTTATGGGTTATCCATGGAATACTGCCAAAAGCTTATCTAGATTTCAGTCATCTATCTGACCTGTTGTAGCTAGCGCCAGGAGACTCCGTTAGGAGTGACAGTTGCGCTTTATAAAGGTTCATTTCATTTAATTTCATTTCATGTCCTATACTTTGGAATTTTTGAAAGACTGACTTTGAGGATGCTATACATTACTCAAGTCCATGGATGCTGCTGGGAACGCCCCCAGCAACACCCATTGCACACCCCTCTAACGCAGGGCACTGTGTTTAAAGACTGATATTTATCAGGCAGGATTACGCCACAAAAGTGGCTTAGTCCTGCCTGATAAATATCACTCAGTCTTCTGCACCACCGGAACGTCACAAAAAGTGCATCATTCATGACATAGTCAGTGACATCACTGATGGCATCACTGATGACATCTCAAATGACATCACTGATGACATCATCCATGTGACAATCAAATACACCTCATCACACACTTGTATAATCTTTCATCACTCACTGTAAAATAGAAAGTGCCATGTTTTAAACCATTGACACACCAACAGAAAAATCTAAACACCCACTCAGTTATTCATAGAACTATACACTCATCTAATCACTTACCTATAGATTCAGTGTTATATGCAGTGAATATTCAACAGAACACTATCAGTGATGTCATTTGAGATGTCATCAGTGATGTCACTGACCATGTCATGAATGATGTAATATGTGACATCATCAGCAGTGGATTGCGGGTGCGCGAAATATAGTTAGTACAACTAACTATATAGGAGCAATTTCAATGGTTTTGTATGAGTGAAATGTCTAGCTAACTATAACACCCCTAAAACTTATAGTTTTTTGAGTGAATATATATTTATATTAGGGCCATTCTCCACAGTGACGCAGCATACCCTGTGGCGAGGCATTTTAAGAGAGCTCATGCCAATAACATCAACTGCCAGTCTTATTATGTATTAGATGCTGTGGCTAAGCAAAGACGGGGTGGCAACAGAGAGCGCCAACTTCGGCAGTTGGAAACAAAGTATATTCTGGAGCTCGATTGTAAATGGCCGAACGGTTTGAATACAACAGAAGATATGCACAATTTCTTATGAAACATTTAGAAGCGCTGTTGCTCCAGGTTCTCTGTATATAATACACGGTTGTCATGTATATATTGAACTGAGTAGCGATAAGGGGGAATTGGATTTAATTTCCCGATTACACAAATTATACAATACTGTTCTCTCTTTCCCTCTGATTTGATTTTTTTACTGAACTTGATTATTGCATGTTCTTACATTTTTGATATAGGTGGCTTTTATTATTTATTGTATGCCGGTTTCGGACAATAGATTTATCCTTGACCTATTGGTAGGTTTAAGCAAGACACCAATATCTGAATAGTTTGATAATCAAATCATGAACTGAATACGTTGTCTATACCAGCACTTTATATTTATATATTTGCACTTTTTTGCACATTTTTCACTCCCTTTTATATTTATCAAAAAATGATAGACTAAAAATTGTAAAAAATAAATTGTAATGCACGAATGACACGTAGGCCGTCATCCTTAGAGATGATCAAATTCAGATTTATCCAGTGATAATTCAATTTTACGACATGTAGGCAGTCTTGGATTTATCAATGAGAATTTTATGAAAACCAGTGTTTATTTTTTTTTATATATATATATATATAAATACTATGACATTTATGCACTTTACATGTTTACATTTTTTATTTAACATGTGTACACACTACTAGTGTGTCATATGCTACTATTCTGCCTATCTAGTTTGGAACTACAAGACTATTTTTGTGGCACAAAAAGTATGTTGTCTATGCCAATCATCATGTGACCGATGATGTCAGACAAAAGGAGTTGTTGTTTTTACTTTAAATGGAAGATGGCAATTTCTTCATTTTTTACACGTGAACAAGGGGTAACGGGCTTGAAACGCGTTGTGTTTGGGTCTCTCTAAATTAAAAAGATTTCTGCCCAGAAGAAACTACAGAGGTCTGTGTCTCTTTCCTCGCCTAAGATCGCCGAGTGCGGTATTAGGAAGTGGCTCGAGTTTCCAGGATATATATATATATAAATATATATATATATATATCCCAAGTACGCTGGTGTGGTCGGTTTCACGCTGCTGAGGTCTGCGCGTGGGTTTGGATGGATATATATATAGATATATATATATATATCCATACACGAGAGGCAACTCCTTCTGGACCACCGCGACCCGTGAAAGGTGGCGTGCACCTCGGCGGATTGAAGTCGACACGTATTATTTTTTCTTACACAAAAAAGTCTTAAACACGCTCTCAGGGCAAGAATGAGGCGAACACCGGTATACAGGAAGTGCTTTTTGTGTAAGAAAAAAAAAAAAAATATATATATATATATATATATATATATATATATATATATATATATATATATATATATATATATATATATATATATATATAAATATATATATATATATATATATACATCCACAAACGGGTTTGCCTGGAATGAGCAAGTGCCACACATAAGGTACTTGGTAGTTCATTTAATGGATAAACGGCACGCAATCACAGCAGGAATGCCTCGCTAAAAAATAATGTTTTCCCATAGTCTTACCCAATGTGTTTCATGCAGATTAGCACTCAACCAAGGCTTTCAATCAAGATCCACTTACGGCAGTCTTTTAAAACACCCTTAAATGTTCTTACCCTGCCCCAATGGGCTTGGCCACACTGTGGCCTTTTGGATCTTGTGGTGCCTAATTTTACTTCTCCAGTGAGTAGCTGTCGCCGATCTCAAACGTGAGATAACTGTATTCCCCAAGTGGGTGGCAAAATTCTGCTTGTCATGCTCGTAGTGTAGCTCCATTAGGTGCCTTCTATCCCTAAGTTGCAGTGTCGATTGGCGCCTCAACAGGGCTGTACTAAGGTACAGCGAGGCTTCACTCATGGCTCAGGCTGTATCACCAAATATCCACACACGAGGAAAAGGAAACAATCAAAAACACTAAGTTAAAAATCCCAAAATCCTAAATACTACCTACAACTAACACTATACTAGCCCTAAACTAAAACTACACTTATACTTAAATAAAAAAATACTGTCCAAAAAAGAATGGAAACTGGGTGAAGGGAATTGGGTGACTGTCACGGGGGGACAGCAAACATTATTCGGGCAATCAGTAGGGGAGCCCAAGGGTCCCCTTTATGTCCACCAGGTGTCCCTTGAATTCATCGTGGTCACGCTCCAGATGGGCAACACGAACATTCAGGTTGTAAAGCAACCTCCACTCCCACTTTGTCAGCATCATAAAAACGTGTACATCACACATGACCTGAAAACTTCTAAATACATAATAACAGAAGTACTAAACCTATTATGATAACAGCATGCTGACTCAAGGAGTGAGATATAGCAAGGGCAGAGTGCAGCGACAACCTGTTTTTCAATTGGGCTGCAGCCACAAACACAGATTGAGTCCAATAGGGGAAGTTCAGAAAGGGTGAGGTTTAACAGGCACGTTGCAGAACATGACCATAACCACTACTCAAATACAGTAGGCGGCACTATTTGCAATCGTGGCAGATGACTAATCACAACAGTGGTAGTCATGTTGCACATTTGAAGGAATGCAATTTGATTGTATTATGAGCAATTTGGAGGTGTCAACAAAGCTACACATCCATAACAGATGATGTATACATTTACTTGCAAATCTGTGTAAACATGCCTATTAATTTAGATTAATTGAAGTAAAGAGGGCACATGTTCCATTAATTATTGTGTGGCAGTATTAGCCTGCTCTGCACCTTGTTGTGTTATGACACAGTGGGACAGCAAAGCTTCTGCATTTCCACATCATATTTGGCTGCACTGCTTTTCAACTAGTGGCAGTGTAAAACCATTCATGCTACTGCAAAAGATTTCACCCTTTCACAATAGTGCTATGGTATCTGACTTGAGCAAAAGATTGATGACAACATTACTCAAATGTATCCTCTTCAGTATGCATACTCTGAAATGTCCCTGCATTGGCTGGAGTGATATACAAATTTTACATCAATAGGCTCAGAAATACTCAGTAACTATAAAATATTCATGTGACAAATCAATCCATGTTCAGTAAACATATTTAACTTAATGTAGCAGTGGCCCTTCAACATGTCCCCGAGCTGACCTGTACACATTATACCATGAAAAGGAGCCATAATCATTAAGACGTTTGGATGAAAATATGCACAATACATCAGAAAGTGTTTAGCCATTATTTTAACTTACATATTCCATTCAACGTGGCATGAGTACCCACAGCCACAGCTTACATAAAATATTTGAATTGTGGGGACACAGTTGATATCATAGGGGCAAACATCATATGGGAATGGTTGTACATGGCCAACGTTTGGAAATAAGGCTGTGCTTTCATGTTTGTCCAAACTTCATATCAGTATGCTACAACATGTAACAAATGAAACTCCACCACAAATGTGACAGGGTCAAGGGGTGGACACTTATCATCATTTACGACAGTGTACACTTGCAATGCCCAGAACTACATCTGCCCCTTTGCACAATCATGTCAGATTGTATACATGTTTGTGATGCTGCATGATAGGCTCCATGACATTGAAAAAAAGTTATCAAATTCATGGACTATTTGCTTGTATATGGCTGGGATGTAGGGAATCATATGAGAAGTTGCAAGTATCAAGTCAAGAAGGCAAAATGCTGTACTCCATCAGCACATGATGATGATGTGCATTACTCTTGACTTGATGGTGCATTATCACACTAGAAGTTAGGTCCATGTGATGCACATCCAGACTGTGTACAACGACATAGAGTGCCAGTGGCATGACATATATATGTCAACACATACAATTCAAAGGTAGGGGCAATGCACTCACCATTGGTGTATGAGTCTATGAAGGCATCCACAACTCCCTGTATGATCAAGAGTCTTCCAGCTGTGACAAATGAATAAAAGAATGATATATGTTTTACACATCACATTTCACATGTCTCATGTACATCATTGAGGTCTTCTTGATACAATTCAATTCACTGTAACAGTCATGTATGTGTTCACGTTAAATACATGTTGTGATATGCTTTGCCTGTCTGACACCCAGGGCATGACAATTGCAGCCTTGTGGCCTACTGGACATTCCTGCCAGAATCAGTGGGACGAAACAGACTACTACTTGATCTACAGCTTCATGAGTACATTTTTACCTCAACAACGCCAATATATGTGATGTTGTTTTGTCAAATGGGTCCACTTGCCTCCCCACAGGTGTAAATGGACTCTTGACATGTTGATATGTGCATTGTGTATCTCACAGAGCTTGACAGCCAGTTAATCATATCAATGGGTGTAGCAATGGACAGTCCATCATGACAAGCAAGTAAAGTTGTTTTCATATTTTTAAGGATTGACAAAAATGAAATGATGTATGCTTACTTTTATGATTTTTTTCTGTAAGAATCAAATAAAGGTTTTATTGATAGATTGATTGATTGATTGATTGACAAGCATTTCATTTAGCCAGGTAGCACATTCCATGCGGGGGACACAGATGTGGTCCTGAACCTAATTAGTGGTCTGTGGATTCATCTTCTGAGCTGAAACAAAGTGGATCATGTACTTACCATCTTGCCTGCCAACGATGATTCCCAGGTGAGCCAAGAGGTCTCCCTGGCGCCAAACGCAATCCTGCCAATGGTGCAGTCCTGTCCATACCAAACATTCTCATCATCTTTTCTCGGATGTGTCCCAACCTCACCTTCCAGATTTTTACATTGTATCCCTGGAGAATACGTCTCCCAGCCTCAACCACTATGGCAAGTAAAACTTTACGAGCCATAGGAAGTCTCCCAAGGCCCCCTCAGACATCATGCCCTCCCTACCCTGAACCAACATCTCAAAAAACATCGGTGACCTCAGGAAAATAAAAGAAAATACCCACAATTTACCCCTAAAAACTATGTAAAATACAAAGATTACAAAGATACCCCTGAGACATACACCCGTCAAAAGTCACAAAGTTGCATAAAACACCAATGGTCATAGACACAGGACTCAAAAAAGAACCGTATGAACAGTACACTTTGCACAGAAAGACTCTCCAACACACCAACACCTGCAGAGACCTTGCAACACTTGCACAACTCTCAACAGACACTTACAGTGTGGTTGAAAGACAAAGTGAAAGTGTACAGTACTCCTCCATGGAACAGGATGCAGACTGACATCACTTCCTGGCCATTTGCGGCATGTTTTTGGGCTTTGTGACAAAACTTTAGCTGTTATGATATTTTCTGTATATACATGTATTTAGTGAGTATTTTCCATGGTGGTTATCAAAAATATTACCGCTTACATGGATTTGCGTGAAAATGTTATCAGCAAATTGCTGCTTGATCAGTATATATACAATTGTTTCTAATTAGCAGTCCTAACAACACAATAAGGAATTGTGATGTGATCTGTGTGGTGTACTGGAGTGTAGTCTATCTCTACTGTCCTGAGGAGTGATTCTGAGCAGCCAAGAGGCACTAGTTACTCATATTGATGTCAGTCTATAACTGGTCATGCGAGTAAGAAAAAGCATGCCTCAATGTCACTCATTTGGGTTAGCATTGGCGATATTTGTCACTATATGTGAGACTCTTACATCACACGCTGTGATATGGTTGCCAGTTAGATGGGCTTGCTACATTCATGTATTTTACACATTAACACGCTAGGGTTTATAGTGGTCCAAGGGGGTTCAATAGCGATGTCGACGTTTCGACCCGACTTAATGCTTATGGGTAGAGAGCCTCTGATTGCGGGTCTTCCTCAGGACTAGGGAGCACCCTCCGTACCTGATGAGTATTCTTAACCCTAGGAACCATACTCGTCAGGTACGGTGCTGTAAAATACATGAATCAAATGCTCAAACACTAGGTTATGAATTTTGAATGTGGACAAGCTGATACTGTTTGAAATTCCTGAACCAGTATTGTGTTTTTAAACATTGTCACCAATTCCTTCTTTTCTCCTTTCTTTCAATCACATGCGTCAATTCGTGGGCACCACTTTTATGCACGTTCCTATGAGCACCCTCAATCTCGTACTTAAATATTATAAATATTGTAAATAAAAAACTGTATTTTAGACCTTTGAATTATAAAAGGACATACATGTTTGGTAGAAATAAAATGTATTATTTTTCCTAGAATTTTTGTTGGGTCCTGTAATCTTATAAATAATTTTTGATTATATTCGAGGTGCATTTGAATGAAGGCTCAAACTAAGGAACTAATGAATATTAGTGTGAGTAAATCTCGGAATTGAATTGGGTCAAGGACCACTGTTTTTGATAACGCACTGTACCCAGGTCCAGGACCATTTTGGGTCACCCCATTTTTGATAATGAAGTATTTTTGTGAGCGGTCACATTCCTAGTTTGTAACTGCTATTTGAATATTTCCCAAAATTCCAGTCATCTAGAAATATAAGCGCTGGAATGAAAACAGTCTAGGTTTGTTCTGCGGTTCATGGTAACGTATTCTTTACCATTACCGTGAGTTTGAAGAGGAGTTAGTATTCCAAGTGGATTCCTCGGTCAGAGTTTTGCTAGAGATTGATGCGGTTCATCGTGAGTTATTTTTTACCCATTTACAGCGTGAGTTCAAAAAGAACATTTACCAGGGAATTCTTGTTTTTCTTCGCTTGTGTGGAGAGCAGCTATATTGTTTATGAAGAGACAATTTCCTCATTGATTCTAAGCATGGGCGAATTTTGCGAATCTCGCGTTCGTGAATTTTGTGGATTTGCGAACTCGCAATTCGCAAAATCCGCGAATTCTCGCGAATTTGCGGATTTTTTTTTTGTGTTCGCGCGTGTTTCTGCCAGTTCGCGAGGGTTTTGTACAATTTCGCAAAACGCGAACTTACCAGTCGGGTCGTAAGTTTTGCGAACTTGTTGTTTCTACGTGTCCAGCCTGTTTGGGACACTCTTCTTCATCACTGCCACTCTCTGTCACCACTGCCACTCTCTGACTACTCATGCCACCCTCTGGCCCACCCATGCCACCCTCTGTTTCATCACAGCACCCTCTGGTTGTCCAGTCAGTGTACATTATTGTGGCAAAGCAAAGCACACCTTCCCTGCCTCAAGTGACCTGAATTAATTTGGGGCTGATTAATGTGTCACAGAATATTTTTTTAGCTGGCACCTGCTTCCTTAGTGCTTCCTGATTAGTGATCTTTTGCACTTGCTAAGTGCTTTCATTGTTGCGAAATTAGTTACAACACCTGCCCTGCCCCAACTGACAATAATGAATTAGGGGCTGATTAATGGATTTGAACTTCCAGCCTGGCTCCTGCTTGTCTCCCTTAGCTGTAATTCAGGACCTTTGTGGCATATGTGTAACTATTCTGAGGTTCAGAGCTGGGTCACATAATAGTTGCAAGTAGGCAACTGAACTCTGGAGGGGCCCCTCAGGAAGCACTACAGGAAATGGCTACTAATGATGAGCCTGAACTTTTGAACCTGGTAAGTAGTTTCAGTTTTGCTAAGATCGTATTTCTGCGATTTAGCGCTTATTCGCGGGGCGCGAAGTTGTACTGGGAAGCCGCGAACTCACGCGAACAGTGCGAGCAAGCCATAAAATCCGCTGCTCGCGGATTTGCGGATTTTGCGGGAGATTCGCGAATCTCGCGGATTGCGAATTTACCGAAAATCCGCAAAATCCGCGAGCGAAACGGATTTTCCGCCCATGCTTAATTGATTCCCTGAGAGTACCAATATATATTTAGAAAATATTATCTAGCTTATTGCAATTCTGTTTATGTTGGTGTACTCAGGGAGAGAGACGTACAATGAAATCCCTGAGAGACAATAAAAGGAGTGAATCCTTATTTTCAGTTTATTAAGAAAAGACAAGTATACAGAGACTGTTTGCATCTTTGGAAGCATCTTACTGGGAGGACAGTTCTACCTAGAAAATTTATATAATAGTACTTACCAACTTTAACAATGTTCAATTCTTCCTTTAAGTGCAGACTTGGAGTTTAAGGAACGCAAGTCTCCATCTCTCCTGTATACCCAGAAAGAGAAAGAAAGATTAAACTTACTTGGAATATTGAGAGCAGGACAAGGTTAAAAGCAGGTAACTTAGGAGTATTCTAGAAAGGGAGAGAGGTATTCAGTAAAGGCTTATTCCATAATTACAGCACCTTTTCTCTCTTACAGATTCCTACTAGAAGTCAACATAACTGGTAGGGAGAAGCGCCAGTACAAAGAACCTCTTTTAGATTTAAAAGTATAAGAGAGCAGCTAGCCACTCGATAAGGGCAGTGAATTCAAAGCTAATCAGAAATGCTATGAGAAAAGTATAAGTCTGTAGTTGTTTCATGCTGTTGTTTATTTTCAGGAAGACAACCAGAAACGTTGTTCGCTATCCAGTCCAGAAGAAGTTGACAAGTGGCAGTCTCTCTTTTTTTCCCAATCCCCTTTACCCCTCATTGCTGATTGTGAGCATAGTTCGCAGTAGTGGAGTCTGGAAATTGTGGAATATTCATCTGTTCCTGCAGAAGATCTAGGTTTTGGTACAGGTAATTGACAGACTGAAGTGCCCGTCTAAATACTACCGCCTGAATAGAATGGCAGAGGAGATAGATGTAAAGGCCTTGGCTACGGTTCTAGATGGGATACAAAAGCAATTGAGTGATACCATGTTGGAGAACAAATCTCTTAGAGAGGAGGGTAGAAAATCTAGTCAAGAAGCCCAGTTGTTGCATCAAACTTTTGAAGAATTTTCCATTAGTTAGGACAATAAGTCCTCATCATTTTCTGCCGCCCCTTTTGGCTGCAGAATTAACCACTCAGGTAATTCATGCAATTTCATCTATTATCCCTTTGGCAGCTCCTGAAAAGTTTAGTGGGGATCCTCATAAGGCCCAGATATTTCTCACACAATGCTTCCTACACTTTCTTTGTAGACCCATTATTTTTAAGGAGGATCAGTCCAAGGTGTTCTTCATATTGTCCTACCTGAGCGGTGACGCTGCAGCATGGTCAATGCCGTTAGTGAATAACAATGATCCCATTTTGTACGAGTTTGAGGATTTCAAATTAGACTTTTTGTGAATTTTTGATAGACGATCCATTTCTTAAACTACTGATAATGAACTTCTTGATTTGAAGCAAGGCAATTGGGAATTGGTTGCATACTTGGTGCAATTCAAAAAATGAATTGTCTAGACAAATTGGCCGGAAGACAAGAGAGCCTCAAAGACGAGTTGAAGGATGGTTTGGCACAGATACCCAAACAACCAACTGATGTCTCTGAATTAATTAATTTAGTTTTACAAATTTATCAGCGACAGGGTGAAATAAGAAATGAACGTGGAAAGATATTAAGTATTTCCCTCCATGTTTTGATTGGAGCAGGTCCGACAATACTAGACTAAAGAACCTTCTTTGGAGGAAGAACCTATGCAGATCAGTTCGGTGCGAGGACAAGAAGGAAAGAGAGAAGAGAAGGGTTGGCAAACTTTGCATTTATTGTGGCGACCTGGGGCACTTCATCAAGGGATGTCCAAAGAAACCCAAGAGTAATTCTTTGGTAAAAGACAAGCTTCACCAGTAAAAGGGGTTGCCCTGGTGGAAGCGATTGGCAAGTAACCTCCTGATACTCAACTCATTGCCAATACTCTTCAATCTTCAGCCCCTCATTTAATTATTGCAGGCTTGATTACATTTGGAATTTCGGAAGTAGATGGAGTTTCGGTGATGATAGACTCTGGAGCTACGGGCAATTTTTGCAACATTGGGTTCGCCAATTCTTTGGGGATGCAATTTGTCAAGAAAGAGAGACCAGAACCTGTCTGTGCTGTTAATGGAACTAACTTATCCTCCAGTCCCATTGTCCATGACACTTTGAGATTTCAGTTTCATAGATGCACCCCAGTTCCAACTTATTATGGGTTTACTCTGACTTACAGAACATATCTATTTTTATTTATTTTATTTAAAGGTTTTATATAGCGCTCGCTGGACCCTAGGATACCAGAGCACTTTACATTGTACCATCAATATAAGAATTACAGTGCGTCAAGAAAATACAGGCCAGATAGGTGATGAAACATCAGTAAAAAGGAAACATTATAGACCAAGAGGTCAATTGAAAACATTGCATTAACATTAGTAAGATTAGTAAGACTAATGACATCAGGGGAGGGAGGAAGAAGTCAACGAAACATGAGTGCGTAAAAACACAGTGAGATGCTTTAAAGGGACATGTTTCGAGTGCAGGGATTAAGGACCCCAGTGAAGTTGAGAAGGTGCAATTTCAGGGCTTTTTTAAAAACTGTAATAGGAGGGGTTGCAGTGTAGTTCTATCCAAGAATTGACTGGGCAAAGAGATCCAATGTTATGGATTCTGATTACTGTAAGAAACATTGCTTTGAAATGAGTATCAATTTCCCAACTGCTTCTCCGCCTATGCTTTTGGCCAATCATTCTGAATCAATGTGTTATGGAGACTCAGGAGATTCCACTGGAATACTTTGATTTGGCCTTAGTTTTTGATAAGCAGGAAGCTAATAAGTCGCCTCCTCATCGAGACTATGACTGCAAAATTGAATGGGAACCAGGGGCCCCGTTGCCATGCAGTCAGATCTATGCTCATTCAGAAAAGGAGAATCAGCATTTATAAGAGTATTTAGAGCAGTATCTTGCCAATGGATTTATCCGTCCTACTCGCCCTACTATTCCTAAAAAAGATAGAAATCTGAGAACGTGCATTGATTATTGCACTCTAAATGTGGTCACAAAGAAGAACAGATACCCATTATCTTTAATTTCTGAATTGCTAGATCAAGTCAAAGGAGCAAGGGTTTGTGCAAAATTAGATTTAAGAGGAGCATACCATTTGGGGCCCGATTCCGATTCTGGATAAAAAACTATTGTACGATTCGTATTCGTAGCCGTCTCCATACGATTTCAAAAAGACCGTCCGAACTGCGTAGTACGATCCGTATCCCGAAAATACGTCTGATTATCAGCGAACCGTACGAACCATAATGGAAGACCCGTACGAAATGGCGTCGTAACCCAAACCTTACGTTTTGTAAACCTGCGGTACGATCCAGACCAGGGACCAAGTACGCGATTTGTACGGGCAAACGTTGTCGCGCAAGAATCATGATTCGTACGGAAAACATCGCATATAAGCAAGCCGCACCAGTAAATATGACCCGCACACCCCTCAACGAAGCGTACACGGACCCACACCCGGAAAACGGACCGTAACAGCCAGCCGCACCAAGAAATACAACCCGCACACCCCTCAAAGAAGCGTACACAAACCCCCTCAATGGACGGTAACAGCCAGCCGCACCAGTAAATACGACTCGCACACCCCTCAATGAAGCGTACACGAACCCCCACCTGGAAAACGGACCGTAACAGCCAGCCGCACCATTAAATACGAACCGCACACCCCTCAATGAAGCGTACACAAACTTCCCCCGAACGGACCGTAACAGCCAGCCGCACCAGTAAATACAACCCGCACACCCCTCAATGAAGCGTACACGAACCCCCACCCAGAAAACGGACCGTAACAGCCAGCCGCACCAGTAAATATGACCCGCACACCCCTCAATGAAACGTACACAACCCCCCACCCGGAAAACGGACCGTAACAGCCAGCCGCACCAACAAATACGACACGCACATCCCTCAATGAAGCGTACACGAACCCCCCCAACGGACTGTAACAGCCAGCCGCCCCAGTAAATACGACCCGCACAATCCTCCCTGAAGCGTACACGAACCCCCATCTGAAAAATGGACTGTAACAGCCAGCCGCACCAACAAATACGACACGCACACCCCTCAATGAAGCGTACACGAAACCCCACCCGCAGAAAACAGACCGTAACAGCCAGCCACACCAGTAAGTACGATCCGCACACCCCTCAATGAAGCGTACACGAACCCCCAGCCGGAAAACGGACCGTAAGAGCCAGCCGCACCAACAAATACGACATGCACACCCCTCAATGAAGCATACACGAACCCCCCCAAACAGACCGTAACAGCCAGCCGCACCAACAAATATGACACGCACACCCCTCAATGAAGCGTACATGAACCTCCACCAGGAAAACGGACCGTAACAGCCAGCCGCACCATCAAATACGACCCGCACACCCCTAAATAAAGCATACGCGAACACCCCAAAAACGTCCCTTATGAGCCAGCAACAACAACAAAAACGAACTGCACACCCCCCACTAATAAATCGCACACAAACCTAGAAACCAGCGCAAGGAGGTTGCAAAGGAGTCACACAACCCCACAAAACATGTCTCCGGTGCACACATCATAGGAAAACAATGTCCTGGCCACATGCAAACAGAGGGCCCAAGTCACACACACCCCTTATAACACACCCACTAAACATTCCACAAAAGCGACACCCACAAATGGACCAATAAAAGGGCCCACACATACAACCCATCATCCTTTGCAACATACCTATTTGGGCAAAGACACTGATAGCACACCAACAACTACAGCCATACACCTTCACACATACACCCTATCTCATTAACTCACACACCACCCCCTTCACAAACAGACCCACACACTCTCATCTATACACACCATCACCCTCCCAATCACACACACCCCACACCATGACCACACCAAAGACTCCAAACTTCACTAACCCGGAGATGGAGATCATCACAGATGAAATCATCAGAGTTGAGCCACAGCTGTTTGGCGCATTGGTCAGACAGACCAGCATAGCGGACAAAACACGCCTTTGGGTGAGGATAGTTCATAAGGTCAATGCTGTTGCACCCATCAAGCGTACCAGGCAGGAATGCTAGGTCAGGTGCTATGATCTGCAGAGGATGGTCAAGAAAAAGATAGACCAAGACTACGCCAATGCACACCACACTGGAGGTGGTGCTCCCCGCAGACCTCCACAATACCATCCCTGGGAGGAGAAAGTCATGGCCCTGCTACCACCGGTGGGAGTTCACGGAATCTAAGGAGCTGTGGAGCCTGGTGAGTATTCAAACAACTCATGTAACATGTGGGGACTCCCAGCAGTGCCTAACAGTATGGGGGTGGTATGGGGGGTGTGGCCATGACTCCCAGCAGTGCCTAACAGTATGGGGGTGGTGTGGGGGTGTGTGGCCATGACTCCCGGCAGTGCCTAACAGCAAGGGGGGTGGCCATGACTCCCAGCAGTGCCGAACAGTATGGGGGTGGGGGGTGTGGCCATGACTTCCAGCAGTGGATAACAGTATGGGGGTGGTGTGGGGGGGTGTGGCCATGACTCCCAGCGGTGCCTAACAGTATGGGGGTGGTGTGGGGGGATGTCCATGACTCCCAGCAGTGCCTAACAGTATGGGGGGACTGGGGTGTGTGGCCATGACTCCCAGCAGTGCCTAGCAGTATGGGGGTGTGGCCATGACTCCCAGCAGTACCAAACAGTATGGGGGGTGTGACCATGACTCTCAGCAGTGCGTAACAGTATGGGGGTGGTGTGGGGGGTAAGGCCATGACTCCCAGCAGTGCCTAACAGTATGGGGGTGGTGTGGGGTTGTGTGGCCATGACTTCCAGCAGTGACTAAGAGTATGGGGGTGGTGTGGGTGGTTGTGGCCATGACTTCCAGCAGTGCCTAACAGTATGGGGGTGATGTGGGGGTATGTGGCCATGACTCCCAGCAGTGCCTAACAGTATGGGGGAGTGGTCATGACCCCCAGCAGTGCCTAACAGTATGGGGGTTTGGAGGGGTGTGGCCATGGCTCCCAGCAGTGCCTAACATTATGGGGGTGGTGTGGGGGGTGTGGCCATGACTCCCAGCAGTGCCTAACAGTATGGGAGTGGTGTGGGGGGTGTGGCCATGACTCCCAGCAGTGCCTAACCGTATCGGGGTGGTGTGGGGGGTGGCCATGACTCCCAGCAGTGCCTAACAGTATGGGGGTTTTGGGGGTGTGTGGCCATGACTCCCTGCAGTGCCTAACAGTATGGGGGTTTTGGGGGTGGTGTGGCCATGACTCCCAGCAGTGCCTAACAGTGTGGGGGGTGTGGCCATGACTCCCAGCAGTGCCTAACAGTATGGGGGTGGTGTGGGGGTGTGTGGCCATGACTCCCAGCATTGCCTAAGAGTATAGGGGTGGTGTGGGGGTGTGTGGCCATGACTCCCAGCAGTGCCTAACAGAATGGGTGTGGTGTGGAGGATGTCCATGACTCCCAGCAGTGCCTAACAGTATGGAGGAGTGTGGGGGGTGTAGCCATGACTCCCAGTAGTGCCTAACAGTATGGGGTGGTATGGGGTGTGTGGCCATGACTCCCAGCAGTGCCTAGCAGTATGGGGGTGTGGCTAAGAGTCCCAGCAGTGCCGAACAGTATGGGGGTTGGTGTGGGGGTGTGTGGCCATAATTTCCAGCAGTGACTAACATTATTGGGGTGGTGTGGGGGGTTGTGGCCATGACTTCCAGCAGTGCCTAACAGTATGGGGGTGTGGCCATGACTCCCAGCAGTGCCTAACCGTATGGGTTTGGTGTGGGTGGTATGGCCATGACTCCCAGCCTTGCCTAACAGTATGGGGGGTGTGGCCATGACTCCCAGCAGTGCCTAACAGTATAGTGGGGGTGTGGCATGACTCCCAGCAGTGCCTAACAGTATGGGGGTAGTGTGGGGGTGTGTGGCCATGACTCCCAGCAGTGCCTAACAGTATGGGGGGTGTGGCCATGACTCCTAGCAGCACCTAACAGTAAGTGGGGTGTGTGGCCATGTCTCCCAGCGGTGCCTAACATTATGGGGTGGGGTGGGGGTGTGTGGCCATGACTCCCAGCAGTGCCTAACAGTATGGGGGGTGTGGCCATGACTCCCAGAAGTGCCTAACAGTATGTGGGGTTTTGGAGGGGTGTGGCCATGGCTCCCAGCAGTGCCTAACAGTATGGGGGTGGTGTGGGGGTGTGGCCATGACTCCCAGCAGTGCCTTACAGTATGGGTGGTGGTGTGGGGTGGTGTGGCCATGCCTCCCAGCAGTGCCTGACAGTATTGGGGGTGTGGCCATGACTCCCAGCAGTGCCTAACAGTATGGGGGTGGTGTGGGGGTGTGTGGCCTTGACTCCCAGCAGTGCCTAATAGTATGGGGGTGGTGTGGGGGTATGGCCATGACTCCAAACAGTGCCTACCAGTATGGAGTGTGGCCATGACTCCCAGCAGTGCCTAACAGTATGGGGGTGGTGTGGGGGGTGTGGCCATGACTCCCATCAGTGCCTAACAGTATGAGGGGTGTGGCCATGACTCCTAGCAGTGCCTAACAGTATGGGGTGATGTGGGGGTATGGCCATGACTCCAGGCAGTGCCTAACAGTATGGGGGGGTTGGGGGCGTGGCCACGACTCCCAGCATGGCCTAACAGTATGGGAGTGGACTGCGGAGTGTGGCCATGCCTCCCAGCAGTGCCTAACACTATGGGGGTGGTAAGGGGGTGTGTGGCCATGACTTCCAGTAGTGACTAACAGTATGGGGGTAATGTGGGGGGTGTGTGCCATGACTCCCAGCAGTGACTAACAGTATGGGGGTAATGTGGGGGGTGTGGCCATGACTCCCAGCAGTGCCTAACAGTATGGGGGGTGGGGAGGATGGCCATGACTGCCAGCAGTGCCTAATAGTATGGGGGTGGTGTGTGGGGGTGTGGCCATGACTCCCAGCAGTGCCTAACAGTATGGGGGGTGGCCATGACTCCCAGCAGTGCCTAACAGTATAGGGGGTGGTGTGGGGGGTGTGGCCATGACTTCCAGCAGTGACTAACAGTATGGGGGTAGTGTGGGGGGTGTGGCCATGACTCCCAGCAGTGCCTAACAGTATAGGGGGTGTGGGGTGTGTTGCCATGACTCCCAGCAGTGCCTAATAGTATGGGGGTGGTGTGAGGGGGGTGTGGCAATGACTTCCAGCAGTGACTAACAGTATGGGGTGGTGTGGGGGGGTGTGGCCATGACTCTCAGCAGTGCCTAACAGTATGGGGGTTGTGGCCATGACTCCCAGCAGTGCCTAACAGTATGGAGGTGGTGGCCATGACTCCCAGCACTGCCTAAAAGTCTGGGAGTTTGTGCAAGGGGAATGGCAGAAGCCTGCAATGGGGAGGGTGAGAGGGTGCAAGGTGTAGGGTAGGAGGCTGCACTCAACCCATATGGCCCAGGTACACGCCCATGCACCCTGCTCCATGCACATGGACTGTGAAAGTAAAAGATATCGGACACTGGGCCCTGGTGTAGGCAGCACAAGGGCCTCCTGTGACCAGTGCAAACACTAACACCAGGGCAAGGTCAGGTATCCTGCACAGGAACTCACAACCACTATCATGGCAGCATGCGTCATGGGGGGACAGACACACCACAAGGGACGCCCACTTGCAGATCACACTCAAACTACTAGCATGGGGTGTTACACACACCCCTTACAGGAACTGATCCCCTGGGGACAGGCAATGGAGTGCACTACTATCACAATCGTCATGTAATACATCATAAAAAATAGTGATCTGATGACGCATCCAAGCAAAACAATTACAGTGCAGAATCATAAGTCCATTGTGCCACCCGCACAATGCTGTTGCCACAGTTTTGTGATACTGTGGATGCACTTAAGTAGCACCATTGACCTGGGTATCATCAAGGTAATGCATCTTGGAGAAGTGACACGTTCTAAAGCCCTCTGCCAGAAGTAGGTGTGCTGGTCCTAGGCGGTTGGCAGTGGGTGGCCGTCACAGCACAGCAACGCCTCTTAAAAGTTGCTGAATGAAATCAGCAAAATTCATCTCAGTCTACATCATATACATGCTGCATTACAACCCTGTGCATTAGGATTGATGCTGGATTGTGCAGATTGGCCCACACAGAGCACAGCTGGATCTGTGTGGTGGTTGCGACACAAGCCACAGCAATGGCTCTGCCAGTTACCATAACAGTACCCAACATGTCAAGCACCCCTGAGCACATGTCAATTTCATCCCACAACATACCCATACACAAGTGAACAATTACAACAAGCAAAAGCAGGTGGGACAGTGCTAACGGCAATCGTGTTTACAATTGGATGTTGCATGATAATGCATTAACAGTGTTTGTCTCTCACACCCACAGGTGAACGTGTGGAAACTACCCCCAACCAGGGGGGGAGATTGATCTCAGTCCCAGGCTCAGCAGGACCCTGATCCCACCGACAGCGACATCTCTCAACACACTGTGGCTGGCCCCAATCAACCAGGCCCCTATGGATCCCAAACCATGCAGAAGCTGGATCAGAGACATCTGTACCAACCACGACACCCATTCCCGCCACATCCCAGTAGACATCTGGGAGCCCTGACCATAATCCACAACAGAGCCAGTCTGACAATGAGGTACAAGGTTCGCAGGGCACCCACGAGCTGGCAGATGACACCACCACTGCCAGCACTCATGGGTCCCGTCGACCTGATTTGCCCACAAACGCAGGCCGTACTCCTGTGGCAGGGTTGTGGTGGGAGTGGTGCAAGGCGGAGGCGGGAACCTGACCAGCCAGCTGCAGGGCCCGGTATGTCAGAACTCAGAGACATCATGGATGAATACCGGCGGGACACCAGGGAGTTCAGGCTGGTAGTGGAGGCCCTCAACACAATGACAGATCAGCAGGCCCAGCTACATGCCAGTCAAGAACAACACCAGGGACGGGTGGAGGCAAGACTGGATGAGCTCATGACTGTGCATAGGAAAATTAACTAATCACTCCGTCTGATTGCTGCCAACATGCAGCACCCTCCCTGTGTCAGAAGGCCAGAAACATCTAGGCAAAGACCAACGACAGGCACAGGGAGGGAGGAGTAGGAGGAGGATTAGTCAGATGGAGCATCCCACCCATCGTCAAGGCCTGCATGTGAGGGTCCCCCAAGGAAGGTGGGTCGTCCACGGACAAGACGTTGAGAGGCACAGGGCCATGTACAACTCCCGGGTCACCTGGTCTAGCACCTTGCCTTCGTGTGCAACAGCATCACCTTATTGACTTTCTGACTCGCCCACATGGACTTGCTGGTTGCAGTGTGCCCAATGATGCCAAGCACTGTAGCCTGGACTCTGTTGACTCAACCTGTGAGGCATCACATCTCCAGGTGTGAACTTTGGAATCCCCCCTTTTTGTACAGCACCTACTCACTTCTCACGCACAAGAGCTGAAAATAAATGTAAATAACATAATACGCAGTGGTGGAGACGTTTTTTACCCAGATGCAAAAACATATGTGTGGGGACATGGAAATAATACAAGAGTTTTGAACAAACTGCAGCCATCCACACAGTGGGATCTGAGTCCGGTTGAGGACACACAGGTCACAATATTCCAACAACTACATACATGGATAGCAATACACACCTGTGATGGTTACAAAATGCGGAAGGGGGGGTTGGCTTGCAATACTGCGATTACAGACCGGTACAGAAGAATCACTTGGAGGTGTACAGATCATGGGTAATATGTAGGTGTCAACAGAGGGAGTACCAGGATCTGTGTACAGAGGTATGAGAACTATCAGCCACATGCAGTTGTACTGTAGATGTCATGAATGGTGTCCAGGCCAAGGGTGGCAGGACGGACTGCGGGCAACGGCGTGTTTGATGGTAGACGTCCATATTAGTGTATAGGCCTGGCCCTGTGGAGTGCCTACTGAGTGTGGCTGAGGATCATGAAGGCGAACCTGCAGTTGACTGTGGGACTATTGTAGGTATCTCAGGGGGAAGGTCATGTGGCATTTGCAGGGGATGTTGAGGATGAGTTGTGTGCATGCACCCTGGAGTTGCACAAGTACTACTGGAGTCTGGACTTAGACCTGTGTAGAGCTAATTGCTGTAGTTGGGCTGGCTGATCTCCCGCACACAATGCACCAACAGAGTA
Source organism: Lissotriton vulgaris (assembly GCF_964263255.1). Classification (NCBI taxonomy): domain Eukaryota; kingdom Metazoa; phylum Chordata; class Amphibia; order Caudata; family Salamandridae; genus Lissotriton; species Lissotriton vulgaris. The sequence continues at coordinate 134,611,582 of NC_141695.1, forward strand.
GGAGGGAGATCCACATCCACTTGAATACTCTCAGAGTCACTACCAACACCAACAACACACTTCACACCGCCTAGCACATGTACTTACAGATACACACTGACGCCAACAACACCTTGAGAGGAACACTCATCGACAGACCACCTGGACCACGATCCATCAACCCCATCCCTGACCTCATTAGCACGCACGGCCTTGGATACACGGATTCCAAACTCCTTGGGGACATGAACTTCCAGCTTGAGAACAACAACGCAAGCTCCACTGCCATGATCGACAACCTCGTCAACCTCTGATTAAAGGTACTCATCACAACACCCACCCACACCGCTGGACAGACACAGGACTCCATCTTCTTTGTAACTCAACACGTCTTCTTCAACCACAGCACCTTACACCACTGGACAGACCACAGATGCCTTTACTTCATCTTCGGTAAACCCACCACACCACCCCGCACACAGTACATGCCACGCCGCTGTTGGTGCAAGACCACCGTGGACTGAGTGACCGCCACCCTCGCCCTGGGACCACCTGCCAACCACACCTACCCCGACTCTGCTGCCATCAACCTCAAACAGTGGATCAACAACTGCGCTGACATCCTCGCCACACTCAAGGCCTCCGCCACCTATCACAACAACAAGATAGCCACATGGTTCACCAAAGACCTCAGGACCTACAAGTGCACCTGTTGGAAGCTGTAGAGGAGCTGGCTCCGCAACCAAACTCCATACAGCTACACTGCACAAAAGAGCACCACATGCAGACACCACCAACTCATTAGGACCGCCAACAGAACAGCCTAGACAGCAACGCACATAATAGCAAACAGCACATCAACATCGTGATTGAACTCACAACTCCCACCTACAACACCAATGACATTGCACCATCCCAAGACCTGCGTGACTCACTGTCCACCTTCTGACCCTGTAAGATCATCCACATCCACAACAGCTACCACTCCACTACCACCCCCACAAACGAGTACACCCCCCTTAGACCAACATCCACAAAAATAACCTGACCACCATCAGGACCATGGACTCCATCCACTCCAGATCCTCATCTGACACATGGCTTCTCAACATTTTCAACAAATCCAGCTAAGCCAGCACACCGTTTCTCCCCAAAACAATCCACATCACCTTCCAGACAGCTACCTTCAGTGGGAGCTGGGAGAATGCTGAGCTCAACGTCTTAGTGAATATACAAAATGCGGACCACAAACACCTTAAGAACTTGTGGGCCATCTCACCTTTTTCAGAAAAGGTCACATAGAAGATCGTCAACAGACTGCTGACCCGCTACCACAGAAGAAAACAATATAATGGGACCATCCCAGTCTGGATTGCACTGCTGACACAGCACTGACACCGCCCTCATCACTGCCAACAACGACATCATCATCCTCATGGACAAAGGAGAAACAGCTGCCCTCATCCTTTTAGGCCTATCATCAGCCTACCACACGGTCTGCCAAGACACCCTAACAGCACGCATCCATGATGCCGGAATCCTATAGTTTGCCCTGGCCTGGGCCACATCCTTCCTCTCCTGCAGGGCCCAGAGCGTTTGCCTCCCACACTTCCATTCCAAGACCACTCAGACCATCCGCAGGGTCCCACAGGGATCATCCCTCTGACCGACGTTGATCAATAGCCACATGGCAACACTAACCCATGTTGCACTACTACATATCCTCACCATTATCTCCTACGCCAATTACACACAGCTGATCATATCCCTCACCAAAGAACCACAGACTGCCAAAGGAAACCTCCACAGAGGACTGAAGGCCGTTGCTAAATGGATGAAGGACAGCAGGCTGAAGGACAATTCTGACCAAACAGAGGACCTCATCCACGGCCCCACCACCTCAGCCTGTGACGACTCGTGTTGGCCAACATCGCTAGGAACTGCCCCAGAACCCACAAACCACGCACCCAACCTGTGGGTCATCCTCAAATCCTCCCTCACCATAAACATGCAGGACAACGCCATCTCATCTTCCTGCTTCAACACCCTCTGCATGCCCCGCATGATCGTGTAATGATCACCTCAACCTCTTAAGAAACAGTCATCTGGGCCCTCTCCATGAGATCACTGGATTACGGGAACTCACCCTATGCAGCTACATCAACCAAACACATGAGACGGCTGCAAAGCATTTAGAACGTCGCGTCAAGTATGATCGTCGTTTCACCCAACACGGCCACATCACACCACACCTTAGAGGCCTGCACTGCTTCCCTGTCAACAACAGGATCATCTCCAGACTCATCATCCACGCACACAAAGCTCCTAACCATGCCAGACCAGCATACCATTACAACAGACTCAGCTTCTACACACCTACCCGCAACCTCCGCTCTGCCAACCTCGCACTTGCCACAGTCCCTCACTTCCAGAAAACCACTGTCAGTGACAGATCCTCCTCCTACCTTGCCTCAAAGACCTGGAACACACTCCCTACATGGCTACAACTGACCCAGGACCTGCTGGCCTTCAGAAGACTACACCAGACTGGCATTTTCGATCTGCAGCAGCTCCCCCTCCCCCCCAGCTCATTGAGACCCTCACGGGTAGGTAGAGCGCTCACAAATTGAATAGATTGATTGTGTGATAGATGGCTTAGCCCAATTGTGTGTGTAGGATTTGAGAGCTGTAGATGATAATTACAATGAGGGTGGACAGGCAGTTGGTGTGATCCCAGTTGTGCAGATGTTTGACAATGCAGAGTGTGTCCTTGGTGTTGTATGTAACTCTGAGGGTGTACCTCCTTAAGTTGGACCAATCATAATCCTGGTTTTGGTCTGTGGTCCCTGTGGGTTTTGGACTATCCGTCTGTGATGGCTATGAGGAAGTGGTGTTCTAATGTAGCGTACGGGGAACATCCTTTACAATGCAACTTTTACAATGCACTACCATTACAACGCAACTTTTACAACGCAAGCGCTTTTACAACGCATGACTTTACAACGCATGCCATTACAACGCAGATGTCATTACAACGCAAGTCTTTACAACGTAAGTGTTATGTTTTTTTTTTATAACAAAGGATTATTTAATATTTTTTTTTATTTACATTTAAATTAATAAATGATTTATATCCCATTAATACTAAAGTAACAAATAAAACATTTATTTAATAGTTTCATTAATTAAAAATAAAAATGTTAATAAAATTAATACTCAAGTAAAAATTTTAAAATATGAAAAGTAATAATTAAAAAAAATTCAAAATCTGTTTCAATAATAATAGATAATTAATACTAAAGTATAAATTAAAAGCTGACGGGATATATTAAATATGTGATTAATTTTAATGAAATGTAGTAACACAATTAATACTCAAGTAACATTTTCAAAACATGAAATATGAGTAAATGTATTTGATTAGTTTTAATTTATTTATGTATTTAAACTATAACACTCAAGTAATAAAAACTAACTGAAGGTATATATTAAATAAATAGATTAATTTGAAATAAAAGTATGAATACAATTAATACTCAAGTAACATTTTGAATAAATGAAATATGATTAAAGTTATTTTATTATATTTCATATATTTATATAATTAAAATATATAAAAACAATTATAGAAGTATAATATAAATGTAAGTAATCCTATTAATAACATAATATTTTTTTAATGTTTTGTATTATTAATGAAATTGAAAAAAATATATGCTTTATTATTAATCACTAAGTTATAGAATATATAGAAAAAAATATAAAATAAATAAATGGTCAAAATATTGTCAAGAAATTAAAAAAATGTAAAAAAGATTGTTTTAAATTAAAAAAATGAAATGTTCCTATGCTTTTGTATTGAATTCAATGGAGAGTTTTGTCCTTTATTTATTTCCATAGTTGAAGATATGAATCCCGCGGAACTACTTTGGCAGCTGCTTAAAAGGTAGAATTGAGAAGTTTGGGATGGAAATGGAATAAGCATAGAGGTAAGTACTATTTATCATTATTAACTATGATATTAAATCTATAAATATTTCTAATTTAAAATAATTATATTATAAAAAACAAAGACACAATAGTTTTACTTGTAGATTTTGTATTAACATTTTTTTTAGAATATGAATAATTTTATACAATTTTGTATTATTTTTGTAAAATTTTAAATGTAAAGTAACATTAATAAATAAATGTTTTAATACGCTTATCATAAAAAAAAAGAAATAGTCCTTTTTTTATCTTTGTAGCTCCTGATGATGTCGACACGTAAACGTCCATGCAAGCGGACATTTTCAACAGCGTCGATGGAGGAAGCAGCAGGAAGCTGATCTGCGCTCAAGTAGGAAACTCTTTAAACTTTATTTATAAACATTAGAATGTTAATTAGTATATATATTGTAAAGAAAGGATAAGGAGAGGTTGCATATGACAAATGTAATAGGCAAGAATGGTCAAGGGAGCACAATCCTACAAAGCAAGTATGTACAAGACTACTGCAATGTAAAGTCTAAGCAACAGTAAATGGAGGAAAGGTCAGCAAATTCTCATAATGTACAGGACAAATAGATGGATAGAGTTCATGTTTTATATCATCTGTTCCTTTTATTGATTCTTAAAAGTGGTTTTCCAAATGATAAAATGACAGCTGACACGTGTTTCATCCGTACTATGAATAAGTACAGGGACTTTTTCAAGGCCAATGAAGTAAATTATTACAGCATATATTTAGCCGAATCATGTGGAAGATGCTGTGGCTCTATAATGTAAGTGTTATGGACTTGTCCTGATGAAACCCACGTGCGCTTACGGAGTGCCAGCTAAGCATGGGCGAATTTTGTGAATCTGACGTTCGCGAATGTTGCGAATTTGCGAACTCGCAATCCGCAAAATCCGCGAATTCTCGCGAATTTGCAGATTTTTTTTTGTGTTCGCAAGGATTTCTGCCAGTTCGCAAGGATTTCTGCCAGTTTGCGAGGGTTTTGTACCAGTTCGCAATTGCGAACTTACATGTCGGCTCGCAACGGTCACAATTATGTTGTTTCTACGTCTGGTTCATCATCACGGGTTCCCAGCACCCTCTGTTTCACCCCTGCCACCCTCTGTTTCAACCATGCCACCCTCTGGTACATCAATGCCACCCTCTGGTTCATCATCACTGTAGATTATGGGGGGAAAAAGCAAGCACACCAGCCTGTTTCAACTGACATGAATTAATTTGGGGTTGATTTATTAATGATTCACTGTTTTAAAATTCCAGTCTGGCACCTGCTTCCTTATCTGTAATTTGCTTTCTGTTGCAGTGCAATTTATTTTCCCACGACCTTTGTGTCCTACTTGTAGCTATTATATGAGCCTGCTGTGAGGGTCAGAGCAGGGTCATACAATTATGAGTTTGAACTATTGAACCTGTCTAATGCTTTCACTTTTGCAAAACTCGTTTTTCTGCAGAACAGCATTACAGCAACTGTAATGCCCCAAACAAGCTTATATGAGAAAGTTGATTTCTAATCCAAAAGTTATCCAAAGAAAATCAAAAGGCCTCGAATCCAAAAAAGTGCAGGCAAATGTCAACCTGAAGAGTTATTCTGATAAAAATCATCATTTTCAGAAGGTCTATGCTGCTTGCTAGTAGATTTCTTGTGCAGAATTGCAATTTTTGTAATTTCGCGAGTGCGAGATTGTTGCTGCCCGCCGCAACTACATGTTCGCAATTGCGAACTTACACCGCATGCCGTAAAATTATATCACCAAGAAAAAAAATCCGCTGCGTGCGAATTTGCGGATTTTCGGTAAATTCGCGAGCGTTCGTGGATTGCGAATTTACCGAAAATCCGCAAAATCCACGAGCGGAACGGATTTTCCTTAGCTTAGTGCCAGTATCAAGTGGTGCCAGACCCTACAATACACCTCATGCATTTACGAGGTGTCTTTATAGTCTCACGCACTTCCAAGGTGTCTCTATAGCATGTTGGTGTTACGATACACCTGACAGACAACAGTGTGATTTACGATTGGTGTTACCGCCACGTTCTGAAATTATCTGAGCAGGACGTTTGCGGTAGTTCACCTTGTTCCATTTATACTCCTCTTGCCGATTTTGGAAATAACTTATCTAATCATTGAGTTTCTTTAAATCAACCCCAAACTATTTTATGTGGTGTCAGTAACGTGGGTTTCATCAGGACAAGTCCATAACACTTACATTATAGAACCAATGGTGAGAAACCCCTTTTGATTTTCCTCCAGTCGTGCACTTTCGATCCACCCTTTCGGGCAACTTGGACTGTGGTTCTTGTCCGGAACTTCAATTTTACAGCATCTTCCATGTGATTTGGCTAAGTATATGCTGTAATAATTTACTTCATTGGCCTTGAAAAAGTCCCTGTACTTATTCATAGTACGGACGAAACACGTGTCGGCTGTCGTTTAATCATTTGGAAAACCACTTTTAAGAATCAATAAAAGGAACAGATGATATAAAACATGAACTCTATCCATCTATTTGTCCTGTACATTATGAGTATTTGCTGATCTTTCCTGCATTTACTGTTGCTTAGACTTTACATTGCATTAGTCTTCTCCATACTTGCTTTGTAGGATTGCGCTCTCTTGACCATTCTTGTCTATATGTTTATTTGTCAATCCTTTGGCTTGATAAATTGTGTTCATTCCTGGTAGTGGGGGATGTTGGTCCATGTAGCATTCCGTCTTTGATATTGAGAAAGATCCTATACCAGTACTATTTCTAACTTTACTAGTATTAGTGGATGTGCGGTCTTTTCCAATTTTTTGGAAACACCACTACCGTTCTTTGTATTTATGATAAATGTAATGTTTACGTTGTAATTCCAGCATGTTGCCGATCATGTTAGTAGAGTATGCCTTTGTCGGGTCGCTATAAATAATAGGTTAATGTTATTTAAGGATGTATTTTGTTAAAGAAAGGTGAATGGTAATGTGATTTGATGATGTCTGACTATTTATTGCTTTAATGAAAGTTATAATTTAAAATGCATTGATAAAACATATCTAAAAGTATATCAAATACATGTATTTGGAAATAATTTGGAGATCGAGTTTGAAAGACAGCTGGTTTTGTGGATTTTGGATTATTTGGGTGATCTAGTTGGAATGAACTTTGTTTTCTGGAATTGTGGGTTTTATGGCGTTTTTGAATTTAGAAAATATTGGCTTTCGGGAACTTTTGAAACCTTGCAAGATGGACATAGTAAGAACATGGATTTCTAGGACTTAGTATTATTTTCAGGATGGATTTAGAAACTTTTTGGATTTCGTGCACTTTGTTTTACTTTCAGGATGCACATGGAATTTGGAAACGTTTCCAGATTGATTTTGAAAGAATATGGATTTCGTGGACTTTGGATTTCTATCAGGATGCACATGGACTTTGGAAACCATTCAAGATGGACTTGGAAAAAACATGGATTTCGTGGAGTTTGGATTACTTTCAGGATGCATATGGACTTTGGAAACCTTTCCAAATGGACTTGGAAAGAACATGGTTTTTGTGGACTTTGAATTATTTTCAGGATGGAGTTGGAAAGATCTTGGATTTCGTGGACTTTGGATTACTTTTAGGAAGCACTTTGAAAGTAAAAGGATTTCCTGGACATTGGATTAAAGAATACAAATTTTGAAAAAAGGAAGATGGATTTTCATGAAAAAATAATACCTTTGAAGACACTGATTTACATATGGGTTTCAATTTTAACTTTGAAACATGAAGAATAATGAGAGGACTCAAAAAGAAGGATTTTTTTGGAATATATTTGTATGATATATTTTTAAAAAGTAAATTAATGCATTTTTAAAATTATAAATAATGGCTTTTAAGGTGATCTAATTGGTAAAAAGAAAAAAGGAAAACATTTTTAACATCCTTGGATTGCTTGGGTTATTGTGAGTCAGTCAGTCAAATACACTTTATTCAAATCGTTAAAATCATAAAGGGCATAAAATATTACAAACATTCACATTTAAATGATTCATATATTTACAAATTCAGTGCAAAAACCCATTAAACCGGTGTAGGACAATAAAATCAATGTAAAATCTGCGTTAAAATCAATCATACTAATATGTCATGTGGGACCACTTTTCTTTTGTTTGATTCTCATTGCCGCCACTAGGAACCTAGCCACACTGTAGATGATGCGAGTAGTTCTCAACAAATGGAGATATAAGAGGGCGGGCCTTACTTGGGTAATCCTAGCCTCTTTCAGGATTGGGAGCAAATATTTTTCCTAATATCTTTAATGAATCCACAAAACATAATAAAATGTATGGTATCTTGTTGTGAATGGTTGTCACAGTTGCAGGGTGGCCCGCATTCACATTTTATCTATGATTGGGTACTACCCAAGTAATGATGTATCACATTAAATCTAAATTTAATTAATAGAACTCTATGAAAGTGTTTGGTTACTGTGATCAAATAAGGCTCTAGTGAGGGGGAAGTTTGTAACATAAAATGTAATCTAACTGTAGATTTCAATCATTCCCGCTTCTAACGGGACGTTCTTTATCTGTCCATAAAGTGCTTTTTGATCCAGCTAATGTCCTCCCTCTTGATACTGATTGGGCTTAAAAAGAGCTCAGGGTGGCCCAGCTGTGTAAAGGCATCTCTCAAATAAGCGAGCCAGGGTACTTTTTTTTTGCATTGTCCAGTGACATCACATCGGCCAAGATTGCATGGTTCAAAGTTATATCTTGGTTGAGCCATGTTTTTGCCCAGAATGTTAATGGGGCCAATTTCAGCCTGTCTGATACATGGTCCAAGCCCACCTCTGCATGAATCAAAAAGGTAGGGGTGGACTGGGGTATAGACAGAAGATGTCTCAAAAACCTGTTCTCCACTCTTTGTATCTTTTCATGGGATGCGTAGCCCCATAAGGGAGCGTTATAGGTGGCAATTGGCATACATTTCGTATTCTAAACTTTTATCAATGCCTCCATGGGCCTCGCCCCCAACCGTTTTGAGAAACCCATTAAGGTTGTAGTGGCCCTTGCCACAGATATACTCTTAGCCTTAATTTGAGGTACCCAGGTGCCCTTTTTGTCAAAGAGTACACCTAAATACGAGAAAACGGTAACCCATGAGAATACCTCGCCCTTGCACATGAATGTTTTTAATTTGCCTTTATTTCTATGGTGACCCACCACCATCGAGAAGGATTTTTTGGCATTGATCTTAAGGTCAAGTTGGTCCATCAAGGAACTAAAAAGGGCTAACAATCTCTGTAGTCCTACTCCAGTACGCGCTATTAGGACTGTATCATCCGCTTATAGGAGGGCCGGAATTTTTGCCTCTCCTACATGAGGCACGTCCACCCCTGGAGTTACTAATTAAGCTCCTAAACCATTAATGTAGATGGAGAAGAGGAGGGGGGCCAGGATACAGCCCTGGCGCACCCCCCGCTCTGACCTGAACCGACTTGTACACCTACCCTGCGTAGTTACCCTAATCTTTGCAGACAGATCCTGATGGAGTGAGGCTATAAAATGTACGAGTGGGGGCTCAATCCCGATCTCCATGAGGATAGACCACAGCTTAGCCCTATTCTCCAAATCAAAGGCCGTGGAGAGGTCCATAAAGGCCAGAAATAACGACCCCTCCTTAGCTACTGTATACTTAGACATTAAGAGGTGCAAATTCAAGCATTGTTCTAAGGTGCCTCTTTTTTCTCTGAACCCATATTGTAGATTCAATAGGGTCCCACTTCCTTCCAAATTCTCCCTTAGCCTATACAATGAAACTCTGCCTAGAATCTTAATCGCAGAGTCTAACAGGGAAATGGGTCTTTAGCATGCTGGATCGTCTCGCTGGCCATTTTTGAAGATCAGGACAATATTTGAGGTGGCTCAAGTTGCAGGGAGGGTGTTGCCATTTGCAGCGTGAAAGACATGTGTTAATAACTTTGCCCAAAGTTTTGGGGAGTGCCTATATAGGTCCGCCGGAACACCGGGCCAGGGGCCTTATTTTTGGAGGTCTCAGTTATAGCTCTTTCTACCTCTGCACAGTTAAATGCAAGGGGAACACTCTCCTCACTACTTAATGAGCAGTTTGTTGTACCAGGCGCTAGGTCGTCGTAAACCTCTCTAAAATCGCTAAGCCATTTATCATTGGGGATCACACAGTCCTTTACTGTATTATCCGTGTCAGTGAAAAATGGCTGGTTAATTATGGCAAAAACTGTGCACTGTCCCGCAATACATCAACAGAGAGTAGTTTTTCCCATGCTGCCTTTTTTATCTCATTTTTCTTGCAGCTAATTGAGTGTTTATATGCCTTCCTCAATTTGGCAATAACTGCCTTATCTCTCGGGATGGTTTTTAGTGCTCGTTTTAGTGCCTTATGGGCTCTTGAGCAATTGGCGTCAAACCAACTATGATGGTTCTTGTCTCCCTGCCTAGATTTGGTCGTCAGGTCCTTTGAGATTTGTGCACAAATCTGATCAAAGGCTCCTAATATTTCTATATTAGTGGCGTTGGGGTCCTGTCATATTATCATGTTGCCCTCAATTTTAGGGAGCAGTTCCTCACAAAAATTTTTGGGCACTACTTTAGCCCATCTTAGTCTTCTCCTCTGGTCCTTAGGGCGAATGGCTGGGGCCATTTGTGTGCCCTCGGGCCGGCTACCAATAGGGTCACCCCACTTCAACTCTACCAATACCGGGTTATGATCGTTATGTATGAAATAAATTACTTTATAGGTCACAACTTTTGATAAAATGCCCGGAGTTAGAAAGATGTAATCAATCACTGTTCCGGCCTCGGTGCCCTTATTGGTGCAGACTCTATCCTTCCCCTTGGAGTCTCTATATTCGTATATGTTAAAGTTAGCCAGCAACTCTTCAAGGGCCTCTCCTGACTTTGTATGCTCAAAATGGGGGGCCACCAGGGCCATTGGGTCCTCCTGTGCACTTCCATAACAGGCATCTCTGCAGGGATGTATATTAAAATCGCCCATTAGAATGAGCTCACAATTAGTGTATTCTTCTTGACTGTAATTACGTACGAAATTTTCCAGGGTCGCAATGTGTTCATTTTCAACACCCCTATCCCATGAATTGTAAAAGTTGATCAGGATAGTTTTACATTTAGAGGGCATTGTCCATTCAACAATTAAAAGGTTTGGTGAGATCACCACCATCCTATTTAATGTCCCTCCGAGCTTTAATGAGAAAAGGAGAATAAATCCACCCTTTGCTCTACCTGCGGTGCCTTGAATGGCAGGAACGGAAAAGCTTGTAAATCCATCGAGCCAAAAACTAGAAGTAGCATCCCAGGATTCCTGCAGAGCTATGATATCATGTTCCATGATGAATTCCACCCAGGCTATGTCATCCCTTTTTCTTCTAACGCCTGCTACATTTCAGCTGATCATTTTCTTCCAAATTGGAGAGAGGCGCAAATCGGTTACTACAAACCATTCTGCGCCCCTCAGCAGACATGTGGGCTACCCTGGGGTGGGGGTCTGGACAAATACCTTGCCCTCCATTTGGAGGCTGTAAGCTTGAGTGTAGCTTCCCTGCTGATCCTGGGCATCCTGCCTCTAGGGACCCAACTCTCCTTCCCCTACGTGTACAGAGTGCTCCATAGCAAGTATTTACAGGTGGATAAAAGAAGCCCAAGGGTACCGGTCTCATTTGCCCGGTTTTTGATATTTCTGAGCCGTCCCAGAACAACCTATAAGCCAGATCAGGACTATCAAAATTTACTACAACCCAATCCCCCACTATGTTTTTTGGGCGCGACCCGATCCAGCCTACCCTTCTCGCCATAATTATCCAACTTGAAATATTCCTCGCCCCACTGCAGGTGTCGGTACACCAACCTCTAGGCTTATTTATTAAGTCGGAGACTGATTCCGTCTCTCCCTCCTTAAGTGGGGCCGCTTTGATAAATATTGCGACTAAAGGGGCGGCCTCTGGTGGAACCTCTAATTGTCTAGTGCAGCCCCTTTCCCGCATATTAGCAGCGGGATTTGATAGCGGTGGAACACCTCCTAAGGGACTCGTGCTAGGGTGTGGAGTATTTAGACTGGTGGGGGCCGTATGGGAAACCTGGGTCCCGGGCATATCTGGGGCTACCCTCTTACTCAGGTGCATGGGTCCTGCAGATCTAACTGCGTCCTTCTATTTATCCTTTAAGGGGTCAAAATCCACCACTGAGGAGCACTGGGAAGGGATATATTTGTTAACTATTGTGTCAATTTGGGTGCCTTTCTGTAACAATCCCGCCAGGCAAGTGTTCAAAGTGTCCACTATGTCTTTAGCAAAGCCCACTAACAGCGACTCTATGCGGGCCGCAAACAAGGCCTCCAGCTGGTCTCCTAGGTTATCATTGGTCACAACAGTCTCGTGTAGGGTATCCTCTAATATTTTCCTCCTTTTTGTGTTCTTCCTAGCTCCGGAACCATTTACTCGGGGGCATGCTGGCAGGGAGGAAAGTGGAGCTTTAGCAGGTGAGCAACCAGCAATCAGTGCAGGTATATGGCTGGGATTTATCACCACCACCTCAGGTTCCAATGGTATGCGGGCGCCTGGACAGGCTCGGTATCATGTGCACCGTTTAAGGGTGGCCAGACCAAGTTCCTGTTCAGCATTAGCGATTTCCTTAGTGAGAGCCCCCACAGCCGTTGACAGGTAGGAAATAATTGTCTTTGAATGTCTGGGGACCTTTACCTTCTTTCCCCCCTCCTCAGCAGTTAATATGTTCTTTCGCTTACCCATGTCAAAATGTCAGCGGGCTGGCCCAGCCCGGCCTCCTTCGTCCTCGGACAGAATCAGATGGCCCGCCCTTTGCCCGGGCTTAGCCCGGCTCTGCCCACGCGCGATCACGCGATGCGGGAGGAGCAGCTGTCTTTTAGGCGCCTCCGGTCGTGGAAGTGGATGGTAGTAGGCGGCGTCCCAATCCAGCAAAGGACGCTGGGTACTGTAGTTCTCCGCTCTCCCCACTCAGCGACGGCGTTGACACCAGCGGCAGCAGGGGAGAACAGCGGCGCCGGCGTCGGCATCTGCGGTCCCCCTGGGAGTAGGTAGGTGCTGGACCAGTTGCCACCAAAGAGTGCTTGAAGCCCCGCTCCACCTGAGGAGCAGCTGTCTTTTAGGCGACTCCGAGCGCGGAAGTGGATGGTAGTAGGCAGCGTCCCAATCCAGCAAGGGACGCTGGGTGCTGTAGTTCTCCGCTCTCCACACTCGGTGACCCCGTTGACACCGGCAGCAGGGGGTGAGTATTGGATTTTGGCACACAATTGATTTATTTTGGGAAAACAAGATGAAGAAAAACAAAGGAGACAACTACAGGTAAGCTGACATGACAATAATTTTTTTAAATAATTTAGAAAAATGTTAAGGCAAATTGAATTGAAACGTTTATATAATTTAGGTAAAAGCAGGAAAGTAAGGTGTAAATTGAATTCAGAAATGTAGAATGTTAGCAACATTTTCAAGGTAGTCTAAAGCCACACACAACGAAAACTGTTGTAGAATAGCCAATATTCTCTCAGACATTTTCTTTGATTTTTTGGAAATGTTTGGGTTTAGGCTACCAGTTAATGTTTGAGAGATTCTCATTTCTTGAAAACTTTTCTCCTTCTTCAAAGTTTCTAAAAATGAATAGAAGTTAGGGTGTGGTTTGCCAATTGTATGGTTGAAGGAGTTATGCCATCCCTCTATGGCATTGTTTGTTTTTGCTTCTCCTTCTAAACAGCTCGTGTAGCAGTTCCACCACTCCACATGGAAACATGGCTTCCTCCTGCGACCCGATTTGCTTAGATGCCCAATCCATGTGTCCTCAAAATAATTTAGTAAGGGTGCCAATTTATCTTCATTTTCGTTAAAAAATTCTGATTCTGTAATTGCAGTGTAGTATTCATCTACACTTTCAGGAGGAACAAAGCAAAAAGAAGTTAGTTTTTTTAATTCGAACTGTAGTTTGCTATCAGTTAAGTAATCTGCAACCAGGGATGTTTTTTGTAGTTTACGCCAGAATGCCTGGGAAAAATTAAAAAAAACAACCCTGAATTTGGGTATCCGTGTACGTTTTAGGTATCACATATCATATTCAATGCAAAATCAACAATTATCTTCCTAGGACTTTTATTGGATGTTTTGCTTTTAATCACTGATAAAAGCTCAGTGTAGGTTGCAGATTGCTTATCAGGCAGCAAACTATATTCTAAGGGAATTACATTGTGGTTAATCTTTGCGTGAATAGTGTACATTTGGGTGAAAGGATGGGGTGTACTTTTAAACGTCCCATCCATCGTCCAAATTTCACTGTTCTCTAACTTAACAAGGTTGCGGGGTGTACTAAAGATGAGAAGATGCTTATGAGGGTTTTGGTTATCATGCAGGAGGAAAGAGTCATTAGAAAAAGAAATGGTGAGTTCATCAGGAATTTGAATCTCAGAAAAGGTATGAGGAGTTGTATTGTGTGTATTACTTGCCTGCTTTTGTAGTTGAATAATTCATTGCAAATTGAGAATAATAGGCATACTACTAGCAACATGACTGGGGACATGCTGTGCAACCTCTCTTAAAATAGATTGTGTCATTGGAGGTGCATGCAATTTCTTTAATTTCATTTATTGTTTCCCTTACTTCAATCACCATTGCAGAGGCAGAGTGGTTATGATCTGTTGTTTTAATAATAGTTTCACCAAGGGTAACCGCTCTGCCACTGCAATGGGATGAGTAATATTGCACACACCTCCAATGTCCATGTGGTTCACTTATCCTTTCTTTACAATATATATATCAAGCATGTTTTAACAAGTGGTTTCCCTTTTTCAGATTAATGTAGGATGCAGTTTCTTGAGTTGACATTATATGTTAAAAAAAAAGAAAAAAATAGAATGTATTATGTTACTTTTTACATGTTAATCTTAATCAACACTATCACACACTTTCCATACTGCTGAACCTTTCTGGAGGTAGAATAGTAAATTACAAAACCCTACACTATCCCTCACGTTCCTTACTGCTGCATCTTCATGAAGTTAGAATTGTATTTTACACCCTCACTATCCTTCACTTTCCCTACTGCTGCACCTTCCTGGAGTTAGAATAGTAAATTACACCCCTACACTCTCCCTCACTTTCCCTGTTGATGGGCCTTCTTTGAGTTAGAATAGTAAATTACACCCCTACACTTTCTCTACTGCTACACCTTCCTGGAATTAGAGTTGTAAATTTCACCCCTACACTATCCCTCACTTACCCTACTGCTGCACCTTCCTGAAGTTAGAATAGTAAATTATACCCCTACACTATTACACACTTTCCCTACTGCTACACCTTGTTGGAGTTAGAATAGTAAATGGTACTCCTACACTATCCCACATTTTCCCTACTGCTACACCTTCCTGGAGTTAGAATAGTAAATGGTTCCCCTACACTATCCCACACTTTCCCTACTGCTACACCTTCCTGGAGTTAGAATAGTAAATTACACCCCTACACTAGCCCTCACTTTTCTTACTGTTGCACCTAACAGGAGTTTGAATATTAAATTACGCTCTTACACTATCCCCCACTTTCCCTACTGTTGCACCTTCCAGGAGTTAGAGTACTAAATTACACCCCTCACTATGTTTCACTTTCCCTGCTGCAGCACCTTTTTGGAGTTAGAATACTAAATTATACCCCTACACTATCCCTCACTTGCCCTACTGCTACACCTTCCTGTAGTTAGAATAGTAAATTACACCACTCACTATCCTTCACTTTCTCTACTGCTGCACCTTCCTGGAGTTAGAATAGTAAATTATACTCCTGCACTCTCCCTCACTTTCCCTGTTGCTGAGCCTTCTTTGAGTTAGAATAGTAAATTACACCCCTACACTATCCCTCACTTTCCCTACTGCTACACCTTCCTGGAGTTAGAATAGTAATTTACACCCCTACACTATCCCTCACTTACCCTACTGCTGCACCTTCCTGTAGTTAGATTAGTAAATGGTACCCCTAAACTATCCCACACTTTCCCTACTGCTACATCTTGTTGGAGTTAGAATAGTAAATTACACCCCTACACTATCCCTCACTTTTCTTACTGTTGCACCTAACATGAGTTTGAATATTAAATTACGCTCTTACACTATCCCCCACTTTCCCTACTGTTGCACCTTCCAGGAGTTAGAGTACTAAATTATACCCCTCACTATGTTTCACTTTCCCTGCTGCAGCACCTTTTTGGAGTTAGAATAGTAAATTACACCCCTACACTATCCCTCACTTTCCCTACTGCTACACCTTCCTGGAGTTAGAATAGTAATTTACACCCCTACACTATCCCTCACTTACCCTACTGCTGCACCTTCCTGGAGTTAGAATAGTAAATGGTACCCCTAAACTATCCCACACTTTCCCTACTGCTACACCTTGTTGGAGTTAGAATAGTAAATTGTACACCTAGACTATCCCACACTTTCCCTACTGCTACACCTTCCTGTAGATAGAATAGTAAATGGTTCCTCTACACTATCCCACACTTTCCCTACTGCTACACCTTCCTGGAGTTAGAATAGTAAATTACACCCCTACACTATCCCTCACATTCCTTACTGTTGCACCCACCAGGAGTTTGAATAGTAAATTACACTCTTACACTATCCCCCACTTTCCCTACTGTTGCCCCTTCCTGGAGTTCCCGTTATAATAGTACATTACACCCCTCACTATCCTTCACTTTCACTAACTCTTCCCCTTCCTTGAGTTAAAATAGTAAATTGCACCCCTACACTATCCCTCACTTTCCCTGCTGCTGCGCCTTCTTAGAATTAGAATAGTAAATTACACCCCTAATGTATCCCTCACTTTCCTTACTGCTACGCCTTCCTGGAGTTAGAATAGTACATTACACCCCTACACTATCCCTCACTTACCCTACTGCTGCACCTTCCTTGAGTTACAATACTAAAATATTGCTCTATGTTTATTTTTATACTGTTGCATTTTGATTTGTTTTACCTTTTTAGTCTGGACTTTTTTCCTTTATCTGTAAACTGTGTTTTTGTTATTGGCTTTGCTTTGCTTTACTTTGTTAGGTAGTTGAGATTCTGCAAAGATCGAAAAGAATGAATATTTCATAGCATATTTTAATTGTTTTAAAAAGTTTAGATAACTGTATTCCTGTGCACTATCTATTCTTTGCCTACTGATACACTATCCTAGAGTTAGAATAGGAAATTACACCCCTTCACTTTCCCTCACTTTCCCTACTACTGCACCTTCCCGGAGTTACAATAGTAAAATATTGCTCTATGTTTAGTTTCATATTGTTACAATTTGATCTGTTTTACCTTTTTAGTTTGGGGTATTGCCTTTGTCAGGAAACTGTTTTCTTTGTATTGGCTTTGCTTTGCTTTTCTTTGGAAGGTAGTTGTGATTCTGTAAAGATTGAAAAGAAAGAATATGTTTTAGAATGTTTTTATTCTTTAAAAAAGTTCGGATGACTGCATTCCTCTGCACTATCTATCCCTTTCACTACAGATTCAACTCACAGGAGTTAAAATAGTACATTACACCCCTACACTATCCCTTACTTTCCCTACTGCTGCACCTTCCTGGAGTTAGAATAGTAAATTGCACCCATACACTATCCCTCACTTTCACTACATATTCACCTTCCCTGGAGTTAGAATAGTAAATTACACCCCTACACTTTCCTTCACTTACCCTACTGATGCACCTTTCTGATGTTAGAATGCTAAATTACACCCCTACACAATCCCTCACTTTCCCTACTGCTCCACCTTTCTGGAGTTACAATAGTAAAATATACCCCTAGACTATCCCTCACGTTCCCTACTGCTGCACCTTCCTGGAGTTAGAATAGTACATTACACCTCTACACAATACCTCACTTTCCCTACTGCTGCACCTTTCTGGAGTTACAATACTAAAATATTGCTCTTTGTTTAGTGTTATATTTTTGCATTTTGCTCTGTTTTACCTTTTCAGTCTGGGGTATTGCCTTTTTCTGGAAACTGTGTTTTTTGTATTGGTTTGCCTTTGCTTCTCTTTGGAAAGTAGTTGTTATTCTGTAATGATTGAAAAGAAAGAATATGTTAAAGCATGTTTACATTCTTAAAAAAAGATTAGATGACTGTATTCCTGTGCACTATCTATACTTTTCTCTACATATTCACCTTTCCTGGAGTTAGATTAGTAAATTACACCCCTACACTATCTCTCACTTTTCCTACTGCTGCACCTTTCTGAAGTTAGAATACTAAATTACACCACTACACTATGGGGTCGATTCCGATTCGGGAAAAACCACTCTGAATAGCGGTTCGGAGCGTTTTTCCCGTAAGAATCGTACCCTGCAACGTCCCCCATACATACGATGAAGTACGATTCGTACCAGGAGCCGTACTCCGTACGAGTTGTACAAGACACCGTACGACTTTAATCTCTGTACGATTCTCCCTCGGAACCCGCTGTATGCAACATCTGTACGATTCGCTGCTGGATTTTACGACCCAGCAAGTACGATACATGTCGGGTACGCACCGTACGACCCTTTTGCTACGGGAGCTGAAAACAGCTGTAAAAGCAGAGTTCGCGCCGGAACAGGTATGGAACTGCCCCCCCGGGTACGGTGCGTACCCCCCATGATCGCTGGGGTACGCACTGTACCCCTGCGATCATGGGGTGTACGAGCCGTACCCCATGTACGATCGGTGTACGAGCCCTACCCCCATTGTACGATCGTGTACAATAGGATAACGTGGTTTGTGTGGCATTGTGTGGCATTCTGCATTAGCCATTGTACATGCCCAGTGGCATTTATCTGAAGACAATGACACTCATTCAATGATGTCACCTGTAAGGCGGCTGAAAGATTCTCCACACAACTGCCTGGCCGTCACTTTGATCATCAGAGTTGTGCAATGCTGAAAGGGTTCCATCTCCAAATAGCCCCTTGGTCTGAGTACAAATTACAGACACAAAAGGGAGATCAGGCGAGGGAAGGAGAGGATGGGAACTGCATGGAGGGAGATCTGAAACAAAGTTAACCATGCATAAGAATTCAATACATTTGTCACAGAATCACAGAATACCTTTTAACCTACACTGTACCAGTCACACCTGTGAAGTGTAACCACTGGCACTGTACCCTATGTGTGATCACAGATTTAGCAATGAGACTAGATCAGATGCTTCAACACCAACAGATGAATAGATAGTACAGTTTCTCACCTGAACAAAGCAAGTGTAATGCTCACAAGGCTGCTACTATGCAATTAGATCCATGCGGCCATCAAATACTTCACAGTGTATGATTGAGGGTCCTAATCTCAGAAAATGTAATGTATAGCAGTGCTACTGACACAAGGCCAACAATCCGTAAAAGCCCTGTGAATCAGTAAGGGCCATGACAGGACAGTAGACATCACCCGCAAGAGCCGTTAGCAGCTCCTCAAATGAGGAAAGAAATGACCTAAACACAAGGTAGCCCCACAGGAGCCAGTCATTGGCTCTTGCAACTGTGCCCCACTATGCTAAACATGACAAGCAGGTGTGACCAAACTCAACAGCGAGTAATGAGGAACAAAGCCACAAAAATAAGCCTACAGTGACCATGAGATGCTGGCATCTTGGAACATGTGGCATCTTGGAACATGTGGGACATACACTGGCCCACACCGACACAACATTGTTGTCTGGAAATCAAACTGTACTGGCTCGCAAGGTTGAGTGAATGATTCGGACACATCCTGCTGCACACAGTGAGGCTGTAATTCTCCATGGAGCCTGTGTTTGTGATGTCATACACAATGGCAAGCCTTGTTATCCGCAATGTGTTAGGGTCAATGTTACCACACATTGATGCATTCACCAAAGTCAATACTCAACTACAGATGACTGTCAAGAAAGGTGAGTGTCTTGCCATGGGAGTGGTGTGACATGAAATTGATACATGGTAATGTGACAATGTATGTATGGGCCTACAACATGCGCATGATCAGTTTCCACACATTTATGAACCATACCAACAATAAACTGACTGTTTGTAATCCTTACCCAAACTGACATTTCCACATGTCCGTGCAGGGAACACAGATTCATCCGAAGTTGCCATCATCAAGAGGAATTGCAGGAGGACCAAGGTGACACAAACAGAAAACAGGCAGGGCGACCTGGAAAGGACAGGCACACAAGGGGTCACGTCCTGGATATGTTAATTCTGACATGGTCATGTACAGAACACTAACAATGTAGTAAACTTGTAAATTCAAAGTTCACTCATTGCACTCATGTGTGTAGCATCACATTGGCACTTGTGTGACACTGCACCACAAACATCAAAGTGATATTGTAGACAGTCTGCTGGACCCACAGTATGCTTCACATGTCACTCCATGGTAGTAGCATGAACACTATTTTACAGGTACTCACCGTTATGAGAAGAAGTTGCGTATGAGCTGACTCCGGATATCATCATCATCCTCCTCAGCGCTAGCATCCTTGCCAAGGCCTTCATCCTCAAAGAGTGGATGTTCATCATCATCAGGATCCAGGATGAGTGGCACGTCCTTCTCCACTGCCATGTTGTGCAGCATGCAGCACACAATGAAGATTGTACGTGCGTGTGTACGGGTCGTTTCACTATTGCATTGTAGACATACGTGAGCAGAGCGTTCCCCAATGGCACGTGCGTGTGTACGGGTTGTTTCACTATTGCATTGTAGACATACGCGAGCAGAGCGTACCCCAATGCTTCGTGCGTGTGTACGGGTCATTTCACTACTGTATAAATTGCATTTGCGACGGAAAATGCACCATACTTGTGTGGGGATTCCAGATAATACATAGGGAACATCGAGGGGATGAGTAGAATGCCCAGAATGCAAGCTAGTTGTCAAGGAAACAGAGATTTGAGTGTGTTCTACAGTTGTTCTGGAAAAAGCAGTTGGGCAAAACTATACAATGTTGCAAAATTTGCTGTGGTGCTCAAGCTCAGTTTTTAAACCATGCAAATGTGTGTCATGGCCTTATATGTAATGGGATTGGATGAAACATAGGATGCAAAGTTATCTGGCCTATCACACTGTACTCCTTGGGCTGAAAGCCCCTCAGCAGCAGTGACTTAAGGCTCAATGTGGCTGTGAGAGGGCTCTTGCCTGCACAACATTGGAGTGGACCACACTGCTGCTGTCTCTGCATTCCCTGGACCCTGATTTTGCTGAGAATGGAGAGGGTGCCTGCATTCAGTGAGGAGGAGAACAAGGCCCTGCTGGATGCCCTCCTGCCAAACTACAGCAAGCTGTATGGGTGAACAGGGGAGCAGGTGAGTGATGACTGCACTACCTTGGACTGTGCCCCTGTTGTGTGTGTGATACTACAGCCATTGTGTATTAATGGAACTGAGATGCTATGTCGTTTTGGGTGAGTGCCGGGTGTGTACATTGTGGTATCTCCCATGCAGTGAATGATGTGGTGAAATTGTGTTTACTGCTCACCTGCATTGTGTTAACTGTGACTTTCAATGAAATGTGAATCATACTTTCTGCTGTGCCGCACCTTGCATGTTTTTTACGGCATTATTTACTGAGGTGTGACAGTGTTCCCCCCAGAGTGACAGGTGAATGTACTCACTGTTGATGATTGTCAATCATCACCTGTGTGGATGTTGGACAAATACATGCTTTGAAGTCATGGACATTGAAGAGTGTGAATGTTCTTTGTAACCTGGCTAATTGTGTATGTGCTGTTTAGCAACACTGATGCATGACGTATGCCACAGCTGCACCCATCTGATGTGACAAGTATGCAGTGCCGTGTGCATGACTTGGACAGTTAGCATGAGGCCTGTGTCACATCTTCCTAAAGTGTGACATGTGCAAAGAGAGGTTGTATACACTGTTGACAATGACAAGCAAATGATCAGTGACAGTGTGTGCATGTGTGGTCTGCTGAGGGTTCTTAGGTGTAGTGGTATATGTGACAGCATGTCACGTGCTGTACAACACCCTGAAGTAGCATATCTTGTTCAGTGTGTGCCATGCTCAGTGAGTGGTTTGCAGCCCTTACGTCATCTGTAGCCTTTCTAAGACATGTAGTGCATTGGTGTTTGCTTACAGGCCACATTCACATGGACAATGATGCAAGTCCGGCAGCATCCTATGCCCTGTTGTCATCGTCAATGTGGTGCAAGTGTGTGTCTTTTCGACTTGGACCAGGTGTACTGATGTTGTTTCACTTTTTCATTCTGACAGGTATCTGCCTATGAGAAGGGGAGATCTGGATGGCCATAGCCAGGGCTGTCAGGAGTCAGGGGGGCCCTCGCCGGAGGATATGTAACATCCGCAAGAGGTGGCAGGACATCCGATGCTGGACCCGCCGTATCGTCCGGTCCAGCTGAAGCTTGAGGCTCCACGCCAGCATGGCGGCACCCGTCACCTCACCCCCCACATGCTCTGGGTCCTGGAAGTGGTGTTCCCAGACCTCCATAGGCAGTTGCAGGAGGGACAGCAGCAAGGAGGGGGTAGGTACATGTCTGTTTGTTGTCATGTGTGTCACATGCTACCTGCAGTGCTCCGAAGCCTGGTAACACTCCCACAGTTGGGGTGGTGTGGTCAGACAGGCACTTTATGCATTGTCATTTAAATGCCCCATATTCAGCAGATGCTCTTTTACATAACTTCCCCTCCTCCACATTTGTGCCCTGCTTTGGGTCTTTAATTTTTGTGCATGTCCTCCTAGGGTGCAATGTCTTAGTATGCATATTGCTTATGACATCATCATGTTGTAGAGATGTCTGTGACACGTATTGGTACCTTAACTGTTGCATGACATGTGCACTGTGTTTGCCCTTCATGATATTTTGGCACTGATCATGAGTCGCTACAAGGAGTTCAGCAGGGGTCTGCCTCAATGGCCTTTGTCCCTGGTATGCTTCTCATATGTTAGCTACACGTGCACACTGTCCATGTATCCAGAATTTGGCTGGTGCATACTCCCACTAGGCAGTGCGTGTGTGCATATTCACAAGAAATGTTGCAGGTTGTTTGTAAGTAATATTGATGGGCAGCCACACAATGTGACCTTGGCTTGCTTGATATAGCTGCCCAGTTAATGATTCCCAGATTATGAGTTCTCACTACTTGAGCGCTATCACTCACATTGACGGAGTGATTGGGGTGTTCTGCATGGGAGGTGTGATGGGCCTGCCTGTTTGGCCTTGTCAGTGGTGTGCTGTGCATGTTATTTCTGATGTGAAATTGTCACTGTGCACTTAGTCTGTGCTGCTGGACAATGCAGTCATTGTTGTATTTACAGGCGATGTAATTGGCTCCCAGAGATGATTTTTCCACATCGTTTATTGCTACATGTATGGATTGGGGGTGCAACACAGTATTTTCTTGGTGTGCGCACTAAAGTATTCAGATTTCCCATGTGGTTGCGGGTGTGTCAAGAATGCATCAATGTTTTTCACATTCACAATTGTCGTCACATTAGCTTTGTCATTTTTGGAATTTTGGACATGTGTGCCACTTCAATTGACAGCCCGTGTGTGTTCTGTGCTAGCAACTGTGGAAACACAGTTTTAGTAATGGACGAAAGCTCCTCCATTTTGTGTTTCCCAGCCACCATTTTGTATTAGTCTCTTTTTGCTTGCCACCTCAGCACATATAGTGTGGCCGCTTCATCTGAAAAAAGAAATGTTGATACATCGCCTGACCCCAGAGCATATGTTTGTACTTCACTTTATGACACACAAGTAGAGCAGGGTACGTTGCTTAAAGGTCATTGACTCACTTGTTTAACTTTTCTGATTAAACTAATTCCATATGTATTATAGCTAACAAAAGGTTGCTGATGGTAATGAATTATTGTTGACACAAGAGATGTAACCTTTGCTCTGTATCCGGATGACTAATCAAGTGGGCGCCTGACTCTGTAACCACAAGTCCGCCCATGTTTATACTTGGCACAATTTATGCATAGTTCTTCTTTATTTCTGTGTGTCATAAAATTATTGATGACTGTTGGGGTTTAGTGAGTAACCTTTATATTCGTGTTCAGCAAGCCAAGTATACATATTTTCAGAGTCACTGGCCCTGACCAGTACGTGATATTGTTTGGGGATCATTAATCATCCTTGACAGCTGCTGATTTATCATATCCATTCCCACCTACGCTTATGGAGAACAAGAGTATATAAGGCTGTCTATGACTTTTTAAGTTGTCCACTTCCCTCATAGCCACATGGAGCTGTGAGGTGGTGTACCCGCTCGAGCGCAATAAATCTTTTTATGTTTCAGTTACCTCCGACTGCTGGTCTTCCTTTGTAAGCATACCTGGGCGAGGTAGAAGAAATCCACTTCGACACAACTGTATGGTGTGGTTATAGTTGCCCCTGTGAGGAGTGTCACTAGAGTGTGTGGGGGATGGAGGGAGCCTCTGTACCAATCATATACTCACACAGAGTGAACAGGTCAGGGTTTTATCCATCACCTCTCTGTTGCCCACTCTGCACCCCAAGTTCAAACATGGTCATCTGCAAATCTGTCTGTCCATGTGCCTCATGGGAACAGTCCAGCCATTATTGTCAGGCCATGCCTTCCCTGGACTGGGAACAAGGTTAGTGGAACCACTTTCTGGCATTACAGCCATCTTCAGCCATGCTTGTCTGTATACACATCTGTGTTTCACACAGGCCTGGCTGTAGACAGCTGTGATGCCTGTGAGAGGTGAGTGAAAACTTGTTTCAGGTCCAGGGATGGCATCACATGGCAGTTCGGGCAAGACTGTTCCCATGTGGCACAGGGTCATACAGATTTGAACATGACCATGTCTGGACTTGGGTGGCAGAGTGGGCAACTGAACGGTGATTGATCAACACTTATCCTGTTGACAGGCAGTGGCTCATCATTGTGACTCTCATACAAGTGGTGGCCTTGTCTGTTACTTGTATCTTTGTGTACAATGAGCATAGTGTCTATTACAATTGCGCATTAATAGACTTATATATGTGCTCAGTTATGTGGCATGTGACTCATGATGCATGCTATGATTAGAAAAGTCCACAAAATAATTATTTGCAGATATGTCTGATGTGTACAGGCGACTGATATATTTGTCTTTTTCTCCTTGCCAACAGCATCATCACCACAATCTGGAGGAGACACAGGCCCGGACCGGACAAAGGGACCCAGCAACAGTGCCACCAGCTTTGAGGAGTCGAAGGGAGGCAGTGGCACAGAGGGTGAGCGGAGTCAGGCGGCCGGACCTCATGAGCACGACACTTCTTACCATGCGGACAGCTCGGATTATGACTCCCAGGAGGAGGGGGAATATGCAGCTATGCCATCTGCAACAACTTTGCCTGTACCCTCCTCCTCCAGAACCATCTCCACCCTCCCAGTTGTTAGGGTCCATAGGGTCCGTGCTACCCCCGTGTCTCCTTTGTCCTCGGCACAGAAGCCCCTGCTCCTGTCTCCCCTGCTGCCCTCAGTGCTGAGTCTATGGACCTGCTCCAGCAGATCCAAGTTGGTCAGACATCGATGCTGACTGTCCTCCATGGCCAAACACACATCATGACCCAGTTGTTGTCATACATTGAGGGCATGTCATCAGCCATGTCTGGTCAAAGTCGGAATTTGGCAGCCATAGAGTCATCACTGACGGCTGCACTGTCCATCCTGCAGCGTCAGCCACCCCACTCCTTCTGACCCATCCACATCACCCTCTCCCATACCTGTCCAAGTTACACGCAGATGCCACAAGTCAGACACCACAACAGACACACCCAGCAGACCCACACGGCAGTCAAAACGCAAATCTCCATGCACCCAATCTCAAGGGGATGTAGGTACACCCACAGAGAGAGGGGTCAGACGCCACACACGCATCCACAGACACACGACACCTGACTCAGAGCCCTCTACCAATTTTGGAAGAATGGGGCCCCTGCCTAATAGGATGAACCCTGGCAAGGAAACAGCATATGGGGTAAGAGGGGAGCAAATGTGCACCGGGTTATGTGCCTGTTTGAAAGGGGGAGAGAAAACTAACAAACTAATGACTAGAGACACTCTTTGATTGTGCTAATCTATTATGATATTTTATTTTTATGACATCTTTTTTATGAAAATTATTTTTCTTAATTCATTATAATTGTAATTTACTACATATAAAAATGACAATACATGTACAAACGGTGAGATAATAAACAATTGAATCAATTATTATAAAAAAATACAGAAGTGCATTCCTTTTTCAACGCGTTTCGGCGTAAGCCTTCTTCAGGAAGTCTGTATTCATGCACCAATGTCTTAAACTTCTGGCGGATGAAGCACGATCGAATTGTGAAATCTGATGTATAATCTGTGAATCGGTACACCAACTGGTTTATGGATGCCGGGTAAGTATTCTGGGGATGGTCTTTGGATTCGCAGTCGGTAAGATCTCCTAGGTTCGCAGATAACGTTAATAAATGTCGTGGTATACACTCCACTCGGAAATACTGTATAGGAGTGTGTGGTCTCACCAATCAGAGGGCGCCAGTTTTATAGGGGAAAGATGTAGACCATCATGATTCCAGTGGGGACTCCATCGATATTCCTGGAATTCCGTCCGTAGCCCGTTCGACCATCAGCAGGTTCCGCCAGTCATCACAGCCCTCTACCTCCACCCCCATTGAGTCCCCGGGTTCAGGTGGTAGTTTGTAAAACTTGCAGCAGTGTGCAGCGCAGAATATTTGTCATCCTTTGGCTCTGCACCAGACACTGTGGAGGATTTCCCTCCACCTGCACCCACTAGACCTGCCTTTCCCTCCACTGTCCCTGCGGTGCCGGACAATTACCCCGATGATGCCCCCATGTGTCCACACACATCTGATCTCCATGTGCAGGCAAGTTTGGGTGTGACAACATCCACTACACCACCACTGTGGGGACATTTATTTGGACTGGCCATTGGCCTTCTGTGAGCCTGGATTCATTCTTTAATTTTTTCAATTGTGGCGCTGAATAAAGCTTTTCATTTTTCATTCTGAACTTTTGCATTTCAGGACATTGCTTTGAGTGCTGTGTGCCTACAAGTTGTTGTGATGTTCATATTTGCTTACTGTAACAGATGTCTATTTCCTGATAGTAATGAGCTGGACCATGGTATGTCTGTGCTATACCAATGTTGCATCAAACTATCTAGATTGGTGTGTCTGCAGTTTGCATGCAGACATTGTCCCAAAGAGTGTCCCTTCCTCAGTGACACATGCGATGTTCACTACGGACAGTCACACATTAGTGGTGATGACGTTTCTTTTGATTCCCTATAGTTTTGTACCTTCCCTTCATCAATGGCCATGCCTGCTCACAGATGAATTCAGATAATTGGTCAGTGCTATCCATGCTACTCACTGTGCTTGGGTTTGTAGTATGTAGTAATGCCTTCAGGGATACCAGCATACTTTATCAGACTATGCATGACAATGTTATCAGCCTTGACGTTATGATTCAGATTGTACATTTCTAATCTTTGGACACAAAAAATAGAATTTGTTTCTTTATATCTAGGGGATTTCTACCTTGTTACATCATTGAGGGAGTACATGTTGCACCACCTGGATATTCACATCATGTCCGGGATGTGCATGACACTTTATTATTACATTTGTGCTTCATTTGTTTGGTGGTCTGTTACATGACTGCACACTATTGAGTCAGGATGGAGGGGTTGGGGTGCCAGCGAACTAGACGGGTGGATATACATGTGGGATCTGACAATACACCCACATGTGGTGTGTCACACAGTGTGTGACAGGATACCATTCTCCGTGGAGTAGGTCCCTGCTGTGTGTGATGTGTTGCTATGCAACTATTATGAGTGTTCCCAGTTAGGGATGTACACATACAGGCATGTACTTAAGGTTTGCTGTTGGACATGCACACCCCTATGTCTGGGCACTGCTGGGGGTCCTGTGCACACCCCTCACCTATGTCTGGGCACTGCTGGGAGTCCCATACACACCCCTCTCCTATGTTTTGGCACTGCTGGGAGTCATATCCACCCACCCCTATTATGTCTGCGCACTGCTGGGAGTCCTGTACACACCCCTCTCCTATGTATGGGCACTGCTGGGAATCATGTGCACACCCCCTCTCCTATGTCTGGGCACTGCTGGGGTCCTGTACTTACCCCTCTCCTATGTCTAGACACTGCTGGGAGTCATATCCACCCAACCCTGTCATGTCTGGGCAGTGCTGGGAGTCCCGTACACACCACTCTCCTATGTATGGGCACTGCTAGGAGTCCTATGCACACCCCCTCTTCTATGTCTGGGCACTGCTGGAGGTCCTGTACACACCCCTCTCCTATGTCTGGGCACTGCTGGGAGTCATATACACCCACCCCTGTCATGTCTGGGCACTGCTGGGAGTCCTGTACACACCCCTCTCCTTTGTTTGGGCACTGATGGGAGTCCTATTCAACCACCCCTGTCATGTCTGGGCACAGCTGGGAGTCCTGTAGACACCCCTCTCCTATGTCTGGGCACTGCTGGGAGTTATATCCACCCACCCCTGTCGTGTCTAGGCACTGCTGGGGGTTCTGTACACACCCATCTCCTATGTCTGGGCACTGGTAGAGTCATATATACCCACCCCTGTCATGTCTAGGCACTGGTCGGGGTCCTGTGCACACCCCTCTCCTATGTCTGGGCACTGCTGAGAGTCATATCCACCCACCGCTGTCACTTCCTGCTGATGGTCCTGTACACGCCCCTCACCTATGTCTGGGCACTGCTGGGGGTCCTGTGCACACCCCTCACCTATGTCTGGGCACTGCTGGGAGTCCCGTACACACCCCTCT
This sequence comes from Lissotriton vulgaris, assembly GCF_964263255.1. Classification (NCBI taxonomy): domain Eukaryota; kingdom Metazoa; phylum Chordata; class Amphibia; order Caudata; family Salamandridae; genus Lissotriton; species Lissotriton vulgaris. Next base: position 134,640,414 of record NC_141695.1, read on the forward strand.
CCTATGTTTGGGCACTGCTGGGAGACATATCCACCCACCCCTGTCATGTCTGGGCACTGCTGGGAGTCCTGTGCACACCCCTTCTCCTATGTCTGGGCACTGCTGGGGTCCTGTACACACCCCTCTCCTATGTCTGGGTACTGCTGGGAGTCATATCCACCCAACCCTGTCATGTCTGGGCAGTGCTGGGAGTCCTGTACACACCACTCTCCTATGTATGGGCACTGCTGGGAGTCCTATGCACACCCCCTCTTCTATGTCTGGGCACTGCTGGGGGTCCTGTACACACCCCTCTCCTATATCTGGGCACTGCTGGGAGTCATATACACCCACCCCTGTCATGTCTGGGCACTGCTGGGAATCCTGTACACACCCCTCTCCTATGTTTGGGCACTGATGGGAGTCCTACTCCTGAGGCGGAAAGCCGGGAGATTCGTGCTGCTAATATTGTTTTACTTGTGTTTTCTTTGCTCATTTTAAAATACTTTCCTTCCCCTGAGCACTTTACCTGGGACTAGGCGCCCCCTGGAGCAGACGCGCAGCAGACTTAGCGCTGACACGGAGCTCAGGGTAACTTTGCCGCCATCTCCCCGATCACCCACAAGCCAAGCCACCTCTAGCGAGGCCACACCCCTTTTCTCTGACGAATAAAAAACCGCGCTGACTACGAGCTCGACAGAGACCTACCATACTCCTGAGGCGGAAAGCCGGGAGATTCGTGCTGCTAATATTGTTTTACTTGTGTTTTCTTTGCTCATTTTAAAATACTTTCCTTCCCCTGAGCACTTTACCTGGGACTAGGCGCCCCCTGGAGCAGACGCGCAGCGGACTTAGCGCTGTCACGGAGCTCAGGGTAACTTTGCCGCCATCTCCCCGATCACCCACAAGCCACGCCCACTCTAGCAAGGCCACGCCCCCTTTCTCTGACGAATAAAAACCGCGCTGACTACGAGCGCGCCAGAGACCTACCATACTCCTGAGGCGGAAAGCCGGGATATTCGTGCTGCTAATATTGTTTTACTTGTGTTTTCTTTGCTCATTTTAAAATACTTTTCCTTCCCCTGAGCACTTTACCTGGGACTAGGCGCCCCCTGGAGCAGACGCGCAGCGGACTTAGCGCTGTCACGGAGCTCAGGGTAACTTTGCCGCCATCTCCCCGATCACCCACAAGCCACGCCCACTCTAGCAAGGCCACGCCCCCTTTCTCTGACGAATAAAAACCGCGCTGACTACGAGGGCGCCAGAGACCTACCATACTCCTGAGGCGGAAAGCCGGGATATTCGTGCTGCTAATATTGTTTTACTTGTGTTTTCTTTGCTCATTTTAAAATACTTTTCCTTCCCCTGAGCACTTTACCTGGGACTAGGCGCCCCCTGGAGCAGACGCACAGCGGACTTAGCGCTGTCACGGAGCTCAGGGTAACTTTGCCGCCATCTCCCCGATCACCCACAAGCCACGCCCACTCTAGCGAGGCCATGCCCCCTTTCTCTGACGAATAAAAACCACGCTGACTACGAGCGCGCCAGAGACCTACCATACTCCTGAGGCGGAAAGCCGGGAGATTCGTGCTGCTAATATTGTTTTACTTGTGTTTTCTTTGCTCATTTTAAAATACTTTTCATTCCCCTGAGCACTTTACCTGGGATTAGGCGCCCCCTGGAGCAGACGTGCAGCGGACTTAGCGCTGTCATGGAGCTCAGGGTAACTTTGCCGTCATCTCCCCGGTCACCCACAAGCCACGCCCACTCTAGCGAGGCTACGCCCCCTTTCTCCTACCCGCCCCCTTATAAAAATGTGCCTCCCAAGGACGCGCAGCGGACGAGCGCAGCGGGCACGCCGTTTGCGCGCTGAAGGCGCGCCTAAGGCAAGCCCGTCTGCGCCCGTCCGCGCCTGGACGGGCCCAGGGACCAGGCAGAATGGATAAATCACCAGGTACACCTCCCCTGAACTTCATTTTTTACAGAACTCTGGTCTCCCCTCCCCTGATCCGATTACACTGGCTCGCCTTAAGGCCAACAATATTTATCCTTACCATTATACGCAGGAGCCATCTCCTACCTCACCTCAAAGCCCTAACCCCACTAAGTCCTCCCCTAGCCCCAATATTCTGACCCTCCGCTGTCTTTATCTTAATACCATATCTCTGGTTAAACATCAATGAGATATTTTTCTACTACTCGAGTCGGATAGACCAGACATACTATTTGTCTCCAAAACATGGCTCACTGCAGACTCCCTGCCAGATATTCTCACTGCCCTACCAGCAGATTATTACATCCTGTCAGCGAACAGAAAATCAGGAAAATCAGGAGGTGGCATCACCGCCATCATCCACAAAGTCCATACGTTCACCACACTACCTCCTCTAGACTTATCAGATACTGAAAACTTAGTCATCAAATCTGACACTGACAAAGGAACCATGGTGCTAGTACTGATCTACAGTCCACCTACATCCATGCCCTCCTTCCCAGTCTCCCTGTCTGAGCAATTGGCCGGTTTGGTCGTTGATTATGATAAGGTCATGTTAATAGGGGATCTAAATTATTGGTATAATAATTTGGAAGCAGGACCCCATGCCACAGAACTTTTCGAGCTCCTCTCCAACCTGAACTTCCTTCAACATGTCTTGATCCCCACCCATGAAAAAGGACATATCTTGGACCACATTTTTTTCTCATAATATTCCTATCTCCAGCCCCACGGCCTCACCATGCATATGGTCTGACCACCATCTACTGAAATTTTCCATCACCTCTCAGGGCAACCTAAAAAATCATGTGCCCTTGGGAAGGTTAGCCAGGAAATGGAGATCTTTAAACACCCAAGATTTCCTATCCACCCTGACTAATTCCATCCCTACCCTGGCCCCTGATATCAACTCGATGGATAAAGCACACACTGAGTGTCTTCTCTCTGCGTGTAATGAACATGTTCCCTTAACTAGGTTTTCCCGCGCTCGCCGCATGGATGCCCACAGGTGGTTCTCTGCCGACTTAAAAAAACAAAAATTAGAACTCCGCCAACTAGAGAGGAAATGAAGGCACGGCTATCACAGCAAAGACAGATCATCGTACACGACAGCTCGTAGGAATTACAAGAGCGCTATTTTATCTGCCAAAGCAGCCTTTTTTTCAGAAAAAATCTCCAACGCTCAAAACAAATCGAGAGAAATCTTCAGAGTCGTAAACGATCTGTGTAATGATGCCAGAACCTCTCCTTCTCAACCACCATCCCAAATAATGTACAATCGGCTTAATAATTTTTTTAAGGAGAAGATTGACATTATAAAAGATAGTATTCAAACTATCCATGTATCTGCAGTCAGCTCGGAAATCTGCAGAAACCCATACAAACTCCAGGCTATCCCTCCCATCGATCCACCCAAATTGCTGGAATTGATAAACCGTGTAAAATCTGGTTCCCCCAATGATCACTGCCCTCCGCATATATTGAAGGAAGTCTACTCTACACTCCCTCAAGGCATACTCCCCCTTTTGAACACTTCCCTATCACTGGGAATAGTCCCCAACTCATTTAAAAATGCTACTTTAGTGCCTTTAATCAAGAAACCGGGTGCCGACCTATCCAATCTATCTAATTACCGCCCCATATCCCTCCTTCCATATGGCGCCAAGCTGCTTGAAGCCCATGTAACCAGCTGCATATCCAACTTCATAGAAACATCCGACTACCTGGAGCCAAACCAAGCCGGATTCCGCCAGGCACATTCCACCGAGGCGGTGATCCTCGCTGTCCAGAATACTCTAAGGACCAACGCCGATAATGGCATACACCAAGCCCTCGTACTCCTCAACCTGTCGGCCGCGTTCGACACAATGGATCATACCATCTTACTACACCGTGTCGAACAAGCCGGCCTCAGCGGCGCGGCTTTTGACTGGATTAAGTCCTTTCTGACGGGCAGATCCCAGGCAGTAAAGCTGGAGAACTTTATGGCACCCAAACTCTCCACTACTTGCGGTGTTCCACAGGGCTCATCATTATCTCCCCTCCTTTTCAATGTATATCTCAAACCGCTACTGCAATCTCTAAAAAACAGGAAAGCCACCATCTACAATTATGCAGACGATTTGCAGCTGGTATTCCCTCTCAACTCCACGGACTCTACTGAGGAATTCCAAACTACCATGCTGCACATTCAGAGCTGGATGGATCAGAACCATCTAAAGCTCAATCCAGGAAAGACCGAGCTGGTACTCCCTGGTAACAGCGCATTAAGTTGGGGCCCACACTTTTGGCCGACTTCGAGTCGGTGAAGAGCCTCGGGGTCACTCTCAACTCCGACCTCTCACTGAAAAGCCAGGTCGGAACGGTGATCTCTTCCAGCTTCTTTCAGTTACGAAAGATCAAGAAAATTGCCCATCTGCTTACTCATTCTGCTCTCATCCAGGTGGTAATCGCCTTGGTCCTTTCCCGACTAGACTTCTCTAACTCCATTTACTTGGGCCTAGCCCTTGCCCTTGCTAAACGCATGCAGATTGTTCAAAATCAAGCCGCCAGATTAATATTTAAGAGCAATCGCAGGAAGTCGGTTAACCCTCTGTTAGCCTCCCTTCATTGGCTTCCTATAGTCCAACGGATCACCTTTAAGGTAGGCTGCATAATTTTCAAAGCTCTCCATGGCAAAAGCCCCAGGTTCGTCAATCAACTAATAAATAAATACGAACCAACTTGTGACCTTCGTTCTGCCCACTTGTCCCTCCTCACGCTGCCTACGTTCAAAAAGAAACGACTTGGTGGATCCCGATTCGCTTACCTTGCCCCAAAAACTTCCCCTTGTCAATTCGGAATTGTACTAAGCTGGCAGAGTTCAGGGGAGCTCTGAAGACCTGGTTATTCAAGCAAGCGCACGGTTAGAGCATTGTTTACCATCTGTCTCACTTCAGCGCCATGAAACCCCTGGGTGAACGTGCACTTGACAAATTCCGAATAACATAACATATTCAACCACCCCTGTCATGTCTGGGCACTGCTGGGAGTCCTGTAGACACCCCTCTCCTATGTCTGGGCACTGCTGGGAGTCATATCCACCCACCCCTGTCATGTCTGGGCACTGCTGGGGGTCCTGTACACACCCCTCACCTATGTATGGGGTACTGCTGGGAGTCCTGTACACAACCCTCTCCTATGTATGGGCCCTGCTGGGGGTCTTTGCCACCCACCACTCAGTTGTGACGCACCGTACCCGACATTTCAGACGTGTGTGCATATGTGTGTGTATTTCAATAATGATATGCGCTAGCGTGTAGCACACCATGCCCCCCCACACGTTGATGGCGTATGTGCAGCACATAGCACAGTAGCAATGGTGGTATGAGCTAGCGTGTGGCGGACCATACAGATATACTTCCGTTGTTGTGGTACGTTGTACTCACCGTCTGCGCCGTCGTCAATTTCTATATACGAGGTAGTAGGCGTACAGGGCTGGGATGACACGCTTGAGGGGGTTCATGTCCTGTATGTCGCGTACCGGGGTGCAGTTTGGGCCGGACTCAGGTTTTACTGCTGTTTACAGCTTTTGTAGCAAAAGAGTCATACGGAGTGTCGTCAACACGGATCGTACTTCCTGATTCGGAAATGGCTGCCAGTTTACGTATGGACGTAGCGTACAGCTTCAGCTGAAGACAATCCATATGTAATTTCTAGTTGTACGGTGTTTGGTACGAGTCCTACGGAGTGGTGCATTGGGTTCGGATCGTACTTGCTCGTTCGTACGGGGACGTTGAAGGTGTACGATTCGTACGGGAAAAACATTCTGTACAGCTAATCGGAGCGCTTTTTCCAGATTCGGAATCAACCCCTAGGTGTGCATGGCAGAAGGTGACGAATGGAAGATTACTTTCTGCACTCAACTGGGGTTGTTAGAATACCAGGTCATGCCCTTTGGCCTGTGCATTGCTCCTGCTGTTTTTCAGCATATTGTAAATGATGTCTTGAGAGGGCTTTTGGATCGTTTTGCAGTCATCAACATTGACAATATTCTTATTTTTTCTGCAAATATGAAAGAACATGTCCAGCATGTCCGAGCTATTTTAAGTAAAGTACTGGAAAACCAACTATTTCTGAAGTTGAAAAAATGTGTTCTTCATTAGATTCAAGTGGAGTTTTTGGGTTTTGTACTGTCTACCGAAGGAGTTTCAATAGATAAAGCTAAGGTTAAAGCTATTAGAGATTGGCTATCTCCTCGAAACGTTAAAAAGGTGTAGAGTTCCATTTGTTTTGCCAATTTATACAGGCAATTCTGTTATATCTTATGTTTATTATAGCTTATGTTTATTTATTATTTCTGTTTATTCATCATTTTGTTATTATATTTTTATTCATGTATCTTTAACTATGCTATGTTGCCAATGCATCTTTCAATTGTAAGTGCTTAGCAGTTTAGAATGTTGGGCTTGTACTAGCCAGTATAAGCAGTAGCTGATTGAAGAAACACTATGTTTGGATCTGAGTGCTGCACTTGTTTAAGAATAAATCTTATTCTTATTTACAACTCCTTCTCATCTCTTCATTGGATGCAACACAAATTTGGCGACGAGTTGGTCAAGTCAGCACTTCATGAATCCATCGCTTTTGCCTAAAGAAGATCCTATCAGACTTACAGTGTTTCCTATTTACTGATGGAAGATCTACTCATCTTTAAGAAGATTATCTTCCTCAACTGAGATAAGTTTTTGAATTACTTTCAACTTAACTTTGAAGACGTTTACAAACTTTTAAATTACTTTTGCGCTTTTGAGTCTTACTCTACTGGGAGTTTCATTTTCTTTGATGCAGGCTCGTAGCATTTAACCCTCAATTTTGAGCTTTCTGTTACTTATCACTTTCATTTTAAGCTCTTTCTTTATGGATTAACATTTTAACTACTGGTAGCTTCGCTGCATTACTACTCGTATAGTTACTCTCTTGAAAATCGGACTCTTTGCACAAGATATTGGCTTCCTTTCTTACATTTAAACCCTTAATGTACATTTTGATGAAAATATTCCTATCTTGATCTCTTGGATACTTGTGAACATAACAGCATCTTTTGAAATTTTTACCGGCTGACTTGGAACGCTGCGGTTTCCATTTTCGTCATCTTCTTCCTCAGCACATCGCCGTTCCATTCAGGAGCTCATCAGGAACATTCGGCGGTGACTTCTTTCCTCCATTATTCCTCTCGCTGGTCACACTTTGCAATTGTGAACGCCGTAGAGTGTCTTCATCCTTCATCTCGTTGGTCTCACGCTTTTACGTGCCTACGCTACGCTTCATCTCTCGTCCAACGTGGCAGCCATTTTATTTTCTTCACTGAGGAATCTTTCATCGGAAACACTTCACCTGCATGGATGTAATTTTGAAGTAACGACTTAATGATAAACTGGTATTTATACCCTGCTGTACAATAAGATACATATATATATATATATATATATATATATCATTCACAAACGATCCTGTCGCAGAGGGAACAGCCTAGCAAGTCGGTGCTTGGTTCGGGGCCAGGACCGGGTCCCGTAAGTTATCTTTCACAAAAAGGAAAACAAGCACTCCGCTCGTTGGAAGCAATGAAGATTTATTCAGACACTGTTACAGCCTACGCGTTTCGAACCAGATGGTTCCTTCTCACGGCAGTGTTACACAGTTGTCCTACTTTACTTTCGACTATGTAACTTCTAGTGCTTTTCAAAGTGCATTGTGGGACATGCAGTTCAAAGCTTATTTCGCTAACTTATTTACAACATTTATATCATGTTATTGTTTATATGCATGCACGCAGATTACTAGAGTGTATGCTTAGTGCCATACATCAAAATAAGTGTTCAGTTAGCACTCAGATTGCGTGTCTATAAATATGTGAGGAAACTAAAACTTCAAAAACACTTCACAAAATTCTCCCATCATGAAACGACACGACAACCCTCATCATCAAATGTGAACAAACTAGACTCCACAGACATAGCAAACGAGTTCTCGACCAATGATTCCATGTCTACGCACGGCGTATGAATTAGCCAATCAAACAGAGGCCTCAGAAGTGACAGATACACAAATGCACTTTGAAATTTCAAAGCAGATTTTTTATCCAGGTGTCCATTACAGGAGTCGGAACCTGAGTCTGTGTTGATGATAAAGACGTTGTAATCAGTCTGGTTGAAAGTTTAAGTTTTATGGAGAATGTTGTTTCTCAATCTGATTGGGTAGAAGCTTCGGCAGAAGACTGCACTAAAGAAATTCTTAGACAATTCATATATGGTCCCAAGATGGCAGATTGACACCGCCGGAGCGGAGAACGCCGAACGGGTCCGGGCTGATGCGAGTTTAAAAGGATGCAGTACGCCAATCTATGCTACACAACGTTGTAACGCTGCAACTCTGGAAACTCTGGAAAACCCTTTCATCTTGCATTTTTAAGGAAACGGAGAGATTGTTTGGGACTTACCGAGACCGAGATCGAGACGCTGATGCTGAATGTTGCAATTCCGGCTGATCGAAAGCCGAGTGCGGAGCTTGCTGCGCTCCGCAAGACTTCGAGGACTACCACGCTTAGTCCTTGAATCCACGAAGGGCTGGACGAGCAGTACGGCTGTCAGCTGGTTTGGTCTGCGATTGTTTCAGCGCTCTCCCGCGGCACCAACAGCAACGCTGATAGTGAAGGGGAGCTCTTGTGGGATGGCCCCGAAACCCCTTACACGGACTACAACAGCAACCGGGAAAGCAACGACAATGCCGGTACCTTTGTTAGTGCCGGCAATAAATGACTCAATATTGAGTAAAAAGACCTCATCTGCTAACAACGCTTCGGAGTCAGCTGTGGATTTGGATAAACTGCACCCCGGTAAGCCAGAAAAACAAGCTGGAGTGAAAGGTAACACAGCAGATACAATGTTCCCAAGTGAAGGAATTCAATCAATAGAACCTGAGACATTGTGTCAAAGTTTTACTGCAGTAGCTCAGAGCAATGCTACCCTAATTAACTCAAACATTTCACCAATGTTACGTGCTACTGAATTAGTAAATGCACACGAAAGTTTTACAGATTTAACTAATGGCTCTAGTACACTGGCTAGTGGTACTATTGAACCCTTAGAGCCTCAGATTATGAATGGGGTAATTAATACCAACACTAATATGAAATCCCCTCAGACTGAAATGACTAATATTCCTCCAGACAACGGTAATGCCGAGGGTGTGGAAGAGGGTGAGGGAGGCGAAAATACTGATAATACGGATGTCGCTGAGACAGATGAGGAATACATGGACTTTAATGATCAAGGGAATAATACACCTTTAAGATCAATCAAAGATAAGGATAAAGCTATCAATAGAAAAAAAGTAAAGGGTAAAAATAAGAATAAAACCAAAAAAACCATAAGCAAATCTAAGACAAGTGTTCTGAAAGCGATAGCTGAAAACAGTCCAATTAGACAATGGGTGCAAGCTAAGGGTGGCGTAAAATCAATGGCGATGAGACTGTCTGGTAACAGCCCTAATGATCTAATTACTATTACTGAAGAGGTAAACAAGGTCAATACTATGGTGAATAGAACCGGATCAATGGACTCAAATCAAGTTATGAATGTAACACCCAGCCTAATTCAGACTACTACCACTATAAAGGCGAAGGTCCTAGGTGAAGTACATGATCTATCTGGCCTGGCTAAGGAATCTACAAAATCATCTGAGGAAAATATGTCTCCTATGCTATTGGATCACCCACATTCTCCTATATCTTCAATGATACTTATGGGAGATACCTCTGTTTCTTCGTTAATTAGTAGTAGCAACAGCAACAATATAATCCAAGATATACCTAGCACCTCTAAGGCATCTATAAGTGGTATGGATCCAGCCCCAATAGATGAGTTTCCGCAAGAAATACTCCTGGAAAATGCAGCTCACTCTTCATCTAATGTATCAACAGAATGGATTTCTCAAGGGGAGGTATCTGCTTCTTTTCAGACAATATTACATCTTTTAAATGAACAGAAACAAGAAGCCAAAATTCACTACCAGCAAATGAGGGAAGACAATAACAAAACCCAAACCACATTGCAAGAGATGGCTTGTAAATTGGGGACTGTGACCCAAGACATAGAGGAATTACAACAAAGAGTGGTTGTAACGGAGGAGAAATCACAACGTTCTGAGATAGCAGTGAACAAACATGCCTCTCAACTCCTTCAGATGCAAGCCAAGCTCGAAGATTTAGAAAATAGACAAAGGAGGCAGAACCTCCGCGTTTTTGGTATTGCTGAAGGAGCCGAGGGAGCAGATTCGAGAGCATATACTACTCAATTATTTCAAAAGGCTTTTCCCGACCTTTCAGATTGGGATTGGGATTCTCAGATTCAACGGGCTCATCGATTACCCCTAATTCAAAAGGATAAGAGTGGTAAATTCCCACGACCAATTTTGATTTACATAGGTAATTATTTGCTCCGACAAGCTATTTCTCTAAAAGCACGACCGAATACTCCAGTTACCATTGACTCTACCATTTTTTTGTTAGGTCGGATCTAAGTAGACTCACTTTGGAAAGACGACGGAAATTGAAACAATTTATTGATCCGATTAAAGAACTTGGGTGTCAAGCTTATTTACAGGAACCTGCAAAATTGAAAGTAATCAAAAATTATTATTATTATTATTGTTATTATTATTATTATTATTATTATTATTATTATTATTATTATTATTATTATTATTATTATTTATTTTTATAAAGCGCGTAGTCACCCGGGAGTATCCCAGCGCTAAAAAAAAAACCTAATTCAGCAGACCTGAGGACCGGGAGCTGAGAGCAGAGGAGAGGAGGGGTGAGGAATCAAACAGGGGGGAGCATGAAGGCTAGGGAAAGAGATGCGTCTTTAGCAGCTTCCTAAAGCGCAGATATTGTGGTTCAAGACGTAGGTCGCGAGGGAGTGAGTTCCAAAGACGAGCAGCTTGTACCGAAAAGCGTCTTCTTCCTGATCGGGCTTTCCTGAATCTAGGGGTATTGATGAGGTTTTCTGCGTTGGAACTGAGGGATCTAGTGGTTATGTAAGGGGTGACAAAGTTGCTGAGAACTGGGGGGCCTTGGTTATGCAAAGTTTTGTGGACGAGGCACAAGGCCTTGAATTTGACTCGCTCCCTTATGGGGAGCCAATGGAGGAGTTTGAGAGCGGGTTTAGCAGATGATCTGGCCGGGGTGTTTGTGATGATCCGGGCAGCGGTGTTCTGAATTCTCTGAAGTTTATTCAGGGTCGCTTCAGGAGCGCCCAGATAAATCACATTACTGTAGTCTAGTCTCGATATTATGAGACCTTGGATTAGTAATTTTTGGGACTTAGGGGGAAGAAGGGGCAGGACTTTCCTCAAGGATTTTAGAAGACCAAAGCAGGTCCCTGCTACCTTCTTTGCTTGCGAAGTGAATGAGAGATCAGAGTCGATCCATACACCCAGACTTTTCACCTCTGTTTTTGGATCAGGGGGAGGACCTAGACAGGCTGGGCAGCTGTCCAGGGGGAGTGAGGTTCCTTTCGGGCCAAGTATAAGGACCTCGGTTTTTGTCCCATTTAGCTTTAGGGCTGATCTATACATCCAGCGATGGACCTGCGTAAGGCAGTTGAAGAGATCAGCTTTCTGTTGTTTGGGATGGGACAAAGACACCACTAGTTGTGTGTCGTCAGCTTAGCTGACGACGCTCACTCCGAATGGGGTGATAACCTCCTCCAATGTGGACATATAGATATTAAATAATGTGGGGCTCAGAGAAGAGCCCTGAGGCACACCACATTGGAGGGGCATTTCGGAGGAGCGGGCGTTCTTCTCCCAAATCTGATAGGACCGTTGGGCCAGGAAAGATGAAAGCCAAGATAAGGCTGTGCCTTCCACTCCAAAAATGGCCGCTCCTATTTCTTTTTGGAAGTAAATGAAGTAGAAAATGCTATTGCCTCTTGGCGATTGGGGAAATGATTAAGTTAATAACTAATGCTAAACATATTTGGTTTTCAGGATGTATTACTATTAGCTCTTATTTCTTGCTGGATTTATGACTAAGCTATATATGAGATAACGAGCATTGTGTAGTATGGTTTTCTATTTTTTTCTATTTTGATTAGTACTGAATGTCTGGACCCTATTAGCGATCTCAACCGCTCATTGACTGCCAGGATAACGGCAATCGATCTAACGGGGGGACCAGCAGGTGACTATTGGGTGGGGGGCGGTTGGTGTGAAGTGGGGGGAGGGGAAGAGGGAGAGTTCTGTGGGGGGGAAAAAAATGCATCAAAAGACACAAAATACATAAAAATAATAAGAATTCTAAAAATGAGCTAACTGGTTATGGCGGTCATATAAATAGGGATCTCTATCATCTGAGATGCATCGTATAAAATGGTTGCTTTGGAATGTTTCAGGATTAAATAATAGAACAAAGAGGAGCCTAGTGTTTGAAGAGTTGAAGATGTATAGTCCTCAAATAGTGGTAATAACTGAAACCCATATACCTTATAAAGATAAGCACTTGTTGAAACAATTAGGATATGATATAATAGTATGTACTAAATGTAATGCTTCAATTCGAGGAGTGGCAATCTTAAAGCAAAAAGGCCTGAAATGCGAAACACTTAAGACACTAACTGACAAGGCTGGTAGATGGGCTGTAGCTCAGATAAATCTGGAAGGCCGGAAATACACAATATGTGGAATTTATGCTTCAAATCAAGACGAACCACATATTTTTGATCAGATTAATATAGAACTACTTGGATGGGAAGGGGAATATATTGTTTTGGGTGATTTCAATTGTATTATGAGTTATGATTTGGACACAACTAGGAAGAACTCCTTTCAGAGAATGCGGAAAACTAGAGCGGCAATTTTGGATCTAGCATCTAACCATTTTCTTAAAGACTCTTGGAGATGTTTAAATCATAAACTTGCAGGGTACTCATATTACTCGGCCGCTCATAAATTATGCTCATGCATTGATATGATCTGGGTTTCAGATTCCATCCTCAACCTTAATAAATGTTCAATGGCAATTTACCCAAGGGTAACTTCAGATCATAATCCAATTTCTATTACTTTTGAGATTACAACCGAAGAATTTTCTCCACGCCTTTTCTCATTTCCAAGATATTTATTCACTGACAGCGGATTTGTGAGTCAACTTAAAGAACATCTAAAACAATTCATTGATATAAATATTCACTCGAGTCAACCCCTGATAGTATGGGATGCCTGTAAAGCTAGTATACTTGGTTTTACACAGCAATATATATGGCGCCAAAATAAAGAACACCGAATCTTGAATGAGAAAAGGATTGGTGAAATACGTGATATTGAACTTCAGTTATCAATGGCTTTGTCTGATGAGGTACCGATCTCAGATATACTTAATCTTAAACTAATCGAACTCAAAGTTGCACTAAAAGACCTTCTTAGAACTAAAAGCATTAACAAATTAAAAAAATATCAGCTTGATCAGTATGAAAACGCAGATAAAATTGGTAAACTTCTGGCTTATAGAGTTGCTGAAGATCGTGCACAGAATATAGTTAAGGAAATCAAAGGAGACAATGATCAACTGGTTAGCGATTCTAAATCAATATTGTTACAATTTGCTTCTTACTATCAAGCTTTATATACTCCAGAAAACGTAACTTCGGAAGATAGTATTAAAAAGTATATAGAACTTAACATAGTGAATGTCTTAAAATTAGAACAAACAAAACACCTAGAGGAAGACATTACAGTAAGGGAAATTAGAGAGGCTATTAACTCCTTAGCAACAGGAAAAGCAGTAGGGGTGGATTCTATTCCTCTGGAACTATATAAATGCTGTGCTGAGGAATTAATACCTTTATTAATGGAAGTGATTAGGGCAATTGGTAATGGACAACAAGCACCTAAATCTTGGAATCTAACTCAAATCATCTTTTTCCTAAAAAAGGATAAAGTACCTCAAGAAAGGGGATCATATAGACCAATCTCACTTATTAATAGCGATGCCAACATTTTTGCTAAAATATTGGCCATTAGGCTCGTGCCAGTTATGTCTCAATTAGTATCTTCCCAACAACACGGATTTATACCAAAACGTGATACAACTGCGCATATTAATATGGCCATTTCTGCCTTTGATGCTGCACGGATTCAGTCTGCCCCACTCGGTATGATCTTACTAGATGCAGAAAAAGCAATTGACCGAGTGGGGTAGGGCTTTTTATGGCCAGCTTTACAGGCATTTGGCATCAAAGGTCAATTTCTGAGATGGATTCAATCACTCTATGATAATCCAATGGGTAAAATATCTTACATGGGGAAATATTCTCCTATGTTTCCAATTAAGAGGGGGACAAGACAGGGGTGTCCTTTATCACCCCTGCTTTTTGCTTTGGGTATGGAACCTTTTTTAATTGCACTCCAACGTCAGACTTTAATCAACCCATTCTTTAATGGTTTAAATAAATTGGACATCACAGTATATGCAGATGATGTAGCAGTGTTTTCCTCTGATATACCACGAGCTTTGAAAGGCATCTTAATTGAAGCAGATAGATATGGATCAGTCTATGGTTACAAACTTAACACCACTAATACTCAAATTGTTGCGAATCATCATCTTCCTGCCTCTATTTCAGGCACTTGTGGGGTCGCAACATATCTTGGTGTTAAAATCTCCTCAGATATTGACTCTGTTGTGGCTTTAAATTATGAAATATTATTAAAAGAGACTGCAATGCAATTTAAGAAATGGCACAAACTTCCCCTTAATATCATTGGACGTATAAATCTAATTAAAATGAAAATTCTGCCTAAATATTTATATTTATTTCGTGCAATTCCTTTACGTGTCAATAACTCTTATTTTGTTAGATTAGAAGGGATCATTAGTAGCTTTATATGGGGATATAAAAAAGCCCGACGGGCAATCTCTTCACTTAAATTTCCTTTTAGTCAAGGAGGCTTGGCTCTTCCAGACTTCAAACTTTATTACTGGTCGGCTTTTCTAACCCGCTTTCGTAGTTTAACAATCTTGGATAAATGTTTGTATTTTCATAAATTTTTGTTAGGACAAGATGTCAAAATGTTTATTTACAGACTAAATTACTTTAAAAGTGTTAAATTCAAGACTATACGAGATACTGTTAATATCTGCTGCTCCATCATGATGAAATGTAATGTCTCTTATCTTCATTATAAAACACCTCTTTGCGGTAATCCTGGATTTCCTTCAATTTTTCATGAGCCAATATGCAGAATATATTTAGAAGCTGGTATTAGACTACTGGGAGATCTGTATGATCATCAAGGATTTATGACATTTGAAAAATTAAAGCAATGCTATAATTTATCTGAACTGGCTAGGTTTAAATACTATCAAATTAAGGATTATTTAGTGAAAAAATTAGAACTTAATCTGGTAATAGATTCGGACTTTTGGAGCTGCATTGACAGAGAATCAGATCAAGCTTTGATTAGTATAGGATATAAACTATTCTCGGACTTTAATACTAGCGATATTATAAAACTAACCGAGAAATGGAATACAAAGCTAACTGCAAATGTACAACCCGATTTAATTACCTTATCTTTTAAGAGCTTAGATATGTCAGTTCACTCTTCTAGCCTTATATTGCAAATGTTTGAAACTATATGCCAACTGTATCATACCCCAGAGAGAATTCCTAAATGGGCAAGGAACAATAATTTTAGCGAACGTACGAAATGCCCTAAATGTGATCTAAGTGGGGCTGATATTACTCATATGTTTCTATTTTGTCCTATGCTTAAAGATTATTGGAATGGTATACTTAAGGTGGTCTCGGATAGACTTAATCAACCAATCTCTTTTTTCTCCAACTGATGTACTGATTGGTACATGTGTGGGTCAAAATGCAGTTAATGATTTGTTGAACATTTTAATTTCGTGTGCAAGACTTATTATTGCCAGAGCTTGGATTCAGAAAAATATGCCAACTGTTATGGAATGGTGGAGCTTTGTTAAAGAAATTTATGCTATGGAGACCACTCTTGCCAACTCAAAGGGCCTTCGGGCTAAACAAAAAACTGACAAAATCTGGGGAACATTTATGTCTTAACTACTGATATCCCTTCTTTCTTTTTCTTTTTTTTCTTTTCTTTTTACATGACCATATTTTTGTCTGTGACTAATGTAATGCCTGAATGTGATTTTTGTATATTTTTGATTTGTTCTTTTTGTTGTTGTGTACTTTTGATGCAAATAAAAATTTGTTAAAAAAAAAAGACAATTCATATCGGTGGGATGGCCAATAGAGAATCAACTTGACAAAAATGTACTTCCTTTTTCTAAAATAAAGGATGAGTTGAGTCTTGAAGACAATTTTATTTTGAGAGGTTCCCTACTCATTCCTCCAAGCTCAGTCAGAGATAAAATTATTGCACTAGCTCATAAAGGTCATGGGGGAATCACTAGCACAAAAACAGATTGAGGCTACACTACTGGTGGCCTGGAATGGACATTAGTGTGGAGACATTATTAAACAATTGTGTTGAGTGCTCCCATGCTGAGAAGTCTCTTCGCACATATAATTCTCCTTTATCTCCAGTTGACTTTCCAAGGAATCCCTGGGAGAAGCTAGGAATTGACTTTTTAGGTCCTGTGGGTGGTTTGAATCAAGGTTTCAGATTGATTTTGACCATTGTTGATTACCATTCAAAATGGGTGTCTTTCAAATTTATGAAGGATCCTAATACTGAAAATGTGGCCAAATTTTTGAAGAAACTGTTCAGATCTGCACGGGTTCCTGTTTATCTGGTTTCAGATAATGGCGTACAATTTGTTTTGTATGGTATGCGCGATTTATTGGGTACTCTTGGAATAAAACATTTAACCACAGCACTTTACAGCCCACAGGGAAATGGTTTAGTGGAAAGAGTAAACCGTGTAGTAAAATATTCTGTCCAGCTGGCTATTTCTTCTGGTCTGTCAGTACAAGAAGTTGTTAATGACAGAATTTGGTCATACAATAACACTCCGCACTCCGCAACTGGAGTTACCCCTTTTGCTATGTTGAGGGAGAGAGTCCTTTAATGAACTTTCCCCAGAATGGGTTGTGAGTAAAACTTGTTTTGGTAAAAGTGTACCTAATTTGGAGTTGGTTGAAATGAATGTGAAGAATTCTCAAATAAAGTCAAAATATAGATATGATGTGAACAAACATGTCAAAAATCAAGAATTTATGGTGGGTGACAAAGTTAGAATTAAAAGACCTTTCAAAGTTAGAGGGTCTAAATTCTATTCTGAAACAACGATTGTTAAAGTAGGTAAACATTCTGCCATGGTTGAAGGTGTTAAATGGTGGAGCAACAGAAATGTCGCTAGAGTGGGAAAGTCTGTGGAAATGGACTTTAAGACACATTCTGATCATTCCTTTCATTGTCCATCTAGTCTTAGGTTTTGTTCATCTCCTAATGAAAGTGATTTGTCTTTTTGTAGAGATATTCCTCATGACGTTAGGCAAAATGTTTCACAAAATCTTACATCAGTTTCTGATGGGTACATTGAGAATGATTCTGTGTCAGTTTTGGATGCACATTTGGAGAATGATGTCATTGTTCCTCCAGATGTATGTAGTTCCTCTATTAGGACTAGCTCTAGGTTGAAGTTTACACCTAAATATTTGGAGGATTATGTAACTTGTATTTCAGATATTGTAAGGTGAGGAGGTGTGTTATATCTTATGTTTAGTATATCTTATGTTTATTTATTATTTCTGTTTATTCATCATTTTGTTATTATATTTTTATTCATGTATCTTTAACTATGCTATGTTGCCAATGCATCTTTCAATTGGAAGTGCTTAGCAGTTTAGAATGTTGGGCTTGTACTAGCCAGTATAAGCTGTAGCTGATTGAAGAAACACTATGTTTGGATCTGAGTGCTGCACTTGTTTAAGAATAAATCTTATTCTTATTTACAACTCCTTCTCATCTCTTCATTGGATGCAACAGATTCATTCTAAGTTTTTCTGAGAAAGTCTCCCCACTTACTCGTTTATTGACAAAAGGTTCTAAGTTTGTTTGGACAGCAGATACATAGAAAGCCTTTAACGATTTGAAGAAAATCTTTACCTCAGCTCCAGTCCTCTTGCATCCAAATTCTGAAGAGCCCTTTTTTGTCAAAGCGGATCCTTCCAATTTGGCCACTGGGGGAATATTGTCGCAGAGACACAAGAATACGGGGCAGCTTCACCCGGTGGCTTATCGATCACGCAAATTAACTCCTGCCCAAATGAACTATTCGATTGCTGATAAGGAGTTATTAGCAGTTAAAGATGCATTTCAAGAGTGGAAACCCTATTTTTTGGGTGCCAGGCATGAAGTGACAGTCTTTACGGACCATCGGAATCTTAATTTTTTAAAATTTGCATGTACACTTACTCTCAGGCAGTTTAGGTGGTCTTTTTTTTTTGCTGACTTTAATTTTGTTTTGTCCTATAAGCCTGGTTCTGCTAATGGTAAGGCTGATGCCTTGTCTCATTTAGACACTGGAGAAGATGCACAAACTATTGAGAAAGAGTTGATCATCCCGAAGGAAAAGATAATTTAAGGTATCTTGTTCACTGAAGTCAAAGGCAAGTTTCTTCAATCCTTCAACAATGTGGATCTCAGTGAGTGGGTCAAGGAAGGTACTGGAAGAGAGGTTAGGAAAAGCAAGCCCTATTTCAACAGAAATCGTTTTGTTCCTAACAATGAACTTCGAATTACGGTTATTTGACATTTTCATGATGACCTACTGGCTGGTCACATGGGAGTGAAGAAGACCTTGGAATTCATTCAAAGAAAATTCTGGTGGCCGGCTATGGTGACTCAGGAGGGACAATATGTAGCCTCTTGTGAGCAATGCATAAAGGGAAAGTCCATTAGGATGGCTCCCCAAGGTTTAGTACTCCAGTTGCCACAGCTCCTTATCCGTGGCACACTGTTTCCATGGATTTTATTGTGGAACGTCTTTACAGTCATTGTTTCACAAACATTTGGGTGGTGGTAGATCACTTCACTAAATGAGTCATTTTATTTCTTAGAAGTCCTTCCCAAATGCTACTTAATTGTTTGCTCTTTTCACTCAGCATGTAGTTAAGGCACATGGAATTCCAAAGATAGTTATATCCGATAGAGATCCTCAGTTCATCTCACATTTTTGGAGGTCTTTTCTAAAAGGATTGGGTGTAAACTCTTGTTTGTCTTCCAGTTTCCATCCAGAGACTGAGGGCCAGACAGAAAGAGTAAATCAGGAGTTGGAGCAATATTTGTGGTGATTCCTGCTGATGGCACAGGAAGGGGAGTGGCCAGATTAGATTTGGGCTGCAGGGTTTGCTTATAATAATGGTGAGCATTCTTCTACAGGTTTTTCTCCTTTCTATCTAAATTCTGGTAGATATCCAAACACCTTTGTAGTGAAGCAGGAGAGTGATGTTCCAGCAGTTGCGGTAGTGCTTCTGCACCTCCAAAGGCTTATTGGTTGGCCACTAACAATCTCATTAAGGCAAAAGACTCTTATAAGAAGCAAGCTGATAAGAAGAGACGTGTTAACCCAATTGATGAGTCTGGAGATAAGGTTTGGATTTCAACCCACAGTCTGCGATTGAAGGGGAACTGAAAGTTTCAACCTCAATATATCGGTCCCTTTCAAGTTGAGAGAATGATTAATCCAGTGAGTCTGAAGGTTTGTCTTCCACCTATGTTAAAGATGCATTCTGTTTTTCATGTTTCCCTTTTGAAGAAAAGTCCCCCAGATTTGAGGGTAAAGGGTCCACCAACTTCTGTGCTAGTTCAGTCTGAAGAAGATTTTGAGGTCAAGCGAATTTTAGATTCTAAGATGAAGAAGGGAAAGTTGTTTTATCTAGTGGACTGGAAAGGTTATGGCCCTGAAGAAAGAACCTGGGAACCTGAAACTAATTTGCATGCTCCAAGGTTGGTTGAGAGTTTCATAAGACGCACCCTAATAAGCCCAAAGCAGTGGAGAGAGGAGTTTTGGTGGGGGGTACTGTCAGGTCCTTTCCAACAAGATCCTCTAGATTCCGCCATATATATCCAGCAGTGTTTAGAGGGCATAGGAATTACTATCCCCGATTTCTGAGATTCATGCCTTGCAGTTTGGAGTCCTTTTTGTTTCAGCACTTGCACGTCTGCCCTTCGCTGAATTCCATGATGTGCGCCTGTTTGGTTGCGGTTGGCGGTCTAGTGTTTGGCAGTGTTTTTTTAGCACAGCTGTGCTCGCTCGTCCTCGTGCTATTCATTGCGCACTTCAACTGAAGTATTTTTGTGAGCAGTCACATTTCTAGTTTGTGACTGCTATTTGAATAGTTCCTGAAATTCCAGACATCTAGGAATATCGGCGCTGGAGTGAAAACGGTCTAGGTTTATTTCGCGGTTCATGGAAAGTCATTCTTAACCATTACCGTGAGTTTGAAGAGGAGTTAGTATGCCCAGTGGATTTTGCTAGAGATTGAAGCGGTTCATGGTGAGTCATTTTTTAACCATTTAACACGTTAGTTGAAAAGGAGCATTTACCATGGAGAGCAGCTATATTGTTTATGAAGAGACAATTTCCTCATTGATTCCCTCTTACCACGGAGTTTGCCTAGAAGATATTGATGTTGTCAATGGCAACACACTGATCAGGCCAGAAGGCGAAAATAAGGCCTATGTGCGTCTTGCTCCAGACTACGATGCACTGGATGTAGCCAACAAAATTGGCATCATCTAAGCCTGCTCTGTAGACGCCTGTACAGTTAAGTACTCTACAAGACTTGTGATGCTGGGGACCATTGAGTAGGTAACTAAGCGGGTACACTTGCATCCACTGTATCTGTAGTTTCAAATGCATACTTAGAGTACCATGCTGTACCCAGGCTTGAATTATCTGGACAGACCAAGGATTAGGCTGGCTGAGTCTGTGACTCAGAGAGTATGTTGTTATTTGAGGCCTGGTGTAGTTTTCAAGTTTGGTAGATGGTTGGGTGTGAAGCAGAGGAAGCCCAGAGGTTGTATCTGCACACTAGCCGCAAATAAACTGCTTGCATAAAACAGTTTTCCATGAACAATATGGAATATGTGATCTGCTTTCCAATGTTGCCATTCAAGAGGCAAATATGTGGTGCAGCCTATCATTCCCACACGTTATTGAGCTCTTTGAACGTATGTAGTATTTCCATGGGTGCTGAGGGTACAGGTATTTCTGTCAGGCATACTCTTGACTGGGGTGGAGTGGCTTGTTGTACACACTGGACTGCTACATAAACCATACATGATGGCTGGCCAGCTTGTCCAACACCGTTTGATGAGGAGTATTTGTACATTGCTTGAGAGATACTACAATGTGTGACATTAACATTTATTCTTAGATGCATGTTTTCTATGTGATCAACTGTGCCTGAGAATGTGCGGCTATTTTGATTGTTGTAGTTGTGCTGAATAGCAAAATTACACACATCATGAAATTGACATGAGTAAACTTGTAGTGATAATCTAGTTCAAGTTGGTACACCTTCTGAGGGCCCAAATAATTATTTTCATGTCCGTATGATCCAAAACAATGTCCATTCCTGTTGTCATAGGATTCACGTTGTTAGCATGTTTGGGCTGTACTTATTATATTCTCTGTAGCACATCCCTCAGCTCATGTGTATGTCTGTTCTCTGTCTTGGGGATATGAACACAGAGCAAGAGTTGTTGGATGAGGATGCAGCACAATCTACTCCTTCATTGCTATGACCCACTCATGTTGTTCTGCACATGACATCAACACCTTATTGACATTGCATTGACAGGTACATGGTCCTACATACACATTGTTGTGGCTGTTGTCTTGTCAGTTGGCACATGGCTTACATTTCTGCCATTGTTTGTGCGTATGTGACTATTTGCTTTGTCAGATCAGCACTGTGTTGCATGATGATTCATGCAGTGTTGATGATGTGCGGCATGTGCCTATTGGTCACTTAAATGGCACATGTGTCATATTTTGAGGTATTCTCACTTTCTGTTGTTGTTTGAATGTGTATGCTTGGTGGTTGTCGAATACCCTGTACTGTGTTGATGCATCAGTTATTGTGGCTGCACTATCCTCTGTATCTTCGTCTTCCTCATCCACAAGTGGATGCAGTGCAGATTAGCAATGTATATTTGATACTGTTGTCTATTACCTTTTTCTTGTATCATGGAATTCCCAGAGATGTTGGATTTCACCTATTAAGATGGCTTTTTATCTATGTTGCCACCGCTGCAATGATGCATAAGAAATACAGGGTGTGTTGTACTATTTTCTTGTATGTAAACATACCAGTAGTTGCTCCTGTGATGACACACCACACAGTTATTGATTCTCACTGAGGAACCATACACAGTAATTGGCTCATATGCCCAATACGTTCCCATTCTTCCTTTAATTGGTGTCATGTCCAGTGCTAGGTGTGAGAGTGTGGCACATTTGTTTTGTTAACTTTAACTTACCAGATTGATCAACCTCTGAAGTCAGAAACAAAGGATACAAGACATTGTTGTAGTGATAATGTATTTTTCAAATTCACATTCGTTGGACTTTGGTTTTAAGAAATGCTTGTGATGGGGCATTTGTTGATGGTGATTAGGTAAAAAAGTTGTGGATGAAGGCATCCCTCCTTCCTATTCTATAAGCAGAAGCTATGGCGTTGCTTGCATTAGCTTCTTTGCCCTGGTCATCCTCCGAAGTGTCCTGCTACTCATGTTCTTCTGGCAATGGTGTGTTTGTCCACACAACAGATTTTGTGCAAAATGCAACAAGCCATTATAATTTTACAGACCAGTTCAGGCTTGTACAGGAGTCTCTCCCCCCCCAAAATTTCAATTCACCGGAACATTGGTTTAAGGAGTCCAAAGGTCTGTTCAATGTTGCATCCCAGTGCAACATTGTAGTCTCTCTGGGCCTGTGTGTAGGGCACTTTGATGGGGGTCATCAGCTATGGTGAGAGTGCATATCGTTGATCAACTGAAACAGAACATGGAGAGATTTGTCCATTAGTGTTTGTGCCTGCTGTGTTTGCCGAGTGGCCTTTTTGGTGTGTGTGCATTGTGCAACTTTGCACTTTCTGATTTATCATGTAGTGGTCCAGACAATGACCCTGCATCACTGAAATTGACTTGCCTATACTTAACAGCCTACATATCACAATGATATCATTAGCCAGGTACTGTGTATTAACCATGTTGTTACTACCAGGATGGCTATGTCACTAAAAAAAGACTTGGGGTTAATTACAGGGCCTTTACACTAACAGCACGTCACTTAAGCACAGATTTTTAAGGATGCACCATTGGTACATTGGCCTGATGAAGCAGCCACCTTGCCTTTTGGCAGGTTACTATGAACATCAGCAGGATACGTCATTGGGAGTTATTGTGTTGAGTGTAGCTGAGAGCGACAATACATGGCTGCTAAACTTTTTACTCGTTAAGAGTTCTTTACATCCACCTTGCCCCCAAGGTGGGTCGGTGTTTGAGTGACAGGGGCACTGCTACCTGGTGCACTTGACTTAATGGGACATGTGAAGACAATGGACATGTGTATTGATGTCCTTGGGCATGAGTTAACTTGGAGTCTGTTTGTATGCATTTTGGGGTAATACCCACAAATATTGCCCTGTGTTTCTGTTCCCAATCAACACACGTTTAATTTGCTACGTTTGTGCATCAAATTACTACACCTTACCAGGGGAGTCATATGGATGCACAACATGTTGTAAGATTTAGATTTCTATTGTTCGTATGCTCTTTCTATGCATGCGCCATTCTGACACGACCCAGACTGATGTTCAATCAACTTTGGTGAATGTTTGTGTGCAGTTGGAGCTCCCCTCATGCAGCAATACGTGCATCCTCATGTGGGAGGCACCCTTGCAGCATGGTACATGGCTGACTGTGTTTTTCCATGTTAGCTAATTGTGCACACTCACAGGGTAGAGCAGGGTTATCTGTTATCTTGTTGTGCACATGGCATATATGTTTATTTCACCTATGTGAGCTACAGGATTGGGGGCCTGAGGTGTGTGGTGCGTTCAGTTTGTACTTAACAACAAGCAGTCCATTTCCTTAGGTGCCATTCTCAAACCCCTGGATGCTGATCTATTGGCGAAAGATGTAGGAGTCATGCACACTCCCTGGAAACTTTGCAACAACATTGAGTAACAGGCTTGGTGGTCCATGTCTGCATGTTCAGTGAGTGTTTGTCTTTAATGTTCCTGTATACATGTGTAGTTGCCCATGGGTGCAGTCAATTGCCCCAAAGCATGCGGAAACCCAGCAATAGCATAGAAGCCTTGCTTGTTGTCAAGTTGCTCCTATGAAGTATTAGGTAGGCGTCAGGCTGTGGATGGCATCCGAGACAGTCAGGTGGAACCTGAAGAAGGATGACTGTGAGACTCCACCCAATCTGGCACTGGTTGGTTGGAAGGTACCAGAGGCCAACATGTGCAGAACTGCAAGTAGCTTTGTTTGCGGAGGGATGTTTGTGCAGCGCAGGGATGGTGCCTGCAACATTGGCGCTATCTGAGTGAGTAGACATAGGATGGAGGTCTTTTTTACCCTGTAGTGGGCTTTCACATCCTCTGGCCGGTGGTCTATCAGGGTGATGCATTGGCGGTAGACCCACTTTCTTCTGTAGCACTGGCTCTGTGGTGGTGCTGGTGGCGGCGGTGGTGATCTTCTTGGAGCTCTAAGCTGCAAACGTAGTGCCTACATGGCATTGTTGAGAATGTCAATGAGGGTCTGGGTTAGCCTCCCTTTTGTACAGGTGTGTTTGCACCATTTTTTAGACAAGCTTTTTTCTGGTCTTAGAAACCTGCTGCTAACTGGGCTCAGCAGCAGTTTTGGGGGTATATAACCGGAAAGAAAATTAATTGGAAATATCGCGAAGTGGGTTTAGCAGCAGTTTAGCAGCAGTTTCCACATTGCGTCTCATTTTTGTTAAGTCCCGCTAACAAAAGTGGCGACCTTGAAAATTCACGTTTATGCTGGAAAAGTGACGCTAACTGCAGTTAGCTACAACTTGTAAATACAGTGATAAAAAAAGCAGCTGTAATGTCAAAAATTGTACGCTACAGCAGCGTTAAGTTCTTGTACAAATGCCTCACTCAATCAATCAATCAATCAATCAAAGCATTTATATAGCGCACCACTCACCCAGAGGGTCTAGGGGAGGTGGGTCCGCTACTGCTCAAACATCCAGGTTTTGAGTTGCTTCCTGAAGGCGAGGTGGTCCTGGGTCAGGCGGAGGTGGGTCGGGAGGGAGTTCCATGTCTTGGCTGCGAGGTAGGAGAAGGACCGTCCCCCTGTGGTGGCTCGACGGATGCGGGGGATGGCGGCGAGGGCGTGGCCGGTCGATCGAAGCTGTCGTTTGGGAGCGTAGAAGTTGAGGCGGCTGTTGAGGTATCCTGGGCCTTGGTTGTGTTGGGCTTTGTGTGCGTGGGTGAGGAGTCGGAAGGTGATTCACTTGTTGACCGGGAGCCAGTGCAAGTCTCTCAGGTGTCCGGAGATGTGGCTGCGACGGGGGATATCCAGGATGAGTCGTGCTGAGGCGTTCTGGATCCGCTGGAGTCTCTTCTGGAGTTTGGCGGTGGTTCCGGCATAGAGGGAGCTGCCGTAGTCCAGACGGCTGGTAACGAGGGCCTGGGTGACCGTCTTCCTGGTCTCGGTGGGGATCCACCGGAAGATCTTACGTAGCATGCGCAGGATGTTGAAGCACGACGAGGAGATGGCATTGGCTTGTCTGGTCATGGAGAGGGAGGAGTCCAGGATGAAGCCCAGGTTGCGTGCGTGGTCTGTTGGTTTGGGTGCGCTGCCTAGAACGGGGGGCCACCAGGAGTCGTCCCAGGCGGAGGGTGGGGATCCCAGGATGAGGACTTCCGTCTTGTCCAAGTTCAGTTTCAGGCGGCTGTTCTTCATCCATACGGCTACCTCTTTCATCCCTTCGTGAAGGTTGGCTCTGGCGGTGGCGGGGTCTTTGGTGAGGGAGAGAATCAGCTGGGTGTCGTCAGCGTAGGAGATGATGTTGAGGTTGTGCTGGCGTGCGATGTCTGCGAGGGGGCTCATGTAGATGTTGAAGAGGGTTGGACTGAGCGAGAAGCCTTGAGGAACGCCGCAGATAACTTCGGTGGCTTCAGATCTGAACGGGGGGAGGCGGACTCTCTGTGTCCTTCCGGCGAGGAAGGAGATGATCCACTCCAGTGCCTTCTCCTGGATTCCGACGTTGTTGAGTCGCTGCACTAGTGTACGGTGGCAGACAGTGTCGAAGGCCGGGGAGAGGTCTAGGAGGATGATGGCTAGTGTTTCTCCGTTGTCAAGCAGTGCTCGGATGTCATCGGTGGCTGCGATCAGGGTGGTCTCAGTGCTGTGGTTGGCCCGGAAGCCAGACTGCGAGAGGTCAAGGGATCCGTTCGTCTCAAGGAAGGCGGCCAGCTGCTTGTTGACGGTCTTCTCGATGACTTTTGCAGGAAACGGGAGCAGCGAGATGGGGCGGTAGTTCTTGAGGTCGGTGGGGTCGGCTGATGGCTTCTTTAGTAGAGCGCTGAGTTCGGCGTGCTTCCAGCTCTCCGGGAAGGTAGCGGTGTCGAAGGAGGTGTTGATGATGTCCCGCAGGTGGGGTGCGATGACAGCGTCGGCTTTGTTGAAGACGTGGTGAGGGCAGGGGTCGGTAGGAGATCCGGAGTGGATGGAATTCATCGTGCGGACGGTGTCTTCGGTGCTGATCGGGGTCCAGACGCGGAGGGTGGTGGTGGGGGGCGGTGGTTCGGTCGTGGCGTGCGTCGGTTGAGTGCTGAAGCTGTTGTGTATGTCCGCGATCATGTTGTGGAAGTAGGAGGCGAGGGAGTTGCAGAGGTCTTGCGAAGGGGTGATGTCGTTGTTTCCGGCGTTGGGGTTGGAGAGCTCACAGTGTATTGGCCCCTGTTATTTTCTTTTCTAGACTGTAGCTCTCATAAAGGTATTTTTTTTATTATTATTTTTTCTTTGGACCTGCGACCTTTTTAAATATAAGCAGCCTCTCAGCTTATATTTGTACTTTTTAACCTGAAATAGAATTGATTGCTGCCATTGCAACTTTGGATTAAGATGCACTTCTTGATTGCTTATGTGAGCTTTCTATTGTTTTGCGTATTGGTTACCTGTGGTTTTGCCATGGCATGTCCATTCTATGCCACTGGGCGGGATGATGCTGTTCGTTGCAATTTTTTCTTATTTGAAGTATGATGCGACTGGCCGGGACGGTGCTGTACATATAAGGCATTTTTCTACTCAAGAAACCCTATATATGAGCTGCCACGGGGCAAACATGCTGCCTAAATGTGTATGAACAATAGGCACAGGTGTACCTTAGACGTTAATTATTTACTAGTCTTATTTTATTTGTCATGCTTTGAAATTGTATATCATTTTCATTCCAATTTATATGCATTTTGTATCAATTGCAATGTGGTATTACCAACACTGTGAACACAATATGCAAGGTTCATTTAGTTTTATCACTATTTTCACACATTTGCAATTTCTTCTATAAAGAAATGGGGTACTTTGAACTGTATTGGTGGCTTTGACAAAGACTGGCAGGTGGAAATGCAAAAACCGATCAAATAACCTTTGGTGGATTATCTCTCTTGGAGTGTGGGCCTTTACTTGCTCAGCGGCACAAGTTCTTTCTTGATTACAAGTGGGTCCTGCGTCCACCGCCCAGCATCAATCTTTTAAGGGTGGACGAATTCGGAAGAACTGCAGTATTGCAGTTTAGCGATATAAGCATGTATATATACATACACACCAACCTTTTCAGGGATTTAAGTGAGCAGGTCTTTGAGGCACTAAGTACCTGGACTTCCTACATTTGGGATGCAGAAAATTCCTCAACAAGGGTGCATTATGTTTAATGGGACACTACAAATACATCTCAGCACAGTTACAATATTTTTAACTGGAGAGTTCAGGTACTTCTCCGTAGGGGTGCAATATATTTTTATAAATCAAAAGCAAATTTAGCGGTTTCGTGATCTGAAAATGACTTCACCAGTTTGTCTTTAAGAGACATCATTATTTTGTATGTGACATTTGTTCTCATGCCCACTTTTTTGGTTGGCATCAGTATCTTTACTCAATCACTTCCAGTTTTTATTTAGATTGCCGTAAACATTTGGTTCTCCTTGCTTAATGTGAAAATCCTTCTGATGTTCTCATCTTTGTTTTCTTTCATGTTCTTCTTTTTCTTGTTGTTTACCTACGTTTGTGCATGGGTCAATGGCTTTGCCCGCTACATTCTCTGTTTGATGTCTCTAATTGGATAGGTTCTCCTCAGGAATCTTTGTTCAGTTGCCTCAAACTTTTGCTGCTTTTTCTTGTCATTTGAACAGTTACATCTTTTTCTAAGAAATTACCCATAAGGAACACTTTTTTTTAGGGAGTTGGGGTGAAAAGTCGATCAATGCAAAATGCTTTTCACGACTGAGGTCTTACGGTACCGGGTTGTTTGTACAGTGCTAGCCTCTATATATACACCTTTACGTTCAGAAATTCTACTTGGATGGTCATCACATTGCATTCATTGTTGTTCAGGACGTATAAATAGGTATGGACGTCCGTCTGCGTGCCATTCCAAATGAGAAAGAGGTAGTCAATAAAGCTAAACCATGGTGCCAACTTCTCTGTATGCATGTCATTCTCCTCTCTCCGAGCTACTCTTTACTCCCACAAACCAATGGTAAGGTTGGCGTAGCTTGGAGAAATGGAAACTCCCATTGCTGTTCCGTGGATTTGTGAGTACATCTGGTGATTGAAAAGGAATATGTTATTTCTAAGATGCATGTTAATCATCGCTAACCACATAGTTAAGTTTTACAGTTCTTTGATGTTCCTCTGTTTTAGAAAGTATTGAATTGTCTTAACCCCAATCATAGTTTATTCACTTGCACAGTGTTATCATGTTAATCATCAGTAGCAGGTAACTTTCTTGCCATCCAGTTTCAGCCAGAATCCTAAGAATATCCCCTGTGCTTTTTATATAGGAACTCAGGGTTGTTTCCACCTATTGAGAGTTTTTCACAAAGTGACCCACAGCTGGATATCATGGATCTTACCTGTGACTTTGTGAGAGATGTAGGCACTTTAGAGAAAAAGTAAATTGTAGGAAGTTTTGGACTCTCATTGATAAGAAAGATTAGCTCCTCATCAATCAAAAGGCATCATTGTGCCATTTCCTCAGTTTTCTGTTCATTTCGAGTGTCAAATCATTGATGGAATGTGTCATCAATTTCTGATAGTTGGCCGTATCATTTAAGATGGCGATGGTCTCCTGCATATATCCTAATTTGTTTTGAATTACTATATTTCCTATTCTTGTCCTGGCTTTATTTCAAGGGTGTTATTATCTATCAATCGTTTGAATGACTCAAGTTCCCTTCTGGTTAGATTCTCTCTCTTGCGTGTCTGTTTTATGCTTTCCAATTTTGAAAAGTCAGCAGTCACCAGATGGTAAAATGTATCTGTTTTATTCCCTGGGGTTAGAGATGGACATAATTTCGATGCTGGTTTGAAGTTAGTGTGTACATGCCTGTCTGTTTCTATTCCTAGATCTTCCAATACTTTCAGTGAGGATATCTGCCTCTATGATGTGCATTAAGTCATATGGTGTTTTAACATCTAATTTCTGCTCAATTGTTAGGTTTGTCTGTTGACCCTGTGGCTTGACCATTTGTTTTTGTTTGAAGTCGATTTTTGTAAAGTATTTGGCCACGTAATCAAAACATTTTTCCAGACAAAATGTCAGTCCTTTATTAAAGAGTTTTTCCTCATCCTCATTGAGATGGTAATCGGAGACATTGATGACCAGATTTGTATTTTTTTCTTCCTTTTGCATTCATACTGATGGAGCAAGGTTTCGCACGTAGAGCGACTTGCTCGGATTCAGCCCTCTCGAAATAACTATTAATGTAGTATTAAACATGTTTTGTGTACTAATAATTGCACCACACAACGTTATTAGCATCTAGGGGAAGCTTGTTGATGTGCTTTCACTACACATAATCCACTTGCATTAAAATGGCTGCTGCTATGCGGGATTTCCGACTGTGCATTCGTCTGTCATACTCACGTGACATGACGTACTACCTTGCTTTTAGGGAAACTTTTGCTTCTGCGCACTAAAACTAAGATGGCTGCTTTGTGTTACAGCATGCATGAAGCTTGCACCACTGCTTTTGCTAAGCTGTTTGTTTTGCCTAAAACCTTAACGCAATAGTTAAAATAAAATAATAGGAATAGAGTAGAGATAAGTGGTATACAGAACATTCATTTATTCTTTATTCTAAAATGGTTTCTTTTCTACTTTGCTACTAGCTCGTGTTTGGGCCTGAGATGTATCTGTAACTCCATTTTGAAACCCACAACGTGCATGCGCAGCAGAATCCAGAAACACTCAAGTCATTGCATTGAATGAATGCCAAGGACAGTCTTGACTAAGATGTGCTGGGAAACTCACCTCCTGACCCTTCGAAAAGGAAGCCAATATTGTTAACATTGTATTTTGTTAATGGAATATTCATTGTTGGTTGGAATAAACGTGCATGGGCAAATACATTGATGGGCGGGAACGCTAATATCAATATTCAAGAGAAAAGTTTTATTCTGGTATGGTTTGATGACCTCTCCTCGTCTTTTGCCCAATCAAAATTGGGGATCCATACATTTGCAACATTTGGGGGGTGGTACACTGCCCTGGAAAATAGTATAACTAGAGTAGGCTTAGCTAGGTAATTTGTCTGACTTTTCTGAATAGCTGACCTCTCACTGACCCAACGCACTCAATAGGTGATCGAGAGCAGAGGTGATGGAGGAGCACTCTGTCAGAAGATTTGATAACCCAATCGGGGTTTGGGAGTTGGGGTCCCGGCGAAGCACTCTGTCCGAGAATTTGCTGATCCAATCAGGGTTCAACTGTTAACTGCAGAGAGGGTCCAACGCAGGCATTTACCCTTTAGCTGCTGGTGCCGGTTCTAGCATGAGGTGGTCCTGTCCTGATCCAATTTGGTCCGTACCTGTCCTGATTCTGGTTTGCACCTGTTCTATCCTTGCTGGCACCTGCATTTATGGGGTTTCTGTCCTTTATCCCAGCCCGTGGCCAGGGTCGGTCTTCACTCCATTCTAGGTAAAAATTAAATGTGGGTATTGTTACTGTACGTCTTCCTTTTCTCTCCCCTTCCTCTGTTTAAATGCCAAAATTAAGTTCTATATCTGCGTTGCATATTATTGTTCTCATTCTCATTCTCATAATTGAAAGAATCTTGGTCAATAGTGTATGGACTGTAACATTTGAGAACTTACATAGATAAAAGGTTAAACTTTCTGTCTGTGGTTATTTCAAAGTAAAGAATAAATGACATTTTTATCATTACACCTATTATTATAACATCCCTCGATCCCTTAGGTCCCTAGGTACTAGTGACACAGATTGGTAAGTCTATGGTCTAGGACCTAATAAGTAAAATGTATAAATTTGGTAGAGTGTAGAGGTAACCTGCTCAAGAATAAATGAATAATGTGTTTATGGGCCCAGGTGAGTATTTGGTAAAGGTAGTGGGTTCACCCCTCCTCTCTATCAGTTTCATTTGGTAACAGAGGTAAGGTTAGGGTTTTGTTAAGATAGGTAGTTAGTTATGTATTGATTATTGATGATATTGATTTTATGTATTAACCAAAACTGCTCTTACCTGTTTTATGTTTTGTCTGGAATCCCCGGGGCAGAATAACAGGCGGTAAATGGAAGCCACTCTGTAGTTGAGGTCACTTGTCTGAGGAAGTAAGTGCATGGTTAGGGACTTTCTGAATAAATGTGTGAATAATTGATGGCAAAGAGTTCGCTGGCAAAACTTTGGTGCGATATCACCTGAAGAAGAAGCAGGTACTTCTGAGCTTGATTGACAGCAAAGGGGTTCACTAGTAAAACCTGAATCTTATATCACCTTGAAAGGGTAAGTCTGAGGAAGTAACAGGTTCTCCGATGCTTGCATGAAAGGTAGAGGGAAGGGATCTACTTGTAGTGTGTGAGGATTAAGCAAAAGGGATTTACTCATAGTGAGTGCAAAGCATCTTTTCTTTGAAATTTAGTCACTCAGGCACAGTGGCCAATCTTTCTATATTGTTAATTAATGAAATGAGCAATTTAAACGGTGAAGAGAAATACGTTTTGTGTTACCTTGCAAAGGAGGGAGTCGGTTGCGGAGCTGGGCTGATGTCACTTAGAGCTGCGCTGGTATTGATTGAGAAAGTGGGTGTGCAGCTGATGTAATACTATAAAGGAGGGGTGAGTGTAGGAGCATGAGAACTTGTCTCACGGAAAAAGCTGTGCAACTATTGGCTAAAATTATTTTTTTAAATTAAATTCTGATTGGTCATTGAAAAATAAGAAACGCGTTGATATTGGAAGAAATTTTGTAAACAAGTGAGTGTCACCGCAAAGGTTTAAAATTCAAGTTATATGTGGCATTTAGATCCAGGATTCATAGGAAACCGACCTGATAGTAATTTGCTAAAGAGCAGATGATAAGAGGAAGACCCTATATCATGTACGGAGGTGAAAGAAAAATGTAGTTTTTCAAGAAAGTTAAGAATTTCGTTAAAATGAATAAAGCGATTAAAACTAGAAAAGGAATATTGTCCCACCATCAAATACGCCCGCATCATACATGATGGTTGAAAGGGGTTATCACACCTGTGTGTGGTTAGAGAATTGGGTGGAATACACCAAAGATGATGGAGTTTTAGCATTTCCAGAACATGGTACCTTTAATGGCAGAATTTTGTATAATTTGAGGAATTGCATGAATGAATTAGATCCCAGACCAGGATTAACACAGTATGAGGCACTAGAAGAATGGTAAATTGAAGCATTTGAGCGAGACAGACCCAGAAGTGACAGAGGTATGAGTACGTTTTACCCTAAGTTTCCACGTGAGACTAAAGATAAGCAAATGAAACAATGGAGACAGTCCATGATAGTGGAAGGGTTGTATCCTGTATTTACTCAAGAAATCCCATCAGGAAGCAAAAGCATAGAGAAAACAAGAGATCTAATGATTAGCAATAATCCAGAAGATGATTATTTGGAGGATTTGTTAATGAAAAATCCGCCACCATATAATGAGGAACCAAGCACAATTAATCCTAGTGCTCCATTATTGAAAACACCTTTGATTCCACAAGTACTACATAAGACCTCATTAGAAAAGGTACTTCAGGACAGAGAGAGAGAAGCATTAAATAAACAAAGAAGTGAGTTAATTCAGAAAATTTCCCAATTAAATGCAAGTCCTGAAGCCCTAACAATTTTGGTAACCATTGGTCTTAGATTTCCTTTGTATGGAGATAAGCAGCTTGGTCCTAATACTCCTGTTCTAACTACACCTGTAGAACAGCCAAGAAAAGAAACGGTAATAGTGGATGATCAAGCAAGTGAATGTAAGTCGGTTATTTCCCTTATGGATTTCCCTATAAGAGAACCTGAAAGGAGCTTAGCTAGGAAGAGTACTCCCGGAGGCTCTAGAGAAGTGTGAATGGAAACACCAACAGGTACAGTAAATTCAACAGTAGTTACCCCAGAAGAAATAGAGAGATGGACCCGAGAAATAGATAAGCCAAAATCGCAACCAAAAGCATTGGATATATTTAAAATAATGGGTTGAATTAGAAGAAACGATGGCAGGAAATGTGGGTTTAGAAAGATTGAACACATTCAGCGAAGACGAATTGTTATTTATATGTCGAAGTATTACACGGAACACAAGAGTATTTCATGAGAAATTAATGAATATGGCACTTGAAATGGAAATTGATATTGGTAAATCAAAAGTACTACAAAAAACTTACTAAGCTGAATTCACTGATAAAGATCTGGAAAATATGAATGTGTCAGGAAGGAAAGTGCAGATTAAAGAGTTGTTATCCATATTGCAAAAATTGGGTGATTTAGAAACATGGAAAGCCAGGTGGGCAAAGAAAAAGGAGGAGGCACAAGCAAAAAACACTGCATCAGAGTATATGTTGAAAGAAAAACAAAAAGTAGAAAGGTTGTGTCCAATAAGAGAAGTGCCAGGTGGAGGTTATGTGCATGTCCCATGGTCCCGACAGGATATTTGATCATTTACGAATGATTTCCCGAAACTCAGAGAGAAACCTGTAGAGTGGTACAGACAAGTCGAGAATTTTGCAAAAGTTTCAAAAGTTCTAGATGGGCTGTTTGATATTGTTGTACCTGTCGATTTATGGACAGAATGTAAAATCGCAGTAGACTGGCCAAGTGATGGGTATCCTAGAGACCCAAAGACAGGAGCTCCATCAGATGGAGTAATGAAAAAATATAATCTGGTAATACTGTATTTGAAAGGGAAAGTACTTCCAAAATAGACTGACTGGACTAGAATAGACAGAACTATACAGAATAAAGCTGAATTTGTGCTTGCATAATATGAATGTCTCTTACAAGTTTTTAAACAATATAGTGGTATGGAGAACATTGATACCAAAGATATGACACATTTCATCTATCTGTTTGTGTCTGGGCTACAAGAAATACCAGAAATTTTACAATGGATAAAAGATCATAAGATCTGTTGGCAGGCCAAACCTATTGATGAAATACTCAAATATGCAAAATATTGTGAAGATGAATTGGACAATAAGCGTAAACATTTAGAAGAAAAGGTCATGTGGGCACAAGTAAAATTGGCAGAGCAACGGGAAATTCAATTGAGTCAATTGAAAAATACCCAAGCCCAATGAGATGGAAATAGAGGAAATCCAAAGGGAAATTATAACAGAAATGAGGGTAAAAAGAAATTCCCATGTCACTGGTGCGGAAAGTTGGGGCATTGGAAAAATGAGTGTAAAGCCATATTGAATAATAACAATATGCAAACTAACCCTTTGAATCTACAGACGCAGAATGAAGTGTCAAAGAAACTAAGCAGGGGTGAATTTAGCGAATTCGCAATTTGCAAATTTGCGAATTTGCGAATTTGCGATCCGCAAAATCCGTGAATTTGCGGATTCGTGGATTTTGCGGATTGTTTGGGTAAAGGCCGAGTGGGAAAACGGTGCACATCGCTAGTGTGAGGGGCAGGGCCAAACGGGCGAGGCTTATATGCGAGTCCCCATGCCTCTTGTGTGCATAAAAGGACAGGCACGGATCCGAGAAGCTCGTGGTCACAGGAACTGCACAGGGATTGACCTTGTGAAAGTCAATAATGCAAAGGCCTCCATCAAGCATCATAGCTATTTTTCGGTGATAGATATGGGAAGAACGCACACCTGCCCAGCCTCGACAAAACTCACATTTTTGGGGGGGCTGATTAACTTTGCCATCACACCAAAGAGCGCCGGGCTCCCTTGAGTGAGCTGTCCATCAAGTGGGTAAAGGGCGCGAAGACGGTGCACACCACTAGTGTGTGGGGAGAGGCCAAACGGGCGAGGCTTATATGCGAGTTCACATGCCTCTTGTGTGCATAAAAGGACAGGCACGGATCAGAGAAGCTCTTGGTCACAGGAACTGCACAGGGATTGAGCTCGTGAAAGTCAATAATGCAAAGGCCTCCATCAAGCATCATAGCTATTTTTCGACGATAGATATGGGGAGAACGCACACCTGCACAGCCTCAACACAACTCATATTTTTGGGGGGCTGATTAACTTTGCCATCACACCAAAGAGCACTGGGGTCCCTCGAGTGAGCTGTCCATCAAGTGGGTAAAGGGCGCAAAGACAGTGCACACCACTAGTGTGTGGGGAGGGGACAAACGGGCGAACCTTATATGCGAGTTCACATGCCTCTTGTGTGCATAAAAGGACAGGCACGGATAAGAGAAGCTCGTGGTCACAGGAACTGCACAGGGATTGAGCTCGTGAAAGTCAATAATGCAAAGTCCTCCATCAAGCATCATAGCTAATTTTCGACGATAGATATGGGGAGAACGCACACCTGCCCACCCTCGACAAAACTCACATTTTTCTCCTGTAACTATTTTAGGATGGCGCCGGCAAGCTGGCGCCGGCAACCAGACCAACCAAAAGCCCATTTCGATTTAAATAGGAAACACAAAAGGAAAGAAACATTGAGAGAAAGTAGTTTTGGAGAAATTTTAGTAGTGATGAACAGCTAAATGAGAAAAACCTGAGCTAAAGTTCTGAAATGCACAATTCCATGTAACTGCATTCGGGATTTGAATTTGTGACTCTCACAACTTTTGTTATTTACAAATGTTTCTTAGCTCTTTTGCTCTTTGCCCAGCAGTTTCAGCCAATGATCCGATCTGGGGTATTTTAAATGTTCCTGGATGTAAAACATGCATACTGACAAACATCAAAGATGGAGGCCAATCAGTGTCTGCGGATCTCTGTGCAGGTGGCTCATTGTCCATTCTGAGTGCTTCAGGTTAAGCCAGAGTCATTACTATGTGTCTTGATGAAAGACCTTTCCCCCTTGGAAGGAGACTGGATTTTGAACCCTTCCTCAATGACGTGTGTTTTACCTTTTACCCTAGCTCTGCCTCTTTCCCCTTTAGGCATAGCCAGTGGCAGGTCAATAGCGCCAGCGGTCAGCAGCGGCTCCTCCATGAGAGCAGAGAAGCATCACCCCCACTAAGCAAGCATTTGAAATGCAATCAGTCCCACATTTGGGAACTTCTAGGTATTTAGCTATGCAGCACATTAGCCTAGGTGCTGAAAGATCTACTGTTCTTTAACATGGAGGGAAAGTAAGTACCAAACTGTGTGACATGCCAGGTATCGGAACCCATGGAGAGAAATAGTGCCTTTCAGTGGGAAATGATACAGTCCAAAGCTCGTTTTTTTTTTATAAAATCAGGCCCTTCGGTGGTTATATCACTGAAAATACAAGATTTGAAAAAAATATTACCGTCTACAGATGCTCGAGGAAGACAATTTCTATGGGCTTGAATTTATAAAATGCTAAAGTGATTCTGGTATTTTACAGACCTCTGCTGGTCGTTTTCTATCAAGAAAGTTAAATCGAGGCAGTTGCCTGAATTTTTTTTTTTTAAAGAAAGTCCCTCAGCAGAAAGCAATTCTGGTATTTTACTGACCTCTACTGGTTGTTTTTTAATCAAAACAGTTAAATAGAGGCAGTTGAACAAGCAGAAAGCAACTCTGGTATTTTACTGACCTCTGCCTGTCATTTTCTATCAGAAGAGTCAAATAGAGGAAGTGGAACAGAAAAAAAGTCCCTAAGCCAGTGGTTCCCAAACTTTTTTGACCCGTGTCTCCCTTGACAGGCAGTTGGCTGTGGCTCCCCACCATTTCTTTACCCGCACACCGGAGTGCTGTATCGCACACTTTGGGAACCACTACCCTAGAAGGGAACATTTGGCCAAGCATGTAACCTGCGAAGTAAAGGAATTAGTATGGTCTGGTGCTTACATCAATATGTTCTCCTTACTTGTGGATGACAGAGAAATGGAGTATGGCAAGAAGCAGAAGGATTGGATGCTTCCAAGAGAATGGTGTGTTGAAATGATGAGATTCAGGGTGGAAGAGACTTTGAGCAACTGGATTAAGGCTTTCTCTGTATTTATGGCTATAATAGCGGAGCGTTCGCCTAATCTGCAAGCAGAAATGGCTTGTTACCAGAGCAGGGTTGCTATGACTAATGATAAATATGGGGGAGTAGGGTGAAAGGATTATGACATGAATTTTAGGAAGGCCAAGGAATTTGACCCATCACTTTCCTGGGACCTAGTCGACACAATCTTGTGGTTTGATCAGTTTGGCCCAGGACAGCTGGGCAGTGCAGTGCAAAACTGGGTCACACTTCCCAAGTGCCTCAGCCCTTGCAGCCACCACAAACCTCTAGTCCAGGGAGCGGTGGGGGATGGAAAGAAACATGCTGGGATTTTAATAGACAGACATGCACCAGGGCCCAAGGGACATGTAAATTCAGGCACGCATGCTCCGTATGTAATCACCCTTCGCACCAAGAATAAAAATGCCTAATCAAATCAGGAAATAGGGGAAATAAGAAACAGGAGTGAGGAGAAGACACTAATGGTAAAACATTCACCCATTGACGTTATGGCTATGACTCCTTGGTTAAACAGGTACAGAGACCATGCCACGGCTAGGATTTCACAAGAAGGTTTTTTGTATGGCTCTAGGATTCCGGCAGTTGACTACACAGGGCCACTAGAGTGTAAAAATCAGCTTTCTGTAAGGACCAATCCTGGGGTAGCAGCAGCAAAAATTGCAAAATAACTACGCCTGGGCAGAATAACGGGTCCTTTTGATCACATCCCTGTCCACAATTTTGTCTGCTAGCCCCTAGGGATGATCCTGAAGAAAGAGGAAGGGGAGTTCTGGTTGATTCATAATCCGTCAGCCCCTAGAGGCAATTCATTAAATGACACCATCAACGAAGAAATCTGTAGCTGAAATATGCCTCTTTTGACCAGGTTGTAGATATGCTAAGGGTTCTGGGACCCAGGGCCTTGCTAGCCAAATAAGATATTGAGTCCACTTTCTGGCTGATACCTGTACATCTTCTAGATCACCACCTTCAAGGCTTTTTATTCCAGGACAAATTCTGCATGGATATGTGCATGCCCATGGGTTGTTCTGTTTCCTGCGCTTACTTTGAAAAATTCAGTTCATTTCTTGAATGAGTTTTGAGACTGGCAACAGGGCACTAATACGTCATGCATTATCTGGAAGACTTTCTCTTTCTGGGGTCGGTGGGCTCCCAGGAATGCTCTTGGGCATTGCAGGAATTTTGGGTGCTCATTTTTTAGGCATTGAGTTGGACTCTGTACAAGGGTGTTTCCAGTTACCTAAAGAAAAAAAATTGAAATTTAGAGCAGCACTCTAGCAATGTTTGGCAAAGAATAAGTTAACCTTACATCAGCTACAGCAGACAGTTGGTCAGTTGAACTTTGCACTAACGGTAATACCTATGGCATGCCCGTTCTCCTGCTCCATCTTTCAAGCCATGACAGGCCTCCAGGAAAAACACCATCACACAAGTCATCTGAGGTTCTTCAGGACATGCGGATTTGGATCGCATTTCTGGAGGATTTAAAAGGCAGGGCAGTG
This sequence comes from Lissotriton vulgaris, assembly GCF_964263255.1. Taxonomy (NCBI): domain Eukaryota; kingdom Metazoa; phylum Chordata; class Amphibia; order Caudata; family Salamandridae; genus Lissotriton; species Lissotriton vulgaris. The sequence goes on from NC_141695.1 coordinate 134,679,559, forward strand.
TGGCCTGGTCCCACCACTACTTTCGTGGAGTTAGGTTTATGGAATGATGCTGCGGGCAGAGTGGGTTTTGGTGCCATACTTGGGATGGAATGCGTGGTACAACATTGGACGACTTGGTGGGTGGAGAAAGGTGTAACAGCCAATATAGGTTTTCTGGAACTCTTTCCCATCTGGTTTGCACTGACTCTTTGGCCTCATCATTTGCATAACCAATCTGATTGTCTGGTCAGACAACATGACAGTGGTTGAATGCATCAACCAGCAGGCGGCATGGTGCAAAATGATCCTCCCCCTGTTTAAAGAGATAGTGCTGTAGTGTATGAAGATGAACATACAGTTTAAGGCTAAGCATGTCCCTGGGATGCTGAATAATGATGCTGACACACTCTCTTGCTTCAAGATGCAGGTTTTCAGGGAACACCTACCCTTTGCAGAGGCGACACCAACACTCTTCCCGGAAGTACTCTGGCAGATTGGTGTCCCCAGCTACAGAACCTCATGGCAGCTAGCCTAGCACCCAGGACCAGGAAGGCTTCTGAAGGGGCGTTTTGGTCTTACTGCGCTTTTCTGGGGAAGGATTGGGAGGATAGCTGGCAGGAGTCAGGGGTATTCCTCCGTTATTTAAACACTTTAAATAAGGAAGGGCGCTCTGCGGCAACAGCTAGGCGACATGTGGCAGCTGTTTCTTTCTTTCTGCGCAAATCAAGGACACCAGGTACCCCACTAATAGTTTCATTGTGAGGAAGGCACTGAAGGGGTGGCGGCACCTCCAGGGGGCTGGTCTGGACACAAGATGCCCGATTGGCTTCGAGAGGTTATCATCACTGCTAGCAGCCCTGGGTGGCATCTGCATTTCAACAGGCGAGGCATTGCTATTCAGAGTCGAATTTCCACTGGCTTTTATGGAGCATTTAGGGTAGGGGAACTAGTGGCGCGCAATAAGCTGGATGTGCAAGGTCGGCTCCAGCTGGAGCATGCAAGGATACAGGGCGACACTTTGCTAATAACCATTAGAAAATCCAAAACTGATCAGGAAGCCTGTGGCGAAGGAATAGTACTCCACTGGGCACGGGATAATCCATGCTGGCCAGTGATGCACCAGAAGCCTTCCTCCGACAGAGGAATAGTGCAATAGGGGGGGGGGGATTATTAATGCATGCTGAGAGTACCCCTCTTAACAGGTTCGAATTTAAAAGGGTATTAGCCATGACGATAGACAGGACAGGTTTGGATCCAAAGGACATTGGACTCATTCATTCAGAGTAAGGGCTGCCACAGAAGCAACAGCTAGAGGCTTGCACAGCAACAGTGTGAATACATTTGGGAGATGGCCCTCCAATTGTTACAAGCGCTATGTGCGGCTACACATGTTGTGAGGGTGGCAATGCATTTTGTCCTGATGCCTGTCCTATTTGTCTGCTTGCATTTCATTTTCTCAAACCTGTCACGCAGGGGGGAACTGCCGTCAGCGCATCACCAGCAAGATGCTTCACAATGACAGGCACATCCACAGGACAAGGGAGCACATGTTTTTTAGGTCATTGGTCATTCCTCTGTACGGCGTATGAAATCTGTTTTTCTTTCTCGTAATTACAGACAAAGAGCTGAGCAGGATGGTTTAAAGGTTTCTTTCCATGGTAAAGGGGTTCTCTACCTCAGTCAGTTTAAGGTTTTTGTTACAGAGCTGTTGAGTAGACACAGTCCTCCACCCACAATAGTTATCTTGTATTTATATGGGAATGATCTGGTTAACCTGGGTAGAAGGGGCTCGATGGAGGACATAATTTCGGAAGTGGGCTGGTTAGCTAAGGCATAACAGGGCTGCACCATTGTTTGGTCTCAGATGGTACCCAGATTTAAATGGAGGGGGGGGAGACTCTGTGAAAGCGTTGAATCACTCAGTAAGGAGGATCAACAATAAAATAGGGAAATTGTTCAGGTCTCCTCAGCTACAAAACATAGCACATGGGTGTGTCAGGGGGGAACTGTGCTTCTTAAAAGACGGGGTCCACCTGACTAGGTTAGGTAACGAATTCCTGTTGGAAAATATAATGGCTTGGATAGTTAGTTTTAAGGGCAAGCCATGACCTTTCAGTCACAATCTCAACAACTCTACCACACATTTCCTTCTCAGTGTTTCATAAGGGCAAAATGCCCAACCAGTGCCCGGAGAACATTTAGCGTCCAGCCGGTTAACTGGTTAGACAAACATTGGAGCTTGCGATTATTAAAACTAGAGTTTGACGGCACATTACATGTATACATGCCGATACGAGTGGTTTTACTAGATGTGTATTAAGTAATTTCTTTCAATAATGCTAGAGTTTTTTGTGACCGACGCTTTAAAACAATGGGACAGTCGCATGAATATCCAGTCGACTGCCCTATGATCGACAGACTGCATGCCTAGATTTTACTGCAGTAGACCCTATGATTGAAGGATTAGAAATTTGTGGACAATCCTGCATTTTTTCAAGAATGAGAAACTGACATGCACCCTCGGTGCTCATGCAGTTTAATATCCTGATGTCATGGACTAGGATAGCCATCCACTGTCCTTAAGCTCGCTATTGAGACTATTGTCACTCTTACTGTATTACTAAAAATGGGAAACATTTCTTTCGATATTCGGCTAAATTGACAGACTGAGAGACTGTAGTTGTTGTATGATCTATTTTCAGAATTACGGACAACTACGTTCCCTAAGAGCACTCCACCATTGATGCTGGATCTCTCTTCCAAGAATTATATATAATTTTTGACAGATCGACAGGTATGACCCTTGTCGACATCTTGATGTGCGAGCCTGAGATCGTGTAATATAGACTAACAGTTATCTTTCTGTCCATTATTTCTAATGACAGTTATGCGGTCCTTTATGTCATCTTCCTACTAAGGTCACATCTATTGTGTTGCTCCACATCCACCTCAATATAAAAGTAAGTTCTGGCTTTGTCCCTCGATCTAGGGGTGATGGTGGTGATCTATTCATCTTTCAATGCACAACTTGGATTTGCATGAAATGTGATTTATGTCACTATTAAAATAAGGTTATGAAGCACTGCTATAGTGTTTTACACGCGTTTTTTCCTTTTTCCTTTTTAACTATCTTTTATGTGAAATGTGTTATATTGTGTAGTATCTAAATGTATAAATCGATAACACACTGAATTGTATGCACATAGGGGGCTTCTTCTGCAAAAATCAATTGTCCTGATAATGGACTTATAGACTTATGCTGCAAAGACCGAAACGTCGACTTCCCCATCATCTCTAAAGAGATTTATTTTCTGAAGAGTAACAGTTGTTCACTGTTGTTTGCAGTTGCTCTTTTTTCATTTCTAGGAGCTGATGTTTGTTATGAATTGTTTGTCTAATTGATTTATACATCTTTTCATGACATTTTTTGCTTTTGATATTTTTCTTTTCTGTCTCCCCTTGAATTGACATATAAAATATAAAAATCATTTCTATATAAATAGGACTTTCTGTGTGCTTTTTATCCTTTATTCACATTTGATGTTGTTGTCCTGTGGACACGTTTGAGTTTGATCTCATATGACTCACCCTCTGATTAGAAGTTAGAAAATAACCTAAATTGGATTAGAAACAATGGGGCATATTACCAAGCAATAGCGATAATTATCACTATTGCTTCGTTAGAGATAAAAAAATACCGCTGAGCTGCGGCGATTTTTATCGTAAATAAACCTTGTTATTACCAAGGTTTATCGCAAATGCGATAAAAATCTGCCGCAATGCATGAATATCGCTGAAAAGTCAGCGATATTCATGCATTACCGAGCTAATGCTCTTAGCCATGTTATCCACCTCCCATTGGATAACATGGCTAAGAACTGCTCAGGGCAGGTGTTAGCTTTTGGAGATATTCGCGCTTAGCGCGAATATCTCCAAAAGTTGGTAATAGGAGATAGCGATGTTAGCGACTGTTTCCAGTCGCTAACATCTTGGCACGCCCACTTTGCATGTCATTAGTGATAAATATCACTGACATGCAAAGTGGGGCCCAAGACGGTCGCTATCTCCTACTAGTTGTCGCTAACTGGTGTTAGCGACAGCTAGGTAATAGGGAGATACATTTTTCCCCGCTTTCTTGGCTTTTAAAGCCAAAAAAGCCGAGATAAACCCCCTTAATAATATGCCCCAAAATCCCTTGTAGACTATCTTTACATTTTTGAATGGGTTCGCCCAAGGGGAGAGACAAACGGTCTCTCCTAGTACTCCAGGGGCGGTACAGCCGTTTGGCTGGGTGGGTGTGGGGGAGTAACACTTTCTTTGGGCTGGTTGGCCACCCCGCACCCCGCACATCCAAAATGACGTCACTAAACGGTGCACAGTGCAAAGGCCCCCTTTAATGGAGGTAATTGAGTGTACAGGGGTAACCGGGGGCAGTACCCTCACTGTAAACGGGCCCTCTGCGCATGCGCACTCCTATGAGAGGGCGTGACTAATTGATAAGGATCTGACACCAGTTAACGACCTTGCCGCAGGCCCAAATAGGATACGCAGAAAAGTAATTAATGTATGATACTATTTCAGTAATTGAGCGCGCTACAAAAGCCTTTAAATAATAATTAAGGGTGGGCGTAGTATGCTTAGTGGGCTACGCAAAGTGGGCATGAAACTATGCCCACCCACGCACTTCGCGGAGCCCCACTATGCGCCGCCCGTCTCCCTCCCGCCCTCTCCTAAATACCTAATTAAAGCCAAATATACTACAAAAGTAAATTAAAGGGCACTTACCTGGTCCGCGGCATCCTGGGGCTCCCTCTTCTCTTTCGCGCCACCGCGTCTTCCATCCCAATGCACATGCGCGGCCGTCCGCGCATGCGCATTTCTGGCAAGAAATGGGATCGAAGACGGCGGTGCGAAAGAGAAGAGGGAGTCTTTAATTTACTTTTGTAGTATATTTAGCTTTAATTAGGTATTTAGGAGAGGGCGGGAGGGTGGCGGGCAACTTCGCTCCGTCCGCAGAGCATGCGTAGTGTTGCCTACTACGCCTACTTTGCAAATGCAAAGTAGGCAACACTACGTACCCTCGTGGGCGGAGCGTAGTCTTGCGCCCAGGGTTAATTATGATTCAGATGTTAGATTCAGATAGGAAATACCTTTTACTAGAAGTATGTTAAGGTTAGCTATCTGATATCTCTATATATTAATTCTAATCAAATGTCATGCTACGTTTTCTGCGTGAAAAATATGTAAATATTGTTTATTCCAACTTTTATTTAATTTTATGTTTTAATAAATACGGCCGGGGGTTGTACGGCCCCCGCCTCCAAAGAAATCCCTCTCATGTCCATCTTTAATAAATGTTCGTTAAACAGAAGGCGGAGAGAGGGGGATGTTCGGTAGTCCCCGGCCATAGAGAAAGGCGGGCCCGGCATCAGCCTCGCCGCATGTATGGCAGAGCACCAGCCACCCGTCCCCCGCCTGCTCTCTGTGGTGGGGCATGCCCCGTCGCCTCATTATGACCCGGTGGGCATGCCTTATCACGGATTGGCCACAATGGCCCCAAAGTGACCCGGAAGCAATTGAATTTTTTCCGGGTAACTGGTGAGCAGCGGTCATGCCTGTTAGAACCAGCCTGGCTAGTAGGAGGGTTTAAAAGGCCAGGGAGCACAGGAGTCGGCCTCTTTTACCCACGCCCCACGGTCTGCCCCACCCATCCTCTAAGAGGCTGTAATCTTTTCCCCCACCCACCATCCCCTAAGGCAGATATTGGTTATTGTGTTATGAATGTTGTTCATATGTTTTCCCAAGGTAAATGGATGACAGGTGTGTTGTACGATTATTTTTTTCCTTAGAGCTTTTTCCCATTTACAGGTCATCAATCGGTAAGGTCATGATTGGTGTGCAGTAAATTTAAGGTCCTTAGGGGGCGGCACCATTCTTGAATGGAGTCCCCAAGGGGAGAGACAAGTGGTCTCTCCTAGAACTCCAGGGGCAGTACAGCCGGTTGGCTGGATGGGTGCGGGGGAGGGGAGAGTCACACTTTCTTTAGGCTGGTTGGCTACCCCGCACGTGCACAATAACGTCACTAAATGGCGCAGAGTGCAAGGGCCCCCTTTAATGGAGTTAATAGAGCGTACAGGAGTAACCAGAGGGGAAGTACCCTTACGTAAATGGGCCCTCTGCGCATGCACACTCTTACAGGAGAGCTTGGTTAATTGATAAGGATCTGATACCTTACATATTTAATCTTTATTTCGATCACAGATCATAAAAGATATACATTCAATTCTATATAAAATTTAAAAGGCATATTAAACAACATCGTGATCAGGGATAAAAACAGGAATTTAAAAGCGTAACTCAATTTTGGAACTGTCTCCGAACTTTCAAGTTTCTTAACACATCAATTTTACTCGTCGACATCGGGCATACCACATGGAGGTTAAAAATTTAGATAGAGCAAAGACCAGGGTGGGGGATAGGTCTGTCTTAAGGACTCTATAAGCGGGCAGAAAAGTTCTGAATCCCAAGTTCCTGAGCAATGGAACTGGCCAATATTTTCTGCTCCTCTCATATCCCCTACAAAAGAAGACAACATGAATGTCATTCTCCTTTAAATGACCACAGGCCGGGCAACTTTCTGAAGAGGAGTGGGAAGACCTGGATGCTGTAAATGATGCTAGGGGACGCGTTCCATATCTCCATTGGAGAAATAGTTTCCTGGTTAATTGTGGAGGAATGGCGTCTAGGACGCTTTCGAGATGGTAGGAGTCTTTTTTTTGTATGAACTTATCGGACAGCGATCCCTCACGTGTTCCGTCCATGGCTCTAAGGAGCGTGTGCTCATAATAAGCTCTCGTCAGTGCCTTTTTTGGAATCCTGGAGCACATATTGAGAGGGTCTGTCCACAGTTCATATAGTCCAATTTCCTCCAACGTTCTCCTGATGTAGATCAGCCATGGCATTGTTTTGGCACTAGGAAGCTCAAGAAATTCCTGCAACTCAGCTCTATAATTTAGGAGATCCGGACTACTCCATAGGCGCCGCCAAAATGTCAGAGGCTTCAAGCCCAGCACCTCCGTTATTGGTCGAATATCCAAGTCCAGTCTGAGCGGGAGTAATGGTGTACTCTGGGGGAGGGCAACAATCTGTCTCAAAAATTTATTTTCTGTTATTAATAATTTGGACGATGGAATGTGCCCCCACTAGAGTGTTAATTTGCTCAGCATGTACATGAGCAAGCTTTTCCCTGTTAGCAGGCCCTTCTGCCTGTTTCCCTATTTGGAAAGCTTTCTCCAAATGCGGAAGAATCCTTGCATAAAGTTTAGGTAATCCATCTCCCCTAGTGACTAATTTCTCCCATTTAACTTTCCTCCGATTATTTTCCAAGAGGAGCCCAGACTTGTCATTATTCGTACTGGGAGTGGGGAGTTCATTCCCAGGTGAGATATAAAAAAGTTCCAGGGCGTTATGGTCACTATCCCTTCTCTCGATGATTTTAAAATCAACTACTTGTGGCCACATAAATAGTTTAACAAGAATATAATCTATTCTCGATTCTCTGCCAATTTTATTGTACGTGCAGATACTGGGTATATCAGAGGTACAACGACCATTGCAGGCCCTTAATCCTTGATTTAGGGTGAGGGCAGTTATCTGCAAGGCCAAAGGAGTCCAAGCTCTTGGGGGGGTGCCACCGTCTTAGGTACGCGCCACAGTGAGTCTTCCTCAAAGGAGGGACCTTCACGTAAACCTGCTAGTGGTTCATACTGTGAATTTAAATCACCTCCCACCAGGCATGCAAGTTCCAAGGGGATGCCGTCAAGGAACACCGAGAGTTGTTCTATGGTGCTAGATTCCTTGGATATTTGTGCCGGATCTGATACCAGTTAGAGACCTTGCCTTAGGCCCAAGGAGGATACACAGAAAAGTAATTAATGTATGATTATGATTCAGATGTTAGATTCGGATAAAAAATACCTTGTACTAGAAGTATGTTAAGGTTAGCCATCTGATATCTTTATATATTAATTGTAATCAAATGTCATGCTACGTTTTCTGTGTAAAAAATGTGTAAATATTGTTTATTTCAATTTTTATTTGATTTCATGTTTTAATAAATACGGCCGGAGGTTGTAGGACCCCCGCCTCCAAAGAAATCTGTCTCATGTCCATCTTTAATAAATGTTAGTTAAACACAAGGCGGGGAGAGAAGCACTGGCGAGGAGAGAAACACTAGCAATAGAACAGACGGCTGATAATAAATGTCACCATCGTCAAACTTGACCCTGGTCTTCTTGCGCCTTACCACAGACAGGCTCCTATTCTGTCTGAGAGGCAATCCAGCGCTTGAGCTGCTTGTTGCGCTTCGGCTATGCATTCCCTGTGATGGCGCCATATTTATTCCCTGGCTACAGCTGAAGCCACAGACCCTGCTCTAGGGAAGCTTCTGCGCCCACCTCCCAGCCAGAGGGAAGGGCTGCAATGATCCTCCCGCACAGCATCAGGTCCCGCACTGACACACACACTGTGTGTACCTGACAGGCCGCAGAGCGGCCATCAGCGTGCACGCTCGTAACACATACACAGACTAAAATCTCGCAGAGGGCCTTGGGCACGCACTAAGCTCATTAACATATAGGTGCAAGACTTTAGCGAGGTAACTGCTCTGGCAGGAATTTTAGAGCAAATGCCTGGTCAGAGTAGAGGTACTAACAGCCGGTGCCTTGTAGATCCCAAAAATTTTAAGATACAAGCAAATGTTTCTCTTCGCATTTGCCTGACACTTACATGGAGACTGCATACAACACGATTTAAGGCTGCTCCGTGATTTATATGAACAGAGTCTGCGCCGCCTTCGATCCGGAATTATTAAAAAGACAACATGTAATGCTTGGGACCTTGTTGTCAGAGCTCATTCTATACAATTTCCTAACTCTAACAAGCATGATTGATTTTGATTGATTTTGATTTTTCTATTTGCATAGCGCGCGATTGCCCGAGGGCGTCTTGGCGCTGAGAAATCCCAATAGCTCATTAAAGGTGTAGGGTTAGAGATGTTTAGCGAAAAGCCATGTTTTAACTTCCTTTCTGAAGGATTTAAGGGATGGACTGGTTTTTATGTCTAGCGGTAGTTGATTCCATGTTCTTGCCGTCTGTACCAGAAAACTTCTACCGCCCCAATTGGTTCTTCTGAATCTGGGTACCTTTATGAGTTTCATTTGACTGGATCTGAGAAGTCTGTTTGGCTCATATAGTTGCAGATGTGTTCTTAGGAATTTTGATCCAGTTCCGTTTATTGCTTTGTATGCCAAGCATAGTGATTTAAATTGTATCCTGCTTGCGATTGGGAGCCGATGCAAACTTTTTAGTTTATGGCTTACTTTTTCATACTTTGGTATTTCCAGTATCAGTCTAGCTGCTGCGTTCTGCAGGCGTTGTAACTTAAGAAGGATTTTCTTCCTTGCTCCGGCATATAGGCCGTTTCCGTAGTCCAGTCTGGACAAGGCCAATGCTGTCACCACTGTCTTGCGTGAGTCATACGGTATGTATGGTAAAATCTTTTTAATCATTTTTAAGATGTACCAGAGTGATGAAGCTAGTTTGCTTGCTTGAGCGTCAAAAGAAAGGTTAGTGTCTAACATGATCCCTAGGTTTTTCACCTTTTCTGACGACTCTGGGCATCTTCCCATATCTGTAGGCTACCATAGAGGGGACCATATGTTTGTGTCTCCTCCTAGTATCATGACTTCACTCTTGTCGCCGTTCAATTTTAAGCAGTTCATTTTCATCCATTGGCTGATTTTTGTCATGCAGCATTGGAATTTTTCTGCTGTGTCTTGTACCTCCTTACTTATTGACACTACAATTTGGGTGTCGTCGGCGTAAGATATAGGGGTGAAGCCGTTGTTCTTTATTATTTGTGCAAGAGGAGCTACATATAAATTAAAAAGAGTGGGGCTCATTGATGAGCCCTGCGGGACTCCGCATGGTAGGCTGAACAGATTGGATTTCGCTTCTCCTGATTCAACTGAGAATGTTCTGTTCTCTAGGTAGGAGGCTGTAAGGGCGCAGGCTGAGTCATGTATGTTTGCTGTTTTTAACCGCGTTATAAGGATTTCATGGCTGACCGTATCGAAGGCCGCTGATAGGTCGAGTAGTATCAGCGCGGCCTTCGATCCGTTGTCCATTATTTTCCTGAGTTCCTCCACTGCTGTGATCAGGGCTGTCTCCGTCCCATGTTCTACCCGGAAACCGAACTGTGAATGGTCCAGCCAATCTCCGTCCATCAGGTGTTGAGATAGCTGTTTGTTTAACAGCTTCTCCAGAATTTTTGCGGCAAAAGGGATCCTGGCTATGGGTCTGTAGTTGTTGGGATTTTCGCAGTCTAGATTGGGTTTCTTTAACAGTGGTCTGATGGATATCATTTTCCAGTCATCTGGGAAGATGTTGGTATTAATGATTTTGGAGAATAATTTTTCCAGAACTAGGCTTAGTTCTATGGAACAGGCCTGCATGATTCTGGGTGGACAGGGGTCCGTTGGGCTACCTGAGTTGGTGGTGTGGATTTCTTTCTGGATCTGCTCAGCTGTAGGGGGTATAAATCTAAAAGCTGATGTTTGGTCTTGTTGTGTTACAGGATTTATTGAGTATGATATGTCCTTTTCCATTGTTTCGGTATTCTGATTTTTGAAGGAGTCATATACTGATGAGACTTTATTAACAAGGAAGTCCCCTAGTATGTTGCAGAAGTTTGATGACAATGCTTCTGGGTTATTGTTTTCGAACTTTGAAAGTTTTTTGACAGTGTCAAAAAGAATTTTGCTGGAGTTTTTTGACTCGTTAATCTTATTAGTGAAGTATTTGCTTTTTTCTTCTATTATTAGTTTTTTGTAATTGTTTAAGGTATCTTTATATTCTTGTCTGAGGTGGGCGTCGTAGTTAGTTCTCCATTTTTTCTCTGCTCTTCTACACGTTTGTTTTTGTGTTTTTAGAGCTTCTGAGAACCATGGTTGTGAGGGGGTTTTTCTTTTCAAGGTTGCCTTTTTTTGAGGGACGGTCGAATTGACTGCCTTGTCTATCCACTCATTAAATTGTTTACAGGCTATATTACTATTGTCGTTAAAAGTGGGATGGGATGTTTGGAGTTTTTCTATGAATGCCTGGTTGTCAATTTTAGACCAGTCACGATAGGTTACTTGCTTAATAATTTCCACTGGTCTTCCAGTGTCCTTTTTACCTTCCAGCGTAAATCTTACTAGTTTGTGGTCTGTCCATGGGATTGGGAGGGTGTCTATTTTATTTAGGTTCTGGCAAGATGTGAAGATACCGTCTAGTGTATGTCCAGCGTTATGAGTTTCTAAATTGACTTTCTGTTTCAGATCAAAGCTTGCCATTGCATCAATAAATGTCGCTATCTTGGGTCTGATTTTTTCTCTAGGTGTAGATTGAAATCACCTAGGATGGTGTAATCGGGACATGTCACACTAGATTCAAGAAAAGGGCTTAGCAGGTCGATTAAGGGGGTTTTTGCATTAGGTGGTCTGTATATTAGTATTCCATTAAAAGTGTAATTATTTGTGATCTTTATTTGGAAGATTAATATTTCGCAGTCTGAGGTGTTACCTTTATCTGAGATTTTAATCTTAAGATCTTCTTTTGCTATGATCGCTAAACCTCCTCCTCGTTTTATTTTTCTGTCGACTCTGGAGAAAGAGTATCCATCTGGAATGGCTAAGGCTAGGTCGGCATCTGATGCCTCGTCTGCCCATGTTTCGGTGACAAATATTATATCAATTTTTTGTCCATCTATTAGTTCGGATGTCTGTATATCTATAAGCATGTGAGAAGGCACGACTGCGGGAGGTGGTGGGTGGCCCGGGAATAAAGTAGTGCTGGCCAACAGACGAAGTAAAGGGGCCAATAGCCATTGAAGGACACAAATAAGGACATGGTCGTCATAAGGAGGGACTAAGAAGCCTAAAACCAATCGGACGGCAACATTTAAGACAAAAGCCAGTAAAAAACATGGGCGGAGCTTGCACAAAAATTCCACACTATAGTGTATACTGCATACCTCGCCAAGTGTGGCAGCGCATTTGCGTAGCAACACTAGGCGAGACCTAAAAAATACCCCAGAGCAGCTGAAAAACAATATGGTAATAAAGTGTATGTGCTCGCAGCGGTCTTGTGTGCCGGGTCCCTTGCTGCCTGCCTGGGCGCCTGAGGGAGCAACAACCTCCACCTGTGCTGCTCTTAGCCCCTCCCACGCAGCCTTCTTCACCGCTCGCGGCCCCGCTTTGTGGCAGCCGCTCGCAGCGGTCTTGTGTGCCGGGTCCCTTGCTGCCTGCCTGGACGCCTGAGGGAGCAAAAACCTCCACCTGTGCTGCTCTTTGCCCCTCCCACGCAGCCTTCTTCACCGCTCGTGGCCCCTGCTTCCCTGGTGCCGCTCGTAGCGGTCTTGTGTGCCGGGTCCCTTGCTGCCTGCCTGGACACCTGAGGGAGCAACAACCTCCACCAAAGGGCGGGCCGTCGGTGGCTGTCCGGGGACGGCAGAGGACAGGACGAGCCACCCCCCTTTCATTCGTCAAGGAGACCAACGAGGAAAAGGTTCCACCCCAAAAGGTACTGTTTTATGGACCTCAAACCCCGTGGCTGTATACATACTATAACTGTAGTTTATTTCATAATTTTGAGGGGTAAGATTAATGTGACTGGGTTCTTGTAGCAGCTCATTGTTCCCGCCCATTACCACCCACTCATTTAGAATGAGTAATCTGGGCAAAAAAGCAAAAACTCCAGTAACACGACCTAACACGAGACTGCAGGCGGCAGTACCACAGTCTCTCTCCAGCTTAACTGCAATCGATAAGATGCTGCAAAAAACTATTGGGGTTGTGGCTACTGCAATTGAAAACACTGAGAGAAGACTATCAATTACACCTACATTATGTCTGAAAAACCAGGGAGGTGACTGTTCAGTTATTTTAACTGATGGCCCGGATCTAAACTCTTACCTGACATCGTCCTACGTAGGATTGCCCTGCGCACAGGCACTCATGGAGACTTCTACAGATGCTACTCCTACAGACCTATTGTTTTGACTTCCCCTATTCTCAAGGAAACTCCCAGAGTAAGCAAACCACGCCCCAGGAAAAAGAAAGAGAGCCTTCCAAAAAAAATGGGTAAAAAGAACTTGGTTAATCACAACTTGGTGACTCCGACTGTTAACACGTTGCATCAGACCTCGGGAATACCGTGCTGGGTCACCAATATGGTGGCTGACTTACAAGCATGTTTGGAGCAGACCATTGCTAGCCATATTAAACCTTTGTTGTCAAAGCTTGATAGACTGGTTACTATCCTAAATAACAAGGGGGTAGGAACAACAAGGTCAGCTTATCCCTTGGGTAACTCATCACCCTTAGACTGTGGTGATATAACCAAAAACATACCTAGTAACAGGGTAGCTGTACTTAATAACCCCTTAACACAGTCTAAAAATGCAGGAACTCCAACAAATATCTCTAAGCCTGCACATGCTCTACCTCCTTTACCTTCTAGCACTAACACACATGGTCAAACTCATAGGCTAGGGGAAATTTACCTGCCACAACTGATAAAACCGGACCGAAGGCCAAGGAGGGTAAAAATGAGAGTAAAATGAGCACACCAACAATTAGGAATATATCACCCAAAGCTATTCCCTTCCGGCCGCCAGCCATTAACTTACCCCCGGAAGCCTTACCATATGTGGTAGCCCTCACAGGAGTTCCAGTCCTTAGCGAGGGGATAAGAGAAAATGAGATTGATTTAAAAAATAAGTGCATCCATTGGTTAAGTGTAAATACTAGACCCCTACCCCCATATGTATCAGGAGATATATTGGCAGTTAGAAGAATAGATTGGATAGGGAGGGGACCAAAAACAGTGTCAGGAGATGTTGTAATCATACATTTTAGAGACACCTCTGTTGTGGACTACATTTGCAATGCCCCACTCTGTAGGTCAAATTCCCAAATACACCCACTACATCTGTCATATTTCTACCCTACCCCCAACTCAAATTCAACTTACTCCAACAGGGCTAATCCTAATAGGGGCCACTATCCTCCACCGAATAGAATGCAACACTGGTTAACATCTGGGGAGGGCATGCCTTCATATAATCCCTTGCACCCGTTGCAACCCCACTGGAATAGGTTTAGCGTGTTGGAGGAGGTAGATTGACTCGTATTGAAGAGAAATCCCCCACCACTAACCATTAATGCTGAGCCTATTAGAGAACGGTCTCTGGAGGAAAATGCCCTAACGATCCCCACCGAAGATGACCTAGTACTCGACTCCTTGATGAGGGATGGGTTTAGAGAAAAGGCAAACCTGGATGTACAGTGTCCTGAAAAGGTAGTGCAAGGATGTCTAAAACTCCTTTCCTGGAACATAGCGGGAATAAAAAACAAATTGCTTACACCAGAGTGGGCCTCCTTCGTGGCCACTCTCGATATCTGCCTGATGCAGGAGACCTGGGCATTAAAGGAGACCACTAGCCCGGCCTTTGCAACTTATGATATTTTGGCAGTATCTACAGGTAGGGGCCGCCCCTCGGGTGGGCTATCAATATGGATAGGCACTCATCTGGGTGTACAGGCCACCCAAATGCAAACCAATTCTCTGGACATCCAGTGCTATAATAAATATCTACTCAAGGCCAGCCAGGAACGGGCAGGAGTGAAACACAATTAAATTGCTTGATCTCTTATCCAGGCATAAGACCCCTCAATTGCGATAATCTTAAGCGGTGACTTTAATTGCCAGTTTGAGCCTTTGAGTGGTCTGAAGTCGTGTGAACAAGATGAAGTAGACTCACTCTGGTGCATCCCGACCTCAAAATCCCCCCGGTCAGGGCATGGACCCCGCTGGTGCTCCAACTAAAATCTCTCTCCCTTGCAACATCTTTGCGGGCGTGCAATGGGAGATTGGATCCCGATTGCCCAGGCCAGGCCACGTTTAATAGGGTAAACCAAACTTCGATCATTGACTATCTCATGATTGAAGCAAAACATTGGGATATGCTGAAAGAATTCAGTGTTGTGCCAAGGCATGATAGTGACCATAATGCCTTGGTTTTAACCCTTAAGCCCGGTTCTTTTGGTCTAAAAAAACACCGACCCCAACCATGTCATGGTGATGCCACCTCTCATGGTAACAAACAACAGGAGAGGGATTAAATGGCCCCATTTTGTGGATTCCCCTACCCGGCTTGCAAAAATATACCAGATCGCAATTCCTTTCATAAGCGAGATGGGTGATCGGACTCTTTGCCAGCAAGCCATAGAAACACACAGGCAGCTGGCCGTGATGTTAGGGGAGGTGTTCTATCCTGTAAATGGAAATAAACAGCACACGCTTAGGACACACCCCTGGTTTGATCATACCTGTAGGAAAGTAAAAAGGGACCTCATGGCGGCAATCAAATCTAAAGATAACGCAAAAATTAGGGCAACTAGATTGCTGTATAAAAAGGAGATCAACAGGGGCAAGAGAGAGTGGGAGGAAGCAAGGTGGGAGGAACTGAGATATGCGTCCATTCAAAGGACGCTAAATCATTTAGGGCTATAATTAATCGGGGTGCCAAAGGGGGAGGACTGGCTGTTCTGCCGAATATTGCACCCTCAGTATGGGAGGTACATTTTGCAGCCCTCTACACTAGTCCCGAGACTGGCGCCCAGGCACATAAACAACAAGATCTGATGCTAGAAGTAGATAGTGCCCTTCAGATTTCTCCAACCCTAGACCTCCCGCACTAGCATCGACTGCCGGGGGCCTCGGGCCTGGGTCATCGGTCGGATCTGCTAGACCTCCGGTAGACGATTCCCTCTGAAAAGCTTGAGAGTATTTCTCTCAAGTAAGTGGAATCTGCTATTGACAGATTGCTCCCAAACAAAGCTCCAGGCCTTGATAAACTACCTGGTGACCTCTTTCGCTCCCAGCCCAAAATGTGGGCACCGTACCTTGTTCTTCTATTGAACGCGGTCCTTTGGGGTTCCAAGGTACCGGAAACCTGGTTGGGAGCTTAGATCGTCCCCATCTATAAGAAGGGCTGTCCGTTAGTTCCATCTAACTACAGGACCATTAGCCTAATAGCTACCACTCAAAACTTAATGGGCCAGATTCTACTGGACAGAATGCTTGGGTGGATGGAGGAACATAAAATATTGACCACCCTCCAAGCCAGATTTAGATCTGGCAACTCAACCCTGGACCAAATCTTTAGGCTGCAGGTCCTTTTTTGGAAAACTGCAAGAGTGGAGGGTGGCAGCTTCTACCTTGTCTTTGTAGACCTGCGGGCCGCTTTCGACCTTGTGCCCAGGGAGAGATTATGGAAGGTGCTCGAAGAACTAGGTCTTCCGTCTTACTTAGTAGATGTCTTGATCCGACTCCATGCAGGGAACCACGCCCAGGTGAGGTGTGGGACAAACGGTGAACTATCGACCCGTTTTAACGTAACCTGGGGTGTACGCCAGGGTTGTGTTTAATTACCTATTAAGAATTGTTTTTATTAATCGATCTTAATGCTGTGCTTGTATGTATTTTATTTGCACTTTCATGGTCTATGACCGAAATAAAGTTATCAAAATAAATAAGTATTTATTACCATTTTATTGTTCAGCAACCCATTCTGAGCTGAGTGTCAGGACGGGGTGGGACAATTGCTGCTGAGTGGCAGCAGGGACCTGTGCACTTACGTTTAAAGTCTTGCAAGATGCCAGACAGACTTGCACATTTTGAACTTCTCCAACCTAGTTGTCTTAGACAACTGGGTTAGAGAAAGCACAGACCTCCAGTGCTCCTAAGTAGGCTGTAAGAGGCCACTCCCTCCAATCCTGGCACTTCTCTCATGCTGTTTAACAGCATGAGAGCTGCGCTAGGATTGGGTAGTGTATTTTCCTGGGTCCGGAGCTTCGAGGGGAGAGACACGTGAGCAAGTACGTCGCCAGAAAGGTAAGTGACATCTAACATTTTCTATTTTAAAACCACCCTTATCTTGCCCACCACCCCATTCTAAATACATGCCAGCCACCATTGCAAGCAGTGCATGCGGAACCCAAGCTCCATCGGGACCCCTCTGGCACTGTGCACAGGTGGCGGGATCCTGACCTGAAAGTTCCTGACTGGGTCCGGAGCGTGGGGTGTCCCCGCTATGTACTTTTCAGAAGAGACCCTCAAGTTTCATTACACAACTGTCCATAGCCACTGGGGGTATGGGGAAGGAATTGAGCACATATTGTTTGTTGCCTCTCTCAAATGACTCAAACATCTAGCACAGTATTTATTACAAATCAGTTTATTTCATCGATCTGCATTCACATTTGAATGCCTACAATGTAACATTAAAACTTTCTGCCTTTAAATGCAGACTTACTGAAAGAAAAAAATGGCAATGTGGCAACTTGGAAGACACAGCAGTTTGCTGCTGACAGCCAGCCTGCATAAGAAGACTAGAGAAACAAGCATTTGGAATGAAGTAGCTCTTGCATTTGCAAGACTTTAAGCTATTGGGATTGTCAATGGCAATGCCTTTATTTATCTATTTTGCTACAAAAATTACAAAGCTATGATATTCATGATACACAATGTGCTTTACAGCACTCATAATTAATCAATCAATCATAGCATTTGTAAAGCGCACTACATACCCATAAGGGTCTCAAGGCACTAGGGGAGGAAGCTGCTACTCTTCGAAGAGCCAGGTCTAGAGGAGTATTGTTAGACTTGGCTGTCTCTAGTTGGCAGAGGTATACACTTCTGACAAATAGGGACTCACCTCCTCTAGTCAGGGCAAGGGGACACACATTTAGATAACCCCTGCTCACCCCCTTGGTAGCTTGGCAAAGCAGACAGGCTTATCTCAGAGGCAGTGCGTTAAGCATTTATGACCACATACAGTAATAAAGTGAATACACTACAAATGGACACGAGACTGTAGTATTATAAAAATAAGGATTTTTATAATAGGCTTAGCACAAGACCAAATAACGACAAAAATATACCACAATCTTAATAAATACTCTTGGAAGGAAAAATAATAGTTCAAGTGTAGTTTCTTCTTAGCACAAAGTCTTTAGTAACAAAAGCAACTCTTCTTCTTTAAATCACAGTTCTTGGCAACAATGTAACCCACACGGGAGTCACACAACGTCGAGGCAAAGTTAATCCAAAGGGTTCGGCGTCGACCGCGAGGAGCGCTAAGTCGAGCCCGGAGTCGCACAGACCCCCACAACACAGTACCTTGGAAAAGCGAATCACACAATGATCAGCGACGTCGAGATGTCCGGCGTCGCGTCTCCGGCATCGATCCGGCCTCGGAGTCTGGGTGACCTGCAGCGGCGTCGACAGATGTCAGGCAGGAGTAGCGCTCACGAGGTGAAGCAGGATACGGCGTCGTCGTCGATGTCGATGATGATGTTGCAAGAGTGAGCAGCGCTCACGGCGTCGAGAGGGCTCAAAGGCGATGCGATCAGCAGCGGTGCAGACACGGGGATCACTTGAAGCTGGAGCCCAACTTGCTACTCACTGGCGTTGCTGCTGGCGTCGATCGGGCCCGCCGGCCGGCGTCGAGGAAGCGGGACACTGGAGCCGTTACTCACGATGTCGAGCAGCATTCGTCATTGAAAACAATGGGGTGAACCCAAGAGATCAATAGGACCTGGGTAACTGTATATATATGAAGAAAGTGGTCCTAGACACAATTTTTAAACACGGCTAGTGATGTGAGTATTACTTCTTCACAGTCAACAAAATAGTCAGACTAAATCTGAACATACAAACACATGGAGATGTATTATTAGCTTAATTCAGCTCAAAATGCAACAAAAATGCAAAAAATGCAAGAAACCCAACACAACAGTATTACAACAAATTCTACTGCAGTTTATTTACAAATTCATAAAATTTCAGCAAAAAGAGAAAGGAAAGGAAAAGGTTGGTGCTCAAGTAAAGGAAGGTGTAAGTATAGATTTTAAAGTGATTCAGTGCAACAAGGAAATTATTTGTACATTGCACATGTAAAGCCTACCCATTCACAATCTATATACAATATTATACAGGGGGACAGGGAAGGGCAGGTGTAGGCTTTAAAGAAACAACGGGGGGATCGTCGACGTTTCGACCCTGGCGCAATAAGGGAAAGTCACGACCTCTGCTGCAGGTCTTCTTCAGGACGGTTGTGGGGACAGGGGGCGGGGAAGCACCAAAAGAAATTGAAAAGGTGTCGCAATTCTAGATCAGTTGGGCGATGCACCTCTGGCTGAGAAATTCTGCTCAGACTAAGGGTTCAGTCGAGAAACAGTTGGTACACAATGGGCAGTCGAATTCAATCGTGCCTAGTCCGGTAGCACGATGGACATTGTACCGGTGGTCGAGGGCGAGAGGGAACTAAGTTAAGTTCTAGTGAACCTTAATTTTAAAGCGTTATCCCCAATAGTTCAAGGACGTGGGGGCGGCAGACCACAGTTCATAAAATAAAGTAGCTCGGAGTATATTCAGGCAGCTTCCGTTTGGACGTGGTTCCAGCCGGTCGCGTGAGACGGAAGCTGCCTGAATATACTCCGAGCTACTTTATTTTATGAACTGCGGTCTGCCGCCCCCACGTCCTTGAACTATTGGGGATAACGCTTTAAAATTAAGGTTCACTAGAACTTAACTTAGTTCCCTCTCGCCCTCGACCACCGGTACAATGTCCATCGTGCTACCGGACTAGGCACGATTGAATTCGACTGCCCATTGTGTACCAACTGTTTCTCGACTGAACCCTTAGTCTGAGCAGAATTTCTCAGCCAGAGGTGCATCGCCCAACTGATCTGGAATTGCGACACCTTTTCAATTTCTTTTGGTGCTTCCCCGCCCCCTGTCCCCACAACCGTCCTGAAGAAGACCCGCAGCAGAGGTCGTGACTTTCCCTTATTGCGCCAGGGTCGAAACGTCGACGATCCCCCTGTTGTTTCTTTAAAGCCTACACCTGCCCTTCCCTGTCCCCCTGTATAATATTGTATATAGATTGTGAATGGGTAGGCTTTACATGTGCAATGTACAAATAATTTCCTTGTTGCACTGAATCACTTTAAAATCTATACTTACACCTTCCTTTACTTGAGCACCAACCTTTTCCTTTCCTTTCTCTTTTTGCTGAAATTTTATGAATTTGTAAATAAACTGCAGTAGAATTTGTTGTAATACTGTTGTGTTGGGTTTCTTGCATTTTTTGCATTTTTGTTGCATTTTGAGCTGAATTAAGCTAATAATACATCTCCATGTGTTTGTATGTTCAGATTTAGTCTGACTATTTTGTTGACTGTGAAGAAGTAATACTCACATCACTAGCCGTGTTTAAAAATTGTGTCTAGGACCACTTTCTTCATATATATATGAGCAGCATTCGTCGGCGTCTGTCGGCGTCGAGATTGCTGGATTCTTTCAGAGGTGCTGGATTCTCAACTTCCAGCAACAAGCACTTTTAGCAAATAAATGAAGTCCTTTAGCCCTGTGACTTCAACAGGAGGCTGGCACTCTTCCAGCCCTTGGAGATTTTCTTTAGCAAAGCTTGAGAGTACACACTCAGCTCCTCTCTCCTGGTACCTTGGCAAAAATAAAGAAGCACTGCAGGATTCCCCCCAGCAAACAGCACACTGGCAGAAGGGGTAGGCAAGTCCTTGGATCAGCAGGCTTCTTGTCCTTGGTTCAGGGTTCCTTATCAGAAGTGATCTAAATTCTTGGTTCAGGGGTCCTTCTCTTATACCCCTTTTTGGCTTTGATCCCTTTGTCCATGCAGGGGAATTTCCCCACATCCTGGGTTTGTTGTGGGTGTAGCCAGGCAGAGGCACCTGGCCTATTCACTGTGCAGGGCTAGGTCCTCAGACGCCCAGCAGGAGGTGGAGCCAGCATTGTCACTGGCAGGAGCAGAGCTATCGGCCTCCTGGTAGGAGGTGGGGCCAGGATCGTCCATGGCAGGCACAGAGCCATCAGTCGCCTGGCAGGAGGTGGAGCCAGCATTGTATCAGGCAGGGCCGGCTATCAGGAACTACTCTCCCCCTACTCTCAATGCAAATGTCCCACTAACCCCACACTGACTCACTCAGACCTCTGGAGCCACCCAGCTCCTGTCACACACACACCAAACCAGCAGAAACCAGAAATAGTTAGACAAGAAAATAGCCACTTTCTAAAAGTGCTATTTTCAAACCCAGAATCCAAAAACCATCCACACAAACTGATGCATTATTAAACCCCGAGTTCAGGGATACCAAACTCGACATTGCACCATGCTCCCCGAGCCAGCTAGGATTATAGCATTAATAATCCTGGCAACCCATTCTAACTGATGGAGAGCAGGTAACCTCGCAATAGTGAAAAACGAATATGGCTGTAATTCACTATTTAGGACATGCCAACTTGGTCAGGCTTGTCCTACCTTATACTAACAATGCACCCTCCCTGTGGGCCTACCATAGGGGTGACTAACATGAAGTTAAGGGAAGGTTTAGGGACTGGCAAGTAGGTGTACTTGCGCAGTCAGCGTGACAGTACCAGACTGCACGTAGGTCTAGCAATGGCAGACCCTCAGACATACTTTTACTAGGCCGCTCTTGTGGGTAGCACAACATGTGCTGCAAACCCACGAGCAGCATTTGTATTTACAAGCCCTGGCACTCCTGGTGCACTAGACTAGGGACTGACAGTAAACCAAATAAGCCAAACATGGAATTCAATCAATACAGTAATTTTACATAGGGAGCACTTGCACTGTGGCACTGATCAGCAGTGGCACAGTGCCCAAAGCAATATACCAGCAAAAACATCGTAAACAGAGGAGGCAAACAGAAAAAAAATGGAGGAGAGACTCAGGCCAATGATGTCAGGTCTAACACGTCTCCTGAAGGTTTGTCGGAGGCGAATGGGGAGGGTGTTCCATGTCTTTGCGGTGAGGTGGGAGAATGATCTGCTGCCAGTAGTCACTGTTCGGATGCGGGGGACGAGGGCGTGGTCTACAGAGTGGAGCTGGCGGACGGGGGGGGGGGGTAGAGGCCGACTCATCTCGTTGAGGTATGCTGGTCCGGTGTCATGTATGCTGGTCCGGTGTCATGGAGTGGCTTGTGTGCGTGGGTGAGGAGCTTTAAGGTTATCCTCTTGTTGATGAGGAGGCAGTGAGGGTCTTTCAGGTGTGGTGTGATGTGGCTGCGGTGGGGAAAATTGAGGATCAGGCATGCAGAGGCTTTCTGGATGCGTTGGAGTTATGTCAGAAGTTTGGCCGGGGCTCCTGCATAGAGTACGTTGCTGTAGTCCAGTCTACTGCTGACGAGGGCTTGGGTGACTGTCCTTCTAGTTTCGGTGGTGATCCACTTGAAGATTCTGCGAAGCATGCAGAGGGTGCTGAAGCAGGAGGAGGAGACGGATTTGACCTGCTTTGTCATGGAGAGTGCGGGGATTGTGGATGACCCCTAGGTTTTGAGCATGGTTAGTGGGTGTGGGGGGGTGCTCCTACTGCCGTTGGCCACCAGGAGTCGTCCCAGGCCAAGGGGGTGGAGCTGAAGATGAGGATCTCTGTCTTGTCCGAGTTTAGCTTCAGTCGGCTGTCCCTCATCCAGTCGGCGACAGCCTTCATTTCGTCATGGAGGTTGGTTTTGGCAGTGTGGGGGTCCTTGGTGAGCAAGAGGATCAGCTGGGTGTCATCGGCATAGGAGATGATATTTAGGTTGTGCTGTCAGGTGACGTGGGCAAGTGGTGCCATGCAGACGTTGAACAGCGTTGGGCTGAGAGATGAGCCTTGGGCTACGCCGCAAATGATCTCAGTGGTTTGGGAGCAGAAAGGGGAGGCAGACGCTCTGGGTTCTCCCATAGAGGAAGTAGGTGGTCCAGTCCAGCACCTTTTCTTGGATTCCGGCGTCGTGGAGGCGTGCTCTTAGTTTGAGGTGGCAGACTGTGTCGAAAGCGGCTGACAGGTCAAGGCGAATGAGGGCTGCTGTTTCTCCATTGTCGAGCATGATCTTGATATCGTCGGTGGCGGTGATGAGGTGCTGTGGTTGCTGCAGAACCCGGACTGGGATGGGTCTAGGACCTTGTTATCTTCGAGGAAGCTGGTTAGTTATTTGTTGACGGCCTTTTCGAGGACCTTTGCCGGGAGCAGGGAGATGGGTCGGAAGTTCTTGAGGTCCTTGGGGTCTGCCTTGGGTTTCTTTAATAGGGCATTGATCTCTGCGTGCTTCCAGCTCCCCAGGAAGCTTGCTGTCTCGAAGGAGATGTTGATAGTTTTTCGGAGGTGAGGTGCGTTGGTGCTGCTGGCTTTGTTGAAGATGTGGTGTGGGCGGGGGTCTTCCAGGGATCCAGAGTTGACGGTGTTCATGATCTTGATGGTGTCGTGGTCGTTGATGTTAGTCCAGGTGAGCAGGCGGTTGGTGCGGTGGTGGTCGTGGGAGCAGGGGTGTTGGATTTTGCAGAGGTGGTGATGGTGTCGAAGCTGTTGTGGATGTCTGTGATCTTGCGATGGAAGAGGGTGGCCAGCGAGTCTTACAGGTCTTGTGATGGTGGGGTGTTGGAGATGGGGTTGGAGAGTTCCTTCACGATGCTCAAGAGCTCGTTGCTGTTGTGTGCGTTGTTGTCTAGGCAGTCTCTGAAGGCATCCTTTTGGCGGATCTGATGAGTTGGTGGTGTTGGTGGGTGGCGTTCCTGTGGGCTGTGTAGCTTTCCGGTGTTTTTTCGTGGGTCCAGTTTTTCTCTAGTTTACAGCAGGCTCGCTTGGAGGCCTGGAGGTCTTCGGTGAACCAGCTGGCTCTCTTGCTGGTGTGGGTGTTGGCGGACTTCTTTAGCGGGCGATGGTGTTGGCGCAGTTGTTGATCCATTGTCTGAGGCTGCGGGCTGTGGCTTCGGGGTCAGTCAGGTCTGCACGTGGGCTCTGGGCGAGGATGGCGGTTAGCTAGTCCTTGGTGATCTAGCCCCAGCTGCAGCAAGGCATCTGCTGGGTGGGGTGGTGTATGGTCGGTTTCCAGAAGGTGAAGTGGGTGCAGCGGTTGTGGGTCTAGTGGAGTTCTGTGGTGTGGTCGAAGAAGACGTGGGTGCTCGCAGAGAAGATGGGGTCAAGCGTGTGGCCGGTGGAGTGTGTTGGTGCTGTGACGAGTTGTCTGAGTCCGAGGTTGCCGAGGTTGTCAATCAGGATGGAGGAGTTGGTTTAGTTGTTGTTCTCGAGCTGGAAATTCAGGTCCCCGAGGAGGATGTAGTCTGTAGAGGCAAGGGCGTGTGTGCTGACATGGTCGTTGATGGAGTTGCTGATCTGCGGTCAGGGTCTGGTCTGTAGATGAGGGTTCCTCTGAGAGTAGTGTTGGAGTCAGTGTGGCTCTGGAAGTGCAGGTGTTCGGTCGGTACTGAGGGTGTCGTCCGTGTTGGTCGAGACTCTGAGAGTGTTCCTGTGCACAATGGTGATTCCTCCTCCTGTCCCATTGGTGCGGTCCTTGCGGGTGATCTTGTAGCCTTCCGGGATGGCTATGGCGAGGAGGGGGTCAGCCAGGTCTCCATCAGGAAGGCGACGTCTGTGGCGTTGGTGTCGAGTAGGTCCCAGATAAGCATGGGCGGAAAATCCGTTCCGCTCGCGGATTTTGCAGATTTTTGGTAAATTCGCAATCCGCGAACGCTCGCGAATTTACCGAAAATCCGCAAATTCGCACGCAGCAGATTTTTTTTTCTTGGTGATACAATTTTGCGGCGTGCGGTGTAAGTTCGCAATTGCGAACATGTAGGTGCGGCGGGCAGCAACAATCTCGCACTCGCGAAATTACAAAAATTGCAATTCTGCACAAGAAATCTACTAGCAAGCAGCATAGACCTTCTGAAAATGATGATTTTTATCAGAATAACTCCTCAGGTTGACATTTGCCTGAACTTTTTTGGATTTGAGGCCTTTTGATTTTCTTTGGATAACTTTTGGATTAGAAATCAACTTTCTCATATAAGCTTGTTTGGGGCATTACAGTTGCTGTAATGCTGTTCTGCAGAAAAACGAGTTTTGCAAAAGTGAAAGCATTCAGCAGGTTCAAAAGTTCAAACTCATCATTAGTAACCATTCCCTGTAGTGCTTCCTGACAAGGGCCCCTCCAGAGTTCAGTTGCAACAATTGTATGACCTTGCTCTGACCCTCACAACAGGCTCATAGAATAGCTACAAGTAGGCCACAAAGGTCCTGGAAAAAAAAATTGCACTGCAACAGAAAGTAAATTACAGATAAGGAAGCAGGTGCCAGACTGGAATTTTAAAACAGTGATACATTAATAAATCAACCCCAAATTAATTCATGTTAGTTGAAGCAGGCAGGTGTGCTTGCTTTTTCCCCCCATAATCTACAGTGATGATGAACCAGAGGGTGGCATTGATGTACCAGAGGGTGGCATGGGTGAAACAGAGGGTGGCAGGGGTGAAACAGAGGGTGCTGGGAACCTGTGACGTAGAAACAACATAATCGCGACCGTTGCGAGCCGACATGTAAGTTCGCAATTGCGAACTGGTACAAAACCCTCGCGAACTGGCAGAAATCCTTGCGAACTGAGAGAAATCCTTGCAAACACAAAAAAAAAATATTTGCGAGAATTCGCGGATTTTGCGGATTGCGAGTTCGCAAATTCACAAAATTCGCGAACGCCAGATTCGCATAATTCGCCCATGCTTAGTCCCAGAGTTCAAAGGCATGTTTGCGGGCAGAGTGGGTGTTAAGCAGGATGCATCTGAGGAAGTTGGGTCCTTCTGTGGGTGGGTTGGCGGGCCGGATGCTGGTGAAGTTGCAGTTCTGGCAGAAGGATCCTTGGGTGCGTTTCGGGATGGCCAGGCAGCAGGCGCGTGATCGATCGGTGTTGAGTGCATGGAGAGTGCTGGAGCTGTAGTGGAGACGGGCATCGTGGCATTTGCTGGGGCAAGGGGTTCTGACACTGGGCACATTCCAGGCAGGGACAAGCACGGCCTCCATATAAGTTGTTAAGGGAGGGAGGAGCAAGTGGGAGGTGGGAGAGAAAACAGAGAACAAAATAAGTTACAACAATGTGTAGTGTCTTAGGCTTGTATTAGAATATTGATGTATGAAAACACCATTGTTCAGTGTTCTATGCTAATGGTTCTACAAGAGTCAATTGCCAGCACTATTATTTTTTTTATTTTGAGTATTTGTAAAGCGCGACTGATACCTTGCAGGCTTCCTGGTGCTGGAGAACACTCTGCTGACGGATAACCGGGAAAGCTGTTGGGCGGGCATTTATTGGGGGAAGAGCCAGGTCTTAATGCGCTTCCTGAATGGAAGAAGCTGTGAAATCTGACGTATGTCGGTGGGCAGGCTGTTCCATAACTTGGCCGCTGCAACCCTGAAGGATCTGCCCCCGGTTCTGGCTTTGTTAAATCTGGGTACCTTTACCAAACAGGCCGAGGATGAACGTAGGTCTCTGGTGGGAGTGTACCACAGAAACAGGGCTTGCAGAGGTTTGGGTCCAAGTCCGTGCAGGGCCTTAAAGACAATGCAGAGGGACTTGAATGCCACACGTTGTTTTAAGGGTAGCCAATGTAGCTCGGCCAGAGCTGCTGTGGCCGAAGCCCTCCTCGTCCAGCCAAGAGCCAGCTTGGCGGCGGCAGATTGAATTCGTTGTAGTCGATCCATCAGCGTGACTGGAGCCTCCAGGAGCAGGGCGTTACAATAGTCGAGGCGACTAAGTATCGTACACCTGACTATCGACGCCCGGGCTTGTGCAGGGAGAAGTGGCATTATTTTCCGCAGGGAGCGTAGCAGGGCTGTGCAGATCCCCACAGTTTTTGTTACCTGGGTTTCCATGCTTAGTTTGTTGTCGAGCATGGCTCCCAGGTTGCGAACCGAGGAAACTGGCAGAGGTTTGTCTCTAGTCTCTGGGGGCCAGAATTCACTCGGAAACTGGCGGGGTATGTTGGTGCCTGAACAAAACAGGACCTCTGTTTTAGAGGAGTTAAATTGGAGGGAGTTTCTGTGTAGCCATCCAGCCGTCTCTCTTAAGCAGTCGTGGAAGGTGGAAAAAGGAATGTCATCTTCACCTTCCCAAGAGAGAATGAGCTGCGTGTCATCAGCGTAGTTTATTGTTTTGATCCCAAAGGATTTGATTAACTTGATTAGCGGGATGAGGTACACGTTAAAAAGGATGGGGCTGATGGAAGAGCCCTGAGGAACTCCCTGGGGCACTGGTGCGAAGGTGGATTGGAATGGGGGGAGGGAGACAGCCTGTCTTCTGTCCCGAAGGGACGGATGCAAAAACAGAGGTGGAAACAGTGGTGGTGGCACAGAGGAGCAGCAGTGAGCGAGGTGGGGAGCGACCTACCTTGAACCAGGGTTGAGGGTCGCTCTTCCAGTTACTGCGCGGCCTCCATATAAGGGGTTAAGGGAAGGAGGGCCTGGCGCTGGGCGTTGTAAATGCATGAATGGCAAAAGCATGTTTTTTAAAATGTTTGGATAAAGTAAGTATGGGTATAGGGGTATATGTTTTGGGGTGGTTGCGTATTATAAGGGTTCAGATATAGTTTTGGGTTTTGGGGTACAGGGGTAATTTTAGGGTTTAGGGATAGGTATGGGTATTGGGGTACAGGGGACTTTTTAGGGTTCAGGGGTAGGTTTGGGTTTTGGGGTACAGGGGGATTTTAAGAGTTCAGGGCTAGGTTTGGGTTTTGGGGTACAGGGGTATTTTTAAGGTTCAGGGCTAGGTTTGGGTTTTGGGGTACAGGGGTATTTTAGGGTTCAGGGGTAGGTGTGGGTGTTGGGGTACAGGGTTATTTTTAGGGTTCAGGGCTAGGTTTGGGTTTTTGGGTACAGGGGTATTTTAAGGGTTCAGGGGTAGGTTTGGGTTTTTGGGTACAGGGGTATTTTGAGGGGTCAAGGCTAGATTTGGGTTTTGGGGTACAGGGGTATTTTAGGGTTCTGGGGTAGGTTTGGGTTTTGGGGTACAGGGGTAGGTTTGGGGTACAGGGGTATTTTAAGGGTTCAGGGCTAGGTTTGGGTTTTGGGGTAAAGGGGTATTATAGGGTTCAGGGCTAGGTTTGGGTTTTGGGGTACAGGGGTATTTTTAGGGTTCAGGGGTAGGTTTTGGTTTTGGGGTACAGGGGTATTTTAAGGGTTATGGGGTAGGTTTTGGTTTTGGGGTACAGGGGTTTTTTAAGGGTTCAGGGCTAGGTTTGGGTTTTGTGGTACAGGGGTATTTTAGGGTTCAGGGGTAGGTTTGGGTTTTGGGGTACCGGGGTAGTTTTAGGGTTCAGGGCTATGTTTGAGTTTTGGGGTACAGGGGTATTTTTAGGGTTCAGGGCTAGGTTTGGGTTTTGGGTACAGGGGTATTTTTAGGGTGCAGGGGTAGGTTTGGGTTTTGAAGTACAGGGGTATTTATAGGGTTCATGGCTAGGTTTGGGTTTTGGGGTACAGGGGTATTTTTAGGGTTCAGGGCTATGTTTGGGTTTTGGGGTACAGGAGTATTTTTAGGGTTCAGGGCTAGGTTTGGGTTTTGGGGTACAGGGGTATTTTTAGGGTTCAGTTGTAGGTTTGGGTTTTGAAGTACAAGGGTATTTATAGGGTTCAGGGCTAGGTTTGGGTTTTGGGGTACAGGGGAATTTTTAGGGTTTAGGGATAGGTTTGGGTTTTGGGGTGCAGGGTATATTTATAGGGTTAAGATGGGTTAGTGTTTAAGGGTGTTGGGGTATTTTAAGGAGTAAGGGTTGGTTATGATTATGGGGTGCAGGTGTATATAAAGGGAGCAGGGTTGGATTAGTACACAATATGAGACATGGCATGAAGGACAGAAAGTACCACATGCCCCCAGCGTTTGTCATGCCCCCTCAGCACACGCCCACAGCACAACACAGACATGCCCACAAGGGTCTATTTTGCTGGCACTGTTATTTTACCCTTTAAATGTATATGGTAGGCGTATGCATAGCCTATGTCCTTCTGCTGCAACTGCCCTTTCCAACGCTGTATTGGGGGTTGTGATTGGTGCTGTGGTTCCTGAGATTACCCGCCTCAAAGGTTTGGGCTCTCTCTTTATTATATTGGTATAGACAACTGACACATACACTGCCTTTTATTTTTCTAGTTTGTTGGACATGTACCATTGAGAAATATATTTGCTCGTCACCACACCCATAAAGATATTCACTCACCCAAACAACTGTTAGAACATGTAGTTTTAACTTCATATATCTACTGAATCAACTATTCACACATCTTTGGGCAGTCACACACCTTCGACCGAACCACACACACATTCACTCTCCCATACAAATACTCAATTAACTAATCAATAACTAATATAGACTTTCACATAGCTAGTAACCAATTGGAGAACCAGTTTACACAACAACTGACAAAGTGATACAGATATTCACACAGCTTACTCACTATCCACTATATTTAGTGAGACACTATACATTGTTAAAGTCCTCCATCCAAATATTTATTTTTATATATCCATTCATACTTCAATGCAAATTGCTATATATATAATCATATTTAAATAACGAAGCAAACCACATTCACTGGATGATGTCATCAGTTATGTCATCATTGATGTCATTTGAGATGTCATCAGTAATGTCACTGACCATGTCATGAATGATGTAATATGTAAAGGTGATCAGAGGAGGGACGAGGAATACGTGTCCATTTATTTCCCCAAGTAGTATCAAAGTTAATCAAGTGAAAAAATGGACACTTGTGACAATTCTAGACCATTGGTTGGAAAAACTATGGTAACCTCAAAAGACCCAATGTGAATAGGTTTAGCGGTATATATCGTTCCTCCGCCCCTACATTGTGGTTCGTTGGCAGTTATCATTGGATACCATAGAGAGTGTGGGTGCCTGCCTCATCCAGAGGCTCCTCTGGTCTAGGTTGCAGTGTCCAGAGATGAAAAAACTAGTGCAAAGAAAAATCAAAAAGGCTGTTAAAAATAAGATCAACACCTAAAGAGATTTTAATGAAATGGTGGAGATCTTATAATAAAACAAGTGGGTACTTGTCCTAGATCGAATTATGGGATCTAGAAGTGCGAATTTACAAGGATGTCGACAAGTTTCAGCCCCCTTCGGCTCAAAGGAGTCTACGGGGCTTTCGTCAGGACAAAAGGATAGACAAACATAGATATTCTACTCACACTTATTATGTGGAGTTCAATGGAAGTAGAGAGGGTCAACTTTTGAGCCACTCAAGTCTTAATAGCCTGCAAAAGACAATACATACAGACATGTTGTGCAAAATTGTTATACATTCTCACAATATTGCTTGAACGGAGGTAGGCACAGTAGTAAGCATTAGTCTCAACTACTACATCAAAGCATCTTAGCCAAACAAATTACACTTTAATTCTAAACAATAGGAGCATCCCCTGGTGGGGTAGAGGAGAGAGGGAGAGGCAAAAGCGACTAAGAAAGCTGTGAGATAGTATTATACAGCGTCATGTATAAGCAGTGTTTTATACGTAAATCATGCAAAAGGACCCCGGGGGGGCCGGTCATACGTGCTTAGTCTAGGTGAGTAAACTCCGTCATGACTACAAACTCGAGAAAGGTTAATTTAAAGGAAGTTTTAGCGCTGCTGGAGAAGAACGCGGGGTGACTGACCCTAATGCGGTAAACAGATGAGGCGCAACCACATAGACGCTCTCGTTTAGAACTTACCCCCTAATGCGGAGTTAGAAGTTTTCATCGGGGAGGCTCAGAGCTGTAGGGAACAGGTATGAAAAGGTCAGAATCACCTTACCTCATCGGAAAAGAAATTTCCGAGAGAGACACGTTCCGCCATTACCCGCGTGTCTGGGATCCTGCGCCGCTTGTGCTGACTCTGCCCCCGGACGTCAAGCTAGCGTCCGGGGGAGTGTTTATAACGGCGTTTTTTTGAGAAAATTAACTTTAGTGAGATGTAACACGGAAACCTGAATGTTAGGATCAGCGATTGTGTACCTGAATGTTAGGATCAGCGATTGTGTAAACAAACGTGACGCCTTCTTAAAGAAGAGTTTTAAGTTAATATAGGTTGAGGCAACGCAGTAAGAGTATGATATGGTCTGTTTTGCAAAGTGGATGATTGCAAAAGTTACCAGACAAAGTGGGGTAAGAACAAATACAGCAACCCCATTGTGAACAGTCATAATTTCATCACTGGAGAAATTTATGTAGGTGTGATGTAAAGACTATATTGGGGTGCGAGGAATATCAAGTTAGGTTGAAATAGAGTAACCTCAAGTATTTGAATATGTTCAATGGACCGCAAACTGGTGCCAGGGGACGTTGTCATTCATACCTGTGATGTTAGTCTTCAAACGGTCCACCCACCGTTGTTCTTTTTCATGCAGAATTCTTTCTGCGTTGGGGGTTTTTTCCGTCAACATTTCAATGACAGTCCATCTGATGTCATCACAGGAGTGTCCTTTCTCTAAAAAATGGGCACACAGTTTTGTAGTGGTTTTCTTCAAGCGAATATTACTACGATGTTCCCCTATTCTGATCTTGATTTTGCGACACGTCATACCTATGTACAGTTTCTTGCATGGACAGTTGACCATGTAGATAACACAGGAAGAGTTACAGTTCGTGTGTTGCTTCTGGGTCCAATTTAGAGTCTCTGATAATTGTAACTGTTTTGAATGGGTGGTGAATTGGCAGGCTGTACAATTTCCGCAGGGATAATGACCACTGACCGGAGACATAGAGACGTTTCTGATAGTTTCTTGATTGTGTGTCTTTCGTGGCCGGGTGTGGACCAATGTGTCTCGTAAGTTTTTAGTTCTTCTATTGGCAAAACGTGGTTTAGGCCAGTTAAATTTCCCAGTGTTGAGGATTTTTCAATTCTTGTTTACCAATTTTTGGACCTCATAGGTGGACGGGCAGAACGTAGTTACACAGGTCGTAAGATCCGGGATGGGGTCTTTAGGGTAAGTTTGTAGGAGACATTCCCTAGGTTGATGGTTAGCACGTTTCATGCATTTCTGGATGGTACTCTGCGTATAGTCTCTTTGTTTCAATTTGGTGCACAGATCCTTCGCTTGGACTTTATAGTCATCAGTCTTAGTACAGTTTCTTTTCAAACGTAAAAATTGACTATAAGGTAAATTGTCCCTCAATGGTTTAGGATGGTGACTCTTATAGGATAATAGACTGTTTTTGGCAGTTGGTTTGGTGAATGTTTTGGTTTTTAGTTGATGGTCTTCTGCAAAAATTGTAAGATCGAGGAAGTCAATGGACGTGTTGTTGGCCATGTGTGTAAATTTAAGCCAAGGGTCTCTTTCATTTAACCACCTCAGAAAAAGATCCAGATCAAGTTTGATGTCCCAAATGAGGAGGATGTCGTCAATGTATCTCTTCCAGTATAGGATACTGGAAGAGTACGGGTTAGCCTCATTGAGCACAAATTGTTGTTCGAAATGGCTGACGTACAGTCCTGCCACCGAAGGGGCAAAGGCACTGCCCATCGAGGTTCCATGTTTTTGTAAATACAGCGTTCCGTTGTATTCAAAAAAAAATTCTTTAAGTGCAAGTTGACAACACTGTAAAATAAAATGTCTCGGAGTGTGATATTCCCAGTCTACACTGTAGAGAACATCTTCCAGCATTTGTAAGGTATCGTCTTGAGGCAGGCTGGTGTACAGTGACTCCACGTCAAGACCTACCAGGAGCATCGTGTTCTGATCAAAAGGTATATCCTTAATTTGTACTAGCAGGTCACGTGTATCTTTAAGATAGGTAGGTGTCTTCTGCACTATTGGTTTTAAGAACTCATCAGCGAATTTCGACAGGGGTTCGAGCAATGATCCTATGCCAGCCACAATAGGGCGTCCTGGTGGAGGTGATCTATTTTTATGAGTTTTGGGTAAGGAATAGAAGAAGGGGATTTTAGGTTCCTTAGTACATAGATAGTCAGCTTCCTTCCCTGTTATCCACCTGTTGGTTTCAGCTTCGTGGATCATTATATTAATTATGTTCTGGAGCCTTTCTGTGGGATCCTCATCGATTTTCTTGTAGTACTTGGTGTCTTATTATAAGATCTCCACCATTTCATTAAAATCTCTTTAGGTGTTGATCTTATTTTTAACAGCCTTTTTGATTTTTCTTTGCACTAGTTTTTTCATCTCTGGACACTGCAACCTAGACCAGAGGAGCCTCTGGATGAGGCAGGCACCCACACTCTCTATGGTATCCAATGATAACTGCCAACGAACCACAATGTAGGGGCGGAGGAACGATATATACCGCTAAACCTATTCACATTGGGTCTTTTGAGGTTACCATAGTTTTTCCAACCAATGGTCTAGAATTGTCACAAGTTTCCATTTTTTCACTTGATTAACTTTGATACTACTTGGGGAAATAAATGGACACGTATTCCTCGTCCCTCCTCTGATCACCTTTGTATTAAGCAGCGGACAGCTGCGGGAACTTTCTCTCAAAACAGTGAATACCACATTGTTTTTTCTTTACTTTGGAGTTTAACCATGGAGGGTAATGTTGGACTGAGCTTTGGTGAGAGCGACATAGAAGAAATTCTAGCAGGTCAGTCGCTACTTCAGAATAAAGACCTGACTGAAGCACTGGAACAAACAGATAACTGGGACACACTCTCCGAAAAAAAGAGAGAACAAATACGGACTGCGATTCACGGCATTATTATGACCGAATACCTCCGACAAAAAACAGCTCCAGGAGGTCTTTGGGTCAGTAATGCTCCCCGCATCTTTTTACATGACTTGGCCTTTCGAAAGGATTGGTCTTCCATCTCCTGGAAATGTACCCTTGACTACCTGGTGCTGATCATCAAGACGGCAAAAAGACTCTCTGAAGCATTGCTAGTAGAAATTCAAACTCTTGAAAATGAATTGAAAAAAGGAATAAATCCATTAACTTACAAAAAGAAATTAGATGAACTTACAAAAGAAATGGAAGAGACACAGGAATTCATTATGCAGAGCAAACTATTGAAACTGAGCAAGGACTTGAAGAAGTTCAATCAAGAAAAAATGCATCCCTATATTAAAGAGGACTTCAACTCCAACGATCAAAGCTCGGACATTGAATCCTTAGGTAGAGCCTCTTCAAATAACTCGGTAAGCAGCTCTGAGGACCACACGCCAAGAATAGGTGGGTTTAATAATCGACCTCAAAGATTCAGGAGGGGAAACCGATGGCAAAGATCCTTCTACCCAAACATGAACATGCCTCATTTTCAAGCCTACATGCCACCATACGGGGGATGGATGACACCATATAATTATGGAATGCAACAGATGCCTCAACTGGGAAATGAACAACACCCAGGACAACAGGGACAACAACAACAACAACAGCCGCCTTTTTTAGGCAGGGGCCAAAACCAATTCAGAGGAAGAAAGAAAACCATAGTCTAGCAAGATCAGCAGAGGAACGTCCAAACGAGAAGCATGTCGTCTGCCCAACCGAGCACGAGCAAAACAAACACTCGTTAATAGTCAACATTGCCAATATTGACCTAACAGAAGACCAAAAGAATGTCCTGGAAAAAGGGCTTGGATTTGTCCCCACTCCACCAATAGATAATTTCAAGCTAAAATGTGAATTAGCCGAATTTTGTCGCACTTTGAAACTTAAAGCGTTTTTTGCTGACAAACCCTCTCTGCCATCTGAAGGAGACACCAACCTCAGAAAGAGATCTACCTTCAACCCTCCAGTAGGCGGTATACCACCAGAAATCCACACCTTTGAACAGGCATTACTAAAAGGCATAGATGAACTGACAACCAAAAAGAAACAACACTTTCAAAACTTGAGTAACAGAGAACGACAGGCTTTAAAAACTCTTGAATCTAATGCGGATATTGTCTTCAAACCAGCGGACAAGGGGGGAGGGATCGTGATCCTCAGCAAAGAGGGTTACGACTTACAATGCCTCTCCCTCCTATCAGACACCAAGTACTACAAGAAAATCGATGAGGATCCCACAGAAAGGCTCCAGAACATAATTAATATAATGATCCATGAAGCTGAAACCAACAGGTGGATAACAGGGAAGGAAGCTGACTATCTATGTACTAAGGAACCTAAAATCCCCTTCTTCTATTCCTTACCCAAAACTCATAAAAATAGATCACCTCCACCAGGACGCCCTATTGTGGCTGGCATAGGATCATTGCTCGAACCCCTGTCGAAATTCGCTGATGAGTTCTTAAAACCAATAGTGCAGAAGACACCTACCTATCTTAAAGATACACGTGACCTGCTAGTACAAATTAAGGATATACCTTTTGATCAGAACACGATGCTCCTGGTAGGTCTTGACGTGGAGTCACTGTACACCAGCCTGCCTCAAGACGATACCTTACAAATGCTGGAAGATGTTCTCTACAGTGTAGACTGGGAATATCACACTCCGAGACATTTTATTTTACAGTGTTGTCAACTTGCACTTAAAGAAAAATTTTTTGAATACAACGGAACGCTGTATTTACAAAAACATGGAACCTCGATGGGCAGTACCTTTGCCCCTTCGGTGGCAGGACTGTACGTCAGCCATTTCGAACAACAATTTGTGCTCAATGAGGCTAACCCGTACTCTTCCAGTATCCTATACTGGAAGAGATACATTGACGACATCCTCCTCATTTGGGACATCAAACTTGATCTGGATCTTTTTCTGAGGTGGTTGAATGAAAGAGACCCTTGGCTTAAATTTACACACATGGCCAACAACACATCCATTGACTTCCTCGATCTTACAATTTTTGCAGAAGACCATCAACTAAAAACCAAAACATTCACCAAACCAACTGCCAAAAACAGTCTATTATCCTATAAGAGTCACCATCCTAAACCATTGAGGGACAATTTACCTTATAGTCAATTTTTACGTTTGAAAAGAAACTGTACTAAGACTGATGACTATAAAGTCCAAGCGAAGGATCTGTGCACCAAATTGAAACAAAGAGACTATACGCAGAGTACCATCCAGAAATGCATGAAACGTGCTAACCATCAACCTAGGGAATGTCTCCTACAAACTTACCCTAAAGACCCCATCCCGGATCTTACGACCTGTGTAACTACGTTCTGCCGTCCACCTATGAGGTCCAAAAATTGGTAAACAAGAATTGGAAAATCCTCAACACTGGGAAATTTAACTGGCCTAAACCACGTTTTGCCAATAGAAGAACTAAAAACTTACGAGACACATTGGTCCACACCCGGCCACGAAAGACACACAATCAAGAAACTATCAGAAACGTCTCTATGTCTCCGGTCAGTGGTCATTATCCCTGCGGAAATTGTACAGCCTGCCAATTCACCACCCATTCAAAACAGTTACAATTATCAGAGACTCTAAATTGGACCCAGAAGCAACACACGAACTCTAACTCTTCCTGTGTTATCTACATGGTCAACTGTCCATGCAAGAAACTGTACATAGGTATGACGTGTCGCAAAATCAAGATCAGAATAGGGGAACATCGTAGTAATATTCGCTTGAAGAAAACCACTACAAAACTGTGTGCCCATTTTTTAGAGAAAGGACACTCCTGTGATGACATCAGATGGACTGTCATTGAAATGTTGACGGAAAAAAACCCCAACGCAGAAAGAATTCTGCATGAAAAAGAACAACGGTGGGTGGACCGTTTGAAGACTAACATCACAGGTATGAATGACAACGTCCCCTGGCACCAGTTTGCGGTCCATTGAACATATTCAAATACTTGAGGTTACTCTATTTCAACCTAACTTGATATTCCTCGCACCCCAATATAGTCTTTACATCACACCTACATAAATTTCTCCAGTGATGAAATGATGACTGTTCACAATGGGGTTGCTGTATTTGTTCTTACCCCACTTTGTCTGGTAACTTTTGCAATCATATGAAACACAAACAGAAAACTGCCTGAAAACGACGCACTTTTCACATGCCCCCGTGGGGTGCTCTGTGCTCCACTGTAATCTAGTGCAATCAACAGTGATACCAAAAAATGTTCATACAAATTATAAACACATTTTTGTACTTTTTCAACATGTGATGAAAATCATTCAACTGAAAACATTTGAAGTTTTCCTTTTCTTGCGTTTAATTCTTCAATCTTGGTACATTACTTCATGTACATCCATTGCTCTTATTCAGTAGGTCCCAATGCATTTCGGTATAGCAATACCTTCATCAGGGGAATACTACAAACAGAATCGATACAATGACAATCATCAGAATTGTAAACAAGGGAGCCCCATGCTCCACCTCATACAGTGTATTACACTCATGCAAGTTTGTCAAAACAGGTCCCTGCTTAGCTATATCTCCACCAGTGTCTCTAACAGCGTAAAAAAATCACCTCTGGTGCTCAAACCCAATGTAACCAATGTTAAAGGGGTACCTGACTGAATACTATAAAGTACTGCACTGTGTCACGGTAACACAACCTGAGTAATGAAACGGAGAAATCACCGGTTATCCTGACAGTATTTCAAACACTAAATGTCAAAACAAATGCGGAAACTGGCCGCCGCCTACCTAATTAGCTGATCGCTCTCTCCCAAAGTGTGGTGTCCCAGGATCTTGATTCTACAAGAAATATACGCGTCTTTGTTAAAATCCCGCTAAGAGTATTACCCTCACCTCCCAAACCCTTAGCGTGCGCGCAGAGCTGCTCTCACCTCGCTCTCAGTACTCTGTAGCTAATCTCGTCGTCTTGCGTTCATACGCGATGGCTCCAACCACTTCTAAATGTATTGCCTGCCGGTTCCGTGTAGACACAGAAAACGGACTGATTGGTAGCTGCTCGAACTAAGATCGGGCGCCATGTTTGCCTAGTCAAGATAAATCGGGAATGTGCTAAAATTAAAACTAAACCTATGACACGCCTACAATAAAGGCCTCCTAATATATAAATAGAAACTAAATCTGATGGTGTTGTATACCACTAAGTGAGTGCTTGTTATGACAAAGTTGCTTTACAAACAATAATAACAATTTGCAATAATTTTATCGGAATTATAAAAAACACGCAAATTCAATTTTGTCATTGAGTCCCTGCGGCTCTAGCGTGTTCAACCTGCGGATCCAGTATGTTTCCCTTTGCAATAATTGGCGGTTGGTGTCATTATTTACATCCTGATCAATGCTTTCCAAAACTGTGAAACGTAATTGTGGGATGGTGTGTTGTCTGTCTTTCCAGTGCATTGCTAGGTTGGATTTGGGGTTCACTGTTCTTATTAGACTCTTGTGTTCCGTTATACGGACCTTGATTTTTCTTGTGGTTTTGCCCACATAAACCAACCCGCATGGGCATTTTATGGCATAGACTGCTCTACTTGTATTACAGTCTGATGTGTGTCTTAACTGTATGTGTTTGCCTGTCTTTGGATGTGTAAACACATCCCCTATCATTACATTGCCACAATGGCCGCAGTTATGACATTTCACCATGCCTCTGTGTCGTACTGCACCTGTGTTGATCTGAGAGTGTTTCAGTATCTCTTTTATGTTCTTCGACCTGGTATGTGCAAATATGGGCTTGTCAAAAAAAACCTCTTTGAAATCTGCTTCCTGTTCTATTACTTCCCAACGTTTCAGGATGCTTTTTTTGATCAATCTACTTGATGTGGAGTGTTTGATGACAAATACTTCCCTTTTTAATGGTGGTCTGACTGTTTTCACGAGCAATTCCTGTCGGTCTTTTTGACTGGCTTTGAGTTTAGCCTGCTGTAGTATCTCATCTGGATACCCCCTTTCCTTGTATGCCTGAACCATATTCTCAACCTCTTGAATACCTTGTTCTTCCTGCGAACAAATCCTACGAGCCCGTAGGAATTGCGAGAAAGGCAAGTGATTTTTTAAAGATAGTGTGTGAAAGCTGCTGTAATGCAATGCATTATTACGATCTGTGGCTTTTTTGTACAGTCTTGTTTCCAAAATGCCTCCTTTGTTTTCAATAAGAATGTCCAAGTAATTGATGGATTTGTCATCAACAGAGTGTGTGATCTTAATATGTTCGTGACATGAGTTCAATTCAGACAACAAATGCTCCAGTATGTCCTGTCTACCATCCCACACCATGAGAATGTCATCTATGTACCTGACATATAACTTAAGATGTTGTGAACATTGAGGGTTTTGCAATACATGCTCATTCTCGTACTTTGCCATAAATATATTTGCAAAAGTGGGTGCTCCCGTAAAACCCATGCTTGTGCCCGTCCTTTGTAGGTAGTAACTGTCTTGCCATCTGAAATAACCGTGGTACAAGCAAAAATGTAACAGTTCTAATAAAAAAACATTTATGCCCACATCATAATCATGTTGCAATAACATCCATTCAACTGCCTCTATACCCTCCTGATGAGGGATAGAGGTGTACAACGCTGATATATCAACAGTACATAATACAACATTTTCTCCTGGTGTTATAATCACTTGACTGATTCTCTTTAAACAGTCCGTTGTGTCCTGTATGTACGTGCTCCATTGTTGCACTAGAGGTTGCAAGTAATGGTCTAGAAACTTACCTAATGGTTCGTGTAGAGACCCACATCCTGCCACAATTGGCCTGAACGGGGGATCTACAGGATTCTTGTGCATTTTAGGCACCATGTAGATATGGGGCCTCTTGGGGTATTGAACAGTTAGGAATTTGCGAGTTTGTGCGTCTATCCAGCCCATCTCCTGAGCCCTTTCAAGAAGTGTGTTCAAAATAGCTTGAAACCTGACTGTGGGATCACTATCCAATTTGATATACGTATCTTCATCAGTGACATGCTGATCAACCTTTGCCATGTAGTGAGTCCGGTTGAGTACAACCAGTGCTCCTCCTTTGTCTGCCGGGACAATTTTTAACGTGTCATTTTGTGCCAGTTTTACCAGAGTTTGGTGTTCTTGTCTGGTCAAGTTGTTGTGTCTCGTTTTTGTGGTCGTGATCTGCTCTACATCTTTCTTTACCAAAGTTTCAAACAAGTCCAAAGCCTTGTGAGAAAATGGAGCCATAAAAGTGCTCTTAGGTCTAAAGATTTGTGGTGGTGCTGGTGTAGTAACTAGAGTTGTGGATTCAGTGTTGATGGTATGAAAGAACCACCGTAACCGCAGTTTCCTCATGAACTTAAATAATGTGACTTCAGTTTCTAACCTGTTGGTAGAATATGTCGGGACAAAAGACATGCCTTTGTTCAAAACCCTAAGCTCTACGGGATTCAATGGGTAATCTGAGATGTTCATTACTAGTTCCTCCTGCTTCTTTGCTTTTTTTGTTGAACCTTGTCCCCTCCTTGTCCGTTTTTTTGGGGTTGTTCCGTGGGGGGGTGATTGGATGTTTTGCCCCCCTCTAAAAAAGCCGGCCCAGGGGTGATATTCTGGCCTCCCTCTGCACCTGTCTCACAGCTTGTACTTGGAGTGGTTACTAATGGAGTGCGAGTAAGTAAAGTATCTTGTTCAGTTGCCACGCTTTCTTCTGAAGAGGAGGCTTGGGGTTTTTTATAATTTCTTCTTTGGGCGTACTGATCTGCCCAAGAATAGACCTCATCTAGCTTGTAGTCTATTGTGTCGCGCTTAAATTTACGCAACTTACGTTCGTGTACTTCTCTGGTGTGTTCTTCCAATTGATCATTAATGTTTTTGAGGGTAGTGGCCAAATCTTCCTCCGTTAACCTTGATGATAGTTCGGTCTGTAATTCCTGAATCTCAGTTTCTAATTCTTTTAGAATGTTTGACAACTCTTCCACTATGAGTAAAATTAAATCTAAAGAACACTTGTTTAGTATCGCATACCACCTGAGCATAAAAGGCTTGTTAAATTTGAATAACAGTGGTCTAAGGGATATACGCAATCCGCGAGGAATACGCTTGACTTTATGGTATTGGATTAGTGTTGTGGCGTGTAGCCTTTGATTAATCTGTTTCCTTAATGTGTATTGCAGTTGTTTTATCATTTGGGCGGTGGATCCTGGTTTTCCCTGAAAATCTTTGACATCTTTTATGAGTGCGTACACACTCTCTGCTTCTTCTGTTGAATATGCCTTAACATCTGCCTGATTGGTTGTCAAGTGTGAAATTTCATCGAAATCCATGGTGTATGGGTGCTGAGTGTCAGGAGTGAGCCCCTGGAGTAACTGATATGTATTTTGGAATTGACACTCTGCACTCCTATTTTTAGAGAATCGAATTTAGTGCTATTATCTTTTTAGGTGCTGTCGTTTAATCTGACCGGCCCAGGTCAGTGACATAATATGAAACACAAACAGAAAACTGCCTGAAAACGACGCACTTTTCACATGCCCCCGTGGGGTGCTCTGTGCTCCACTGTAATCTAGTGCAATCAACAGTGATACCAAAAAATGTTCATACAAATTATAAACACATTTTTGTACTTTTTCAACATGTGATGAAAATCATTCAACTGAAAACATTTGAAGTTTTCCTTTTCTTGCGTTTAATTCTTCAATCTTGGTACATTACTTCATGTACATCCATTGCTCTTATTCAGTAGGTCCCAATGCATTTCGGTATAGCAATACCTTCATCAGGGGAATACTACAAACAGAATCGATACAATGACAATCATCAGAATTGTAAACAAGGGTGCCCCATGCTCCACCTCATACAGTGTATTACACTCATGCAAGTTTGTCAAAACAGGTCCTTGCTTAGCTATATCTCCACCAGTGTCTCTAACAGCGTAAAAAAATCACCTCTGGTGCTCAAACCCATTGTAACCAATGTTAAAGGGGTACCTGACTGAATACTATAAAGTACTGCACTGTGTCACGGTAACACAACTTGAGTAATGAAACGGAGAAATCACCGGTTATCCTGACAGTATTTCAAACACTAAATGTCAAAACAAATGCGGAAACTGGCCGCCGCCTACCTAATTAGCTGATCGCTCTCTCCCAAAGTGTGGTGTCCCAGGATCTTGATTCTACAAGAAATATACGCGTCTTTGTTAAAATCCCGCTAAGAGTATTACCCTCACCTCCCAAACCCTTAGCGTGCGCGCAGAGCTGCTCTCACCTCGCTCTCAGTACTCTGTAGCTAATCTCGTCGTCTTGCGTTCATACGCGATGGCTCCAACCACTTCTAAATGTATTGCCTGCCGGTTCCGTGTAGACACAGAAAACGGACTGATTGGTAGCTGCTCGAACTAAGATCGGGCGCCATGTTTGCCTAGTCAAGATAAATCGGGAATGTGCTAAAATTAAAACTAAACCTATGACACGCCTACAATAAAGGCCTCCTAATATATAAATAGAAACTAAATCTGATGGTGTTGTATACCACTAAGTGAGTGCTTGTTATGACAAAGTTGCTTTACAAACAATAATAACAATTTGCAATAATTTTATCGGAATTATAAAAAACACGCAAATTCAATTTTGTCATTGAGTCCCTGCGGCTCTAGCGTGTTCAACCTGCGGATCCAGTATGTTTCCCTTTGCAATAATTGGCGGTTGGTGTCAGCATGTACATCCTGATCAATGCTTTCCAAAACTGTGAAACGTAATTGTGGGATGGTGTGTTGTCTGTCTTTCCAGTGCATTGCTAGGTTGGATTTGGGGTTCACTGTTCTTATTAGACTCTTGTGTTCCGTTATACGGACCTTGATTTTTCTTGTGGTTTTGCCCACATAAACCAACCCGCATGGGCATTTTATGGCATAGACTGCTCTACTTGTATTACAGTCTGATGTGTGTCTTAACTGTATGTGTTTGCCTGTCTGTGGATGTGTAAACACATCCCCTATCATTACATTGCCACAATGGCCGCAGTTATGACATTTCACCATGCCTCTGTGTCGTACTGCACCTGTGTTGAACACCATCAGATTTAGTTTCTATTAGTAGTAATACACTGTATGAGGTGGAGCATGGGGCTCCCTTGTTTACAATTCTGATGATTGTCATTGTATCGATTCTGTTTGTAGTATTCCCCTGATGAAGGTATTGCTATACCGAAATGCATTGGGACCTACTGAATAAGAGCAATGGATGTACATGAAGTAATGTACCAAGATTGAAGAATTAAACGCAAGAAAAGGAAAACTTCAAATGTTTTCAGTTGAATGATTTTCATCACATGTTGAAAAAGTACAAAAATGTGTTTATAATTTGTATGAACATTTTTTGGTATCACTGTTGATTGCACTAGATTACAGTGGAGCACAGAGCACCCCACGGGGGCATGTGAAAAGTGCGTCGTTTTCAGGCAGTTTTCTGTTTGTGTTTCATATTATGTCACTGACCTGGGCCGGTCAGATTAAACGACAGCACCTAAAAAGATAATAGCACTAAATTCGATTCTCTAAAAATAGGAGTGCACAGTGTCAATTCCAAAATACATATCAGTTACTCCAGGGGCTCACTCCTGACACTCAGCACCCATACACCATGGATTTCGATGAAATTTCACACTTGACAACCAATCAGGCAGATGTTAAGGCATATTCAACAGAAGAAGCAGAGAGTGTGTACGCACTCATAAAAGATGTCAAAGATTTTCAGGGAAAACCAGGATCCACCGCCCAAATGATAAAACAACTGCAATACACATTAAGGAAACAGATTAATCAAAGGCTACACGCCACAACACTAATCCAATACCATAAAGTCAAGCGTATTCCTCGCGGATTGCGTATATCCCTTAGACCACTGTTATTCAAATTTAACAAGCCTTTTATGCTCAGGTGGTATGCGATACTAAACAAGTGTTCTTTAGATTTAATTTTACTCATAGTGGAAGAGTTGTCAAACATTTTAAAAGAATTAGAAACTGAGATTCAGGAATTACAGACCGAACTATCATCAAGGTTAACGGAGGAAGATTTGGCCACTACCCTCAAAAACATTAATGATCAAT
This sequence comes from Lissotriton vulgaris, assembly GCF_964263255.1. NCBI lineage: Eukaryota > Metazoa > Chordata > Amphibia > Caudata > Salamandridae > Lissotriton > Lissotriton vulgaris. The sequence goes on from NC_141695.1 coordinate 134,723,405, forward strand.
TGGAAGAACACACCAGAGAAGTACACGAACGTAAGTTGCGTAAATTTAAGCGCAACACAATAGACTACAAGCTAGATGAGGTCTATTCTTGGGCAGATCAGTACTTCCAAAGAAGAAATTATAAAAAACCCCAAGCCTCCTCTTCAGAAGAAAGCGTGGCAACTGAACAAGATACTTTACTTACTCGCACTCCATTAGTAACCACTCCAAGTACAAGCTGTGAGACAGGTGCGGAGGGAGGCCAGAATATCACCCCTGGGCCGGCTTTTTTAGAGGGGGGCAAAACATCCAATCACCCCCCCACGGAACAACCCCAAAAAAACGGACAAGGAGGGGACAAGGTTCAACAAAAAAAGCAAAGAAGCAGGAGGAACTAGTAATGAACATCTCAGATTACCCATTGAATCCCGTAGAGCTTAGGGTTTTGAACAAAGGCATGTCTTTTGTCCCGACATATTCTACCAACAGGTTAGAAACTGAAGTCACATTATTTAAGTTCATGAGGAAACTGCGGTTACGGTGGTTCTTTCATACCATCAACACTGAATCCACAACTCTAGTTACTACACCAGCACCACCACAAATCTTTAGACCTAAGAGCACTTTTATGGCTCCATTTTCTCACAAGGCTTTGGACTTGTTTGAAACTTTGGTAAAGAAAGATGTAGAGCAGATCACGACCACAAAAACGAGACACAACAACTTGACCAGACAAGAACACCAAACTCTGGTAAAACTGGCACAAAATGACATGTTAAAAATTGTCCCGGCAGACAAAGGAGGAGCACTGGTTGTACTCAACCGGACTCACTACATGGCAAAGGTTGATCAGCATGTCACTGATGAAGATACGTATATCAAATTGGATAGTGATCCCACAGTCAGGTTTCAAGCTATTTTGAACACACTTCTTGAAAGGGCTCAGGAGATGGGCTGGATAGACGCACAAACTCGCAAATTCCTAACTGTTCAATACCCCAAGAGGCCCCATATCTACATGGTGCCTAAAATGCACAAGAATCCTGTAGATCCCCCGTTCAGGCCAATTGTGGCAGGATGTGGGTCTCTACACGAACCATTAGGTAAGTTTCTAGACCATTACTTGCAACCTCTAGTGCAACAATGTAGCACGTACATACAGGACACAACGGACTGTTTAAAGAGAATCAGTCAAGTGATTATAACACCAGGAGAAAATGTTGTATTATGTACTGTTGATATATCAGCGTTGTACACCTCTATCCCTCATCAGGAGGGTATAGAGGCAGTTGAGTTGAATGGATGTTATTGCAACATGATTATGATGTGGGCATAAATGTTTTTTTATTAGAACTGTTACATTTTTGCTTGTACCACGGTTATTTCAGATGGCAAGACAGTTACTACCTACAAAGGACGGGCACCAGCATGGGTTTTACGGGAGCACCCACTTTTGCAAATATATTTATGGCAAAGTACGAGAATGAGCATGTATTGCAAAACCCTCAATGGTCACAACATCTTAAATTATATGTCAGGTACATAGATGACATTCTCATGGTGTGGGATGGTAGACAGGACATACTGGAGCATTTGTTGTCTGAATTGAACTCATGTCACGAACATATTAAGATCACACACTCTGTTGATGACAAATCCATCAATTACTTGGACATTCTTATTGAAAACAAAGGAGGCATTTTGGAAACAAGACTGTACAAAAAAGCCACAGATCGTAATAATGCATTGCATTACAGCAGCTTTCACACACCATCTTTAAAAAATCACTTGCCTTTCTCGCAATTCCTACGGGCTCGTAGGATTTGTTCGCAGGAAGAACAAGGTATTCAAGAGGTTGAGAATATGGTTCAGGCATACAAGGAAAGGGGGTATCCAGATGAGATACTACAGCAAGCTAAACTCAAAGCCAGTCAAAAAGACCGACAGGAATTGCTCGTGAAAACAGTCAGACCACCATTAAAAAGGGAAGTATTTGTCATCAAACACTCCACATCAAGTAGATTGATAAAAAAAAGCATCCTGAAACGTTGGGAAGTAATAGAACAGGAAGCAGATTTCAAAGAGGTTTTTTTTTGACAAGCCCATATTTGCACATACCAGGTCGAAGAACATAAAAGAGATACTGAAACACTCTCAGATCAACACAGGTGCAGTACGACACAGAGGCATGGTGAAATGTCATAACTGCGGCCATTGTGGCAATGTAATGATAGGGGATGTGTTTACACATCCACAGACAGGCAAACACATACAGTTAAGACACACATCAGACTGTAATACAAGTAGAGCAGTCTATGCCATAAAATGCCCATGCGGGTTGGTTTATGTGGGCAAAACCACAAGAAAAATCAAGGTCCGTATAACGGAACACAAGAGTCTAATAAGAACAGTGAACCCCAAATCCAACCTAGCAATGCACTGGAAAGACAGACAACACACCATCCCACAATTACGTTTCACAGTTTTGGAAAGCATTGATCAGGATGTACATCCTGACACCAACCGCCAATTATTGCAAAGGGAAACATACTGGATCCGCAGGTTGAACACGCTAGAGCCGCAGGGACTCAATGACAAAATTGAATTTGCGTGTTTTTTATAATTCCGATAAAATTATTGCAAATTGTCATTATTGTTTGTAAAGCAACTTTGTCATAACAAGCACTCACTTAGTGGTATACAACACCATCAGATTTAGTTTCTATTTATATATTAGGAGGCCTTTATTGTAGGCGTGTCATAGGTTTAGTTTTAATTTTAGCACATTCCCGATTTATCTTGACTAGGCAAACATGGCGCCCGATCTTAGTTCGAGCAGCTACCAATCAGTCCGTTTTCTGTGTCTACACGGAACCGGCAGGCAATACATTTAGAAGTGGTTGGAGCCATCGCGTATGAACGCAAGACGACGAGATTAGCTACAGAGTACTGAGAGCGAGGTGAGAGCAGCTCTGCGCGCACGCTAAGGGTTTGGGAGGTGAGGGTAATACTCTTAGCGGGATTTTAACAAAGACGCGTATATTTCTTGTAGAATCAAGATCCTGGGACACCACACTTTGGGAGAGAGCGATCAGCTAATTAGGTAGGCGGCGGCCAGTTTCCGCATTTGTTTTGACATTTAGTGTTTGAAATACTGTCAGGATAACCGGTGATTTCTCCGTTTCATTACTCAGGTTGTGTTACCGTGACACAGTGCAGTACTTTATAGTATTCAGTCAGGTACCCCTTTAACATTGGTTACATTGGGTTTGAGCACCAGAGGTGATTTCTTTACGCTGTTAGAGACACTGGTGGAGATATAGCTAAGCAGGGACCTGTTTTGACAAACTTGCATGAGTGTAATACACTGTATGAGGTGGAGCATGGGGCTCCCTTGTTTACAATTCTGATGATTGTCATTGTATCGATTCTGTTTGTAGTATTCCCCTGATGAAGGTATTGCTATACCGAAATGCATTGGGACCTACTGAATAAGAGCAATGGATGTACATGAAGTAATGTACCAAGATTGAAGAATTAAACGCAAGAAAAGGAAAACTTCAAATGTTTTCAGTTGAATGATTTTCATCACATGTTGAAAAAGTACAAAAATGTGTTTATAATTTGTATGAACATTTTTTGGTATCACTGTTGATTGCACTAGATTACAGTGGAGCACAGAGCACCCCACGGGGGCATGTGAAAAGTGCGTCGTTTTCAGGCAGTTTTCTGTTTGTGTTTCATATTATGTCACTGACCTGGGCCGGTCAGATTAAACGACAGCACCTAAAAAGATAATAGCACTAAATTCGATTCTCTAAAAATAGGAGTGCAGAGTGTCAATTCCAAAATACATATCAACTTTTGCAATCATCCACTTTGCAAAACAGACCATATCATACTCTTACTGCGTTGCCTCAACCTATATTAACTTAAAACTCTTCTTTAAGAAGACGTCACGTTTGTTTACACAATCGCTGATCCTAACATTCAGGTACACAATCGCTGATCCTAACATTCAGGTTTCCGTGTTACATCTCAATAAAGTTAATTTTCTCAAAAAAACGCCGTTATAAACACTCCCCCGGACGCTAGCTAGACGTCCGGGGGCAGAGTCAGCACAAGCGGCGCAGGATCCCAGACACGCGGGTAATGGCGGAACGTGTCTCTCTCGGAAATTTCTTTTCCGATGAGGTAAGGTGATTCTGACCTTTTCATACCTGTTCCCTACAGCTCTGAGCCTCCCCGATGAAAACTTCTAACTCCGCATTAGGGGGTAAGTTCTAAACGAGAGCGTCTATGTGGTCGCGCCTCATCTGTTTACCGCATTAGGGTCAGTCACCCCGCGTTCTTCTCCAGCAGCGCTAAAACTTCCTTTAAATTAACCTTTCTCGAGTTTGTAGTCATGACGGAGTTTACTCACCTAGACTAAGCACGTATGACTGGCCCCCCCGGGGTCCTTTTGCATGATTTACGTATAAAACACTGCTTATACATGACGCTGTATAATACTATCTCACAGCTTTCTTAGTCGCTTTTGCCTCTCCCTCTCTCCTCTACCCCACCAGGGGATGCTCCTATTGTTTAGAATTAAAGTGTAATTTGTTTGGCTAAGATGCTTTGATGTAGTAGTTGAGACTAATGCTTACTACTGTGCCTACCTCCGTTCAAGCAATATTGTGAGAATGTATAACAATTTTGCACAACATGTCTGTATGTATTGTCTTTTGCAGGCTATTAAGACTTGAGTGGCTCAAAAGTTGACCCTCTCTACTTCCATTGAACTCCACATAATAAGTGTGAGTAGAATATCTATGTTTGTCTATCCTTTTGTCCTGACGAAAGCCCCGTAGACTCCTTTGAGCCGAAGGGGGCTGAAACTTGTCGACATCCTTGTAAATTCGCACTTCTAGATCCCATAATTCGATCTAGGACAAGTACCCACTTGTTTTATTATAAGATCTCCACCATTTCATTAAAATCTCTTTAGGTGTTGATCTTATTTTTAACAGCCTTTTTGATTTTTCTTTGCACTAGTTTTTTCATCTCTGGACACTGCAACCTAGACCAGAGGAGCCTCTGGATGAGGCAGGCACCCACACTCTCTATGGTATCCAATGATAACTGCCAACGAACCACAATGTAGGGGCGGAGGAACGATATATACCGCTAAACCTATTCACATTGGGTCTTTTGAGGTTACCATAGTTTTTCCAACCAATGGTCTAGAATTGTCACAAGTGTCCATTTTTTCACTTGATTAACTTTGATGTAATATGTGACATCATCAGCAGTGGATTGCGGGTGCACGAAATATAGTTAGTACAACTAACTATATAGGAGCAATTTCAATGGTTTTGTATGAGTGAAATGTCCAGCTAACTATAACACCCCTAAAACTGATAGTTTTTTGAGTGAATTTCAAAGGTTTTTTAAAAGCTAACTCCTAACTTTATAAGGCCTGAAACCTATGGTTTTTCAGTGAATATATATATATATATATATATAGCAAGCTGCCTTGAAGACTGGGTGAGGTATAAGTGTCTGAATGGTGGATTTAGTAGCAATGTGATTGACTGTCTAAGTGACGAATTTAAAGTGTCTCACTAAATATATGGGATCGTATCGTATCGTATCGTAGGGGGAACTTATAAAGTGCGCTGACACCATGGGTTTCCTGGCGCTGGTAAAGAGTACAGAAGGCGGAGAGACTAGACAGATGGGGAAAGAGCCAGGTTTTTAAAGACTTGCGAAAGAGGGTTAGGGAGTTGGAAATTTTGAGGGGGAGAGGGAAAGAGTTCCAAAGCTTGGGGGCCAGGTAAGCAAATCTCCGGCCTCCAGATCTACAGAGCTTGAAGGAAGGAACAGTCAGAAGGTGAAGGTGAGAAGATCTCAGGGTACGGGATGGGCAGTAGGGACTGATGAGGGATTTGACAAAAGCAGGGCAGGGGCCGAGTAGTGACTTAAAGACAAGGCAGCCGGTCTTGAAGGCTGCCCTGGAGACGACAGGGAGCCAGTGGAGTTTGACAAGGAGGGGCCTGGCAGATTGCCACTTCGGAATCCCTAAAGCTAGTCTCGCCGCCTGATTTTGGACCACTTGTAGTCTAGCCATCGATGTTTTGGGCAGGCCGTGGTAGATCGAATTGGAAAAATCTAGGCGGGAGAGGACGAGGGCCATGATGACGTGCAGGAGGGCATCAGGTGTGAAGAGGTGTGCCACTTTCCTGATCCTGCGCAGTTGGTAGATGCAGGACGAGACCACGGTCCCTACCTGCGGCCCTAGGGATAAGGCGGAGTCAATGGTGACCCCCAAGCTCTTCACCGAAGCTGCAGGGGTGGGAGGGGGGCCCATGTCCACCGGCCAGAATTGAGGCCCCCAAAAGGAGGCACTCTTGCCGGGGAGGAGAAGCTCCGTCTTTCTGGGATTCAGTTTTAACTGATTGTGGCCCATCCACTGGAGAATGTGGGACATAACTGCTTGAAAGTTGGGGATAGCAGAGGGGGAGTTAAGAGAAAAGATGAGTTGCAGGTCGTCCGCGTAGTTGAACACGGTAACGTCCCACTGCCTCAGAGAAAAAAGAAGGGGGCGAAGATAGAGATTGAAAAGAAGAGGGGACAGAGAAGAGCCCTGGGGAACCCCGCAGAGCGAATGCTCTCTGGGAGCTCTAAAGGAGCCCAGGCTGAGGGTCTGGGACCTGCCTGTCAGAAAGGATCTGACCCAGGCCAGCGCCAGGCCCTGGATGCCGGCCTGTTCGACACGGTGGAGAAGGATGTTGTGGTCCACCGTGTCGAAGGCGGCTGACAGATCTAATAGTACCAGGGCCTGGGGAGCAGCCTTGTCCACACCGTCTCTCAGGGCATCCAGCACGGCCAGGATCACTGTCTCCGTAGAGTGGCCGGGTCTGAAGCCTGCCTGGTTGGTCTCGAGGAAGTTGGATTTCTCGATGAACAGGGAGAGACAGGAGGTGACGTGGGCTTCCAGGATCTTTGAAAAGAAAGGTAAGAGGGAAATAGGGCGGTAGTTAGCCGGGACAGCGGGGTCAGCCCCCGGTTTCTTCAGGAGGGGCACCAGCACGGCCTCCTTGAATGAACCCGGCACCATACCAGAAGAAAGAGAGGAGTTTAGCAGAGAGAGGATGCAGTCGGGTAAAGAATGGCAGATGTCCCGGAGTATTGAGGGAGGGCAGCAGTCGTCTGGAGATCCCGACTTGACGCGGGTGGCGAGAGTCGCCAGAGATGTAGAATCTAAGAGGGGAAATTGAGTGAAAGAGGAAGAATTGTGAGGAGGGGAGACAGATCCAGCGCCAGGAATCATGATGGGTATGGTGTCCTTGATTGATACGATTTTATCGATAAAGAAGGTGCTAAGAGTGTTACATGCTTCCTGTGTGGGGGCCTGAGTGGGGAGCGTTCTGGGGTCGGAAGTGAATTCGGTAAGCACCTTAAAGATTTCCTTGGACTGACAGGGGGCAGACAGAATTTTTCCAGAAGCATAGGTTTTTTTGGCATCCAGGATGGCAAATTTATACCTATTGCGTGCAGATACATAGGCGTCTCTGCTTGTGGCGCAGTAGTCCCTCCTCCACTTGCGTTCAGACTGGCGGAGTTCTAAGTGAAGGGTTTTTAGGAGAGGAGTAAACCATTTGTGGGAATGGCAGTGGCGGGATTAGGGAAATTTAGTAAGGGGAGCAAAAATGTCACTGGCTGTGGTGAGCCAGTCAGTCACGAGCCTGCATAGCTCGTCGGTGCCCGTGTCATCGGGTAGCAGGGGGGACGTTTGGGAGAGATGATCCAACAGTTTGGGGGAGTCGACAGCCTTCCACTTGCGAGCCATGCCACCCTCCCGTAGGGGTGCTCTAATCTGGCCAACCGCCGAGAATGTGGTGTCGATCAAAAGATGGTCTGACCACACACAAGGAGTTATAAGTGGGCGGGAGGATGTGACTCCATGGGTCCAGATATGGTCGAGGATATGGCCACCCTTATGGGTGGCTGACCTGATTAGTTGGGTAAAATTCAGGCTCGAGAGACCCTCGAATAGTTCAGTAGCATGTGCGCCAGCGTCCTCATGCTGGAACCAATAATTAAAGTCACTGATGATGACAATACGGGGGGAGCAGGTGGCAAGATTGGTCAGCTGGTCGATGAAAGTAGAGGGGAAGGAGGGCATGGGGTGGGGGGGACGATATAGTAGCACCAGAGTGACTGCACCTACTTCAGTCCCCAGGCTGAGGACCAAGGTGTCCACTTCCGGCAGGGTCATGGCCGCAGAGGCAATGATCTTAAGATCCTTGCGAATGATTGCCGCCACCCCTCCCCCGATGCGACCCCCTGCTCGGTTGGTGTTCAGCAGAAAGTAGTCGGGGGGTAGCGTGGCCAAGATGTCTGGAAGGGAGTCGTCAGTAAGCCAAGTCTCTGATAACAGCAGGACATCGGGGTTTTCAGACATCAGTAGCTGTAGGATATCGACTTGGTGTTTGACCATTGATCGGGTATTTAGATATAGTACCCGAATGGACGACTCCGTAATAGCCGGGGTGACAAGAGAGGGGGTTGGCGCTAGGTTAGGAGTTAGAGTGCCTGCAATGCCAAGAGATGTAATACGAGCCCAGGTGTCAGAAGGGAGAGGGCCGGCGGAGGCATGTAAGTACCTGAGGGTGGAAGGCGGATAGAATAGAGGAGTGGTAGCATCCCGGGCCCCTGGCCTCGTCCGGCCGCGGACGGGCGCAGACGGGCTTAACTCAGGCGCAACTCCGGCGCGCCTACGTCGCGCCCGCTGCGCTCGTCCGCTGCGCTGACACATAACGGCCGTTTATATAGGGGCGGGACGAGGGTGGAGTGTCTGGGCTGCACTCCGAAGGAACAAGCCCAATCTAAGATGGTGCCCGCGAGCGGATAGTGATTAAACTGTGTGAATACCTGTATCACAATATCTCTTGTTGTGTAAACTGCCACATACGTTGGTTACTAGCTATGTGAAAGTCTCCATTAGTTATTAATTAGTTAATTGATTATTTGTATGGGATAGTAAATTAATGTGTGTGTAGTTGGGTGGGACGTGTGTGACTGTTGACAGATGTGTAAATAGTTGATTTAGAATGTATATGATGTTAAGACTGTATGTGGAAACAGTTGTTTGGGTGAGTGAATCTCTTTATGGGTGTGGTAATGGGTAAATATATTTCTCAATGATATATGTCCAACACACTAAAAATATAAAAGGTAGTTTATGTGACAGTTGAAGTATATAAATAAGTATACATAAGACTCAGTGATTGTATGAGTGATGTATGGATAACTGTATAATTGTAATAGTGATTTTATAACACACTAAGTATGAGTTACTATATATATTTATAAATAAAGTGAAGTTTGTATAAGTGTGTAGCTTACTAAATATAAGTATGATCAATTGTTTGCATAAGTGAGTAGGATGTCTGCATAAGTGAATAGGATGTGTGCTGGTGTGTAATGTTGATGTAGGTGTATATGTATATTTAATAGTGTTCTATGGATCTTTGTTAGCATGTATGAATGAATCTATAAGTAAGTGTTTAGATGTGTGTGTAGATGTAGGAATCACTGAGTGGGTTTTTAGACATTTGTATTGGTGTGTCAATGGTTTTAAATATGGCACTTCATATTTTTTTAATGAGTGTTGAAAGGTTATGCTACTGTATGATGAGGTGTATCAGTTTGTCACATGGATGATGTCATCAGTGATGTCATTTGAGATGTCATCAGTGATGTCACTGACCATGTCATGAATGATGTAATATGTGACATCATCAACAGTGGATTGCAGGCGTGAGAGTTGTAGTTAGTACAACTAACTATAACGGGAATTTCAGTGGATTTGCACGAGTGAAATGTCTAGCTAAGTATAACACCCCTCAAACCTGGGTTTTTTCAGTGAATTGCTAAAGATTTTAAATGCTAATTCCTAACTATAACATGTCTGAAACCTATGTTTTTTTCAGTGAATTTCAAAGGTTATGTAAGGTACAATTTTTAAATGTATTAATTGTTATTTCTATTTTTTTATACTGATTTTTTAAAACAATTTATTTTTAGATATTTTATTTTTTTAAATTACATTCTAATTACATTACACATTACATTACAAAATATACTTTCTCAGAATTACTTTAGTTTAAATACTTTGCAAATAGGCAATAGTTTTCTAAGTACAATAGTTACAGTTGCTGTAATGCGCAACACAATTTCAGACACAAAGCAACAATGAGTTCAATGTGAATATCTAGTTAAATGCAATTAGTTACTTTTTAGATTACTTTTCTAACCACAGGACTGGATCCTAGATTCAGTCCTGGGACATCTCCTGTAACCAGTTGAGTAAAAGCATTTTGGTTACAGTAGTGATTTTTAAGGAACATTATTGTATTTTAAAAGTTAACAGAAACTTTTCACATAGAATCACTAATGTTATCCTATGGGAGGAAATTCACTTCGCAGGTGAGTAGTGTTAACGTTACTTTATCTTACTCAGTGGTGGCTCCTGGATCCAGCACTGGTGCATAAGTGAAACCAGTCAATTTTAGCCTATGGAAGGAAATTCACGTTACTGGTAAGTATGGTTAGTATTACTTTTCAGGATCAGTACTGGGCTCAAAGATGCAGCACTGAGGTCTCTCCTGATAACAGGTGAGTAAATCGGAATTCGTTGCTCGGCTTATTTTAGGTGAATATATTAAAGTTCCCCACTTAGAATTTCCAAGTATAACCAGTCAATGTTAGCCTATGGAAAGAAATTCAAGTTAATGGTAAGTATTGTTAGAATTACTTTTCAGGATCAGTACTGGGCTCAAAGATGCTGCACTGAGGTCTCTCCTGATAACAGGTGAGTAAATCGGAATTTGTTGTTCGGCTGGTTTAAGGTGAATATTTTAAAGTTCCAAAACTTCACACTTAGAAGAATTTCCAAGTGAAACCACTCAATGTTACCCGATGGAAGGAAATTCACTTTGCAGGTAAGTAGTGTTATTGTTACTTTTTCTTACTCAGTGGTGGATCCTGTGTGTTTGTCTATTTGTTCGGACCTCCTGTACACTCTATATGTTAAGGAGTCAATTTTTCCATCAATATTTGACAGTGCAGCCAAGATCATAGTGAACATGGTTTGTATATCATCAATTGATACTCCTCCTGTGGCCCCTGCTGATGATTGCGCCATCGGTTGTTCATCAGGGCTTTGTTATTGTTGTTTCTTCACCTCCTCAAAGTTTATTTTTGGTTGGGTGAGGTCTGTCTTACCCCTGGTGCAATTGTGTATCTCACCGACCTGCTGGTTTGCTGACTATAGTGTCGCAGGGGTGAGGACACCATTAACTAGGTCGCCTTGGCTTGGGCAATAGTGTAGAGGGTTTCTATATATCATATAGGCAGCCCGGCCCGCAAACAAGTCTTCTGTACTTACCCCTGTTCCTTGTTGGTGCTGGGGTCTTTGGTGTAGTTGTAATGTAAATGTAAATAAAGTATACTTGTAAAGCGCACAGCTGCCCCAGCAACGGGGCGTCCCGGCGCTGTATAATGCTGTGGAACCCTTCCTGGCTCCCCCTGTGAGATGCCCTTCCTGGGCACCCCCAAGGTGAAGCCAGGCATCCCAGTGTTGTTGGGGCCGTTGTGGATATTAAGCAAGCTGTTGCCCAGAGTTGCAGCGTGGGACCCATGATTAGAGTAGGCGCCGAGGCAAAAATGATCGAGTCCACGGACATCGAGCCCAAGACCCTGCCGCATCGGGAATTGAACCCTGGTCCCGGGCCTGATCTCTGCTTCAGGGTCTGCCGCTTCTAACCAGTGAGCCACACTTCTCCAGTTGTGGGCTCTGTAGTCAGGCATGGGATTGGTTGAGGAGATTTGCTGCTCCACACGCACTGTTTTACTGATCTGGTGCCTCTTTGACCTTGTCCGAGATGTCGAAATTCCAAAATTTCAGTATATCCGTGGACCTATAGTCTTTAGCACCTGTGCTCCACAGCTCCACACAGGTGTAGGTTTGCTATGATTGTGGTTTGCTCAGTTTTGGCCTCTCCACCTATGACCTCTTTGCAGCCGAGTGTCTAGCCTGTGAAATCAGGGGGCAGTCTCATGCGCATCGTGGTCCCAAAGGAGGTGTTAAGGCACACACAAGCAAAGTCCCTCTAGTGGCCCAAGGGTCCAGCCGTGTGTACCGGCGATTGACGCTGGTGGGTCTTGTTGCTTGGGGGCCCACATGGTCCCAGGACCCGCAATTCCTAGTTGTATGGGCTGTCTCACCCACCGTTCACCCGTGCCTTATTCCCAGTGCCTTCAAGCAAGCTCTGTGCTTGTATTACACCATTAACCATCCCTTGTGGCCTACTTTGCGCACATGTCGGAATGCCGCTCACTTGGTTCTGCCTTCTCTCGTTTGTGCTGCACAAGACATCTGCCAGTAGACTCTTCTCCTGACTCTGTGTCTGTGAGTGGGGCCACGGTGGCCTCCCGGGGAGGGGCACGTAAGGTTATCCGGTAGAGCCACAGCGTGCGGCTCCCAACCTGTGTGATATCGTCTACGATGCCGCCTGCGTGTTTCTGATGCGCATCAGGCCAACCCGGCGCCCCGCCATGCTCCACTCACCGCTCCAATGGAATCAGGTCGTGTTCCCTTTAGCCGATATCCTTTTCCGCCGTTGAGGGTCAAAGTTGCTTTCGCAGCGGGCCCGATCTCTTCTCTGGCCGCGCTGCGTGCCGTACATCACGGTGCAATTCGCCACTGTTACCCCCGGCTGTACTTTTGCTTTCACCCCGGAGGCCACAAGTCTGCAATCGTCGTTTTGCAGCATTTAGGTGTTTTCACGGCCCGGTTTTGTCCCTACATTAATTCCGATACTGATGGCTTCTGTTCTCTGCCAGTTTTTGAGCATTTTGGGTCCGTGTTGGAAGGATTATTAAAGTATATTTGAGGCATTTGCGAGGAACGTGTTCAACTAGCGGCCATCTCACTTCGTGGCTAGCTCCGTCTCCAAATAATTTAAGTATTTAGTAAAACTTTCAATCATTAATTTCAAACTATTTTTTAAATTGATTGAACATTTAGTACAATTTCAACAATATACTCCAGCAAACAGAGCAAAATGCAATTAATATATGATTACAAATAAAATCATAACACAGTTAACATATTAAGTAACATATAAAACAATTTGATAATTATTCATACATTACATATTTAATGTAACATTAATAATAAATGTATCATTGATAACTACTTAATTACCTTCCTAACCTACCTGATTTCGTTGTTGTTGTGTTTAGGACTCTGTGCACTTCACCACTGCTAACCAGTGCCAAAGTGCTTGTGCTCTTTCCGTAAAACCTGGGAGAATTGGCTTATAGCCAATTGGCATACTTAATTTATGTGTAAGTCCCTAGTAAATTGTCACTACATGTGCCCAGGGCGTATACACTAATGGAAATATTTACAAGCTCCTTGTGCTGCCGGTGCACCACTTACTATGAAGCTCTGGTGGCAGACCCATATCTATGAGGCCTACAAAGCCATTTTGTGTGGCTTTTAATTGCCTCTTAGATATGGTGTGAGGCAATTTTATTGTCTTACACTGCATCAGGAGGCTTCCTGTGGGCATTGCAGTGGGTTTTCCCATGCAACACTCAACAAAAAAAAATAGTAACCACACTAGAATTACGTTCAATGATGAGTCATGACAACTTTGATATTTACAACAGTGTTAAATGACCTAAATACTTTCCCCTGATTTAATTGTGAAATTATAAAAGGAGACCTTAATGTAGTCTGTTTACCCCAATGTGAATGGCAAATGGCCAAGGTAAATATGTGGCAGTGCCCTGCATGTGCAAATCCTGTACAAAGAAAATACCATCAAAACATATATTCCTGTGTAACCTCTGATATGAATATCGGTGATGCATCCAACATTATAGAAAGCACAACATTTCGAATAAAAGTGTTTATCTAATTTTGAAACCTTTGGGTCATTGTTGAGCGTCTCACTGATCTGGGTGTCCCAGGTCTCTACAGAGCTTAAGTAAAAAGTAAGCCATGTACTTTTAGGTTTTGCATGTCCTGGCAGTGACAAACAGCTACATTTGTGTTTCACTGTTGTGAGGCATACTCCTCACATAGGTTAATATTGGGAATTTCTTAACACAGTCTTTAGCTGTAATTCCTAATTAGAAAGGAGTAGCTGTTTAATGTTTTATATCTTTGGAATGGTATTGATAAAGTGAAGTTGCGTTTAACAATGCAGTTTTAGAAATGCCACTTTTAGAAAGTGGACATTTTTCTGCATTTATAGCTCTGTGTGCATTGCAATCTGTCTCCAATACACGTTTAGGGTTATCGACAACTACACTTTGTGTATTCCCTCTAAACAGCCACAAACAAAGGAAGGCTAGGTGTGTTTGAGTAACCATCTACATACATCTGCATTCTGATAAATTTTCCTAGGGAGGAAGAAGTTGACACTCACACCTCAATTGGCAACGGCCTAACCTCACAAAATGGGCTGATTATCCTCCCCTCAGGTAATCTTTGGACATGGCTGAGTTGGAAGAATACATGTGCACTTCAAAGACCATTCTCTGAATTCACCCCAACTTCAAAGGCACAACTGGGTATAAGTGCTGAGTTTCTGACCCCTTCAAATCAGATACTTTTTGTTCTACAACTGAAACTATGTCAGAACAGCAAGTGTGCTGTTTAAAGCACTTCTTGCTGGGCTGCTTATCTCTTGTTCTGCCCTGCTGCTTGCTGCTCTCTGACTCTGCTGAAGGAAGCTGGGCTCTTCCTTCCGATCCAAAGGTGCTCCAAGGACTTGTTCGCTTGCTTTCTGTTGTTGAGACATTAGAAAGATCGAAATCTCTACCCCTTCTCCTGTGCCTGGTTCACTGAATGTGACCCAAATACCGGCACCAGTGAAATCGGCACATCTTGTGTCTGCTGGAAGCAGGATCGATGCATTGGACTTGATGGAGCGAGCTTTAGAAATAATTTTATTCTGGCTCGTGATGTCATACTCCCATAACTTGAAATAATATATTAATGAGTGTTTGCATGATTTGTTATAATTAAACCAATTTAGAATAAGATTCCACATCATTATACAGGACTAATGTGCTTTATGTTGCATTTGCAAGTCTGTTTTGTAACACATAACTAATATTGTTTTGATTGTCATGTTTGTCCTATTGTCTTTGTCACTATTAATATGCGGCTGATCATTCATGGCATGTGCTTTATTATATGTGCTTACATGTTTGTCCTATGTTGTGATTGTCTGTCTGTGTATTATTTAATCATCTTTTTACTCTTTCAGAAACTTAAAGCTGGACACTATGAAGAATGGTAGATATTAAATGTGCTGCTTTATTTGTGTGCTTCTGCTAGGTGACATATATTAATGGGTTAACATTAGCTATGTAGGTTGGAAACAGAATGACTTTCATTACCTGAATTAATTATTGTTTTGTGTTTGTTTAAATAATAGTTTTCTGGAAAGTGACGCGAGCTAAAAGTGGCGCAGAAAAAGCCTGCTGATGTTAAGCCACAGGAGAACATTTATCTTGAAAAAGGATGACAAGCTTATGAACTTTTATTATGAAAAGCTTGAAAATGAACTGCTAAAGACAACTCTGTGGAGAGGTTTGGTTGTGCCACGGAAAGCTCAGAACGGACAGGCTCAAGGTTGAAAGGAAGAGACGTGACAGATTTTGTATTGCTTGAACATCTTTGCTACAAAATGTAGCAGACTAAGGAACTGTCGCCAGGACGTTGTGCATGAACAATGGCTCTGTGTAAAAGCCTGGTCTCATGGTGGAAGATGTCACAGTTTACTGTGGCGTGAGGTGATTCAGCCAATGGGGAGCCAGAATTCAGCTGATGGAATGTGAAAAATAGTTAGCTCAGCTTAATTCAGGGTGTAAGAATAGGCTTTAGCTGCAGATTTTTTGGCTTACGCTTCTTGATTCCAGAGGGACGTGTTCTGCTGTCTGATGATTACACGTAAGGAAAGTAACTTTAAAGACTTTGTTTCCAGGCGATGAGGGTAGAGACAGAGAGTTAGTTAGGATTTGGAAATGCACTTTTTCACTTATTTCTGCTAATAAATAATATTTTCTTGAATTAAGCTCTCTTTATAAATGCTGAATAAAACTTTCTTATGACTTTTTCTAATGCTTGCTTAATAAAGTTCCAAACCTAAGTTTTCTTAAATATGTTTTAATAAACTTTTAAAATGACAAGCTGGTCTTGTTTATTGAAAAGAGTTCAATTTCAACATATAAGATCCATTCACCTCATGAGTCCGCTGCTCTATTGTTTCTTATGGGCCTGGTATTGATTTGTAAGTGTGATAGTGGATTGTGACATCATTTATAAAATATTTTAGTTGGAGCGCTGGATCAGACTGTACTGGTAGCAGAATCAGTGCATTGCACTTGGGGCCCTAGCAGCTTCACCAGAATCACTGTGTCGACCACTGCATTGCTGCCACCACTGATGGGAGATCAACGCATCTCTTTGACAACCGTGGAGAAATCTGGTGCATTGGATTTGGTATCGATGTATCGTAGCTTCAACAAACGTCTTCAGAAACCAATTCATGGCCATCAACAGGTGTGTGAAATCAATAACTCCCCTCGACTGCAGGAGTGACATCAACGCATTGGCCCTGCAGCTTGTGTTTGAAATCAGTACCAAGGTTTTCTGTTCCCCGGGCCTGTGTGGCTTCTGTACCCAGTGTATGCTCCATTGCGGTTAAATTGAACTATTGACTTTGTCCCTGTCCAGCGCGACCTTAACTAACCCCCTAAAGCACTATTTACATCTAGGCACTATTTTTACACTTATTTATTTAGAATTAATAACTCAACTTTTCCTTAATAAATCTTTGTAGTTTTGTTCTTATTTTGTTCGGAATATAATTTTGTATATTTCTAAACCTGTTTGGAATCTTTTTGTGGTGCTTTCATTGTGTTACTGTGTGCGTGTTGTGCAAAAATACTTTACACATTGCCTCTTTAGATATGCCAGACTGCTCTGTGCCAAGCTACCAGAGGGTGAGCACCAGTTATATACTGTGTATCTATCTTACCCTGACTAAAGTGGTGGTTCCTGCTTGGTACAGGGTTCATACCTCTGCCAACTAGAAACCACAGGGCAGATTTGCAAGCCCCTTGAGCTGCCAGTGCGTCACTTTTTGTGACGCACCAACAGTGCATTTTTCTGCCCCATATTTACAAGGTCAGGAAGAGCCACCCTGTGTGGCTTTTCCTGTCACTGTAAATACGCCCCCTTTACATGCAGTATTTTGCGTGAAAGAGGAGTTCCATGGGTGTTGCTGTGGGTGTTCCCACACAAAACCCATGGAACCAGACACAATTCCAGAATTACAAGAAATTGTAAATCTGGAAATGCGTCTGAAAGCTACGCCTCGGCGTAGGGAGGCGCAACAAGGAGAATGTATTAATTTCTCCTCTTTGTTTTCCTTTTTCTATGCGTGCTACATTCTGCAGCACACATAGAAAGAGTAAATCACCTCTGGTGATTGTTTATGTACAGGAAGGTGTGTTTTCCTGGACATAAATAATCCTTTAACCCTTTCGCTGCGGCGGCTATTCCGCCGCAGCGCTAAAGGGGCGGGGGGCGGCTGCGCGGCGGCCGCATGCTGGTGACAGAACCGCTCCGTCACCAGCGCGGTTGAGCTGTGCTGGTGACGGAGCGGTTCCGTCATGACCCGCCCCGCTCAATACAACTGCCGTGCAGGCGCGAAATCAGCGCCGCGCAGGCGCGGCGGCCGGGCCATGACGGAACCGCTCCGTCATCAGCACAGCCCAACCGTAGCTGATAACGGAGCGGTTCCGTCATCAGCAGGGGAGGGGTTAAATCATTGGCGTTTTACATGTTCCATGTGTGCAAATGCGGCACACATAGACTTTGTAAAACACAATTTCTGATTGTTTATGAGCAGGAAGGGAATCCTTCCTGCAAATAAACAATCATCCCATGACAAAGACATCCTTGCACCATGGTGCAACGGTGCCTGCATTGGCGCATGGCAGCGGTTTGTGCGCCAGGCAGGGGGAAGCACAAAGATGCAACATATTGTTATCCCTGTGCTTCAAAAGTAATGCTTTGCAGCAAAATGACTTGCTGCGCTATGTTAGTTTATTGTAAATCTGCTGCCACATTTCTAATAATCAATGGCTAACATGTATTTTCTGGAGTCTAATCCATCCTTCCTGTTAGACCTGTCTGCTTCTGGGAAGACTCTAACCACCATGATTTATTTTTGTCCCCCTTAGCCTCCCAGAGTTTCTATTTTTATTTTTTACATATGTCCATCAGGAGTTTTTTAATGCTGTCAGGAGGCTAGGTGCTCCTTGGCGATGACGCCATTTTTCCCTCATAACCTGTGAGGCCTAGTCAGCCCCCTTGAAAATCTAGGGATCTCCAGAGACCTAAGATGGTGTCCACCAACTGCCATAACGGACACCACTGGAGGACAGGTCCATAGGTTAACATTAGGGAACTTTCTAGAATACACTAGAGGATTCTGCAGGTCTCAGGCCACCCTATATAAGGCCAGTGACCAGCAGCCATTTTGTGCTGACCAGAGTAGAGGAGTGAGGCAGTGGTGAGAGGAGGTGGACACACTGAGAGCAGCTAGTTTGTCACTGAGGCTGACAGTTACTTCAGAGGATTGTTCCCCCTTCAGCCTTTGACCGATCCCTCTCTCAAAGACATCAACTATTGATAAGGAAATCGAGCTATGTGAGAAGGAAGACTCTTCTTAATCAGCATTCCTGTAAAAACTGACAGGACCTTCCTTCTGAAATCTAATCCCATATCCCCTGCCCAGCGCTGCACCTACCAGGGTGTTGAGTCAGTGGTAGATCCCTGGAAGCGCCTTGGTGAGGTTGGAGGTCTGTGGCACCCTGACGACCTGTGGAGCGAGGGCGCCGTGTGTGGACATCCTTCCTGTGAAGCCCAAGTGAGAGGTGACTGGAGGGAAGCAGCGACGCTGCCCTGATCGGCATCGGGACCCCGGGGGCACCGGCCGCGTCAAAACGAAGAGAGCGGCGCTTCCGCGCATGACCGGCAGCCAGACGCTTTTCGTGAGGCAGGAGGGGCCTATGATCGGGCAGGCCCAGGAGAGCAGCGTCACCAGTAGACCAGCGTCCTCCCTTCGAGTGAGTGCGGAGGCGGGAGAAGAGCGAGCGCTTGCGCGCATGCCCAGCGGAGTAGTGCGCCTGAGGAGAGCCGATCGCGTCTAGGAGGAAGCTGTCAGCGTCGGAGCTCCCCGTGTTCATCCCCCCTCCTGAGGAGGCAGAAGCGCCGCATCGGTCACCTCGGTGAAGCGCCTCGGTCAGAGGTAGGCTTCCCTGACACGCCTCGACAACTGCGGAAGGCTTCCCCGGCACCGCGTGACCCGGGCAACACCAGCTGCATTGACCGGAACGTAAAAGTAAGCCGGGTAGAGAGGGTGCGGGAGGCGGAAGCATCGGGTGACTGAAGGCATCAAAGCGGGAAGTCTTAAAGACAGGCAATTGACTTTTAAGCCGCCAGAGTTACACGTAAAGAAACCGAGTGACAGAACTGCCCAGTCCACGTAAAAACCTAGCTCCTAATGAGATAAGAGGGGGAGAGTGGTGTGCCGGGAGAATTACCAGGCTCGCTAGGAAGAGCCCTTATAGCCTGTTATTAATTAAGGGAGTAGAATCTTCACCATTAAGGTGCAACCTATGAATTGATCAAGGGGGAACATTGTTGATTCTGCTTTGTCTCCTTTTAGCCACATGGCTGGGGGTTTATGTTGAGAAGATCCATCCCTGTGGTAGAGGTCTGTTGAGTGAGAAGAAGGCTAAGAGCTGAGGGGTAATGTACACGCCTAAGAGTGGTTAAATAACATGTTGAAACTATAGAGTGCAAATCCCTAGCTGTAACCTCCTAGTGGAGTAGTGGGTTGTACTATAGACAACCTCTTATCACAAATGTAATGTACCTGCAAATGTGTCCTTAAAAACAGATTACTCTGCCAGACTGTATTTTGCCTTTCTGTAGAAATTATTAGTGAAGTGTCTTGTGTCCTAAGTAACTACAGAACCTAAATGTACCTTTGATTCTCGAATTCTGAACAGGAAAAAGATTGAAGAGTGACTTAAATTTCATGTAAATGTGTAATTTGATTGTCTTTTACCCCTGACTAAAAAGCATAACAAGAAGAGCATATTATTTTTATAAAAGGTAACGGTATTTTTCCAAACAGAGGTGTTGTGTCTTTATTTTAGTGGTTCATCACTGTGTTACTGTGGGTAAGAATTGTAAGTACTTAGCCAACGCTTGGAGTTAGCTGTAGACCACTACTGTGCCAAGCTACCATATGTAGGCTTGGGTAATCTAGGTCCAACATAATTGGTGTTTCAGCGGTGGGATAGCGGATCTGTACTTACACTTACTTATTAGTAACGCAGTGCCAACCACGAGACCCCACCTGGAGTTTTCTCCCTGCGGCCCTCCTAATTTACATTTTTGGTTTTTCCAAATTGACTTCTGGCGGTGGGTGGAGGTTGACCTCAGGTCACTCTGTGGATTTCTCCTGTATAGCATTTTATACTTCAAATAAGAATGGAGATAAATGTGGAAGAGCTAGACAATTATACTGTGAACCAATTGAAAGAATGGTGTCAGCAGCAGGGGGTGTTCTTCAAGAAAGGCGCCAGAAAAGTTGAGCTGCTGACCAGTATTCGGGCATGGGTAGAGGCTCATTCCGGGGAGGAGGTAGATCCTGAAGAGAGTGACAAGGACACTGTCCTGGAGACCACAACACTGTACCAGGCGGGAGGGGAGAACCTTGTAACAGGTCCTAGAACACCCTCTAGAGTGGGCAGTAGTGTGTCAGAGAGAGGCCTGACTGACGCCGAGTTAGAAGACAGGAGGGAGGAGAGGAGGATGAGAATAGAGCTAGCCAGGATGGACATGGTGAGGGAGGAAAAGAGGTTGGAGCATGAGCGGACCATCAAGGAGATGGATTTGCAAGCCCTAAACTTACGTACCCCCAAACCAGAGAATGGTGGCAGCGATAACCAAACCAACACCCGAGAACCTAGACCGTACCTACCAAAAGACATTATGGCTTGTTATGTACCCAGTGACGACATTGCTAAATGGCTAGCCGCCTACGAGGTCTCGCTGAGGGCCCATGGGATTCTGGAAGTCCACTGGGGAGGTGGGTTATACAAATACATGCCCCCCACTGGCAGGGATACTTTGTTGGCCCTTGACACGAGTGAACAGACCTATTATCCGGCTATGAAATCAGCGCTGCTCAAGAAGTTTGGGTTGACCCCTGAGAAATATAGACAAAAGTTTCAGGGCAGCTACAAGCTGGGCACGCAAAACTGGGTAGATTTCTTGGACTACTCCAGGAAGGCCCTGGAGGGTTGGGTAAGAGGCAGCGATGTAGGGGACTATGAGGGACTATATGACCTCATACTCAAGGAACACCTACTCGAGAAGTGTCTTCCCGAGCTAAGACAGCATCTGGTGGACAGCAAGCTGACCAGCCCCAGGAAGCTTGCTGAGGAGGCGGACATCTGGGTTAGTACCCGGGTGTCGACTAAGGGGACTGGAGGGAATTCCCAGAAGCCAGGACAGGGCGCCCCCCAGAAGAAAGAGGGAGGGGAAACTAAGAGGGAGTTCTCAAAAGGGCCACAAAACACTTCGCAAGGAAGGGGCAGAGGATTCATCCCCAAGAGTAACCCCCCTCGCAACCCTAACCCTGGCCAAAGCCAGCAGCCAAGGGTTGTTCATTGTTTTGAGTGTGGTGGTGTGGGACACTATAAAGGAGATGTGAGATGCCCAAAAAGACCACCCCCTCCCACTGGAGGAAAAGCCCCGGGAATCACTAGTGTAGTGCTCGGGGAGGAGATGCCTTTGGTTAATGGAGGGGAGCGGGCGGGTGTCACCTTAGTGTCCCTGGGAGATAAGGAGATGGTTCCCAAGACCCAGCTGCCCTCCAATACTATTAAGTATGAGCAGTGGGTCACCATCAATGGCCGTAGAGGGGAGGCTCTGAGAGACACAGGAGCCAGCATGACTATGGTAAGGAGTCAGCTGGTGTCTCCAGAGCAGGTCATCCCAGATGTACTCCATCCCGCCGTAATGGCTGACGGCAGATTGGGCCACTACCCTGTGGCTGAGGTTCCCTTTGAGTGGGGAGGGGTTGCAGGTCCACTTCGAGTTGCCGTAAGCCCTGCCGTGCCTGTTGACTGCCTGTTAGGGAATGATATGGAGCACAATGCTTGGAGGAGGGTGGAGTACCAGACTCACTCTGAGATGCTGGGACCCCCTGACTGGACTTGTGTCAGCACAAGGTCAGCAACTGCCCGAAGGGAAAAGTTGCTTACGCTGGAGCCTGGAACAATGGCCCAGCCGGCTGCCAGAGAGGAGAAGGACAAGAGGCCGGAGGACCCTGCCTCGACATCTCCGCCTCGTGAGACAGCTGGACCACCTGCGGAGGTGGATCTGGAGTCCACAGGGGAGAATGTTGCTTCCTTGGAGAACCTACCCATCCCTACAGAATGGCATGTGGAGGGAGGTCCTTCCAGGGAAGAATTCTGTGCAGCTCAGAAAGAGTGTCCTACTCTCGAGGGGCTGCGGCAACAGGCCAACGCCCAGGCAGCAGGAAACATTGAAGGGAGCTACCGGATTTACTGGGAGGATGGACTCCTCTACAGTGAGCCCAAGGCACCTGGCCACGGTTCAGCCAGAGCCTTGGTGGTCCCTCAATGCTTTAGAGCCTTTCTACTGGAATTGGCTCATGAGATACCCTTGGCAGGACATCTAGGACAGGACAAGACCTTTGCCCGGCTTGTCCATCACTTCTATTGGCCTCGAATGAAAGTGGCGTCTGACACATACTGTCGGACGTGTGTGTCCTGCCAAGCTAGTGGGAAAACAGGAGTGAAGCTTAAAGCTCCCCTGGAACCACTACCTGTCGTTAGCACCCCCTTTGAGAGGGTGGGCATCGACATTGTTGGGCCATTGGATCCACCAACTTCAGCTGGCCACCGGTTCATACTGGTCTTGGTGGATCATGCCACACGGTACCCAGAGGCCATACCTCTGAGGACCATCACTGCACCTGTGGTGGCAAGGGCCCTGATGGGGATCTTTACCCGAGTGGGTTTCCCCAAGGAGGTTGTGTCCGACAGGGGGACTAACTTCCTTTCAGCGTACATGCGGGCTATGTGGAAGGAGTGTGGAGTTACCTATCGGTTCACCACTCCTTATCACCCACAAACCAATGGTCTTGTGGAAAGGTTTAACAAAACCTTGAAAGGTATGATCAGGAGTCTACCTGAGAGCCTGCGGAGGAAATGGGACATCCTCCTACCCTGTCTCTTGTTTTCTTACAGGGAAGTGCCACAAAAGGGAGTGGGCTTCAGCCCCTTCGAACTTTTGTACGGGCACCCTGTACGGGGACCTCTCAGCCTGGTGAAGGACGGATGGGAACGGACTCCCAGGAAACTTCCCCAGGACGTGGTGAGCTACATGCTGGCCTTCCGGAGCCAAATGGCTAAGTTGTGGAAGCAAGCTTCAGACAACTTGGAGGCCAGCCAAGCAGTGATGAAAGAGTGGTATGACCACAACGCTCACCCAGTGGAACTGGAGCCTGGACAGAAGGTGTGGGTGATGGAACCTGGAGAGCTAAATGCCCTCCAGGACCGTTGGACAGGCCCCTTTGAGGTGTTGGAAAAGAAGGGGAAGTCCACCTACTTGGTGGATCTTAAGGCCCCGAGGCAGCCCCACAGGGTGCTGCATGCCAATCGCCTCAAGCCACATCATGAGAGGCCCGCGGTTGTCTTGATGATGGTAACCGATGGAGCAGAGGAAGAAGAAAGCGAACCTCTCCCTGATCTTCTCTCATCCCAAGAAAAGGATGGGTCGGTGGAGGGAGTTATTCTCTCGCCATCCCTAACTCCTGAACAGCAGGGTGATTGCCGCCAGATCCTGGAGCAATTTTCTTCTCTGTTCTCCCTTGTCCCGGGTAGGACCCACCTGTGTACCCATGACGTGGACACAGGAGACAGCCCACCTGTGAAGTCTAAAATCTACCGGCTGTCGGACAAGGTGAAGGCCAGCATCAAGGGTGAAGTCGCCAAGATGCTGGAACTGGGAGTGATTGAACCTTCTGGAAGCCCTTGGTCTAGCCCGGTGGTTTTGGTACCAAAGGCTGCCCCACCAGGCACCACACCGGAATTGAGGTTCTGTGTGGACTACCGAGGCTTGAACTCAGTGACCAAAACTGATGCCCATCCTATCCCACGGGCGGATGAGCTGATTGACCGGCTGGGAGCTGCTCAATACTTAAGTACCTTTGACCTAACTTCAGGGTACTGGCAGATTTCCCTTACGGAGGAGGCGAAGGAAAGGTCAGCCTTCTCTACACCTGAGGGACACTACCAATTTCGCGTGATGCCCTTTGGGCTCAAGAATGCCCCTGCCACTTTTCAGCGGCTGGTGAACAGGGTCCTTTCTGGAATGGAAGCTTTTTCTGCTGCATACCTGGACGACATTGCTGTCTTCAGTAGCAGCTGGGAGGACCATTTGCAGCATCTGCAAGCTGTTCTGCATGCCCTGCAACAGGCTGGATTGACAATCAAGGCCAGCAAGTGTCAGATCGGCCAGGGGTCGGTGGTGTACCTAGGTCACTTGGTGGGGAGAGGAACGGTGCAGCCCCTCCAGGCAAAGATTGAGGCTATCATCGCCTGGGAGCCCCCCAAGACTCAAACAGAGGTCCGAGCCTTCCTGGGCCTCACTGGATATTACCGTCGCTTCGTGAAGGGGTATGGCACTATCGTGGCCCCTCTCACTGAGCTTACTTCCAAGAAGCAACCCCGACGGGTAGTCTGGACGGAGGCTTGCCAGCGAGCCTTCCTGACCTTGAAACAAGCATTGTGTTCCGCTCCCATTCTCAAGGCCCCTGATTTTGCTAGAGAATTCATTGTCCAAACAGATGCGTCAGAACATGGCATTGGGGCAGTGTTATCGCAGCTTAATGATGAGGGCTTGGATCAACCCGTGGTCTTCCTGTCCAGGAGACTACTCCCCAGGGAAAGGAGGTGGAGTACGATTGAGAGAGAAGCCTTTGCGGTGGTCTGGGCTCTGAAGAAGCTGCGACCATACCTGTTTGGTTCGCACTTCCTAGTTCAGACTGACCATCGCCCCCTTCGTTGGCTGATGCAAATGAAGGGGGAAAATCCCAAGTTGCTAAGGTGGTCCATCTCCCTACAGGGAATGGACTTTAGGGTGGAACACCGACCTGGGGCAGACCATGCCAATGCAGACGGTCTATCCAGGTATTTCCGCCTTAGTGATGAGGACTCCCAAGGGGTTGGGTAGTTCTCCCCACTTTCAGCTGGGGGGGACGCGTGTTAGACCTGTCTGCTTCTGGGAAGACTCTAACCACCATGATTTATTTTTGTCCCCCTTAGCCTCCCAGAGTTTCTATTTTTATTTTTTACATATGTCCATCAGGAGTTTTTTAATGCTGTCAGGAGGCTAGGTGCTCCTTGGCGATGACGCCATTTTTCCCTCATAACCTGTGAGGCCTAGTCAGCCCCCTTGAAAATCTAGGGATCTCCAGAGACCTAAGATGGTGTCCACCAACTGCCATAACGGACACCACTGGAGGACAGGTCCATAGGTTAACATTAGGGAACTTTCTAGAATACACTAGAGGATTCTGCAGGTCTCAGGCCACCCTATATAAGGCCAGTGACCAGCAGCCATTTTGTGCTGACCAGAGTAGAGGAGTGAGGCAGTGGTGAGAGGAGGTGGACACACTGAGAGCAGCTAGTTTGTCACTGAGGCTGACAGTTACTTCAGAGGATTGTTCCCCCTTCAGCCTTTGACCGATCCCTCTCTCAAAGACATCAACTATTGATAAGGAAATCGAGCTATGTGAGAAGGAAGACTCTTCTTAATCAGCATTCCTGTAAAAACTGACAGGACCTTCCTTCTGAAATCTAATCCCATATCCCCTGCCCAGCGCTGCACCTACCAGGGTGTTGAGTCAGTGGTAGATCCCTGGAAGCGCCTTGGTGAGGTTGGAGGTCTGTGGCACCCTGACGACCTGTGGAGCGAGGGCGCCGTGTGTGGACATCCTTCCTGTGAAGCCCAAGTGAGAGGTGACTGGAGGGAAGCAGCGACGCTGCCCTGATCGGCATCGGGACCCCGGGGGCACCGGCCGCGTCAAAACGAAGAGAGCGGCGCTTCCGCGCATGACCGGCAGCCAGACGCTTTTCGTGAGGCAGGAGGGGCCTATGATCGGGCAGGCCCAGGAGAGCAGCGTCACCAGTAGACCAGCGTCCTCCCTTCGAGTGAGTGCGGAGGCGGGAGAAGAGCGAGCGCTTCCGCGCATGCCCAGCGGAGTAGTGCGCCTGAGGAGAGCCGATCGCGTCTAGGAGGAAGCTGTCAGCGTCGGAGCTCCCCGTGTTCATCCCCCCTCCTGAGGAGGCAGAAGCGCCGCATCGGTCACCTCGGTGAAGCGCCTCGGTCAGAGGTAGGCTTCCCTGACACGCCTCGACAACTGCGGAAGGCTTCCCCGGCACCGCGTGACCCGGGCAACACCAGCTGCATTGACCGGAACGTAAAAGTAAGCCGGGTAGAGAGGGTGCGGGAGGCGGAAGCATCGGGTGACTGAAGGCATCAAAGCGGGAAGTCTTAAAGACAGGCAATTGACTTTTAAGCCGCCAGAGTTACACGTAAAGAAACCGAGTGACAGAACTGCCCAGTCCACGTAAAAACCTAGCTCCTAATGAGATAAGAGGGGGAGAGTGGTGTGCCGGGAGAATTACCAGGCTCGCTAGGAAGAGCCCTTATAGCCTGTTATTAATTAAGGGAGTAGAATCTTCACCATTAAGGTGCAACCTATGAATTGATCAAGGGGGAACATTGTTGATTCTGCTTTGTCTCCTTTTAGCCACATGGCTGGGGGTTTATGTTGAGAAGATCCATCCCTGTGGTAGAGGTCTGTTGAGTGAGAAGAAGGCTAAGAGCTGAGGGGTAATGTACACGCCTAAGAGTGGTTAAATAACATGTTGAAACTATAGAGTGCAAATCCCTAGCTGTAACCTCCTAGTGGAGTAGTGGGTTGTACTATAGACAACCTCTTATCACAAATGTAATGTACCTGCAAATGTGTCCTTAAAAACAGATTACTCTGCCAGACTGTATTTTGCCTTTCTGTAGAAATTATTAGTGAAGTGTCTTGTGTCCTAAGTAACTACAGAACCTAAATGTACCTTTGATTCTCGAATTCTGAACAGGAAAAAGATTGAAGAGTGACTTAAATTTCATGTAAATGTGTAATTTGATTGTCTTTTACCCCTGACTAAAAAGCATAACAAGAAGAGCATATTATTTTTATAAAAGGTAACGGTATTTTTCCAAACAGAGGTGTTGTGTCTTTATTTTAGTGGTTCATCACTGTGTTACTGTGGGTAAGAATTGTAAGTACTTAGCCAACGCTTGGAGTTAGCTGTAGACCACTACTGTGCCAAGCTACCATATGTAGGCTTGGGTAATCTAGGTCCAACACTTCCCATTTAATTGAAGGGTGTTCCGGTTCAATCATAAAAGGTGGTGGATGATTACAATTGCAAAGTTGTAAAGCAGCTCAGTTTTGTCTATAATAGGAGAGTTCCAGAATTAGCAAAATCAAGAGCAATACAGCAGGTTCTGTTTGTTGATGGTTCAGCAGTCTATTGTTTAATCATGCAGGCAGAGTGACAGTGCCAAGGCTACATTCTACACTCAGATGGTAAAAAGCTGCAGAAAGGTATTCAAGCTATTATTACATCATAATAACACCGGACTCAAAGGCAGAGAATGCTTCTTGGTGCTTTAGTTTCACACTGCATTGCAAGTTGGCATCAAAGTGTGCTGTGATAAGATGCACGCCTGCGTTATAGTTGAAAGGCACTCGAGGGCAGCTGTGCGCAGTTTTTGCGAAATATATAATAATGAAGAAATACAGCAGAGAAACTAAACTCACAGTGGCCAGGCTTTCTGCTTTCCTGATTCAATTGAAAGTTGCTGCTGAAACGTCCATTTCATCTGTAAAATCATCTGCAGTAAAACATCTTCATACAGCATAAACAAAGTATAAAAAGATAGCAATCAGTCCAGCAAGTCAGTTTCAGTTTCAATCTGTATTCGGTCTATGTGTGCAGACAGATCATAAAAGCACACATTTATTGATAAAATCACATTAAAACTCATTAAGCAAAAAAGCATGAATCATTTTTAAAAACCTTGTTAAACTTTTTTAATTTATTATTAAAACTAAAATCATCTGTACAATTTAATTTATGAAGACTAAAAGTCTTAATTCATCATCGCAAACCCCTGGCCCTTCCTTTCCTCCAACAGTTCTATTACTCCTTCAGGTGGTGAGGGGTCTAGTCTTTCTGACACCACCATATTTAATCACGCATGCAAAGGACGCGCAGCAGATGCGTGCAGCGGGCGCACCGGCAGCGTGCCAAAGGCAAGCCCGTCTGCACCCGTCCGTGCCGGGCCCGGGCCTAGGGCCATAACCCCGGGCTCTTTATATTATTATTATTATTATTTAGGGTTTTTATAGAGCGCGTAGTCACCCCGGAGTATCCCAGCGCTATACCTAGTAATCAAGAGGAGAAGGAGTGCAGGAAAATTGGAGGGTTTAGGGGAAGAGAAGGGTTTTGAGCGATTTCCTGTAGCGGAGGAGGTTTGGTTCTGTTCTTAGTTTCAGAGGGAGCGCGTTCCATTGCTTCGCTGTGTGCACCGAGAAGCCGCGACCTCCTGCACGAGCTTTTTTCACTCTGGGTACACCACTATGAGCTTTTCGTGGTCCGATCGGAGTGCTCTGGTAGGTCTATAGGGGGTAATACAGTTTTTGAGGATTGGTGGGCCTTCGTTGTGGAGCAGTTTATGAGCCAG
This sequence comes from Lissotriton vulgaris, assembly GCF_964263255.1. Lineage (NCBI taxonomy): Eukaryota > Metazoa > Chordata > Amphibia > Caudata > Salamandridae > Lissotriton > Lissotriton vulgaris. The sequence goes on from NC_141695.1 coordinate 134,752,392, forward strand.
GCAGAGGGCTTTGAATACCACTCTTTCCCTGACCGGCAGCCAGTGCAGTTTCTTCAAGGCGGGTTTCGCTGATGCTCTGGCCGGGGTGTTCGTGAGCAGCCGGGCAGCGGCATTCTGGATTTTCTGTAGGATATGAAAGGTGGCTTCCGGGGCTCCCAGATAAATGGCGTTACTGTAGTCCAACCTGGACACAATCAGGCCTTGGATCAACAGTTTCCGGGAGTTAAAAGGAAGCAGGGGGAGCACTTTCCTACATGACCTAAGAAGGCTGAAACAGACGCCGGCCGTCTTCTTTGCCTGCGTTCTAAAGGTGAGATCTTTTTCTAACCATATTCCCAGGTTCTTGACCTCCGTCTTGGGGGTAGGGGGTTCACCAAGACAGGCGGGCCAGATGTTAGGGGGTAGAGAGAGCCCTTTTTGTCCCAGGAGCAGAATTTCTGTTTTTGACCCATTAAGCTTGAGGGCTGAGTCATTCATCCATTGGTGTATTTTGGAGAGACAGCCATGTAGGTTGGAGGGTTCTTGCTTGGGGTGAGATAGAGTTACCACCAGCTGTGTATCATCAGCATAACTGATGATAGTCACTCCAAATGGGGTGACCACCTCCTCCAGTGGGGCCATGTACACGTTAAATAACGTGGGGCTTAGTGATGAGCCCTGGGGCACACCACACCGGAGGGGGATGGCAGGGGACCGGCTGTCATTCTCCCAGACTTGGAAGGAGCGTTGGCAGAGAAATGATGAGAGCCATTTCAGAGCTTTGTCCTTCACTCCGATGTTTCCCAGGCGTTGAGTTAAGACCTGGTGGCTGACAGTATCGAAGGCCGCACTGAGGTCCAGGAGGATCACTGCCACTGATCCTCCTGTGTCAAGAATGTATCTGGCCTTCTTCACTGCTGCAAGGAGTGCGGTGTCAGTGCCCTGACCTGGTCGGAAGCCCGTTTGGGAGTTCTTGAGCAGGTGGTTAGTTTCCAAAAACTGTGACAGTTTTTTGTTTACTAGTTTCTCAGTGACCTTACCAATCCATGGGAGGAGAGAGATGGGTCTATAGTTTGATAAGTCCTCAGGGTCTAGGGAAGGTTTCTTGAGAAATCCTTTAACGACCACCGCTTTCCAGCTCGGATTGACTTCACCTTGGGATAAGGAGGTGTTAATCAGAGTGGTCAGCGGGGGCACTATGGTGTGGGTGACTTTTTTGAGCAACCGTATGGGCACTGGGTCACTTGGGGCGCCACTCTTGATTGAGGCAAATGTGGCGGCTACCTCCTCCGTGGTAACCGGGCTGAAGGAAACCAGGTAAGGGGCAGGTCATTTCAGGGGGGAATTCAACCGCGGGGGAGAGTTGTCCTTATCTCCTTCAATGAAATCGGATTCGGTAGCGGGAAGAAAGGCGAGAATCTTTTCGATTTTTTCATCGAAGAAGGTAGCTAGTTTGACACATTTGTCCTCCGCTGCCTTGGGGTCCAGGTGTTTTCCTGGGGGGTCGGGGACATGGAGGAGCTCTTTAAGGATAAGGAAGGTTTCCCAAGCAGAGCAGGAAGAATTTTTTATTTTTTCCTCATAAAAGGCACTTTTGGCGTTACGGAGTGCTAGTTTGTATGCTCTCATGGATGTCTGGAATACGTCTTTTTTATTCGCAGACTTATCCTTCCTCCAAATGCGTTCGACTTTTTGCATTCCTTCCGTAAGGCGTTCAATGCAGGGGTGTACCATGGAGCAGGATTGATCCTCTTGGTATGTTTGAGAGTGCTAGTGTGGGGAATGAGATTGTCTAGGGAATGGGTGAGCCAGTCATTAAATTCTCTATCCGCAGTTTTGGGATCCAGGGAAGGGAGAGGGGTGGATTCTCTTAGCTTAGCTTCCCAGTCCTCCGGTACCAGCTTGTGCCAACGTCTAACGAGGGTCCTGGCTTTGGGTGGTTGAGTCGGAATGGTTTTGAGATGCCAGTGCATGGGGACCAGTAGATGGTCTGTCCATGGGAAAGGAATGGGTGCCTGGGTTCTAAAATTTCGAATATTCGTAAAAATCGGATCCAAAAGCGGGCCTTTTTCATGGGTGGCTTGTGAGTTCATGAGATGCAGGCCAATTGACGAGAGATCTTTCCATAAGTTGGCTGCGGAGTTATCCGTGGGGTCAAGGAAATGGAGGTTGAGATCCCCTAGGAGAAGGAAATTAGAGGCAGTGGTTGCTTTTAGTGTAACGTGATCCATCAGTGTACTGGAGAATTCTCCGAGTGAGCCTGGCGGCCGGTAGACTAAGAGTCCGGAGAGAGAGATTGCAGGCGAGATCTGTAGAGTGAAGTTGCAACTTTCACAATCTTTGACGTTGCCATTGTCAATCCTGCAGGTGAGGTGGTCCTTGTATAGGATGGCTAGCCCACCGCCTCTACCGACAGGTCTGTTTAGGAAACAAATTTGGTAGCCGGGGGGGACGGCATTGACCATGTCAAAGTCGTTGTTCGGCGTCAGCCATGTTTCTGTGAGAAACATTATATCCAGCGTAGAGTTTTGAACGAGGATATTTATCTCGTGAGCGTGTCTGACAAGAGACCTGCAATTGAGAAGGCCAAGTCGGAAGGCTTGTGCATGTGCCTGCTCCTCCGGCGGGTTGCAGAGGACACAGCCCGTGAATGGGTTGTCTTCCATGAGGATATATTTACAATTGGAATGTTTATTCGGGTTCAATGCTCGGAGCCTGTCTTGGGTGTATGTTGTACGGCTTTGAGAATCGGGCATAGTGCCTGGGCCTAAAGCAGTCTGGGCCCGGATGGGCCCGGATGGGCCCGGATGGGCCCAGACGGGCTTGCCTTAGGCGCGCAGATGGCGCGCCCGCTGCGCCCGTCCGCTACGCGTCCGGTGAAAACACATGTCTATATGGGAGAATCGGAGGGAGTGGCCTCATGGCGAAGGCGTGTCCTGCACCGGGATTCCCTCTCCCGCGTCAGCCCTGACCTCGGCTGGGCGGGGGGGTCAAGTCCGAGTAAGTGCCTAAGTATATAGCAGCGTTTTTAGTGAAGCAGTAAGTAAAAACACAGTATACAACAATTTAAAAGCAGATTGTTCTAACGATTAAAATCTCCCGGCTGTGCCTCAGGAGTTACCAGGTATCTGAGCTCGGCTCGTATTCAGCGCGTTAAGTACTGGTAGGGGGCTTGGCTTAGGTCAAGGGAGCGTGGCTCCACGGCGGGCGGGGACTGAGCCTGCACCGGGATTCCCTCTCCCGCGTCAGCGCTGACCTCGGCTGGGCGGGGGGGTCAAGTCCGAGTAAGTGCCTAAGTATATAGCAGCGTTTTTAGTGAAGCAGTAAGTAAAAACAAGCAGTAAGTAAAAGGATTCCGTTGCAGTGCAGTATACCAGCACTGTGATGCATAATCTTAACAGATGTGACATAAATCAAGGGTGCACCAGATGTATCTTGGATAAAAGACCTGGGTCTCTCCAGTTTACATGTCAATATGGCTTAGCTCTCTCTGATTTTCATCAGATAGAATTCGGTCTGCCTGCTATTATAAAACCAAAAGCTCCACAGATCATTAGGCAGATGGAGAGTTATTGTGCTCTAATTAATGTAATCTCACTTGCTAAACACAAAGTGGAAATTACAGACACTTCCTGCAACACAACTTGGATGTCCTATTTCTTAGAGAAACATGGACTGATCCATCATCCGACCCTGATTTTGTGGTCGCTGTGCCTCAGGGTTTTGTTTCCTCGAGATTTGACAGGTCTTTAAAGCATGGGGGTGGACTGGCTGTCATTTACCGTGAACATCTTAGAGCTACTTTCGCCCCAGTGCTTAATCCCTATTATGAATGGTTGAATTTCTCAATAGAATTAAATCCGAAAAATACCTTTAAGGGTACTCTGGTGTATCGTCCTCCTGGGTCAAGGACTAATTTCCTTACCAATTTAGACTCACTGTTATTTCACTACGAAGAGGTTTACAATCATGGGAGATTTTAATATACACCTTGAGTTGTTGCTCCATCTCAGAAGGAACCTCTTTGCTTGAACTAACGAAGAAGACCGCCTGGTCGAAACACGTCGCCAATAAACGTTTCTTACACAGACCCTGGAGTGCGAGTCTATTGTGTTTCCCTGGAGTTATCAGTGGGGGAACCCTTTCGGACATATATATATATACATATAAAAGTTTTCTAAATCTTTTTAACTTTTGTATCATGGGTTTTCATTTTTTGTCAATTTAACATATGGATTTTAACCTGTTAATGAATTTTTCGAACTGTTGTTATTTCAATACTGTTTGGAAAACAGACTAGACTACCATTCACTAGTAGTTTGTCCTCGCTGTTTATTATCACGTGGTGTACTATGAAAAAAAGAGAAAAAAATGCACTTTTTTTCACTGCTCAGTGATTACTATTTAAAACGCATGCATTACCAACTCTGACTGTCTGTGAGCAAGGGCGGATGCCCGAAACGCGTCAGATTGCTTGGTTCAGCTTTTGAATAAAAAACTGTGCTTACAATTACTGGATCCGCGTGATTTCCTGGGTCGCTGTGGTCGGAGCTCGGGAGATTGCATTTGTTTGATGTCTAATTCGGAGGGTGATTGCTTCCGAGGTGGATCCACTCTCCAGAAGCTGGCTGTCGTGTTCAATCATCAAAAAGCTTTTCTTGTCAGGAAAATTTGTCAACGACAGCCCCTGTGCCTGCGGAGAAATCAGCTGCACGTTGGAAAACATCGGTGGCGTCTTTTTTTAAGTTTTGAAAAAAGGGCGCGTTGGCGCCAAAAACGCCTGACTAGCCGGAATCCAACGGAAAACGCTCCAGCATTTCGGCGGCACGGTGGAGAGGAATACCAAGCACTTGCCCGTTACCCTGGGAGCAGGATTGTCGAGCTCGGGTAGTTCGGTGCAAACTACATCTTCAAGCAATTTGAACCAGGCGCCATGTCAGAGGAGACCCTCCGTGGCAGGGAAGCGGCGGCGGCCGCTCTATACTCCAACCTACCCAAGGTAACAGCGGGTGTGGGAGGAGGCAGCAACAAAGCCGATCAAACTGGTGGCTCCAATACTGTTGAGACTCAAATACGTGCTGCGCTAAAAAGACTCGAGAAATGCATGTATTCGGAAATGTCCAAATGGTGGGAGCATAAATCTTTGACCATGTATTTGGAGGAAAATAGAGTCCCCAGGGGTTTGCGTATCTTATTGGCACCGAGTTACGACAGACCTAACCCTAATATGCTTAAAGAATGGGGTCAAACCAATCTGGAATCGTCTGCGAAATTATTGCAAATTTTGGTTAAATATGCAGTCATAGATCGTGAACAACTCATGAAAGAGATAGTGGAAATTAATGAGGAGCTGAGTAAATGGGAACCACACGATCTTATAACCAAATCGAGAAAGGAAATCGATGAGCGCATTGCCAAACAAGAGGAGAAAATCAAAGCCCGTAAGATTTACAAGTTTGCGCGTGATAAGGAAGACTACGCGCAGGGGCGAATATTCACATTCGCGCGCAAGTTTGACAATGTGAAACGCTCTAAATTTGCACAACAAACACAGCAGGCGAAACAGGGAAAACCGGATGGGCAGACTTCTACCTCTGCACAAGCGCAGGGTACTACATTACCTGGAACAAGCCAAATACACAGTGACAACGAGTCATTGACAAGCGCTCCCACCTCAGATGACGATGCCAGTAGCAGTTGGGAGGCAAGCTCGGTCATTCTTGATTTAGGGGAGGAAGTGGATTTTTTATCCAACGAGAGACTACAGTCACTAAGACCCCGGAACAAACAGCAGACAAAGGGGCAGCAGCAGCAGCAAAGCGTGCCAGGAACAACAGAAGACGGGGCCAGCGCCGGAAAAAACACAAAAGTGCCCAAAAAACCAAAGCGGCAATATTGGCGCAAAAACAAGTGAGTGACAATACCGTAGTAAACCTTTCTTCCATTGACCTTACCAAGGCTGAGCAACAACTTTTAAGCCTTGGTCTTTCGTATTGCCCAGCTACTGATTTTAACTATGCTAAGACCCGCATAGATGTCTACATGTATATCAGAAAATGGAAGCTTAAAAAATTCTTTGAGATTAAGGAGGGTCTAAATAGTAAAACAACACAAGGAGTTGGAACGACTATTAATGTTCTTCCCAACCTACCCATGCTTCCAGCTAGTGACACTCGAACAGCACTTACTGTACTAAATCTTTTGGGCAATGACGCTCTCACTGAAGAACTCGCATCCACACAGGATGAATTGAGGGCAGCTGACATTCCCCAAATTGGAGCCAACACCAGTCCTTTCAAACCAACGTCTAAATTCAACCCTACCATGCCCAGAGACTCTATTGATGTGTTTCAAGACGTGGTAGTAGAGGATCTAAAGCGACTACATCACCACATAAAGCACAAAAAGCGATATAGAAGTAAACAGGAAACGGACTACCATGCTTTGGTCAATAAATTAAGCAGTGATCACAATATCATAGTGACCATGGCCGACAAGGGGGGCAATGTGGTCATCTGGCCCCAAGAGGAATACATTAAGGAGGCAAAGCGGCAGCTTGGTGATGATACTTGCTATTCGATCACCAATATGAAACACTTTGAAGCTTCAAGGGAATCACTTAAGAAATTACTTTTCAAATACAAAAGGGAAGGTATGATTTCCTCACAGGAATTTGAATTCCTCCACGTCGAATTTCCTGTATTGCCAAAACTTTATTTACTCCCCAAGATACATAAACTATCAAGACCAGTGCCAGGCCGACCGATTATTTCGGCCATTGCAGGAGTAGCTGAACATGTCACTGAATACATTGATTACTCCCTGCAGAGCCTGGTCCAGGAACTACCCACATATGTCAGAGACACTGGCGATTTCCTGGCGAAAATTCAAAATATCCAGTGGAATGAACAAATGCTCTTGATCACTTTGGACATAGAGTCGCTCTATACTAGTATAGAGCATATGTGTGGTATCAAAGCTCTAGAGTTTTTTCTTGGCAATAGATCCATAAATTGTTACCAGCACAACAAAGTATTGATCGAGTTAACATCCTGGTGTCTTCACAATAATTTCTTTCTTTTTGGGAGTGATCTATATCTGCAAAGACGTGGGGTCGCTATGGGGGCATGTTTCTCTCCCAGCTACGCGTGCTTGCACGTGGGCTGGTGGGAGGAACATGTCCTCAGACGACAACATGCCCAAATTTATTCTGATCATGTTTTACTTTGGCTCCGTTACATTGACGACGTTTTTTTGTTATGGCAGGGTGACAAACACAGTGCACAACTGTTCATTGATTCTATCAATGTAAATAATGAAAATCTGAAATTCACTAGCTCCATCAGTGAATGTGAGGCAGAATTTCTGGATGTTAAAATCCAGATCCACAATGGCCGGATTACCACCAAACTACATCGTAAAAGTACTGCTGGTAATAGTATTTTGCACGCCAGCAGTGCACATCCGCGCCATGTGGTAGATAACATTCCCCTAGGTGAACTATTGAGAATTAAAAGAATCTGCAGTACAGACTCTGATTTGGCATCTTGCACCAATGAAGCCTTGGCGAGGTTTCGTGCTAGGGGGTACCGTGAATCAGTCCTTACAACAGCTATGGCCAAAGCTAAGACTAGATCCTGTGCTTCCCTACTTGTAACCAACAGTAGTGCTAATACATCTTGCACCTCTGATGATGATACCATGAACCCTAGGTTCCTTACACCACATAGCAGACAGGCAAGGCAAATAAAATCTATTCTATCTAGAAGTTGGCCAGTCCTTGCTACAGATCCTGTACTCAAACCCAAATTAGCAGAAGTTCCCATTGTCACCTTTAGGAAGGGTCCCTCTCTCAGATCCCACGTCTGCCATGAGTTTCCTGAATTAAGAAAAAAGCAGGAATGGTTGAAAACTAGATCTGGCTTTATACGCTGCACCTCCTGCAGGGCTTGCAAATTTGGCAAAAGTACTCGGCAATACAACACGCCGTTCAGTCCAGACCCTATCCAAATCAGGGGCCAATACAATTGCAAGACTGAATTTGCCATATACGTTTTAACCTGCACATGTGGACTCAGGTATGTCGGCAGTACACGACAACCAGTACACGTTAGGATCCTCCAGCATCTACGTGCCATTGTCAACAACGACCCAGCCTACCCTGTAGCCAGGCACTTCAAGGCAATTCATAATAATAACCTGGAGTGCCTGTCATATTTTGTCATCTCCGCAATAGATAAACCCAGAAGAGGCGGGGACAGGGTAAAGATGCTGAGAAGAATGGAATCTCATTTCATTCTTGAATTAGACAGTAGATCCCCGAATGGTCTTAACAATACGGAAGACCTACATGTGTTTTTGTAATTTATGCCCTGTTATGTCCACTACGCTTTGCATTACTTTGGGTGGTGGGGTTCAGTTGGTTCATGCCCCCGCCCCCTCTCCACGTGTCCTACAAGTTGTCTCCTTGTTGGGTTGTTGCACGTATTATTTATACATTATTTCACGGTGATTGATTATTTAGGTGTTCTGCATTTATCTTTTCTGGCACACTTATTTGAGGACATAGACATAAAAAGTTTTTTTCTGTGATCCATGTAGAAACATGTTTTTACAACAGTCCGTTTTTTGACTATGATATTCCCATGATTAGATGCCAAATAGCCCATGCCTCACCATTTTGCTGCTACAGTCATATGTTTACATATTATGCTGCTTTGCACTTTGATAGTTACAGATGCAATACAATATTGTTTACATTCAAGCATATTTTGCACATAACCAATAGTATCATCTCTGGTTTTTAATTGCATCTATTATAACTACAACTATCACTTTTAACTTTGCACTTTGCACTTTAACATGCTATGTTGCACTATTAATATCAATGATAGACAAGGGCCATTTGTACATACAAATATTTGTTATTTACAAACAAAAATTTTTTGGTATTTGCATTTTACGCTTTGTATAGAGAAAAGTTTTCTAAATCTTTTTAACTTTTGTATCATGGGTTTTCATTTTTTGTCAATTTAACATATGGATTTTAACCTGTTAATGAATTTTTCGAACTGTTGTTATTTCAATACTGTTTGGAAAACAGACTAGGCTACCATTCACTAGTAGTTTGTCCTCGCTGTTTATTATCACGTGGTGTACTAAGAAAAAAAGAGAAAAAAATGCACTTTTTTTCACTGCTCAGTGATTACTATTTAAAACGCATGCATTACCAACTCTGACTGTCTGTGAGCAAGGGCGGATGCCCGAAACGCGTCAGATTGCTTGGTTCAGCTTTTGAATAAAAAACTGTGCTTACAATTACTGAATCCGCGTGATTTCCTGGGTCGCTGTGGTCGGAGCTCGGGAGATTGCATTTGTTTGATATATATATGTACGAAAGTACCATGACTCCGCAATGCCATTATAATGCATGACATTGAAGTAAGCAAGCCTCAGCTGGGCCTACCAGTGCAAGCGGTACGCCCTTCTCTGCACAGAGTCCTCACACCATAGGAAGAAGTTGGCTCAGAAACTGGAAAATACAAAAGCATAGTTTATTAAACCTTTAAAGGTGGTACTACAGTCAACACAACACTCTTCAGTATTGCATAGAGTAGCACACTGAACTAAAGCACATGGCCCCTTTTATACACAATAAGGGGGCTCAAAAGAAGGCGGTACAAAATACAAGAGCAAGTTTTATGTACATATAAGGGCATATTGGAAGGCACAATCGATGAGTGGGCGGAGATAACAGTTTTCAGAAACTAGTAAACACATTCCTAACTGGAACTAATTAGTAACAGCTGCAGACCCTACTGGGCATGCCTGGGCATGCTGAAAGTGGGGATGCTAAATATAGCCTGTTGCTGGGCAGATTTAAGGCGCAGTTAATGAGGTAGGACAAAGCACATGATGAGCACATGGCAACATGTGGCAGACAAAATGGCTGCCACAATTACAAAATGGTACCCCACGCCGCGCATAGCTTATCTCTCTCATTGGCTCATAAACCTTCTCAGGCTGCCCATTTGCTTTGTTCTCACGTCCTCCGTGTATTACAAAAACTTGTTATTGAAAATGCAGAGAGTACGTTTTTATTTATAATTTACCCAGAAGGATTCTACAGCCCTTTTCATTTAAATCAACCCTCTCCATTTACCTTTTAAAATGGAAGAGGTGTGGCGCAGATGCCAGAGCAACTGACGCCGGACGTTGGGGATCATGGTTCGATCCCCGGCACTGGCGGCAGGGGTCTGCCCAGCACCATGTGACTCTGGGCAATAGCTTGCTTAATCTTCCCAACGGCCCCCAGCGCCGGCATGCCTACGGGTAGCTTTGCGCTTTACAAATACTGGATTTACATTTTAAAAGTAACTCTTTCCTACTCCCCCTTTGCCTCCATCACATTTCGACTGCCCCAGCCAATAAAAACAAGCATTTAAAATACAATACATCTCGCATTTGCGAGAATTCGAGCCATTGGCATTGTAAATGACAATGCCTTTTATTTACGTATTGGTTTTGAAAACATAAATAAGTGGCATTGTCATTTCCAATGCCAATAGGTTAGACTTGCGCAAATGAGAGACGTGTTGCATTACAAATGCTTATTGATTTACTCCTGTCAGAACTTATAACTTGATTGAGCAAAGCAGACTCCCACCTCCCAAACCTGGCTCAGCAATCAATCTCCTCCTTACACTATAGAGATGATGTGGTCTTACTGAGTCAAACTGGAGTTGGCCTCCAGAGACTACTCAACACCCTGGAATCAAACTGCGAAGAAAAGAAAATGACGGATGAGTCCCCTATGCTCTCCCCTCTGAGCCTCCCAGTAAAAATCTCTGGATTTGGTTCGACATAAAGCTTAGTTTCTCAAACCAAATCAGTAAATTGACAGGTACCTGTTTTGGCCTCTTGAAACTTCTTAAAAAATGTCTGCCTCTTTTGACCCTAGCAACAAAAGAAACGCTCACTCAAGCCCTTGTTACTTCCCTTATTGATTATGCAGACACACTGTACATCGGTTTACCCAGCTACCTCTCGGACAGATTACAGGTGGTCCAAAATGCTGCAGCCCAATTGCTTCTCAATCTCCCCAAACGTACCAGTGTCAGGCAGCATCTGTGCAACCTGCACTGGTTACCGGTGAAGGCAAGGGTTACATTTAAGGACCTGGTATTGGCCCATGCTGCTCTTTCTGAGTATGGCCCTGCCTATCTCAGGAAGCGCTTTCAGTTCTACGTCCCCAGCAGGCACCGGCGTTCCTCTAACATGCTAATGGCAACCATTCCCAGATTTCGCCTGAAAAGGAAGGGTGACAGTTCTCTGGCCTACTTGGCCGCTCTTGCTTGGAACTCTCTACCTTTTGACCTATTCAGCCTGCAGAACCCTATCCAATTTCGGAAGAAACTTCAAACCCTCCTTTTCAACTGAGCAGCTTCCTGTTTCTGTTATTATTTTTCCATTCTGTTTCTTGCTCTTGGGGTCACACCGGATTACTCTTTGGAGTAGCTGTGCACATTATAAACTCTGCTAACATATCATCACAATGACAGTGAATCTGGAAAGACTAAGTCTTTTTTTTGGCAACAACTTATCAACAAGTATTGGCATAGCCAAAAGGTCTCGCCTTTGGGACCTTATAAGTATTTAGTTATGCAGCACAACATCCTTACTGCACAAAATAACCGTTGCACTCATAAGGTCCCAAAGGCGAGACCTATTGGCTACACCAATGCTTGTTTTTTTATAACTAACTATTCTGTTTCATTTTCACGATGCACCAAATGCTCCGACTTGCAAATGAACTAAGGTTACCACATGACTGTGTGTCAGGCTGAGATACTGTTTCCAGTCCTTCGTTTTCACTCATCACATCAGTGCAGTCTGGGAATTGCAGCTTTGGTTTAGCTCAATGGAACTCATTGAACAGTCGAATACCTGAAACCAGTTATTCAGGAATGGAATGTACAGAACTGAAAAAGTAGCGCCCTCAGACATGGAGATGGAAGGTAAACCTGTTTAAACATGATCTGTCAGCAATTTATGCATGACACCTACAATTGTTGGAAAGTCAACAGCAAATTCAAGAGAAATGCTACACGAGTACAAAAGAAACAGTTAAGAATTTCAGATTTTTTTATTGAGATAAACGTTTTTGTTGAAACAAACTCTTCACAATTTAGCAAAATAGCTCAATTAATCAGAAGGTTTAGTTAACATTGCTCATTTTAAAGTTGTTCATGGGTTTAATGCCGATCATGGCATCTAACTTCATAGCAGTTCTAGTTTAATTTAGAATTGTGCAGGGACACGTCTGTCTGAAAGGAGTTTATTTTTCGAACACTTCATTGCATGACTCAGACTGGTTTCATCTTATCCCACATCAAATCTATTTCCAGTGTATTTCTTTTTGACAGATACTGTCAGATGAAAGCCGCTAAAGCACGTCTGCAGGGCGGGCCTGAGAGGCCAAACCTGCGACTAGGGGAGGGGGGCCTTTAGTGGGCATTCCGTGCTCGCCTCATTACTTGAGTTCCGTTTCGATTCTGCAGTCGGACGTCACGGGGAGGGTCTCACCGTAATGTGAGAAGCTTGGTGGGCGTCAGAGGACCCTCCCTCCAAGGCAATAAGAGGTGCAGCACCCCTGGGAGTAGCCCTCTTTGTTTCTCGCCTGTTCTACGAGAAGGCTACCCGGGAACCAGTTACCCACCCACCCGTCCCTAAGTTCAATGGTGGGGGCGGGGTCCCTTCTAAGAGAAAAGGCTGGGGGACTCCTTTTGGATGGAAAAGCGGTTGGCCCTGGAGCAGGGGAGGCAATTATGGCGGCTCTAGGCAGGCGGGAGAGGGGGCCGTCCTGCTGGTGGTCCTGGACTCTCTGGCTCTACCCTAGTAGCTGGTGGCTTGGAAAAGGGGGTGGTGTTGTGTCCTGCTGGGACAACACGCCTCTAGAGATGCCAATTTGTATATTGTATATCTATATGTTAAACTGTGGCGCATATGTATGGGCGCAGCATTTATGTGTGAATTAATAAATGGTCAAGGTGGGAAGTTTTACCCACAAATAAAAATGGTGTTTTGATAATAATAAAGGTACGCTGAGGACACCAACCATTGTAAGTGTTTTACTGGGGAGGGGTGAGCCAGGGGTGATGAGCGAATGGCACAAGATATCCCCACTATGGTGTTAACCACAAGCAATTTCTATATATAATAATTTCGAATGTAAACACTTTAGGGCGAGGGTCTAGAACGATATTAAAACTGGATGTTTAATATGGTTTTCATTGCGGCTTTCTTCACACAGCTTATATTATGGTACTATTTCCACAGTAACGATAAAGTTGCCTTACATGTTGAAAGGCCGTGAGCAGCGTAGATGGTACTGCATCGTGGGCACATAATGTAAACATTGTTAAAACGACTTGAAAGATCGTGAGAACCAGCTAGACATCAATGGGTCTGAACATTTTGAAGAACACCAGTGTAAAGTAGATTGGGCATATATTTTTGACCCTCGGCCAGCACAGTAAATAATAGCCACAGTGCAAATTGATGGTGGACTCTCAGAGGATTTGGCGGCCCACGTAAAGGTAAAGGGTGAGGCATTTCACTGCGCTAGTCCCTTCCAGACATTAATTGCTTCTTCAGCCAGGGCAGCGCCATCACCAGCTCACTTCCCTACAGTGAAACCATTCATCGAAGCATGGAAGACCGCGGGCGTCTGGTAACCCACAATTCTGCAAGCACCAGTTGTTATTACAGCGATTAATTCTTCAAGAGAAAACAAAATCAAAGTAAAAAAAAAAAGTTCCCTGTATAAATTAAAATGGCAACAAATAAAAACAAAAACACAATGCAGTTTTAAGCATCTGCCTAAAAGTCATGAATAACATAATAAAAGTAATTAGGTTTTTGCATGCTTTTTCAGCTAACAAATGCCATAGCATTCCAATAAAGCAAAATGCTCTGTCATCTTTAATAATCTATTAAAGCAATATACTGTCAGATAAAAGCCGCTAAAGCACGTCTGCAGGACGGGCCAGGTGTTAACCACATGCAATCTCTGAATATTGCAGAGACTTGCTGAAAATGTACCGAACGTTTAGCCCTCACCGGAAACCCCTCTGCAAGCAAGAAGAAACAGACAGCTGTTCACAGCTGTGTTGCGCACGAGATGAAGCACATAGAAGCCTGGAGTGTTCTGTGAGGGAAAGACACAGCACCTCCAGGCCTGTGAGTTATCAGGGTTCAGACAACTTAATGTTCAGAGAGCTCCAGAATCGGGTAGGTCTTCGGTCACATTCATTTATTTGGGGGTATGGTAAGGTTACACTGTTAAATGTAGGAGTGTACACTACTACAAATAATAACAAGCATTGGCCGCGTGGCTGTGAAAGGCACACACCCGGGCGGCAACGAAAGTGAAAGTGATCGCCATCAAGGGCGCAAACAGGAGTTGTGTGCGCGCATTCATAATGTGCACAGCTGCCATCGGGTGCTCTTACTTTCGCTGCACAAGCGCGCGCTGTTGCTGAGCTCTTTAAGAAAGTGAGAGCATCCGATGGCAGCTGTGCACATCACGCGCGCGCTTCTGCGAGTGATAGTAAGCTGGTCAAGTAGCCCTTTTCCAAGCAGCTACTAAATGTCTCAGCCAGACTAGCGCATGCGCTGGATCAGGCTGAGACCTAAAAAGGGCTAATGGCACCTGGGTGGTGCCAGGGTAAAGAGAAAGAGCTTATATAAACATGTGCAGTTTGGCTTCAGGACCGTGCTTCCCATCTCCCACACTTGAATGCTGTGAAACCCAAGCTTACCTTAATCAACTTTGCCTTCTGGGAACTTCTGGCCAACATAGCAATTCCATCACTGAGGGCCTGATCACGATCTTGGTGACGGATATTCATTTCACCAAATTACAATTCCATTATATCTTGTGGAACTTGTAATACGGCGGATGGAATATCCGTCACGTTTGTGATGGAATATACCATCCCCCGAGATTGTAATCAGGCCCTTAATCTGCTGCTTCATCTGGTGAAGGCAAAACTAATTTTAACTCTGGCCTATGGCACTGAAGCATTCCCCAACAAACTGACATTGTTTAGAAATGCTGTACAATGCAAAGTTTTCTTTGTTCCTTTTTGAATTGCCAGGAGACGCCTCATAGTCCCAATAATGCTTTAGTTTGGGCTAATTTAATAAGACCTGGCCCACAACTCAGGGCTCTTGAAATACTTCTATGCACTGTGCAGAGCAGACACAGAGGCCCTCAAGGTACTAATCTGAGAAGAAATCCATACAGGTGCACTTTCAAAGTTCAAAGCAGAATCACTACGGGACCAGTTTATAAGAAAAAAGCAGTCTTCACTTCTTCTCAATAAACAAGTCTGACTCATCTTATTCACCATTGATAAAGAGTCAATCCCACGTAGAAGTCCCGCTTGCATGCCCATTAACACCTACAAGCACTTGTCGTCTCAGGCACATCTGACAGAGAATTAGAGGCACCACTATCAAACCAGGTCACTACAAGCTTTGGGAATGCACTGATTAGATCATTGGCCAAAGTGGCTACTGAAACCGTGTACAAGTGAAGGACTGGGCTATTCTAAGGCCCAGCGGTGCCAGGGGACAACACCTGAAACCTTCGTGGGTTTCCTTTTTCCTGCGTACAGATTACAGAGACACTGGACACTTCCTTCGGCGTCAAAGATCAGCGTTTATTTACTGCAGGGAATACAGAAGTCACGAGAAGTACAACGTGTGTAGGTTCTAGGAGACTGCTTCAAACTGCAACAGTGGATCGCTCCTTTTATACAGATTTTAGTCATAGCACAACATGGCGAACAAAAGGTTACAATTCAGTTCCCACAGTAAACTTCACAAGGGTTGCTTTCATGTATTCAGGTGCCCGGAACATAATTACAGTGACATCGCCGGTTCCCAACTGTAAAAGTACGTTATCCCACCATTAAGCACATTCCATTCAAGCTATAAACGAGTTTAAGGAAGAGACAGAAACAGGTGCAAGGAAGACAGAAACAGCTAGCAAAAGAGTGTAGGGGGCAATATCGGAAACACGATTGCAGGATCAAAGGATTCGTGCCTAATGCATGCACGGCTGAAACATTAGACCGGCACGGCAAGATGAGCCACGAGCGGGGCCATCTGCCTTTGCAGTGTCATCCCCCTCATCATAAAGACACCCTCAAAGGAACACGTGTCTTCCGCAAGAGCTTGGGAATCCCAGGGTCACGAAGCGGACAGTGTCCGTTCGCTGGCTACTTGAGGGCAAGAGACAAAATGGATGCCGTATCTAAAATGGAACCCGTGGGTTCAGATGGAGAAACGCACGAATAAGACGAACGGTTCAGGCCAGCGTAGCGAAAACGCGTACACCCACTAAACTCGTCATTTGCGGTTCATAGATACCAAACTCGTCCATATTCGAACAAGTCGAAAACATCGTTATGATTGTCGCAGAACCTCACAAGGTTGAGCCACCTATCCAACAACCAAGAGGAATCTCTAGCACACATCCTATGCAACTTGAACTTTCTTGTATACGAAGTAGCACGGCTGGTTCTGCAACATTTTCAATCAACTTTGAGTCAGAGCATGCCGACATCCTCCAACAACTTTTCACCTCCATGGAAATCATTCAGCCATCACTGCAATGTTCACAACGTTTATGGACATAGCAGATAAATCTATGGCTTTGAGATCTGATTAGACCATTATCCTTTTAAATTAACCTCATGTGATAGCTAGAATATAAATCCGGGCTTGACCCCTGCCACATTCCTTCAGGACTATTCAAAATATCCAATTATTCGCAGGGAACTCACATCAGCAGTTCTGTTTTCTTAGTAATGTTGTCCACTGGATAAGTTATTACCCAGCCTTGCACATGCACTTTTTCCTTTTTAATAAGGTTACTTGAATTGTGATGATTCTATTAGCTATTTTGTGTATGGTTTTTATTAACCGAAATAAAGATACTACTTCTCTCTCTAACTCTTGTGTGTTGTCACTCTCTTTGTCAGGGTCAAATTCTGATGGAGAATAAGTGCTGCTCACTAAAAATGTGGCCCCACCTGCAACCACTTGCTCAAAATAGGCAATGGGAGATTGTGCAAAGAAATAACTATCAAGACTTTAAACCTGCTTAGGAGACAATCTGATCCATTTGGAACCCCTGGGCCTCCTGATATATGACATTGAAAACTTCAACAATTGGATTACCAACTGTGCCAACAATATGGCCCAAGAAAAGGAAGCCACAAAGAACAAGCATTGGCATAGTCAATAGGTCTCGCTTTGGGACCTTATAAGTGTTTAGCCATGCAACAGTTGGTGTTGTTGCACCAAGGATATTCTGCTGCATAACTAAATACTTATAGGGTCCAAAAAGTGAGACCTATTGGCTATGCCAATGCTTGTTCTTTTTGCAAACCAATTTATAGGCGTTTTTTTGGGATCTGAGGCTTATAAAGAATTCTTTGTGTGGTGTTGTTTTATCAGATGCGTCTGTGCATGGTTATGCAAAAGTGTTTATTTTTTCTTTAATTTACTTCCATTGGTTGTGTGCCTCTTTGCTTTTGTTTGTGAGTGTTGTCTGACGCATGTGTCTTTTTTAGGTCTCCCCTTCGCAGCACGCAATGACCTTTTCCTGACACTTTGGCTTTTCAGCCAAGCACGTGCACGCGATCCATTGCCTTCAATGACAATGCGTGCACATCAGGAGATTCACTCGTGGGAGTACGCGCCACTATCTGGCAGCAATTATCCCTCCCGACAGTGAATCGCATCCACCTCTCTCCTCTCCCCCCACCACATGAGGAGCACGTGTTTGTTCTCCTATGTCCCGGATTTTGGTGTGGTGCCCACCTAAATACCCTGCTGCCCTCCCGGAAGTGACATAATGGCAGGGGTCACAGGGGAGGCGAGATCACACACTCACCGTGGCCTGCTGCAAGATAAAATACTACACTGGCAAGTGAGGAAACACTAAGGGGCTGTCCCCTCTAGTGTCCCCCTGCGGGTGACATGCCCATCCACCAACCCGTTGTCAGTAGTAGTTTTGCTGATTCCTTAAATGGATGTACTAAATGGATGTACAGCCCAGTAAATGTTTGCCTTTGAAAGTGCCACTGTTAAAGTAATCTGTTTTATATCCTGACCATAGCCTACTGTAGTAATCCACACAGAAAACTTCTATAAATTCTTGAAGTATCTTTAATGAAGTATAAGTTAAATGCAGCAACCTTCAGCAAACCCATCAAGTACTGGTTTACATTAGAACATTCAGTGTGATGCAATTCCACTGCATCATGACTGCATCATATAATTCTAAACATTACCACATATCTTCCCCTCTATGGAATCTAAAAGGAAAAAATAAGAAAACATTAGGAAATATACAATCTATATACATAAAATAAATAACATAAAACATATTACAAGAAAACATTTTTTTTCCCTCACAAATTGCAATGCATATAAAAACATATTATTACAGATGAGATACTTTACACAAACTACCAAAACTCCATTTCCTGCCATCGTCCAGTTCAGCCACAGAACCCTTAACAGAAACAACTTTATGCGGTTGAGAAAACTTACTTTCTCTCTTCCTTACAAAACCAAATTTTCTCACAACAACCCAATCACCTTCCATAAATCCTAAATCCTTAACACACCTTCTACTATCAAAATCCACCTTATTGCGCCACTGACAATCAACAACTCTTGACCTCATCCTTTCCCTATCAACCCAAACCTGATTTTTTTCCTTAAACCACATCGGAGACTCCTTCGTACCTGGTTCTCTTCCTTTCAAGGCCACAAAAGGAGAAACTCCAGTTACCGAATGAGGTGTTATCCTTTGACCCCACATCATTCTTCTCAATTCATCTTTCCATGATAAACCATTAGCTAAAGAAAGCTGAATACAATCCATTACCATTCTGTTCACCCTTTCCACAAGTCCATTGGCTTGCGGACGGAACAAGGCCACTCTCTCATGACTAATCCCAAGACTAACAAGGAAACTAGACATATCTGAAGAAACTAACTGAACGCCATTATCAGTTACAAGAGTTTTCGGCACCCCTTCTTCCATGAAAACTTCCTTTAAAAATGTTATCACATTCGCAGTGCAGACTTGCCCCATTGATTTGCAAATAAACCATTTGATATGGTAATCCACCAACACAAGTAAAAAACGATTATTGCTTCCTAACTTGTCAATCGGACCCAAAACATCCAAACCTAGTTCCTCCCAGGGTTTCATAGGTAGATCCACACATCTCAATGGGGGTTCTCTTGTAACCTTTACCTTATCACTATTTCTGCAAGCATGACAATTTCGCACTAGATCTTCCACATTCTTGTCCATCTCTGGCCACCAATAAGATTCTCTTAGTCTACGCTTTGTCAAACTCCTACCTAAGTGTCCTTCATGTACAATTCTCAACAACTTTGATCTCACCGATACCGGTGGAACAATCCTATTTCTTCTAAGAATTTTTTCACCTTGCAAGCTAAGTTCATCTTTAACTGTACCATATTGTCTATGTACTGTTCCTTCACTGGATTCATCCCAAGAACCCCTAATTAATTCTTTCACCTTCTTGTATTCCTCATCTTTCTCCATAGCCTCTCTCCACTCTTCCTGACTAACAGCAAATTCACAATCAACACTAACAACAAAATCTTCCAAAATTTCCACACAAGAACCATCATCCACCGGCATTCTAGAAAGACAATCGGCAATTACATTTCTATTGCCTCGCACATACTCAACTACAAAATTATAGTCCAAAACAGATAGTAACCACCTTGATATACGAGGAGTCACACTTCCATCTAAACCCCGTCCCATCTAAACTTGTTGTTACATCCTGCATCATACCTTACTTCTCCTTTAATTGCATGAGACTGTATTCATGAAGTTCTGGTTCTCAGAACTCTCCTGGTGATGCATTCTGCCTCTCTCTGTCAGTTGTACTTGGACCTTGAAGCTGTATACTTGATGCTGTGCTGCTGAATAAAGCTTCTTCTTTTAAACCTTTTTCCTGGATTATTACATATTTTGGCGACGAGGACTCCAGCCATCTACAGCACAGGAGCGGAGTGAACCCTATTTTATTGTTCCTGAACCTTTTCTTGGATTTTTGTGGATTATATAATTTTCCACCCCTTCAAAATCATTCTACTTGGAATTGCTCCTTTTCAACTTTAATGCCTGGGTTTCCTGAGCCTACTACGAAAATTTCGAGACTTTTCCGACTTTATTTCATCATATTGAAAGGATTTGCATCTTTTAATCGTTGCTCGAGCCTCACCGAAGCCCGTTTCAAGTTGCCAGGATACGAAGACGCTGAACTGTGATAGACGTCATCCAACGCGTCTCCTGTTACCAAGGTGCCGACCGTCGCCTGGACACCGAGACGCAACATATTACAGAGCGTCATCATTTGAGCGCGTCAATCACCCTAGCAACTGTGTGCATAGCAACGCACTCTACGGAGCATCTGTACGTCGGCGCGTCATGGCTTCAGCAACGTGTGCGCATTGAAAGGCACTCCACACGCAGCGTTACGTATTACGTCATACGCTGCGTGCAACGTGACTCCATTTTGTTTGGTTTGAAGTTACCTAGCAACCCTTCGCCGATCCTACACGGCGATTTCTTTTCTTACGCGAGGATTGTGAATGCTTTGATTATTATACCAACGCGATATCTACTCTAATTTACACGGAAAGTCTACCTTTTTATCGCTTTTTACAGCGTTTGCTACATTTCAGTTTTATTTTATGAGATATTCTTCTTTAACGAGCTGCCACCGTTTCATGAAGGTACTTTACTCGCATTACTTACTTGAGGAGACTCCACTCATTTCTACAAGTGACTTTATATCTGGATATTATTGGATTGATATCACTTTACTTACCTTATTTACTATATTTTACAAGTTTTACTATATTTGTGCATGTTGATTTTACTTACCCTATTTACAACAGTGTGTATATTGATTTTACTACACATATTTACAAGTTTCGTGGTATTTGCTTTAGATTTGACTCTGTCTTTGGAAATGCAGTTTGATCCTCCTGCTAAATTCTTACAAATTAAGGGTGATCCTCCTTTGCCTTGGGCAAGATGGAAGGAGGAATTCTTCAACTATATGAAGGCCATTGACGGAGAGCGAATGGGTTCAGAAAGGAAAAAGAGCATTTTATTACACTGTTTAGGATCAGAAGGACAAGAGATTTTCAGAACTCTGCCCCCTATTTCTACTCCTTCAGGCAGTGGGGATAATCTCAATGTTTATTCTGAGGCTCTTGCCAGATTAGAGAAAAGATTTAAACCCACTGCTAATATTGCTCTTAATAGATTTAAATTTTACACCAGGGCACAGAAACAGGATGAGTCTTTCGATGACTTTCTCACGTCTCTAAGATCCCTAACCTTACGTTGTAATTTTGGTACAATGGCTGATGAGATGATACGTGACCAAATTATTGTTCACGTTAAGAATAAGAAAGTCCAAGATAAGTTATGGTGCCTGGGTGATCCCAGTTTGGAAGAGAGTATTGCCATTGCTAAATCTACAGAGATGTCCGAAAAGTGGATGGACATTGTAGATAAACAAAGTGCAAATGCTAGTAAGACTAATGTTGAGGAAGAAGTTTGCTTAGTCAAGTCCAAGAATGAAGCAAAGAATAGTACTACCTCACAATCCACTGTCAGGAATTGGTCAAATAGTAATTACAGGAAACCTGATGTTAGTAGCAATTCAGTTTCCTGTTATAGGTGTAGTAATAAGTCACATGTTGCTTCTTTTCCAGGATGTCCTGCCCTTAATAGAACTTGCAACATTTGTGGTAAGCTGGGACATTTTAGTAATGTCTGTAGAGAGAGACATTTTAACTCACAAGGAAGAACAGGACAGTCACGGGTTGTTCCCAGTTATCCCACTCCTGTCAAAGTTTCTTCTGTTAATGATTCTGAACCTACCCCACAGGAGATTGCCAGGGGATATGTTGTGTCCATATTACAAAGGGGTACCATTGTTTTTACTCGCAGGAAATCTCCTAAATGCAATTTTAACATACTTGGGGTTGATCTGGAATTGATGGTAGACTCTGGGTCCCCATGGACCATCATTACTAAACAATACTTTGATGAAAAATTGCAAGATGTGTGTGATTTTACCAAACTACAACCTTCTGACATTTTAGCTGAAAACTTTAATGGAGGCAATATTTCAATTGAAGGATTTTTAAATGTGCATTTGACTTTTAGAGGTAGATTTGCCTATATTAAATTGTACATAGCGTCCAAAGGTGTGAATGTTCTGGGGTGGCAAGATCAATGGGAACTCGGTATCAAACTGAATCCACGAGCCAAAGATCCCATTGAACTGTGTAGTGACCAAGAGATGGTTAATAGTATTTCTGAACAGGAAGAAGATGTTACCTCCTTTTGGAGTAAAAAATTTGACAAAGTATTTTGTGATCAATTAGGAAAATTGAAAGGTTTTGCACACAAAATCGTTTTAAAAGACAAAGCTATTCCTGTGAAACAAAAATTGAGAGGTGTACCCCTCAATGTCAGATCTGAACTAAAGGACATGTTAGATGATCTGTTGAAAGATAATATAATTGAACCTATTGAGTCATCTGAGTGGGTTTCACCCATTGTTCTCGTACGAAAACCTGATCAAAAGTTAAGAGTCTGTATTGATTTGAGAGCTCTTAATTCTAACATAGTGATAGATTGCCATCCACTTCCCAATATCAATGAATTAGTTTCACTTTTTGATGGTGCGCAGATCTTTTCCACCCTTGATCTTAGGTCAGCGTACCATCAAATAGAGTTAACGGAGGAATCTAGGAAATTCACTGCTTTTATCACACCCATGGGTCTCTTCCAGTGCAGAAGAATGCCGTTTGGGTTGGCTTCTTCTGCTTCTGTATTCCAGAGGGTAATGTTCCTAATTTTTAGAGATCTAGATTCTTACGTTAAATGCTTTCAGGATGACATCTTGATTTTTTCCAAAAATGATGCGGAACATTCTGTCCATCTCAATGAAGTATGTTCCAGACTACAAAACTATGGTCTTACCCTTAAAGCACACAAGTGCAATTTGTTTAAGAAATCTGTGGAGTATTTGGGGAACACTCTTTCAGGGGAAGGTTTAATTCCAAAAAAATCAAATGTAGAGGCCATTCTTAATGCTCCCGCTCCCATTAATAAGGAACAGCTTTTGTCTTTTTCAGGCATGTGTGAATATTACAGCAAGTTTGTTGCTAACTTTGCTACAAAAATGGAGCCCTTGAGAAAACTCTTGAGACAAAGAATGAATTTGTTTGGAACACAGAGCAAGAAAACGCCTTTTCAGAGATTAAAAAGGATATTGTAGGTTCCCCTACTTTGAGACCTTTTAGAATGGGAAAAAAGTGTATAATCACTACAGATGCAAGTTTATACGGTTTGGGTTGTGTACTTTCCCAAACTGATGGTATGTCAGAATGGAATGTAGCATTCTCATCCAGGACACTGAGTGAGACAGAGCGCAGATATGCAGTTATTGAGCGGGAGTTGCTGTCGTGTGTATGGGCTATAGAGCACTATAGAATATATATTTGGGGCAGTAAGTTCATTCTGAGGACTGATCATAAGCCCCTTGTAAATATTCTATCAGTGGGGGGAGGTTGGAATTCCACAGCAAGGATCGCACGTTTGACATCCAGGTTACAAGAATACAGCTTTACAGTGGAATACATCCCTGGAAAAAAAAATGTGACGGCAGATTGCTTGTCACGTCTTCCTTGTCTTGCTTTAATTGATAGTGTTAAAGGGAATGAAGATTTGGATTTCGTTTGTGGTTTGCAGGATTTTGTTGATTCACAGTATCAGGAGATCACGGAACAGTTTTGGTTTAAGTGTCAAGAAGAGGATGAAAAGTTTCTTACGTTGAAGAAATATTTGTTGGAAGGTTGGCCCAACAAAATCAATGTTAGAGAAGATATAGTTCCATTCTTCAATGTTGCTGATGAATTATTCTGTGATGGCGATCTTGTGTTCAAAGGTGACAAGTGTGTTCCACCTGTTGGTGTTCAAGAGTTGA
Source organism: Lissotriton vulgaris (assembly GCF_964263255.1). Classification (NCBI taxonomy): domain Eukaryota; kingdom Metazoa; phylum Chordata; class Amphibia; order Caudata; family Salamandridae; genus Lissotriton; species Lissotriton vulgaris. The sequence continues at coordinate 134,776,520 of NC_141695.1, forward strand.
TACTCAAGTTGGCGCACAAAACCCATCCCGGTATTTCTGCCATGAAGCGTTTGATTAGATTGAATTTCTGGTGGCCTGGTTTAGACAGGTTTGTAGATCGGGTGGTTAGGGATTGCAGTGAGTGTTGTGACAAAGACAAAATGTTCCACCTCTTAAGCCGGTGGTTTGGCCTGAGGTTCCATGGAGTAAAATTGCCTTTGACATTTCTGGTCCATTCAATATTTTGCCTGAATCTTCTCGCTTTGCACTTGTGATTATTGATTACCATTCTAAGTGGCCAGAGGTAAAGTTTGTGTCAAAGATTACTTCTGAGGTCATAATTTTGTTTTTCCAAGAGGTATTTTCTAGAGAGGGTTGTCCTTCCACCTTAGTATCAGATAATGGAGTACAATTGGTCTCATCAGAAATGCAGTCATTTTTACAATCTTGCAACATAAAACATATTAGGACTTCACTTTACGAGCCACATGAGAATGGTCAGGTTGAGCGTTTCAACCGTGTGTTAAAGAACTTTGTTGTTGATGCTATTAAGGAAAAAGGTAACTGGTTGAATATCCTCAGAGAGAAGCTTTGGCATTACCGCATAACTCCACACACCACCACTGAGGTCAGTCCTTTCAAGTTACTTAAGGGAAGAGACCCTGCTTCTGTTCTTTGTCCTTGGTGGTTCAAAGAAAAATGTAAAGCTTTTTGTGAGGAGGTGGTTGATGTCAAACTCGTTGCGGACAGACTGGCTTCTAAACAAAATAAATCTGCCCTGTGGTACAACAAAAGGTGGAGAGCTAAGGAACATGGTTTGGCTGTGGGTGATTGGGTCAAAATTCTGAAACCTTCTTTTGTTAGCAAGGGAGTGAGCAGATATAGTAGACCCATTCAGGTTAAAAATGTTTTCCAAAATTCTGTTATCACGCAAGATGGTAAGGTCTGGAATGTAAGCAAGATTGCGAAGTGCCCTGTCCAGTATGGTGTGAATTCCCATTTTGCCTGTCACAATTCTGCACCAGGTCTGTGTTCTAGGCCCTCTACTGACACCATTGCTTCCAGGATCAAGTTGGATTCCCGCGCTCGTAGGAAACCTTTTTCCTTACGAGACTATGTATAATATTTTGCCCTGCGAAGTTTTTCCTTGTTCTATTATGATTTTGTACATATGTTATTCTCCTTGTTTCTTTTGTTTATGGGGGAGATGTGTTACATCCTGCATCATACCTTACTTCTCCTTTAATTGCATGAGACTGTATTCATGAAGTTCTGGTTCTCAGAACTCTCCTGGTGATGCATTCTGCCTCTCTCTGTCAGTTGTACTTGGACCTTGAAGCTGTATACTTGATGCTGTGCTGCTGAATAAAGCTTCTTCTTTTAAACCTTTTTCCTGGATTATTACACTTGTACAGTAGAATAACAGACTTACAGTTAATGGAGTTTTTCTTCTTCAATAGCGCTAAATTAGTTTAGCAGCGTTCCAGAGGTAAAGGTTGCACCACACTTGTCCTCTGCCAAGCTCTCGACGCCAAAATATGCAGTAATCCACACAGAAAACGTCTATAAATTCTTGAAGTATCTTTAATGAAGTATAAGTTAAATGCAGCAACCTTCAGCAAACCCAACAAGTAATGGTTTCCATTAGAACATTCAGTGTGATGCAATTCCACTGCATCATGACTGCATCATATAATTCTAAACATTACCACACCTACGTACGGGTAAAAACATCCCTGCTTGGTGATTAGGCGGATGTTGGCTCCACCAAGGAAGGGCATGTGAAGTTGTGGTGTGTAAAATGCTTTCCAGATCAGTCTTGGATTCAGTCCGCAAACCTGCACACTCCGCTTTGAACCGAAAGAAGGAGGCTTGGAGTTTGAGCTTGCAAAATCAAATTAATTCTAAATGGCCCACGGCCCCCTCAGCTGTGTTCGATTTTAGGCTTTTTACTGACACGCCACAGCTGCTCCTGGCGTACCATTTCATTCGGTAATAGCCCGCCGGCGCTTCTGTCCTCGAGACAGGACTTCTGGGGGTGACACTTGCAGAGTGTTCACCCCTAGAATTTTTCAGGCGTTGGTACGCCCTGTGCTGATTGGGCAGGCGGCGCAAGACGCTGGCGGTAACTCGAGCGTCGTTCGTGCCTGTGGTAATTTGCAGAAGGCAGGGATGGCGTTTTAGAGGTTTTTGAGAATTGTGGCCTGTTTTCTACGTTTATTATCGCATTTTGTCAATTTTTGGTGTCATGGAGCAAGCTTCCGCTACATTAAGGGAAGGGCTCCGCGTTCTGGCGGCTGCGGGGAGAGAGGACATTCTTGTGCCAGGCACGCTGTCTCAAGAGTGGGTCGGCCTAGAGAGGAGGGAGCGGCAGGCGGCAGGAGGCGTGTCTGCAGTTGTGGCTGCTTGTCATTCCAGCGAAAGCTCACCTGTATCATCAGAAAAAGTTGAGCTTTCGCGTTTACCAAATGTGCCGGTTAGTGTTTTAGAACAGCAGCAGAGTCAAGCTCTCGGGCCTCAGCCTGACAGTTAGGTTAATATAAAGAAGGGAAGGCAAGGAAGACCACGAACACAGACAATACCTGCCATTAAAATTAACAGAAGGTCAATTTTTAAGAGAGGTAAAGTGCAAGCACAGTTAGCTGCTAAAAAGGTCTCTTCTGCTCAGAGCGCCACATCTAGTGGCCGACCTGAAAATAAGCCCAGCTTGCCTGATATTAAACCTGATATTGCAAGGAAAATTGGTATTTTTGGCAGATTTAAGACTATTGACACTGTTTTCTCCCCGGCTGCTGAGATGGACAGGGGTTTATCGCCAATGATATCTAATGAGCATGGGGATGTCATGGTGGAACAAGACGCTTTTTTACGGAATTCTCAACAGGAGCAGTCGTTACAAGTAAATAGAGAGAAGGTGTCTTATATTGCGCCTGATAATTCAATTTGCTGGACATGTTGTTAATCCATCTAAAGATATGCTTCCTCCAATGGTCCGGCTGCAGGGCTCATGTGCCAATCATCTTGGAGAGATAGGCGAATGGGTATGGATACCTCAGGACATTTCTGATTGTCGTGGGCTGATAAACTTACAAGTGGGCTGGAGGGATAAGACTGCAAAATTAAGTGTTTTACAGTCCCACGAGGGCTTCACACTGTCAGGCATACCAAAGGGCAGTAAGATTTTGTTACACAGGCTTCCTGCACAGCCAGAAGTCAGACTACAAGGAAAGTTTCAGTGGCTTTACCTACACCGTTGGAGGACAAGAGAGCGGCTCGCTTTAAGAATGTTGTATATTGGAGGAAATTGGATGGTGGGGTTGGGGATGGGGAGTTACCCAGTGGTAGTGGTCGGGGTGGTAGTTTAAAGCGGGATGGGGTGGTAGGATCTTTATCAAGGAATGAGGATAATGTCTCTCTGGAAGACGGGGAATTGTCAGATTCTGATGACAGGGAAGTTGTTCTGACAAATATTTTGGAGGGTGTAGGGGGGGTCTGCTAAAGACCTGTCTAGTTTTTCTTGTTTACAGAGTTACAGGACGGGTAAGGATACAGCTGGAGCCCATAGGACAAATAAGCACAAAGGGGTGAAGCATGCTTTCATGGCAGACTATACAGCTTTGAATAAGTCAGGTGAGCATCAGGTTTAGATGGCGAAATGCATAAGATTGGTCAAGGGAGGGGGTTCTGATGGGGCAATCTCTGTAGTTTCTCCACAAGATGGTAACCAAGGGGTACGGTATCTGAAATATTGCCAACATTGCAAGTTAAAGATTCTGCACACAAAGCAGAATCTGAGTCTAAAAGTGCAAAACATTTTAAGCGATTGCCTTAAATGGGTGTTGCTATGCCGTTAGGTGCACATCTGAGCAAGGCTACAAAAGATAAGATATGGAACGGGGATTTCATTGACATTTTTAAACTGCTGCATAGGGAAATACAAGCAAAAGAGGGCTCTAAAGAAGAGGCTTGGGAACTTTCAAGACGGCCAAGGGTCCCTTCCAATATAGATTCGTGGACTTCTGCTTTTCTCATTTTTGATAGTGTGTATTGTGAAAAATTTGCTGATAGATCAGTCTCTCTTTTTAAATATATTGGCATGATTAGGAAGGCAGCAAATGAGTTTGGTGGATACGGATGGCTCATTTACGATGAGGAGTTCAGGGCTAGGATAACATTGATACCAGACATACCTTGGGCGGGAGGTGGACAATACAATGAGCTTTGGTTTCAGTGGATGTATCCTCAAAGACCACCCGCATCATTACACACGGCCAGTGGTTTAGCGGTAGCTTATCGGCCTTTTCAGGTTAGGTCACCCTCGGGGGGGGGGTGTGATCATGGAACAGACCTCAAACCATCCTATCCGGTGCTTGCTGGAATTTCAACAAAGGCTACTGCATTAAGAACCCCTATAAATACAAGCACGAATGTTCCAGATGTGGGGGTAAACATACAGTCACTCAATGTTCCGGGGGACAGACACATTGGGGAAGCAGTTTTCACAACATCCCCACGCCGCGCATATCTTAGGGCTTTTACACCCATCAAGGTGGACATTTTATGTAATTGGTTACAATTATACCCAGACACCCATGATGCTAATCTGCTATATTGGGGATCTCGGGAAGGTTTCAGGCTGGGTTACCAAGGCCCAAGAAGTCCCAGGTTTGCACAGAATTTAAAATCTGCACAGAGTTTTCCACACGTAGTTAGGGCGAAACTGTTGACAGAGGTTTTAGAAGGCCGGATGGCGGGGTGTTTTGATCAATGCCCTTTGGACAATTTAGTTGTGTCGCCATTTAGAGTGGTACCAAAGAAGGCTGAGGGAGAGTACAGAATGATTCAGCATTTGTCATGGCCGCCAGGTTATTCGATTATTGATTTCATTGCAAAGGAGGACTCCATGGTGCATTTTGAGTCAGTGGATTCAGCTTTACTTATGACAAAAGACATGGGTGTGGAGTCGCAGTTAACGAAGTGCGATATTAAATCCGCTTTCCGGCTGTTGCCTATACATCCCTCGGATTTTTCATTATTAGGCATCTTTTTTTAAGGTAAATACTTCATTGATAAGACTCTTTCCATGGGCTGTGCCATATCATGCAAATTGTTTGAAGCATTTAGTTATTTTCTTCAGTGGTGTTTTTCGTTTCACACAGGTCACATATGCGTTACACATTATCTGGATGATTTTGTTTTCATGGGCGCAGCCAATTCACAACAATGCGCAGCCGCTTTAAATGAATTTCAACTTTTTACAGAGACACTGGGAGCGCCTTTAGCAGAGGACACAACTGAAGGCCCCTGTTGTTGCCTTACTTATTGGAGTATAGAGATTGACACTAGTTCAATGCAGGCCAGACTTCGTAACAAGAAGATTTCAGAAATAGCAAGCCTTTTAGTACATGCACGCTCAGTGCAGAAGTTGACGTTGGTGGAGGCTCAATCTTTGCTGGGACATCTAAACTTTGCTTACAAAGTCATTTATGCAGGTAGGTCCTTTTGCAGGGGATTGGGTTTCGCGATGTCTGGTTAAAAGCTCCCTCATCATAGGCTTAGGGTGATAGTGCATATGCGAGCTGATTTTGAGGTATGGTCCACTTTTTTATCAGATTTCAATGGTATATCTCTTTGATCACTGGGTGATGATTTTGTTTGACAATTGCAACTTTTTTCTGATGCATCTGGCGCTCATGGTTTTCGGCCTTTTTTGGGACGGTAAGTGGTGTGTGGAGAGATGGCCTGAAAATTAGGTTGCAGAGAAGAAGAGTTTAGCCTTTTTGAATTGTATGGGGTTCCAAATTGGCCAATAAAACAGTCTTATTCAATGTGGATAACAAAACCGTGGTGGATCTAGTGAATGGGCAGAAGGAAAAAGACAAACAGATGTTAAAGTTGTTGCAGATATTTATGTTGGGATGCTTAAAATGTAACATTGTCTTCAAGGCCAAACACATTGCAGGCATATCTAATGATATTGCGGATGCCCTATCTTGTTTTCAGTGGGAGAGATTCAGTGGTGTGCCGCCCAGAGCGGATTTGCGAAATATGGAAGTTTGGGGATATGACTGCTTATCAGCTCGTCGAGAACTCTCCAGCACAAAGCACCAAATTGGCTTACAGAAGAGCTTGGCTGGAATTTTTAGGGTCAGGTGCTACATTTAGAATTTGCAATGGATTGGGTTTACAGCAGTGTAGAGATGACGTGGTAAATTTCATTATGCCTAACATTCAAAAGAACAATTCACCAACCACTATTGCTGGTAAATTAGCAGGCATTGCATTTTATGGGAAGTCATTTTGGGGATATGAGCCTTCAGCAGGTGAGATGGGTAAACATATACTACAAGGTTGGGCTTAGTCCAGAAAGCGGGTTTCAAAACACAGGGAACTCATATCACTACATTTGTTAGCTAAGATTCTCGCAGTTCTTCCTGATATTTGTTTTTCTGATTCTGAATTTCATTTGATTACATTGTGCATGGTATGGCTCTTTTTTGGAGCGTTCAGGGTGTCAGAGCTCCTAGGTACTGCCATTCAGGATAATTTTAAGACTTCCAATGTTTCAAGATTAGCTTCACACATTGAAATTTGTCTAGAACAGTCAAAGACTGACCAAACAGGCAAAGGTGCTACAGTTACTTTGCAAGCTATAGGCGGTTCTTTGTGCCCTTTGCAAGCCTGCTCTGAATTTTAGTGTGTTGGTGGCGCAGTGTACATATTTGTTTTTCGCCACATTAATGGATCTCGCTTTACAGCACCACATATGCTAGCGATTCTTAGAAAGGCTTTGAAGGTCATTTGCAGGAACCCACCACATTTTGGAACACACTCTTTTCCCATTGGGGCAGCGTCTGAAGCGGCCAGGTGGGATTTTTCTGTGAGGGACATTAAAAAATGATGGTCTTCCGATTGCTTTTTACGTTATGTCAGAAGATTGGGCATGTAAATTGAATTCAAGGATATTAATTGTCCTTTCTTTACAGGTGTGAAGTCATCTTGCAAGAATGTTTGGCTCATCAGCCATTCATTCATTAAATGGGCGGCTACCCAAGCAGATAAGAGGCATTTTGGAAGGAATATGGGCTTTTCTTCCATGGCAGTGGCTCTCTCATGGCGGGGTCAAAGTGGCATGAAGTGGGGCCAGTTTTTACCATTAATGGGCAAATTCCATCCTAAGGACATGCCAGATATCCTTTTACTACATCTTGGGGAGAAAGATTTAGTTCAACTCTCGGGTCTGGGTTGGTTAATTGAGATGACAAATGATTTAGAGCTTTTTATGAAGTCATGGCCGCAATCGCGACTCATCTTAACAGCGCTCATGCCTCGGAGAGTTTGGAGAGGGGCAGACAGCTACGCCGCGGTGGAAAGAGCCCACAGAAAAGTTAATCACGATTGCAGCGTTTCTGCTTTATAAATAGAATCTTTTGGCTGGTGCATGGGGAGGTGAATTCGGTGGATTTCCAATTTTTTAGGCACAACGGGGTACACCTGTCGTTTATCGGTAATTACATTTATTTGTTGAATATTAAAGACATGCTTGCTGGAATTTTGAAAATTAATCCATGGTGTTAAGGTTTTTAGTACTGTTACAGCGACAGTGGGCCTGTATCTGTTTGGATTATCAATATTGACGCCTGTTTACTGTCATTTTATTTCCTCTATCCCTACTTTCCTTGTCACATTTTTCTTCACCTTTCCCCGTCCCTCCTCTTCCTCATACCTACCTCCTTTTCTCTTTTCTCATGAAAATATTTATAGTGTTTTATTGTTTCACTCATTGAACAGTTCTCTATTTAGGGGTTGTGGGTTTTTTTCTTATGGGTACAGCTGATGGGGTTATTGTGTTTTTGGCAATTATAGTGACAGTACAACAATTTTTTCATTGTTTTTTCTCGTATTTTAATATTTCATATAATAAACATTATCCTGTTTGACGACAGTGTGTATCCCCCTTTTATATAATTTTTATCTAATGACAACAGTCTATGGGGGGGACAGGAAAAACGCCTGTGATAGGGTTTTTCCTGGTTGCAGTTTTGGAGGAAAGCAAGACAGGCAGGAAGGGTTTGGGGGCATTAGGATTAGGTTTCGGCAGAGGAAAGCAGGGGAGAGAAGTTGGAGCCAAGAGGTAGGCAGAAGACTGAGTTAGGCGCTTTGGGAAGGAGGTTTAGGAGGTACAAGGTGGGTAGTTAGGGGGTCAGGGCTTAGGGGTTTGGGGTGCTAGCTTGGGAAATGTTTGTATATACTATGTATCCATTTATTATTCTGCCTACCTGTCCAATAAAGCAGCCTTTTACCTCAATTTGGTGTGAGGCGTGGTTATTGCCCGATGGCCGGTCAGCAACCTCGTGGCGCAAGGGTTCAAGTCTGGAAACCCCCCCTCAAACGCGACCAGCCGGATTACAGAGTCCACTGGGCCAGAAATGCCTTCTTTGGGTTCGAGGTTTTAAGTTTTAAACAGAGGATAAAGATGCATGCATTTTTAACGTTTTTTAAGGGTACCCAGACAGCCAATATCCTCTCCGTTTATACAGCTTAAAATTTTCCTTCTTTGAAAAGCAAGTCCACTTTCACGGCCTGAGAGCACAGGAGTCACTTGTTTATTAATGCATTGCCTTGTGGAGCAGAGGGCTTTGCTCTCTCCTGGAGTGGCCGGGCTGCTGTGCAGCAACATTCCACAACACAGGACCGTGTACAGGTGCCTGCACTTGGTAGACAAGGTCTCAATGCCTTTAGCAGGCCAGGACATCAATGCCATTTCTCACCTTGTGCTAGTGTGTCTAATTAAACAGAACTAGCGCTTCCTGGCATAGTGCTGATGCATTTAATGGGACAGTTGCGCCACTGTTATATACTGATGTTTTACTGTTAATGCCAGAGTCCAATTGCTTCTCTGCGGAGCTGCTATGCTTTTAATAGAACTGCGCCAACATTTCTCTAGCAGCAGAAAAAAGACATGGTTCAGAGGCTCCTTGCGCTGCTGCTTCTGCCTACTAAAGCCGAGGTTCAACTCTCCCGAAGTGAACAGGGAATGCTGTGCAGCCACATTCCACAACACAGGACCGTGTACAGGTGCCTGCACTTGGAAGACAAGTTATCAATACCTTTAGCAGGCCAGGACACCAATGCCACTTCTCACCATGTGCCAGTGCTCCTAATTAAACAGTACTAGTGCTTCCTGGCATAGTGCTGATGCATTTAATGGGACAGTTGCAGCACTGTTCTATACTGCTGTTTTACTTGTAATCGGCAAGTCCAATCGCTTCTCTGCGAGCCTACTAAGCTTTTAATGGTACTGCACCAGAATTCTTCTAGCAGCAGAAAAAACATGTAATAAAATTGATAGAACCCCCTCCTTAAGCCCCCACGCCTCTGACGAGAAAGAATAACGCTACAGTCAAAGCACTGGTCGCGGGTCAGAATTAATTTGTTTGTCTTCAGACACTCAGCAGCCCGGAGGCACATCAGTGTCTGGGCAATGGAGGGACCCACTTTGGTATATTTTGTATAAACTTGATTGACAATTGGTTAAGGTGTAAGAAGCATGTCAAAAGCACTAAGGGACATAAGAGATTAAGTGGCAGTAACCCACAGCTGGTTGTCACCACCTTTACATTAAAATGCACAACCCTGTTTGCTGCAGAGCTCCTTTTAGGGAGCTTTCTGAAGGGACATCTGTCGGTGGTGTAGAGTGCTGCTCAGCCTGTGCGCGTGTGTATGAATGTTGATTGCATGAATGTTCGAATGGTGTGTTGAATGTCAGTTGATGTTTGGGCTGAGCAGAGGTCATACTGCTCCTGGTGGGGTTCTCTAATTTATATCTTAAAACTAAAATAAAGATCTACTTTCAACTTCTTACCTCGGCTACATGATTACCTCTATTACTTTACATTTGGCGACATTTCAGAAACGGACCTCCGTGCAAATTTCAAAGACACTTTTTAAAAAAAAAACGAAACGGAACGAAAAGAGAAACTTTAAGAAAAAGGACCTAACTGAAAAGAAAACCTTCTTCATAGCATCTCATGCATACTGGCACCGAGAAGAACCCCACTAGTGACCTCCCACCGGTCGCCCTCTACTCTAGACGTGCCAGTCGCTGCTTGGTTTTCAACTCTTCTGTCTGCTCGCTTTGACTCCTGCCTGCCCTGCAGCCTTGTGAGTGTCCGGTTTAAACAAGTCTTTCGAGGACGAGATCCATTTGCAGAGCAGATTGCATAGAGATCGGAGAAAAAGGGTTTGAACAGCTGATTGGAGACAGGAGAGTCAGAGAGGGAGATCGGAGAAAGAAAATGTGAACAAAGAAAATTTGAACAGGTCACCCTGACGGGAATACAAGAGATTGTGTTCTGTTTCAGTCACCTCATCAGCAGTGTATTAGACGTTTCACGTGAGCATTTTTGTTGTTCATTTTTCAGCGTACTTTAAACTTTATTAATATTAAAAGTCTCGAGCATATAGATCCTGCTCGCGCTCTTACCGTTATAGATTTGAAGCTTCAAATTCAGCGCGAGGCACCTTCATGCATCTACCTTTCTCTACTTGGCTTCCCACTGTGACGTTTTACAGCATCACTACAGCTATTCAGCGATTTGAGGAGCATCGTACAGCCATGAGCCACCCGGTTCAACGTAAAAGACGTGCCGCCATTTTTAATGTGTGTTTTCCAATGGTATTTCCCTGCGAACTATGTTTCGTGCCAATCGCTTTATTTTTGGTTTTTGGAAAGATTCATGAAGTCGGCTTTCACTCACTCATAGTTGTGGCTTCTTCCGATTCATCGACTCGTTTCAGGGACCTTGGAACGTTTTATTTTTACTATCTGCAGGTACTGTTTCTCTACGTCCTTTGTAACTGGCTGACATCATACACGGATTTCTCTTATGCCGTTTTCTGTGGGAACTTACATCATTGCTGTCTAACAGTGCCACCTAATGGTTATTTTTCATAATTTCACGCAAATAATGAATTCATATGCTTCGAGTTAGAGACTGATAATGCAGATTTTCTACAACTGAATTTTACTGCTCTACATGAAACTCAGCTCCGTTGAAAGTTCTGTAAAGAGTTACCTCTCATGTTTCCTTTAGCAGAAGTTTTATTTTATGCAGATGATATCACCTTTCTCTGCTATATTTCTACAGTTGCTTTATCTTTATAGTTACATTAATTATAAGTATTTAATTATTTGAATTTTGCAGTGATTTCTGAATGAGTATTTTAGTATAAGCGTTACATGATTTGTATACGGGCATGTCTAAAAATGAAATGTTTTTACAGTCATACCTTGTTTCCATGCTTCAGCTACCCCACAGTAAATTGGATTTTACGGTGTGATTTTTATAAAAATATTTATATATATATATATATATGTTCACATACATATGTATATATTTCAGGTGGTAGTTTTTCAAATATTTTTGATGTTAAAAAGTAGGCTAATGCATTCTACTGTTTAAAAAAAGAGAGGAAAGGTGCAAATGCATTCTCTTTTGAGGAAGAATAAAACATTTCTAATGTTTTGAAAGGAAGAATGCAAATGCATTCCATCACACCAAGTTTTTAAGTTATTTGTATATGGGTCTTATTTTAAGACGCGTGGTTCCTTCTACTGTACACTGTAAACCACACTAAGCTTTTAAGCTATATGTATATGGGTCTTATTTTAAGACGTGTGGTCTCTTTAAAAATGCATTCTTCGTTACTATTATCCACACTAAGCTTTTTAGCTATATATTTATTTGGGTCTTATTATAAGACGTGTGGGTCTCTTTTAAAAAAAGGCAAATTCATTCTTCAGTGCGTTATTATCCACACTAAGCTTTTTAGCTATATATATATATGGGTCTTATTTAAAGACGTGTGGTCTCCTTTTCTCCAATATGTTTTTAGGAGATTTGATGCCTTTCTCTCCAACTTGTTTGTTTTAATTCTTTTATGTGGTATGTCCACATCTTGCATGCATGTCTTATTCCTTTTATGTGGTACGTCCACATTTTGCGTGCATGTTTTTATTATTTTTATGTGGTACGTCTACATCTTGCGTGCTTGTCTTACATATTTTTATGTCGTATGTCCACATTTTTCGTGTGTGTTTCATTGTGCATGTTTTACTTATGCTTGTGTTTCTTCCACATTTTTTGTGTATGTTTCACTTTACGTTTTTCTTCTGCACTCTGTGCAGTTTTAACCTCACTACTAAGTCTAGTTTCCTCTATCCTACACTTGTTTTTCTTTTTCAATATTCAAGCTACCTTCGCTCTGGTCTGTCCAATCAGTGTGTCATGGTGGTTCTTGCTGTGTTAACTTTTTCTCTGCTGTGTCTTTGCGCCTTCTTTGCTGTGCAATTTAATTTTTTTTCACTCTTTTTCTCATTTATTTCTCTTCAAGTGATCTTTGCACCGCTTGCTTTCATTTTTCCTCTCATTTCTTTGTATCTCTTCCTTCTGCGTTCTTCTCTTATAGCTCACCCATTGTCTCCGTAAAAGGGGGAAATTGTGTTGTGTTGTTTCAACGTCCTTTTTGCGTGTTCAGATATTGGTTTTACTGTATTTTACAGTTTAAGGATTTCACTCCACCTCTTCACTTGTTTTTAAATCTATTGAATATACAAATGTTCTTAATTATATTTTTATATTTGCTTAGTACTTTGTATAGTAACATCTTATATTTATATTGTGAAGTGTCATCTTTTCTTTGTTAAGAAGGGAGAAGATGTAGAGTGCTGCTCAGCCTGTGCGCGTGTGTATGAATGTTGATTGCATGAATGTTCGAATGGTGTGTTGAATGTCAGTTGATGTTCGGGCTGAGCAGAGGTCATACTGCTCCTGGTGGGGTTCTCTAATTTATATCTTAAAACTAAAATAAAGATCTACTTTCAACTTCTTACCTCGGCTACATGATTACCTCTATTACTTTACAGGTGGATTGGTCCCATTGCAGCCTCTTTAAAGGGACATCCTCGTTCACTGAGCACGCACTGTCTGCTCCAGTATGGTAAGGAATACTACTTCTGCAGTGCACCTCCGTATCTGTGGGTGTGTGAAGAAGTTATGGATAATGTGCTGCATAGCTAAACACTTACAAGTTTCCAAAGCCAAAAGCATAGATAAAATACATTATCATTTACAGTGCCAATAGCTGTTACATTCCCAAATGTGAGACCCATTGCATTGCAAATGGTTGTTTTCTGGATGTAATAGTCCCATTTGGATGTAGGAAGACTTTGTGCCCAGCGCATTTTGGACCATTTGCTTCAGGAGACGTTAGCTTCCCACAACAATTACAGAGGATATGGGACTGTCTTGCTAAAGCTTATTTCATCGAATTTTTATAATTATGGCTTTACGTTATTGGAGCTTGTTGTGTACCCAGACAAAGCTGGAATACATACATGTATACGTGAGGGAGACAGGAAACACATGACCTTGAATTTGGAATCAGTGTTGTACACATTACTTGTACGTCATTTAGGAATTACATCCGCATTCAACATCATGTGTCTCTTCGTCGGTCTTACCCTCATTAGGAAATGCCAGGGTGAAATATGCAGTTTGACTAATAATTCTAAGAAACACACCAGCCCAAAAATACGAGTGTGAAAATAATGCAGGATGTCAAAAACACACAATATTTATTAGTAAAGAAAGATCTGAAAGCAATTTTACTACAAAAGTTTAACAATTTGTTCTTACCAGTAAGAGTGCGCTTTTGGTCTGTGAATGATGGCAGAGACCTGGAGTCGTTTAGGTTTCTGTGAGTGATGACAGAGGCGGTATGTGCTTTGCATAGGTGTGAATGATGGAAGGCTCGGTTTGAGTGATGTCAAAAACAGTTTGTGCTTTGGGTCTGTGTGAGTTATGACAAAGGATGTGTGCAGTGAGTCTATGTATGTCATGATCATGGCAGACACAGTGTGTTCTATACATGGCATTATGAGTGATGGCAGACAGCGGGTGAGATGTTATTCCGTGTGACGTTTGGGCTCCATGAGTGATGGCAGGCAGAGGGTGTGCTTTAAATCTCTATGAGAACTGGTCTCTGTGAGTGATGGCAGAGCGAATGTGTGTGATACTGTCTGTGTGAAGATTGTCCGATGTGAGTAATGGCAGACAAAGGTATGCTGTTAATCTGTGTGAATGTTGGTCTGTTAGGGATTGCAGATATAGGGTGTACGCATACACGTGTGATTACAAGCCCGGAGCAGGATGCGCGCGGAAGCGTTGTGCGTGATTGCGATGACACTACAACTCGCAAGGGATGCACACGCAAGCACGCGTGTTTGTGCGCGTTTGTTTGATGGTTGGTCTATGTGAAGTTTGACTGTGTGTGGGATGGTAATCACAGGGCACATTATTGGTCCATGAGGGTTAGTCTGTGTGAGCAATGGCAGACACCGAGCGCGCTATCGGTTGGTGTGAGGATTAGTCCGTGTGAGGGATGCCATACATAGCTTGTGTGATTGGTCGGCGTGAGGGTTGCTCTGTGTGAGGGATGCCAGACACAGGGTGTGCTATAAGTTTCTGTCAAGGTTGGTCTGTGTGAGCTATGGTAGAAATATTGTTGGTCTGTGCAGCCGATGGCGGGCATGGGGCTCGCAATTGGTCTGTATCTGACAATATGCTGGAGTAAAACTGCTCTAAAAGACATTTCACCTTGAGGCGACTCGAACTGCCTTTGATTCCGGTCACGTGCACATGTGTGATTACAAGAACGGAGCAGAATGCGCATGCAAGCGTTGTGCGTGATCGCGATGAAGCTACAACACGCAAGGGATGCGCGCGCAAGCGCGTGTGCTTGTGCGCGTTCTGGCAAGCTGATCGCCGGCCAAGTAGCATTTCTCAGAGCCCTACTAAATGTCATGCCCATGGCAGCGTATGCGCTGGCTCAGGGGAGACCTAAAAACTAGAACACAAGCCAGCTGGTACACTGAAGACCTCAACCCAAGCAGCAATGCCAACAACTGGAAAGGAAATGGGGAACCAGCAATAGGGAAGTGGAACAAGATACTTTCATAGCTCCCAGAAATGGTACTACCAGCTAATCCAAGCAACTAAGAGGATGGCCCTAGTCAATGAATAAATGTCAGTTCCAACAGCAGCAAAGAAATCTTTGCTATTGCTAAGGATTTCATTAAAGTTTATGGAAACAATGGTCTAAAAAATGGCCAAACATTGGTCCAAGGCGGATACTGGTGTTGAGCCAGAATAGGGAACAGTGCAAGTAAGTCAGGGGAGAATTCATGCTGTAGGGAGCAAGGAAATGTGTGACCAGGGACACATTTCAAGCAGGATAGCTATAGTTGTTTATTTTCAATAGTTTGCAAGGAATAATAATAGTGAGGCTATCACCACACCTGCGGGCTCTACTGTTTCGCCTGAGGAGGTCCAGAGGCACGGGACCCGCGGTTTCCATTACCGCTTTCCAGCGCCGCAGGAGCGGCTTAAGACTACACATCCCAGCGTCCCCTGCTTCTTCCCGGGGACGCCGGGGGCAGCGTCAGACCACAGCGCACGGAGGCGCATAAGAAGAGGAGGTTCCTCCTGCATCGCGGGACGCGCGCGGGCGGTGCCGGGCCAAGCCCGGGCAAAGGGCGGGCCCTCTACGGCCCTCATCGGCAGGAGTAGGCAGGGACAGTGTTAGAAATGCTGCAGGAAATACTTGCGTGACCCATTCTTCAAGTAAGACCTACTGCTTTAAGAATCTGCTACCTGCCATTTTGTTTGTACAATACTGAGTTTGCGTGTATTTTGTCAACATGCCTAAAAAACCTGAGGAAGTCCCGCAAAACACTATTGACAATTACCTTGTCCAGACTGTTAAAAAAATAAACATGCAGAGGAGAGAATCTCTGGGGTTGAGCCAATCCCCAGATTTACGATGTCTGTCCCCTTCCGCATCTATTTTGATTGATGACACTATACTGCAGGAAGCTCATCGCATGGCCATTACTAGCGGCCCTATTTCTCAAGGAACAACTGGCACATCTGTTAACGTAGCCCCGGCCTCTGAGGCACCCAATGTAGAGGCTGAGGGCGACACTGACATTGACTCTGAACATGAGAAACAGACTTGCATCTCATCGGACGAGCAGTCGCCTATAGGGCATGCCGTCAGGCCAAGACGACTATGCACCAAAAATCCACCAAAGCGGGGCGGGTTACGATCAGGGACAAGACGGAAGAGGGCTATTACCCCAGAGTCTAAGCAAGTGAATAGTGTTGAGGATAAATCAAATCACATATTTGAGGATGCTTTTTTTGAAAAAATTGTTGATTTTCTTGAGTTAAAAATCAACGCTATTATTAAACCTCTAATATCAAAAATTGACAAACTGCAAGCGGAGGTCAAGAAGTTGGGTGGACTCCATACTATGGTTGCAGGTGGGGTAGAAAATATAACTACGCTAGTTACAAATTTGAGTAATAATACAGGGGGAATCGTTGTTGGAGAGGCTGTAGGTGAAGGCGTAGGAAACCAGTTGCCTGAGGAGAATTCACCATCTCATCCACCAACATTGACTGTTAACAGTGAGGGTCCTTTATCAGTTAATATCCCAACAGACAGAATCCCTTCCGTCAATATCCCCCTAGTACAAGCTCACTCAATGGACCCCCTACAATTCATAGTTGAAGCCACACCAGTGGTTTTAGTTCTAGCAAATGTCCCTCCTCTGGAAGGGGGATCAGCGGAAAGCCCCACTTCTCTCACAAGCAAGGCCTTACACTGGCTAACCAGTAACATGCGGCTAGCACCAGGGGGAAAGCACCATCTGGCAAGCGTAATCAAGTCAGCAACTAGGGTCCCCT
Organism: Lissotriton vulgaris; assembly: GCF_964263255.1. NCBI lineage: Eukaryota > Metazoa > Chordata > Amphibia > Caudata > Salamandridae > Lissotriton > Lissotriton vulgaris. The sequence goes on from NC_141695.1 coordinate 134,793,313, forward strand.
GGTTGGGAAACCGGCCAAAAAAGTTTAAAGGGGATTGTGTGGCAGTGAGTTTTTCAAGTCAAGACGTCCTTCCCAACATTCTTGCTACCTTATTCCCTCCCCAACGCAGACGGGGTACTGTTGTTCCCTTAACCCTAAAGTTTTTTTTATGGCGAACAGCAGAATGTTACCTACCCAAGGACCCCTGCGCCAGGGTGGGACAGCAATTGGGATTCGAACCTCAGATGGGGCCAGGATCCAAGGTATAATGTAGCAGCCCACCATTTTCACTCAGTACAGCATAATCCTGTTGCACAACCCCTTCAACTATTCAATCGCTATGCCCCGTTATCTTTCATGGACCAAAACGATTGACTCTCCCCTAGACAAGACAGTAATGGTGAGGGTCTTCAGCCTGCTCTCAGTTCATCAGTTCGGAACTCTGCAGGTATTAGGGTCTGCAGAATTATGAGCTGGAATATCGCTGGTCTCAGAGCCAAATATAACGACAAGAATTGGCTGGACATAATTAGATCCTACGATGTCCTTGCCTTTCATGAAACATGGGAAACGTCAGACAGACTGGCTCTGGACGGCTTTTCCCACTTTATTGTACCTGCAGATCCTAGAAAAGCAGGAAGGGCAAAGGGGGGCTTGGCTATATACATCTCACTAGATATTCAAGGAAAGCCAAGACATATTAAATCTAACTCAAAAAACTGTTTAGCGGTTGAACTAACTACATCAAACTCTTACCCCATATTACTTGTTAACTTTTATAATTCCCCCGTCAGTCAAACCCCAAACGAGCATTTGGTAACTCTAGAGGAATTCCTGTCTACCCACAGTGAGAATAGTGCCCATGGGTATGAGGTGATCCTTATGGGAGACTTTAACATCCACCCATGCCATGCGGATTGCCACGTGGAATACGAGGAATCTTCCCACTATTCCTCCCCACCGCATTTCGAACACACATCACGCGGAGAGGCTTTGGAATTGCTCTTAGCTACTTTTAACCTTTATGAATCATGTAGTTGCCCCACAGGCCCGAGGTTACCAACATATGTGGGCAATGACACAGGCACAATTATAGATTATATTTTTTTATCCTCTAGTATTCTGCCTGAAGCTATTAACTATAAGGTAGAAACCACAGTTTTTAGCGATCATAACCCTGTGATTCTAGAGACCATATCACAGGGAGCCTTGGGAAAAAGGGAGATTGATGTTTTATGTGCGACAGAATTAGTCCCGAGAGATCAGAATCGTAGACTGAAATGGGATCAAGTAACCCCAATCACCTTTTTACATGAAACTCTGGCTAAAGTTGAGGGGGAGGTTGCCATTTGTCTGGATAATAAGAATTCTGGTACCACCAACATAGAGGCTTTCAATGTTATCTGCCGTCAGGTAAATTTAGACCTGACCGTAAAAACAAAGCCTAATAGGCTCAGGGGCCCCAAATGGTTTGACTCAAATTGCTCCAAGGCTCACTCAATCCTCCTAAAGGCTCTAAAAAACAAACCTAGAGATAAAGAGCAGATAGCATTACTGAGGAAACAATACAGTTACGCTATCAGGGTGAGGAAATCCGAGATAAAAAAGGAGGCCTGGAGTGATTTATTATTGCCTGATATACAGAGAAATAGCGCCAAATTCTGGGCAATAATAAACCACCCATACTTCGCGGGACTAGAGAATCAGAGAGCAGATTGCATTATACCAGACGAACAGTGGGTGACACATTTCAGTAACCTCTATAGCTGTACTGATACCACCCTAGACTGCGAGATGCCATTCACACAAGCAGTAACTACCATCTCTCCCTTTAGTTTAGAGGAGGTGAAAAAAGCAATTAATGACACACTCTATAAAAAGGCACCGGGGCCCGATGGGGTCCCCGCAGATTTCTTCAAGAGTGCCCCTGAACTAAGTACCAAGATTCTCACAAACATTTTTAATGCCACAAGGGATCTCATTTTTCCTACTAGTTGGGCCAAGTCCACGATAGTACCGATCTTTAAAAAAGGACAGAGGACAGATCCGGCCTGTTATAGGCCAATCTCTCTCATTGATTCCAGTGTTAAAATCTTGGGAAGAGTCCTCTTAGGAAGACTGACTCAGCTTTTAGAAGGGAAGGGTGTCCTATCAAACGCACAATACGGCTTTAGAGCCAAAAGAGGAACTTTAGACCAGTGCCTAAACCTAGAACTGATCATAAATAAATACGTAATCGCCAAGGGGGGTTCTCTGTACATGGCCTTTATGGACCTCTCCTCAGCCTTTGACCTGGTCAACAGGGCAAAGCTGTGGAGGGTCCTTTTGACCATGGGAATCGACCCCCCTTTGGTTGGATACCTGGCTGAGCTACATAGGGACCTTATGACCTCGGTCAGAGTGACTAGGGAAGGGAGATGCACTTGCCACTTTAAGTCAGAGAGGGGGGTTAGGCAAGGGTGTATCCTTGCCCCCCTCCTCTTTACTCACTACATAAACGATCTTGAGGTAGTCTTGGCAGCATCCCACACCGATATTCCGCGTGCAGGTGAGACAAAGATACCTGTCCTCCTGTATGCAGATGACGCAGTTCTTCTGGCACGCTCCGGAGTGGCACTAAATAAACTCCTTTCATCTTTTGGGGACTTCATGACCTCGTTGGACATGAAAACCAATACAGAGAAATCTCACGTAATGATTGCAGGAACTGCAGGTAGTAAAAGAGAGTCGAAAACATTTTTTTGTGCTGGGAAAGAGGTCAGGAGAGTCCCATCTTTTCCATATTTAGTGGTGACCTTTGATGAAAAGGGTACTTGGGGCCCCCAGCATTCCGTTAAAAGCAATGCTGTTGCAAGAGCGGCAGCAGGGTTGCTTGGTTTTGCTAAAAAACTAGGTGCCCGTCCCATGGAAAGCATTATTAAGGTCTATAAAGCAAAATGTCTGTCTGTTGCCCAGTACGGCTTTGTTATTTGGGGGTACACTAATCATGACAAAATCCAGAAAGTAGAAAACAAATTTCTGAGAACCCTGCTTTCTGTCCCCCAATCGACTTCAACCTATGCAATACACACAGAGCTTTGGATTGGGCTATATAACTGACATTTTAAAACTAGCCCCAGTCATCGGATGGATGAAAACTTGGCTTAACCAGGAGCTCACATTAAATCACATTATCTTAAAAGATTGTTTAGCCCTGGCTAGAGCCCAAAACATTCCGTGGGTAAAATACGTACAAACGCAGCTAATTTTAGCAGGTCGACCGGAGCTTTTCTCATCTCCAGATTTGATAAGGCAGGAAGATCTTAAAATAGTAAAAAATACCCTGACAAATTTATATGTTATGGAGAGGGAAGCCATAGAGTTAAAAAAAACCATGGTTAGAAAACATTGTTTCTTGACATCTGTCCCAGGAATGGAACCATACCTTTTCCTGGAAACTAAACCATACCATTGTTTCCTTCTAACGAGATTCCATTTTGATTGGATCCACTTCATCCTGGGCAATTTTAAAATATGGAATAGACCTGATAATGCCGAACCATGTGATTGCGATCACTTTTCCACCCAGGACACGATTCACTTTACCATGTGATTTTAGAATATGTACATCGCATTGACAACACACAAGTGAACTCCTTATGAAGGAATTTATGTAAAGTATGTGGAGTTCAGGTTGTAGGGGGAATGTGGCTTTTCGATCTCCATTTTCTGAGAGATCATCTTCAGGACATAGCATATGTGAGCAATCCGTATCTATAATAGATTTTCACATAGTAGTAGGGTGACGTTCTGGTCATGGGAAATTAATAATTCACAGAAGGATTAGAGTAGAGCTCTCAGCGAAACAACAAATCTGAATGACAATGGTTATAGGTCACATAATTAGTTTGTGCCTATTTTGGTATAATGAATATGTGTATGTAGGACATTTTGCCATGATGTAGAGAATTAGTTAAGGATACACAAGTCATATTCAGGCGACGTGAGTCAGACATATTACCGTGATGCAGAAATATTAAATTAAGGATTCAAGCTTCAAAATTCTGGCGAAGTGACATACTTTGTGAAATTGACCAGTGAGTTGATTGAAACAAAATAGAAGGAAAGGGTAGTTGTTCCAAGGCACGTGATTTGACGAGAGAGAAAAGTGGCACCTAGTTACAGTGTATTAAGCTTTAACTTACTCCCAGACAGGTGGTGGGACAGTTGCCAGAACAGTTTAGGTAATTCAAATAAAGAGGTAGAGGGAAATCTCTGAAAGGTAAGTGCTGGCGTAAGCCCAATTGTATTACATACCCTGGCGTCTAAAGAAAAAAGAAAGACGACCAAACAGGACTATTGAGAAACACGAGTGCAGGCAGGAGTAATTAAGATGGAGGCTGAATTTACATCGTGGGTATCTTCAGCGCGAGAATGGCGTAAATTACATGGTGCCAGTACATTTGAAGAGGGCGTCAGAATTAAGTTCGATTTAGTTTTGAAAATGTAAAATAAAGGTTGGAGTGTGGCCAGACGTCAGAGCATCAGTAGGCACATGGCATAGTTATGGGGTGGCAGACTTACATGATTAATAAGGTGATTCAAGAAGCAACATTGCTGTGTTGTCTGCGAAGGATTTCATTAAACACACAGCTGCTACCAGTAACATAAGCCTATCACAAGATCTGTGTAATGACCTCCCATAATTCTTTTGCACCTAGATCACAACCATGTACAGCAACTTCACCCTGCAACAGGACCTCTTGACTCTCTCTGGAAGTCTCCCAGTGATGAACGAAGACAGCACAATCAGCACATGGAACACTTTCAGCACAGAAGAAACCACAGCAATCATGGAGGCCATACACTCTCGTGCCTCAGTAGGTTCTGCCTTTGACAAAGAAGCATTCTCTATCAGCGAGGCTGTCACCCCCACCCTCAACACTTCCATCAGTACAGCCATCTTTTTGGAACCAATGAAACATGCAGCCTTCAACGCCCTCCTAAAGAAACACCGAACTAACCATACCAAACTTGCCAACAACCAACAGAAAGCTCTCCTTCCCTACCTAACCAAGGTCATGGAAAAGTCTGTCAACAAGTGACGCTCTGACCACCTAATCAATCTTCAACTTCTAGATACCACACAATTGGGATTTAGACCCAACCAGAGCATGGAAACTGCCCTCATATCAGCAACAGATGATCCTCAATAGAGAACACTGCAGCCCTCATGTTCCCAGATCTATAAGCTGTCTTTGACACTGACTTTCATCCCATTCTAATCTGAAGACTTCATGAAACAGGCAGCCAGAGACATGCCCTTAAATGCATCTGCTCCTTCCTCCCTGAAAACCCCAAACCATCAACATGCCCCCTACTCCTATTAAGCACGAGAACTCATCTGTGGAGTCCCAATCCTACTCAACATCCACATTACTTCACTGGCCGACGAGCTCACAACATAAACATCATCCATATGCCAATGATATGCAGCTAATACTGTCCTTCTCGGGCAAAACACTCAACATCAGGAGGAAATTTAGCACATATATGACGGATGTATGATGTTACAACGCATACTTTAAGAACGCATACCATTACAACGCAATTTTTACAACGCAGGATCCTTTACAACGAATGCCTTTACAACGCATGACATTACATCGCAGATGCTATTACAACGCATGGCATTACAACGTAAGTATAGGTAAGTATATTATTTTTTAAATAAATGTATTTAATAAATATTTAATTAATTTAATTTATTTAAGTAAATTTTTTTTAATGTCTTTGTAAATATATATATATATATATATTTTTTTTTTTAAATAGTGTAGGTGTTTAAAAATAATATTCTAACTCCAGGGGGGAGTAATAGTAGGGTAAGTGCTGGATAGTGTAGGGGTAAAAATTACTATTCTAACTCCAGGGGGGTGTAATAGTAGTGTAAGTGCTGGATAGTGTAAGGGTAAAAATTACTATTCTAACTCCAGGGGGGTGTAATAGTAGGGTAAGTGCTGGATAGTGTAGGGGTAAAAATTACTATTCTATCTCCAGGGGGGTGTAATAGTAGGGTAAGTGCTGGATAATGTAGGGGTAAAAATTACTATTCTAACTCCAGGGGGGTGTAATAGTAGGGTAAGTGCTGGATAATGTAGGGGTAAAAATTACTATTTTAACTCCAGGGGGGTGTAATAGTAGGGTAAGTGCTGGATAATGTAGGGGTAAAAATTACTATTCTAACTCCAGGGGGGTGTAATAGTAGGGTAAGTGCTGGATAGTGTAGGGGTAAAAATTACTATTCTAACTCCAGGGGGTGTATTAGTAGGGTAAGTGCTCGATAGAGTAGGGGTAAAAATTACTTTTTTTTATTTTTATAACTTTTTAAAATTAATATTGAAATTACTTAAATTAATTGTATTAATTTTTTTTAAGTACTTTTCTAATTAACAATTATTGTTATTGTTTATATTTATGATTTTATTAAAATGTATTTCTTAAATTTTTTTTAACATTAAATACATTTTTAAATAAAATGATATACTTACCTATATTTACGTTGTAATGGCATGCGTTGTAATAGCATCTGCTATGTAATGTCATGCGTTGTAAAGGCATTTGTTGTAAAGGATCCTGCGTTGTAGTAGTTGCGTTGTAAAAGTAGTCCGTTGTAATAGTTGCGTTGTAACGGTTGTTTCCCATATATGACTGATATAGCCACCAGGATAAAATTCAACTGTCTCAAAATGAATTTTGACAACACCTAATTAGTGATCTTAGGGAAAGATGTCTCACCATGGGACCCCACCTGGTGGCCCACAGACCTCAGACCCACCCCCATGCCTTCTTCACTAGCGAGAAACAGAGTCATCATAGATAACAAACTGAACATGGACATCTAAGTCATCGCACTTGCCTCGTCCTGCTTCAACATCCTAAGGATGCTAATGAAAATCTTCAAGTGACTACCAGAAAACAACAGGAAAACGAATAACCAGGTTCCCTTCATGTGCAAACCAGACTATGGGAAAATTATGTATGAAAGGATAATCAACCAGCTCACAAGCAGACTGCAGGTCATCTAAAGAACAGCAGCCAGACTAATCCTCAACATCCCACGTTGAGACTACATCGCAACACACCTTAGGGAACACCACTGGCTCCGTATACACAAGAGCACACACTTCAAACTCATCACACACACCTACAAAGCACTCTACAATACAGACAATGCCTACCTGAATAGCTGCAATAATTTCCACCACCTTTCCTCTGCTGTCTGTCTGTCACTAAGACACGCTCCATGCATACACAAAAGCACAGCAGGAGGTTTCACCTTCCCATACCTGGCTCCTAAAGCCTGGCTCAACCTCCCGCACACCAGAGCCTACTCTTTTGAGTTTTACAAGAATCTGAAGACTTGACTCTTTGAGCAAGCCCTCCAGGGCTGGCCTCACACACTGTGTGACCATGGCGCTCTATAAATGTCTTTATTATTATTATTACTGGCTACAGAGTGCCTGGATATTCTCATCAGTCATTAGAACACTATAAAAACACCAATAACATAACTTTTGGAGGTCTGGGTGAGAGTTTGAACTTGGAAACTCTCAAGCTTTTACTCTTTCCTCCTGTGTAACTCAATGAATACATGCACCAACACCACACCCTTTAGTAAAATCACATTTTGACACGTAGTCAAGCGGACCCATGATAAAAGTTAACATTTCTTTAATGAAACCCCTCTTCCCCTCTATAAAGATAAACACCAATATCACACACCAGGTGTGTTATGTAGGTCACTAATATGCAACAATCAATGTAAGAACACAACCATCAGTAAGAACAGGAGCTAGGGACAGTCATATTTTCCTGTGGATTGGACTTTTGACGAGAAGTGTACCTAACAGACTCCTGGCCACTGTATATTATAGACAATGTTCTGTGCATGTGTGTCTAGTTGTCCTTAACCCCTTCGCTGCTGATGACGAGCTCAGCTCATCATCATCCACGGTGGTCGTGTGCTGATGACGAGCTGAGCTCGTCATGCAACGCGGGTTTTTGTAAATTGCCGCACAGCGGAAAAATTACTGCCGCAGCAATGTGGTTAATGTGGCAAAAGTGATCTTCTAAATGACCCTCACAAACAGCATTTAGTGCAACCACCTCCTTTTTTAACCCCTTTGCTGCTGATACTCTTCCCGCCCTAGTGCTGAGCCCTTTCCTTTTTCATGTTTGGGGCTCATCTCCATTAAGCCTTCATATATTTTTTCCACAAAAGTTATCCATGACAAATTTGTGCCACTTTTTCACATATCTTAAAGATTCCAAAGGGAATCTTTATATTGGGGGGTTGGTGTAATACCAAATAGGTGAGATTGCGACTTAGGACTCTTGAAGATTATTTGACTACAAAGTTGGTCCCACCACGCACCTTATACATGACTTTTTTTAGGAGGACAAATGAGTATTCTAATAAATGTATGTAAGTGTGTATGAGTGTATTAATGTTGTGTTGTTAAACATGACTTCACTAATTGTGAATCGCTATTGGATTCTGAAAAGATAATGTTTAGAGATTGTTGTGATTCTGACAAAGTTCTATTGACCCACTGGGGCTAATTCTTTGGCCATAACATGTAGACCAAGGATGCTAGGGTGATAACTCAAAACCTCCACTTTGGTAAAGGCTTGTACCATTGCTATTAACCTTTATCAGGGTAACCCACAATAAATAAAGACCTGTGGGTTATACCCTGGAGAGGATTAAAATAGTCTACTATATACAGCATGAAAGAGCTCCTTGAAATAAGGTTGAGCCGACTCCACTATGAGTAAGGGTCCCAAAAATGAAAAAAAATTATGAATTAACATGCACCCTGAAACTAGAGATGCAAAGTGTACCGACTTTATTTCTTCAAAAGAAAATGTGTTTTATGCTTGCACCAGAAGCATTTACTGGTTAAATCCCTTGGATGAGCTGTTGATGAACTTTGCATTGTGAAGGCAATCCAATGGGTCATTCACACATTTTAGCAGTTAAAAGAGCTAGTAGGGTAAGGAAGGAGGTCCTTTGGCTTGTCAGGACCTGATCATTTTTAGAGTTGCCCTCAGTCTCTGTTGCCTTTAGCATAAGCCCATCCTGACACTGACATTTGGAAAGGAGTGAGAGATCTGTCAAGAAAATCATACAAATCGCTGCTTAATATTCCTCCAAACATTCTGAGCACTCACTACAGTGCTAGACCTGTGAGCATATATTGCGGCACGCTTGCCATTGCAACAAGGACGAGAGACTGCAATCTACCGGCTGCAGGAGTAATCAAACAAAGACTTTGATCAGAAAGATCCCAAAGATGGCTGACTGAAGGATGCCCGGCTGAAGGCGGATGCTGCTGTCCGTGCAGGCCACATAATTTGTTACGGTTCTTTGTTGAGATGATACTGAGGTGTTTGCCATATCACAATAACTTGGAGTCGCACAGCCACGCACAGCAGCATTAGTGGTCTGAGGGCCTGCGGAGAGATGAAAAAAGTAAGAAAGTTGAGAAGGTGGGATTTGAAGGAGGGACCAGCACATGAAGGAAGAGCAAGATAAGACATGCAACCCAGACAAGGTGGATAATATGTGAAGAGTTTTTTCCCTGCAAGCTCACCTTTGTGAACCTTCTGCATAAGCAACAGCATTGCACAAGAGTTCACAATTATGAGGGCCTGGGTAATGGGACCAGTAATTCAGGTCGCTGGAGTTACTGTCACCACCTGGTACAGAATCCTCAGAGGCATAACAAACAAGCCAGTCATTTCTGAACCCTGATGGTCCTCAGTGACATGGGCATAACTGAGGATTTGGTTCACCGCATCTCCTTCCCCTGAATATATCTCATTCTGTGGCAATGTTTTTCCCAGAGATTTCAGCTGCTTTAACTCCTGTTACCATGGGAAGACCCTCCTAGTGAGGGTCGAAACATGATATTCTACCACCTTTCAAGAGTTCAGACATTACTTTTAGGAACCACAAACATTCCAAGAAAGAGGGCCACGTCTTACAACAGCTGGAGTGTTCCAAAGGCACTGGAAATAGTTTGTGAATTTCATTTTAACAGAGTAGATGCATATGTAATTTTGTTCACAAAAAACTTTTCCAAGTGAGCTCATACAGAGATGCCAATTCTTTTCTTCCACATGGAAAATATTTTTCACCATGGAGAAACTCTTTCCATTTCACTCTGACCAAATTTAAGGCTGTCCCTTTGCTTTCCATGCTATGAAGGGATTTACTCCTGCATTTGTCAGGAGTAAATGTATGGTTTTTGTTATGGAGTAAAGGGGTATGGGTCAGATGCACAAAGAGTAGGAAGCAATGACAATTAGGAAATCGGTATTTCTAATGTATGCACCTCTTTTGAGTTTCATTAGTGACTCCTAATGGGTCGGAAATACCAAAATCACATGTTCGAAAAGGAAATGGAGTTAACCCACCCACCCCCCAAAAAATTGAAGTGACCCCCAACATTAAAATTAATAGTTGAGTAAAAGTCATGTAAATGAACAGAGAGGCTTACCGGAGGTTGTTGGGAAGGAAAAACTAATGCACTCTGTCTCTGCTCCAGTACACATCATGGTTTCTGAACTAGTACAGTAAGTGGAAGATTCATCTATGCAAGATCGGCAGATGACACCGTTCTGTGTGCTGTTGGGTGATAGCACTGAAACAAAATGAAAAACGTAATTTGTACAGTGCATAGTCTGTCGACATTGTACCAGTGAGAAGGCGATGAAGAAACGAACTGGGAGACCACCTCTTTCAAAGATGGCTGATGTTAACAACTTGGGATAGTGTTGACATTCCAAGGGGTATGTTGAGTTTAGACGGGCAGGGAAACCATGGTTAATCATTTGGTATTAAGAGGTTGTAATGCAGAGATTAGGTGGTGAAGTTAGTCTAATGTTATGCCAACATCATGCAGTGCTCAGTAGATTAGATCCCGTCCGAGCGCCAAACTTTGGGCCATATGTAGGTAATCTCTATATACCGAATTTTACCAATTCGGTATTTAAGAATCGGTAAATAGTATGTGGGTAGAAATTCGGTAAATTTGACAGATTCGGAAATACACGGTATTACCAATTCGGTATTTACCGATTCGGTCATTTCCATTCATTCCTATGGGCCTGGAGGGAAGCCATTCACTATTACTGATTCAGTAAATACTGAATCGGTAATAGGGGGAGCATATTCAAGGGTGGCAGGGTGTCACATTGACACCCTGTTGCACCCCTGAATCTTGCATTTGTGCACATGTGGCGCACATACATGCCCTAAGGACATGTTTGTCTGCCACATGCCACTTTTGAAAAAGCACAAAATTGCTTTTTTAACTGTAACTTGTAGTTGGTGGTAAATACCGAATCCTTAAATCAAAAATGCACTCACTTGAGTGCTCCCTACGTAGGATTTGAGGATTCAGTCATTTACCGATTCGGTATTTTAAGAATTCAGTATTTTACTGATTCCTTAAATTACCGATTTGGTAAATTACCGAATCCTTAAATCCAGGCTCCAACATTAGAAAAAGCTAAATACCAGTCGGTAACGGGAAATTTACCGATGTTCGGCCGTTACCGACCGGTATTAAGCTACCTACATGTGGTCCAATGAGTGGCTCATTAAGTTCCACCCTTTACATACATCCCTGTTTACTCAAGAAGCAAAATTATGAGTTTGGTTTTATTTAAATCATCAGATAATATCAAACTCGTTAAATATCCAATATTCGTTAACATGGTGTTTACCATATCATGCAAACTTTGGTGCATTAAACACAAAAATCTGCATGTTATTACTGATAAAATAGATGTTATTTATCACACTCAATTAATAAGGTCCCACATGGAATGATGACTGATCAGGGGCATTAAATATTACCTCAACTCGTAATCAGGCTCAAAGGACCTGATTATGAGCTAAGGTGTTATTTATAACCAGGAAAAATAACAATAGCATGGGGTATATTATTTATCGGGTGCCATCAATAACACCTATTATGAGTTTATTGGGAATAACATGCTGATTTTGGTGTTTAACACACCTAAATCCACATGATACAGTAAAAACCTTTGGGATTCAAACATCTTATGGGGAATTTTCAGAGTACACTTCCCCGAAATGATTGATCAAAGCCTCTTCTATATCTTCCCTTGACCTAGCTAGGTCTGCTGACCCATCCAACTACAGTTCCTTGATAATGTTTTTTACTTGATCATGTTTTATCTTCCAAGTGAGTAGCTTGCCACAACCTTCACCCTAGCTAAAATGGGTCAACCTGCTCGCTTGCCAACTCTCCTGCACCCTTCTTTCCAAAATGCCTGCTAACTCAACTTTAAGGACATCGATAGCAGCAAACCCGGACTCCTGCATTATTTCTTTTTCCTGAATCTTATGTTCTACCTGCTTAATCTGATATTCAATGATAAGAATTTCAGTCCTCCGTTGCTTATTTTTATGGGACTGGATAGATGTTATCCTCCCTCTTAAAAAGGCCTTATAAGAATCCCAAACTATACCTAATGGGCCACTATCCAAGTTCTGCTAAAAAAAACATTGAGATTCCACCCCCAATTTTTCCATTGTCGCCTCATTGGCCAACAAGGTACGGTCAAAGGTCCACCTTCTTTGGTGCACTGTGTTTGGTGGAGCCAAACATAGAGAGATGGCAGAGTGATCCGACAAATGAGATCCCATTCAACTTATATCCTTAACACGGCCCTTTATAGCTTGATCAATCAAAAAATAATCGATTTGTGATTGGTGACCATATTTTTTATTGTTGAACATAGAGTTTTTTAGCTGAATCCCAAAGGGAAGAGGTGAATAGGTCAATTCTAGACTTGGAGATTAGAAATGTTATTAAAATCGGTAAAGGGAATAAGGCAGCAGGACCAGATGGCATCCAGGTAGAGATGCACAAAAAAACTAGAGAAATTACTTGTACCAGTATTGGTTCAATTGTTTACTGAGATTTTAGAAGGGGGTAAGAAGATCCCTGAACCTTGGAATGACGTCACTGTCACTCTGATCCTCAAGGAAGATAAACCACCTAACCGCTGTGACTCTTACAGGGCTATCTCACTTCTTAACTCAGATTACAAGATCATTACGTAGTTATTAGCAGATAGACTGAGTGGAGCACTAGACATGTTGCTACATGAGGAACAGAAGGGCTTTGTGGGCTGTAGCGGCATGAAGGAATTAACCTATAACTTAATTGGTGCTGCGGGCATAGCAACTACATTCGAAATACCACTAGCAGTTATTACGGTAGATGAGACCAAAGCATTTGATCAGGTTAATTGGCGTTACCTGCTGGAAATTTTACAGCTTTCTAATTTGGGGGGAAATTTCTGTAGGGCAATAGCTCTTTTATATAAGAATCGTATTGCCAGGGCTTTGGTGAATGGTAACATCTCTAATAGCTTTAACATCTATAGGGGAACCAGGCAGGGGTGCCCATTGTCTCCCCTACTTTTAAATTTGTACATTGAGCCACTAGCTGGAAATATAAGGCACCATGAGAGTATACAACCTTTTAGATTTCATGAGTGGGAGAAAAAACTACACAGACGATCTAGTAGTTTATATCTCAGATATACTGCACTGTCAATAGTGTACGACCTGGTAGCCTAGTTTGGAAGGATTTCTGTGTATGAAATCAATGAAAACAAAATAGTTGTGTTAAAGTGGAATATGGACTCGCCATTAAGCTGTGTAAAGGAAGAGATGGGATATCTAGGAATTCAAATTGTGCAGAAAATAGAACACATCCCCGAAAAGAACTTCCAAAGGGTGAAAAGGGAAACTTTTATTTAGCTGGTCTCACCTTCCTCAAACTATTTACGGCAGAGTAAACCTTGTGAAAATGGCAATCCTTCCAAAGTTATGTTTTTGTTTCAAAATATTCCATTGGCTTTTGAGAAAGTTTGTCTCCCAAAATCTCAATCTAAAATAACGAGTTTCATCTGGGCGTCGAAAGGTACGAGAATTGCCTGGAAAAATAATAGACTGCAGTTTCATAATGGAGGGATAAGACTCCCGGATTTGTGTTATTATGCTTGGGTGTTTTTTATTAAAAGGTGGAAAATGCTTATTAAGTAAGCCAGACAGCTCTGATATTGGGAGAATGTTCAAAGCCATGTTATCTGATGTATAAGGGGGTAAGCAGGAAGTCAAATATATATATATGGTGATTCTCACTATTTTAAAAAAGTAAGGCTAAAGACTTTGCAAAGTTTTGCATTAACTTGGTATAAAATCAGGAGAGACTCCCATATAAGCTATTACAGTGGTCTGGCCCCTGTTTGGGACTCCTAGGGCTCCTCAGAATGATCAAAGAAGCTGGGATAAACACCCGGGGTCAATTGATGGTTGATGGAGTACTGATCTCCTGAGAGGAGGCCCAGGAGATTGTGGTTGGGCAACTGTCAAAATTTAAATACCTGCAAATTAAAAGTTGGAGCATCACGGATGGGTTAGGTGCAGGACAATTTAATGTACTAGAATCCATAAGAAAATTGGAAGAATCCTGTGGAAAAGAGGTGGCAAGATGGTACTGGAGCTTAGTGGAGTGCTCATATGGAGACTTTATTCTGCCAGCAACACTGTGGGAAAAAAGCTTGCTGGGAATGCAGTCCTTAGACTTATGGCAAGTATCTTGTTACATGCTATACTCCACAGTATGTGCTGCATATTTACGGCCGAACCACCTTTTTTGTCTCCACAGGGTCTATTGGACGCCATATAAGCTGGCAAAATTTGCAAAAGGCACTATGCCGAGATGTCCTAAGTGTGGGGAAGAGAAAAGTAACGATGAATGTATGTCCTTGAATTTTCTGGTACTATGAGGTTTTTGGTAGGATGTGGGAAACACAATATTTTTAATACTTGGAGAACTGATCCAGGTAAGCATATCCCTTGTCTTTTTTGGACTTCCAGTTAATTATGAAACACTATCGCAAAACACAAGAACATTTACTTTTTTACTTAATATTGCTTGCCCTTAGAGAAATCTGTAAATATTGGATTAAAGCTAAGTCCCTGAATGAAGCAGAATGGTTAGCTTCTGTAAAGTATAAAGTTAAGAAGGACAGAGAGACAACACACAGACGTAATGAGTTCTGGCTCCGCTTTGAAAATTGGATGGCTCTGTGTGGCTTAGTATATCCAGAGTGACACAAGGTAGCTTAAGTCCCTGCCCTGTATTACTTTACATTGGTAAGGCATTCCATGGGCGTTTCCATGCATCCACCCATGGATTTTGGCACATACCTAGATTTACAAAAACTTGAAAACCTGGGAATGCTTCAAATTGGTACGCCTCCCCAACAGAGGAATAATAAGGAGAATATCCTCTGGTATGCCCTGTTGTTTGAACCATTCCATTTCCCTGAGATTACAATGGTTTTATCTATTTTATTGCTTCTCTGGCCTGTGCCACCATGTAATTTCCTTTTTGTATGGATGCTGCATTCTACAGCACACGTAGAAAGAGGAAAAAGTAAAATTCAGCTAAGGATTGTTTGTGTGCATGAAGGTGTGCCTTCCTGCACAAAAACAATCTTGCACCTTGGTGCAAAGATCTCTGCTTTGATGCTAGGCAGCACTCAGTGCACAAGAGCAGGGTGTGAGCAGGGCTGCATTATATCTTAGTAGATATGGGGCATTCCTGCCCTCTGCATGTGTCATGCAGCAAAGCACAGAAACTTGTCTTGCTATGTTGTATTGAGGGACATTTTGATATATCTTGTCCTGGTATCTAGCAATATACCACGTGTAGGGTTTACAGCAAAGAGGCATATTTGAATACGGTGGCTGATGAAGAACGTTTATTACTAGCTCAAAGTCTCTGTCAATATTGCCCACTTTGAGGTAAAACTACAGTGAAGCCTGAGGGCATGCAGTCCATTGTGTTTGGACCAGACTAAAACTCCATGGCCAGGAGAAAAGTACCACTCTACCATCTGTGACATTGGAAGGGCTTCCGTTAAGCTCCACTGCACCTTGGGTTGCTTTCTAACACACCTAAATCCACATGATACAGTAAAAACCTTTGGGATTCAAACATCTTATGGGGAATTTTCAGAGTACACTTCCCCGAAATGATTGATCAAAGCCTCTTCCATATCTTCCCTTGACCTAGCTAGGTCTGCTGACCCATCCAACTACAGTTCCTTAATAATGTTTTTTACTTGATCGTGTTTTATCTTCCAAGTGAGTAGCTTGCCACAACCTTCACCCTAGCTAAAATGGGTCAACCTGCTCACTTGCCAACTCTCCTGCACCCTTCTTTCCAAAATGCCTGCTAACTCAACTTTAAGGACATCGATAGCAGCAAACCCGGACTCCTGCATTATTTCTTTTTCCTGAATCTTATGTTCTACCTGCTTAATCTGATATTCAATGATAAGAATTTCAGTCCTCCGTTGCTTATTTTTATGGGACTGGATAGATGTTATCCTCCCTCTTAAAAAGGCCTTATAAGAATCCCAAACTATACCTAATGGGCCACTATCCAAGTTCTGCTAAAAAAAACATTGAGATTCCACCCCCAATTTTTCCATTGTCGCCTCATTGGCCAACAAGGTACGGTCAAAGGTCCACCTTCTTTGGTGCACTGTGTTTGGTGGAGCCAAACATAGAGAGATGGCAGAGTGATCCGACAAATGAGATCCCACTTGACTTATATCCTTAACACGGCCCTTTATAGCTTGATCAATCAAAAAATAATCGATTTGTGATTGGTGACCATATTTTTTATTGTTGAACGTAGAGTTTTTTAGCTGAATCCCAAAGGGAAGAGGTGAATAGGTCAATTCTAGACTTGGAGATTAGAAATGTTATTAAAACCGGTAAAGGGAATAAGGCAGCAGGACCAGATGGCATCCAGGTAGAGATGCACAAAAAAACTAGAGAAATTACTTGTACCAGTATTGGTTCAATTGTTTACTGAGATTTTTGAAGGGGGTAAGAAGATCCCTGAACCTTGGAATGACGTCAATGTCACTCTGATCCTCAAGGAAGATAAACCACCTAACCGCTGTGACTCTTACAGGGCTATCTCGCTTCTTAACTCAGATTACAAGATCATTACGTAGTTATTAGCAGATAGACTGAGTGGAGCACTAGATATGTTCCTACATGAGGAAAAGAAGGGCTTTGTGGGCTGTAGCGGCATGAAGGAATTAACCTATAACTTAATTGGTGCTGCGGGCATAGCAACTACATTCGAAATACCACTAGCAGTTATTACGGTAGATGAGACCAAAGCATTTGATCAGGTTAATTGGCCTTACCATCTGGAAATTTTACAGCTTTCTAATTTGGGGGGAAATTTCTGTAGGGCAATAGCTCTTTTATATAAGAATCGTATTGCCAGGGCTTTGGTGAATGGTAACATCTCTAATAGCTTAAACATCTATAGGGGAACCAGGCAGAGGTGCCCATTGTCTCCCCTACTTTTAAATTTGTACATTGAGCCACTAGCTGGAAAGATAAGGCACCATGAGAGTATACAACCTTTTAGATTTCATGAGTGGGAGAAAAAACTACACAGACGATCTAGTAGTTTATATCTCAGATATACTGCACTGTCAATAGTGTACGACCTGGTAGCCTAGTTTGGAAGGATTTCCGTGTATGAAATCAATGAAAACAAAATAGTTGTGTTAAAGTGGAATATGGACTCGCCATTAAGCTGTGTAAAGGAAGAGATGGGATATCTAGGAATTCAAATTGTGCAGAAAATAGAACACATCCCCGAAAAGAACTTCCAAAGGGTGAAAAGGGAAACTTTTATTTAGCTGGTCTCACCTTCCTCAAACTATTTACGGCAGAGTAAACCTTGTGAAAATGGCAATCCTTCCAAAGTTATGTTTTTGTTTCAAAATATTCCATTGGCTTTTGAGAAAGTTTGTCTCCCAAAATCTCAATCCAAAATAACGAGTTTCATCTGGGCGTCGAAAGGTACGAGAATTGCCTGGAAAAATAATAGACTGCAGTTTCACAATGGAGGGATAAGACTCCCGGATTTGTGTTATTATGCTTGGGTGTTTTTTATTAAAAGGAGGAAAATGCCTATTAAGTAAGCCAGACAGCTCTGATATTGGGAGAATGTTCAAAGCCATGTTATCTGATGTATAAGGGGGTAAGCAGGAAGTCAAATATATATATATGGTGATTCTCACTATTTAAAAAAAGTAAGGCTAAAGACTTTGCAAAGTTTTGCATTAACTTGGTATAAAATCAGGAGAGACTCCCATATAAGCTATTACAGTGGTCTGGCCCCTGTTTGGGACTCCTAGGGCTCCCCAGAATGATCAAAGAAGCTGGGATAAACACCCGGGGTCAATTGATGGTTGATGGAGTACTGATCTCCTGAAAGGAGGCCCAGGAGATTGTGGTTGGGCAACTGTCAAAATTTAAATACCTGCAAATTAAAAGTTGGAGCATCACGGATGGGTTAGGTGCAGGACAATTTAATGTACTAGAATCCATAAGAAAATTGGAAGAATCCTGTGGAAAAGAGGTGGCAAGATGGTACTGGAGCTTAGTGGAGTGCTCATATGGAGACTTTATTCTGCCAGCAACACTGTGGGAAAAAAGCTTGCCGGGAATGCAGTCCTTAGACTTATGGCAAGTATCTTGTTACATGCTATACTCCACAGTATGTGCTGCATATTTAAGGCCGAACCACCTTTTTTGTCTCCACAGGGTCTATTGGACGCCATATAAGCTGGCAAAATTTGCAAAAGGCACTATGCCGAGATGTCCTAAGTGTGGGGAAGAGAAAAGTAACGATGAATGTATGTCCTTGAATTTTCTGGTACTATGAGGTTTTTGGTAGGATGTGGGAAACACAATATTTTTAATACTTGGAGAACTGATCCAGGTAAGCATATCCCTTGTCTTTTTTGGACTTCCAGTTAATTATGAAACACTATCGCAAAACACAAGAACATTTATTTTTTACTTAATATTGCTTGCCCTTAGAGAAATCTGTAAATATTGGATTAAAGCTAAGTCCCTGAATGAAGCAGAATGGTTAGCTTCAGTAAAGTATAAAGTTAAGATGGACAGAGAGACAACACACAGACGTAATGAGTTCTGGCTCCCCTTTGAAAATTGGATAACCCCTTTGTAATGTGTGAACAACTATTGTCCTATGATTATGCCTTTATACCATGTTTGCTTGACAACGCCGGTGGTGGCCTTGAGAGGGTCTGGTTGTTTGATGGGCTTCCTATGGTCAGAGTAATAGAAGCAAGGTATAGAGTAACCCATCTTAGGTCTAAACACAAAATGGCTCCGGAGGGTGCTATATTCAGGCAGAGCTCGACGCTCTGCTTCTTTATTCCTTGTGCGGACGTAGGTTGGTGAGAGATGATCCAGTAAAACCGTATGTTTTCCCCTGGTAAACTTCAGCAGGCTTGATTATCATCAGATGCGTTACATATCTTCACACTCATAATTATGCATTAAACAGGAGTTTACACATGGGATGCAAATGTAATAAGGCCCCTAGAGATGCGGAAAGAAAAGCTTTCTGTAGTGAAGTAGTGTGAAACAAGACAGGATACCTGGAGTCAGATTTATTAGGTTCTTATGTTGCCCTTGCATCACTCAAGGTGGCAGGAGGCAACGCGAGGGCTTAAGTAAATGTTACTAAGCCAGGCAGAGCCACTTTACATGGCTCTGTGTGGCTAAGTATATCCAGAGTAACACAAGGTAGCTTAAGTCCCTGCCCTGTATCACTTTGCATTGGTAAGGCATTCCATGGGCGTTTCCATGCATCCACCCATGGATTTTGGCACATACCTAGATTTACAAAGACTTGAAAACCTGGGAATGCTTCAAATTGGTACGCCTCCCCAACGGAGGAATAATAAGGAGAATATCCTCTGGTATGCCCTGTTTGAACCATTCCATTTCCCTGAGATTACAATGGTTTTATCTATTTTATTGCTTCTCTGGCCTGTGCCACCATGTAATTTCCTTTTTGTATGGGTGCTGCATTCTACAGCACACGTAGAAAGAGGAAAAAGTAAAATTCAGCTAAGGATTGTTTGTGTGCATGAAGGTGTGCCTTCCTGCACAAAAACAATCTTGCACCTTGGTGCAAAGATCTCTGCTTTGATGCTAGGCAGCACTCAGTGCACAAGAGCAGGGTGTGAGCAGGGCTGCATTATATCTTAGTAGATATGGGGCATTCCTGCCCTCTGCATGTGTCATGCAGCAAAGCACAGAAAGTTGTCCTGCTATGTTGTATCGAGGGACATTTTGATATATCTTGTCCTGGTATCTAGCAATATACCACGTGTAGGGTTTACAGCAAAGAGGCATATTTGAATACGGTGGCTGATGAAGAACGTTTGTTACTAGCTCAAAGTCTCTGTCAATATTGCCCACTTTGAGGTAAAACTACAGTGAAGCCTGAGGGCATGCAGTCCATTGTGTTTGGACCAGACTAAAACTCCATGGCCAGGAGAAAAGTACCACTTTACCATCTGTGACATTGGAAGGGCTTCCGTTAAGCTCCACTGCACCTTGGGTTGCCTTCTGCAGCCTGCTGGGTGGGTAGCTACACAAATGTAGGTCTTGTTGTACCATCATCCCAAATCAGTAGTGGTACCACTTTCACATTTTGTAATGGGAAGGGCTTTGTCCTAGCCCTGAATGCATACTCTTGTGAAATGTCCACCCTGAGATCACCATCATAGTCACTTGGGTAGAGGCGTTCCTTTGGGGAGCTTGGCAACCAATGGTCCATGCTGACCTCCATGGGGATTAGTTGCCCCTTAAGCCTCTCTTTGGAGAGGATTAAATAAAAGAGCTCTCTGCCAAGGGCCTATAGTCATTTCACTGAATATATAGAAAGAAAGGTATCTCTTTAGGTGGCTGCCAGGTGGCTGATGTACGACCATAGGCATGATGTGATTTGGCCAGCATTCATGTAAGCCTGCAAGCTGATAACGTGCTACTACCACAATCATCTTGTGTTTGAGTGATGCTACACTGCATCTTTATGATGCTTCTAAATGACTATCAGGTTGTCCTACCTATGAGTACTTTTGGAGGAAACACTGATTGAATTGTCATTCACCCGGTCTAGGACACCACCTCACTCTCTAAAGAAGGGCCAGCCAAAAAGTATTTGCAACAGTTCATCCAGTGTCTGCAGAACTATCAGTTCTGAGTTGAATTTTGGAGATATAACTGTACCTCATTTTCCACTGCTGCATTTTATGCCTTTAGTATTTCTCTTCGCTACAAGACGCAAACCAGTTGTCCTTTAAAAACACATTGTATAATTGTTACAACCATCCTCATATCTATATATTCACCACAAATATCTTTGGGTTGGGCCCAGCCTTCTCCATCCACAAGAATCCAACAAGCAGCCCTTCCACTTTGACTTCTTTCTGTATGATATCTGGAGGCAAGGCATGCAAACTCCTTTGCCACTTCATCGCCTACCTAGGACTATGTGACAAGCCACCAGGCCAAATATACAGAGAGAAAATCAAATCTCCTTCTGGGAATGAGTAGAACAAAAAGCTCTTTTGTCCAGCGAATATAGTTGCTTGTTTTCTTCACTTATATTTTTCTCTAGTATTTTCTAGTGCTATTCGCCACATAAATGTCTAGACAATTGGTATTGGACACTTGAGTGGTTGTCTCAGTTAGTACTGCAGGGCATACTGCAATTATTTGCTCTCTCTAGCACCTTTGAAACCCAAGGGAGTAACTACAAGGAGAGAGTGGTAGGCATCCTGTCCCCTCTCCTAGTCACAGAAGATAAGGACATTTGGCCAGTTGAAGACCAGATCTATGAGGTTGCATGAATGCCATTTGAACAGATGTAAATGGATTAAAATTGAGCAGGCCTCAGAGGTGGGTTTTAGGATGGATCATTTATTTTCTCTTTGGTCAGAGTAGCCTCTCTTCTCTGAATCCCTGCAGTTATACATGCTTGTGGAGTTGCTCAGGGCTCTTCACTGAGCTCTAACCTATTCTGATCCTATGCGGCTCCACTAGCCAAACGCTTTCCCCCAACTAGACTTTTCTCCATGTGCTATGTGGATGTCTCTCCACTCAATAAAGGACTGGATGGAAACTCTGAGGGGACACATTCCAACTCCTCCATTTGTTTCTCCACAGGAGCAGCTATGACAAAGCACAATTATTACTCAAAGTTACATGCACTCCTCCAATTCTAATAACATAAAGAAACTATATTGGTTTTCAAAACATTAATTTTTAATTGATTAAATGCCTGCTCCGGGCCTAGGGCCAGTTATAATGTTAGTCCGCCTACCGCTCAGAGACTAACCTGGACCAGATCACAGCTCCTAGACATAGGTAAGACATCCTGCTCATCTCCCACCCCCTGTAACCACCCCCCTACCCAGCCCTTACCTGCACAAATGCCTAAATTGCCCTTTCTCCCTATGCCCCGACTGGACTTCCCCCCGCAAACCCGCCTCCTATAAGCCCCCTCCGACTAAAACCTACTTCATGGGTTTAGCGAACTGCCGCTCTCTACCCTGTCACGCCAATGACATCTGGCTCCTACTATCTTCTACATCCTGGGATGCATTATTCTTAACGGAAACCTGGATTAAAGACTCTTCCAACCCAGACATTGAACTAGCTGTACCCACTGGCTACAGCTTCACTGGATTAAGCCGTGAAGGCCCCAAGACGGGTGGAGGAATTGCTGTGATCCTAAAAAATCACCTAAAAATTACCTCTAGGAAAATCCCTAACATCAAGCCTATAGAAACTCTCTACTTCTCAATCACAGACTCCACCACCGCCATCTCCTCAGGGATCTTGGTTTATAACCCCCGAACACCCCTCAAGCTGCCATTTCAGAACTACTGGCAGTCACAGCAGATCTTTCTCTTAAACACCCCCACTTCATGGTACTGGGTGACTTCAACCACCATGTGGACGCAAGCAACTGCAACCGCGCCTCGCAGCTCCTGGAATCCATGCAAAACTTAAATATGTCACAAAAAGTCATAGGCCCCACTCATACCGCAGGACACACCCTCGACCTAATTTTCTTGAACAGCGAGAAACTTTAAAACCCTCCCCCCCTTACCCCTAACTTGGTCTGATCATTACTTAATATCTTTCGAGGTCCCCTTGGCCCAAACTATCAAACAGGAGTTCGCCATTAGAACACAAGGCAATAAATGGCACAAGCTCTCATTAGCTACCATAGAGCAAATATACCATAACCATCTAAACCCCCTTCCAGACGATCTCGATGCAGCAGCATGTATATTTGACAACGACCTCATGTCCGCTATAGAGAAAATTACCCCTTTACAAACCCTTACCTCCCGCAGACAAAACCCTTCTGCCCCATGGTTCACTCAAGAACTCAGGGCATTCACAAGCAAATGCAAAAAGTTGGAACGACTCTGGAGACAGCACTATGACCCGGAAGCCAAGGCCCTTTATCGTCAAAGCCTTAAAGAGTTTCGCAAACTCAAACGCCACTCCATGGGTACCTACTTCTCAGATACTATTGCCGAGGCAAAAAACTCGACCAAGGCCATCTTTAACATAGTAAAAGACTTCACTCATCCTAGTGCACTGTCCATCCCTATTCCTATGTCCCAAGCCTTGAGTGAAAACCTTGCTAATTACTTTGAAGAAAAAATAGCCAATATTGCAGCAACTATCCTTCAGAATGGCTCCAACATTACTGAAGGCCCCACCATTAACTGCAAGTATGCATTCACAGCATTCCAACCTCTAACTAAGGATCTTGCCCTGAAGTTTTTCATGGAATGTAAATCATGCTCTCCCCTGGACCCAGCCCCGGCATTAATCATGAATGAAATCGCCCCCCTAATCATCAACCCCCTTCTCGAAATCTGGAACTCCTCTTTAATCACTGGTGTCATGCCTCCCGCCTGGAAATATGCATTACTAATCCCTATCCAAAAAAAACCAGGCTTGGATCCTTCCTGCCTAAACAACTACCGGCCGATCTCACTCTTACCCAAACCCGCCAAAGTACTTGAGAAAGCTGTTCAAACACAGCTATCACATTACCTAGAATCAAACGCTTTGTTCCTTGATACCCAATCGGGTTTCAGACCGGACTACAGTACGGAGTCTGCACTTCTCGAGGTATCCGAGTCGATCCGAGAAAGCACGGATAGGGGAGAGGAGGCCATGCTGGTCCTCCTCGACCTATCCGCGGCATGTGATACCATCTCTCATGACATACTACTGACTCGCTACATGAGATAGGCATCAGTGGGCCCCCCCTCTCATGGGTAAAATCTTTTCTCACAAACAGAACCCAACAAGTAATGCTGGGACCCTTTCTTTCCTCCAAAAAATCACTGATTTGGGGCGTCCCACAGGGCTCCGCCCTTAGCCCGCTCCTCTTCAATGTATACCTCATACCTCTAACAAAAGTGGTGGAGTCATGGGGCATCAAAGTAACTTTCTACGCTGACGACACCCAACTGGTGTTCTCTTTCAAAGAGCACTCTGAAAAATCATTCGATAACTTTCGCCACTGCATGCTGAACATCGCCTCCTGGATGTCCGCGAATAATTAAAACTCAACACAGACAAGACAGAAGTCCTATTCTTCAATGAGAAATCTCCCTTACCCTCCAATTTCTGGTGGCCGTCCCAACTCAACCCTCCTCCTGAACCAGTCCAAGCCGCCCGAAACCTAGGTTTCCAATTCAACACCTCCCTCTCCTGCAAAACCCAAGTCAACAAAGTAACATCAGCCTGTTTTGGGAAGCTACGAATGCTAAAAAAAATCATCCCCTTTCTACCTTTGGACTCTCGGAAAACAGTAGTATATGCCCTTATCACCACCCACCTGGACTACGCTAACAGCTTGTATGTAGGTGCTCTTACCTACATCATCAACCAACTTCAGAGAGTCCAAAACACAGCTGCCAGGCTGGTATGCAATATCCCTTACCGCCATCCCATCTCACCCCACTTGATCAAACTCCACTGGCTCCCAATCAGACTGCGCATCCAATTTAAAGCCTTAACTCTGGCTTTCAGAGCTCTCAATGATCGAGGCCCCACATACCTACGTCGCAGAATTAGGTTTTCACAAGCCCTACGAAACCTCAGATCCAACCACCTACGCCTCATGGTATGCCTCCGTTATCGTCTTGCACGCACGGGGGGGAAGGGCTCTTGCAGTTGCTACATCCAAACTCTGGAACCAACTGCCTACAGAGTTAAGATTTCTGACATCAGAATACCTATTCCGAAAAAAACTGAAAACCGGGTTTTTCTCCCAAATGTAATCCTAAATGCCCCCTCTCACACTCCCCTGACTCTTCAGAGATAAGGTCTTCAGCGGCGGGACACCTCCGTCGGAGGTAGCTGTGCGCTCTACAAAATTCTAAATAAATAAATAAATAAATTAATGCATTATGTTCAAAGGTCTGCATATTTGCTGCAAGACACCTTTACTTTCTCTAACAACGTTTTACTTTCTATATTGACCCCACCAGCCTTTTCTTTCTGCTCATGTGCCATTACTTTGTGTGTGCAAGATCACTCCCAGTGTCTCCCTCCCAGTGTCACCTTTCTCCCTTTGATACTGGGGGTCTGGATCTTTAATCACTCATCAGAAGATGGGTCAATTGTTTTATAGCCGCAACCCAGGCCTCTTCACCTCCCGGGGCTTTTCCTCCGCCTGCTCGCCAGATGCAGGTCAGCCTGGTGTCATCTCAACACCTTCTTGGGTCAAGATCTCCCCCAGCTCCTCTCACCTCTCTGATCCAGACAGTCATCCAAATTCAGCAGATACACACAGAAATGCTTAAAGCACAAAACCCAGCCACTTTCTAAAAGAGTGGTTTCTGAACACACAGTGACAAAACCACCTTCATAGAAAGATGTGTTATGACACTGTGAGTTCATACATACTAAACTCATCCTCTCCATTTTAAACTTATTGGAAACAAGGCTAATAAACACCATACAGAACCTCCCCCATTCTGTCCTGTGGGCAGGATAGCCTTTCACCAGTGAAAAACAAAATGGAGTGTTTTTCACTGTCAGGACATAACACACACCTCAGTTTATGTCCTGCCTATTACTTACACTGCACCCTGCCCAGGGGATACCCGGGACCTACCACAGGGATTACCACGATGTACGCAAAAGGGAAAGTAAGGCCTAACAAGTGGTTGTACTTGTCAGGACATCATGCTAACTTAGCTAACTGCTTGCAGGCCCTACACTTCAGGCCTGAGTTTCTTCTCTGCGCACCTTTGCATTACTGGCCCTGGCACACACAGTGCTCATCACTAGGGACTTTACTAGTAAGGCAAACATACCAATCATGGCTAGCCAATTACCATTACACTTTACACAGGGAACACTTGTACCTTGACACTAATCAGCAGTGGCAAAGTACCCAAAGCATCTAAAAGCAAAGAAGGTAGAGGCAAAAAGTCAGGGGTAATCAAGTTAAGATATGACAGGTCTAACATGGACAGATTGTGCCACTCATTTATGTTGCCCTTTAAGCTTGTCTCAGGCCTACCACTGCAGCTTTTTTGTGCCGTTTTATGCTGCTATTCTGACCAGGCCTAAGTCTTTCTTTTTAATACCCCTAAGGTAGACCCTACACAGCCCTTAGGTCCTACACAGCCTAGAGGGCAGGGAGCTGTGTATTTAAAAAATGGACATGTACTTTTGCTTGTTACATGTCCTTGTAGGGAAAAACTCCTAAATCCATTTTCACTGTTATGAGACCTATCTTCCCAATAGGATAACATCGAGTTACCTTATTACATTTAATAAGTGAAAATCTTTATTTGGGAGTAGGTAGGCAGGTCGAGTTTGACGTCTTATGAATTTTAATTAAGGTTCCTTTTTAATACAAAAAGCAGATTTTAAATCACAATTCTGAAAATGCCATTTTTAGAAAGTTGCCATTTTCTTGTTCTAACTATTTGGTGTCTACTAGCCTGTATCCTGGGTCACCTGACTAGCTGGAGCTGGGAATCGGTATTTGTGTATTGCTCCCAGACAGTGTAACAAATGGCCATATTTGTTGGCAGGATGGCCCCTCACTGACTTGTTGAGGGGGAAGAGCCGTCACCTATTACATCACAAAGGATCTACTTGAGCTCACTCACAAAGGGGTTGACACTAGTCTAATGTGAGCCCAGACTAGCTTGGACCAAGCCAGCGAAGCAGAAAATTGCATATACCTCTGGTTGTGGGACCCTCCAGAACCTTTGCCTACTTCAGAGCTGGAACCAAGTATAAATATTAGTCCCTTGCACCCAGCCCTTTAGTACACCTCTGGACCTGTAGAAGTCTCAGAAGGACTGCTGTGCTACTCCGAATGAAGGACTTCCACTTTGCTGCCCAAGGGAAAGACTGGGGCTGCATCCTTGAACCCATGACCACCAGAGTAACTCTAAGGATGAGTTGGATAGCCTCCTGATCAGAGGGCTAAGGGACAGAACAGGCTTTAACCATTTTGAACGCAGCACCTGGACTCAGGATGCTGTGAGTCCTGTTCCCCATGTGGGCATGTGGTGCCACCCCATTCCTGGACCTATGGAAGTGGATTGAAGGTGCTCTGTCAGCCCAGCAGTTGTCCTAAAAGAACGGACGTAGCATCATACATTGATCGCAAAAAGTACACAAAACTCGGCATCCAAGACACTGTGCGAAGCAACCCCAATGTAAGATTTTGCATTGCAGCCACAGCTCCCTCAGAACGGCCGGTGCACAACACATTCCAAATTCAGGCCTTCAGAGCATAAGTCTCTCATTGATGGCATCTTCTACGATGACACAGGACTCTGCATCGCAAGCCCTGCAGCTTCTTGGTAGCCTGCTGTTAAGTGATGCATATTTAATGCAGGACTTAGCATCGCATGGCCTTCATCAATGGTATCTCCAACAACATAGGACCTCACATGACTGCTGCACCCCTCATCTGCTGCTGCACCTCGCATTGCCTCATTTGTGCTAGAACATCCTCAACACTGGACCTTGCAACATGCTACAACCAGGATTGAATGCACTCTTGTTCACCTGGCCTAACTTTGTCCCTTTACCTGACCTGAGCTCCATCATGGTCAGCTTGTGCTTGTGACTTTGTCCCAATCCAGTGTCATCAGATAACCACAGTTGGCACTTTGTGCTACCATTGTCACTTCAATCTTTAAATCTTCAAAATTACATATATCAAGTTTTACTGATTGGATTTTTGTTTTTTTTGTCTCAAATAATTTATTAGATTGTACTTTATGTTTCTAAATCGGTGCCTGAAGCAGGGTCTTTATAGGGACAGCAGGATCATTGTTCATCCTGTCAATGCCTCTGAAGGTCCAAGGGCTGCCTGGCCACATCCAGGAGAGCTTCAATAGGTTTGAACAAACATAAAAACCTCCATTCTGCCATGCATGGGTCTGTGCTAACAAGGAACTGTTACTTAAAGTGTATCTATAAGCTTATTTTAGAGAGTGGAACTGTGTGGATTCTCTGTGCGAAGCCCTGCTGTTCGGAGTGACACAACTAATTTACTGAGGCACGTTTGTGATTTTCTATCATGTACACTATTCACTGAGTCCCATTTTGGTGTCCAGCAGGAATATTTACTTTTGGTTTTTAAACATTTGATTAAATGTCTTTATCTTTTTATTGGCTTTTCCTGAGTTCTGTTTGATACGCCTCACTATACATGCAAACAATCCCAATGTAGGAGAGAGACTCCCCATTTGTTAAGCTAAATATGATGTTGTTTGAGCATACCCTCTATTTTAATCATTGAATTTTCCATATAGGCATTCCCAAATGGCAGGACATGTAAGAGAGTTTTAGAGACCTTTACATGAGTGTTGAAGGTCTGACCTGTTTTAAATTGGATTCAGCTTCCGTTGCTCTGTTTAAGAGAGCACACACACATATAAACTGTTAACCCCAAATTTGTTGTTCAATGTAGCAAGGATGGATCTCAGATAGAAAAGCAATTGATTACAATATGTCAAATTATTATGCTTAATTTTGGTTTGTGTACAGCTAGAAAATTGATTGAAGGGCCCATTTTAATAGTAAATTAAAATTCAATTTAATAGTAAAGCCAAAAGTTATATTCCTATTTTAAAAATTACACTTTCCGAAAATTGCCATATTTTTGCCTGTGTCCAGTGTCAACTGACTCATAAATGACTCCCTGGTAGTGAGCTGTGGATTACTCCCAGACAGTGGGAAAAAAGGCTTGGGTGTGGAGAGGTGTTTTTGCTATTTCAGCAGAATGACCTGGATGGCTGGGCCTAGCCCCTTTCTGAGATTCAAAGGGTGCCTACCTCACTACTGGCAGATGTAGCTCACACCTAGGCTTGCCTTCCTTTGTCTTTCTAGCCCAACCCCAGAGGGTGAGGAGAGCTGGCCCAGATCAAGTTTAAAGGGACCAAAGCAGAACATTCTATAATTTCAATAGCCACACCTCTGGGTGGGCA
This sequence comes from Lissotriton vulgaris, assembly GCF_964263255.1. NCBI lineage: Eukaryota > Metazoa > Chordata > Amphibia > Caudata > Salamandridae > Lissotriton > Lissotriton vulgaris. The sequence goes on from NC_141695.1 coordinate 134,822,827, forward strand.
CAGTGAGCTTTGACCAGGGGGAAACAGCTCTGCCATGTTGGACTTTGGTAGAGGTGGGACACTGGCACAGTCTACAGTAAAAAAAAACAGGAAGTACTGCAAATGTTGGCAGGGTCACCCCTGGGAACATTTAACCCATTGAATAGCAAGGGGCAGGAGGTTCACTCACCCACAGGCTGGCACTGTGCAGAAATAGGGCATTTCCAGTACCCCCTTGTCCACACAGCACTCCTACACCTGTGAAGATCAGGGGAAGGACTCCCTGCCTTCTGAATCCTGAACGGAGACTGGACCTGCTTGCCTTGAACAAAGAACCCCAGAAGTGTCAATATGCTGACCTCTGTGTGACCTCTGCTTGCAACTGCCCGGCTGGGCATTTGTAACTGGAAATGCTCTCTACTCTGAAGCTGATCTGTGCTGAAGTGAGTAATAACAGCACCTAAATGACGTTTCCCAGGTTCTGGACCCTTGACTGGTGTTGGAGTGTTCTCCACCTGTCCGAACTCCAACCAGTGGGGGAGCAAGACAGTAGTCAATGTTGAATCGCCGGTCTGATTCAACGGAAGGAGATCTGACTTCCAAAAATGTTTTTAAGTCCAAACGTAGAGGGCTTTATTAAGACCAACACCAGACAGCAACCTGTTAATGTTTCTCTGGGCACAGACTTCAGACTTCACCTGCTTGAAGCTTTGCCACCTTCATGCTGGAATGTCTCTCTACAGCAACCTCTCGTCTCCAAGACCTTCATCGGATCCAGCTTACCCACCAATGGCTTGTCAACTACCACTTTCCCCCCTAAAATTTCCAAGACAGAAGGTACACTTTCACCAAGGTAAACCAGGTCCTGGCGCTTTGTGCTTTTAGGCAGTTTTGAAATTAAACTTTAAGAACTCATACATTATATTCTAATTGTCAGAATTTGTATTGTTGTGGTGTCATTTTATGTCTTAAAATGTACTCAACAGTACTCTATCACTCATTGTGGCAGATAAAATTGCCTCTGCTATCATGATGGCCTATTGTCCATCCAATTTAGAGATGACCACCAGCTCAGCGGTCATCGCTGTAAATTCAAAGTAATTGACATTGCTACAGATCCACATTACTTCCACCCGGGCCAAATGTGTATCCCTTTATAAACGTGGATTGCAGATCATGAACAGTCGTTTGTAAGTATTTTAATGTGCTTGGTATCTGGAATGCACAAAATCAAACACATATAGCATCTTTAAATACTCTCAACTGTTTCACGTACTGCCTAACTATATGGGAAACATCCATTACAACGCAGTCATTATATCGCACTGCTTTTACAATGCAGCTGTTACAACGCAACAGCCTTTACATTAAATGCCTTTACAATGCATTTCACTACAACATACGCCATTACAACGTATACCATTACAATGCATTACAAGGTAAGTATTAGGGATTTTTTTACTTTTAGGGTGGGTGTGGGTTTTGGGGTAGATGGGAATAGTAATTTTTACCCCTACACTATTCAACACTTTCCCTACTGTTGCACTCACTGGTGTGGGAATAGTAATTTTCACCCCTACACTCTCCAACTTACCTTACTGTTGTACTCACTGGAGTGCGAATAGTAATGTTTACCCCACACTATCCAACACTCGCCCTACTGTTGCACCATCTGGAGTGGGGATAGTGAGTTTTAGTCCTACACTATCCAACACTTTCTCTACTGTAGCACTCACTGGAATGGGAATAGTAATTTTTACCCCTACACTATCCAACTCTTACCCTACTGTTGCCCTAAAAGTATTATGTTTGTAATGGTGTGCGTTGTAATGGTATGCATTGTAATTGAATGAGTAGTAATGGTAGTCTTTAAAAATGCGTTGTAATGGTATACGTGGTAAAATCCTGTGATGTAAAAAACGCATTGTAAAAGCAGGAGTTGTAATTGTTTGCTTTGCAACTTCATATATTCAACTAGATATCTTTGTGGTGATGTGAGTGAATGTCTTTGAATGCTTCTTGTTCAGTTAAAGTCACTCCCTTTTGCTGATTATGCTTGGGAGTACACTCAAAATATCCAATTAGTAATTCTATTTCACTTTAATGAAAGTTTTCTAGCAAGGCCACTAGCAATTACATCAAGGGACAAAAGAGATAGATTTGAAATTGGTGACAGGAGATAGTGGCTGGAATTCAATTTGTGCTGAAGAGAGCATGCAGCGGTACAATGTGGAAAACACTCATGGGCATGCTAAGCTATCTAGAAGGAGAAATCCAGGACTTGAAGGGATGTTTGCCAGAGGGCATCATATAGGGGTTGAAGGAGAAAATTGCATATGTGCTCGAACAACTCATTACATTTTACTGTCAGGAACACACCATAAGGCATGGGGCATGAACAGAACTCCTCTATCAAACATAAGAAGTTGCTCTAGATTTTGTAATACATAAAGACAAGGATTGGGACAACAATTCCTCCATGGTGTTTTTGGATATACAGAAAGTTTTTGATATGTTTGGGTGGGGTTATCTTTTCACAGTACTTGAGACACTTTCGGCCCAGTTATGGTCTCAGTGGACAGAGACTGATAACCCGTCTGCCGATTTAGAAATCCCATAGGATATAATGGGATTTATGCTTCAGCAGAGGGGATATCGGTCTCTGCTATGACGGAGTGACCCATCCACCGAGATCTAAATCAAGCAGTCAATTTGAGACCTGAAATCTGTAAACGGATCTGTCTTTTATATACTGCCCTACCAATCTTGGGTTTATGAATGTTCTCTGATTCTTCTTGTGTGTCCCAGCAAACACATAAGAGATGCATCCTTTCTCATCATACTCACTCCTGTTCTACGTGCCCTTTACATGAAAGCCCGCTAATGCCATTCCTCTTGATGCAGATGATGGACTATTTCAATGTCCCGGAAAAAATGTTGAGCAGATAGGACTCGCGTCTGTGTTAGCGTGAAAAGTCATGCTTTTTCTCCTTGAGGTCCCTGGGTGCAGATGGCGGGAGAAGGCCTGCAAGCTCGCTGACTTGGGAACTAGCTTAATCAGATTAAAATGTCCACACAGATAGACTGAGCAAAACAAAGTTGTAGGGAATTCGCAAAAAATCCTGGAACAGTTAGAAACGATGGATCAGGACACAGTAGGAAATACCAGACTTTAAGAACTGATGCTTTTAACCTCTGACACCTCTAAACAATCAATGGGCATAGACTTTATAAGGTTGGGCCTCATGGCCTTCAACTGACACTTAACTTTGAGCGAGAACAGACTGGCAAGCATTGAGCAATTTTTAACTACCGCAACAGACTGGGGACAGGCCCAATTGACACCTGCAGGCAAGATAGAAATGGACAATATCATGGCTTTCATGCTCCAATTTATTCAAGAACTAGTACATTATATCTAAGCATGAACATACCTTGCTGCACTGGAGGGTTACCCACTTCCTTAAGTGGAGCACCGTACTGCCATACCACCCAGGAACAGAAGGTACCTGCTCAACACTTAAGGCTCCCTCCAATGAACTGAACATATTGCACAAAGGTAAGTCTTTGGACAAGGGAAGGGATATCCTAATGCATAGTTAATTACATATATTGGTTTTAAAGGTTCTTTGCTATTTGGCCAGGGTTTTCTTTTCCCTTATTTCTTTATTTTAACAACACTATGCATAGTTTGTTTCTCTTGGTGCCAGGATAGTTCACAGTATACACCATTCCCATCTAGTTCACTAGATGTTTTGTATTTACTTTTGTCAATGCACTTTGCATACCAATCTTATTACACTGACTCCACCTGAAGTTCTTTTATGTAGACCACAATACCCTCATATTCCTCTTCCTCAGTGTGAATGGTCTGGTCGTAAAGTTAGGATTTTGTCTCAGTTAAACTTAAGTTTGGCTTAAGTTTAAATTAAGACCAAAACTTAAGATTGACTGAGACAAAATCTTTACTTTAGTACTCCTAAATGCCGTCTGTGAATACCGAAAGTCGTAAAGGATTTTGTCTCAGATTACTTTTGTGAATGGGGCCCTTAGTGACTGCACCTCATATCATTTAGGAAGCATGATAGGCAAGTATAAGTGGGGAGCTGAGGCAAGATTCTGCAGTTATGAAAGAACAAATGCTCACTAACCATTTAGCTCAAGAACTGCAGTAAACACTTATCACAACTCAAGTAAGATACACACACAACACATGAGTGCTTGCAAAATACATTTTCTCAATGAATTATACACTTCACTAGCAGAAAAGGCCTAATTTCACTCAAAGCAAAGAGTGTATAGAAGAGGCAAAATGGCAATCTGCTTGCTGGCCAACTGAAGCACAAAGAAGTCTATCATACAATTGCAGCCATAAAAAATGAATGGGGGTTGCTCACACATACGTCTTCAGTGTCTCTTATAAAAATGTATACACTCATCAGGTAGATATCTTATCCACTTTTAATGCCTTCTAAAGTGGCAGCTAATAACATCTTCTTTTGTGTGGAGTAACTTGAAAGATAGGACAGACCTATATTTGTATGTGTGCTGTTCTCCACCTCGACTGCGGAGTCTTTACAGTATTAAAGTTACTGTTAACTTGTTTGTTTGGGAATCCCCAAAAAAGTAAGTCTACACAAAATAGCAAATTTACCTTTCTGAATTGGGCACTGAGTATCAAGATTTCTGTAGCACTCACTACTAGCCATTAAGGTGGCAATGGACTTCCACGTTTGGGCAATGCCATGGTCTGTGGCAACAGTAGGTAGATTGGATCCAAAACAGGGTATTTCATGGGATGTCCCACCAGTGCAGATGAAAAGATAATATTGTTTGATGTGTATTCAACTATTTTAAAGTCATATTCTAGACACATGCAATATATGGTTTTTTTTTTAATTCAGGCATATTTTCCACACTTTTTCTCCCTTACATGACTCAGCCTCTTGCTGATGGGAATCCTCCAGGGAACGTATAGGCACAGCAGTTAGTACAATTTTCTACATTTGTTCCACTCACTTTATTTATACCATGGTAGTGAAAATAAATATAACCGATAATATGTTATTTGGATCAATGATACTAATAAACATGTATTTATATTTATTACATGATTGAGAAGGTCAGACTCGAGTTTATTACCACAGTACAGCAAAATTGAAAAGGAGAAATCACTGCTTACTGCCTCAGAGATTGTATGTAACAATTACTTTTACAGATTTCTGTATAGTCAAAAACCCTCCTGAGTGAGGTTTTACCTTAATGCAGAAATGTAACAACTTGTATCCTGGATTTGTTGAATATTGCTTGTCAAAACAAATACATGTGAAAATATTGCAATAAATAAAGTATCTATGCAGATGCTCAGCGTATAATATGTTTTTTATCACCATTGTTCAGAAAGGGGAGACACTTCACTTCTCATGAGTCATGGCCTCTCCCCATATTGAAGATTGGTCATGAACAGCATATTACACTCGGTGTATCTGCATATATATTATATAAGGAATAGTTGTACATACACTGGGGTGTTTCAGGGGTGCAGTTATCCTTGATGCAGCACGCCGTGCTGGTTCTTGATGTCATGTATAGATTGCTCGTACTCAAGGTCTTATTGCATGACCTGGAAAGCCCACAGGATCGTGCAAACATGGTTAATTTTGTACTTCCTATAATAAAGAGAAATAATATGTCAATGAGTATTTTTGGCTGCCATAACAAAACCAGTACAAAGGGAGTGTAACATAAAGGTTTATTTTGTAAATCATTTTATAAAACGTCGATTAGCACTGGATTCAGGAAACATGGGAATCTATTGTACCCTTATCTATGAGCGTATTTACCTGAGTTTCATTCCACCCAAGAAGGATCTCCCCCTTTGCCTCCAACCTAAAAATGTCGGGTTTTAGGTAGTGCTTTAACATAGGTTAATAATTCATAACCCTAACTGTACACAAACACACACACCAACATAGATACAGTTATTCCTCATCCAGGAGGTGTAAGTAATGAATATTGTGATAAAATAAAAATAAAAATATATATATATATATACCTATGCACTAACGCTCCCGCAGCACATAGCACAAGACAGCGCTCTCCAGGAGAACAATTGGACTCCAAGTTTCAGTGGTAGGTGTAGCAGAGTTTTTTTATTTTTTCATAAGCATAGTGCCAAAGGTGCCACGATCCTATATATATATATATATATATATATATATATATATATATATTAGCCACCAATTCGTTCCTAAGAAGGTGCACACTTTTGACGGTCGGTGCCAGACAGCAGGGATGAACGTGTCCCCACAAATAATCCTTCACCAAATAGAAAATAATGTCTGCACTCGTCCAATTGCTAAAGTTGGGTTTTATTCAAGAGACTCAAGAAGCCCCATTCACCTACGCATTTCGAGCGCAGGTCTTGATCACAGTGTTGCCACTTGTCCATTTTCTATTTTTACCTTATATACATTTACTACCCATCAGCGTGTAATGAAGCATCCTGGGAGATGTAGTTTAACATAAACATTTGGAAATCAAAACGTTTTTAAAGCATTGCATTTAAATACATTTACCAAGTTAAACATTATATTCTTCACTATTTAAACTTGTTTTCAAAAGTATAAGAGGGGATAGGGCAGTCTTTCAAGGGCATTTATGAAAGTCGGTTTTACGCATGGAAAAATTCCATCTAACCTGTGTATTGGTTATGCCGACACATAGTGCATCATTTACCAAATAGTTTGGATGTAATGTCTATGTTGTAATAGTTCCTTCATTGGCTCAGTGCCATCATTGACTCCTCATCGATAGTCCAATCCTCAATTAGACATTGTGTAGGACTCAGTGCCCAAAAAGTTATGTTAAGAAAGTGATTTTCATTAAGTCTAGAGTCATAGAGACCTGAGGCTGAAAACATCTCATGGAGGGCACCATCCCATTTAAGTTAAACAGCAGCCCTGGGAAATGAGGTTCCCAAGGCCTGTTAATGCTTTGGGACGAGGGCCTCACCCCTCCCTCTCCTTAAAGTATAGTGAGGGTCGCTAGGGGCCAGAATGTGACTTGGGGAGGGGAGTCACATGACCCGCTTCCCCTTTAACTCGTTTAGTGGTCCTGGGTGATGGAGTCCCCAGGGCCTTTTAAAGGCTCAGAGAGGATGGCTATGTGACACCCTCTCCCCTTAAATAAGCATGAGACCCTGGGGGATGGGGTCCCCAGGACCTAATGTGGCATGGGGTCGGTGGACATGTGTCCCCTCCACATTTAACATTTTAAATGCATAAGGTTTTGGGGGATGGGGCTCCCAGTGTCTAATAAGGCTCAAGAAGGGGGGCCACACAGCCCCATCCCCTTTATGATTATTTTTTGGCCCAAGGGGATGGGGTCTGTGGATCCTGAAGGCCAACCTTATGCTGCATATGGCAAAGGTTGTGCATTGAATGGTGTTTGTAGCCTGCTGGGAATTTGGCCACAGGGCCTAGCAGCTAAGCATGGGCGAATTTTACGAATTGGCAATTTGCGAATTTGCAAATTGGCAATCCGCAAAATTTGTGAATGTGCGCGAATTTGCGGATTTTTTTATTTTTGCGTGTTCGCGGGTGTTCGCGAGGCGCTTTGCGTGTTCGCGGGTGTTCGCGAGGTGCTTTGCTATTTTGCGGGGTTTTTTTGCCTGCTTAATCACTGCCACCCTCTTGTTTTTTATGCCAATCTGCCCTCTGTACCACTTGTTTCTGTGCCCTTCTGCCCTCTGCCCCACTCATTTTTTGTCCCCTTCTGCCCTCTGTCCCACTTTTGTGCCCTTCTACCCTCAGCCCCACTGCCAGAGCCATTCTAAAATAGCTAGAAATAGCTTCAACAGGAAGCACTAATAGAGGGGGAGTGTGGCTCAATGGTTAGAGCTGCAGACCCTGATGCAGAGCTCTGGCCAGGGACCAGGGCTCGATTCCCGCCTCAGTGGGTTCTCGGGCTCAATTTCCTCGGACCTGTTAATTCTCGCCTCGGTGCCTATTCTAATCACGGGCCCCACGCTGCAACTCTGGGCAATAGCTTGCTTAGCCTCCACACCGGCCTCAACAGCGCTAAGGATGCCTCGCTTCACCCTGGGGGTGCCCAGGTGTGGACACTTCACAGGGAAAGCCAGGAGGGGTTCCACAGCGGTATGAGTATCATCGCCAAGAAGCCGTATAGGCGACAGTGCAAGGTGACGTCTGGTGACAATGCACTCTAGAAGTACCATGACATTTACATAAAGTAAAGCAGGTGCTCCAGTTGAAGGTCAAATTAAGTTTCACAATCATTAGTCACCCCAAGTTTGGGGGTGATTAATGATTGTGTAACTGAATTTGAGCAGCACCTGCTTTACTTTATCTATTAGAGCTTCCTGTTAAAGCTGACTTTTGTAACTATTTTAGAATGGCTCTGGCAGCTTGCTGGCGCTATTCTAAAAGAGTTACAAAAGTCAGCTTGAACTTTTGACCCAATCCCCGTTCGCGGATTTCCGTTCGCGGATTTTGCGGGAAATTCGCGAATCTCGTGGATAGCGAATTTACCAAAAATCTGCGAAATACGCGAGCGGAACGGATTTTCCGCCCATGCTTACTAGCAGCAGACCAAGCCCTGTGATCAAAGACCACTGGGCACAGTGAAATACCATGCACGACCTGCAGTTGGATGACTGGGTGGCTTTCAATATCCTGTGGTGAACCCCATACCAAGTGCAATGAATAGGTGTGCTGCCTGCAGAAGGGTCAGCTTCCTCCAGATGGGTTGGCCACAGGGCCTGGCCACTGTTGGAAATCTTCTATTGTGTGTGGCTGAAAGCTGTGCGCAGTGTTGGGTTGGCTGCTTTTGGGGGGTTTGTCGCAGGGCCTGGCCACAGGGGGGTTGGCTTTATGTATGGTAATAAAGTAATAATTTAGGTTGAAAAAACCCTAGACATTCACTTAAAAACCTACCATTTAAGTAACATTATAGTTAAGTGTGATTAAAAAGATCTGCTTTTGTTTAAAAAAAGAACCTTAGAAATCCACTGAAAAAACAAAGGTTAAAGTAATGTTATAGTTAGGTGAATATGTCAGTGATAACATTAAAGTTTTGAACTAAAAATATGTTGTACACATATTGAACATTGTGTACAATGAGAGTTTCCCACCTAACCGGGGTTGATTGCTAATCTGAACTTGGCTTCCTGTGAAGTGTATGTTATAGGGTCACAGAACAAATGCTTTCTACACCTATAGGAGTTCTATCTGTTTTTTGAGGTATTTTGTACCTTCTTTCAATCCTCTAATTCCATACTAGTTTAAAGAGTAATGTGTACCAAAGAAGCTTGGATGATGTAATCTGAGATATCATCAGTGTTGTCATCAATGATGTCATTTGAGATGTCATCAGCGAGGTCATAAATTATTACATCATAGAACATGTCATAAGTGATGTATTATGTGAGTTCATACGCAGCTCATGGTGCAGGCGCAATTTATAGTCAGCTCTGCCAACTATAACTGGTGATTTTTTTTACAGAAATACATTAATGTTGTCATTGACCTATTCACCTAACTATAAAGTTACTTTAAAATATATATGTACAGTGGAGGCCGGCATGGATCTGGGGTGGCGGGGTGGGGGTGAAGGTGTAAGGGGAGTAAAAAAAGAAAAACAGTTTTACCTCCTAACTGCTCTTCTTCCGTCTCAATGCTCCTCCTCGGCCAACAAGAAAGCAGCCAAACTCCCTAGAGCTGATCACAATGCTGCAATGCAACATTTGATTGGTCTGAGGGACAACATTTGGCACTCAGACGAGAACTGGAGGCTTGGGCATGTTGGGTGGAGAACATGCTAAGTGAGCGTGAGTGTTTGGTAGGCCTGAGACAGCCAGCCAAAGCGTCATGCACACTTCATTGTGCCCATCACTCCTCCCCAGAGCCTGCTCTGTGAGCAGAGCAGCCCCACCCCACACTGCTGTAGCAGGAAGGAACAAATGAAATGATAACATTGTTATTATCATTTTATTTTACTTTACTTCACTGCTGTCACGCAGTGGAGCAATGCTCCTCTGCCTTAGCACTGGAGCTGCCACTATATGTATAATATCCAGTGGTGGAACTGGGTTGGTATAGCTAGGATCAGGTTTCCATAGGAATGGTATTTTTTTCTGATAAAAAACTTGCCATCATTTGACGAATCTCCACAAAACTTTCCCAATAAAAGGTCCGTCGAACTTTGTGTTTTCCATTCAACTTTCCATAGGACAATTTGACACAGCTACAGTCAAAACAGCTCAACTGAGCTACACTAATTTTGGCAGAAAACTTGATCTTGGTCAAGAAAGCTTGCTTTGTGTGATTTTGTGTAAATCGGTGCAGTAGTTTGTGAGAAATTATGGTTCAAAATGTATGTGTATATCACACTGTGGAGGATTTGCAGCCCCAAGATATCTGAAAATAAGATCTGATTGGCTGATATCACAACAATAAATACGTGGTGGCAGCCATTTTACGACCCAGGAACACAGTCCCCTGTACTGTAAAAAAATTATACATTGTTTTCAAAACCAAACTCTGCCCCCTGAGGCCTGGTGGGAGGCTCCAGAGCCCCAGGCCAAAAACTGTAATTTGTTTGTTTTTTAGCAGTACTGCGGATTCGTGGAGGATCCGCTGGACAACATAAAAAAATGGGGTGCTTCTCCCTTTTATATTTCATGCGCCCTGGTAGAGGGGACAGGGGGGGCAGTGCAACATTTTTCTTGGGCAGGTATCCCACTCCCCAAGTCTTTTTTAGGCCATTGGAACCCTATCTCCTAGGATCAAACTTTCCCCAGGGCCTGGATAGGAGCAGTGTCCCTGGGACCCCATCCCCCCTAGACACTGCTGTTCTTTAGATAAAACCAAACACAGTTAGTCTCCTATGTCATTGAATCTATAATATAAGGGGAGCTTGCCATATGTTTTTTAACACACTCCGGGTTGGAGCTGGATGCTCTTTAGCTGGAGTGCAGGGTCCACTTGTGATTTTTACAGCTGCAATTTGTATCCTGAAAACTGTTTAAAAAAGACTCAATAACATGTTAATCTTACATTTTTTTAAAGCTTTAATGAAAATATTGTGACAACTATTATTAAATATTGCATTGTGTGAATGTTTGACATTTACATTTAATTATAGTTATTTGTGACTTTTTGACAAAGACAATAGGTTCGCTATATATATGTTGATGAGCTGACCTTTTGATAAGGGCAGATGCCTGTTTGTTATATTTTGGTGTTCTGACCCTTTGACAAAGCAAGTAAGTCTGCATTACTTAAACTGATACCTTTATTTTGTTATATGACATAGTTGACTGTGCGCAGAGGGTTGTTGGTGCCTGCGATGGGTTTGTTGCAGGCCCTGCATCAAACACCATGCTGTGCACAGAAATGGACATCTTCTTTTACATTAAAAAAACATAGAAATTCACTGAAGAAAATAAAGGTTAAAGTGATGTTCTGGCTAGGAATTTTAGTATTATCTTGCATTAAATGTAAAACCACTCTGCAAATTCACTGAAAAAACAAAGGTTAAAGGAATGTTATAGTTTGGTAAAAAAGTCAGTTAGAACATAGCGTTTTAAATTAACAAAACCACTGAAATTCACCTTTCATAGTTAGTCCAGGTAAAGTAATTTAGCATATCATGAGTGATGCAATACATGGGATCATACGTAACATAACGTGTATTTGTAAAGCGCACGTTCACACATGAGGGTATCTTGGCACTCAATAACAGATGTTTATTGTTACCCAACTCAATGGTACTTATTTCATCAAGCTCAAAGGGATGAAAGTCTGAGTGGTCAGGCCGAGTTTTGAACCTATGATTATGAGGTCAAACACAGGCCCCAATATTTCATTAAGCCTCCAGACCCGGCGTAGTAGTGTGTTACAGTGTTGCAAGTTATAGTTAGCTCTTTAAACTATAACTCGTGAATTTCAGAAGTCTGTAATAAAACAATGTTTTCTCAAAAACAGCTCAACAAATTAAATAAATGCACACTTTCTTAGTAAAGTTCTAACTTTTTTTCAAATGTGGTATAATTCCATTCAGCTGTATTTTCTGTAGCTGCGACAAAGGTTTTTTGATCCCCCCATTTTCTTGGTCCCCGTTTCACATATCGGTGCAAAACATTTGAGAAAGGAGCTAAGGTGGATGATGTTTATTTCTGGGGGTAGTTTTGTGATGGATTATTAAAATAATAATATCACTGTTTCTATGGAAACTCTGAACTAACTATAAGTACACTGTTGTGCCTGCCACTATTTAACACACACATATGTAGAGATATAGATAGATAGATAGATAGATAGATAGATAGATAGATAGATAGATAGATAGATAGATAGATAGATAGATAGATAGATAGATAGATAGATAGATAGATAGATAGATAGATAGATAGACAGATGGATAGACTTACTGGAAGGGCATTATTGGTCTGTGTATGTGCTCAATACCTCTACTCAAATTGTAACTGGACAAAAATGTTCACTGTTCACAATGCCCATTCCAGAAATTGCAGGTGTTGCACTCCATTTGTCCACAGAGCCCATTGATGATGTCATTTGACCATGCCCTGCACCCTACACCTTAACTGGTATCCTCTGATCCACTGACTCACCTGTATACCAGCATCCATCCGCCTTCCAGATGTTCAGCTGTACACCACTGTCCCCAGATTCAGAGCCTGCACCGAACCGGTATACAGTCAAAATATCGATTTACATTAATATCAAATTAAAAATATAGAATGGACACAATATCGAATGGACAGAATATAGACTACAAAAATATTGAATAGAATAGCATTAATATCGAATTAAAAATATAGAATGGACACAATATCGAATGGACAGAATATAGACTACAAAAATATAGAATGTACAGAATATAGAAAACAAAAATATAGAATGGACAGAATATAGACAACAAAAATATAGAATGGACAGAATATAGAACAAAAATATCAAATTTGAGGTAAGTAAGTTAATATTATTTTTTTATATTATCTAGTTTTTTAAAGTATTTTTTATGTTATTATATGTGTGAAAAAATTATATTTATTTTCTAATTTATTTAAATTAATTAATGTTATTGTATTTTATTTTTGCGTAATATAATTCTGTAGCGGGTTGTGGGTTAATAGGGGAATAGGGTGGGAAGTAATTTAATTATAATTAATTAAATATGTTAATTTATTTATTGGTATTTCTTTTGAATTATTGTTAATTCATTATTAATTGGTAATTAATTAAAATATAATTGGTAATTAATTTTAATTGATTGATTAATTGATAATTATGTTAATTTTATTAATTTATTTTCTGTAGCGGGATGTGTGTTTATAGGGGAATAGGATGGGAAGTAATTTAATTATAATTATTTAAATGTTTTAATTTATTTATTGGTATTTATTTTGAATTATTTGTTAATTAATTATTAATTGATAATTAATTAAAATATAATTGGTAATTTATTTTAATTCATTGATTAATTGATAATTATGTTCATTTTATTAATTAATTTTATGTTGCGGGTTGTGGGTTTGTAGGGGAATAGTGTGGAAAGTAATTTAATAGTAATTAATTAAATATTTTAAATTATTTATTGTTTTTTTGTTCAAATTTGTAATTATTTTTTAATTGTTAATTGGTAAATAATTTGTATTAATAGGTTATACTTTTTAATAATTAATTGTTATTTGTATTTTTAATTGATTAATTATTATATTAAAGAAAAGTGTTGATTAATTTTAATTATTAGTAATTGGTATTAATATTTAATTTATTTTTATTTATATATGAAGAATTTACTTTCCCTACTGTTGCACTCTCAGGAGTTTAAACAGTAATTTTTACCCCTACGCTATCCAACGCTTTCCCTACTGTTAGACTCTCTGGAGTGGGAATAGTAATTTTTACACTTCCGCTATCCAACGTGTTCCCTACTGTTTCACTCTCTGGAATGGGAATAGTAATTTTTACCCCTACGCTATCCAACGCTTTCCCTACTGTTGCACTCTCTGGAGTGGAAATAGTAATTTTTACCCCTACGCTATCCAAGCTTTCCCTAGTGTTGCACTCTCTGGAGTGGGAATGATAATTTTACCCTGCCGCTATCCAACGTTTTCCCTACTGTTGCACTCTCTGGAGTGGGAATAGTAACTTTTTACCCCTACGCTATCCAACGCTTTCACTACTGTTACACTCTCTGGAGTGGGAATAGTAATTTTGACCTCTAAGCTATCCAACGCTTTCCCTACTGTTGCACTCTCTGGAGTGGGAGTAGTAAAGTTTACTCTGCCGCTATCCGACGCTTTACCTAGTGTTGCACTTTCTGGAGTGGGAATAGTAATTTTTACCTCTACGCTATCCAACGCTTTCCCTACTGTTGAACTCTCTGGAGTGGGAATAGTAATTTTTACCCTGCCGCTTTCCAACGTTTTCCCTACTGTTGCACTCTCTGGAGTTGGAATAGTAATTTTTACCCCTACGCTATCCAACGCTTTCCCTATTGTTGCACTCTCTGGAGTTGGAATAGTAATTTTTACCCCTACGCTATCCAACGTTTTCCCTACTGTTGTACTCTCTGGAGTTGGAATAGTAATTTTTACCCCTACGCTATCCAACGCTTTCCCTACTGTTGCACTCTCTGGAGTTGGAATAGTAATTTTTACCCCTACACTATCCAATGTTTTCCCTACTTTTGCACTTTCTGGAGTGGGAATAGTAATTTTTACCCCTACGCTATTCAACGCTTTCCCTACTGTTGCACCTCTGGAGTTGGAATAGTAATTTTTACCCCTACGCTATCCAACGCTTTCCCTACTGTTGCACTCTCTGGAGTGGGAATAGTAATTTTTACCCCTACGCTATCCAACGCTTTCCCTACTGTTGCACTCTCTGGACTGGGAATAGTAATTTTTACACTTACGCTATCCAACGCTTTCCCTACTGTTGCACTCACTAGAGTGGTTATAGTAAATTTTACGCTATCCTAGGGTAAAAATATTGTAATTTTTTTATTAATATTACGTATATATATATATATATATATATATATATATATATATATATATATATATATATATATATATATATATATATATATATATATCCAAAACACACCTCCACTTTGCTGGGGGCCTCCGGTCCTGCAGGGCGGGCTAGATACGGGTTCACCACAGCACAAAAATGAGCCCAACCGCGATTTCTGCAGCAACTGACTTTTATTCGTCGTCAACGGATGCACAACTTGCTCATTTTTCTCCTTACGCGTTTCGGCGTTGCTTACGCCTTGTTCACAGGTGGGCAATATTAATTCCAAGTGGTCACGTGCCTGTCAGGAATACTGCAGGTCCCAGAATGCACCATCATTATCTTTTGAACATGCACAGCGATTTCAATTTGTGCTAAGTAGCGTCAATTTCATTTTGCATTATAGTTCATGTTCGGTGCATTCATTTGTTGTCCCACGTTGATAATGTTGTTGCTGTTTAGGCGCTGTTACCAGAGAGAAGAGTCGTCCTCTCTCATCACCCTTTCTCTTCGCCTTTGCCGTGTTACTGCGGATGTCCATTCAAGCTGGCAAACGGCGGAGAGCAGTCCATGCCCCCTCGATTCATATCCAAAACACACCTCCACTTTGCTGGGGGCCTCCGGTCCTGCAGGGCGGGCTCAAGACCAGGAATGGAGATCCTGGTTAGATACGGGTTCACCACAGCACAAAATATATATATATGTATATATATATATATATATGTATATATATATATATATATATATATATATGTATTAATAAATAAATGTGTATGTTTTTTTAACTTACATTAATTATTTATTATGTTTACGGTTATTTAAGTATTTTGAGTATGTTTAAGTTAATTATATTTATTATATCATTAATTTTTAATTAATTTAAAGCATTTTAAAAAAATCGATATTTTGACTAACTATATTTTTTACATTGATATTTTTTATTCGATATTTTTGTACTTACCTGTTGGAGATAGGAGGTCAATATTTTGGTATTCTATATTTTTTCCTCGATATTTTGTAATTCGATATTGTTGGCATCGATATTGTTTCAGTGATCCCACCGAACCATATCTGCACAGCACTCACTAAAGACATTCTCATTGCTACCAAACCGTTTGCAGTAAGGTCCTTGGCTGGTCCTGCCCTGTAGCCTAACACCAACCCCAATAAACACAGAATCAAGAATGAGGAAAAAGAAACAAGTACAACAGTACCAAGTGGTGATAATAAGCATTGTGGCTGGGATCCATCTATAGGTGTATGGCTTCTTTTCTCCTTTTAATCGTCTTTATCAAAGGTTTCAGATCTACTACTGGAATGCTATGTACTTAAAGACTGACATAGTCTTTAATATTATTGTTCAAAAAGAACTGTTGTTACTGGACCTTAAGAGATGATGATTAGCTCTCTCCAAGAACCATGACCAGTTCCCTAGCTTTTCCTGCTACATCTCATCGTCCAGTGTGCTGCCACTCTGAGGAATGTTTTTATTTTCTCTGCAGGTCCTTCCCTAACCGCCAAAAATTCACACAAATGTTTTAATTTTCCCTGCAGGTCTCTCCCAAGCCCCCGAAACCATGTGAATCCAAAGGGTCTGGAGGAAATGGATGTAGGATGCAGCCAGCGCCTACCGTCTCTGAGTCTCTCAAGTCTTCCTCCCCTGTCTTGGGTAAGCCTGCAGCAAAGCTGAAGGGACTGGGATAAATGAAGTCTTGATCAGATCCCCGTCCAACTGCTGTCCGACAGCGTGTATTGCTATACTGCCAACAGGGATTACATACATTATTCAAGGGTGGTATGCCCATGTCATGCTCTGCCAACATGATGCTGCAAGCCATGGTAAGATTATGGTGAGGGAGCCACCGCCTCTTTGGTGTGAACCCCCTTCTCCACAACCATGCACCACTGTGGGTCAAATACAGCCTACGCTTAGGAGGCAAGATGTGGAACTGGAAGATGTGTTGCTCAGTGCTCACCAGCGGTCTCCATCAGATCCTTGACCAGGGTGCCCTCAAATCCTTTGTGATGCTCTTCAAGAAATTCAGCCTCTCATCCCACCAGTATTGGCAGTACCTGGAGCTATGACATTGCTTCAGTCATCATCTGGGTAAGCAACCCTGGGTCCTCCGACCGTTTCCTGTAGCCTCCTATCTTAGGACCTGGGACCACTTGCATAAGGGGGTGTTTGTCTTCTATTGCTTCTTAAGCTTCTATATTTTCTCCCTGCCCTTCCTTAATAATCTCTGCACCACATGGCAAACCAGAAGCCTGATGGAATATGAACCAGAAGATTGGGCTGAACTCCTAGAGGCACCTGATTGTGGGGCCTGAGAAGCACAATTGAAATTCTGCCTTTTTAAATCACTGCGGGCCATATGTAGGTAAATCGCGAATACCGAATCCTTAATACCGAATTATACCGAATCAGTATTAAGAATGAGGTAAACGTGATGTATGTAAAAATTCGTTAAACATTACCGATTCGTTGCAAATCGGTATTGAATACCGAGTTTGAACAAATCGGTAATAAAAATATATAACGAAAGGCTATTACCGAATCGGTGTTACCGAATCCACACCCAAAATCGGTAATACCGATTCGGTAATTTAAAAAATAGCGTTTTGGTGAATCAGCCAATCCTGACACACCCAATTACTTCCCAAACAGGAAGTTGCCACACCCAGCCAGGTGCACAGGGCCTGGAGCTCACTGTGAGGCAGGCAGGCAGGCAGGAGAGCAGAGGAGCCAGCAGCAACACAGCCATAAGAAAGGAAGAATAAGCACTGAACAAGCATGGCAAGCCAGGACAGGGAGAAGGAGGGAGGTGAAAGAAAAAGGAAACTCAAGTTCAGCGACAAGGAGCTTGAGATCCTGATCCAGGATGTCACCCAAGATTACCACAAGCTGTTTGGAGCACAGTCCCACCAAGTGCCAGAGGCACAGAAGAGGCAAATATGGAGTGGCATTCGGGACAAGATCAATGCCATAGGTGTGACCCTGCGCACCATAGAGGACATCAGAAAGAGGTGGTACGACCTCAGAAAAACTGCTAAACAGAGGATGGCAGAGAGACATAGGCTGGCAGGGAAAACTGGTGGAGGAAAAAATCGAGCCCCAGTACCAACACCACTGGAACAGATGGTGGAGTCCACCATCCAGCGGGAGAGTGTGAGTGGCATAGGAGACGCAGACAGCTCCGCCAGAGCAGCTAGAAAACAAGGTAAGAAGCATGCCCAGCATGCTGCCCTACCCCCTCCCCAACCCCAACCCCCATAGTGGTAAAAGTGATCCCACTCCACACCATGTCTTACTGCTTACCTGCAATGCATTCTGGGTGATGTAGTCAGTGTGAACTCATGATCAGGACTGTCAAGGCAGCTAACACAATAGCATGGCAACTGAAATGGATAGGTCAGGACAACCACTGTGCACTGTTGGCATGTAATTTAATGCAATCGCAATGCAGACAGAGCATTGAGTATATTTACATTTGTGTCATTTCAGGCGAGTCATCTCGCAGTGCAGCTGAGGGCAGCAGAGGCAGGTCAGCCAGGCCAGAGGGGAGTGAACAGGATGAAGACAGCATGCCTGCAGGGAACACAAGCTCTGCGCCATCGCAGCCAGCCAATCCTCCACCACAGACATCACCACTGCGCCAGGGAGGGCCGCAATCCCCTCTCACTCAGTCACCACTGCGACGTTCACCAACACCACCACCACCACCATCACCACCACTGTCACGCAGGAGGCATGCCGTGATAACCCTCGAGCAGATGGAGGGGTCGTCAAAGGAGGGCAGACAGCGCCAACGGAGTCCTAGCGTAGAAAGATCCAACAGGGTGCGGGCTGGTCCTGCATCCGAGGGCGCCCTCTTCACGTCAAGGCGCCGCAGGGCAAGGCCAGACAGTCCAGTGGCATCTGAGCATGGTGAGAGTGTGTTTGCTGGACTGGAAGGCAACATGCTGAAGGTCCAGCGCCTGCAATGGAGGGAGATGAAGAAATTACACAGGGAGGTGGCAAACATTAACAGACATATGCACAAGATGGGGGAGCATTTGTCTGCAGGGTTGGAGAGGGTAGCTACCTCGGTGGACAACCTCTGCAGCCAGCTGGAGCAGGACCGTGTTGGCATGCGCCGGGAGAGACTGAGACTCCAGGACTATACCAAGTTGGTGAACCGGCTGTCCGCTACGACATCACTGATGTGTCGCCGGTCCATCGCCATGCAGGAGGAGATGGCGCATTGCAGCAGGGATGTGGCCAGGGGGATGGTGTCCATGACCTCTGTGCTGGAGCTCATGCAGTATGCTAAGGCCTCCAATATGGAAGGGGGGGGGGCAGTGAGGAGGCTACCAGCCGTGGTAGCATTACACCATCACCCACCGAGTGCAGGAGGCGTAGTGGGCGAAACGTACCAGCACAGGAACGGTCAAACTCACAAGACAGTGTCGATGGGGAACGTGCACGTGCAACACGGGGACGCAAGAAGTGAAGGACAATGGCTGTCCACATGCATGTGATGGGTGATGTAACCCATGTCCAATTGGACAATGCTCACAATGCTGGAGGTGTGCCAGATAAACACCTCTACATGTAACATGAAATGGCTCAGTGTCGTTACTCACTCAGAAATAGTTAGATGTAATCTCTGCCCGTCTCTGTCTCCCATCATGTTCAATAGCAGCACCAGCCGCACTGGGCACTGGTTGAGGGTTGTCTTCGTCCTCGTCCTCTGACTCTGTTAGTTCCACTGCTGTTCCTTTTTTAGTGGCCAGATTGTGTAGCATTGCACACGTAGCAATTACCTTGCAACATTTGATGGGGCTGTACAGGCGCGCACCTCCTGTTTTGTGGAGGCAACGGAATCTGCTTTTGAGCAAACCAAAAGTGCGTTCCACCACGTTGCGTGTGCTCCTATGTGCAACATTGTATCTACTCTCCCTTCTGGTGGTTGGGTTCAGATATGGTGTGAGTAGATACGGCCGGAGGGCATATGCGCTGTCACCTATGAAAAGAAGTAAGTGGCATTGATTGGTGGGCCCAACAGCTTGTGCCAGGGTGTACATCAGGGTGTGTGACATTTACTTACCTAGTATGTATCCGTCGGCAAATTCACCAGCAAGCAGACGTGTATGTATGCCACTGTTCCTGAAGATGTAAGCATCGTGGCTACTCCCGGGGTATTTTGCCACGATGTCTGTTATTATGTGTTTGGCATTGCAGATCACCTGAACATTGATTGAGTGGGTGGATTTGCGGTTTCTGTAAATGTATTCACTTGCTGTAGGTGGGCAGATGGGAATATGGGTTCCATCGATGCAGCCAATCACGTGGGGGAAATGGGCAATTTGATAGAACTCCAGCTTGGTTCTCTGCAGCTCCGCCGGTGTACTGGGGAAGGAAATGTAATGTTCCATTCTGTCCATCATGGCATCCAGGAAGGTGTTGAAGAAACGGGATAGACAGCTCTGTGACACTCCACCGACTGCTGCTATCACACCCTGAAAACTTCCTGATGCAAGGAGGTGCAGGCAGCAGAGTACCTGCACATGGGTGGGGATAGCATGGGCCCTTGGCGTCTGATGCTCCAGATAGGGTCTTAGGTCCCGTATTAGCTCCAGGATGGTGTCTGGGTGCAATCTGTATCTCTCATGTATTTCTGGGTCTGTCAATTGGAACAGAGTGATGCGTAATCTGTACACCCGCTCCTCACATCTCCAGATCCTCATTCCTGCTGCTCTCAGGCGTAGCCGCCTTGCAATGACATAGAGGCCTGCCATTGTGTTCACACTGATGCATTTTGGGTCTGTTTATATAGACTGCTCCTGATTACCACATGCTCCTGAAACGTGCTAAATACCGATTCGTTATTACAGATTTTGGCCAAAATCGGTTTTACCGAGGTTAGCTACATAGCATTTTTGGGCTTTTTACGGAATCGTTTTTACCGATTGGGTATTCATTGTTTCGGTAATTTCAAGTCGGTAACTTATGTTTAATACCGATTCGTTATTATCGAATCCAATCGGTATTACGTACATCTCACGTGGCTTAATATTTGTCGGTAACACATTTTCGGTGTTACCGATCGGTATTTGGCCACCTACATATGGCCCTGCATGACTGGCACTGGACTCCTGTGAAGTTGTGAGCAGCAAACCTGATATGACCACTGCGACCTGCTGCACGTCCTTTGTGACTACCCCTCGATACATCCTTTCTGTGAGGCGGGTGGCATTACCCTGAGTGAGATTTTTCCAGTCATGACTCCTCTGTCTTATGCCCTGATCCTTCTACATGACCTCGCGGAATCTGTGAACCTCTCCTGTCTACAGTACTGTTTCTTGCCTATGGCACTCACCATGGCTAGGCTTTGCATTCTCTCTGTTAGACCCGAAACATTGGCGTCGGTCTCCCTTCCATTTTTACTGTTGCCTCATGTATTTTTGCTGGGGTTAGATGCTTTGGGCACTGTACCACTGCTATCCAGTGCCACAGTGCAAGTGCTCCCTATTGTAAATTGATGTATTAATCAGTGGTTCCATGTTTGGCTATTTGGTTTACTTGCAGACCCTAGTCTAGTGCACTGAGTGTGCCCAGGGTGTGTAAATCAAAATGCTGCTGAGGGGCTTGCAGCACTGGTTGTGCCACCCACAGAAGCAGCCTTGTAAAATGTGTCTAAGTGCTGCCATTGCAGAGCCTGCTGCAGTCTGGTACTGTCATACTGACTGGGCAAGTGCACTCACTTGCTAGTCCCTAAACCTTTCCTTTTCTTCATATCAGTCACCCCTATGGTAGGTCCAAGGGCAGGGTGCATTGTAAGTATAAGGTAGGACAAGCTCTGGTGTGTGTGGCATGTCCTAATAGTGAATTACAGCCATTTTGTTTTTCACTATTGCAAGGCTACCTGTTCTCCATATGCCAGAATGGGCTGTTAAGAGTTATTACATTGTATAATCCTAACTGTCTCAGAGAACATGGTAGAAATTCGAGTTTAGAATGCCTGAACTCAGAATAATAAAATACATCTTTTAGTAAAGTTTATTTTAATATTCTGCATTTGCAAATACCACTTTTAAAAAGTAGGTATTTGCTTGTCTGACCATTCAAACATTCCTCAGCTAGGTTGTATATTCCCATGTCTGGTTTTGTGAGTGACAGGGCTGGGGAAGTCCAGGAGACAGGCCGAGTCACCCAGTGGAGAATAGAGAGATCTGCATCTAGATGGGTGGGAGGAGTTGCCCCTGAACCTTGAATAGGGCCATGCATGTGTCGCAGGGATTCCGCTCCTACACAGAACTGTGCACAGAGAGTTGGGACCTCAGTGAATTAGGGTGTGCCAAAACTCACATTAGTACCCAACATTCCCTACCAGACTATCATCAGTGTCTCATTGGCTCTTCCAAAACACCAATGATTAGACAATCCAGAACATGGAACTTAGATTATTTCAGGCAATGTGGAACACATGAACACTCTTTCGTTATACTCTCATACCAGTCCAAAACAGGGAGAAAAAGAAGACACGTGCAAGTTTGAAATATTTATTTCTAATGCCGTGTTCTCATGCGCAGTATCTTAGCTAATACAAGCAGACATAGTATCAGAATCAAGATTATCACCATAGTTACTATTCCATAAAATACAAAGGGAGAAAGCATGTAATAATGCTAAATGGAAACAGGTTTAAAATATACCTGTATTTCACCCTCCCTTCCTAGTAGGTTATTTTGTATCTACAGAAGGTCTCTTGGGATTACAAAGGCGGCCCCATACCTCTGGTAAACGCAGAAATGGCTCACATCAGATTCTGCACCAGCTCTCAGCATGCGAATATTCTCCAAGTGTGTGTGATCATGCCTACGCAGTGCATTATTAAACGCGCCAAAATCAGAGGTGGCCACGGATGCATATATGTTAGGTCTAGAACGTGCGCGATTAAGTCTGAACAACAACCACTGTGTTGAAATAACCATGAAGGCCACGGCACTCACAGTTCAGACAAAGCTTGCCAAGCAAGGCTGCTAATATGGAAACACATATTATTCTCGTATGAAGCAAAACACTCTGCTCAACTCTAAACATTTATTATAGTGTGTGCCGTGTGCAAAAGGCAGCAGAAAGGAAAAATGGTGTTTAAACTACTAATAAGCTCATGTCGACTTAACACAGTGTGAATGCAAGGCTCAGCCCCACAACACCTGCCTTCCACAATGCTGGCTCCACCACCTGGGGAGCAGCTAATGTCTCTGCCCTGCACACTGAAAGAAGAGAAGGAGTTCTGTAAACAAAGTGCTCCAGGACTGTGCTTGCCTTCCACAATGCTGGCTCCACCTCCTGAGGGGCGTCTGATGTGCCTGCCCTGCATTGTAAAAGGAAAGGAGAAGTCTGGTAAACAAAGTGCTTCAGAATGGAAAGGGGAGACCACTCGGTCACCCCGAACGTATGGTTGGGTGCCCCGATCCCCTGGGAAACCGTTGCGGGCGGGGGAGTGTCCCGGCCGGTATGCCCATAGCGGCGTGGTCGGAGCACGCCCCCGCCGCCTAAAAGGGTTGTCCTAAACACCCGCCCGGAAGTCCGTGCACCTATGGGCGGGATGGGGGCCCGCCTTCCCGCTGCTGAATAAAAGGCGCGGGAATCCAGGGAAGTGTCCTCTTGTTCCTGCGCTCTGAAGGCTGCACCACTCATCGCTCGTGAGCCCTCAAGGGAACAAGCTGCAGTTTTTTGAACGTGTAATCATTGTTTTTCTGTTTCAGTCGTCAAGGCGTAGCTGGAGTCCGAGTCGCTACTGGACAACAGGCAGAGATAACGCAAAACGCAGATATGCCAGGCAAGAAGAGTGGAAAGAGCTCCGAGATGGAACAAATGCTGTGCATACTGGTGAACCGAGTGTCGCCGATGGACAGAAAGTTCGGTAAATTAGACCTGCTGGGTCGCGGCTTGGCGGACCTCCGGAAACAAGTAGAGGCCCAAGCGGGGTCCTAAGGGTGACCTAAGAGGATTGTGGGGCCTGCTTTGCCAAACATTACCCCAGGGGGGGATAAGGGGAAAAAGAGGAAGGGGAAAGCGGGTCCTAGCGAGGCCCCAGTCCCGATGGAGGTCCCAGTAGCACCAGCGTCCAGCCCGGTACCCGCACCGGATGGGGGATTGCCAATCCCTGTGGTTATCACACCGCTGGATAACGACCAAATGCCTCCGGAACTAGCGCTTCAGTTGGCGGCTGTGTTACCCTGGTTGAAGAAAGGATCGGGGGATCCGCGGCTGTAGAAGACCCGGCCGAAGAAGCTAGGCAGATTATCGAGCAGATAAGGCAGACAAGGGGTGCTGGGACAGAGAACGTGCCTTCTATTTCTCCACAGGTGGCGAATCTGGTCACGGTCGAAAACTAGAATAAGTCGACGGACACGGCTGGAGGTGCAGCGGAAGCCGGTAAGAGATCACCCCCAATGATGGGGGAGGGCGCGGTACCCTCAAGGCGGGAAAGCTTGGCGCAATATATTCCTATGGCAACTAAGGAGATGGTGTGGGCTAATAAATACATAAACATGTTTTCATTGTTGACTGATCATCGAGAGTTAGAATATGCCAAGACTCAGAAGGATTTATGGCACCCCAGTGTATGGCTAGCAAGAATAGCAAAATTCAGGGTCGAAGAATCTATGATGAACTGGATCAGGGCCTTTTCTATTTTTGTAGCAATTATCACTGAAGGAACACCAGAACTGTTGAGTGGCCTGGCTTGGTACCAGAGCAGGATCACGGGCTTCCATGAGAAGTATGGAGGAGAAGAATGGAAAAGGTATGACATGGCTTTTAGAAAAGCGAAAGAGTTTAATGAAACATTGACTTGGGATTGTTTGGATACTGTATCGTGGCATGCGCAGTTCTTGACGGGATCAGCGGGTGGATCAGGGTCGAGCGCAAATGGCTCCAGGGCCATTCAACAGAAACATCCTCAGCCCTTTCAACCAACCTACGGGGGGGAGTCTCAGCCTAGATCGGGCGGGAACGGAAATAAGCGAGTAGTGTGTTGGGGTTTCAATAAGGGAACGTGGAGCAGGCCTCAAGGAACATGTAGGTTCAGGCATGCGTGCTCTAGTTGTGGTAACACCTCCCACCCCGAAACTAACTGCCGATCCAGAGCCAATGGTACCGGAGGAAAAGGGGTTACCAAGCAGGATTGATACGGTGCCGCGGGAGTCCAAACAATCGCCCGTGGATATTCTGGCTTTGACCACGTGGCTGAACAAATACCCTGATCATGTGTCCGCTGGGATCCTGCGAGATGGCTTCTCGTATGGCTTCAGGATCCCGGCGGTTGATTTTCGGGGGGCTCCCTCATGTAAGAACCAACTGTCACTTCAGCACAACCCGGCGTTGCCGCCACAAAGATCGCCAAAGAGGTTGGCTTGGGGCGGGTTGCAGGACCTTTTGGTGACCCACCAACGGCCGTTTTTGTGTGTTCCCCACTAGGGGTAGTGCCTAAGTAGGACCCGGGAGAATACAGGCTCATCCATAATTTGTCGGCACCAAGGGGGGCGTCCGTCAATGAGGCGATTAATCCAGACATTTGCAGTGAGAGGTATGCATCTTTCGATGACGCAGTGGTAATGTTGAATCGCTTACGCCCCAGGGCATTGTTAGCAAAATCGGATATTGAATCTGCATTTAGGTTGCTTCCGGTGCATCCCCAGGATCAGCACTTGCTGGGTTTTACATTTCAGGGGAAATACTACATGGATATGTGTATGCCGATGGTTGTTCAATTTCGTGTGCCTATTTTGAAATGTTTAGCTCATTTCAGGAGTTAGTGTTCTCGAAGGCCACAGGGCACCAACATGTGATGCATTATCTTGATGATTTCCTGTTTCTCGGCCCAGCGGGCTCTCGGGACTGTGCACGGGCATTGCAGGATTTCTGCGTGCTCATGCGGGGTTTCGGGGTACCGTTGGCGCCAGGTAAGACGGTGGGGCCGACTACCTCCCTGGAGTTTCTGTGTATCGAACTTGACTCCGTGGAGGGTTGCTTCCGCTTGCCGGCGGAGAAGATCGCCAAATTCAGGGCTTCCTTGTTGCAGTGTCTTCGGAACGAGAAAGTGACACTGCACCAATTACAGCAAACAGTAGGTCAGCTTAACTTTGCATTAAGGGTTATGCCGATGGCTTGTCCTTTCTCACGATCCATTGCCCAGGCCATGGTTGGTCTCAAGGAAGGGCACCATCGCACGAGACTGTCGGCAGAGGTTCACCAGGACATGCTCATTTGGCTGGCATTCCTGGCGGATTTCAATGGCCGAGTAGTCTGGAGCAAAGCCCCGGCCTCGTCGGCGGAACTAGGCTTACTGACAACTCGGCGGGCAGCGCGCGGTTCGGCGCGATCCTTGGAAACCGTTGGTCGGCCCAAAGATGGGCAGCATGGTGGGAAACAAGCGGTTTGATGAGTAACATTGGCTTTCTGGAGCTATTCCCCATCTGGGTGGCTCTGTCGGCAGAGTTCAGAGACTGCTCAGTGGTATTTTGGTCCGATAACATGACTGTGGTTGAGTGCATTAATCAACAGGCAGCACGCTGCAAATAGATATTGCGATTGTTGAAAGAAATTGTGTTGAAATGCTTGAGATTAAACGTACAATTCAGGGCAAAACATGTGCCGGGTGTACTGAATAATGCAGCTGATGCGCTCTCTCCTTTCAAAATGCAGGCTTTCAGGGATTGTTTACCCTCAGCGAAGCTAGTGGCAGCGCCATTTCCCGAAGCATTATGGCAGATCGGCGCCCCGGACTACAAAACCTCGTGGCAGCCAGTTTAGCTCCCAAGACAAGGAAAGCTTATGAAGGGGCGTTCCACTCGTACTGCGCCTTTTTGGGCCCGGCATGGGAGCATAGATGGGGTCAGGAGGGGTCCTTTACCCAATTTTTAGTGGCACTTCATGAGGAGGGCCGGTTGGCGGCAACCGCCAGTCGGTATAAGGCCGCCATATCATTTATGGCTCAGCTCCATTGTATCAGGGACCCAACGGACTCCTTCGTAGTCAGGAAGGCGCTGCGCGGCTGGCAGCGCTTAGAGGGGCGCAAAAAGGATATTAGGCACCCAATAGGATTTGACAGATTGACCTCCTTGTTGGCTAAACTGGAGGAGACATGCTCCTCACCTAGCGAGGTTGTACTATTCCGGGCTGAGTTCGCGTTGGCTTTCTATGCGGCCTTGCCGGTGAGCGAACTAGTGGCTACCAATAAAAGAGATACGGAGGGGGGTCTGCGCAGGGATCACACGCAAGAGAGGGGGGATTCTCTGCTGGTCACGATAGCCAGGTCAAAGACGGATCAGGAGGCCCAGGGGAATAGCATTGTGTTGCAGCGCGCTCCAGGTAGTCCCTGTTGTCCAGTGAGGCATGTTGAGTCCTACCTAAAACAGAGGTTGACAACGTGGGGGGGGCTTGCTGCGACATGCAGATGGCACCCCGTTAACGAAGTTTCAGTTTCAGAGGGTGCTGGCAATCACGATTGCAGCGGCGGGCTTGAACCTGATTGATTTTGGGACCCATTCATTCAGGATAGGGGCCACTACAGAAGCAACGGCTCGAGGTCTGCAGGCAGAAAATGTTAAACAGTTAGGACGCTGATCTTCGACTTGTTTCAAACAGTACGTGCGGCTGCACATGTTGTAAGTTACTGAAGAAGTGCACTCACGCCTGTTGTCTTTTATTTGGATTACAGTTTCACGAGCCTGTGACGCAGGGCGGAAATTGGGACCGGCCCAGTGTCAGCTAACCACCACTTCAGGAACAAGGAATGGAAGACGAGTGGTCTGGGTCGTGGGCCACTCATACGTGAGGCGTGCCGGGGACATATTAAAGACAGGTGATGCGATCCACACATCTGAGGAATATGGTTTCAGGGTGTCCTTCCATGGGAAGGGCGGCCTGTGTATTGACCGACTGCAAAGTTTTGTGGAAGAATTATTAGGGCGGCACAGGTTACCGCCATCTGTAGTCATAGTGCACATTGGGGGCAATGACTTGGTAAGGATGGGCAGACGAGCTTTAATTGAGCACATACTTTCTGCAGTTAGTTGGTTAGCAAAGACGCTCCCGGGATGTACAATAGCTTGGTCTCACATGATTCCGAGGAGGGTATGGCGGGGTGGTTTCTCCACAACAGCGTTGAACCATTCGGTAAAGAGGGCCAACAATAAAATGGAGAAATTGTTTCGCTCTGCTCATCTTCAAAGCATATCTCATGGGTTCATCTCGGGCGATCACTGTTATTCTGATGATGGGGTACACCTGTCCAGGGTGGGGAATGACTTATTGATAGGAGACATGATAGCTTGGCTAGTGGGGTTGAAGAGACATGACCTATAGGAGGTGTGGGTGGGCAAGATAGTCGGTCAACTATCTGGCCTGTGGCGGTAAGGTCATGATCGGCGAGCAGTGATTTCAAGGTCCCTAGGGCGGGCGCCACCCATTATGGATGGGTGAGCCCGGGGGAGGCGGCCATTGGCTCCTCCCACGGGGGGAGGCACCCATTACGGATGGGTCGCCCAGGGGGAGACGGCCATTGGCCCCTCCCAGGGGGAGACGGCTATATGCCCCTCCCCAGAATTTCCCGGGGGCCGGATATCCGCTCCTGCGGAAGAGAGTGCGGGGAAAGGGGGGGTGTCCACGCTGTCCTTCTTACGGATACCCCGCACGGGAACTCGGACAACCTTAAGATGGCGTCGAGTGAAAGGGGGCCCCCATGACAAGGGAAGTTACAGTTGGCTACGAGGGTAAAGTCCTCTGCGCATGCGCCTCTCACACATGAGGGCTGGAATTTGGTGATAGGGACCTGACACCGGTTAAGACCTTGCCATTGGACCCTAACGTTAGGATGTACAAATTCATTATGTCATGATGTTAGACTCGGTTAGGAAATCTTTGTATTAGAGATTTGTTAAGGTTAGCCTGAATACCTGTCTTCATCAAATGTAATGGAAGTTGAATTTGTACATGATACATGAAACATTTTTAATTTAAAGTTTTACATTTTGTTTCATATATTTAATAAATACGGCCGGGGGGGTCGTGAGGCCCCCCTGCCTTCCAAAAGTTCAAACTGTGTCTGTCTCCTACCATTGGGATTGGTGGTGAAAGGGGTGGCGGGCATCCCGGCCCACATGGAAAGGGGAGACCACTCGGTCACCCCGAACGTATGGTTGGGTGCCCCGATCCCCCGGGAAACCGTTGCGGGCGGGGGGCGTGTCCCGGCCATTATGCCCATAGCGGAGTGGTCGGAGCACGCCCCCGCCGCCTAAAAGGGTTGTCCTAAACACCCGCCCAAAGTCCGTGGACCTATGGGCGGGATGGGGTCACGGCCCCGCCTTCCCGCTGCTGGATAAAAGGCGCGGGAATCCAGAGAAGCGTCCTCTTGTTCCTGCGCTCTGAAGGCTGCACCACTCGCCGCTCGTGAGCCCTCAAGGGAACAAGCTGCAGTTTTTTGACCCACCCACCAGCCCCTGTTGCAAAAATTTGGGAGTTAACAAAGTTCTAAGTTGCAATTTGATTGTAATAAACCATGTCTTGTGGGAATCGTTGCCTACATCTTAAGTCGATGCCAAGAGTATGCATGTAACTGAATACTTGCTTATAGGCCTTTTTTCCTTTGTAGAAATGTTAAGGAATGTATGCAATAAAGAACGTTCTGTGCTATAGGACCGTGAAAGGTAGTCTGCACAGCTGTTCTTGCTTCCAGTAATGTACACAGGTAAAAAATCTAACTGCAACAATTTTTGAAGAAAGGCGAGCAATACAAAGGGTGAAACCTCTAACATTTTCCCAGTCAAAATGAAAATCAAAGGCTTGTGATCTGTTTGAAGGGAAAATTACCTCTCCCAAATGAAATTGCAAAACTTCATCATAGCCCACCAACTCTTTTTCGATGACAGAATATTTTTTCTCTGTTGGAGACAGAGCTCTTGAGTCAAAGCCAATGGTCCTAAACTCACCACCTTTAGTTTGACTCAGCACAGCCCCCACCCCAACATTGCTTGCATCGACAGTCAAAGTACATTGAAGTTCAGGATCATAATGCGTTAACACTTTGGATGCTGTGAGCTGTTGCTTGACCCAATCAAGCACTTGTTAGCATTCAGCACTCCATTCACATGCAACCCCCTTTATAAGCACCTGTGACAGAGGCCTCAACTTAATGGCAAAAGCTTGGAAAAAAACACAAAGAAAATCTACAAAGCCCTAAATAGGACTTGAGGCTAGCCTTGTCAGAAGGGGCTTTTGACTTTTAAATAGAATCCACAGGACTCAACTTGGGAAAAATACCCTGATCAGAAACTAAGGGGCCGATTCACAGAAGTAATCTGCGACAAAATCCTAAACGTATTACTTTTGGAATTCACAGAAGGCACTTATGATTTTTGGTATTCACAGAATGCACTTACGATTACTAACTATACATCTGCAATCAAGCCGGAATTTCTTCACTCGGGCCAGAATTTCTGCCCTCAGAGCGGAAATCCCACATTTGTTTCAGAATTTCCACTCCCGGGTCTGAAAAACTCCACTACCGGGGCAGAAACTCTGCTCTTGGGCTGGAATACCTGCACTCTGTCCGTTGATCCTTTTTCTCAAGGCTATCAATCAATCAATCAGTGACACTTATAAAGCGCGCTACATACCCGTAGGGTCTCAAGGCGCTGGGGGGGGGGGGGGGGGGAGCCGCTACTGCTCGAACAGCCAGGTCTTCAGCTTCTTCCTGAAGGAGAGGTGGTCTTGGGTCAGGCGCAGGTCGGGAGGGAGGGAGTTCCAGGTCTTGGCGGCCAGGTAGGAGAAGGACCTTCCTCCTGTAGTCGCTCTTCGGATGCGGGGGACGGCGGCGAGGGCGTGGTTGGCTGATCGGAGGTGGCGTTTGGGAGCGTAGAAGTTGACTCGGCTGTTGAGGTAGCTCGGGCCTTGGTCGTGTAGGGCTTTGTGTGCGTGGGTGAGGAGGCGGAAGGTGATTCTTTTGTTGACGGGGAGCCAGTGAAGGTCTCTCAGATGTCCGTAGATGTGGCTGGTTCGTGGGATGTCGAGGATGAGTCTGGCTGAGGCGTTCTGGATCCGCTGGAGTCTCTTCTGGAGCTTGGCGGTGGTACCGGCGTAGAGGGCGCTGCCGTAGTCCAGTCGGCTGGTGACGAGGGTCTGGGTGACGGTCTTCCTGGTCTCGGTGGGGATCCACCAGAAGATCTTCCGTAGCATGCGTAGGATGTTGAAGCATGCCGAGGAGACGTTGTTGACTTGCCTGGTCATGGAGAGGGAGGAGTCCAGGATGAAGCCCAGGTTGCGTGCATGGTCTGTCGGTTTGGGTGCGGTGCCCAGGGCGGGAGGCCACCAGGAGTCGTCCCAGGCGGAGGGAGAGGAGCCCAGGATGAGGACCTCCGTCTTGTCCGACTTCAGTTTCAGGCGACTGGTCGTCATCCACTCGGCTACCTCTTTCATCCCTTCGTGCAGGTTGGCTCTGGCGGCGGCGGGGTCGTTGGTCAGGAAGAGGATCAGCTGGGTGTCGTCGGCGTAGGAGATTATGCTGAGGTTGTGTTTGCGTACGATGGCCGCGAGGGGGCTCATGTAGACGTTGAAGAGGGTGGGGCTCAGAGATGATCCTTGGGGGACGCCGCAGATGACTTCGGTGGCCTCTGACTTGTACGGTGGTAGGCGGACTCTCTGTGTTCTTCCGTCGAGGAAGGAGATGATCCATTCCAGCGCCTTGTCCTGGATTCCGACGTTGCTGAGGCGCCGTACTAGGGTGCGGTGGCAGACCGTGTCGAATGCCGCGGAGAGGTCTAGGAGGATGAGGGCCGCTGTTTCTCCGTTGTCCATCAGGGCTCGGATGTCATCGGTGGCGGCGATGAGGGCGGTCTCGGTGCTGTGGTTGGCTCGGAAGCCGGACTGTGAAGGGTCGAGGGATCCGTTCGTCTCGAGGAAAGCGGCCATCTGCTTGTTGACGGTCTTCTCGATGACTTTGGCTGGAAACGGGAGGAGCGAGATGGGGCGGTAATTCTTGAGGTCGGTGGGGTCCGCTGTTGGTTTCTTGAGTAGAGCGCTGAGTTCGGCGTGTTTCCAGCTCTCAGGGAAGATGGTGGTGTCGAAGGATGTGTTGATGATGTCTCGCAGGTGGGGTGCGATGACAGCGTCGGCCTTGTTGAAGACGTGGTGAGGGCAGGGGTCGGTCGGTGATCCGGAGTGGATGGAGTTCATCGTGCGGATGGTGTCTTCGGTGCTGATCGGGGTCCAGGCGTGGAGGGTGGTGGTGGGGGGTGGTTGTTCGGTCATGGTGTGCGTTGGTTGGTTGTTGAAGCTGTTGTGTATGTCCGCGATCTTGTTGTGGAAGTATGAAGCGAGGGAGTTGCAGAGGTCTTGCGATGGGGTGATGTCGTTGTTTCCTGCGCTGGGGTTGGAAAGCTCTTTCACGATGTTGAAGAGTTCCTTGCAGTTGTGTGCGTTGTTGTCCAACCGGTCCTTGAATGCTGTTTTCTTGGCGGCGCGGATCAGTCAGCTGGTGGTGTTTCCGGGTGGCAAGTTTGAAGGAGGTCCTGTTGTCCGGTGTCGGTTCCCTTCTCCAGACTTTCTCGAGGGCTCGGCAGTTCTTCTTGGAGCTCTTGAGTTCGTCGGTGAACCATGGGGCTTTCTTGCTACCGGGTCTGCTGGGCGGGGTCCTCAGTGGGGCGAGTTCGTCCGCGCAGTTGCTGATCCACTTCGTGAGGTTGTCGGCGGCCTGGCTGGGGTTCGCTGAGCTGGCAGGAGGGTGCTGGCTCAGGGAGGTGGCGAGCTGGTCTGCTGTGATCTTGTTCCAGCTTCTGCGGGCGGCCTGTTGCTGGTGGTGGTGGGTCGTCGTTCTCTTGAAGGTGAAGTGGACGCAGCTGTGGTCCGTCTATTGAAGCTCTGTGGCGTGGCTGAAGTCGATGTCCTTGCTGGATGAGAAGACAGCGTCGAGTGTGTGTCCGGCGAGGTGGGTGGGGGTGGACACCAGTTGCTTGAGTCCCAGGTTGGCGAGGTTGTCGAGCAGGGTGCTGGTGTTGCGGTCGTTGTTGTTCTCTAGATGGAAGTTGAGGTCTCCCAGGAGGATGTAGTCAGCGGAGGGGAGGGCATGTGGGCTGACGAAGTCGGCGATGTCCTCGCTGAATTGTGTGCGTGGTCCAGGGGGTCGGTAGATCAGGGTGCCTCTGAGGGTGGTGTTCGGGTTGGTGTGGATCTGGAAATGCAGGTGTTCGGCGGTGGTCAGGGAGTTGTCGGTGCTGGTCGTGAGACGGATGGTGCTCCTGTGGATGATGGCGATGCCTCCTCCCATCTGGTTGGCGTTTCGGTCCCTCCGGACGATCTTGTAGCCCTCTGGGATGGCGATGGCGATGTCGGGAGCTGAAGAGGCGTTCATCCAGGTCTCCGTGAGGAAGGCAACGTCTGGAGCTGTGGTGTCGAGGAGGTTCCAGAGTTCGATGGCATGTCTGTGGACATGTCCAAGTGCCTATCATCCCCATCATGCATCAGCTGACACTCTGCAGCCAATCCCAGCCCTGCAGCATGTATGAATGCAGAGCAGACACACACAAACTCTTTCAACATGACGCTGAATGTGTTTATTGCTCTGGCCCTTGCCATGCAGCAAGAAGACTGGAGGAGGAGGAGAGTAGTGAGGATCTTCAGACTAAGGATCAACCTATTTGGTATGTCCAACCAAGATGTCAGGGCCAGATACCGTTTCTCTCCAGAAGTCGTCTTGGAGATGGTATGTGAGTGTGAGGAGAAACTTGACTCTGTGACCTGCAGCTCCCATGCCATTCCAGCCTATCTTCAGCTCCTTTCTCTCCATTTCTTTACCACTGGGTCATTCAAAAGGGTCTCCAGTGACCTTGTGGGCATTTCCCAGGCAAGCCAGTCACGTTGCTTGCATCAGGTACTGAGATGCATCGCTGCAAGAGCCCAGCACCACATATGAATGCCCCACACACTGGCCATGGGACAAGAGTCAGCTAGAGATTTCTATCTCATTGCCCGCTTCCCACGTGTCCTGGGTGCAATTGATTGTACTCATGTGGCCCTTCAGCCAACCAGCCACATGGCACACATCTTCTGCACCAGACACCAGTGGTACTCCATCAATGTGCAAGTGTCTGTGATTCTGGTGGGAGATTCATTGATGTGCATGCAGTGTTTCCAGGCAGTACCCATGACAGCTTTGTATTCGGCTTGTCACGTCTTGCCCGGCGGATGACTGGGGAGAATTTGGCAACATGTTGATACTGGGTAAGTGCCAAGAACTAAAAATGAGGGATATGTGTAAATAAAATGTATGAATGCCACCTTACATTAACAACCATTGTCCAATAAGTATCATCAAGCACCATACACTGTCTCAACAGTGCATGTACAAAAGAATAGATCATGGCCTGTGCAAATCGGAGAGGGAAACGGAACCAATTGCCCTTTCTTCCCTCCTCAAGTGACGTTGGGTATGCACTCTTCCCACAACTCCTTACCCCTTGCAGATGTTCAGCCACTGTAGCTCAGTGTATATACAATAGGGCACGCATATGAACTCGAGCAATCATAGAGCGTACTTTTGGTCTGTTGAAGTCATGATTCAGATGTCTTGACCGTATAGGGACTGTACTGATGTACTCCCCTGAAGTTGTGTGCAAGATCATATTAGCCTGTTGTGTTTTGCAAAGCATAGCTTTAAGGCATGGCCTACACAAACCTCTTGTACCTCGGGTAGCTCTGAATCTGGGAAACTGGGCCAATGCATAGAAATGGGGTCAGGGTATGCAAGTCTGTGATCAGCTGGTTGCCACGTTCTTCACATGAGCAACCTGTTGTTTCATGGCCAAAATGTTGTTTGCAGTCTGTTGTCAATAATGACAGTTGGATAATTACGACTCCGTCCATGAATTCCATCCTGAGACTACTTTGCAAGCCACACTAACTACATGTAAACCACAGCTGTTGACATGAGTCAAAAGATTGACCATACATCAGGTCACGTGCCCATGTCAGCGATCAGTGTAGTGGATGTCCCTAAGGAATCTATTGACACAGAGGAAAAAATGTACATGTTCTGAGAGACCTGACCTGACCTCATGAGGTTTCTGAGTCACAAAAGGTCATAACTATTGCATTCTTATAGTCTTTGCCTTCAACAGATCAGAACAGATTTGACTCCCCCGCAAAGGATGGGCCCACTCCGGGAGTGGCAATGTTATGGGTGAATCTGGCACTATGTGTCTGGGATACACAACACAACACCCCAGTATTCCATAACAAAACTCTTGTGTTGAGCACGAAATATGAACTAATTGTCCATAATGCAAAGGAGGAAAAAAATAAACTGGTGTTTAATGTTGTGTCAGCTACCCTCCCCCTTGTCCGAGTCAATATAATTAAATGGTCTGTTCCCCTTTTTGTTGCATGTCTATGATTTTCTCCTGCACTGTCATTTTCGGCTTCTCCGCAGAGATTCCATATACAAAATGATGGTTTGTCTATATCTTACAAAACATGCCATATCTTGTACCAGCCAAGTATTTTCAAGCAATAGAATCAGAAACACGAACACTCTCTGTAATAACGGTATCACTCGTATAGCATTGACCAATCTCATGAAAAGCTGGTATGATGGGGGAATAGCCCTCCCAGCAATTCAAAATTACTATTTGGCATCTCAATTAGCTGTCACAAATCATTGGGTACACTGGCCACAAACGGAGCCAGCCTACATGATGGACAGACATAACATGACCCCTGGGAATTACTCAAAAGCAATTTATGGGGGGAGGAAAGATGCACCAAAACACACACCTACCTCAAATACTGTCACTTTATGGCACACGGCATCAACCGGGTTGGGGTGGAAAAACAAAAAAACACAGGCCACTCCGCTCTTGGATTCGGGCCAACTAGGGCTGCTAGCAAAATAGTTGGGATTTGATAAATGGGACTTGATTGGCCTATATAGGGTTGGTGATTTATGGGTAAGGGTGAAAATGGTCCCCTTTGGTGACCTTCGAAGGGATTAAGAACTAGGTGAGGGGGAACATTTTGTTACCTTCAGGCTTGCAGCCAATTACAAAAGGGAGTACAGAACTCCCAGTCTCCTCACCTTTGAAGGACAGGCTCCTAGATGGCTATATGAAGGAATAGGCGATATCGCTGAAATATAGGATAATAGGATAATATTAAATAATACAACTGATAAATTGGAGAAAGTACGCTCCAAATGAGCAGAGGATGTAGGGGATATGAGTGTCGATGAGTGGCAAGAGGCATTGGCATACCCCCGGGAAGTGGCGATACGTTCACGATTCAAACTAATAAAACTAAAGATTTTGCATAGAGCGTATTACACTGGTATGGCACTAGTCAAAATGGGTACACTAAGCACTCCATTGTGCCCTAGGGGTTTTGGTCGTATTGGGATAGTCCAGATCCTAGGAGTTTATTGGCATAAAATAACATAGAGCATGGTAGCAATATGCAGAAAGGAAGTGAGGGCCTCACCCAAATAGTGCCTCCTCAACATATGGGATGCAACAGACCTGCCGGCAAGGGAGATAACCCGGGACTCCCTTGGGTGTATGGTAGCTAAGCACAACATCACAAGGACCTGGAGGGGAGTAAACTGGGCCTAGACTCTGGGATTAGGAGGTAGACATGGATTGGTGCATGCAGGCGGAAAGAGTGGTTTATGAAGGAAGAGGATGCCCATAAAAATGGTCTAAAACCCGGGGGGAATGGAATAAAAGTAGAGAGATGATATTAATGCCAATTGATGGCCCTTCCTCGCAGGGGCAAGAAAGGGTGGAGGAGGATGTTTGAAGTACTGATGAACACAAACAGATTGCTACAACTGACATCAGTCCTATGTAACAATAAATTGAGAACTGTAAACATGGGGGGTGTGGCTTGGTGCCAGCGGCGGATGGAGGCTATCTGGTGAGGCTCCCAGGGGCGCTGGATGACAGGCGCAGAACTGGCCGGTCTCCATTGACGACGGGGACAGAAATGTGTATGTGAAAGCGGGCGGAACACTCTCGACCAACTGGCTGACATCTGGGCACCTTTATGCTACGGAATTCTGTAAGTGTACAGAAACGCGGCTTCCTTCCACTGCGGCCGCCATTTTTTTTTTTTTTTTTGCGCGGCCGGGTGTTTTCCTGCCCCGTTTGCCCAAAAGAACCTGTCCCACATGGGAGGCATTTGTAGTGGAGTTGGAAGGCATATGTTGTTGAGGATGTCGTTTTTTTGTGGTTTTTTTTTTAGTTTTTAGTTCTGCCTTAGTTTTCCGGCTCTCAAATAGTTTCTTCGCTCTTCTCCTCATGATGAGCAGCCATTTTGTCTCTGAACAGTGAATTCCTCACAATGCATCTTCGACTGAGGAATAGTTCCTTTTTTTCTTACTGAGCATGACCAGGACTTCACCAGTGGCTCTATGTATTCTGCTCCTATGACATATGGCAATTTTTTCCATTATGGCTGACCTCATATAACAACAGCTTGGGATTTTTCTATTCTTCAACTTCGTAGAGGGATTTCAAGTATTTTATTCCTCCTGTCCGCCTATGGATTTTTTCACTGTTTTTTCTTCGTTCCCTGGATGTGTGTGGTTCTTTGCTGCCTTAATTTCACTGGGAATTATTTGTCTATATTCATTTAGAAAGGAGCGTTCCGAATGTTTCTTTTATGGGCAGATTAAAATTCAAATCCCCCTCTCTCAAATCACAAATCAACGCGTAACTTCATTAAAAACTAGAAGATTTTTTCTGAGCTTTCCAGACTGGAAGATTCCTTGGTGTTTTCTTCTCAGCACTCTGATCTAACAATGGAACCCTCACCAGCTGTCGCAGGGAAATCCAACACTAAACGGTTGAAAAAGGATCCTCCCTCACCACCCAAGTCCTCCTCGTTGGTGTCCATGGAGCTACTGTTAGAAGAAATTAGAGCTCTTCGACCCTTCATGGAAGAAACCAATTCTAAATTTCAAGTTCTGATGGACAAATGGTCCCAACTTGAGGCAAGGGTCTCTACAGAGGAGCAAAATGTTTCCTCATTCAAAGAAACCAGTGTCACTGTTTCTCATCTTCACTCGCAAGTTTCCACACTCCAGAAGCAAGTGGAAGATCTTGAAAATCGTAATAGACGGAATAATCTCTGCATCTACGGCCTGGGGGAGGGCCTAACCTTTTTTAAATCATTCCTTTCTAAATTGTTGCATATGCCAGATAGGAAGATTCTGAATATTCAGCGTGCACATCGCCTAGGTCGACCACCACCCCAAGCATCAACGACACACAGACCAAGAGGAGTGATTCGTTATTTTCTTGCATATACTGACTTGTTGAAAGTTCTCTCTGCAGTTAAAGCTTCTCCTAAAATTACTTGGTCTGGTTCATCTTTTTTTTTTGTGCAGGATTATGCCAAAGTCACGGCCAACCGCCGCAAAGCTTTTCTGAATCTGAGATCTGACCTACGTGCAATGGGCACTCGTTATGGCCTCTTCCACCCTTGCATCTTCAAAGTTACTCATAATAATAAGACAACAGCATATGAAGACCCTGTTCAGTTACAAAGCTTCATTAATTCCTGCAAGACGACCAACATGGACTCTTCGGGTCCTTCTTCCTCATTCAATACCTGAAAATGCTTCAGTGCTTATTCTTGTTTTGATTTTTCATTGCAGAGTTTAACCTCTAGGGCATTGTTCTTTTTTGTTTGTTCATTGCTGTTCATGGTTTTTTGTATGCTTGTTCGTTGATACTGTTTGATAATTCTGCCCATGTTTTATTCGGCTTCTTCTTCTCAATTTTATTTTTTGTTTTTGTCTCCATAGAAATCTTTTGTCCTCGTTCCGCGATGTCACCCTGGTCTCCTGCTTGCTGACCCCCGGTGATGTTGCCTACCCCTTGTGGCTCCACCCTCCTCCCCGTTTTTTTCTGATCGTTTTTTCCACACGTTTCCTTCTCCCTGTTCCCTTTTTGTAAGTATGCGTTTCATTTTAAATTTTCTCCTCTGTTGTGGTATATTAGGTGTTATTCTCTCTTTGTTTCAATACAATAATTTCCGACTCTTTTACTTACCTTGTTATTGTCTCACACTTCTCTATTACTCTTTATCCTCTTCTACTTTCTACATACAGTCATCTTCTACATGAAAAGGGCTTTCTTCTGGTTCTTTTCTATCTTATCTTTCTGGATTGTTGCGTTTATAATGTTTTATGACTTTAAAAATTATCATTTGGAATGTTAAGGGTTTACACTCCCCCATCAAGAGACAAAGAATCTTGTCCCACTTAGCTAAATTAAATGTTGATTTTGCCTTCCTACAAGAAACTCACCTCTCTGATGTTGAATATTCAAAATTGAAAAGGGGTTGGGTGGGTGATGCTTTCTATTCTCCTGGGGATGGCAAACGCAATGTAGTTGTGATCTTATGTCTTAAATCTTTACAGTATTCTTTATTATCTCAAGAATCCGATACAAATGGTAGATGGCTCAATGTTAAACTGTCTCTCAAGGGTGTTCCAATTTCCCTTCTGAATATCTACGCTCCTACATGTGGTGACCCTTCTTTCTGGTCCATGTTTGCCAAAACTATAACTCAATCAATAGATGATAATTTTGTTTTGGCAGGTGACTGTAATCAAATGTTAGATCCTTTTATTGATAGACTGTCCAAAGTCACATTTGTTCCTCATAAGTTTCATAAATCCTTTGTTCAGGCAATCTCGTAACATAAACTTATTGATGTTTGCCATTTGTGTAACCCCACTACCAAAGAATTCACCTTTTATACCCCATCCCATCACTCCCAATCACAGATCAACTATGTTTTTGTCTCTCATCATATAGCACGAAATCTTACTAATGCTGAGATTGGTCCCATTCTATTATCAGATCATGCCCCTGTTTCAATAACTATTGATATCCTACCCAAATCCACTGGTACTAAGAGATGGCGCTTTAATAATACTCTCCTTCTCGACCCAAAGTTTACAGATTATTTTACTATATTCTTTGCTGAATTTTTTGAGATTAATCAATCTCCTTCCATTTCCTCCTCCACCTTATGGGACACCTTTAAAGCAGCTGCAAGAGATTTCATTATTGGCTATGTCGCGAAGCAGCGTAAAATTGGTCGAAAATATATTGGGGATCTTCTTCAGAAAATTAAGAAATTGTGATACTCCTATTACACCTCCCACTCTAAAGATTGTTCAACAGCCCTGATTAATGCTAAAATGCAATTTAATAGGAAGTTCACAGAAGATGCTTCTCGGTTTTTGTTAAAATCTAGTACGAAATGTTATGGGGGTAAGAATAAGGCGGGAACATTTTTGGCTAACTCCCTAAAGGTTAAACATAATAAGTTGAATATTGAGTCTGTTTACAACACAAATTATGAGTTTCAATGTAAAGATGCATATATTCTACACAAATGTTCTCTTTTTAATAAAAACTTGTACACCTCTGAAAATCAACCCACTACCCAGTCCCTATCACATTTTTTTTCCAATATACATAAACCTCAACATTCACTTCCCGATCTTTCTCCCTTGGAGACGGACCTCTCCCTACAAGTATTACTCAAAGCACTTCACTGCCTTAAAAAAGACAAAGCACCCGGACCAGATGGGTTTACGCTTGAATTTTACCTCCATTTCTCTAAACTTGTTAAACCTAAGTTACATTCTCTATTAGACTCCTTTACCACTTTAGGCAATTCCTTGGGATCCTTCTCTGAAGCACATATATGTCTTATACCCAAAGACGGTAAAGACCCTAAACACTGTAAAAATTATAGGCCAATTTCCTTGGTAAACATCGATTATAAAATTTTTACCAAGGCCTTTGCGATTCGATTAGACTCCTTCTTACCAGAATTATTAGGCAAGGAACAATCTGGGTTTGTTAAAGGACGTTATATATAACAGACAATACACGACACCTTTCAAACATTTTATCTAAAACCCCACGCTTAAATCACTCTCTTGCATCGATTGCCCTTGATGCTGAAAAAGCGTTCGATAGAGTTGAATGGTCGTATTTGTTTTATACCCTTAAGTGGATTGGCTGATCCCTGTACAGCAGTTTGTGCTAATGGTTTGATATCCCCTTTTTTTAGCTGAGGTAGAGGAGTACGCCAAGGTTGTCCTTTATCTCCCTTTCTCTTTAATCTTGCCTGAACCCTTTCTTTCTAAACTACGTCAGAACCCTAATATACATGGCTTCCACTCACTTCACACACATGTCAAACTTGCAGCGTATGCTGACGATATGTTACTCTTTCTCTCTATACCTGATGTCTCGATCCCTGCTTTTCTATCTGAGGTTCTGGAATATTAAAAAATCTCAGGATATAAACTAAACAATGACAAGTGTGAGATTTTACCTTTAACTAAATACACTTTTAAGCCAGATTTCAGTCCCTCTAACTTTACTTGGAGCCCTAATCACATTAAATATCTAGGTTTGCATATCACCTCTTCCATCCCCGATAATTTATCTCTCTGTATGAATAAATGTATTCAAAAGATTTCAAATCTGACTGCTAGATGGCACCCTCTTTATTTATCTTGGTGGGGTGTCTTAATACTATAAAGATGATGTCTCCGATCATTATGTATACTATCTCCAATATTCCGGTTCCCATACCTAAAAATTTTTTTTAAAGAATTAATTCCATTCTCTCCTCCTTTTAATGAAATAAAAAGAAATCCCGAATGTCTCTTTTAAAATTAATGCAACCTAAGTCGAATGGCGGAGTTAATTTTCCAAATTTTCCGGCTTATCAGAAGGCATTTCTTTTACGCCAAGCTTCCCTTTGGTTGCGATATCCGACAGAGGATTGTCCTTTATGGACCATAATTGAACGTCTCTTTTTATCTCCCTACACCTTTGCTGAATACCTCTCTTTCTCACGTAAGCCACAGTCACTGTACACGCCTATAATCAAATTGACATCCAAATTACTTCTTTCTTCTTCGACTCCTATTTACAATACTGTGGAGACTTCCTTAATTCTACCATATGGCATAATAAAAGTTTACTTATCAAAAATAAACCTTTTTTTTGGAAAACCTGGCGCCACAAGGGGTTAATTTGGATCCATCATCTATTCTCACATTCACAGTTCTTACCTTTCTCATCACTCAGCCAACGATTTAATTTACCTTCTTCTTTCATTCACAAGTACTCTCTGCTCAAAGAAGTGGTCATGACTACATACACCCCACTATCTACTACTTTTACATCTCTTAACACCCCCAATTCTGTACTACAATTACGTAACTTTTTGAAAATCACGTCCAAGGCTTCCACCATATACAAGTATCTTCATGATATTAACATAGACTCTGTCTGGTTAAAATTCAAAACAGGAGAACTAGAGGAATGTGACCTTGGAAATCAATGGCCAGAATTCTTATGGAATAAAATATGGATCAAAATTCGCAAAACATCTAGAGCTGCTAACATAACGCAGACATTATTTTTCCTATATAACAGACTCCTTCTCACACCACAAGCTTTAAGCAAAAGATTTAATACCTTTTTATATGTCTGTTGGACATGTTCTACCCCAAAGGCAGATTTGTTTCATATGTTATTCGCTTGTCCTCTTGTAAATAATTTCTGGAAACAGGTATGGTCCCAAATCAACTTGATTTTTCGTACTCAACTTCCCTTTTCTTTTACTCATGTTTTTTTGGGAAGTCTTTCTCCTAGTTGAGACATTACTACGCTTAA
Organism: Lissotriton vulgaris; assembly: GCF_964263255.1. Classification (NCBI taxonomy): domain Eukaryota; kingdom Metazoa; phylum Chordata; class Amphibia; order Caudata; family Salamandridae; genus Lissotriton; species Lissotriton vulgaris. The sequence goes on from NC_141695.1 coordinate 134,865,639, forward strand.
TGTTAATACCATTGACTTATTGATAGCAGTTGCGTTCCAACAAATCACAGCTAATTGGAAAGACTTCTCCAAGATTTCCTTTAGAGCTTGGTGGTTGGTGGTTCAATGTTTGTCATAATCATAGATTGGACACTTCTTTTGTATATCCCCTGCATATGGCTGCTAAGCGGCAAGACTTGTGGTCCCCTGTGACAATGTATCTTGATGTTTGTGCTAATCGCTCTTTTCATTTGCAGCCTAGCCAGCAGGAAGACTCAAAACCTCCTTAAATCCCCTTAATGTTCTTTATTTCTTCGCTATTTTATTGATTTTTCACGTCATCGTCATGTATTATTCTTTTTCTTCTATTTTATGCTCATTTCATGTAATGTTCATGTACCAATTTTTGGGATGACCTTCATGTATATTTTGCCTTTCAAGTTCATTTGTTGCAATGACACCTTTCATTCTCTTAATAAAATGTTCTTTTGAACTAAAAAAAAAGAACTGTAAACATGCACTGCTACAAATTGATGTCAAATGTTAATGTATTGCAATTGCAAATCAGTAAAAAGAATGTAAAAAAAAGCATGTCTGCTCTAGCAACAACAAGTGGAGGTAAATGTTCAAAAATGCCCTGCTTTCGAATCCTAACGAAAGAAGCAGAAGGTATTTGCTTCTTTCAGCGCTGAAATGATTAGTACCATTTGTGCCTAATTAGGTTTCAACCCATCAAACCATTATTTCCACTTAATGGGAGGGTCGCCCGGTGTTTCCTGAAATGGAGGCGGTAAGAAGTTCCCGAGCACAAGAAAACTCCAAAACGTCTTTAGAAAATTAAAGATACTTTCAATAGTCCAAAGAATCAGTTCCTTATTTATATATTTTTCACGAAAATGGACCCCATCTGATGCAGTGTGGAGTACTCTCCTAGAATATCAACTCAATTATTACTTATACGAAGAAATTCAATAAAAGGAATGGACACAGTACCTATTTTGTATTTGGAATACTATTGATCTTTGGACTCGAAAATACATATCCTATTAAATCTTCCAATCTATATGCCCTGAGGAAGTCATTTGGGAGATTGTGTCCCATGACGAAACACGTGTTGGCATTTTTTCATTGGCTACGTTGATGTGAATTTGATGAACACTCATGAAGAATTCTCTGATGTATGACGAGAAAAGACAAAGAGAAATAAATATATAAATAAGGAACTGATTCTTTGGACTATTGAAAGTATCTTTAATTTTCTAAAGACGTTTTGGAGTTTTCTTGTGCTCGGGAACTTCTTACCTTTTGCCTTTGAATCCTTTGTTTCTACAGAGGATTGCCTTGGGGTCGCTGGTGGCCGCTTTCCCCTGTTCCCTTGAGCCACCTCACTTGGAGATTACTATATTAGTTGTAAGTGCGCATATTTTACCCAGCCACCTTTTGTTTTGTATTTCCAGAAATGGAGGCGGAGGCGCAACTGCTTGCATATTTCTTAACAACACCACCCTAAGTCTTGGGATGAAGCAGTGCGAAAATTCATTTTTTATTATGTACAGGGGATAGAAGGGGGAAAAAACGACTGTCAGAATGAGATGTCACAAGTTTGTTTAAAATAGTAATTAAATGCCTACACAGAGAACAGCCTGGTATCAGAAGAGGAAAAACAAACGTCCTCCATAAAAGACAATGCACATAGTCACAATTAGACAGACAGCAGCAAAAACCAGGCAGGAATAAGCTTTGCACCTTAAATTCAATGCGCTTACACTACCAGCAAAACAGCGGGACTCCAACCAACGTTCAAAGTTATGTTATGTTATGTTAATTTTGTGCTTCTATAGCACACGGCCACTCCACGGAGCATCCCGGCGCTTTAGCGAAGGTACCCACCAAAAGGGAGCAACATAACAACTGAAGGGAACATAAAAACAGAAAAAGCCAGTTAAGGGAAAAAGTTCAACTGACCAAAACCCTAACACTCGGTATGGAACCCTCACACACTAAAGTTCCAACTGAGCAACATTGTTAGTACTTCAAAGCAATAACTACAAAAAATTCCATCCGGCATCTCACAATACCCAACTAAAAACATCCATACTCGACTATTATATTCAAAAGATACCGTTATTAGGGGGGTTTAACACCCCCTCTACCCCACACTGACCCCCTCCCTTCCACCTCGCCCCTACTTGAAGCTACGCCCCTGCCTTTTGGGGGCTGGTGAATTAAGACAACAGCAGCCACACCTGACTCAAAACCAGCTCACGACCTCCTGGGAAAATGCCCAGTGCCTGACACGGCTGATCCGGAAGTCGCTTTAGTTACACTTTTCAACAATTGACAGACGGATTAATTCCTGAAAGAAGTACATGGCTTTACTGCTGCAAATATCTCTCTCACAGGTGCATAGAACATGCAGAAGTAGATTGGATGCCATGCAAAGGATGTTTTCCCACAACCATGACAGGCAGCCATCTTTTTCATCCTGGTGTCATGCTTGATCCTAACCAGAGCCGGGATTAGTGTTGGGATGTTTGCTCTTTCGCCTCTGAGCACTCAGACAAGCACCCGGTCAAACCTCCCTCGGGGCACTCACACCAGCCACTTTCACCCAGTTCACCACTGGATCATCCACCTCCATAGACAGTCTGACTTCAAGCCCTAGCGCCACCCACTGGTGACACAGTTAGTTTTATAATATAAACTTACCAGCACTGAGCTCGGTGATCAGAGAAATGCAGGCATTAGCTAGGGAAGTGCAGGTCTGTGAAGTCCCTGTGCAAGTCGAAGCATTATTGCTAGAACATTCTTGGCACGAGAGGGCATGTCCTGGAGAACAAAATAGAGAGAAAGCATTTTGGTGCCTGGATATGATGATGGTTGGTCGTTATACAAAGCGAGACCTCTTTACATGCCTGATTGTGTCACAGCTATTACTAATATTACTCTTGTCTGCACGGTCTACATAACTATTTACACTTCTGGAAAGTGTTTTTTGAAGTCTTATTTGAGACTTAAAGAATTCAGATTCTGCATCATTACTCTTGCTGCTGTACATCCCAAACAATTGAGGGTTCTAAGGAACTCATTTACCATTTACTATGAAATTCTTCAAGCCTTGCAAAAGTCTTATACACGACGAAACACGTGTCGGCTGTCTGCATCCATGATATACACTACGTGTCAACACAATCTAGACTTTACACAACTTTTGCTGTTTGTACTTTTTATGAATACTCTCTGTATTGTATACATTGCATGGTGTTGTGTTTATTAAAACCAACTGACAACAAGGTCGGTTAGCAAACTTAACAACGGTTGTGCTCTGTAACCTATGTTTAGCTGATTAATGTATGGGGAAAAATTCTCCATAGAGATAACACTGGAAAGTGGCACAGTGTTGTACATTGAGCATGCCTAAATACATATATTTGTAGTATACTTTGGGAGATAATACACAGGTGCTGACCCATGCTCTTTTGCCACTGCCACTTGTTCTGTAATTATCAAGGTTTAAATTTAGCCTAAGCAGTTGGTACTAGAAGGGCGCCGTTCCAGTAGAGAAACCTTGGCAGGCAGTGTGGATAAAAGGGTATAGAAAGACATGTCCACTCACCTGTAGATTGAAGAGCAGAGACAATACAGACAGAAGAGAGGGAGAGGCCACCTCTGCTTAAGCAGGAGAGCAGAGAAGATACAGGCCAGGGAGAGGGGACCTCACCTAGCTAGGAGAGCAGAGAGGATACAATGGGTGAGAGAGGGCGCCCCTACCTTCAGCTAGGAGAGCAGAGAGGATACAATGGGTGAGAGAGGGCGCTCCTACCTTCAGCCAGGAGAGCAGAGAGGATAGAGGCCAAAGAGGAGAAAAGGGAACTTCAGACATGAGTGAAAAGAATATACAGTCTGCACAGTGGGAGAGAGCGCTTCCACTTCCACCAGGTGAGCAGAGAGGATACAGGTGATGAGACAAGGATCGGGCACCTCATATTGTGCCATGAGGGCAGAGAAGATACAGGATAGAAAGAGAGGGGGAGAGGGCTCCTCACCTTCAGCCATGAGAGCATAAAGGATACAGGCTGGACGGAGATACAGAGGGAGAGGGGACTTCCCCTTCTACCAGGAGAGCATGGAGGATACAGACTAGAGAGAGGGCGACTCACCTTCAGCCTGGGGATCAGAGAGGATATAAGATAGAACGAGAGAGGGGGAGGACACCTCACCTTCAGCTAGGAAAGCATAGAGGGATACAGGCTGGAGGGAGGGAGAGAGGGCTCCTCGCCTTCAGCCACGAGTGCATAGAGGGATACAGGCTGGAGGGAGACATAAAGGTAGAGGGGAGCTCACCTTCAGCCACGAGAGCAGAGAGGGATACAGGATGGAGGGAGGGAGAGAGGGCCCCTCACCTTCAGCCACGAGTGCATAGAGGGATACAGGCTGGAGGGAGACATAAAGGTAGAGGGGACCTCACCTTCCGCCACGAGAGCAGAGAGGGATACAGGATGGAGGGAGGGAGAGAGGGCCCCTCACCTTCAGCCACGAGTGCATAGAGGGATACAGGCTGGAGGGAGGGAGAGAGGGCCCCTCACCTTCAGCCACGAGTGCATAGATGGATACAGGCTGGAGGGAGGGAGAGAGGGCTCCTCGCCTTCAGCCACGAGTGCATAGAGGGATACAGGCTGGAGGGAGACATAAAGGTAGAGGGGACCTCACCTTCAGCCACGAGAGCAGAGAGGATACAGGCTAGAGGGAGGGAGAGAGGGCTCCTCGCCTTCAGCCATGAGTGCATAGAGGGATACAGGCTGGAGGGAGACATAAAGGTAGAGGGGACCTCACCTTCAGCCACGAGAGCAGAGAGGGATACAGGCTGGGCGGAGACACAGAGGGAGAGGGGACCTCACCTTCCGCCATGAGAGCAGAGAGGGATACAGGATGGAGGGAGGGAGAGAGGGCCCCTCACCTTCAGCCACGAGTGCATAGAGGGATACAGGCTGGAGGGAGGGAGAGAGGGCTCCTCGCCTTTAGCCACGAGTGCATAGAGGGATACAGGCTGGAGGGAGACATAAAGGTAGAGGGGACCTCACCTTCAGCCACGAGAGCAGAGAGGGATACAGGCTGGACGGAGACACAGAGGGAGAGGGGACCTCACCTTCAGCCACGAGAGCAGAGAGGGATACAGGATGGAGGGAGGGAGAGAGGTCCCCTCACCTTCAGCCACGAGTGCATAGAGGGATACAGGCTGGAGAGAGGGAGAGAGGGCTCCTCGCCTTCAGCCACGAGTGCATAGAGGGATACAGGCTGGAGGGAGACATAAAGGTAGAGGGGACCTCACCTTCAGCCACGAGAGCAGAGAGGGATAGGATGGAGGGAGGGAGAGAGGGCCCCTCACCTTCAGCCACGAGAGCAGAGAGGGATACAGGCTGGAGAGAGGGAGAGAGGGCTCCTCGCCTTCAGCAACGAGTGCATAGAGGGATACAGGCTGGAGGGAGACATAAAGGTAGAGGGGACCTCACCTTCAGCCACGAGAGCAGAGAGGGATAAAGGATGGAGGGAGGGAGAGAGGGCCCCTCACCTTCAGCCACGAGAGCAGAGAGGGATACAGGCTGGAGAGAGGGAGAGAGGGCTCCTCGCCTTCAGCAACGAGTGCATAGAGGGATACAGGCTGGAGGGAGACATAAAGGTAGAGGGGACCTCACCTTCAGCCACGAGAGCAGAGAGGGATAAAGGATGGAGGGAGGGAGAGAGGACCCCTCACCTTCAGCCACGAGAGCAGAGAGGGATACAGGCTGGAGGGAGACATAGAGGGAGAGGGGACCTCACCTTCCGCCAGAAAAGCAGAAAGGATACAGGCTGGAGAGAGACATAAAGGGAGAGGAGACCTCACCTTCAGCCATGTAAGCAGAGACGATAGAGGGAGGCAGTGCTGAATTTGTAATATAATGAGTGCCAGAGCGCTGCCCAAAGCTCTGCCCTCATCAAAATGAAAGCTCTTCATTTAGTGTCATTTCCGTGTTTACAGAGGTATTCATTTCCTATTAAAATGCAGTATTCATTTAGTCTGCATGACGATTATGTAGTATGCCCACAACCTGGCACTATTGTACTATTTAAAGAGCAACATGAAGACTAGTCTTATTGATTATGACCACAACTTAAAAACCATTTGTATTCCTTGAGAGCAATATCTGAAGACTTACAGCAATGATTGTGAAGAGTTAAGTAAGACTAGCAGAACTCAGAGTGAATGTTAACTGAAATCTGGTTGCATTCATTCTGATTAATTTACTTTCTTTTAGTGATGGCTCTTGGACTGCATTTTATTTCGTGTGTTATGTATTAACGGGTTGTGTAGTTGAATTATGTGGTATGCTGTTAAATTTTGAATCATGATGTGGAAAATTGTGCTTGTATTGGAGATATGTGGTATTTTATGGAATTGAGCTATGTGGTTGATGTAGGTGGTTTGGAAATATGCAGTGTATATTGGAAATGTGTGGAACTGAATTGAGTGGCATGAAACTGTGGTGTCACGTGAAATTATGATTATTGGAATGATGTGTTATGGTGTGGAGTGTGTAACTGTGGATTTCTGGTATTTGGCATATGGTGCATTTATGTGGGGTGCATTTATTTTGTATTGAGTAGATTGTAATTATGTGGTTTATAATTATGTGACGATGAGTGGCATTATGTGGAGTGTATGTATATTGTGTGGTGAATAATTGTGTGGTTTACAGTTGTGTGGTATTATGTGGCATGGTGTGGAGTAGTATTATATGGTGGGTAATTATGTGGCATTTTGTAAAGCTGAATTTATTTTGTGGAGTGTAATTAGAGTAGAGTGGATTTCTGTCGAGGGAAAATATGTGGTGTAAAATGTAGCTTAGAGTGTAATTATTTGTAGTTTAATTATCTGGAGTTGAATTGTGTTGTGTGGAGTGTAATTATTTGGATTGGAGTGGAGTGGAATTACCTAGCAGAGTGCTATTATGTGAAGTGGAATTTATTGGCATAGAGGAGAGTTGAAATATATGTATTTTATTTTATTGATTTGTATTTATATGGCATATAGTGGAACGATGTGGAGCGGAAATGTGTGTAGTTGAATTGTGTGACATGTTATCATGAGTTGTTATAATGTGTTGTGTGTAGTGACTGTATGCCGCATGGATTTGTGTGTTGTGCAGAGTTAGAGGAAGGGATAGAGCGAATTAGTGAATCTGACAATCTGTAACACGTGTCCTTTGCCCCTGATATGCCCTCACCTGTGACTTCGCCTCTGCTGCCGCTTCTTCTTCCTGGGCGACATTATGATAAAAACTGGGAAGGCGTGTGTGATGTTAGATACATTCCTCACACAATCTGGAACCCATGTGAAAGCTTGTAATAAAATTGGTCAGAGCTCATTTGACCTTAACGATATAATAGATCTATACCACTAGAGTGACCAACCCATGTCATAAAAAAGTAACCCAGGCTTGAGCAAAGTGCCAGAATTATAGGATAGTCTGCACTGTACAAAAGATTTATGGCTAGTTTGTTAACATCAGGGTACTTTAACTGCAATCAACATATGGATCAGAAAATACCTTTTGTGAGCCACTGACTCAAAGTACTAGAAACTGTATCACAGTAAGAGCTGCCCACCATGGACACCATCACCGAGTGAGGGAAAAGGAATGAAGAAGGGGCCAAAAGGTAGGCTTTAAGAATAACAACATAATAGTGTAAATGTCGGGACCCCCTCTATATATATTTTGGTGACCGGGGAAGAGAGAGGAATACACTGTATATCACAATTTATCAAAATTCCCCCATGGTCAGATCATAATTTCTTTTCAGGCTTCGCTCTCACAATTTAACCATCAAAGTTCACATTTAGTATAGGAATAACAGTCTCATATTTTTCATTTGAATCTGTTTTATTTCTTTTTTTCAATTTTATCAAAATTATTTAAAACAATTATCTTATTTATCTTTTTTTTAAACGTTTTACAGAATCCTTTTTTTAATTATATAAGTGTAATTCATCAATTCATTGACATTTGTTACAATCCAAATACTTTATACAATGTAACCTCAGTTATCATCATCTCTGCAATCAAATCATGTATTTGTTTGTTCTAAAAAGTGCAAAGTGCAAAGTGTAAAGATACGACAAGATCAATTATACCCCTAACACACATTACAACTACCTCACATACATCACATTCATACAGTTTCACACGCTTACAAATTCTAAAACAATCTCTAAGTTTGCCGTGATGCCGTGTAAGGGGAGAATCGGCAGGAAGAATCCACTTAAGGAAGACCGCATCTCAGAGGAGCGATTGCCACAACTCAGTCAGCAAAACGAAGCCATATGTATGAAAGGAGACACATAAGAAGATTCGGAAGGTAGCCCCTGTCCACAAAACACTAAGACTGGACAGAAATCAAAATCTAAAAGATATACCAAACCTGCGCCCCTTTTTGCCGAAAAAACCGAAAATAAAAGCACAAGAAAAGGCCCATTCAAACGCTAAAGACAAGATACGCTGTGGGAGTCAACAAGAACGTACTGTAGTATTATCTAAGCCAGAAGGAAGAACCATATACAGGACACTTGCAGCGATATTAGTGGTGTTATATTGGGATCATTTGCATCGACCACCAATGTAAATGTGTGGTAAAGGCTTTGCACGGATTTGATCGGAAGATACCCTGCACACAAAGAAGAATGAAAGGATAAAACGATTTCTAAGCTGGTCCTGAGGAAGGTGGTCACATTCCACCGAAACGCGTAGACCTGGCGTTAGGAAACTTTTAAGATCTTTTGTTATTTCCAAACTTAGAGATTGTTTTAGAATTTGTAAGCGTGTGAAACTGTATGAATGTGATGTATGTGAGGTAGTTGTAATGTGTGTTAGGGGTATAATTGATCTTGTCGTATCTTTACACTTTGCACTTTGCACTTTTTAGAACAAACAAATACATGATTTGATTGCAGAGATGATGATAACTGAGGTTACATTGTATAAAGTATTTGGATTGTAACAAATGTCAATGAATTGATGAATTACACTTATATAATTAAAAAAAGGATTCTGTAAAACGTTTAAAAAAAAGATAAATAAGATAATTGTTTTAAATAATTTTGATAAAATTGAAAAAAAGAAATAAAACAGATTCAAATGAAAAATATGAGACTGTTATTCCTATACTAAATGTGAACTTTGATGGTTAAATTGTGAGAGCGAAGCCTGAAAAGAAATTATGATCTGACCATGGGGGAATTTTGATAAATTATAATTTAAGAATAACAACTGCACAAATTACTTGTAATTGTTCTAATTCAACCCTTATTCGACGCACCGTTTAGCCCCAAGCAACTGACCCTGACAAGTGACCAGTGGGTGAGTACATTTGGCAGCCAGGAACCAAATACCCTGATGAAAGTTTTGCTTTTGTTTTTATATTGTATGTGTTTTTACCCTTGCAATGGTTGGTTTTTTCTTTCTTTTTAAACAGCTGTATTTTTACGTTTTTTACTTTTACTCTTAGTCAATTAAAAAAGGCAGATTTGTGAAGGCCAGAGCTAATGGCTTTGCATTGCTTGTTTATGTAGCAGGCTCTGAGCACACAGTTGTCTCGTCTTCCAATAAGCGGTGGTGAAATTGGGACAGATGATAGGATATTTGTACCTCAAAGTATAATGTATGCCTGACTCCCTTTGAAGTTCAGCTCATTTTCTGTATTTGTGGGAATACATGTTGCTCCCCCAGGACCTGATGGTTGCACTCTAGGTGGCTGCGTAGTATTTCATTATCTTAGAACCAGTCTTGATGTTAATCATAGCTGTGAAGTAATAAGTGCTGTTGAATATGTCATCAAGCACACTTTTGTGGTTCTGGCAGAATTTGATATACACTATTGAAATTAACGATTCTTGCATACGTGGTAAAATTAATAAACCAATACTAAACCGAGTGCTTTGCACAAATGCAGCATACATTTGATGAAGCTCCAGGCAACATTAATGTGGCATTCTCAGTGTAGTGGCTCATGTCTATGTGTCATCAATTAATAATCACAGGGATGTGTATTTCGAAGAGCAAGGGGAATAGCAGCATCTGGGCCTTCCTAGTCCTATTTTCTGGGGGCTAGCCAATCCCCTAAAGAGAAATGTATATTGGAATGAAGCATTGACAGTTAGTCAACCCTCAGCAGTTCCTGGTTTCTAAATCAGTCAAGGACCTCACATCCTGAGCCACTTCCTGTTTCCTTATGCAACCGTGCTGGGCGTGGCCTGTGTCTACAGCTGCGGGCGTTTCAGTGTGTGGTTGTACCACATGTATGCAGATCAAAAGTCACTGCAAGTTGAAAACGCAGTTGTTGATGGATCCCAGCAGTGCATCAAGAGAGCCAAGGAGGCCTAAGGCCACGTCATGCACCACTTTAAGATGCCCACTAAGGCTTTGCACCATGGGTGTGCTCGATGCCTTCATATCTTATCACACAGATACTCACACTCCCTCCTGATCAGCTGTATGCCACTACAGTGAGGTCAGTAATAATGGCCTAGAGTTGCATCTAATCAAGTACACCACCTACCATGAGACAGATAATAAAGTAAAGCAAGACTCCAAAAACAAAGTTGGAGCTCAGAGATCAGGCAGTGCCCAGAAGTTGTATCTCACGTGATCTTGTACAGTGGCACTTGCCTGCTGTCAAGTTCATTGGAAACCCACTGCACCACTAGTCTGTAATAACAATACTAGATTTGTAATTGCCCTTTCTAGGAACAGAAACAATTTTACAAGGAGAAGCTGGACCGATTGAAGATGTCAGTAAATTGCACACTGTAAAGATTATGAAACTACCAACAACACTAGATGTAGTGAACTCAAAAGCAGGCACCCCCAAGTGAAGCAGGGTTGAGGTGTACAAGCCTGGCCTAGCTAGAGAGAGCTCCTGGGTACTGTAAGAATTAGCAGGAATACAGAGAGATTGATGGCACATTACTAGGCATGTTTACTTAAAGTTCATGCAAAACAGGGCAGCAAGAAAAGTTGCAGTGCTGCGTTGCGTAAATCGGAGAGCTGTACAGGACTATATCTACTGCGATATGACACTTTTCCGGTTTTTACCCACGTTACCACACATGAGGCTGCCTAGCACCAACGCAGCCACTCTTGCACCATGGTGCAAGGAAACCTGTGTTATAGACAAGATTGCTTTTGTGCACAAAGGTCTTCCTGCACAAACACAGTCCTAAAAGGCAGTTACCTCTTCCTATACGTGATGCAGAATGCAGCACCCACAGAACGAGATGAAACAATTCTCATTACACCATGGTGAGGATGAGGTACCGTTTTGGTTCAATACTAGTTTTACTGATTTCAGTAAATTTGGGATTGTGCCAAATTCCAAGGATAGATGCACCTGAACGCCTGTGCCTGTGAAGCAATTTTTGGCACCAACTCTGGTGATATACAGGGCAAGACCTGGCTGAATTCTGTCCCTCTCATAATGGATTCCTTAATTTAAGTTTTGAGGTCTCAAATTCTATTTTTTCAATAAATTATTTACTACATGTACTTTAGCTGTATTCAAATAAAGACATATTCACATATTTCGTAAGGGTTCACTTGATGCATAGGGCCCGATGTAGGTAAACGGGATTTTCCGATTTCAAAATACCGAGGCGGGCCGAATCGGTATTCTGAAATCGGAAAACGAGATGTAGGAAAAAAATACCGACTGAAAACCGATTCGGTCGGCATCGGTAATGAGATTCGGTACGTTCCGATTCAGCTCGGTCCGAATCGGAAATTACCGAATCGGCCAACAACGATTCGGAAAATACCGAATCGGCTACCACCGAATCGGATATTTCCGAATCGGCGAATACCGAATCGGTAAAAGCCGATTCGGTAAAAACCGAATCGGCAATCATAGACCCATGGCGAAAAAGCCCATAGGAATGCATTGCATGACCCGATTCGGCTTTTACCGAATCGGATAATACCGAATCGGATTTTACCGATTCGGATTTTACCGATTCGGTAAAAGCAGACTCGGCAATAGGCGATTCAGCCAATGAGGTGGCTCCCCCTCCCCCACCCAAACAGGGAGTGGCAACCCTGGCAGGTGCAGCCAATTAAGAAGTTTCTAGAAGTTTCTGGAAAGCCTGCCTGAGCCCAACACACAGTTAGCAGCAGTGGGAGAAGGAGGTTGCAGACTGAGCAGGAGCAAGAGAATATGGCAGATCAGGCAGGAAGCCAGAAGTCCTCCCAAAAGAGGAAGCCCAAATTCACCACCACAGAACTACAGGTGCTGGTTGAGGAGGTGGTGAGGGTGCACCGGCAGCTCTTTGGCAAGCTGTCCCTCAACGTGCCAGACAGCACCAAGAGGCGATTGTGGGCAGACATCGCCCAGAAGGTCAATGCTGCTGGAGTCACCCCCAGGTCCATTGAGGAACTTAAGAAAAGGTTCTATGACCTCCGCAGCCTCACCAAGAGGAAGCTGGCCGACCTCCAAAGGCAGGCTGGACTCACCGGAGGAGGCAAGAACCCGGCGCCACCCCTCACCGAGCTGGAGGAAATTGTCTCCAGCACCATCGAGAGGGAGAGCATTGTAGGGATCGGGACCCTGGACAGCACTGCGATGGCCACAGCTACAGGTAAGAAGCATGCGCATCATGACACACCCTACCAGACACCTCCCCATTAGACACAATGCATAGGCAAACACCAGCACTGTACTGTCACCAACATACAAGAGACAAGCATCATGGTACATGTAGTCAGCAGAAGTTAGCCAAATATGTCAGTGCAGAATCACAAGACAGGAAACAGTGTGACACGGTGTAAGGAGATGCAAGGACATGTGGAATGCCATAATTGTACTGACTGTAATACATCGGCACTCAGTTTACAAATGCTTCTTTGTACCTAGGGGCACCATCAGGCGGCACCACTGTGGCAGCAGAGGGAGCTTCGACATCACATACTGCAGTGGCAGGGCCGAGCACCAGCCAGCCTGGCCAGGAGGAGGAGGAAGAGGATGAGGAAGGAGACACCCCAGGGCTTGGAATGGAGGGAGTCCTGGTGATTGATTTCCAGGCAGTGCACTCCCCAGTACTGCCCAGCTCACCCCCCTTGCAATTTTCACCATACAACTCCCCAACAAGGCAGACCATTCCGCCGACAACAGCTCCTGCCACAACCGTGGCCTTGCCACCCGTCCTACCTGTCCTGGGAGCAGGGGCTCCGGGACCGGCCAGCACCACACCACCACCAGTGGCACCCCAGCCCACTCAGCAGGCCGGAGGCAGCAGTGCCAGACGCCGTGCCACCACCACCACCACCACCACCACCACTGCTGCACCAGCACGGGAGGGCAGTGTGTTCCTGGGCCTGGAGGGCCAGATGGTCAAAATCCAGCGCCAACAGGCCAGATCCACCATGGCCTGCCAACGCCAGCTCCTGCAGCACAACCTGCAGATGGGGGAGTTGGTGAAGGGGTTCCAGGCTGTTGTGGACAGCAACAAGGAGGTGGCAGCAGGGTTGGGCAGGCTGACCACTGCCATCACCCACTCCTCTGCCAGGCAGGAGGAGCATGAGGTTGCGCGCAGGAGGGATGCCCGGGTGCTCAACCGGGCCATGGCCCGCCTTGCAGCGGCGACCGCCCAGCTGTGCATTCGAAGCGCAAATCAGGAGTCGGTGCAGAGTCAGCAAACGGCTGAGCTGACCAGGGGGATGGCCAGGATCACCACGGCCATGGAGGCCATGTTAATTTCAAACGCCGCCTCCAATCCTGCCCTGGACCTGGGTGATGCTGGAGACAGCAGCAGCCGCAGCAGCCCGGCCAGCGCTGCATCAGAGCCAAGGAGGAGCACCAGGCGATCCGCTGATGCTGCAGGCCATTCGGAGGGGGCCGGGGGACACCCCAGTGGGTCTGGAAAGCGGGCCAAAAAATAGGCTGGCAAGGGGGGATGATCATACCAGGACCCTGGACTTTATTTGTTTTGACAGACTCCATTTTTTGATGCACTTCAGTGGTGTAACTGTGGTGCATCACTATTAAAAATTTTATTTTCCAAGCAACATTTAGCTGTCTTTGCATCTGTACTCAGTCAGAAATAGTTCTCAGTGATCTCCTCACGTCTGTATCTGCCATCACATGGCGTACACACCCCAGCTGGCTGTGTCAGTGGCACAGCTTCGTCGTCGTCATAGTCCTCGTAGTCAGACAACTCCACCTCAGTGCCCTTCTTGACCGCAAGGTTGTGTAACATTGCACATACAGCTATGATCTTGCAGCAGGTGATGGGGGTATACTGCCTTGCACCTCCACTCTTGTGCAGGCATCTGAATCTACTTTTCCAGATGCCAAAGGTCCGTTCAACAACATTCCTGGTGCGTATGTGGGCCCGGTTATACCTCCTTTGGCTGGGTGTGGAGGGGTTGAGGTAGGGGGTGAGTATGAATGAGCGGAGGGCATATGCACTGTCGCCTGGAAGAGAAAGGGGTCACATTAGACACATGCATACATGTATTACACCTACCTACTATGTGTTATGGGGGTCTGATGATGTGGCTCACCTAGGAGGTATCCTTCTCCAAAATCGCCAGCCATCAGCCGTGCATATATGCCGCTCTGTTGGAATATATAGGAGTCATGGGTACTCCCTGGAAATTTTGCTACCAGGTCTGTGATGGTGCACTTGGCATTGCAGATCACCTGCACGTTGATGGTGTGTGTCGATTTCCGATTGCGGTATATGTATTCGGTGTCCGCTGGTGGGCAAATCGGAATATGCGTGCCATCTATGCAACCGATGACTTGGGGAAAGTGTGCCATCTGGTAGAAGTCCGCTTTGGTTTGTAGCAGTTCTGCGTGGGTTGCAGGGAATGAGATGTATTGGTCCATCCTGTCTATCATGGCGTCAAGGAATATGTGGAAGAACCTTGACAGGCTGCTCTGGCTCACCCCTCCTGCTGCTGCTACTCCACTTTGATAGCTGCCAGACGCTACCAGGTGTAGGCTGCATAGCACCTGGACGTGCGCAGGGATGGCGTGTGCCCTTGGGGTGTGGTGGTCCAAGTATGGCTTAAGGTCCCTGATGAGCTCAAGTATGGTGTCAGAGTCCAGCCTGTATCTCTGTAGGATCTCAGCCTCAGTGAGCATGAACAGGGTTATCCTCTGTCTGTAGACCTGTTCATTTCTTAGCCATTCCCTCTGTCCTTCCTGCTGTAGCCGTAGCCGCCTCGCAATGACATAGAAAGCTGCCATCCTGCAAGTTGCAATGCATTTTGGGACTGTTTATATGGGTTGGAGTTGGTTACCACCTGATTGCAATCCATGGTAAATACCGAGTGAATTCTACCGATTTTGAGCCGATTTCGGTGTTTCTGTGCCTCCCTACATCTCCCCAACTGTCGGAATCGGGGTATTTCCCGATCGGAGATTCATACGAATCGGCATGTTTTCCGATTCGGATCATGTCCGAATCGGTATTTTTTCCGATTCGGTACATGGACCGAATCGGTGATTTCCCGAATCGGTGTCACTAACGAATCGGTAGTGGGACCGAATCGGTGATTTTCCGATTCGGTGTCACTAACGAATCGGTAGTGGGACCGAATCGGTGATTTTCCGATTCGGTGTCACTAACGAATCGGTAGTGGGACCGAAATCGGTGATTTTCCGATTCGGTGTCACTAACGAATCGGTAGTGGGACCGAATCGGTGATTTTCCGAATCGGTGTCACTAACGAATCGGTACATGGACCGATTCGGTCTTTGTAACCGAATCGGTGTTTTTCCGATTCGTTACATATCCGATTTTCGGTATGTACGTATCGGATTCTTTCACGTTCGGTACACATTCCGATTCGGTTTTCTATCCGATTCGTTCTGTTTTTGGTTCCCTACATCTCGATGGCTGTTTACCGATCGGTAAGGGCCAAAAATCGGTATTTTCGGCCGATACCGATCGGTAAAGCACTACCTACATCGGTCCCATAATGTACAATTTAAACTTACATATTCATACACCATGCTATGGCATATTAACCTTCTGTAAACATAAAGGATTGTGCAACGATAACATTTGACATTTAGGGTGTCAAAAAAGCCTCTTTGTAAAGGTGTTGCAGGTCTACTGGTTTTGTTTTTCTCGAGGAGATCATTCAGGGCCTCATTTATGGGTTTATTGACGTAGGGCAGCCCTGCAGGCCTTGCTGCTGCACTTTCCTATGTGAGACAACTTCCTGCACAAAAACAATCACAAGAAGCTATTTTCTCATTCTATGCGTGCAGCAATTTAATTACCAGCCCACTTGGGTATTTTATCAGTTTAAAAGAAAGGGCACTGAATTCAAACTGAACTCACATGGAGTACATTTTCACAGGTATTGAACTACGGGTTCCAGCATGCTTTAATGATGACTCACCTGAGAGGCCCACGTGGGCAGTACAAATGCATGCACTCCATGGCCCCCCAGCAAGCATGTCAGTTTGAACAGTGCCATCCTCTGATGAAGGAGCCTCCAGGCTCTGAAAAGCGTCAGGTTTTTACATCTTTGGAGCTGAAAAACCGGTTTTTGAATAAAGGCTTTGTTTAAGCACTCAACTACGATGGGCATACTTGCTTCAGGGCGAATTTTTGTGAATATACGTATATATGTATATATATATATATATATATATATATATTTACTGCAAAACCCACAGGTTTCAGGGACATTATAGTTAGTCTGACATTTCACTTGTACAAAACCAGAGAAGTTCGGCAATTATAGCAGTGTTTGCTATGGCAATGCGGGGGGGGGGTACCTTCCCATCATGATTGAAGCCCCAGGGAGTCAGTGGTCCCCAAGGCCGTGGGTCCCCAACTGACCCCTACCCTTAATTTAAAAGTGCCCCAGGAGGTAGTGGTCCCCGGTGCCCACCCTACACTTTATTATGTCAAAATAAACCCCAGCAAGGTTGCGGTCCCGGGTGCAGTGAGGGGTGTGCCTTTTGGATCTTTTTTTAAAAGCCCCTGGGGGGTGGTCTGCGGGGATGCCGGGGCCTGAACGGCCCGCATATTTTAACAAGATTGCCCTGGTACCTGGTCACCCTGGGGCTCATTAAAATTAACCATGTGCAAATCCCATAGCAAAAAACTATGCATAAAATGTTTTTTTGGCCACGCTATAGAGAGAGAGAGAGAGGGAGAGACAACTTCAGCCCGGAGAGCAGAGACGATATAGGTTACAGAAACAGAGAGACTCATCTTCATCCTTGAGTGCAACTGCGGCCAGCAGAGCCGATAAGATTCAGAGAGAGAGTGTCATTTTTAGCCTCTACAAAACTATAGAAATTCCCCCATTATAGTTAGTTCAGCTATCTATAACGTGCGCGCCGCAATGCACTGCTGATGATGTCACATATTACATCACTCATGACATGGTCATTGACATCACTTATGACATCGCAAATGACATCACTGAGACTGGAGCCTTTAAGCCCCCCCACCCATTCCTTTTGAAAGCCCCGGGGGTGCGATCCCCGGGGCTGGGGGGCTATGAGCCCCGCACATTTTCTGATGAAGCGCCGGAGGGTGGCGGTCCCTGGGGCTGGGGGGCCCATTTGAGCCCCCCACCCAAATTCTTTCATTGCCCCCTGGATTTGGCCCCTCAGGAGCTAATTACCAATGAAGCGTGACAGGATTCCCGCACCCTGCACGGATCTTGCAGTTTAAAAAAAGAATGTTTTGCCTTGGGGGTCCTTGTGGGACCCCCAGTTTCTACTCTGCCGACTTTTTTACGTTTTGCATGTTTTTTCTTCTGTTTTATTATGCCTCGGTTCTCCCGAGGCACAAGAGGGCTGTCAACCCTTCCTGGTTTAGCATACAGCTCGTGCTCGGCAGGATGCACACATAGATATGTATGTGATTTTACTTTTGATTTTCTCAGGAACTACTGAACGGATTTACACAATTTAACCAAAAGGCACGACTCTGAACCAAGAGGTACCTTTTTGCCAAATTTGGTGTAATTCCTTTCAGCAGTTCGGGCTGTAGCTGCGACTAAAGGTTCCAATGGAAAATTTGATGGGGGAAGAAACGTTTTGGGACCCCACTTTTTTCTCGGCCTCCGCTTGACGAATCACCCTGAGACTTTTAGGATAAGAGCCGACCAGAGCTGGCCGAAATTTTTGAAAATTTCACGAAGATTTGTCAATCGGTGCGAAAGTTATTTGGAAAAGAATGTTGCAGAATTCCTATGGAAAATAGGTACTAACCGGTCGCCAGTAGGTTTTATATATATATAAATATATATAAATATATATATATACGTTCTTGTTAGAAATTAGCATTTAAAAAACCTTAGAAATTCACTGAAAAAAACAGATTTCAGGGACGTTTAAAGTAAGAAATTAGCATTTAAAAAACCTTTGAAATTCACTTAAAAAACCATAGGTTGAAGGGACAGAATAGTTAGTTGGACATTTCACTCATACAAAACCAGAGAAAATTGGATGTTATAGTTAGTAGAGCTAACTATAACTCACGGGCCCACAATGCACTGCTGATGACGTCACATATTACATCACTCATGACATGCTCAGTGACATCACTGATTACATCACTGATGACATCTCAAATGACACAACTGATGGCCTCACATTCAGTCGGCAGAGCAGATAGGATACAAGTTATGTAGAGAGAGAGAGGGTGTCATCTTCAGCCTGTAGAGAAGATAGGATACAGGTTATAGAGCAAGATAGAGAGAGACTCATCTTCAGCCTGTGCAGCAGAGGGGGTGCACGTGATAGGGAGAAGATGCCTCACCTTCAATCGGCAGCGCAGAGAGGATACAAGACATAGAGAGAGAGAGAGAAAGAGTCATCTTAAGCCTGTAGAGAAGAGAGGATACAGGTGAGAGAGAGAGAGAGAGAGAGAGAGAGAGAGAGAGAGAGAGAGAGAGAGAGAGAGATTCAGCCTGTAGAGAAGACAGGGTGCACATGATAGGGAGAAGATGCCTCACCTTTAGCCAGCAGCCCAGACAGGACACAGGTGACAGCTAGAATGACCCTCATGTTACAGGAGAACAGGTGGAACTGAGTGCGTCTGGGTTTTGATAATCTGGTACCTAGAGTGTGGCGAGGGCCCTTGGGGTGGAAGTCATAGATATGAAGTAAGGCAAGGCAGCCTTACTTTGTACTAGGGAGGCATTCCATGGCCATTGCAGTGGGTTTTCCCATGCAAAACTTATGGATTTTGACGCTTCCCGAGATTTACAATACCATGTAAACCTGGGGATGCGCAAAAACCTTATGCCTCTCCAGGGGAGGTGCAACGAGGAGAAATTACATTATTCATTCTTGTTTTTTTCATTTTCCATGTGTGCTGCATTCTGCAGCACACAAAAAATGCCTCAGAGGATTGATTTTATGCAGAAATGTCCCCCCATCCTGCACAATAACAATCCTGCCAACAAGACAGGCCCCCTTGCACCATGGTGTGAAGGTGCCTGCGTAGGTACTATTCTGCTGAAATGGCACCTGCGCAGGGGGATGGAAAAAATACACCATATTGGAGAAATATGGTGCATTTCTACCCTTGCATTTTGTTGTTGGGCAGCACTGCAAGTTGACTTGCTGCGCTGCTCAATGCCAAAGCCCCATAAATGAGGCCCAAGAGTTTAAGTAGCCATTGAATTATGTGGTTTCATAAATGTGATCTACGGTTTGTGTTGCTCTTGCACCACATTGCGAAGTGCAAGAGCGATGCAAACCAGCTCATATGTGGGCCCCTTAATGAGAGTCTCCTTTCTTAAATCTGAAGTCAGGCAGAATCCCTGGATAATGGTTCAGCAGTAGGTCCTACAGAGACAGCTGTACTGTCTTAACCCGCTGTGACACCCTGTACCGGGTGTGCCTGTCTGTCAGCCTCTGCAACATCTGGCAGCCCATCATTGGCCCACTCATCAGCACTGCAGTGTATTAAGGTGGATTCACGAAGAACAACACAGCCTGGTAAAGTGCCCATATGTTCAATCACAGGCTTACTCACCTGTCCTGTGGAGAAACAAGGAGGTTACTGGATCTGTTGCTATTCTTGTGGTCAAACAGGAAGGCAGTACCAGAACTTGAGACAGGTACCCATTGTGATTGCAGATTCTAGTGGGGGAAGACAGGGAGGGTATGCATCCTACTCTGGAACTAGCGCACCACTCACAGGTTAGTGTGTTCCATCAGTGGCATGCATCAACGCAAACATTCACAGGCACCTAGGGGTATATTTACGAGGAAACGGCACAGTGCAGCAAGTCACCTTGCTGTGCTGCATCATAGGCCAGGAATGCGCCATATTTAATTGAATACAATACATTCCTGTCCTTTCCCATGCACTGATGCACAATGTGCTGTTGAGTGCAACACAATCACCTTTGCACCATGGTGCAAGGGTGCCTGCATTGCATGCAGGATTGTATTTGTGAAAGAAGGGAGAGCTACCTGCACAAAAACAATCCTAGGAGGCATATTCCTATTTGTTATGTTATGTTATAGGGTGTTTTGTATAGCACTCAGATACTCCAAAGAGTGCCCTGGCGCTTCGAACTCAATGCAGACCAAGAACAGGTGATAGATGCCAAACCCTACTGAACAAAAAGCCAATACTTAAGATCTTTTCTAAAGGCTAACAGGTTGACAGTCTTTCTCAGAGAGACCGGTAAGGCATTCGGGTCACATTGAAAGTGGAAGTGACGAGGAGAAATAGAAATATTGCTCCTTGTTACACCTCCCCTAGGAAGGTATATATGTTTGGCGCATTCCCAGGCTTACTAGTTCTTGAAAATGTTGAGGCTGCATCAAAAATGATTGGTGTTGTGTTCGAACACCCACACAATGCCCAAGGAATGCCTTCACAGGTCAGAGTAAGGCAGCGCCACGCTTTGCACTGCGTTGTCTTACTCCATATTTATGGAACCACACAGTGGCCTTGCCTGCCTTCATAAACCTGACTTAAAGTTTGCTTCGCTCTTGCTCCACGTTGTGTGGAGCAAGAGCGGTGCAAACCAGCTTGCAAATAGACCCCTAGTGGTTATCTTTCAAGAGATGAATTGGCAGTGACAAAAAGGTACAAAGGTACAAAAAATGTACTATGCTTAATAAAAAACATTGCATACGCGTGTCATTTTGTGAATTCATTTACATAAATGAAGTAGGATATTGAAAAAAGGAAAGAAGGATACAGCAGTCAAAAATGCCAGCTGCTTGAGGGCGTCTTTGTGCTTTTGAGATTTGATTCAGAGCTGTGGTGTCATAAAATGCATTGCGGACCCGTTTGCAACCAGTTCTCGGGAGAGAGATTGTCACTTATTAATTACTAGTGCTGTTCTTAGCTGTTGGCTCTTGAACAGAAATCGTGATGAGGATGCAGCTTCCAGGCTGCTGAGAATTGACTGTAGCCTTAAGTGGTGTGGGAAATTAACTGTGCGAAGTTTGCTGTGCAAAGTGGTCCTGATTAGGTTTGTGGCTGACTTTACAATTAGTGGGTGATTGTTTGGTTTACAGGTTTTGTCTGCATTGTGTTGTTTGTTGGGTAAAAGTGCAATGTGCATATTTCATAGTGTGGTGACATTCACATAATTTGAAAGTTTGTAGCAGCCTGACTGCTCCATATTAGGAGGGTAAGCAGTGGGTGTTAATATTGTAATTGTCCCAGTTGTTGCTTCATTGTGAGGTGACAATTGGACTAGTCTCCTTTCTGCTATGTTGATGAATCGTGTCGAGCAGTAGTTCAGTTGATGGCAGTTGGGTTGAATCAGCCGGCTGATTAGCCATAAACCGGTCCCAGGATGCTTGTTTCCAGTCCAGGGAGGACATGGCTTGGCAGTTCGGGCTGGACTGTTCCCATGAGGCACAGGGTCAGACTGATTTGCATATAGACATGTCTGAACTGGGATGGCGGAGCGAGCTCCAGTATGATGATGGATTAAACCAAGATCAGTTGACTGGTGGTGAGTGCTTGTAATGTTCAACACTCCATCCATCATCCCCTTTGGTTTTGCTCTGTACAGGATCTAAGGTCAGTTGTGCTAATTTAGTGGCTTCATGACCAGTGTTGTTGTGGTGCCTTTCCGCTAAAAGGCCTCTATCTGGGGTTTGTAGGAGCCTTTGCTGTCTAATAAGACTCCAAGATATTTATACTCAGTTACTTGTTCTAGGCGGTATGCATCCAGGTGCCAGTGTAGGTTTTTCTTTTTGGTATAATTTCTTGCATTGTTTTCATTTTTGTCATGTTGATATCAAAAGCATTCACTTGCAGAGAAGTCTTGGGTAATGTCCGGTAGATGCTGTAATCCGATTGACGTTCTGCTTATTAAAACCAGGACATCCACGTAGAGGAGGTTGGAAAGAGTCAGTGCGTATGATATGCATTTGTCCAGTGTCGCTGGAAGGTCAGCCATAAAGAGGTTAAACTGGGTGGGTACTAAGACATACCCTTGTTTTTGTCCTTTGGTGGGGTTAATACACATCAAAAGGTGCATCCTGGCTCCCAGCATGATTTTGACCCAGGTGTCCTTGTGTAGTAAGTTCAGCGGGTTTAAGATGGCTGGTGAAATGTCCCATCTTTTCAGCTTCTGCCATAGCCTTGGACGATAAATGTAATCGAATGCTGAGCTGTAGTCAATGAAGCACAGAAATAGAGATTGCTTTGCTTCTTTAACTGCGTCAATCAGTAGTACTGGGCCATGATGTTAGTGGTGGTCCCTGTTTTGTTAAAACTTAGGCTGCAGCGTCAACATTATCGGCGCCATCTTGCCCCCTTTTCGAGCCCATTCGTGCGCGTAAGCGGCAGCCATTTTGAGTACCATGGCCTCTCTGCCCATCGCTGATAGCCAGCGCATCTCTCTCTCTCTCTCTCCTGACCTCGCAAGCATCCCCCGCACGCTGACAGCCCCGGCTCTCACATGCCTCGGGTCATAAACCCCTCTTCAGCGCAGCTCTGCCTCGGAACCCCATCCTGTTCCCAGCGCAACACCTCCCTTCATTCCTTTCATGGTCCCGGGTCCTTTGATAAAACCCCCTTTCCTGTGTGCCTGTTTGTCTTACTCGTTCCCAGGCCACCACCTGGCCCTGCGGATACTGTTTATTGCCCCCCTGTACAGTAGGAAGCTTCCCCCATCAAAGGATCCTCGAGTTGATCAAAGCCCCCACCCTATGAGATCCGATCAACCTCATACATTCCGTGAATCGGCGGAATGTCCAGCTGCGCGATAATCATCACCTGTTGTGACCGGGGTGGGGACTCCAACTGTAAATGTGTGTGGGAACGGGACTGAAGGGGGGATTCAGAGGATGTCTTTCCGTACATCAAAGTATTGACAGAGATGTGTTTCACACAATAAAGCAATAAACTTGTGTATAAGAGGCCAGGCCTCAGAGATGCAGTTAGAGCACCTCGAGAAGATACCATGTTGTCTGATTTGATGTGTTCTGCTCCGTCGGAATAAAACTTCTGTTTCCTGCCTTCCAGTCTTCAGCGCCTGCCTCTTTGTTTGGTAACTTGAGTGGGTATAGAGGCGGTTAACGCCGGGCAACTCTGAAAAAGGTCATCGGCCCTACCTTTTTCCACAATTGGCGCCCCATGTGGGGCCCATCAGCGATTCGTGGATCCAGTGGGAGAGGTCCTGACGACAGAGTGAACGACTGCAACAATCGGGAGAGCTCCTGTCCGATAGACCCTCGTCTGACAGCCGATCATCCGAACTTCACTGGTTCTGAACAGACCTCTCTCGAGTGATCTACATTCCTGACTGGGAACAATCAGGAGTGCCGCGAGGATCACGAAAAATAGAGGACGATCGGGCGCTGGATTCGGAAGACAAGAAACTGTCCATGCGGTCCGGGTAAGGTCGTGTAAACACGACGAATTGCGAAATGATTGTTTGATTGTTTGGAAAATACTAGTATTACTCTTTTGTTGATTTGTTTGGAGATTCACTGTCTGCAAACGGAGAAACAACAGGTTCTCTCTTTGCAGGTAGTGAAAGGGTAGGTAACGCAGACTTTTGTCCCCGTTGTAATCCGTCGTGCCTATCTTCCTCCCCCACTGATTGATTGTTTGGCCCGAACTGTTGTTCGCGGATTGTTCTCTAGAGATTCTCTGTCTGCAAACAGGGAAGAACAGGTTCTCTCTTTGCAGGTAGTGAAAGGGTAGGTAACGCAGACTTTTGTCCCCGTTGTAACCCGTCGTGCCTACTTATTCTCCCCATTGATTGTTTGATTGACGGAACATTGACTGTTCAATATTGGTTCTTTTTGAGGTATTCACCGCCTCTAAACAACGAAGAATAGAAATATTCTGTCTAGTCTTTGCACGCAGTGATAAGATAGGTAGTGCAGACTTTTGTCCCCGTTGTAATCCGTCATGCCTGTCTTCTCCCCACTGATTGGTAGCCTGTTTAGCCCGGACCGCTTATTAGAGATGAACCATCCGGCTCCACTGGAAGGCACCCCTAATAAGGACATGTTCATGAAGCATGGATTGATCGCTATAGCTTATAGCAAGCTGTGGCATAAATATATGAAAAAGGATCGAGAAAGTCAGTGGCCACTGATAGGGTCCTTCGATGAGGATAAAATAAGCGCGCTAGAAACAGCCCTTGGTAAACACAAGACAACGCCCACTATGCTTGATAGTCTCGGCATGTGGCGCAAAGAAACCGAACTGCGTAAAAAGAGAAATGAGAGTAGGTTGGGAAAAGAGCTGCGAAAGGCAGCCCACCTAGCTGCTAAGAAACTAGAAGAAGAGATTAAGGAAAGAGAGGAAGCCAAACATAAACTAGAGGTAGAAACATCAAGCCAGTGTCCGGTTAGAACGCCCTCTACGCTCTATCCTGAATTGCCCTTGAAACAGCGAGCCAACAATGATCTGTTGTTAGGTCCTCCGATCATCTACATGCCCCCTCCATATGCCCCTTCCCAACCCTTAGCACAGCACCCACCACCCCCAAGCACAGACGAGAGTAGTACCAGAGCTTCGGCCCCCGTGGCCTCTGTGCCGGCCGAACCCCTTGTATTAGATACAGCACAAGCGAAAGTGTTAGATGACCCAGAGACCTGGAAGGCAGATTCCATAAGAACGAACAGATTAAGCAAGGATGAGCGAGCAAGGATTGAGAAGGTAGTGAGAACATTGGTAGAAAGAAAGGAAAGTGAAGAGCACGTCACGGACATGTTCAACACGTATACAGGGAGCCACAGACGACATTTTGCCGTACGACTGTGTTACCACGTCTTGAATGCATACGAGGACCGATATCGAGACAAAGGTCCCGAGAGCCTAACGACTCTGTACAGGAAGGTCGATATCGGGGATGAGGGCGAGTGTGATGTGACGGACCTCCTTACGCGTACGCTTGAGGTTTTCCGCCACCTCACTGAACAGGAATCGGAAGCTAGACCCACGACACCTGTAGCAACCGAACCCCAAACTGAGCGAGCTAGCGCCATGATGCCAATAAGAGAGGCTGCCCCTTACTGGGTTCCTCCACGAGGTCTAGGAACTCACGATGACGTCAACCACAAAGATGCAAGAGGGAGGGTAGTGTACAACTGGGTCTACCAGCCATGGGATCGGCAAGATATTCTGACGTTCCGGAAATCTCTGCCTGATTTACGTAAAAACCCCACTGCCTTCTATACTGAATTAGGTACAGCCCTAGGTTCAACGATTTTGACCCTGGCTGACATCGACTTGTTTTTCGGGTTATGTCTGCCAGCTGATGTGTGGAAGCAAATCCGGAAAGTCGACCACCTTGAGCTGTTTGGACATACCTGGTCACAACTCGATGGCATAGATAGGCAACGAGAACCTGGACAGAAGCCTTTGAAATCCATTTTAGACCTCCCAGATAAAATCGTACAGAAACTGAAAACCCTGATTCCAGAAAAGAAAGTGGACTGGTCGATAGTAACGGCTTGCCGTCAGAAACCCCAGGAGGACGTATCAGACTACTTCTCCCGGTTTGAAACGGTGTTCTCCGATTACAGCGGCCAAGACATGACCACTGCAACCGGACAACATCTGTTTGTCCAGAATTATGTTAAGGGTTTGTCACCGGAGGTCTCCCAGAAACTACAGGCCAGCGAGAGTAGTTGGGCGGCCTCCAAACCTGCGGCTATCCTTCAGATGGCCCAATATTACGAACACCAGAAAAATGAAAATGACAGGGCAACAGAGAAAAAGAAGAAAGACTTAAAAGAAAGGGTGATGATTGCACAATTGCAAGGGGTGACTATAGGACGAGAGCAATACAAAGGAAACTATCAGACGAATGTCCCTAAGAACGCACCTCCTAAAGACCGCACCTTGACACCCCACATTGGACGTACAGACATTAGAGAGGATCAGTGCGCCTTCTGTAAAGGATTCGGCCATTGGAAATCCCAGTGCCCGGTTCTTTTGGAGATGAACAGAAATAGGGACCCCAAGGACGTAGCGTGTGGACCAAGAAATAGAGGACAGCAATGGGGGCCCACAAATGACATGACTAACGATAGATCAAACAGACCGAATACATTTGACCAACCCAGACAGAATCAGTACCAACAGTCTGACTGTGACGATGCCCACAACTTCGCATAGGACTGCCAAGGGCAAGGGAGGGATCCAGTCGAGCTCTATGTGGACCAGCAAGGCCCTTATGTCACTGCTAAGGTGCTGGGTACAAAGTCTCCATTTCTGGTAGACACTGGCGCAACACGTAGTGCGTTATCTAAATGACTGATTCCAAGGGCACCCTTGTCTGGCTCACTTGTGACATCGATAGGTTTCGATGGAACGCCCTCCACTAACGCTTTGTCCACTCCGATCCCCTTCGACTTAGAAAACAATACCACTGACACAACGTTTTTGCTTTCCTCCAATACTCCTGACGCCATTATGGGACTTGACTTACTGAAGCACTTCCGAGCGACCATTAGATGTTCCCAAGACGGAGTTCGAGTTTTCCTGTACGACAACCCCATTCTGCTTAGACATTGCCCTTCCCGACGCATGTTGTCTATCAATGACGCTGACAGGTCCCTGCTTGACACTCTGCCTCAGTATCTGTGGGCCAAGACATATTCGGACGTAGGGCGCATGATGATTGACCCAGTGCACATTACTGTCCGACCAGACGCAATACTCCCAAAACTTCCACAATATCGGATATCGCACGAGGGCGAGAAGGCATTGGTAAAGATTATTCAGTCACTGATAGACGCAGGAGTGGTAGAGGAAGTGGTTAGCAACGTTTGCAACAGTCCTATCTTGCCCATCATCAAGAAACAAGGAGAGGGGGATGAGAAAGCATACCGCTTCATCATTGACCTTCGAGAGATCAACAAAGTGGTTGTACCCCAGTACCCCGTGGTCTCAGACATCACCACTATCCTGACTTTGATTCCTTCTACTGCCACCACCTTCACTGTCATTGACCTCAAAAACGCATTTTTCTCTATCCCCATCCACCCAGACAGCCGATATCTCTTCGGCTTCAGTCTAAAGGCCCGCTCATATAGGTTCTGCCGAGCACCCCAAGGCTATATAGAAAGCCCCAGTATCTACAGTCAGGCCCTCAAGAGACAGCTGGATCAGGTCCAGTTACCCGATGGAGTGGTGTTAGTACAATACGTCGATGACATCCTTTTGGCGGCCGACACCACTCCACTAGCAGTCACAGCCACCATTCAACTCCTGCACTTCCTTGCGGAAAATGGCCACAAGGTCTCCAAAAAGAAGTTGCAATTCTGCCAACCCCAGGTCACTTACTTAGGCCACCTCCTGTCCAAAGACGGAAGGAAACTTACTCCCGACCGGATCCAAACCATTCTTGACACCCCTGTCCCTAAGACTCAGAAACAGTTCCGCTCCCTACTAGGCCTCACCTCCTTCTGCCGACAGTGGTTACCAAACTTCAGCCTCATTGTGAAACCGCTGCTTTCTCTGCTAGCTAAAGATGTCCCTTTCCCCCTCCCTTGGACCACTGAATGCCAATCCTCCTTCACGGAACTACGAGATGCCCTTTGTTCGGCCCCTGTCCTAGGTACCCCCGATTACACAAAGCCCTTCTCCCTCTACACTCACGAAAGGGAGGGGTGCGCTTTATCTGTCCTGACCCGGTCCATTGGCCCAAAGCAAAGACCGTGCGCTTACTTCTCTGCCACTCTTGACCCTGTAGCCAGAGCCTTGCCTGCCTGCCTTCGAGCTGTAGCTGCCGCTGCTATCTCTATCCAACAGAGTGAGGGGATCGTGCTCTCGAATTCCCTCACAGTACTAGTACCCCATGCAGTTGACACCCTCCTGAACCAAACCAAGACGCAACACCTGACGAGTGCACGACTGACTGGATACGAACTGACTCTGCTTGCACCCCATATCACCCTGAAAAGATGCACCACACTGAACCCGGCAACTTTGTTACCCCTACCAGAGAACGATCCCAATGTGCCCCCTGTACACGACTGTGTGACCCTCACGGACGAACAGACTAGAAGTAGGGTTGACCTCAGAGACACAGCTTTTCCTGACCCTGACGGAGAGCTGTGGGTGGACGGCTCTTGCATCAAACTCCCCGATGGCACCACTTCAGCTGCCTATGCAGTCACCACGGCTCGAACTGTAGTCGAGACAGCCCGCATCACACAACGATCTGCTCAGGCAGCGGAACTGATTGCCCTAACACGAGCATGCATCCTAGCAGCAGGAACCACAGCGAACATTTACACCGACAGCCAGTATGCCTTCGGGGTGGTTCACCATTTTGGGCTCCTTTGGAAGGAAAGGGGATTCTTGACCTCGCACGGCACCCCTATCTTACATGGAGATTTAGTCTCCGCCTTGATCGAAGCTGTCCTTCTCCTCAAAAGACTTGCGGTCATCAAATGCCAGGCACACAAGAAAGTGACAGACATTATTGGACAGGGAAATGCACTAGCCGACCTCACTGCTCGAACGACAGCTGAAAATAGGACGACAACGCGCATGTACGTGACCAGGTCACAAGCAGAGAAATGGACCGACGCTGGGGACACTATTAGGGACATTCAAATGGCTAGCACACAACGCAAATTGACTGAATGGGCACGGGTGGGATTAAAAGACGATGAAGGCTGCTGGCGGACAAAAAACACAAACAAATGGTGCTACCTGACTCATACCTGATTCCCATACTGACTATGGCACACTCCCCTGCTCACATAGGATCAGCCCCCATGATTGAACTTGTCTCCAGAGTTTGGCACAACGATAAAATCACAGACTCCACCAAACGTCTGGTCCAACAATGCCTGATATGCCTGCAACATAACCCTGGGAAAGGAACTGTGGTCCCCCGGGGAGGGTTTGGGGTTCCCAATCACCCATTTGAAGTCCTACAGATGGACTACATCCAACTAGACAGATACCAAGGCCTGAAATATGCGCTTGTAGTGGTGTGTGCATTTAGCAAGTGGGTGGAAGCATACCCAACCCGTGATAACACTGCTATGGCCACTGCAAAGGTACTGTTAAAAGAATTCTTCCCTCGCTACGGCCTTTGTCGAATTTTATGGAACGACAATGGCCCCCACTTCATAGCCGAAGTCATCCAGCTCATCTTAAAGGGGCTGGGTATCAAGCAAAAGTTCCACGCAGTCTTCCACCCCCAGTCTGCTGGACTTGTCGAGCGACACAATGCCACACTAAAGCTAAAACTAGCCAAGATAGTGGCTACCACAGGACTGAAATGGCCAAACGCTCTCCCACTGGCATTGCTATCAATGCGTTCCACCCCCACCAAACACCACTTGACACCTTACGAGGTCGTTTTCGGCCGACCCATGAGCGTCTGGTCTGCACCAAAACCGACCTCCATTCATGACGTCCCGGACGTCCTAATGTCTGATTATTTGTATAAGTTGACTGAAACTCTGTCTGTCATTCATCAGCAGGTGCAGCAGGCCATCCCCGATGCTTCCAGGGGTCCGGGCCACGACATCCAACCGGGGGCCTATGTGTTAGTCCGGAATTTTCAACGGGCGAAGAGTTTGGAACCCCGGTGGACGGGCCCCTGGCAAGTACTGATCACCACCCGGACGGCGCTTCGAGTGGAGGGAATACAGCACTGGCTGCACGCGCACCACTGCAAGAAGGTCTCCTCGACCCTGGCCACAACAGAAAACATCGACATCCCGGAAGAGCTCCTGAACAAGGATCGACCATCACTGAACTGCTATCCTGATACCGAGGCACTTGAACTTGCAAAATTCTCTGATCCCACTGTGCCATCCATGGAAGGGTATTTACTGCGTCAAAAGGAGGGAGCTTCGGCTAAGTAGACCACGGACTAAGTTAAATCTCAGAACGGTGACCTAAACACCACCAAGGGATACCCGGAGAGAAGCTAAACGAAGTCTGTGGTTCTGCCCGCTACCGAGCACCTTGAAGATGATGTAAGCGCCAGATAAGAAGATGATGGAAGCGCCAAATAGGAAGATGATGGAAGCAACTGGAAATACCCACTACAGGAACCCAAAGACTGACAATATGCACAAATCAAAGACAATCGCCTTCTTCATTGTCTTCCTCTTTTGCCTCCTCCTCATGACTTCCTTCTGGATCTTGGAGGAAAGCACACCTGCTCATCAGATATTGCTAACCACTGCGCAGCCTACTACCATGAAGGAACATTATTTGATCTCTCTCTCTCCTCAACTCAGAGAAAGGTGAAAGGAGTTCTGGAACAACTCCTTTGTGCAGCTACTGCACCAGCACAATCTCGCCACCAATGCCACCAACTGCTGGATCTGTGGGTTGCTACCCCACGCCACTGGACATTCGATACCTTTCATCCCTTCACCCTTCTCAATTCACGGCTCCTGCCTTGCTTGGCTAATCCTCCTGCAAGAAAGCTATAAGGACAATGCCACCTCCAGCAAAACCATGACGCATTTCTTTCATGAGGTCTGGCGAAACAAAACAAAGACACATTTCTGCCCGCAGACCTCCAACGACTCTATCCACATGGACATCCCTGCTAAAGAACGAATTGAGATGCAGGTGTTCAACAATCCAACCAGACCCACCTTCTCCTACCTACGGAAACGAACGGCTGCCACTCTGACTGTGGCTCTATCTGTCATCAACGTCACGGGCCACATGTGCATAGAAGGGCTTGGGACACAGCTGGTAGGCCGCAGTGCATGCCGTTTCACCAGAACTTTGGACTCTACCGATCCACCTTCCTTTGTATCCTCTCCAAACATGTACTTCGTTTGCGGTACAAAGGCTTACACCTGGCTCCCCAAAGGCTGGGGGGGCACTTGTTTCATCTCCTTCATCCTTCCTCCGACCTATGTGGCCCCAGCAAATCACCATAGACAAAAGCGAGCCAAGGACATTGAACAAGCAGACTCAACAGGAGCACAGTTCCTCGACGCTATGAAGGGACTTGTTCCACTCTGGGGCCCGATGGCAAACAGCCGTGCCATCCGACATCTGACTCAGGCAGTCGAGACAACAATGAACATCACAGCTGGTATCCTTGCTAACAACACAGCAGAGCTTCAAGCGGTCCGCCTGGTGGCTCTCCAGAACCGCCTTGTTCTAGATGTGGTTCTTGCGGACCGTGGTGGAGCATGCCGCATTATTGGGTCCAGCTGCTGTACATATATACCGGACAATTCACCCTCAGTGTACAAGGCCATCGAACACCTCCACAGACTCTCTTCAGAAGTCCACTAGGAGCAGGAAGAATGGTCGCTTGGTGGATGGTTCTGGAGTACTGTTAAGAACTGGGGCTGGAGATTGTTTACCATTATCCTGATTCCTGTAGTTGTAATATGTGGATTATGCTTAGGAATTCAATGCCTGCCGCCTCTGTGTTCATTATGTACGAATTGTATTTGCCCTAAGACTGTGGACTTTGGAAATGAACGCATGGGAGCATTATATGATGCCGAGGTTAGGAATTTAATGAAGATCGACATTGAGTAGACAAGTTGGCTAGATATGTTGAAAAGGGAGGACTGTTAAAACTTAGGCTGCAGCGTCAACATTATCGGCGCCATCTTGCCCCCTTTTCGAGCCCATTCGTGCGCGTAAGCGGCAGCCATTTTGAGTACCATGGCCTCTCTGCCCATCGCTGATAGCCAGCGCGTCTCTCTCTCTCTCTCTCCTGACCTCGCAAGCATCCCCCGCACGCTGACAGCCCCCGCTCTCACATGCCTCGGGTCATAAACCCCTCTTCAGCGCAGCTCTGCCTCGGAACCCCATCCTGTTCCCAGCGCAACACCTCCCTTCATTCCTTTCATGGTCTTTAGGATCTTTGGGATCCTTGGGGACCAACTACCCCCCCTGTTACCTCCAATAAGTACCACACAAGAGCATTGGTAAGTTCATATAGCAGGCCAGGCCCTCTTTGCCCACCACTCTGAAAATGCACTGCCTGGTGCAAACTTGGATGAGGATTCAAGTCCCGTTCACTGCTGGGGGTCTTGAGGAGCCAACTCGCCTACCTGTTACCTCCAGTAAGCCCCAGATAGTAGGATTGCTGAGGGGTGGACACAGGCCACACTCTTTTTTGGCACCACTCTGCAAACGCACCTCCTGGTAGGCTCTTAGTTGGGAGATGAAGTGCCCTTGCCTCCTGAGAGTCCCTGGGGGCCAACTAGCCCTCTTCTTATCTCCAGTAAGCCCCACACTGCTAGATTGCTTAGAGTAGTCTGAGGCCACACCCCTTTTTACACCAAAATGCAAATGGGCCTCCTGGTGCACTGCTGCTCGGGAGATGAATTCCACTTTTGTCCTGAGGTCCTCAGGACACAAGAAGACCTCATCGCCCCACGAGCAGTGCGCCAAGAGGCTCATTTGCAGTGTGATGTAAAAAAAGGGCATGGCCTCAGACCACTTCCCAGCAATCACACGGTATCGGCATCCTGAGGTACCTGATGAGCTAGTTGGCCCCAAAGGATCCTAAAGATTCTAGGGAACCTAATGCCCCCAACCAAGAACATGCCAGGAGGCGCGTTTGCAGAGTAGTGCAGGGACAGGATGGGGCCTCCATTGAGATGCTGGATTTTTTTTTTTTGTTAGAAGGGGGGCTTTGTTGCCCGCCTTTCCACAATATTCTGTGGGCCCCGGGGACCCCATTCCACAGGGGCAGCGACATTTATCTTTTTTTAAACTTGATGGGCCCCCCCTCCAAGGCCAATTTAGGCCCCGGGACCCCATCCCCAAGGGTTAAGGCCAAATATACATTTTTTAATTAAAACATTAATTTTTAAGTAGGGTGGGTGGTGCGGCCCCTGTCCTGATGCCATTAGCATTGCCTTGTTTCCTTTTTTTTATTTACACGAGAGAGGTGCCTCTTTTCCCAGGGCTACTTTTGCCCATGGAAGCCCCATCTACAGGGCCTGTCCTCATTGTTGAGGACTGCTAGGGGAGCTCCAAGCCCCTGCGGTCCCTGCCAGCTTCCTGACTCCTGCGAGAGCCGGCATTGCTTTTGGGCAAAGGAAGCTGCTGATATGCAGCTTCCTTTGCCCAAAAGCAATCTGCTTTGCTTCATGGAAGTTAGAGCAGGATTCCTGTGCTCGCTTCCATGAAGCAACGCAATGTTTGCTTTAGCAGGGCGGGGGGCACCCTCCCATTATGATTGAAGCCCCAGTATTTCTGCACTACCACTGTTGCCATTTTTCCTGCTGTTAGTCCTCTGTATCCCGCTGCCGCATTCACCTGTGAACCTTCCCCCTGACTGCCCTGCTCCTGCCTCTCAGCTACTCATCCCTCCCCTACATAATGGTGGCTGCTGCATGCCTAAGGCAAGCCCATCAGCGCCCGTCCGCGACCCGACCATGACCAGTGCCAGGACCCCTTGTTCTCCAAGGCCTCACCACTACGACTCAACCACCCTCCAAGCACTCAACCCCTGAACACATGCAGACTGCACAATATCCTTGCCGAACACCACCCACGGGCAATTTTCGTGCAGAACCTGCCGCAAATCCTTCACCATCAACAGAGCCCCCACGACCACCATAGGAAAGCCCAATAAACACACCACCAAAACCCTGACTTGCATCCTTCTCAACGTGCGCTCCCTGCACTGGCAGGCCGTTGAGATCATGGACCTGCTCGACACCCTCTTGCCCGACGTCGCCTTCTTCGCGGAAACCTGGACCAACACCACCTCCTGTCCCGCCATCGCCACCCCCATCTGTGACGGCTACAAGATCCAGAGAAAGGACCGTCCGCACAGCCCACAAGGAGGACTCGCCATAGAACACAAGACCCCCCTCTGACTCTTCACAACCAGCACGAGTGACCCCCCACTCCAACACAGAACAACTCTACTTCCAGATCCAGACAAAGCCCAGGACCAAGCTACGAGGCACCCTCATCTACAGACCACCAGGACCTTGCACTGACCACACAACTACCATCGCCGAGATCACTGCGTACCACACCATCACCTCCATGGACTACATTCTACTCGGGACCTGAATTTCAACCTCGACAATGGCAACGACGCTGACTCAACTACTCTCCTTGACAACTTTGACAATCTAGGGTTGAAGCAGCTCTTTAACGTACCCACCCACAGAGTGGGTCACACCCTTGACCCCATCTTCACGGGAGGAACAAATATCCCCTTCTGACACACCACCCAGCCCCACTGGACTGATCAACACTGCATCCACTTCACCTTCAACATCACCACTGCACTCAAACCCGCCCTACGCTTGCCATGACGGAATTGGAGAAAGGTCACAGAGGAGCACCTCAACACCACCCTCCGCCAATACCCCCACCTCCACCACCAACACCAACTCTGCATCCAGGGGATTTCACTGCATGGTCTCCTGCTGCACCAACAAGCTCGCACCCCTCTGCCCCCATCAAACAACACCCGCTGAAAGCCGCCTGGTTCACCGCAGAACTTCAAGAAGCGAGACTCTCCTGCAGATGCCTAAAGAAAACCTTGCGAAACCTGAAATCCACGGAAGCACGAAACGCCCACAAGTGCGCCCTGAAGGAAAACCACCAGCGCATAAGAGACACCAAATGGACCTTCATAAGATACAAAGTCCAGACCAATGTGACCAACGCCAAGGAACTGTTTAACGTCATACAGCAGTTCACCAAACCCCCAGCGAAGCCACAGATATCTCACCTTCCCAGGAACTCTGCAACAAGCTCAGCTCCTACTTCCATCTGAAGATCAAGGCCCTCAATGACAACTTCAGCAAACCAACCACGAGCACCACACACCTACCCACCACCACCGATAAGCCAACCATCATGTCCGGGGATCCAGCAACTATCAAACTCATCACCAGGACCATGAGGAAAACCCACTCAGGAGCCCCAACGGACCCCTTCCCACTGCACATCTTCCACAGGGCTGCCATCTTCATCGCACCCAAACTAGGACACACCATCAACGCCTCCTCAGATCAGGTATCTGCCCAGACAACAAAAAACCATTTGTAGACCCAACTGACCTGAAAAACTACCGGCCCATCTCCCTCCTCCCCTGAGAGAGACTCATAAACACCCAGCTGACCCCTTTCATAGAAGAGCACTCCATCCTGTACGCCTCCCAATCTGGATTCCGCAGCAACAACAGCACCAAGACCGCCCTTCTTGCTGCCACTGACAACATCCGTATGCCACTCGATCAGGGACACACCGTGGCCTTTATCATTTTAGACCTCTCTGTAGCTTATGACACCGTTTCACATCGCGCTCTTGTGGCCAGACTGCACAACTAGAAGTTGGTTATAAATAATGAAAACCCTTTAAAAGGCATTTTTGTTTTGCTTTTTGCTTTTAAACCAGTGCCATGTTGCAGACATCCATGCCCTAAGGGCATGGATGTCTGCAACATGTGCACCCATGCACAATTGAGGGGTGCAACTGGGTGTCAAAGTGTTTCCCCCAATTATCGAATCGGTATTTACCAATTCGGTAATTGATATTCATTCCTATGGGCCTATAGGCCCATAGGAATGAATGGCAATTACCGAATTGGTAAATACCGATTCTGTAATTACCGAATCATACCGATTCGGTAATTAAATCGGTAAAATTACCTACATCCCGATTGCTAGTTCTTAAATACTGAATCGGTATGATTCTGTATTTAAAAATTGGTAATCTGGGATTACCTACATCGGGCCCTAAATGTTCTGCATTGTAAATGAAGACAATACGATTAGCAAATAAGTATCTTATTACGATTCTGTTAGTGTTCAAGGAGTATCACTCACATTTCAGTAGTCTTCATACACTAGCCTTAACAAAAGAATACTGAATACAGAAATTGACATAAAATAGTCTTTAACTGCTATCAAAACACAGTTTAACCACAAAATGTATCATTCAACTTCAATAAGGGGGACTCAGAAACCTGCGGCTGGTGCTTTTCAATGTATGTGCACCCAACACCAAGCTTGCATAGTCTTGAGTTGCCATCATGGCTCTTCCATTCACTGACTGACACTCCCTGCCCCTTTATCTCATTCATGCAGGTTCCTGCTTTCTCTTTTTGTGCATAATTTCTATCTTTCTATTCTTGCTTCTATCTTCTTTGTGTGGTTTTCCCTCTCTTGTTCATGGTTCATGTCCGATACGGAAAAAAAGTACCAGTCACCAAAAACAAGTGTTGTGGGTCCCAACTGCAAACACTGGTACAAATTAAGCACTGGAGTGAGGGAGAGGAGACCTCACCTTCAGCTAGGAGAGCAGAGAGGATGCAGGCTAGAGGGAGAATGCACCCCCTCTTTAGGGAGGAGAGCAGAGAGGATACAGGCTAAAGTGAGAGGGAGAGGGCAACTCCTCCTCAGGGAGGAGAGCTGAGAAGATACAGGCTAGAAAGACTTGACCTACTTCCAGGAGAGCAGAGAGGATACAGGATAGAGAGAGGGAGGGAGGGAGAGAGGCCTCACCTTCAGCCAGGAGATCAGAGAAGATACAGGCT
Organism: Lissotriton vulgaris; assembly: GCF_964263255.1. NCBI lineage: Eukaryota > Metazoa > Chordata > Amphibia > Caudata > Salamandridae > Lissotriton > Lissotriton vulgaris. The sequence goes on from NC_141695.1 coordinate 134,902,607, forward strand.
AGAGAGAGTGAGGGGGCAATTCCCCTTCAGCAGGAGAGCAGTGAAGATACAGGCTACAGAGAGAGACTCATTTTCAGCCTTTAGAGCAGAGAGGCCGCACATGATAGAGAGATCAAGCTTCACTTTCGGCCACCTGAGCAGGGGATACTGGTGAGACAGAGAGAGAAAGGGAGAGAGAGAGACAGAGAGAGAGAGAGACAGAGACTCATCTTCAGCCTGTAGAGCAGAGAGGATACAGAGGGAGTGGTCACTTGACCTTCAGCCAGGAGAGCAGAGATAGATACAGGCTAGAGAGAGGGAGGGGACACTTCACCTTCAGCCAGAAGAGCAGTGAGGATACAGGCTACAGAGAGGGAGGGGGCACTTCACCTTCAGCCAGAAGAAGAGCCTGTAGAGGAGAGGGGCTGCACGTGATAAAGAGATGAAACTTCACCTTTGGGCAGAAGGGCATGGGATACTGGCTATAGAGAGAGAGAGAGACTCATATTCAGCCTGGAGAGCAGGGAGGATATGGGTTACAGAAGAAGAGAGACTCATCTTCAGCCTTTAGAGCAGAAGGAGGTGCATGTGATAGAGATCAGATGCCTCACCTGCGGCCAGCAGAGCCGCTAAGATTCAGGTTAGATAGAGAGAGAGTGTCATCTTTAGCCTGTAGAGCAGAGAGGATAAAGGTATATACCTATATATATGATTCTTAGTGGAGTTTTAACTTCAAAACCCAATTTTACATACCGCAAGGCACATTCCATGAGAAGTGATTTGGTAAAAACTAGCCCAGAGCTTTACCATAAAGAAACTTGGCTTTCAGCAAAGAATGGTTTCTTCAAGTGTAGTACTTGTAGGGCCTGCAGATTTGGAGTTAACACCAAATCCTACACCAATGCATTCTCAGAGGCCCCAATTAACATTAGGGGCCACTACACATGCAGAACAGATCATGCTGTGTATGTACTTAGTTGCATTTGTGGGCTCCAATATGTAGGTAGTACGAAACTACAAGTTCATGCAAGAATCCTACAACACTTGAGGGCAACTGCCAATTCTGATCCCAGATATCCCGTAGCCAGACATGTCAAAACTGAACACAGCAATATTTTAAATGTGTTACAGTACTATGTCATCGACAGTGTTCAACCAAACAAGAGAGGTGGGGATCGGGAGAAGTTGTTGAGACAACTCGAAATCAAGTACATTTTGGAACTCGATACCAAGACTCCCATTGGGCTCAATATTTGGGAAGATTTACATCAGTATCTCTAGATTTGAAATTTGTAAAATGTATCTATATGAATTGGTCCTAGCAATGATATTTATTTATTTATATATTCATAGAATTATATTTTTTTATCCAACAGTGTACAATGTATATACTTTTTTAGTCTTTTTATGGGTGTTTTTAGATCTTTGTCTGGTGTTCCATGGATGTGTATTTTTTCATGGATTTATAGTTTATGAATTTGTGATTTTATGCTATTTATTGGCACCATTTGCACAGATCTATTGACCTCATGAATCGATTGAAGGGCCGGTGTATGACACTGTATAGCTTTTTTTGCTCAAAAGGATTTGCTCTACCAATAGTCATCCTACACACACAGAAATGTAAGCCCTTTTCCCACATCTCGAGAAATTTTGGAAAGATAGCTGTCTCTGCCTTCACCCTGCCCCTTTATTCAGTTTATTTAAAGTAAGTTCCCGGCTTGGTAACTTTTTTGCACTTTATATTAGCACTTTAGAACACGCACTTTGACTGTCATCTTTACGGTTATAGCATACATATATATCTTTCCAAGATGGTTTCTGCAATGTTAATGTACTGCCATATACACTGATTAAACATGCCTAGACAGCAGTGGATATCATTTGCCCCAGTTTTAAAATATAATTGGGGCATGTGAGATTAACCACTAACAGCCTGATTCATGAAGCAAAATTGCGCCCGCAATAGCTGCGAAAATGCTATCACGGGGCAAATCCCATAATCGGAATTCACCATTAAATAAGCGAATTCGCAAACACAGATTTGCGAAATTGCAAAGATAATCGCAGAATGCCGGCAGGATACCAATTGCGAATCGGAAATAGCGAGAAAGCACGGATTCTGCGAAAATAATTGGGAAATCGCAAATTACTCGCAATCGGTATTCATGAAAAATCGCTATTAGCGAAAAAGCCAAAAATCGCATTTTGCGAGGCGCAATTTAAGGACAACCCAAAGCATAGGATGTTTTTTTTAAAACCGTTGGCCAATCAGTAACTGGTGCAGGCCTGACCAAACACACTTAAGGGGAAGCAACATCAGCAGAAGTAGTCTCACAATGCCAGGAATGTACATGGTGGTCAGGCGGCGAAGGCTACAGCGAGCAGCAAGGAGGAGACGCAGAATCCAGGAGAGGATATTCCGCCAGCGGGTCACCCTGCTGGGCCAGACCAGAGAGCAAATATACTCAAAGTACCGGCTAAATGGGGCTATGATCATCAAGCTTACACAGGACCTTGACCCCCTGATGTAGCACCCAACAAGGCGGACCAATGCCATCCCAATACATGTCCAGGTAGTGTAGCCTGCACCTCCTGCCCTCTGGGAGCTTCCAGGGTATAGTTGCGGTAGCTGGGGGGATATCCTAGCCCACCATGTCCCGCTGCCTACGTAGTTTCCTTGACGCAATGCTGACCCAGCTACACCACCACTTCAAATTTCCCACCAGCCAACAGGAATTGGATGACACCAAGCTACAATTCTACAATGTTGCCCGTTTTCCACACGTGATAGGATGCATTGACTGTACCCGCGTCCACATTTTCCCACCTGCTGCAACAGAGTACATGTACCGCAATCGCAAGTCCTACCACTCCCTCAACATCCAGATGGTCTGCAATGCAAAGACATACATCACGGACATAGTGGAAGAAAACCCGGGGAGTACACATGACTCATTCATATTCCGGCACAGCGGCCTCAACACACGACTGGTCAGGGGAGACTTCGGGGAAGGACACCTACTTGGTAAGTACACTTTGCCCACAATGTCACATTGCGAATGACCAGCTGCGCTGCACAGGCACTCATCCTCTGCTCCTCTCATTCAGGTGACAGTGGGCATGCCCTGCGTGAATACCTCCTCACCCCATACCTCAACCCTGCTACACCACAGCAACGGCATTACAACGTATCACACATACGCACAAGGAATTGCATAGAGAGAACTTTTGGCCTACTGAAGAGCAGATTCCGCATACTTCACAAGACAGGTGGGTCCATGTACTACAGTCCTGAAGTGTGCTGCCGCATTGTGGCTGTGTGTGCTATCCTACACAACATTGCTACCAAGCGCCGGATACCTGTCGACATCTCTGGCAGTGAATCGGAAGGGGACGACCGGCCACCTGCACATGCGCGCCATGCACGCGGGGAGAACCCAGCTGAAGGCCACAGACGTCGCAACCACATCACACTGAACAGTTTCTAGTGCACCCTCTACCCTCACCCCACAAATCACAAATGCATGCAAAATGTAATAATGACACAACGCCAATGTGTGCTGCAAAATTAAATATTATTGTTTCATTCACAATAATGGTACCAGTTTAAATGTTGTCATTGCTAACAGTATTTCAGCATACTTCTGTGTAAAAGGACAGGGCAGGCTTATACTCAGCCTGTGCCTGTAATAGTCCTATGAAGTCATGTGCGCCTCCTGCGCGTACCACCCAAGCGCCTCTGCAGCTCATCCTCATCCAAGGCACGTGTACCTGCAGTGGGCCTGGTGCTGCGCCTGAGTGCCCCTACGTCTGAGGCAGAGTGGCTGCTCACACTCGATGTCCCCTCACTGGCATCATCACCCCCAACAGTGGCAGGTAGAGCAGGGTGTAGTGCTGTCACGGCAGTGGTCAGGTGCCCAAGGACCCTGGCCACATCCTCGCAGCACTTGATGAGCTGCTGCTGCTGCGCAAGGGACTGCTGCGATAACTGTGAGGTGGCATTGCCTATTACATAATTTGACCTGGTGTAGGCCGTCAGCCGGGTCAATAGCTGACGGTGGCGGCGGCGTGCTGCGTTGCGCTGCAATGTAATTCCAGCAGTGTTGGCCTCCATGGCTGCAGTCATGCGGGCCATTCCCTCCCCCACACCTGCCATGGCTGTCGTCATGCGGTCCATCCGGTCCCCCACTCCGGCCACATTGCGCCCAATGTTGTACAGCTGTAGCTGTATGGCACCTTGCCAGCGTGCCTGCAGCTGATGTGTACGGAGCATGTGTCGTTCCACGCTCATTCTCGCCAGCCGCTGTCCATTCCCCCTCCTGCTGATAGGTGCATTGGTCTGCAGGCGAGACCTGCCACGCCTGCTCTGCTGCCCTGACACAGTGGGTGGCCGCTGTGTTGCCACTGTCGCGGGCCCTGATGTTGAAGCGCCAGCTGCTGGTGGTGTCACGGTAGGCGTTGCTGGTGCGGCAGTGGCTGGAGGCACACTGGTAGTGGGCCTGGCTGCGGCAGTAGTTGCAGCGGCAGAGGCAGGGGGCACACTAGTAGTGGGCCTGGCTGCAGGAGTAGTAGCAGCGGCAGACGCAGGAGGCACACTGGTGGTTGACCTGGCTGCAGGAGTTGTTGCTGCGGCAGGGGCTGGTGGCTGTGTATGTGGCGGCACCTCCTCCTCATCCTGTGCCTCCTCATCTATTTGCAGCCTCTCGCTGTCGCTGCTGTCTGCGCCACCTGTGAGGGGAAGTGGAAGTTCATTAGTTGCATGTATCTGTCACACGTGCAGTTGCTACATGCATGCTGGGTGACATTCCCTGACTGGCTATGGCTTTGTGTACTTTGGAACCTGTCTGGCTGCATTGTGGTAGCTCTACATTGTGGCCACACTACATGTCCCACAATGCTTCAGGGCATTACCTGATGTGCAACGATGGCATGACTATGGAACATTATGGGAGGCTATTTGGTCATGGACATTCATAGGGGACAGGGTCGCAGTCGCATGCCACTTACCTTGGATGTCTTGGGTGGGGCGGGATGAGTCCAGACGAGTCACTCCGATGCACGGCGGTATTTGGAGGGACTGTAGGTCCTTCCCCTCCAGTGCCCAATGACTCTCCAAGACGCTCAGCCACCTGCGCTTTGGCACGACCTCGGAGGTCGTACCAGCGTTTTTTGAGTTCGTCCAGTGACCTATCAGCCACACCCACAGAGTTCACCGTGGACGCTATACCCTGCCAGATTCTGCGTTTTTCCTGCTCCGGCACCCTCCTAGAGTCCTTCCCAAACAGTTTGGAGTGGCTGGCCACCACCCCTTCTATTAAATGCTCCAGCTCCTGCTCGGAGAATTTCTTTCCGCCCTGTGGTGTTGCTGGGCCCAGGAGCTGCATCCTCAGACATTGCTGCACTGTAGTTTCAGAGTAGAAATCCAAACAGAATTGCAGGAGCTCTCCCAGTTGCTGAGTCAAGGTCTGCCTCACTGTGGTGAATGGGGGTGGGAACTGGCTGCTTTCTGGTTGTGATGTCATCACTGTGCTCGAAATGCGACTTCCCGTTTTCCCGATCTCGCGATTTTGCGATCTTGCTTTTTGCGATCTCACAATTAGCGATATCGCTAATTGCGATATCGCAATTCCGACACGGATGTAGCCGGAAATAGCGATTTTTCTGCGATTATCGATAATCGCAAACGGCTTTTGCGGCCGCGTGCGATTTGCTTTTTTTTATCGCAAAACATCATGAATTCCGTTCTGCGATTTCTCAATTGCGATTCGCAGTTTTTCGCAAATTGAGAATCGCAGATTCCGGTTTTCATGAATCAGGCTGTAAATGACAACTAATGGATCATTGTATTTGAACAGTTAGTAATCAGCGACTCACTTTTTAGAGTTAAAGCGCAAGGAATAACATCAACACATGCATTGATTTCTTTTTTTCAAACAACGGGAATGTTATTAACTGAAAAGTGCAATTCAAGAAATGTGCTTTGTACTTCAGTTTACAGCATATTTGGGAAGAAATTAAATAACCATCTATTTTCCGAATTGCTGATAGTCTTTTTCCCGTAATATGTAGAATGATGCAGATAGTCTGCTTTCCATTTTGCTTAATGGTTAGATGACATGCACATGATTGGTCATTGGTGTTTTAAAAACTGTTAATGGGGTATTCAGTACTTTTATCCGGTGATCAAGGCGACCGAGTTCGCCAAAACGCGTCTGGTGTTTTTCTGCACATGCAATGCACTTTTGAGAACAGAAAATAAATAATACCTGCAACTGAAAGCTGAGGCAAGTGTCCGTTTTTCCATTTTTGCTGGATGGCATTGTGGAGCTGTGTATATATATATATATATATATATGGATCCAATCCAGGTTCTTACGTTTTCTGAAAACAGGCTCCGACTCTGTGAGTTTGATGATCAAGGATATTTAATTTTTTTAAAACGACCAGACGCGTATCGGGGGACAAGTCTGCCTTGTTCACTACATCTGTCAACACTAAGATAGTGCGCTTATTTATAGTGATACAAAGCAACCGATTGGATGTCAGGAGAAAGACCCAGGTAATATGTGACATTACAATAAAAAAATGGAAAAGTTGGTGTCAGCCTCAGGTAAGAATGTGCAAGTCATGGTTGAAATGATAAAAAAAGACATGTAAATAACTCTTTACATTATGAGATTTAAATACTTGTGTAATGTTGTGGCATATGATCACAGTTTTTTCACCTCAAATCCTGGAACTGTAAGCTTCCGGGTAATTACATCAGAGACCCTCTGTTCTATGTATGTTGTACGTGGATGTACGTGCTGTAATGGACATGCTGCGCGTTCGGTCTCTGTAAGGCCAGAAATGCAGGTAAGCTTCTGCGGCTGTTTGTGTTGTGTTTGCTGCCTCGATATTATCTTAGTTTTACCAACCCCCTCATTCGTTCGTTGATAGTTTATGTTTTATAAATGAGTAGGGTGCGCGGGTGCATCGAGACAGGGATCCCCTGGCGAGTTGGAGATGCTGGCTGCTGGTGGCCTGCACTGCATGTGTTGTGTGTTTCAGAATGCTAGGCAATGACAGTGTCTGTGGCTTTTGCCGAGGTTGCAGGGGTTTTCTCAGTGCTTGGTGTGGAAATAAAACTGCCCTTTAATGCAACCGACTATTTAGCATATGAAGTGTGTGATTGGGCCCTTTTGGGCGAGCGGACTTGTTATTGAAGCATCTAATGCCAGTGATTGCTGTCTCGATCTGTATTCCATCTATGTGTTGTGTTGTTCGCGGACCGGTAGTTCCCAGGATCATTTAAGCTGAATCCGTCAGTGGCCATGCAAGAGAGAGCGAGGGTCATGAATTTAGTGACTTGAGTGTGTGTTTCTGTGATAGTGTTAGTGATCATGTGGCCTAACCTGGGTTCATGTGTTTTTGAAGTGTGGTGACTGAGTGGTTACTATTTACATTGTTGCGTGATATGTGTGAGTTTTAAAAAAAGATGGTGAAGCAAGATTTTCTCAGTAGAATGGGTTACTCTATTAGGCGCAGGGAAGCTTACTCAATGTTCTGTTGAGGGCAGTATTACAAATGTGCACTAAGTGCTTCGTCAGCGTTATGCCCATTGGGGAGTTTGCAGTCTAGTTGGATAATGTATTTTGATTTTAGTCTTCTGAGTGCTGTTGCCTGTTTCCTCTCCTGGGGTTCAGTGCCACACTATCGATCACATAGTAAATGAGATCTTTAGCCTTGCCATTGTGGTGTGAGTTTATATGTCAAGACACTGGGTATGTTAGATCGTCATTGGAGATGGCTCTGAGGTGATGCAAGATTCTGAGGTGCACAGGGTGGATGGTGCTGTCCATCTATTGTTTGCTGAAAGTGCAGCTAAGAACGTACACTGCAAAGTCAGTTTTGCATGTGTAATGTTCATTGATCACATAGGGTGATTGTCTGAATGGAAAGTGTACTGTCTTTGTGTTGACTCTGTGTTTGCATGCCTTGAACTTGGTGCACTTGAAAAAGCCTGTCTGTGCTTGAAGCCACGTTTTGTTTTTGGACAGTGTTGGCGCCTAGTTTACTAGTTCCTGCCTCATGAAGGTCGCCCTGCAGAAGCTTAGCTGTGGTAAATTCGCACAACTGGGCCTAGAGTTGGATCATACCTGATAAGTATTAGAGAGAACAAGGGTCCTCAGGGAATGCAATAAAGATAAAATTAAACATATAGACCACGATAAGTGCTATAGTTCTGCTTCCCAGCCCAGCCGGGCAGGAAATATTTAATTTTCACATTTTTGGAATCAAATTTGACCAAGAGAGGGTCATATACAGGGAATTAGATAGGGCACAATCCTGTACCTAACCTGAAAGATTGAAAAACCAATAGAATATAGAAAGAGATAGAATGAAAAAAGTATTAACAGGCAAGAAGGGTTTTGGAGCCAGTTGTCGCTTGCAAAAATGATAAAAAAAACAATCAAAGCAAGTCTCGACATACAATGTATGCAGAATAATACACAAATGGACTTCAGCAACACTGTTTTTAAGCGTCAACGTTTCGATCCCTTGGCTCCTAATGAACCGGGATCATCATCAGGACTATAATACTCAAAGCCTGTTTACAATATGAACGCCTGCCAATTTACAATGATTGGCTTGGTCGGGCGCGGTTTGGCCGTGAAGATTACTGTCAGGGACCCAAGGTTGGAGGGACCTTAGATAGGCGGGTCAGACCGTGAATTTCAGGTATATTCTTGCTCCCCAGATGAGGTCGCTTGAATCGGCAACCACGAGTGCTTGTTCCACCTTAGAATCAGTGGGAGGTGGGAGGTATTGCCATAGATATGGGAGTCTTCTGGCTGAGAGGGTTAGCAGCCCTTGGATTGTAAAGCCGCTTGAATCGGCGGTCTCTTGATCCACGGTGGAATCTGCGGTGATTAGGGAGTGAAGACAGGATGGTCTCACTGCAAGGCGCCGACAGCGTGAGTCCGCTGTTTCCGGGTCTGTTTGGACCTGTAAGCACCATGAATACCGTAAAATATTGACCGCATCACTCCGCCAGTAAAAGCCCGTGCCCATATGTACATGACAGCCATTTTAGGCACCCTGGCCTTTTGCCCGCTCATCAGAATCACCGGCTTCCCTTCTGCGCGTATTTGAACCCCCCCCCCTCTCTCACATGCATAGACCATGAAACCCTCTCCCTCTGCGCGACCCTGCCCTGAAAGGCAACCCTCCTGCTTGACCCACGCAAACCCCCCCATTTCCTCTTGAAGAGGCATCCTTCGCCTCAGCTGACATAGCCCTCCCCAGCTGCACCTGACTGCCCCCGCTTTCTCATGTATGGGTCATAAGACCTCTCTCTCTGTGCGACTCTGTCCCTGTGCACACCCTGGTTTCCCCCCCCCCCTCCCCTTCTCCCTCACACGGGCAAGTCATAAACCTTCTTCTTCTGCAAGACCCTGTCCTTGGGAGTCACGGCCGCGCCTGACCCACACCTCCTTTCCTTTCATGAATAACCCCTCTGTTAGTAAACCCTCCCTCCGCGATTGACTGTCCACACATGTCTGAGGTCATCGCCTAAGCCAGGAGATACTGTTTACTGCCCCTTATTGTAAGGAGTCACTCCTCTTCAAAGGACCCACTATTGATCCTGGCCACCCCACCCCCTGGGCTACGATCAGGCGCACACATCCTAAAAATTGGCGGAACACTCAGCTGCGTGATTACCCTCCCCTCTTATCAGCAGGTCAAGGGTCCCTATTGTGAACATATGTGGGGTAGGATTGACACGAGGATTATGGGAATGTCTTTTCCTTGTTTCACAATGTCGTGATTGTAATGCCAAGTGTTTTGTAAGGTATAAAAGACGATGTCTCAGCTCACTTGTTAGAGCACCTCCCGAAAGACACTGTGTTTCGTGTCCGAAATGACAGGCTCTCCTCATGAGTAATAAATCCTGTTCTTGTGATTCCTGCTCCCAGCGCCCGTCTCTTTATTTTGGTAACTATTCAGAATGGGAACTAAGAGGCGACTTGCGCCAGCCGTCCGGGCATCGATACTAGTTTGGGCTCACTTTCAACACCTCTCTTGGTCAAATTTGATTCCAAAAATTTGAAAATTAAATATTCCCTGCCCGGCTGGGCTGGGAAGCTGAACTATAGCACTTATCGTGGTCTATATGTTTATTTTTACCTTTATTGCATTCCCTGAGGACCCTTGTTCTCTCTAATAAGTATATTACCCATGGTCCAAAGGCATGTTTCTGGGTTCCCTTGTTTATGCTAAAAAGACATACCTGATAAGTGGCCAGTGTCTGTACAGGATTTTACGCACGTTATTATGGTATTTATTAAATCCTGTTTCCAGTCTGGGGGCAGTTGGTTTGGTGGGAGTGTGTTCAGTGGTTGTCTTTGTGTTTCTATGTAGCAAATCTGACCTGCTAAGGCCATTGCTTTTTTCTCTGGCCTTGCTCGGAGTTTTTTGATGGTAAACTCCCTCCCTGAGTCTGTCAAAAAGGCTCTCTGTACTGGCTTGCAAATCACTTTCTAGGCTGCAGTTTCTTTTCATCCTTAGGCACTCGGCGTAAGGTATGCTCTCCTTCAAGCTGGTAGGGTGGAAACCAGTGGCGTGCAAGATAGCATTTCCTGCTGTTTCCTTCCTATGTGTTCGTGTCTCAATCTTACCCCCCACTTGAAAGACCTCTAGATCCAAGAATACGATCTTATCAGTGTTGATGGTGCAAGTGAACTTGAGGTTGAGACTGCTGTCATTGATGGCTGTGGCGAATTCTAGTGCACTTTCTTCTGAGTCACGCCATACCACGAAAATGTCGTCAATATAGCGTTTGTACAGCGCTATATTGTTGATGAATGTGTGGTGGTGTTGGACCATGAGTACTTGCTCATCCCACCAGCCCATATGCAAATTTGCATATCTGGGGTTGAAGCAAGTACCCATGGCCGTGCCCTGTGTCTGTTTGTACAGTAGTTTATTGTAGAAAAATGTATTCTTTTCTAGGCACCACTCTGTCATCTGTAGAAGCATCATAGTTTTGATGTAGTGTGATGTCCCTATTGCCTAAGTAGTGCCTCATATCATTTAGCCCATCTGTATGTCTGATATTGGTGTACAAGCTTTGTACGTCAAGTGTAACAAAAATGTAATCTGGCTGCCATACAAAGTCAAAAATATGATTTAAAAAGTCCCCAGTGTCTTGTAGGAAGGCAGGTAGTGTGCTCATTAGTGGCTGGAGGAAGAAGTCTATACACTTGCTGGTGTTTTCAAATAGGCTTCCTATGGCTGAAATTATTGGTCTGCTGTGTGGGCAATTGATGTTTTTGTGGACTTTGGGGATAACTGGGTGGTGATGGGATAGTCTTTCTTGAGAAAGTCTAGTTCAGATTTATTGATTAGACCTTTCCCCCTCCAATCATACAGGCATGCATGATATCTTTCTTTGATACTCATTATGTTTGTGTTGCTGGTCCTAACATAGCATTGTCTGTCTTGCAATTGAGGCAAGGCTTCTCTGTCATACATCTCCAGCGGCCAGAGCACGATGTTTCCCCATTTGTCCGCACAGCGGATTACTATGTCAGGACGCTGTTTGATCTTTTCCATTACTTTGCAGTACTTGGTTTTATAGTCATTGGAATTTATATTGAAAGCTGTGCTGCTAGAGAGGGCTAGTTTCTTGAGGTCCTTTGTTAGGGTTTAGAGCAGCTAGTCCCTTGTTAGTGACCATGCCCCGGTATCACATGATCAATGACCTGTAGGATATAAGGGTAGTCCTACCTTTCACTCGTTGCTTGAAATCGCCTATTTTGGATTCCGGTTGCTGGCTGCTGACGAGAAAGCTGATCTGCTGATCGATACCTTTTCCTCTGGTCTTCTCACGGGCTCGTGAGAAGAAATTCTGTTGCCTGGCCCCTGTTTGTCTATTCCTTTCCCTGTCCCTTGGCCCCCTTGTTGTGCTCAGTAGCGTAGGTCCTTGGTTGTGTTTTTTCCCCAGTGTCCCTTTGTTTGCTGTCCCGGTTATTGTAGGGAAACCTGTCCCCGTTTTCCTAGCTTACGCGGAGTGTGAAGGCTTTTACCGCCGTAGAGTCTGTAACGGAGTTGTGTACAGCGCGTTCAGTTAGACGCCTGTTCACGTCGTTATTCGCGGAAGTGACGTTTTGGGTCACTCCGCGAGATTGTTCTATCGGCGCTGGGATTGTTTTGGGACCCTGCTCCTGGACAGGAAACGTCCCGGTTTCCCTTTTGCTTTTGTAATTACTCAGGGGTTTTTTACGGAATTAGTTAAATCCTTTTTCCCCTGTTATCGAAGGACACAGCTAAAGTTCTCCCATTCCATTTGTGAACACTGCCGATTCTTAGCATCTTGGCGCTCATGCCTGAGAAGTGTTCAAGAGTGTCTTCACGAAGCAAAGCCTGCGCATCAAACCGGTGAGAGGGGTTGTTTATGTGTATACAGGGGCATGGTCTAAAAGGACAGGGACCTGCCCTGTGGACAATGTTTACATGAATGGTTGTCTTTCTTACAGGTGCAGAAGCGTGAAGGAAGAAGGGAGCAGTGTCCTAGTTACTCACAAGGGTGGTAGACTTGGTGTCTCATTAAACCACCCTCTTTTCTGGGTCATTGCCTTACTCATAGTGGTCATTCTGTGAGTGGTCAGTGGTCAGGAGAAGGGGATTGGTGTTTGCTACGTTCCTGCAGTGCTCGGGCTGGTTGGGATCCAACATCCTTTATGACTCTGTCGGCAAACATGTCAATGTTACCTTTGGGCATTGGTGGATAGAATGTAGATTTGGGTTTGAAAGTTTTTTTTTCGGAGGCACAGATTGTGAGGTTAGCCAGGGCTCCTGTTTGGGTGTTGCTGAGACCCCCCCCCCCCCTCATTTAAATCTACTTCCATTTCTGTCATTTCTTTGAGGAATTCCAAATCAGCTTCATTAAGTGAGATCGTGGATGGTGTAGTTTCCAGTGCACCTCAATTTGTCGGGGGGGGGTTTCTTTCAAGGTAGAAAAATACTTGTTTAATTTGAGCTTATGAGTGAAATGATAGAGGTCTATCCTGGTCTCTGTGTAGTTAAAATTAGTCTCCTTGCAAAAAGAGAGTCCTAGCGCCAAAGTCTTTTGTTCTTCAGTCGTTAGTTCCATGTTGGATAAATTTATGATTGTGTTGTTTGTGGTCAATGTTTGAGTCATCTCCTTCTGTTGCATCTGTAAGTGGGTTTGGTTCTTTGTGCCATGTCCGCCTCAGCATCTGTTCTTCCTCCTGCTTTTTGAGGGTTTGATTTGTGTGTTGTTTGCTTTTGTCTTTGCGTTCTCTGTCTCAGGCTCATGAGACGTTCCATCCGTAAAAAAGCAAACTCATCTACTGGAGTAGGTACCGCTTTGCATTGGTTAGGGGTCGTGCCTGCGTCGGGGTCAGATTCTGCTCCTGAACTGATTTCTGACTCACTTGGTTAATGGGGGTAGGATAGGGTGCCGCTTGATGCTGAGAGCTGTTGTCGGCGGATATTTTCAAATTTTCTGGCAAACGTGTAGATCCTGCCTTAAAAATAGTCATTCCGATCAGGTTGGAATTTCTCCGCCTTCCTTTCTTTGAGGATGTTTTCGTGTTTCTGCACCCTCGTTTTTATAGATAGTCCTTTATTCACCTCATCCTGATTAGGTAGTTTGCCTAGTTCTGCCATAATGCAGTCGATTTTCAGGAGCATTTTTTCTCTGTCTGTGCTTGCATATTTTGTTAGGATGCGTAACATGTTACGAGATGATTCCGCACTGTTATCTGACCAATCCTGGAGCATGGCAGGGTCTGAGTTCTCGTAGATCGGAGCCACTAGCATTTTCAGCCCTCTGGGTGTTCTGCCAACTTCCAGGTATCTTTTGAGGGAGGTGCATTACCACCATTTCGCTACTTCCTGTTTGTGTAATTTTTCTTGTTCATTCAGAAGTTTCTTGACATCGCTCCCCTACGGTGCATGTTGTGCAGTTTTTCTTAGTGATGGTTCTATCACTGCCTCATCTTGGTCTTTAAAGATGTCAAGCGCTGCTTCCTAGCGCTCCTTTTCCCATTCAGCTGACATCGTTTTTTTGGTGCTTTGTTCCCTTTGACACCTACTGTCTGTAAATACGCGTTAGCGCTCAGGGCTGCCTCTCCTAATGGCTTGGTAAAAACAGCGGGTGGCACTACACTCACTTCCTTGCACTCAGGTAAGTCTCACTAATCCTATGATAGCCCTCCGGCCCCCGCAGAATTAGGATACTCATGGTTGCGCTGCGGAAGCAGTGTCTGCTCAATAGATTTCCAGCCGCGGGGCTCCCAGTATTCCTCATGTATATATATATATATATATATATATATATATATATATATATATATATATATATATATATATATATATATATATATATATATATATATATATATATATATATATATATATATATATATATATCTTCACTGAAAAAACACAGGTTTTACAGGCGTTACAGTTAGGAATTAGCATTTAAAAAACGATAGAAATTCACAGGAAAAAAAACACGTCATGAATGATGTAATATGTGACGTCATCAGCAGTGCATTGCCGGGGCGCGAGTTATAGTTAGCTCAACTAACAATAACAGCGGAATTTCTAGCGTTTTGTATGAGTGAAATGTCCAACTAACTATAATGTCCCTAAAACCTAGGTTTTTTAAATGCTAAATGCTAACTATAATGTCTGAAAGACATATGAGTGAATTTCAATGTTTTTTTAATGCTAATTTCTAACTATAACGTACTTCAAACCTGTGGGGTTTTTTTTCAGTGAATTTCAAAGGTTTTTAAAATTGTAATTTCTAATTATAATGTTCATTAAACATATCTTTTTTTTCTGTGTTTAATTATCATCCCATTCTCAACCTGGTGAAAACTGCAAATCTCACCACTTTTCCATCGATACCTTCCGCCAACAAAATTGCCACAAACGAGAGCCACAACTAACGCTAATGATAAGCAAAGTAGGTGTTCCTGTGCAAAACAAACACAAAAGCACCACTTCCCCATATTTTCAACAACCAGCTAAATCTGCAATGTGATCCAAAAAAACAGACGATAAGCTGTCTTACCAGTAACAAATTAACATCAATCTTTAACTGGTAGAAGGAGGTTGACTATCTACTGTGTTAATTAAACCCAACTCACAGCCACATCTAAAGACCAACACGTGATACAGCTACTGATCATGCAGCTCCGACAACCATCAAGACCACAACACCCAGCGCCACCACCACCAGAACCTCCCCTCGGACCACCCCTCCGCTACTACCATTGAGGCTGCGTGAAACTGGACAATGGACCATCCCAAAATACCATGGCCCCTCAGCAGCACAGTAGCTCAAGGTTGGGAGATGTGGCAACCAACTATATATGAACACAGCAAGTCACCCATCAATAATAATGCACACAATGCCAAGTGTAACACTGATGTGCTGCACAGACCTCCCTATGCAAAACACAAACCTCTCCATTTGGAGATATACTATTGATACTTGCAGTGTAGTGCACAGTGGACGCAACCAGTTTACCTCAGGCAGTGGGGAAAATCTCAGTCATGTAGCTGTGTTGTCCCCCCTAGAAGCGGAGGCGGAGTGGGCTAGTCCAACGTATGCCACGCCAGCTTAGGATTATGAATAAATATGCCAGGCCCTGGGTGTGGTTCACTTCTGGGAAGACCAACGAGTCTGCAGAGCGGAGGCAGTCACCCTGGCACGTGCCTGCCGCCATGACAGCGGGCCTCCTACACACAAGCCCCCTGCGTACCCAGCGGCACAGCACCTCAGACTTAAGTCTGTACTTACTACTTCCTTCGATCTACACTGAGGACAGCAGGGTTCACAACTTGAATTCAACCTTGATTTATTAATTGCACAGAGAATTGTACTCTATGTCCTCTGATTTTGTCAAGAAGTGACAAAACACATTCCTTGATGTCTATGCTAACTACTGCCTTCGATCTACACTGCGGAAAGCTGGGCTCACAATTCAGATGCAGTGGCGATTGCAGATGACGCAGTCCAGTTTGCAAGAAACTCTGCTCCCAGTGCGGCCTGCCGGGACCACGCCTCGTCGCAGGACACGCACACACTGTGTGCTTCAGGTGCTACTAACTCACTGCACCATAAGTCATCTCTATGTGCCCTTATCAAGGCAAGACATTGAACCCACTGTGGCCAGCCGAGGCACACATCATCGTAGGGTGCGTACACGCTGAGTGCTCCAGATGCAACTAACTGTGCAGCTCAACTCAAGGCCATGTGGCTGTGCATCCATTCTGACCGCTGCCTGTGCCCTACACTGGGGTTACACGGTTCACAATTCAAGATTAGTAGTGAAGTAAATTATGTAGGTGACTAATGGGTTAGGAAGACCAAATGCTCGTAATATGTGCAGCTCAATTCACTGTCACCTGTCTGTGAGCCTTTGCGGACTGCTGCCTCCGGTCTACACTGTGGAAGACCGGCAACACGTGGTGCCAACTAACCCCGTTCAACGCAAGCCGACCCCACATGTGTAACTGGTTCCTGAGTCCTGAATGGCAGTGACCCCTACTTCGTGGCAGCGCCAACAACACCAGACTCCCTTCAATCAGTAAAGGATATTTGCATATGGAAGGCCAGCGACACGTGGTGCCACTGAACATGTCCTACGCAGACCAGTGGGGCCACCAAAGTATGCACATGGCTATGGGCCCTTGCTCACCGCTACCTCTGACCTACACTGGGGAAGACCGCCAACACGTTTTGCCACTAACTCTGTTCAACTCAAGCTGATCCCACATGTGTAACTGTGTCCTGAGTGCTGAATCTCACTCACCCCAAGTCCATGGCAGTGACCACAGCACAACACTACCTTCGATCAGTGAGGCATATTTCGATATTTAAGACTGGCGACACAAAGTCCGACTAACCCTCTTTAACACAAGTGTGTCCTGAGTCCTGAATTACAGTGACCCCAACTTTGTGGCAGAAACCACAGCACCTCACTCTCTTCGATTTGTGAGTATTTACAGATTAAAGTCTGCCGACAAGTGGTGCCACTGCACCAGCACTACGCAAGCCGGTGAGGCCACCAACGTGTGCACATACCTGTGGGCCCTTCCTGATCGCTACCTCTGGCCTACACTATGGTCAACAGGCCTCACAATTCACATACAGTCCCGATTCCACATGACGCAGTCCAGTAGGCAAAACACACTGCTCCCAGTGCGACCCGTTCTCATCAACCATCATTACAGGCGGATGTACCATGTTACTCCGCATACTATTACTCCGCATACCGTTACAACGCGACTTTTACAACGCATATCATTACAACGCATAACGCTTTGAGGTGCTGGATAGTGGTAAATATAATTTACTATTCTAACTCCAGTCCCCGTGGACCCTAGGGAAGGTGTTGGATAGTGAATTATACTTATTCCCTAGCCTAGAGCGCCCCCCAGCGCAATGCGTTGTAATGGTATGCATTGTAAAAGTCGCGTTGTAATGGTAGTGCGGAGTAAAAGATGCGTTGTAACAGGTGTATACCTTACAGGCTCATACTGTCTCAATGCTTCTGATACCACTAACCCTATTTAACACAAACCAATCCCACATGTGAACTGTGTCCTGAGTCCTGAATAGCAGTGACCCCAACTTTGTGGCAGTGACCACAGCACCAGACTTCCTTCAGTCTTATTTATTGTTCCTTTCTTTAAATAATTTTTTTTATATGTAAATCCATACATGACTAAGATTCTTCTTTGTCCACCGCACAGGGAACCTCCGGGCCCAAGAAGGTGGTTGGGGATATGTTGGTAATGTGGGAAGAGGGCATGTTACCTGCTAATGTTGGGAGACGGAGCGTCAAAGGGGTATCACTCACAGAAATAACTCTGATATGTTTTCACAAATGCCTCGGATAAATGCCAGCTGGCAGACTGAATCACAAAAATGTTTTTTTCAATACTTATATAGTGAGTTATGAACAGTTCGGACCCAGGCTCACAGAGGGGCAGCTGCGGCTCGACTCCCAAATGCAGTACTATGAGCTGTCCCCGTCATTGTGTCTATCCGTGCCCTGTTCCGTCATAAGCCACGCCACACCACTCCGATTACATTCCAACGTTGGCCCCACATACCTACCTGTCGCAGGTGTACTCGCCATTGGTGTGCAGGTCAGTGGTCTAGTTCTCAGCATCTCACGGACACTCCCTGAGGGCAGGTTTCCACACACACCACACCCATCCGACTCATCCGGCACAGGCCATGTGACCACACAAATATAATAGATCGACAACATCACATCCTTTATTGCCGGTGCTGACTCGCTGATGAATGCTCCACTGGTCTGAACCATAAAGAGTCCATGAAAAGTTGCGCAGAATGTGTCACACCCTCAGCTGTATGGCCGCCAGTGGCCTACCATCCCCTTGGCGTGGATAACCTGTGCATAGGGTTAGTGCCAACCGAAACTCATGTGGCCATCAGGAGCCTACCACCTCGTTCCACAGGCTTAGTGGCACCAAACCCTGAGGTGGTCTCCGCCATTGACGACTCAGGACTCAGCGACATGTGTGAGATCTGCCGGGCCGCGGAGAAGCTGTAGTGGTCTCCACCATTCAGGACTCAGCGAGATCTGGGAGATCCGCGAAGAAGCTGATGTGGTCTCTGCCATGCAGGACTCAGCGACATCTGTAAGATCCGCGCAGAAACTGATGTGGTCTCTGCCATTCAGGACTCAGCCACACATCTGAGATCGGCGAGGTTTTGACGGGCACATGGACTCAACCCACTGCTGCACACTCCGCTGGCACCAGGTAAATATTTGCTGATGGATGAGCAGAGGCGACAGTCTTTCTTTCTCTCTCTCTCTCTCTCTCTCTCTCTCACTTCTCTCTCCTCTCTCTCTGTCTCTCTCACTCTCTTCATTCCTTTCCTTCTATCTCTTTCTCCCTTCTCCCTTTCTCACTCCCATTCTTTCCTTCCTTCTCTTTTTCTCTCTGCCTTCTCTTTTAGGTCTAACCTATGCAGTGGGCATGCGCTGCATAGGGGAGAGACCTGTTGCCATTGGCACAGCTTTCCCTGCAAAGACGTGCACACATTGCTTGCAATGGAAACGCGTGCGCGTCTAGCGATTTCCTTGTGGGAGCGCGCAGCGCCATATGGTGGCACCATGTGGTCGCATGCTTCCGCAAGGGAATCTCTCAGGCCACCTCCCCTGCTGCCACGCGAGGTTTGCGCTTGTTTTAATGAGCCTTACTCGTTGTTTATCAGCTGCATCCACTTGCGTGCACTGCTGTACCTCCTCCTGTAATGATTTCCCTTTACTCTTGCTACATGTACTTCTCTGTATTGACCCTTCTCGGGACCCTTACTGCTTTTTAACATGCTGCGGGCGCCTGGGTGTGTTGCTGTCACGCCTTGAAAGCCACACTACACTGTCTGCCACCATGCCATGTGCACTTGGGTTAATTTCTTGTAACCTCCTGTACAGATGCACGCTCTGCATCTGTTTGCTTTACCTCACGTGCTGTGTACCCAGTGCATTTCAGCCTAATCCTGTACCTCCCCTCCCAGTGTACCTAAGTATTTCTGCTCGTCCAAACTTCTCTGTTTCTCCCTCACCGGGCTTACTGGTGAACTGTTCTCCTTGCTATGTGTTGCTTTGCTACACTTACTTCTGCATGGTCACCGTTTGCTTTACTCCCGCCGAGTGCTGGAGGGCGGGCTTCACCCACGTGTCTTCAGCAGTTTTCGGGCGCTTCATTTTGCTGTTTCATGTGATGCGCAGTTTGTTGCCTCGACACCTGCACGGAGTAAGCATGTGAGCCCCTTTCAGTAGAATTCAAACAAGGACTCTTTACCCACAATGCCAACCAACTGTTTAAGGCAATGCGCTCCACAGGGTTGTTTAGGGTTATTCTGTGGGGATGGGTCTGCGTGGTGTTTAGGTGGGGCAGGGGCGGCCCAAGCTCTCTAGTTGATGATTTACGTCACGTCACGCCCCACTCTCGGGGCCACTGGCTGGCACGTTCTGGGCTATGTGTGTCAGTTTCAGGACTACTGTGTTTATTGTTGGTAAACGCTGGCACTCGCTGGGTGCTCTTTAAAAGGGACTGAATAGCGGCATGCAACCTCAAACACCACCGGTGTTTACTGGAGGTCAAATACGTCTTAAAATAACGCCTTGAATGGCTGTCCCCGTGGCTCGCACTCCCTGTCAAATCAGATCTTAGGTCTGGTTAGTGAACTGTAAGATTTGGGAATAAACTCATCTATCAAACATTGCTGGTGTTTGTATTAAACTTCAAACCTTATATTCCACTTGGCCAATACCACAGAGATTAAAAAACGATTTGTGATTGCCCGGAAGTACGCTTTACCACAGTGAACTGTGCATGAATGTCAGTCGGCGAGAGCTTAGATAGATTGTTTCTGACTTTAGTGTGAACTGCAGTAGACTGCACCTGTATTCCATGGGGATGACTGCCATGAATCATGCTATTTTGCATAATGGAGAGAATTTGCAATAGAATGTGCCTTCCTTACAGAGTGAAGATCCGCAGACTACGCCTGCATTGCATGGGGTGGGGGCACCACAGGTTGAGCCAAGTGCTATTTCAGAGAGACAATTATCTGCAATTCAGGCAGTTAAATGCAACTGATTATCTGAGTGTCAGAGACGGGGCTGCCACAGGTTGTAGCTGCATGCCATACAGAAAGATTCATGAAATTGGGCCGGAGTTCTGAAAGAACTGATATATATTGTATCCCATTGGGTTAACTGTGGAATGTACTGCGCTTGCATTTCAGAAAGAAACAGCTGTCATGTACTGTACCTGCACTGGGTTTAGTGACTGTATACAATGCATTCATTTCAGCAGATGAACTGCTGTGGATTAGACGTGTTTCGGAGAGAAGCTTGCAGTACTGTACACGCACGGCAGAAGAGCCTGCAATATTTTCTGTTCGAATTTTAGTAAATCTGTAATAGAATGTTCATGTGGTTAATTTTGTCTGCATTTCTGAGAGGACAGCCGTGTACAGACTGCCATTGTAAGAGAACATGAGTAGATTGTTCTAGCATTTTAAAGAGAATCACAGAACTGCAATAGTTTATGCTTGTGTTTCAGACAAATCACTGTAATGATCTGTGATTGCACTTCAGAGAGAGAGAGAACTCTAATAGATTGCGCCTGCATTTTTGAAACATGCAATGAACCCTGCTTGCATTTTAGAGGGGGGAAACTGCAATACTGTACTTCACAGAAGGCACTGTCATAGCGGCTTCCTGCATATTAGAGGGTGCGCTGCCTGACAGTGACTTTCAATATTGCAGAGGAAACCGCAAGAGTGTGCCTGCATTCCAGAAAGAGGACTTTAATAGATGTTGCATGTGGTTGAGTAAGAAAAGTGCTGTAGGCGATGTCAGCATTTCCCAAGGGACGGCCAGATAGCGCGCATTTGAAAGTTGCCCTCGTTGGAATTGTTCTCGCATTTCAAGAGCGCCTGACAAGTGTGCCAATCTTTTGCCTGCATTTCAAAGAACCCAGCAGTTAAAGAAATCCCGGCACAGTATCCCTTAAGAGCCACAGCCAGGTACAGAATGGAAAGTTGGTAAGCCCTTTGTTTCCCAGTTTCAAAGCAGTGCGCGTGTCCTGTTCATGGTATCGCGGCAGCTTGCACAGGAGGTTCTGAGACCCCCAGTCATGAGAGCGCTCTTCAGATGGCAGCCTGGTGCCTCCCGAAAGCCTGGCCTTTAATTGGTTGCAGCTGTGCTCACCTGTCACAGCTGGAGTGTTTACACAAGCTCTAATAGACTACCCGGCGGCGTGCGCCGAATATCACTCACTGCGTCACGAGTGACACTCGCACGTGTGCTGAGAGCGCGGACACCGTGGCATACATGGCAACAGACCCGAGTCATGCAGCAAACGCCCGATTTTAAAGCACAAAATGGCCTTGTCTTGGCTGTCTCCCCTTGAAATTCCATCTCCTTCAACAGAAATAAATGTGGGAAATACATTTTCTAGATTATTGTATCTTTTTTTAAATCTCCCACTTTCCTCCTCCAAAAGGCTGGGATGCATGCTGTGGTAGTATTCGCTCAGTAGTTGCCCTCCCTTCACCCTGAGCCGTGCATATGAGCTCAATAGCTGGGCACTCCTCGTGCGTGCAGCATGAACAAGGGGGGCTTGGGGGAGGGCAGCCGACCACCGGGAGGTCTCCTCCCCCGGGCGGTTTGGGAGATCTGGGTGGGGTATTCCTTCTAGCAGGTTCTTTGGGCGTTTTTGGGCTGGTTTTAGTTGTTTTGTGCGCTCCCCTATAAATGGGCGGGGCTCCTCGCTCCGGGCACCATTTTAGGCTTGGTGACCTGGTGGCCGGTTGAGCTTAGAATTTTGTGTGTTCATACTTTGGTAGTATTGTTCCTTTTCCTTAGCTAGTCTGATACGATATCATGTCTGGTGAGGATTATCGCGTGTTGGAAGCTATTCGCCTGCTCAGCGAGGCTGGGCGTTTGGACCTGGTCATAGGCGACCGGGGTCGGGCCGAGACACCGCGACCCCAGCGGGAGGCCTCTGCGGGGGTGTTGGCTGCGGTGGCAGCATGTTACTCCCCGAAACGTCGGAGACAGGATGGGGTAAGTGAGCGGGGTCGTTCTAGGACCCGTCGGGGGGGTCCCAGGGCCCGGAGGGGGAGTGATGCTAGTTCTTCTGACCCGGCCGTTTCCTTGGATTCTACGTTGTTGGAGGGGGCTGGGGTTGGGGGTTTCCCTCTCGGGGAGGGGGAGGTTCCTGAGCTCGTTCTGAGGGAGAGAGCGGCCTCTGCGCCCGTTTTGCGGGGCCGTCGTGCTTCCAGGCAACGTGGTTGCACGCGGCGTTCGGCTTCTGCCTCCGCAGGGGTGGGGTCTGACGTCACTCAGGCGGGGCGGGCGGAGGCCATTTTGGATGTGGTTTCTGTGGCGCAGCAACCGTCGCGGGGTGCCCCGGATCCGGACATTGAGGAGGTGGTCGCTCCACTGAGCGTTATACGCCACCATGTGGGGCAGGTCCCGGTGTCGGTTGATGGGGGCGCGGTTGGTGAGCAGGTCGCGCGGCCTTTAGTGTCTTCTGCGGGTGTCGGGGGGCCTGAGGGCCGTGGCTTTCTGGTTTGCGCGGTGGGTAGGGAGCCGCAGAGTCCGTTATTGTTTTCCCCCTCTGGATCTGCGGTGGGGGGGGAGGCCATGTCTGGGGGTTACAGCTCCTTGGGGGAAGGGGAGTGGGCCCAGATGGGCATGGGAGAGGGTGCGGGGCGGCATGATTTGTTGGCTTCGGGGGGAGAGCTGGGCAGCGCGGGCGGGTCGGTGGTTGATTCCTGCCAGTTTCGGGTGGTGGGGGATTTGGCGCAGCGAGGGGTGGGGGGGGTAGGAGCTTTTTATAGGCTGTCGGGGGATTTTCAAGGTCATAGTGGTTTGGTGGGTTCGGGGCCTGCTTCCCGGGGTGATGTTTCGGTTGGGGGGGTTCAGGATTGGGACCCTCAGGGGACGGCTTCGAGAGTTATTCAGGCGGTGTTGAATGCTAGTTCGGATGAGGAGGTCTGTCCGCCGTCTCCGCGTCTTTGCGATGCTTTAAAGAGGAAAAGTGTGGTTAGTGCTGGTGGTTTTAGGATGTCGAGTAGGGGGGGCGGGGTAACTGTTAGCGGTTTTTCTGCCCCTCATAGAGTTGGTTTTTGTGAGGGACCCGGCACACCAGTCCGGCCTTTTTCTTTGCAGGAGGAAGCTCGATCATCGGCAGCAGACTTGGCAGGGCGGCAGGCAGCCCAGGTACGCCGAGGAGAAGTGCGGGTGGAGCCTGGCGCGGCACGTCCCATACCTTCGAGGGATCCCGCCGTGGCCATCACAAGCAGGTTTAATACGACCTCGATGGTCCCACCGAGGGATTTCTACATGGGCGGTGCATCCGGGTCCAGTACGACCTTCCCGGCCTCGGCGGTGGATTCCAGCGTTGCTCAAGGGGGCAGGTTACGTACGACCTCTCCCGTGCCACGTTGTATTTCGACTACTGGTTTTTCATATTCTGGAAGTCAACAGGTGGTCAGTGTTTCTGGTGGGGGGGTGTGTAGACGAGTTCAGTCGTCCTCCCCACCTAGGTCCAGAGTAAGGGCTGGTAAGGCCCATGGTCGATCAAATACGGTGGAGTCGAGACAGACTTCAGTGGTTGCCCCCCCCCCTCAGTTGGAAGACTCTTTGATTTTGGATTATGATGAGGATAGCCCTGAAGAGGGCGAGGTTCGTGATGTGGTGTCTGGGGGGGGGCATGTTAATGTTTCTCATGACATGTTACAGGACCAAGTGGTGCGGTCTCGTGTGGAATCGTCACTGCCAAGAGTGCTCGGCCCCGTGGTGAGGGCTCCTCGAAGGCCAGATGTCGGTGCACGAACAACGTGGAGGACGGAAAGCAGTCAACCGCCTCTTTTAAATCCAGGTGAGGATGCCGTGCGGCCCCATATGGTATCTGTTGGTGTTGGTGTCGACCTAATGTCGACGGAGAAAGGTTGTAAACTGTATAAAGGTCGTGTGGTACGGGATCAAGGTGTTGGTACTACTGGTGAGGAAGTTGGTACAAGTCACATGGTGGATAGTGGTACGTCCACTGTTGGTGTGGTTACTACGTCAAGAGTACTTCACAGTAAGGAACTAAAAATTAAAAAGTTGCCATACATGGGTGTGGCGAAGCCTTTGGGGGCTCATTTGATGTTCAGTACGAAGGAAAAAATATGGAATGGTGAGTATGTGGAACTGCTAAAGTTGCTACACAGGGAAGTGCGGGCTAAGGAAGGTTCTAAGGAGGAGGAGTTCGAGCTCGCTAAACGCCCTAAGGTGCCCCTGACTATAGAAAATTGGACGGCGGCCTTTTTAATCTTTGCCAGCGTCTACTGTGAGAAATTTCCTGACCGTTGTGTGTCCCTGTTTAAATACATGGACGTTATTCGTAAGGCTCAGCTAACCCGGAGTGATTATGCGTGGGCCCAATATGATGAAGAGTTCAGGGCCAGGATGGCTTGGGACCCTGAAGCGAAATGGGGGGAGCTGGACTCTGACCTTTGGCAGCAAACTATGGGCTCGTCTGCCTCTGGGAGGACCATATTTACGGCCAGTGGTCTCCCTATATTGTATCGTCCCTTTCAGGCCCGTCCCACCCGGGGAGGGGTGGGGGCCATCTCTTCCGCCCAGGCGCCCATTGGCACATGCTGGGATTTTAATACCGGGACCTGTACCAGACAGTTTTGTAAGTTCCGCCATGAATGCTCCCAATGTGGCCGGAAGAGTCATCCGTTGTCCCGCTGCTGGGGGCCCAGGGCCCCTGGGCCCCAGGGTGCCCCACAAAGTTCGGGAACTTTCGTGCCACCCCATCAACCCCCAGCTCCCAGGGGAGGGAAATCTTCATCTGGGGCTGGGCCCAAAGGCTCGTACTCCGGTTGATGTAACCAGATTGGCCGCGGCTTTGCGGGACTATGAGCCTGCGGAGTTTCGGTCGACCTTGTTGCTGGGTTTTCAGGTGGGTTTTCGTTTGGGGTATGAGGGACCGCGTCTGAGACGTTGGTCCAAGAATTTAAAGTCAGCGAGTGAACACCCAGACGTTGTTCAGTCGAAATTGGACAAGGAGGTGAGTGAAGGTCGAATGGCGGGCCCATTTGATGACTGGCCTTTGGCGAACCTCATCATATCCCCGATTGGTGTAGTCCCCAAGAAGGAGCCTGGTCAGTTCCGGCTCATTCAACACCTGTCCTGGCCGGACGGTGAATCAGTAAA
The DNA here is from genome assembly GCF_964263255.1 of Lissotriton vulgaris. Taxonomy (NCBI): domain Eukaryota; kingdom Metazoa; phylum Chordata; class Amphibia; order Caudata; family Salamandridae; genus Lissotriton; species Lissotriton vulgaris. The sequence goes on from NC_141695.1 coordinate 134,928,388, forward strand.
TGATTTCATTGACCCGGAGGCTGCATCAGTGTCTTATTCCTCTGTGGATGTGGCCATGCGGCTGGTTGTCTCGGCGGGCCCTAACGCCCTGATGGCAAAATGCGACATTAAGTCCGCATTTCGGCTCCTTCCAGTCCATCCTGAGGACTGGTGTCTTCTGGGCATCCATTTCCTAGGGAGGTGGTACGTGGACAAGGCGTTGCCAATGGGCTGTTCTATGTCCTGTGCTTTGTTCGAAACGTTCAGCACCTTTCTGCAATGGTGGTTTACTTCACAGAGTGGCCATGACCTTGTCACTCATTATTTGGATGACTTCTTTTTTGTAGGTGCTGCCAGTTCTTTAGCCTGTCATGCGGCTCTCACATCTTTTCAATCACTTATGAGTTATTTGGGTGTGCCATTGGCTCCGGAGAAGACCATGGGTCCTTGCGCGACCGTGTCTTTTTTGGGGATCGAGCTTGACTCTCATTTGATGCAGGCTCGTCTTCCATTGGAAAAGAAACTGAAAATGCTCGAGCTGGTTGGAACTATGTTGGGGAAAGAGAAGGTGTTTGTGAGAGAGATACAGGTTCTGCTGGGTCACCTGAATTTTGCCTGTCGGGTGGTTCGGGCGGGTAGGACTTTCTGTAGGCGTTTAGGCAGAGCCTTGTCTGGTCATTCCCTTCCACATCATAGAGTGAGACTGTCTGCGGGAGTGAAAGAGGACTTACGTATGTGGGTTTTCTTTTTACATTCCTTCAATGGTGTGCCTTTGTGTTGGGAGGTGGATTGGTGTTGGGAGGTACAGATCTTCTCTGATGCCGCTGGTAGTGAGGGTTTTGGTCTTTACTGGCAAGGACGGTGGTGTGCTCAACAGTGGCCCATCCAATGGAAGAATGGTGGTCGAAGTATTGCCTTTCTGGAACTCTTTCCTGTGGTTGTGGCGGTCACCCTGTGGGGAGCGGAGTTGGCCCACAAAAAGGTCCTTTTTCGGATCGACAACATGGCTGTGGTTCAGGTGATTAACAAACAGTCGGCCAGAGATCCCCAGATTCTGAAACTTCTGAGAGTGTTTGTGTTGTGTTGTCTGAAACACGATATTGGTTTTCGGGCCCTTCACGTGCCTGGCGTGGACAATGACATTGCGGATGCTTTGTCTCGTTCACAGTGGGAGAGATTCCGTGGGCTTGCTTTGGAGGCAGACGAGGAGCCGACTCCCATGCCGGAACAGCTTTGGAAGATAGGAGACACCGGGTCCTTCACTTGGTTTTAGGTTCCTTGGCCCCTTCCACGAGGACGGCGTATGAATTAGCCTGGAAGGAATTTTTGGAGTCGGGCGCTTGTCGGAGGGACCGGGATTGGCAAAGGTCGGAGGATGTGGTACAGTTTATTTTGGTATTGATGGATAAGAAGTTGTCTAGGGTTACTATAGCTGGAAAACTGGCTGGAGTTTCTTTCATGGGTAAGCTTTTGTGGGGTTACTCGCCATCGGCTGGGGAGCTGGGTAGGAGAATGTTGGAGGGGTGGTCTAGAGAGAGTGGTGCTATTCGCACCATGCGATCCCCTTTGTCGTGGCAAAAACTGTTCCAGGTTATCTCTGTCCTGCCGGTGGTGTGTACTGACCGAGTGGAAGCGTGTTTGTTTGCCACTTTGATGGTGTGGATGTTTTTTGGCGCTTTTCGTGTGTCTGAATTGCTTGGCAACAGATCCTCTCCTGGCCTTGTGTGGGGGGATGTTACGATCACGGAACGGGGGGTTCATATTTGGCTCTCACACTCCAAAACGGATCAGAGAAGTGTGGGAAAAGGTGTCTGGTTAGAATCGGTCTCCCCTCAGGAAACGTGCCCTTTACATTGGGGACTATGTTGGCAAGCATTGTCGGGTGGGTTGGTGGAGTTTCGGGTGTTTCAACATGCCAATGGATCTAGTGTGACGAATTATCAACTGCGCATGGTACTGCGAAAAGCGCTGCGACATATTGGTTTAGATGGCTCTTCATACGGTACTCACTCCTTTCGGATTGGGGCAGCCACGGAGGCCTTCAACAGGGGATGGTCGAGGGAGGATATCATGGGTCTGGGGCGCTGGACTTCTAACTGTTTTCGGCGCTATGTTCGTAATGAGCCTACTGGAGCGCTGGCGTCCGCCTCTGTTTTGCCTGTCTGACTCTGTTTTCTTTTTCAGGTTCTGTGGCTGGTCCTCGGGCTGCTTACGTTACCGTTTGGATCGTGGGCCATTCGTTCATTAAAAGAGCTCAAGTCCAAGCCCGACAGAGTTATTTTGGTTCCTCGTTGGGATTCAATGACAGTTTGTTTAATGTGGTTTGGAAGGGGAAGGGGGGAATGTTGTGGAAGGAACTTATACCTGCCTTGAATTCCTGGTTGGTGGGGGGGGTTTGCCCGGATGTCTTGGTGATTCATTTGGGGGAGAATGACATGGGTTCTGTCAAAGGGGTTGTCCTGCTTCGGGCGATGAAGAAGGATTTGTCCTTGCTACACAGTCAGTGGTCGGGTTGTCATGTCATTTGGACGGAGATGGTTCCTCGACGGGTTTGGAGGTATGCGGTGAATCCGAAGGCGGTGGACAAATCCCGGCGGAAGGTGAATTTGGAGGTTTCCCGTTTCTGTAGAGACCTGGGTTTCGGTCGCATCGTCCATAGTGACATTAAATATGATGCGGTGGAATTTTTCCGGGGGGATGGGGTGCACCTGTCTCGTATGGGTATGGACCTGTATCTTCTAGAATTGCGGGAGGTTCTATCTCGTTGTGTGACGGTTCGTCGGTTGGTTGGTGAGTAAAGGGTAGTTGGTCTGTGTTCTGGTGCCCCCCCCCCCCCGTTTATTCCTGGGTTTCCCCCGTACTCCCACCCCTACCTGTTTTAGGCGTTGGGGGGGCAGAAAGGTGGGGTTCTCTCCGTATAAGTCTTTCACCCCACGGCTTTCTGGGTGGCGGTTTTGCTATGAGATCGTCAGTGTTGGGCCAAGTTGGACCCGTTAGTTGTATCGGTTATTGTTTGGGGATTGTTCAGTTTGATTGACGTGGGGTTCGGAGAATATGGACCGGGGGATATGTTATGTTGGTTTATAGTCAGAAATGTAAGGTTATATTTATTAGGTGATGTTATAATGTTATAATGTTATTGGGTTTTGTATGGTTTTGTGTTTGGGTATGTACGGGTGGGGGTGGGGTGTGATGGAGGGTGTGGGGCGGGGGCGGGGTTTTGGGTTTTGAAATAAAAACGAACAAAACTTGGGTTGTGGTTTAGATTGTGAGGCGGTTGCCGAGTTTGTGTATTTGTAAATGTGCACCTGTTCCAATAAAGCGGCCTTTTTCACACTTAAAGGGTTTTTTGAGTCTGCTCACTCTCCCCCCACCCCTCTCTCCCAAGGGGGGCTTGGGGGAGGGCAGCCGACCACCGGGAGGTCTCCTCCCCCGGGCGGTTTGGGAGATCTGGGTGGGGTATTCCTTCTAGCAGGTTCTTTGGGCGTTTTTGGGCTGGTTTTAGTTGTTTTGTGCGCTCCCCTATAAATGGGCGGGGCTCCTCGCTCCGGGCACCATTTTAGGCTTGGTGACCTGGTGGCCGGTTGAGCTTAGAATTTTGTCCCTCCCTCCCTTCCCCCTTTGTAGGGGTTTTTATTTTATTATTTATTTATTTATTTTCGCCTGGCTGCGGTTTGAAACATGTGTTCATGGGGTTTTACGCTGTTCTTTGTCGCTTGGGACAGGTGCGTGGCGGTTTTGCTATGAGATCGTCAGTGTTGGGCCAAGTTGGACCCGTTAGTTGTATCGGTTATTGTTTGGGGATTGTTCAGTTTGATTGACGTGGGGTTCGGAGAATATGGACCGGGGGATATGTTATGTTGGTTTATAGTCAGAAATGTAAGGTTATATTTATTAGGTGATGTTATAATGTTATAATGTTATTGGGTTTTGTATGGTTTTGTGTTTGGGTATGTACGGGTGGGGGTGGGGTGTGATGGAGGGTGTGGGGCGGGGGCGGGGTTTTGGGTTTTGAAATAAAAACGAACAAAACTTGGGTTGTGGTTTAGATTGTGAGGCGGTTGCCGAGTTTGTGTATTTGTAAATGTGCACCTGTTCCAATAAAGCGGCCTTTTTCACACTTAAAGGGTTTTTTGAGTCTGCTCACTCTCCCCCCACCCCTCTCTCCCAAAGCGGGGTGGGTGTGCTCAAGATAGCGGAAAACGAGGTTTGCTCCACAGGCAGTAGTTTCACTTCACGAGTGGTGAATCTATTTCAGAGCTCCCTGCTCCACAGCATTCCTATGCTGCTTCGCCTTTATTTTTGGGCTCTAGTGCATGGTATCCCCGGACAACACACTTCTAATTGCTATTAGTTTCGCTGACAGTTTTGCCAATGCTTAGTATAGTAGCCTCTTTTACTTAACATACATAAGGGTTACAATACGGGCAATTTAGGTTGCACTATTGTGTGTGTGATACGGTGTCGTGCAGTAAATACCTGGATAAGCGTAACTACAAAGATTATAGTACAAACCAACGTGGGCTAAAGTTTTCTCGGGGAAATTCCAGCTGACTAGTTACGAATGGTTTCTACTGAATCCAGCTCATATGAAAGACAAGCATTGGCATAGCCAATAGGTCTTGTGTTTGGGACCTTATAAGTGATTAGCAATGCAAAAGTTGATGTTGTTGCACCAACAATATTGTGCTGGATAACTAAACACTTATACAATCCCAAATGCGTGACCTATTGGCTATGCCAATGCTTATCCTTCTCTGTTTCTCTCTCTTAGTCCTTTGATATGGGCATTACACACATCCTTATTTTGTGCTTTATTTTCCCGGCTCTCTCGTCGACATCCATGGTCCCCACAGCACTCTTTCACTTTGTTATTATCTACTCAGACCCCCCAGGATATAGCGGAATGGATTAGCAAATTTAGCGGCAAAAATATGGAAATTTAGCGGCATTTTTGCAGCAATTTATTTGACTCATAGTCATTCATTTTCAGTCTGAAATCAATGGAAACTGTTTCAGCAGAATATTCGACTTTGCAATAGGCATGTTTAAAGTTTCTGCAGCTCTACGGAAGCACAGCTCCAGTCATAACCTCATGGGAGGGAGCTAGATTTCTCTCTGGGATGTTCAGTGCCCATGTTTGCACCCCTGCCGGGGCATCGCTGCCTCCCGGATCTGTGAGGCTGGACTCCTCTTTCCCAGGCACCCTAGGGCGCAGGGTCGTTGTATGGTTCTATAGGTCAAGGAACTCTTTTAATTAAAAATATTTGGTAGAACGCACATATCCATCCTTGCTTGCATACAATTGTGTTACAAGGAGGCCATGGGCCCAGATGCAAGCAAAGGCAATAGCTCCTTTGACTGCTGTTTGAGTAGTAAAATGCAGCATTGTCGAGACTCAGTGGGCTCTCAGAGCTTTGGGGCCCAGTGCCACAGCACCTTTTGCACCAATGCAAGCCATGACCATGTTGGCCTACATAAACAAAACTTAGGACGTGAATTTATTTTCTCCAAAATAAACAGAAATATGCAGAGAATTAATGAAATATGCAGATATTGGTGCACCTCAGTTTGCTTTTCCCAGTTGCTGGGTTAGCAAAGCCCTGTGTTTTTCGTTATTAACCTACATCCCTCTGTGCGCCAGAACACGTACACCCATACTTAAAACGGTAGAGCAAAACAGAAAATCCCACTGTGATGGTGACTTATTTACAGATCTGACTGAAGGTTCTTAGGTTCTTAGGTGGGCATGAAGATATAAAACAGTCTTGTTTACAGTCTGCTTAAAATGAGCTAAGGAACCTTAGGTGACTCACGTTGTGTAAGTATTGAGTGGCCAACCGAAATCGCGAAATGCTGGAGGGTCTGTCTATTATGTTTGTTAAACTTTGTTTATTGGTTTATTTTTTATATATCTAATAAAAAAAAAGAATTTAAAAATAGTTTATGGTTTATATAGGTTAATAAAAAAAATAAAGTTTGACAAAAAAAAATTATTTGCCATTTCGGTTGTTTTCTGAACTGCTGTGTGGTTCTTTCTTGTTTTTATTACTGTTATTTTCTGATATCAACCATGGTATGAAATTTTGGAGCACTTATCACAGGAATACTGGTGATCTCTGCAGTTTGCACCAACTTCTGAATACTGTGTTAAATTTATCTCAACTTTAGTTGCATTAAAAATAGCCGTCCTGTGCAAAAACACACAAGGTGCATCTTTGCGATTTATTCAAAATAATAAAATCCTGTATGAATTGCACATAGGTAGTGCCTCCACTTACAGTGGACACACAAAATCAATGAAGAAATCTCATTGTTTATATTGATTAGGAATAGTGCGTCAGGTCATCCCAGTTATTAAAAATTCAGAAGCAAGTTTAACACCTTTGACACTCATGACGAGCTCAGCTCGTCATGCAGTGTACTGCTGGTACACTGATGACGAGCTGAGCTCGTCATGAAACCATCATTTTGGATGATCCCCAGCACAGCAGGGGAAAATGCCTAGCATCGATGTGGTTAACAGACTCATAAACATCAATATCAGGTATCCCCAATTTGCTTGATCACTTCACCTGGCACTCATCTAAATCGTCCCCAAATTCCTGCATCAAACATGAGTACAAAATACCAATTGATGGTTTTTTTTTGCAAATGTTCCAAGAGGGGGACTTTATTCATGCTAGTGACTGGAACAAATAGTGAGTTTTGAAGAAAGCTGCGGATCTGAAGAAACTTTAAAAAATCATTTTTACTTAAGGAGTACTTGCTCTGACTAACTAACTGGGATGATGAAATCTCAACATTTTATGTGCATATATGACCTTTTTACACTCCTAGCAAAGTTGTTAAATGGAGTACCACAGTGGGGGAGAAATGTAATCGCTGGGGTTTGTACGCAGCCGGTGTCGTACACATGTTCTTTCAATGTCCTAAGCTGGGGGACTTCTTTCATCAAATTGAGAGTGTTTTGGCTGCAGTTGTTAAGTCTGATGTCAAGGTAACTGCAGAGCTGGTGTTAATTGGTATAGGTTTAGGCACCCCAAGACCCAAACCATTAACCTGTTTTCTTTTTATTTCCATTGCGGTAGCCCAAGTTGTATCACTAGGGAGTGGATTAATCTGGACCCTCCTTCATTCTTTAATTGGAGGGAAAGATTATTATTTATGTATAATATAGATTCCGCTATGTACAAACTTAAGGGTGTCAAAAGAAGGGCCTTGGGAGCAAAAATGTGGTTGCCAATTGCTGATTGGATCTAGTTATTGTTTGATGTTGCGTTTGTAAGTAATTATATGTATCTTTTGAATTTGTGACTGTCCATTTCTGTATTTCCTTGCATAAAACAACAATAAAAAAGAAAAAAAAAAAAAGGAATAGTGCGTCAGGTGCTGCATCTTGACGGGATACACTCCCCAGTCCGTATATTGTTCTGCACACAAAACAATGACATCACAACTTTCACAACTGCAATGCGAAATTAATTCCGGCGATAACCCATGTTACCACCAGGAATTTTACACCTGCTTTCTCCTGGTGTTAAGCAGGATGACTCCCTGCAGCAGAAAAGGAAACACAGCCAAGAGCCACACCAGAACACCCGCATGTGACATATAGTCAATGAGCACAATACAGGGATACCCATGAGGGCCACAAGACTCATCGCAACAACATCAGGACCACCAACACCCCCAAACCTGCATCTAAACAAGTGTCTCTGTGTGGTCATTGTGTTAGCATGATAGGCATTGGCCCTGCAACATCACAGTGTGCTGTCTTCAGCAGACGTTACCATGTCACCTCAGCGTTGGCATTGACCCTAGACATGTAGCTACGCATGCATCCTCCTGCAAGCACAACACACGTGTGCTGGTCCGGCGTACCCAGTTCACCGCAGAGGTGTGCCTATCTGGCAAGGGAAACGGGGTGTTTCAGACATGTCCATGTGCAGGAAGTGCGGTAAGTGTGTTGCTATGTCCTGGCATAGCCTGCCACAAGGGACGCAGCAGACGACGTTGTAAAGTGGGATACACCACCACCAAACGGCACTCTCATGGTGTAGTTCAAATGCCACATTACAATGCTGTGCTGTATGAGTGCATGGGATACAACAGCGCACTGCACAAAAAGTGTGGGGGCTCGCAGGAGGGAGGAGCAGCTGTTTGGCAATGTAACACACAGTGAACCCGCCCATGTGCCATGGGCTGGGCATCTCATCCATGATGACCATGGTAGCAGACATCTCACAACACCCACGACCTACCTTTCTCCACATCTTGTATGAATGCAGTGTGGTGTGATGTTCCCAGGTTGTGTGACTTATGCTCCCTGTTGGAGTGTTTCATTTTGGCCATTCTTTGTCTATACTTGTGCTGTACCTCATTGTACATGTGTGCAATTGTGCCCATCTCCCCCGTCCCCCCTCTCCCTGCGTCTTCCTCTTCCTGGCGCTGTTTCTATAATTTTGTTCCTGCACACATAAATACAAGTAACAAACAAATTAGAATTCTTCCTTCATTCTTTTACATTTCAAAACTTCTCTCTATTAGTGTCTTTTTAATTTATTATATAATATTTTTTTGTTATATCCAACGACACAAATCGAAGTCAGCAGTGCAACGTATTCTATCAACACACTAGAACATTCTACAACATGTGCAGGTTAAAAGTTTGTCAATTTTTTTAAATCTAACAATACTTTTTTTGCAACATTTTCTCAAACATTTAACGGCACATGCAGGTAAAAAAGGTCACAATTGTTGTAAGTTCGAACAGTGCCTTCCAAATGTAAGTAGCAGGTGTGGTTGAGTTGAGCAAATGTCAACCTATATTATGTACTCCACGTTCAAACTGCTTTTTCTTAACCAATCACAAACATGCTTTTCCACAAAACGAATATGCAACCTACTTTTAAAAAACAATGCTTTTCATCTCCCAATCAGGTATCATTTTGTATGTGAAAAAAAGTAGTTTCCCATCTTTAAACATATTTCTTATTCTACAAAGGAACTGCATGAGCTACAGACATCTTTCTATACCTTTCAGCCATACCTTCAAAATGCTAGTGTGGATCGTTGGACATAACTATGTTTTCTGGTGCAAGAGATATGCAGAACAGAGACGTATTGACTTAGACTTAGGTTTACAAAATGTGGACAATAAATGGTTTCCAAAGAGAGAATTGAAGTGGCACCAATTGATCGCTTTGGTTAAAACCTGTTTGCATCTCCAACACCCTGACCTCATAATTGTGCACTGTGGTGGAAACGACCTAGTCACATTGACTGGAGTAGGTTTGGAAATGCTTATGAAGGACACCTTTGGACAACTGAAGTTATTTTTGCCTCAAACTGTCTTTGTATATTCCAATATATGCCAAAGACAGAAGTTGAAATGGTCAAAACAATTTTGTCCTCAGATTGAAAAATCTAGGAAGAAAGTCAGCAAAGCTGTGTCTGCATACCTCAGAGACCAAAAAATGGGGTCCATATACAACAACATACGTTTTGATATGTCTGATATCTACAGAAGTGATGGAGTACACTTCACAGATCAGAGAAATCGAGTTTTCCTGAATAACATGAAGCTGGTCCTCCGCACTTCTATGTTGCTCCAACTAATGAGCACAAGGACTCTTTGTAAAACCAGACAATAACTTCCAACTTAGCCCCGCTATTTTAGGGCCAGGTAACGGCAACTCCCCGACCCTCGCGAAAATGAATTCTCCACACAGCTGTGGTGCAGTGGCCAAACCATCTCACTTTGCAGCACAGAGCTCTTGCTTTGATCACCGGCTCTACTCACCCATAGGGGTCAGTTGTTTGCGCTTTACAAAATACCATATTGATTTATCTTCAGACTCCCTATACAACACCACCTAAGCACCATATACAAGTTGGACAGGTGTGGCACAGCACCCAGAGCACATGACTTCACAGCATAGGACACACAGTTTGGGCTCACGGTTTCATACCCGAGTCCGGCAGCAGCTCAATTTACCAGCATGACACCCTAGGCAATACCTCACCTAATTTCCGTACCCAGCACATTCATACCGGTAGGGTTCGGTAGTTCAGCGACTTTACATCAATTCCTTTAGCAGCACAGCTTACACCCCCAGCGCCATCACACCCATAGGAGTGAGTAGTTACTACTTCACAAGTACCTAATTAATTTGATACGCGCAAATGTACCTTTACACTCCCTGTATAACACCCCCTAAGCACCATACACAAGTTACAATGTTCGAAACAAAAGTCTCTCTGAGTAGCTATAACTACATGCTGACACTTGGACAGATGTGGCACAGCGGCCAGAGCACATGACTTCACAGCATATGCCACACAGTTTGACTCACGCTTTCATCCCCGAGTCCGGCAGCAGTTCAGCTTAGCAACATGAGATTCTAGACATTACCTCACATATTTTCAGTACCCCAGGACTTTCAGACCAGAACGGGTCAGTAGTTCATCCTAGTAGTTATAAACACATGATGACACTACTTCCACAAGTGTTGTGCAGCGGCCACATCACATGACTTCACAGCATAAGACACACAATTTGGGCTCACGCTATAATCCACGATACCCGCACCAGCTCACCTTAGCAGCATCAGACTCTATGCAATACCTCACTTAATTTCTGTAGCCCACCACTTTCACACCGGTAGGGGTGAATACTTCACTTCGCACCCCTCTATAGCACACCCTAAACACCCCACAGAGGTTACAATGCCCTTTTTTCCCCTTACTCACTTCAACGGTATCACAAAATGGCGGCCAACACTTCCTAGTTGCAACCGCTCACAGCCAATCAGCAGCAAGCTCGCGCTCATAACGCCTCAGCCAATCAGATGGCAGAATTCCCATATATAAATATCTGTAAACTTCGATATTTCTCCAAAACTACTGAACAAATTTACACCAAATAAACAAAAGCGTGCTTTCTAGACCAAGGCCCTTCTCCCTGCCAAATGTGGGGTAATTCCGTTCACGCGTTCGGCCTGTAGTCTTGTCTAAAGTTTCCAATGTAAATTAACATAGAGAAAACACATTTTGGGACCCCCTTTTTTCTCGGCCCCCTCTTGACGAATCACCCCCAAACTTTTAACATAGGAGCTTATATCAACAAAGAATTCGTTTTTTAAATTTTGCGAAGATTCGTCAATCGGTGTCAAAGGTATTGGGAAAGGAATATTGCCATTTTCCTACAGTAACTAGTTCCTAACCAGAGCTACCTACTGGCGCCCCCCAGCGCAGATCAAAGCACCACTGTGTGATAACAGCACAGCGTGGGGAGAGAGGAGCAGCATTTTTCTGCGAGGGAGAATAAGGCAGTCTCAGCAAGGACACCATTTTCCACAGGAAGCTGCAGCCGAGTGAAGTCCAGGGGGCACAGTGACGGGACTGTAGAGCAGAGGGGATAGAGGGTATAGAGAGATAGAGAGGCACTCATGTTCAGCCTGTAGAACCTAGAGGATACAGGTGACATATTTCTAAAGAAAGACTCATCTGCAGCATGTAGAGAAGAGAGGATACAAGTTACAGAGAGAGAGAGGGTGTCATCTTCAGCTTGTAGAGCAAAGAGGATACAGGTTATAGAGCGAGAAAGAGAAAGACTCATCTTCAGCCTGTGCAGCAGAGGGGGTGCACGTGATAGAGAGGAGATGCCTCGCCTTCAGTCAGCAGTGAGAGATGATGCAAGTTATAGAGAGAGAGAGACTCATCTTCAGCCTGTAGAGCTGAGAGGATGTAGGTTAGAGAGAGAGTTAGAGAGAGAGAGATAGAGAGAGAGAAGAGAGAAACTCATTTTCAGTCTGTAGAGCTGAGAGGATATAGGTTAGAGAGAGAGTGAGAGAGAGAGAGAAGAGAGAAACTCATATTCAGCCTGTAGAGCTGAGAGGATATAGGTTAGAGAGAGAGTGAGAGAGAGAGAGAGAGAGAGAGAGAGAGGAGAGAAACTCATCTTCAGCCTGTGGAGCAGAGAGGATACAGGCTGCAAAGATACAGAGTGAGTGGTCACTTGACCTTCAGCCAGGATAGCAGAGATGAATACAGGTTAGAGAGAGGGAGGGGACACTTCACCTTCAGCCAGAAGACAAGTCTGTAGAGGAGAGGGGTTGCACGTGATAGAGGGATGAAGCTTCACCTTTGGGCAGCAGGGTCGGGGATACTGGATATATAGAGAGCGAGACTTATATTCAGCCTGGAGAGCAGGGAGGATAAAGATCACAGAATGAGAAAGACTCGTCTTCAGCCTTTAGAGCAGAAGGAGGTGCATGTGATAGAAAGAAGACACCTCACCTGCGGCCAGCAGAGCCGTCAAGATTCAGGTTACATAGAGAGAGAGGGTCATCTTCAGCCTGTAAAGCAGAGAGGACAAAGGTGTATATATATATGTGTATATATATATATATATATATATATATATATATCTATATATATATATAGATATATATATATATATATATATATATACTTGAGACTAAGAGCGAGAGAGACTACAGCATGTAGAACAGAGAGGATACAGGTTATAGAGAGAGAGAGAGACTCATCTTCAGCCTTTAGAGCAAATCGGGTGCGCATGATAGAGAGGAGATGCCTCCCCCTCAGCCAGCAGTACAGAGAGTTGTAGAGAGAGAGAGAGACTCATCCTCACCATAGAAAGGATGCAGCTTAAAAACAGAGACTCATGTTCAGCTGGGAGAAGAGAGGGGAGCACGTGATAGAGAGATGAAACCTCACCTTCAGTCAGCAGAACTGAGAGGATACAAGTTAAAGAGAGAGAGAGAATGAGTCATCTTCAGCCTGTAGAGCAGAGAGGATACAGTTTATAGAGCGAGAAAACGAGAGACTCATCTTCAGCCTGTGCAGCAGAGGGGGTGCACGTGATAGAGAGGAGATGCCTCGATTTCAGTCATCAGCGCAGAGATGATGCAAGTTATAGAGAGAGAGAGAGACTCATCTTCAGCCTGTAGAGCTGAGAGGATACATGTTATATATAGAGAGAGGGTGTCATCTTCAGCCTGTAGAGCAGAGAGGATACAGGTGATATATATAGAGAGGAGATGCCTCGCCTTCAATCAGCAGCGCAGAGATGATGCAAGTTATAGAGAGAGAGAGAGAGAGACTCCTCTTCAGCCTGTAGAGCTGAGAGGATATAGGAGAGAGAGAGAGAGAGAGAGAAGAGAGAGAGAGAGAGAGAGAGAGAGAGAGAGAGAGAGAGAGAGAGAGAGAGACTTGTGTACAGCATGTGGAGCAAAGAGAAAAAATGTTATGGAGAGAGAGGGACTTATATTCAGCCTGTAGAGAAGACGGGGTGCACATGATAGGGAGACGACGCCTCACCTTCAGCCAGCAGCGCAGACAGGATACAGGTGACAGCTAGAGTGACCCTCATGTTACAGGAGAAAAGGTGGAGCTGAGTGCGTCTGGGTTTTGATCATCTGGTACCTAGAGTGTGGCGAGGGCCCTTGGAGTGGAAGTATATAGTGTGAGTTGCACAGGGGGCGGGGCTTGCATCCAATATTTTATATATTTAGAACGTTTAACCACAGGATTCAGTTATTAGTATTTGGGGGTAGTTCGCTTTTAGAAAAAGCATGTTTGGTTTTGGGCGTGACTAGATGTGTCAGTTTCGTTTATTCAGAAGAGCAGCAGGTTATAACATGCTGCCAGCCTCTGTTGCTGCAGCTGCGATCAGGAAGTATCTAAAAACAACCGGGCCCTCAGCTAAGAAGCAGGCAGGCTTGAGGTTCCGTGACAATTGTAAGTGGTGTCTTCGACTCGCACAAATATGGTCGAGGCTGGTATCTATGAACCGCAAATGACGGGTTTAGTGGGAGTACGCAGTTTCGCTGTGTTAACCTAAACCGTTCGTCTGTTACGTGGGTTTTTCTATCTGTACCCACGGGTTCCATCTTAGATACGGCATCCATTTTGTCTCTTGCCCTCAAGTAGCCAGCGAACGGACGTTGTCCGCTCCGCGACCCTGGGATTCCCAAGATATGTACGGAAGACACATGTCCTTTGAGAGTGTCTTTATGACGAGGGGGATGATACTGTAAGGCAAATGGCCCCGCTCGAGGCTCATCTTGCCATGCTGGTTTATTGTCTCAGCCGTGCATCTCATTAGGCACGTCCCTTTGATGCCTGTAGCTCGTGTTTCCCGATACCTCCCCTTTTACACCCTTTCCGACTTCCCACTGTCTCCATCTTCCTCTACACCTGTTCTTGTTCCTTCTTCGATTTGTTTTACTGCTGATTGGAATGTACTAATGGTGGGAAGATGGGTTTTTACGGTTGGGAACCGCCAAATGTTTCCGCACTTATGTTCCGGAACTCGAATGTATCAAAGTGACCAAAGCGACCCCTCTTGGGGATAATAGTGGGAACCAAGCCATAAACCTTTGTGTACCATGTAAACCTATGGGCGAATTGTGTATAAAAGGAGCGATCCACAGAACCAATTTGAAGCAGTCTCCACAAGTAGCATGCGTTGTACTTGCCGTGACTTCTGTGTTCCCTGCAGTAAATAAAGCTCGAATCTTTGACGTCGAAGGAAGTGTCCCGTGTCTCTGTCACTCGTACGCCGGAGCAGGTTACCCACGAAGGTTTCAGGTGTTGTTCCCTGGCACCGCTGGGTCTTAAATAACCCAGTCCTTCAGTTGGCGCCCAACGTGGGGCTGCATCAGTGGTACCGGTCCAAGCCCGACGATCGTGAGGAACTTCGTTTGAAATCTCCGAGGGAAGGTGCACTCCGCTTCATCGATCCTGTTGTCGAAATAAGTGGCCCGAAGACTTTTCCCGCGAAGATTCCCGCCTCCTGACGGCTGCGACGGACTGCTGCCCTGACTGTAGACCTGTTTTGGCGCCTGGCGTAGACCTTGGTATAGCGAGACGATTGACGGGCCTTCCTGGTGACGCCATCGATCTTTGAGTTAAGTATTTGTGGGTCGCTCCCAGAGTTCTTGGTTGTGGTTACTTAGTTGTTGCATGGTTCCATTGCATTTGTGGTTCTTGGTACTTTGTTGTGATATTTGACGACTGCAGACGCCAAAAATCGAGGGTTTTTGCTCTTTGCTGGGACTTGGTAAATCCCGTAACGCTTGAAGTTTGTGAAACTCGGCCAGTGTGCAAGATGCCTGGTCGCAGTACTTTGTTTCGTTGTTTCAGACGTTGTGGTACGGATTCCCGACTGGAGGACTCGTGTCCGATACCTCCGGTTGGAACTCCCACTTATGAGCTCTACAGCAAACACGGGCTAGGCCCGATTACTTTTAATGATTATTGGATTCGGTATACTAAGAAGGATGGTGTCCTTAGTTGGCCACCTCATGGTAGCTTTGAGACTCCGATCTTAGATAATCTAGAGGCTAAATTATTTGTGAAAAAGTCAAGGCCGGCCATGTTTGATGCCTTTCGGTTGTGGCGTAAAGAAGCCCGACAGACAGACTAAACGTAATCAGAGAGATGGTGTCGCTACCATAGTAAAGAAAGCAGAGCAGTTTCAGCGTGACAAGGAGGTTAAGGAAAAGGAAGTGTTTGATAGGCTACTGCGTATGTCCATAGATAAATGCTATCCTGCTTTGCCTTCGGAGTCGGATGAGAAGGAAGAATCAGTTGAGGATCCTTTAATGTCTTATCTTCTGAAGTCGCCACCTCCGTATGTGCAGGGTACCGCTGCTCCAGTGGTTCCCCCTGTACCTGTTCCTCCACCTATTCCTCAGCCTGTTCCTCAACCTGTACCCGTTCTTCCAACTGTTCCTGCTCCTTTGCCTGTTGCTATCCCTACTGCTCCTCCGCTTCCACATACTCCTGCTCCCGCTACTGCTCCTGCTCTGTTAACTCCTGCTGTTGCTTCTGTCTCTACTCCTTCGCTTGTTAGTCCTGTGTCCTATACTTCCCCCTCTACTCGTAGCCGTACTTCTCCTCTTGCGGCTAGCTTCTTTCATTCTCTCGGACCTGTTCTTGGGTCCGCTGGTTCAGATGGTCCTCAGAGACGTAGTCAGCTTCCTGGTAACAGGGAACGCGCTTCGCTATATAATATGGCGATGGGTTGGATGACACATCCTCTTAGAAATCCACCACATGTTGTACTCGATACGTTCTGTCAATTTAATATACCAACCCAAAGATTTGTGTTCGAAGAAATGTGTAAGGTCCTTCGTGATCAGATATCGGCTGATGCACCTGACGAGGTGCTGTCCGCTTTGTCTGATCTACAGCTTCAGTTCTCGAATGGACTGATAGTGGATACTAACGTTCGACGTGCGGTTGAGCGGTTGTTATCTTTTCGTCCCACTCCTATACCTCAAGCCCTGTTTGTTGAAGATGTTGAAGGACAGTTAGATGCGTCTGGTCAGTTTCCTATGCGGGAAGTTCCACCAGTATGGATGCCAGGCGATCCCGCTGCTAATCCCATTGTTCCACCCTATTTCCAGAGAGTATGGATACATCTCCCATGGAAACGCTCGGAAGTGTTACAGGTGAAGCAATCTTTGCCTGACCCTCGCAAAAATCCTGCAGGGTATTATAAAGAGTTATCACAGCTCGTAGATGCTACGATAATGAATCTTGCCGATATTGATATGCTGTTTGGCAATGTAGTACCGCAACCGGTCTGGGCTAAGATTCGTCAAGAAAACCATCCTAATGAATTGGGCGGTGATTGGGCTGCCATTATAGCGGCTGATGGGTTGCAAACTGGTGGTGCTAAACCGGAGCAGTTGATTACTGCTCTCCCTCAGAGAATAATTACACTAATGAAAACTCTTATGCCGGCTATGAGGGTGAATTGGGACAAATTGTCAGCTTGTAAGCAGAAAAAGGACGAGAGTGTCTCCGATTTCTTTACAAGATTTGAGGAGGCATTCATTGATCACAGCGGTCAGGATATGGGCACTGAGGGTGGTCAACGGTTGTTCGTGGATAAATTTGTCTCTAACTTGTTGCCTGACTTGGGCAGTAAGTTGAAAAATTCTGAAAGTGCGTGGGCCATTTCTACTTCGGCTCAAATATTGGCTACAGCACAGTATTATGAGAACAGAGAGAAAGAAGAGAACGACCGTGCTGATAAAAAGATGAAAGAACTTAAAACTAAAGTGTTGTTACAACAAGCATATCCTCCGCGATCGAATCCAAATGCTTCACAACAGAATAGATCGCAGTTGCAATCTAATCGATCACAATCTAGAAATGACTCCCCATCTCAAAGATCTTCGTTAGGGTACAATCAGTGTGCCTATTGTAGACAGGAGGGTCATATAAAATTCAATTGTCCTGTTTTGAACGATCGTAATAGTGGTAATTCATGTAGAGGAGGCCGTGGTGGTTCGCAACAGACATCACGCGGTAGGGGTCGTGGTGTTCAGAATGACCGTGCAGATAATCGATTAAATTCTAATAACTGTTTCGATCAACGTGGATCATCGCAAGGACGATCTGCGCAGTACAATGTAGACGATTACTACGTCGATCAGGGAACTGACGACAGTAATTACTAGGATAGCCATGGACAAGGAGAGGGAGTGGTATCAGTTCCGGTAGATCAGAGAGGGCCTTACGTCGCAGTTGCTACATCGGGCGTCGTTGAGCCTTTTCTGTTGGACACTGGTGCAGCGAAAAGTTCCATAATGCATTCCAAACTCCCTGGCGCACCTTTGTCTGGCTTAACAAATGTTTCCGTTGGATTCTCTGGCGCCCCCGTTAGCAATACAGTTTCGCGCCCTTTGCCTCTTACGATTGGGCCACGTGAGCTTGAAGCTCCGTTGATTTTGACTACTGGTTGTGGTGAAAATCTCTTGGGTCTGGATTTGCTAAAACGTTTGTATACAACTTTGTATTGTTCTCCTGCGGGAGTAAAGCTTACGTTAGGCGAGAGGGTTGTCTCTCCTATGTACTTGTCTCTCGATAAGCTTCCACCGGAATTGAGTTCTCTTCCTGCATCTTTGTGGGCAACAGGTCCCAATGATGTGGGCCTGCTTGACATCTCACCCTATGTTGTTCAGTTAAAATCAAATGTGCGATTGCCACGTATTCCCCAGTATCGTATCTCTCTTGATAGTGAACGAGCACTGTTAGCTATCATCTATGATTTGATTGAAAAAGATGTTATTGAAGAAACTCGGGGAAACGTGTGCAACAGCCCTGTACTGCCTATCCTAAAACGTACTGATCCTTCGAAGCCGCCTGTTTATCGTTTTGTTATTGACTTACGGGAGGTGAATAAAATTGTGATTCCTCAGTTTCCCGTTGTGCCTGACATCACGGCGCTACTGACTCTGATTCCAGCATCTGCGTCTTGGTTTTCGGTGATCGATCTGAAGAATGCGTTCTTCAGCATCCCGATTGCGGAAGAGAGCAGAGACCTTTTCGGTTTCTCTCTTGGTGGACGCAGCTTCCGGTTTAAACGCGCTCCTCAAGGCTACTGTGAGAGTCCATCGATTTACAGTCAAGCCTTGAAGGGTCAGCTGGATGCTTTTACGTTGCCGGCTGGTGCGGCCTTGATCCAATACATCGATGACTTATTGGTAGCTGCGGATACTCAGGACATTTGCAAAATTGCTACGGTGTCGTTGCTGCAACATCTCTGTGACTTACATCACAAGGTGTCACCTTCTAAACTCCAATATTGTTGTCAAGAAGTAACCTATCTAGGTCACTTATTGTCAAAGGAGGGAAGGCGGTTGACCCCAGAGAGAATTGCAGCGATTGCACGAATGGCTGTGCCAACAACACAAAGAGATGTGCGTGCCTTTCTAGGTATCACGTCGTACTGCAGGCAATGGATTCCAAATTTTTCATTGCTAGCGAAACCATTGGTGGCTCTTACGTGCAAGGACGTTTCAACTCCTTTACCATGGACGGAAGAATGTCAGAAAAGTTTTTCTGAACTGCGTGACTCATTGTGCTCGGCTCCTGTGTTAGGTACTCCTGATTACAGTAAGCCATTCACATTATATGTTCACGAGAGGGAAGGTTGTGCTTTGAGTGTCTTAACGCAACCTTTTGGTGGTAAGCAGCGTCCATGTGCATATTTTTCCTCGACCTTGGACCCGGTAGCTAGAGCATTGCCGAGTTGTTTGAGAGCGACAGCGGCAGCTGCGGTGTCCATCCGACAATCAGCAGGATTGGTCATGGATAATATGCTTACGGTGATGGTTCCGCATGCAGTCGACACTCTTTTAAATCGTACGAAAACTCAGCACTTGACAAGTGCGAGGTTGTCTGGATACGAGTTGACGCTGTTGGCAAGTCATATTCAGATAAAACGTTGTAATGTCCTGAACCCGGCAACCTTGTTACCCATTAGTACAGAGTCAGATGAAACAGCAGCCCATGACTGCTATTTGCGAACAGAGGAGGAAACAAAAGGTCGAGTGGACCTTAAAAACACTCCTTTAGAAGATCCAGATGGAACATTGTATGTAGATGGCTCGTGCTTTAAATTGCCGAATGGTGATGTGACCACTGCGTATGCCGTTGTAACTTTGAGTACTATTGTGGAAGCTGCAATTCATTCTAGACATTACCTCACATATTTTCAGTACCCCAGGACTTTCAGACCA
Organism: Lissotriton vulgaris; assembly: GCF_964263255.1. NCBI lineage: Eukaryota > Metazoa > Chordata > Amphibia > Caudata > Salamandridae > Lissotriton > Lissotriton vulgaris. The sequence goes on from NC_141695.1 coordinate 134,947,935, forward strand.
GAACAGGTCAGTAGTTCATCCTAGTAGTTATAAACACATGATGACACTACTTCCACAAATGTAGTGCAGCGGCCACATCACATGACTTCACAGCATAAGACACACAATTTGGGCTCACGCTATAATCCACGAGACCCGCACCAGCTCACCTTAGCAGACAGACTCCATGCAATACCTCACTTAATTTCCGTAGCCCACCACTTTCACACCGGTAGGGGTGAATACTTCACTTCGCACCCCTCTATAGCACACCCTAAACACCCCAGAGAGGTTACAATGCCCTTTTTTCCCCTTACTCACTTCAATGGTATCACAAAATGGCGGCCAACACTTCCTAGTTGCAACCCCTCACAGCCAATCAGCAGCAAGCTCGTGCTCGTAAAGCCTCAGCCAATCAGAAGGCAGAATTCCAAAATATCAATATCTGTAAACTTCGATATTTCTCCAAAACTACTGAACGAATTTACACCAAATAAACAAAAGCGTGCTTTCTAGACCAAGACCCTTCTCCCTGCCAAATGTGGGGCAATTCCGTTCGCCCGTTCGGCCTTTAGTCTTGTCTAAAGTTTCCAATGTAAATTAACATAGAGAAAACACATTCTGGGACCCCCTTTTTTCTCAGCCCCCTCTTCACGAATCACCCCCAAACTTTTAACATAGGAGCTGATATTAACAAAGAATTAGCTTCGAAAATTTCGCGAAGATTCGTCAATCGGTGTCAAAGTTATTGGGAAAAGAATATTGCCATTTTCCTACGGTAACTAGGTCCTAACAAGAGCTACCTACTGGCGCCCCCGGGCGCAGATCAAAGCACCACTGTGTGATAACAGCACAGCGTGGGGAGAGAGGAGAAGCATTTGTCTGCGAGGGAGAATAAGGCGGTCTCAGCAAGGACACCATTTTCCACAGAAAGCTGCAGCGGAGTGAAGTCCAGGGGGCACAGTGACGGGACTGTGGAGCAGAGGGGGTAGAGGGTATAGAGAGATAGAGAGGCACTCATGTTCAGCATGTAGAACCTAGAGGATACAGGTGATATATTTCTAGAGAAAGACTCATCTGCAGCATGTAGAGCAGAGAGGATACAAGTTATAGAGAGAGAGAGGGTGTCATCTTCAGCCTGTAGAGCAGTGAGGATACAGGTTATAGAGCGAGAAAAAGAAAGACTCATCTTCAGCCTGTGTAGCAGAGGGGGTGCACGTGATAGAGAGGAGATGCCTCGCCTTCAGTCTGAAAGGCAGATATGATGCAAGTTATAGAGAGAGAGAGAGAGACGCATCTTCAGCCTATAGAGCTGAGAGGATATAGGTTAGAGAGAGAGTGAGAGAGAGTGAGAGAAGAGAGAAACTCATCTTCAGCCTGTAGAGCTGAGAGGACATAGGTTAGAGAGAGGAGAGAGAGAGAGAGAGAGAGAGAGAGAGAGAGCGAAGAGAGAAACTCAACTTCAGCCTGTAGAGCTGAAAGGATATAGGTTAGAGAGAGAGAGAGAGAAAGAGAGAGAGAGAGAGAGAGAGAGAGAGAGCGAGAGAGAGAGAGAGAGAGAGAGAGAAGAGAGAAACTCATCTTTAGCCTGTGGAGCAGAGAGGATACAGGCTGTAAAGGTCAGTGGTCACTTGACCTTCAGCCAGGATAGCAGAGATGGATACAGGTTAGAGAGAGGGAGGGGACACTTCACCTTCAGCCAGAAGACAAGTCTGTAGAGCAGAGGGGCTGCACGTGATAGAGCGATGAAGCTTCACCTTTGGGCAGCAGGGCCGGGGATACTGGATATATAGAGAGCGAGACTCATATTCAGCCTGGAGAGCAGGGAGGATAACGGTCACAGAATGAGAGAGACTCGTCTTCAGCCTTTAGAGCAGAAGGAGGTGCACGTGATAGAAAGAAGACGCCTCACCTGCGGCTAGCAGAGCCGCCAAGATTCAGGATACATAGAGAGAGAGGGTCATCTTCAGCCTGTAGAGCAGAGAGGATAAAGGTGTATATATATATATATATACTTGAGACAAAGAGCGAGAGAGACTACAGCATGTAGAACAAAGAGGATACAGGTTATAGAGAGAGAGAGAGACTAATCTTCAGCCTTTAGAGCAAATCGGGTGCGCGTGAGAGAGGAGATGCCCCCCCCTCAACCAGCAGTACAGAGAGTTGTAGAGAGAGAGACTCATCCTCAGCCTAGAGAGCTAAAAAACAGAGACTCATGTTCAACTGGGAGAAGAGAGGGGAGCACGTGATAGAGAGACGAAACCTCACCTTCAGTCAGCAGAGCTGAGAGGATACAAGTTATAGAGAGCGAGAGGGTGTCATCTTCAGCCTGTAGAGCTGAGAGAATATAGGTTAGAGAGAGAGTGAGAGAGAGAGAGAAGAGAGAAACTCATCTTCAGCCTGTAAAGCTGAGAGGACATAGGTGAGAGAGAGAGAGAGAGAGAGAGAGAGAGAGAGAGAGAGAGAGAAAGAGAGAGAGAGAGAGAGAGAGAGAGAGAGTGCGAAGAGAGAAACTCAACTTCAGCCTGTAGAGCTGAGAGGATATAGGTTAGAGAGAGAGTGAGAGAGAGAGAGAGAGAGAGAGAGAGAGAGAGTGCGAAGAGAGAAACTCAACTTCAGCCTGTAGAGCTGAGAGGATATAGGTTAGAGAGAGAGTGAGAGAGAGAGAGAGAGTGCGAAGAGAGAAACTCAACTTCATACTTTCTGATATGCCATGGCCTCGGAAATACATTCAGGACCCTCTCCCGTTTGTATAAAATGATATATTTTATCTAGATGGTTCGTCATTCCTGGCAATAACACTAAATAGTCTGAAGCTCGTCGTATAGGTAGCGATGCTAGCATCATGCGACCGTCTTTACCTGGTACTGGATCATATCTACAGTCTGTGAGATATTCTTTAAGTTTTTCAGTTGTTGCTGGCTTCGGAGTACGTTGCATTGCTAATTCCCTAACAGTCATTCGATGTACTGGTGGCGGGGTCTGAAAATGACCTCCTGCTGCACCTCCTGAAGCGTGACCGTCAGACTGACCGCCAGCCATCGTTGGCTGCGTCGTTACGGGCGGTAATGTAGCTCGTAAAGTATGTACAGTAGGTAGGCCCTGGGGGAAAGGATTCCCAGGTCCGACGACGGGACCAGTTGCAGAAGGAACAACAGGGGGAAGCGTAACATGGGAACGAGGGGGTGGTGTAACTTGAACAGCAGGTTGATCCGCCGGAGCGGGCAGATGTGCATTGCTAACGGGCGGTACGGGTATGCTAGTATATGCTGGAGCTACATCATCTAAATAGGAGGAAAGGAAAATGTCTGCTGCGGTCTTATGACGTAGTTTGGTTGGAACCAAGGGAGGGGGCAGATCTTTCGGGGGGGTTTCCGGGGTCGCCTTGGGCAGGCCCTCGGCCAGGACTGGATACAATCCTGTCACAATGGCATTACTCTGTCTGTCGTGTTGTTCCATTCTAACTCGTTCCCCTTCCTCCAATAGTTCTTTTTCTTTGGCTTTTTCAGAATCCTCTCTACTTTTCTCTGCTTTTCTGAGTGTTTTCTCTGTTCGTCTATGTGCTTCTTTACGCCATAATTCAATGGCATCTTTCTGTGACTGTCTGGCTTTCTTTTTCCACAACGCTTCTTCTACTCTCATGATGCACTCGGCATCCCATGTCCCTGTAACGGGCCATCTCTGATTCTCTGCCAAGTCCTTGGTGTAATCCACCCACAAGTCGAGAAATAATATGGCATCTAAGCCGTGCTTGTGGTACATAAAATGACCAGGAGTGTCCCTGGGTGGGATGGGAACAGCCTCCTCAAGTATCCCTTTTCTAGTTCCTATCTGACGTAATTTCGGGAATAAAGGCATTCTGTAACTCTTGACTATTTGATATTTGATACTTAATCGAACTTGGACACAACTATTACAATGAACACAGTAATGAAGATCAGACAATCACTCATACCACGACATTAAAATACATTTAAACATGTCAGAACGAACAATAACTGGATAACTGGATACTGGATATACTGCTAAACAGTACAGATACACTGCTAAAACAGTGCAGACCGGGTCTGTGTACCCAAACCCGTCTTGACCGGACACAAATTAATGCACCCGTCTAGATGCGTCCCCAGCAACGGTACTCACCGGGAAGCACGGAACGGAAGGCCTCGGAAACTCGACTGGACTGGACTGGACTGGACTGACGTCACTGCTTCTGCTGCGCACTACGCATGCACCTCGACTCTACTGGTGGGCCTCTCGATACCTCGGACACTGCTCTCTCGGCTGGGCTCTGGTCGGGATCCTCCGCACTCCTCACCGCCTCGTCTGGATGTCGGCCGCAGTCTCCGTCACCTCCGTAGGCCTGAGGGAGACACAGGAAATCCTGCAGATGCGCATGGGGTCCGTCACAGCTGTAGTCGGGGGCAGAGCCTGCGACGCATCTCCGGCGCGTGGGGTGGGGGAGGGGTCCCTATTCGGGTGCCAAATTATGTGGTAAATAAAGATTTACCGTATACTTAATTTCTATGCGGTATAAGTTCAATAAAATAGCTCAATCAAAATGAGAGGCAGAGTCCGTGGAGTCTGAGTTATAAGGGTTTTATTCCATGTAATGGAATGGTTCGAACCATGGTATCATGTTCCATCACCACGAAGGTTCAGGAAGGGATAGACAATGCTTTATTAACAGTGCACAATATATATAGTAAATGCATACAATGGTGATGGATACAGAAGGCGTAACAGCTGAAAGAAATGAGATAAGAACACATGTGCGTAACAGAAGGCGTGCACGAGGGCGTACACGGAGGTGTGTGCTAGAAACGTCACATGAAAGTGTCACAAGTGGGTGGATTCATAGAGGAATCCTGCAGTGTCAGCAGAAATATATGGCTGGATGCGCGCGCAGGCGACATGACGTGTGATTGACGTGGAACTGGAGGGTGAAGGGGACTTGACATTTAGCTCCAAAAGAGGAGACAGAAGCCTGGCGTGTCAGAACAACCTAAACCCAATCATATCTGATATCTTGTGTTTGAGGAACTGTATTATCTAGGAGGAAAGGTCTTTCGGGTAGAGGCTATTCTATACTGACTGCTAATGCGTGCATATGTGTCTACGTGTCTGCGTGTAATGCGAGGGGCCATGGGCCTACCATGGTAACTGGAGCAATGAATTTCTTGCACGGAGACAGAAAGGCCGGGCCCTTCGCTCTGCAGCTGGGGGGATGTTTACCTAAATCACTAGACAGGAATGTATTTTCGAGGAGCGGAGCAGATAACTTGAAGGCTAAATTGTCTTTGGCAGGCAAGCATGCCGAGCCGGGCACCGCTCGCCGCGTAGGGAGTAAGGCAAGGGTCACGGATGCAGATCCAGGCTGTAGCTTTCTGAGGCAGAAGGCAGAAAGGGCTCGATGGCAGAAATCAGGGCCTAACTCAACAGAGCCAAGAAAACGTGAAAGTGCACCATGTAAAGACGGTGGCACGGCATACTTAGGAATGGAATTATCAACCCATTCATGGTGGATCTAAAAGAGGACAAGTTAACGTTGGACGCAAATGTATTTGCGTCGTCATATCTGGTCATGGAGGGAAATTACATGTACTCGAAGCACGTACATGGAGCCGTTGGGGTCTACGTTAGGGGACACAATTGACCATAAAATTCAAATTACCTCAGATGTTCTAGTGCACATGTGTGCACCCATGCCGGGGCATCGCTGCCTCCCGGATCTGAGAGGCTGGACACCTCTTTCCCAGGTACCCTAGGGCGCAGGGTTGTTGTATGGTTCTATAGGTCAAGGAACTCTTTTAATTAAAAATATTTGGTTGAACGCACATATCCATCCTTGCTTGCATACAAGCAAAGGCAATAGCTCCTTTGACTGCTGTTTGAGTAGTAAAATGCAGCATTGTCGAGACTCAGTGGGCTCTCAGAGCTTTGGGCCCAGTGCCACAGCACCTTTTGCACCAATGCAATCCATGCCCATGTTGACCGACATAAACAAAACTTAGAACAGAAAGCAAGGCTTTGAGCCCACAATACATGAATTTATTTTCTCCAAAAGCAACATAAATATGCAGAGAATTATTGAAATATGCAGATATTGGTGCACCTCAGTTTGCTTTTCCCATGTGCTGGGTTAGCAAGTCCTGTGTTTTTCGTTATTAACCTACATCCCTCTGTGCGCTAGAACACGTACACCCATACTTAAAACGGTAGAGCAAAACAGAAAATCCCACTGTGATGGTGACTTATTAACAGATCTGACTGATGTTTCTTAGGTGGGCATGAAGATGTAAAACAGTCTTGTTTACAGTCTGCTTAAAATGAGCTAAGGAACCTTAGGTGACTCACGTTGTGTAAGTATTGAGTGGCCAACCTAACTTTGCAGTAATATCACGACTATTGATTGCGGTAACATGATTAATCTAATCGTATTACTGCAGTCAAGTTGACATTCTCTAACTGGAGCTCTCTGGGTAATGTGACTTTTAGAATGGAAATGAACAATAATGTCTTTTTTTATCTACTTCCACAACTTCCAGTCGTTTCCTCGTTGGAATGTTGGGCGGGCATCAAGCGCAGCCTTCAGGGCGCCATTATCTTGACCTTATCTCTGCATTTTAGACCAGAATTATAAATAGCGTCTGCTGATTGCTGAAATATAGCAAAGCTCGTTGTTTCCCTCACCCAGCCTGGATTTAAACCGCAGTGACCTTTGAGCAGGGTTTGTCAGGTCCGCACTCTGCACTCTTGGTGACATCCTATCAGATTTCTTGTTTTCCCTTCTTTGCTGTTACACTTAACTTTTAGTTAGCAATTAATTTGAGGGGTTGCAAGATTTGTGTTCAGAACCACGGTGTGGATCGAACTGTCAACCTGAAAAGCAGACCAAATATGACATTTCAAGGAGGAGCGGAAGGTTGCACCGTGGATGCCTCTGAGACCTGAATTACGGCCGCTGCGGAAGAATGTCTGGGCACCTCCCTGGGTTATGGAAGCCTATCTTTGCGAGGACAGTCCCCGCAGCAGTTCAGAACATCTTTGCTTTTACACCGTTCACATCTTGCAATTCATTCCTTTATTTGTCAATATAAGGAGATTTAAAAATAGCATCTTTACCGTCAATTGCCAACTTTTTATTCTTACTTCTCTTTAACTAAAGGCACACTCTTTCAAATGAAGCGCTCGATAAAAATGGAGCTTCCCAAGGAAGAGGTAGTCAGTTGCTGTAATCAGACCCCCCAGCAGTGAAATTCATTCACACCATATATTACACTAGAATCGCTTTACAACGAGTTTTGCAGAGTTTGGCAGCCAGGAAACAACTCTTTTATGGCTGTACGGAGACACCTAGTGACGTGTGTGCTGGGTGCACCCAATAAGAAGCCTTCATTATTTCCTTTCTTCAGGGAGACCCTTTTTAGTGGCCAAATCAGCAAATATCGTGGCCATAGCGCTAATCTGCCGATTTCGCTATTTTTTCGTGAATCCCGAAATCGCGAAATGCTGGAGGGTCTGTCTATTATGTTTGTTAAACTTTGTTTATTGGTTTATTTTTTATACATCTAATAAAAAAAAGTATTTAAAAATAGTTTATGGTTTATGTAGGTTTATAAAAAAATAAAGTTTGACAAAAAAAATTATATTATTTGCCATTTCGGTTGTTTTCTTAACTGCTGTGTGATTCTTTCTTGTTTTTATTACTGTTATTTGCTTATATCGACCATGGTGTTAAATTTTGGAGCACTAACTTCTGAATACTGTGTTAAATCTATCTCAACTTTAGTTGCATTAAAGTGCTGATAATGAAATGCGAAATAGCCGTCCCGTGCAAAAACACACGAGGTGCATCTTTGCAATTTATTCAAAATAATAAAATCCTGTATTGAATTGCACATAGGTAGTGCCTCCACTTACAGTGGACGCACAAAATCAATGAAGAAATCTCATTGTTTATATTGATTAGGAATAGTGCGTCAGGTCATCCCAGTTATTAAAAATTCAGAAGCAACTTTAACAGACTCATAAACATCAATATCAGGTATCCCCAATTTGCTTGCCCACTTCACCTGGCACTCATTTAAATCGTCCCCAAATTCCTGCATCAAACAAGAGTACAAAATACCAATTGACGTTTTTTTTGCAAATGTTCCAAGTGACTGAAACAAATAGTGAGTTTTGAAGAAAGCTGCGGATCTGAAGAAACTTTAAAAAATCATTTTCACTTAAGGAGTACTTGCTCTGACTAACTAACTGGGATGATGAAATCTCAACATCTTATGTGCATATATGACCTTTATTACACTCCTCGCAAAGTTGTTAAATGGAGTACCACAGTGGGGACGAAATGTAATCGCTGGGGTTTGTACGCAGCCGATGTCGTACACATGTTCTTTCAATGTCCTAAGCTTGGGGACTTCTTTCATCAAATTGAGAGTTTTTTGGCTGCAGGTGTTAAGTCTGATGTCAAGGTAACTGCAGAGCTGGTGTTAATTGGTATAGGCTCAGGCACCCCAAGACCCAAACCATTAACCTGTTTTCTTTTTATTTGCATTGCGGTAGCCCAAGCTTGTATCACTAGGGAGTGGAATAATCCGGACCCTCCTTCCTTCTTTAATTGGAGGGAAAGATTATTATTTATGTATAATATAGAATCCGCTATGTACAAACTTAAGGGTGTCAAAAGAAGTGCCTTGGGAGCAAAAATGTGGGCGCCAATTGCTGATTGGATCTAGTTATTGTTTGATGTTGCATTTGTAAGTAATTATATGTATCTTTTGAATTTGTGACTGTCCATTGCTGTATTTCCTTGCATAAAACAACAATAAAAAAAAAATAAAAAAAAGGAATAGTGCATCAGGTGCTGCATCTTGACGGGATACACTCCCCAGTCCGTATATTGTTCTGCACACAAAACAATGACATCACAACTTTCACAACTGCAATGCAAAATTAATTCCGGCGATAACCCATGTTTATTTATTTATTTATTTTTATTTAATTTCTTGTATAGCGTAAGAATCGACCCTGGTTGGGGTATCTCCGCGCATTACTCGCTAAGATGGTGAGAGAAGGGCTTTGCAGATGAGCTGGGGTTTTAGTGGTTACCACCAGGAATTTTACACCTGCTTTCCCCTGGTGTTAAGCAGGACGACTCCCTGCAGCAGGAAAGGAAACACAGCCAAGAGCCGCACCAGAACACCCACACGTGACATAGAGTCAATGAGCACAATACAGGGATACCCATGAGGGCCACAAGACTTATCGCAACAACACCAGGACCACCAACACCCCCAAACCCGCATCTAAACAAGTGTCTCTGTGTGGTCATTGTGTTAGCATGATAGGCATTGGCCTTGCAACATCACAGTGTGCTGTCTTCAGCAGACTTTACCATGTCACCTCATCGTTGGCAGTGACCCTAGACATGTTGCTATGCACGCATCCTCCTGCAAGCACAACAAACGTGTGCTGGTCCGGCGTACCCAGTTCACCGCAGAGGTGTGCCTATCTGGCAAGGGAAACGGGGTGTTTCAGACATGTCCATGTGCAGGAAGTGCAGTAAGTGTGTCTCTATGTCCTGGCGTGGCCTGCCACAAGGGACGCAGCAGACGATGTTGTAAAGTGGGCTACACCACCACCAAACGGCACTCTCATGGTGTGGTTCGAATGCCGCAGTACAATGCTGTGCTGTATGAGTGCATGGGATACAACAGCACATTGCAAAAAAAGTGTGGGGGCTCGCAGGAGGGAGGAGCAACTGTTTGGCAACGTAACACACAGTGAACCCGCCCATGTGCCATGGGCTGGCATCTCATCCATGAAGACCATGGTCGCAGACATCTCACAACACCCACGACCGGCCTTTCTCCACATCTTGTATGAATGCAGCGTGGTTTTCACTTCAATGCTCGTTCAGTGGTGTGATGTTCCCAGGTTGTGTGACTTATGCTCCCTGTTGGTGTGTTTCATTTTGGCCATTCTTTGTCTATACTTGTGCTGTACCTCATTGTACATGTGTGCAATTGTGCCGATCTCCCCTGTCCCCCATTTCCCTGGTTCTTCCTCTTCCTGGTACTGTTTCTATAATTTTGTTCCTGCACACATAAACACAAGTAACAAACAAATTGGAATTCTCCCTTCATTCTTTTACGTTTCAAAACTTCTCTCTATTATTGTCTTTTTAATTTATTATATACATCTTTTTTTTTTCATATCCAACGACACAAATCGAAGTCAGCAGTTTAACGTATTCTATCAACACACTTTCGAGAACATTCTACAACATGTGCAGGTTAAAAGTTTGTCAATTTTTTTAAACATAACAATACTTTTTTTGCACCATTTTCTCAAACATTTCACGGCACATGCAGGTTAAAAGTTCACAATTGTTTTAAGTTCGAACAGTGCCTTCCAAATGTAAGTAGCAGGTGTGGTTGAGTTGAGCAAATTTCAACCTATATTATGTACTCCAGGTTCAAACTGCTTTTTCTTAACCAATCGCAAACATGCTTTTCCAAAAAACGAATATGCACCCTAATTTTAAAAAACAATGCTTTTCATCTCCCAATCAAGTATCATTTTGTATGTGAAAAAACACTAGTTCCCCATCTTTAAACATATCTCTTATTCTACAAAGGAACTGCATGAGCTACAGGCATATTTCTATACTTTTCAGCCATACCTTCAAAATGCCAGTGTGGATCGTTGGACATAACTATGTTTTCTGGTGCAAGAGATATGCAGAACAGAGACGTATTGACTTAGAATTAGGTTTAAAAAAATGTGGACATTAAATGGTTTCCACAGAGAGATTTGAAGTGGCACCAATTGTTCTCTTTGGTTAAAACCTGTTTGCATCTCCAACACCCTGACCTCATGATTGTGCACTGTGGTGGAAACGACCTTGGCACATTGACTGGAGTAGGTTTGGAAATGCTTATGAAGGACACCTTTGGACAATTGATGTTATTTTTGCCTCAAACTTTGTATATTCCAATATATGCCAAAGACAGAAGTTGAAATGGTCAAAACAATTTTGTCCTCAGATTGAAAAATCTAGGAAGAAAGTCAGTAAGCTGTGTCTGCATACCTCAGAGACCACAAAATGGGGTCCAAATACAACAACAACATACGTTTTGATATGGCTGATATCTACAGAAGTGATGGAGTACACTTCACAGATCATAGAAATCGAGTTTTCCTGAATAACATGAAGCTGGTCATCCGCACTTATATGTAGCTCCAACTAATGAACACAAGGACTCTTTTTAAAACCGCACAATAACTTCCAACTTAGCCCCGCTATTTTAGGGCCAGGTAACAGCAACTCCTGGACCCTCGCTAAAATCAATTCTCCACACAGCTGTGGTGCAGTGGCCAAACCATCTCACTTTGCAGCACAGAGCTCTTGCTTTGATCGCCAGCTCTCTTCACCCATAGGGGTCAGTAGTTTGCGCTTTACAAAATACCATATTGATTTATCTTCACACTACCTATACAACACCACCTAAGCACCATATACAAGTTGGACAGGTGTGGCACAGCACCCAGAGCACATGACTTCACAGCATAGGACACACAGTTTGGGCTCACAGTTTCATACCCGAGTCAGGCAGCAGCTCAATTTACCAGCATGACACTCTAGGCAATACCTCAACTAATGTCCGTACCCATCACTTTCAGACCGGTAGGGTTCGGTAGTTCAGCGACTTTACATCGACTCCTTTAGCAGCTCAGCTTACGCCCCCAGCGCCATCACACCCATAGGAGTGAGTAGTTACTACTTAACAAATACCTAATTAATTTGATACGCGCAAATGTACCTTCACACTCCCTGTATAACACCCCCTAAGCACCATACACAAGTTACAATGTTCGAAACAAAAGTCCCTCTGAGTAGCTATAACTACATACTGACACTACTTGGACAGATGTGGCACAGCGGCCAGAGCACATGACTTCACAGCATATGGCACACAGTTTGACTCACACTTTCATCCCGAGTCCGGTAGCAGTTCAGCTTAGCAACATGAGATTCTAGACATTACCTCACATATTTTCAGTACCCCAGGACTTTCAGACCAGAACAGGTCAGTAGTTCATCCTAGTAGTTATAAACACATGATGACACTACTTCCACAAGTGTAGTGCAGCGGCCACATCACATAACTTCACAGCATAAGACACACAATTTGGGCTCACGCTATAATCCACGAGACCCGCACCAGCTCACCTTAGCAGACAGACTCCATGCAATACCTCACTTAATTTCCGTAGCCCACCACTTTCACACCGGTAGGGGTGAATACTTCACTTCGCACCCCTCTATAGCACACCCTAAACACCCCAGAGAGGTTACAGTGCCCTTTTTTCCCCTTACTCACTTCAATGGTATCACAAAATGGCGGCCAACACTTCCTAGTTGCAACCGCTCACAGCCAATCAGCAGCAAGCTCGTGCTCGTAAAGCCTCAGCCAATAAGAAGGCAGAATTCCCAAATATCAATATCTGTAAACTTCGATATTTCTCCAAAACTACTGAACGAATTTACACCAAATAAACAAAAGCGTGCTTTCTAGACCAAGACCCTTCTCCCTGCCAAATGTGGGGCAATTCCGTTCGCCCGTTCGGCCTTTAGTCTTGTCTAAAGTTTCCAATGTAAATTAACATAGAGAAAACACATTCTGGGACCCCCTTTTTTCTCAGCCCCCTCTTCACGAATCACCCCCAAACTTTTAACATAGGAGCTGATATTAACAAAGAATTAGCTTCGAAAATTTCGCGAAGATTCGTCAATCGGTGTCAAAGTTATTGGGAAAAGAATATTGCCATTTTCCTACGGTAACTAGGTCCTAACAAGAGCTACCTACTGGCGCCCCCGGGCGCAGATCAAAGCACCACTGTGTGATAACAGCACAGCGTGGGGAGAGAGGAGAAGCATTTGTCTGCGAGGGAGAATAAGGCGGTCTCAGCAAGGACACCATTTTCCACAGAAAGCTGCAGCGGAGTGAAGTCCAGGGGGCACAGTGACGGGACTGTGGAGCAGAGGGGGTAGAGGGTATAGAGAGATAGAGAGGAACTCATGTTCAGCATGTAGAACCTAGAGGATACAGGTGATATATTTCTAGAGAAAGACACATCTGCAGCATGTAGAGCAGAGAGGATACAAGTTATAGAGAGAGAGAGGGTGTCATCTTCAGCCTGTAGAGCAGTGAGGATACAGGTTATAGAGCGAGAAAAAGAAAGACTCATCTTCAGCCTGTGTAGCAGAGGGGGTGCACGTGATAGAGAGGAGATGCCTCGCCTTCAGTCTGAAACGCAGATATGATGCAAGTTATAGAGAGAGAGAGAGAGACTCATCTTCAGCCTATAGAGCTGAGAGGATATAGGTTAGAGAGAGAGTGAGAGAGAGTGAGAGAAGAGAGAAACTCATCTTCAGCCTGTAGAGCTGAGAGGACATAGGTTAGAGAGAGAGTGAGAGAGAGAGAGAGAGAGAGAGAGAGGGGGGAGAGAGATAGAGAGAGAGAGAGAGAGAGAGAGAGAGAGAGAGAGAGAGGAGAGAGAGAGAGAGAGAGAGAGAGAGAGAGAGAGCGAAGAGAGAAACTCAACTTCAGCCTGTAGAGCTGAAAGGATATAGGTTAGAGAGAGAGAGAGAAAAAGAGAGAGAGAGAGAGAGAGAGAGAGAGAGAGAGAGAGAGAGAAGAGAGAAACTCATCTTTAGCCTGTGGAGCAGAGAGGATACAGGCTGTAAAGGTCAGTGGTCACTTGACCTTCAGCCAGGATAGCAGAGATGGATACAGGTTAGAGAGAGGGAGGGGATACTTCACCTTCAGCCAGAAGACAAGTCTGTAGAGCAGAGGGGCTGCACGTGATAGAGCGATGAAGCTTCACCTTTGGGCAGCAGGGCCGGGGATACTGGATATATAGAGAGCGAGACTCATATTCAGCCTGGAGAGCAGGGAGGATAAAGGTCACAGAATGAGAGAGACTCGTCTTCAGCCTTTAGAGCAGAAGGAGGTGCACGTGATAGAAAGAAGACGCCTCACCTGCGGCTAGCAGAGCCGCCAAGATTCAGGATACATAGAGAGAGAGGGTCATCTTCAGCCTGTAGAGCAGAGAGGATAAAGGTGTATATATATATATATATATATATATACTTGAGACAAAGAGCGAGAGAGACTACAGCATGTAGAACAAAGAGGATACAGGTTATAGAGAGAGAGAGAGACTAATCTTCAGCCTTTAGAGCAAATCGGGTGCGCGTGAGAGAGGAGATGCCCCCCCTTAACGAGCAGTACAGAGAGTTGTAGAGAGAGAGACTCATCCTCAGCCTAGAGAGCTAAAAACAGAGACTCATGTTCAACTGGGAGAAGAGAGGGGAGCACGTGATAAAGAGACGAAACCTCACCTTCGGTCAGCAGAGCTGAGAGGATACAAGTTATAGAGAGAGAGAGGGTGTCATCTTCAGCCTGTAGAGCTGAGAGAATATAGGTTAGAGAGAGAGTGAGAGAGAGAGAGAAGAGAGAAACTCATCTTCAGCCTGTAAAGCTGAGAGGACATAGGTGAGAGAGAGAGAGAGAGTGGGAGAGAGAGAGAGAGAGAGAGAGAGAGAGAGAGAGAGAGAGAGAGAGAGAGTGCGAAGAGAGAAACTCAACTTCAGCCTGTAGAGCTGAGAGGATATAGGTTAGAGAGAGAGTGAGAGAGAGAGAGAGAGAGAGAGAGAGAGACAGAGAGAGAGAGAGAGAGAGTGCGAAGAGAGAAACTCAACTTCAGCCTGTAGAGCTGAGAGGATATAGGTTAGAGAGAGAGTGAGAGAGAGAGAGAGAGAGTGCGAAGAGAGAAACTCAACTTCATACTTTCTGATATGCCATGGCCTCGGAAATAGATTCAGGACCCTCTCCCGTTTGTATAAAATGATATATTTTATCTAGATGGTTCGTCATTCCTGGCAATAACACTAAATAGTCTGAAGCTCGTCGTATACGTAGCGATGCTAGCATCATGCGACCGTCTTTACCTGGTACTGGATCGTCGTATACGTAGCGATGCTAGCATCATGCGACCGTCTTTACCTGGTACTGGATCATATCTACAGTCTGTGAGATATTCTTTAAGTTTTTCAGTTGTTGCTGGCTTCGGAGTACGTTGCATTGCTAATTCCCTAACAGTCATTCGATGTACTGGTGGCGGGGTCTGAAAATGACCTCCTGCTGCACCTCCTGAAGCGTGACCGTCAGACTGACCGCCAGCCATCGTTGGCTGCGTCGTTACGGGCGGTAATGTAGCTGGTAAAGTATGTACAGTAGGTAGGCCCTGGGGGAAAGGATTCCCAGGTCCGACGACGGGACAAGTTGCAGAAGGAACAACAGGGGGAAGCGTAACATGGGAACGAGGGGGTGGCGTAACTTGAACAGCAGGTTGATCCGCCGGAGCGGGCAGATGTGCATTACTAACGGGCGGTACGGGTATGCTAGTATATGCTGGAGCTACATCATCTAAATAGGAGGAAAGGAAAATGTCTGCTGCGGTCTTATGACGTAGTTTGGTTGGAACCAAGGGAGGGGGCAGATCTTTCGGGGGGGTTTCCGGGGTCGCCTTGGGCAGGCCCTCGGCCAGGACTGGATACAATCCTGTCACAATGGCATTACTCTGTCTGTCGTGTTGTTCCATTCTAACTCGTTCCCCTTCCTCCAATAGTTCTTTTTCTTTGGCTTTTTCAGAATCCTCTCTACTTTTCTCTGCTTTTCTGAGTGTTTTCTCTGTTCGTCTATGTGCTTCTTTACGCCATAATTCAATGGCATCTTTCTGTGACTGTCTGTTTCTTTTTCCACAACGCTTCTTCTACTCTCATGATGCACTCGGCATCCCATGTCCCTGTAACGGGCCATCTCTGATTCTCTGCCAAGTCCTTGGTGTAATCCACCCACAAGTCGAGAAATAATATGGCATCTAAGCCGTGCTTGTGGTACATAAAATGACCAGGAGTGTCCCTGGGTGGGATGGGAACAGCCTCCTCAAGTATCCCTTTTCTAGTTCCTATCTGACGTAATTTCGGGAATAAAGGCATTCTGTAACTCTTGACTATTTGATATTTGATACTTAATCGAACTTGGACACAACTATTACAATGAACACAGTAATGAAGATCAGACAATCACTCATACCACGACATTAAAATACATTTAAACATTTCAGAACGAACAATAACTGGATAACTGGATACTGGATATACTGCTAAACAGTACAGATACACTGCTAAAACAGTGCAGACCGGGTCTGTGTACCCAAACCAGTCTTGACCGGACACAAATTAATGCACCCGTCTAGATGCGTCCCCAGCAACGGTACTCACCGGGAAGCACGGAACGGAAGGCCTCGGAAACTCGACTGGACTGGACTGTACTGGACTGACGTCACTGCTTCTGCAACGCACTACGCATGCGCCTCGACTCTACTGGTGGGCCTCTCGATACCTCGGACACTGCTCTCTCGGCTGGGCTCTGGTCGGGATCCTCCGCACTCCTCACCGCCTCGTCTGGATGTCGGCCGCAGTCTCCGTCACCTCCGTAGGCCTGAGGGAGACACAGGAAATCCTGCAGATGCGCATGGGGTCCGTCACAGCTGTAGTCGGGGGCAGAACCTGCGACGCATCTCCGGCGCGTGGGGTGGGGGAGGGGTCCCTATTCGGGTGCCAAATTATGTGGTAAATAAAGATTTACCGTATACTTAATTTCTATGCGGTATAAGTTCAATAAAATAGCTCAATCAAAATGAGAGGCAGAGTCCGTGGAGTCTGAGTTATAAGGGTTTTATTCCATGTAATGGAATGGTTCGAACCATGGTATCATGTTCCATCACCACGAAGGTTCAGGAAGGGATAGACAATGCTTTATTAACAGTGCACAATATATATAGTAAATGCATACAATGGTGATGGATACAGAAGGCGTAACAGCTGAAAGAAATGAGATAAGAACACATGTGCGTAACAGAAGGCGTGCACGAGGGCGTACACGGAGGTGTGTGCTAGAAACGTCACATGAAAGTGTCACAAGTGGGTGGATTCATAGAGGAATCCTGCAGTGTCAGCAGAAATATATGGCTGGATGCGCGCGCAGGCGACATGACGTGTGATTGACGTGGAACTGGAGGGTGAAGGGGACTTGACATTTAGCTCCAAAAGAGGAGACAGAAGCCTGGCGTGTCAGAACAACCTAAACCCAATCATATCTGATATCTTGTGTTTGAGGAACTGTATTATCTAGGAGGAAAGGTCTTTCGGGTAGAGGCTATTCTATACTGACTGCTAATGCGTGCATATGTGTCTACGTGTCTGCGTGTAATGCGAGGGGCCATTGGCCTACCATGGTAACTGGAGCAATGAATTTCTTGCACGGAGACAGAAAGGCCGGGCCCTTCGCTCTGCAGCTGGGGGGATGTTTACCTAAATCACTAGACAGGAATGTATTTTCGAGGAGCGGAGCAGATAACTTGAAGGCTAAATTGCCTTTGGCAGGCAAGCATGCCGAGCCGGGCACCGCTCGCCGCGTAGGGAGTAAGGCAAGGGTCACGGATGCAGATCCAGGCTGTAGCTTTCTAAGGCAGAAGGCAGAAAGGGCTCGATGGCAGAAATCAGGGCCTAACTCAACAGAGCCAAGAAAACGTGAAAGTGCACCATGTAAAGACGGTGGCACGGCATACTTAGGAACGGAATTATCAACCCATTCATGGTGGATCTAAAAGAGGACAAGTTAACGTTGGACGCAAATGTATTTGCGTCGTCATATCTGGTCATGGAGGGAAATTACATGTACTTGAAGCACGTACATGGAGCCGTTGGGGTCTACGTTAGGGGACACAATTGACCATAAAATTCAAATTACCTCAGATGTTCTAGTGCACATGTGTGCACCCATGCCGGGGCATCGCTGCCTCCTGGATCTGAGAGGCCGGACACCTCTTTCCCAGGTACCCTAGGGCGCAGGGTTGTTGTATGGTTCTATAGTTCAAGGAACTCTTTTAATTAAAAATATTTGGTTGAACGCACATATCCATCCTTGCTTGCATACAAGCAAAGGCAATAGCTCCTTTGACTGCTGTTTGAGTAGTAAAATGCAGAATTGTCAAGACTCAGTGGGCTCTCAGAGCTTTGGGCCCAGTGCCACAGCACCTTTTGCACCAATGCAATCCATGCCCATGTTGACCGACATAAACAAAACTTAGAACAGAAAGCAAGGCTTTGAGCCCACAATACATGAATTTATTTTCTCCAAAAGCAACATAAATATGCAGAGAATTATTGAAATATGCAGATATTGGTGCACCTCAGTTTGCTTTTCCCATGTGCTGGGTTAGCAAGTCCTGTGTTTTTCGTTATTAACCTACATCCCTCTGTGCGCTAGAACACGTACACCCATACTTAAAACGGTAGAGCAAAACAGAAAATCCCACTGTGATGGTGACTTATTAACAGATCTGACTGAAGGTTCTTAGGTGGGCATGAAGATGTAAAACAGTCTTGTTTACAGTCTGCTTAAAATGAGCTAAGGAACCTTAGGTGACTCACGTTGTGTAAGTATTGAGTGGCCAACCTAACTTTGCAGTAATATCACGACTATTGATTGCGGTAACACGATTAATCTAATCGTGTTATTACTGCAGTCAAGTTGACATTCTCTAACTGGAGCTCTCTGGGTAACGTGACTTTTAGAATGGAAATGAACAATAATGTCTTTTTTTATCTACTTCCACAACTTCCAGTCGTTTCCTCGTTGGAATGTTGGGCGGGCATCAAGCGCAGCCTTCAGGGCGCCATTATCTTGACCTTATCTCTGCATTTTAGACCAGAATTATAAATAGCGTCTGCTGATTGCTGAAATATAGCAAAGCTCGTTGTTTCCCTCACCCAGCCTGGATTTAAACCGCAGTGACCTTTGAGCAGGGTTTGTCAGGTCCGCACTCTGCACTCTTGGTGACATCCTATCAGATTTCTTGTTTTCCCTTCTTTGCTGTTACACTTAACTTTTAGTTAGCAATTAATTTGAGGGGTTGCAAGACTTGTGTTCAGCACCACGGTGTGGATTGAACTGTCAACCTGAAAAGCAGACCAAATATGACATTTCAAGGAGGAGCGGAAGGTTGCACCGTGGATGCCTCTGAGACCTGAATTACGGCCGCTGCGGAAGAATGTCTGGGCACCTCCCTGGGTTATGGAAGCCTATCTTTGCGAGGACAGTCCCCGCAGCAGTTCAGAACATCTTTGCTTTTACACCGTTCACATCTTGCAATTCATTCCTTTATTTGTCAATATAAGGAGATTTAAAAATAGCATCTTTACCGTCAATTGCCAACTTTTTATTCTTACTTCTCTTTAACTAAAGGCACACTCTTACAAATGAAGCGCTCGATAAAAATGGAGCTTCCCAAGGAAGAGGTAATCAGTTGCTGTAATCAGACCCCCCAGCAGTGAAATTCATTCACACCATATATTACACTAGAATTGCTTTACAACGAGTTTTGCAGAGTTTGGCAGCCAGGAAACAACTCTTTTATGGCTGTACGGAGACACCTAGTGACGTGTGTGCTGGGTGCACCCAATAAGAAGCCTTCATTATTTCCTTTCTTCAGGGAGACCCTTTTTAGTGGCCAAATCAGCAAATATCGTGGCCATAGCGCTAATCTGCCGATTTCGCTATTTTTTCGTGAATCTCGAAATCGCGAAATGCTGGAGGGTCTGTCTATTATGTTTGTTAAACTTTGTTTATTGGTTTATTTTTTATATATCTAATAAAAAAAGTATTTAAAAATAGTTTATGGTTTATGTAGGTTTATAAAAAAATAAAGTTTGACAAAAAAAATTATATTATTTGCCATTTCGGTTGTTTTCTTAACTGCTGTGTGATTCTTTCTTGTTTTTATTACTGTTATTTGCTTATATCGACCATGGTGTTAAATTTTGGAGCACTAACTTCTGAATACTGTGTTAAATCTATCTCAACTTTAGTTGCATTAAAGTCCTGATAATGAAATGCGAAATAGCCGTCCCGTGCAAAAACACACGAGGTGCATCTTTGCAATTTATTCAAAATAATAAAATCCTGTATTGAATTGCACATAGGTAGTGCCTCCACTTACAGTGGACACACAAAATCAATGAAGAAATCTCATTGTTTATATTGATTAGGAATAGTGCGTCAGGTCATCCCAGTTATTAAAAATTCAGAAGCAACTTTAACAGACTCATAAACATCAATATCAGGTATCCCCAATTTGCTTGCCCACTTCTCCTGGCACTCATCTAAATCGTCCCCAAATTCCTGCATCAAACATGAGCACAAAATACCAATTGACGTTTTTTTTTGCAAATGTTCCAAGTGACTGAAACAAATAGTGAGTTTTGAAGAAAGCTGCGGATCTGAAGAAACTTTAAAAAATCATTTTTACTTAAGGAATACTTGCTCTGACTAACTAACTGGGATGATGAAATCTCAACATTTTATGTGCATATATGACCTTTATTACACTCCTAGCAAAGTTGTTAAATGGAGTACCACCGTGGGGATGAAATGTAATCGCTGGGGTTTGTACGCAGCCGATGTCGTGCACATGTTCTTTCAATGTCCTAAGCTTGGGGACTTCTTTCATCAAATTGAGAGTTTTTTGGCTGCAGGTGTTAAGTCTGATGTCAAGGTAACTGCAGAGCTGGTGTTAATTGGTATAGGCTCAGGCACCCCAAGACCCAAACCATTAACCTGTTTTCTTTTTATTTGCATTGCGATAGCCCAAGCTTGTATCACTAGGGAGTGGAATAATCCGGACCCTCCTTCCTTCTTTAAATGGAGGGAAAGATTATTATTTATGTATAAAATCGAATCCGCTATGTACAAACTTAAGGGTGTCAAAAGAAGTGCCTTGGGAGCAAAAATGTGGGCGCCAATTGCTGATTGGATCTAGTTATTGTTTGATGTTGCATTTGTAAGTAATTATATGTATCTTTTGAATTTGTGACTGTCCATTGCTGTATTTCCTTGCATAAAACAACAATAAAAAAAAATAAAAAAAGGAATAGTGCATCAGGTGCTGCATCTTGACGGGATACACTCCCTAGTCCGTATATTGTTCTGCACACAAAACAATGACATCACAACTTTCACAACTGCAATGCAAAATTAATTGCGGCGATAACCCATGTTTATTTATTTACTTATTTTCATTTAATTTCTTGTATAGCGTAAGAATCGACCCTGGTCGGGGTATCTCCGCGCATTGCTCGCTAAGATGGTGAGAGAAGGGCTTTGCAGATGAGCTGGGGTTTTAGTGGTTACCACCAGGAATTTTACACCTGCTTTCCCCTGGTGTTAAGCAGGACGACTCCCTGCAGCAGGAAAGGAAACACAGCCAAGAGCCACACCAGAACACCCACACGTGACATAGAGTCAATGAGCACAATACAGGGATACCCATGAGGGCCACAAGACTCATCGCAACAACACCAGGACCACCAACACCCCCAAACCCGCATCTAAACAAGTGTCTCTGTGTGGTCATTGTGTTAGCATGATAGGCATTGGCCTTGCAACATCACAGTGTGCTGTCTTCAGCAGACTTTACCATGTCACCTCAGCGTTGGCAGTGACCCTAGACATGTTGCTATGCACGCATCCTCCTGCAAGCACAACAAATGTGTGCTGATCCGGCGTACCCAGTTCACCGCAGAGGTGTGCTTATCTGGCAAGGGAAACGGGGTGTTAGACATGTCCATGTGCAGGAAGTGCAGTAAGTGTGTCTCTATGTCCTGGCGTGGCCTGCCACAAGGGACGCAGCAGACGATGTTGTAAAGTGGGCTACACCACCACCAAACGGCACTCTCATGGTGTGGTTAGAATGCCGCAGTACAATGCTGTGCTGTATGAGTGCATGGGATACAACAGCGCATTGCAAAAAAAGTGTGGGGGCTCGCAGGAGGGAGGAGCAACTGTTTGGCAACGTAACACACAGTGAACCCGCCCATGTGCCATGGGCTGGCATCTCATCCATGAAGACCATGGTCGCAGACATCTCACAACACCCACGACCGGCCTTTCTCCACATCTTATATGAATGCAGCGTGGTTTTCACTTCAATGCTCGTTCAGTGGTGTGATGTTCCCAGGTTGTGTGACTTATGCTCCCTGTTGGTGTGTTTCATTTTGGCCATTCTTTGTCTATACTTGTGCTGTACCTCATTGTACATGTGTGCAATTGTGCCGATCTCCCCCGTCACCCATTTCCCTGGTTCTTCCTCTTCCTGGTACTGTTTCTATAATTTTGTTCCTGCACACATAAACACAAGTAACAAACAAATTCGAATTCTCCCTTCATTCTTTTACGTTTCAAAACTTCTCTCTATTATTGTCTTTTTAATTTATTATATACATCTTTTTTTTTTCATATCCAACGACACAAATCGAAGTCAGCAGTGCAACGTATTCTATCAACACACTTTCGAGAACATTCTACAACATGTGCAGGTTAAAAGTTTGTAAATTTTTTTAAACCTAACAATACTTTTTTTGCACCATTTTCTCAAACATTTCACGGCACATGCAGGTTAAAAGTTCACAATTGTTTTAAGTTCGAACAGTGCCTTCCAAATGTAAGTAGCAGGTGTGGTTGAGTTGAGCAAATTTCAACCTATATTATGTACTCCACGTTCAAACTGCTTTTTCTTAACCAATCGCAAACATGCTTTTCCACAAAACGAATATGCACCCTAATTTTAAAAAACAATGCTTTTCATCTCCCAATCAGGTATCATTTTGTATGTGAAAAAAACTAGTTCCCCATCTTTAAACATATCTCTTATTCTACAAAGGAACTGCATGAGCTACAGACATATTTCTATACTTTTCAGCCATACCTTCAAAATGCTAGTGTGGATCGTTGGACATAACTATGTTTTCTGGTGCAAGAGATATGCAGAACAGAGACGTATTGACTTAGAATTAGGTTTAAAAAAATGTGGACATTAAATGGTTTCCACAGAGAGATTTGAAGTGGCACCAATTGTTCTCTTTGGTTAAAACCTGTTTGCATCTCCAACACCCTGACCTCATGATTTTGCACTGTGGTGGAAACGACCTTGGCACATTGACTGGAGTAGGTTTGGAAATGCTTATGAAGGACACCTTTGGACAATTGATGTTATTTTTGCCTCAAACTTTGTATATTCCAATATATGCCAAAGACAGAAGTTGAAATGGTCAAAACAATTTTGTCCTCAGATTGAAAAATCTAGGAAGAAAGTCAGCAAAGCTGTGTCTGCATACCTCAGAGACCACAAAATGGGGTCCAAATACAACAACAACATACGTTTTGATATGGCTGATATCTACAGAAGTGATGGAGTACACTTCACAGATCAGAGAAATCGAGTTTTCCTGAATAACATGAAGCTGGTCATCCGCACTTATATGTAGCTCCAACTAATGAACACAAGGACTCTTTTTAAAACCACACAATAACTTCCAACTTAGCCCCGCTATTTTAGGGCCAGGTAACGGCAACTCCTGGACCCTCGCTAAAATCAATTCTCCACACAGATGTGGTGCAGTGGCCAAACCATCTCACTTTGCATCACAGAGCTCTTGCTTTGATCACCAGCTCTCTTCACCCATAGGGGTCAGTATTTTGCGCTTTACAAAATACCATATTGATTTATCTTCACACTACCTATACAACACTACCTAAGCACCATATACAAGTTGGACAGGTGTGGCACAGCACCCAGAGCACATGACTTCACAGCATAGGACACACAGTTTGGGCTCACAGTTTCATACCCGAGTCAGGCAGCAGCTCAATTTACCAGCATGACACCCTAGGCAATACCTCACCTAATTTCCGTACCCATCACTTTCAGGCCGGTAGGGTTCGGTAGTTCAGCGACTTTACATTGACTCCTTTAGCAGCTCAGCTTACGCCCCCAGCGCCATCACACCCATAGGAGTGAGTAGTTACTACTTAACAAATACCTAATTAATTTGATACGCGCAAATGTACCTTCACACTCCCTGTATAACACCCCCTAAGCACCATACACAAGTTACAATGTTCAAAACAAAAGTCCCTCTGAGTAGCTATAACTACATGCTGACACTACTTGGACAGATGTGGCACAGCGGCCAGAGCACATGACTTCACAGCATATGACACACAGTTTGACTCACGCTTTCATCCCCGAGTCCGGTAGCAGTTCAGCTTAGCAACATGAGATTCTAGACATTACCTCACATATTTTCAGTACCCCAGGACTTTCAGACCAGAACGGGTCAGTAGTTCATCCTAGTAGTTATAAACACATGATGACACTACTTCCACAAGTGTAGTGCAGCGGCCACATCACATGACTTCACAGCATAAGACACACAATTTGGGCTCACGGTATAATCCACGAGACCCGCACCAGCTCACCTTAGCAGCATCAGACTCCATGCAATACCTCACTTAATTTCCGTAGCCTACCACTTTCACACCGGTAGGGGTGAATACTTCACTTCGCACCCCTCTATAGCACACCCTAAACACGCCAGAGAGGTTACAATGCCCTTTTTTCCCCTTAATCACTTCAATGGTATCACAAAATTGCGGCCAACACTTCCTAGTTGCAACCGCTCACAGCCAATCAGCAGCAAGCTCGTGCTCGTAAAGCCTCAGCCAATCAGAAGGCAGAATTCCCAAATATCAATATCTGTAAACTTCGATATTTCTCCAAAACTACTGAACGAATTTACACCAAATAAACAAAAGCGTGCTTTCTAGACCAAGACCCTTCTCCCTGCCAAAAGTGGGGCAATTCCGTTCACCCGTTCGGCCTTTAGTCTTGTCTAAAGTTTCCAATGTAAATTAACATAGAGAAAACACATTCTGGGACCCCCTTTTTTCTCAGCCCCCTCTTCACGAATCACCCCCAAACTTTTAACATAGGAGCTGATATTAACAAAGAATTAGCTTCGAAAATTTCGCGAAGATTCGTCAATCGGTGTCAAAGTTATTGGGAAAAGAATATTGCCATTTTCCTACGGTAACTAGGTCCTAACAAGAGCTACCTACTGGCGCCCCCCAGCGCAGATCAAAGCACCACTGTGTGATAACAGCACAGCGTGGGGAGAGAGGAGCAGCATTTGTCTGTGAGGGAGAATAAGGCGGTCTCAGCAAGGACACCATATTCCACAGGAAGCTGCAGCGGAGTAAAGTCCAGGGGGCACAGTGACGGGACTGTAGAGCAGAGGGGATAGAGGGTATAGAGAGATAGAGAGGCACTCATGTTCAGCATGTAGAACCTAGAGGATACAGGTGATATATTTCTAGAGAAAGACTCATCTGCAGCATGTAGAGCAGAGAGGATACAAGTTATAGAGAGAGAGAGGGTGTCATCTTCAGCCTGTAGAGCAGAGAGGATACAGGTTATAGAGCGAGAAAAAGTAAGACTCATCTTCAGCCTGTGTAGCAGAGGGGGTGCACGTGATAGAGAGGAGATGCCTCGCCTTCAGTCTGAAACGCAGATATGATGCAAGTTATAGAGAGAGTGAGAGAGAGACTCATCTTCAGCCTATAGAGCTGAGAGGATATAGGTTAGAGAGAGAGTGAGAGAGAGAGAGAGA
Source organism: Lissotriton vulgaris (assembly GCF_964263255.1). Taxonomy (NCBI): domain Eukaryota; kingdom Metazoa; phylum Chordata; class Amphibia; order Caudata; family Salamandridae; genus Lissotriton; species Lissotriton vulgaris. The sequence goes on from NC_141695.1 coordinate 134,973,562, forward strand.
GAGAAGAGAGAAACTCATCTTCAGCCTGTAGAGCTGAGAGGACATAGGTTAGAGAGAGAGTGAGAGAGAGAGAGAGAGAGAGAGAGAGAGAGAGAGGGGGGGGAGAGAGAGAGAGAGGGAGAGAGAGAGAGAGAGAGAGAGAGAGAGAGAGAGAGAGTGCGAAGAGAGAAACTCATCTTTAGCCTGTGGAGCAGAGAGGATACAGGCTGCAAAGGTCAGTGGTCACTTGACCTTCAGCCAGGATAGCAGAGATGGATACAGGTTAGAGAGAGGGAGGGGACACTTCACCTTCAGCCAGAAGACAAGTCTGTAGAGCAGAGGGGCTGCACGTGATAGAGCGATGAAGCTTCACCTTTGGGCAGCAGGGCCGAGGATACTGGATATATAGAGAGCGAGACTTATATTCAGCCTGGAGAGCAGGGAGGATAAAGGTCACAGAATGAGAGAGAATCGTCTTCAGCCTTTAGAGCAGAAGGAGGTGCACGTGATAGAAAGAAGGCGCCTCACCTGCGGCCAGCAGAGCCGCCAAGATTCAGGATACATAGAGAGAGAGGGTCATCTTCAGCCTGTAGAGCAGAGGAGGATAAAGGTGTATATATATATATATATATATATATATATATATATATATATATACTTGAGACAAAGAGCGAGAGAGACTACAGCATGTAGAACAAAGAGGATACAGGTTATAGAGAGAGAGAGACTCATCTTCAGCCTTTAGAGCAAATCGGGTGCCCGTGAGAGAGGAGATGCCCCCCCCTCAGCCAGCAGTACAGAGAGTTGTAGAGAGAGAGACTCACCCTCAGTCTAGAGAGCTAAAAAACAGAGACTCATGTTCAACTGGGAGAAGAGAGGGGAGCACGTGATAGAGAGACGAAACCTCACCTTCAGTCAGCAGAGCTGAGAGGATACGAGTTATAGAGAGAGAGAGAGAGGCTGTCATCTCCAGCCTGTAGAGCTGAGAGAATATAGGTTAGAGAGAGAGTGAGAGAGAGAGAGAAGAGAGAAACTCATCTTCAGCCTGTAGAGCTGAGAGGACATAGGTTAGAGAGAGAGAGAGAGAGAGAGAGAGAGAGAGAGAGAGAGAGAGAGTGCGAAGAGAGAAACTCAACTTCAGCCTGTAGAGCTGAGAGGATATAGGTTAGAGAGAGAGTGAGAGAGAGAGAGAGAGAGAGAGAGAGAGAGAGACTTGTGTTCAGCATGTAGAGCAAAGAAAAAAAATATTATGGAGAGAGAGGGACTCATATTCAGCCTGTAGAGCTGAGAGGACATAGGTTAGAGAGAGTGAGAGAGAGAGAGAGAGAGAGAGAGAGAGAGAGAGAGAGAGTGCGAAGAGAGAAACTCAACTTCAGCCTGTAGAGCTGAGAGGATATAGGTTAGAGAGAGAGTGAGAGAGAGAGAGAGAGAGAGAGAGAGCGAGAGAGAGAGAGAGACTTGTGTTCAGCATGTAGAGCAAAGAGAAAAAATGTTATGGACAGAGAGGGACTCATATACAGCCTGTGGAGAAGACGGGGTGCACATAATATGGAGAAGACGCCTCACCTTTAGCCAGCAGCGCAGACAGGATACAGGTGACAGCTAGAGTGACCCTCATGTTACAGGAGAAAAGGTGGAGCTGAGTGCGTCTGGGTTTTGATCATCTGGTACCTAGAGTGTGGCGAGGGCCCTTGGAGTGGAAGTATATAGTGTGAGTTGCACAGGGGGCGGGGCTTGCATCCAATATTCTATATATTTAGAACGTTTAACCACAGCATTCAGTTATTAGTATTTGGGGGTAGTTCGCTTTTAGAAAAAGCATGTTTGGTTTTGGGCGTGACTAGATGTGTCAGTTTCGTTTCTTCAGAAGAGCAGCAGGTTATAACATGCTGCCAGCCTCTGTTGCTGCAGCTGCGATCAGGAAGTATCTAAAAACAACCGGGCCTCAGCTAAGAAGCAGGCAGGCTTCAGGGGTCCTGGAAGGCCAGTGAGGCTGGGCCAGTGTCGGTCACACGCCAGGGGATCAGGGATGAGTACAAAACTGGTATTTCCCTTGTTGAGGATTGAAGGGGGGGAGCTAGTCTGTTTCGAGCGCAAATACAATCCGGATGATAGTCATAGGGGCATTTTATGAGCCCCTTGGGGTGCCGAAGCATCACTTTCTGTGACGCTCTGCAAACTACAAAATCATATCTCTAAGGTCACTCAAAGCAATTTTGAGTGGCAATAAATGGCCTCATGGATACGAAGTAAGGATAGGCAGCACAAATCACAGTGTTGCCTTACTTTGCACCAGGGAGGCATTCCATGGGCATTGCAGTGGTGTTTCCTATGCAAAACCTATGGATTTTGACGCTTCCCCAGATTTTTACCATGTAAACCTGTGGATGGGCAAAACCCTATGCCTCTCCGGACGGGTGCAACGAGGAGAAATAACTTTATTCCTTCTTGTTGTTTCATTTTCCATGTGCAGCACACAAAGAAAGAGGAAAAAACCTCAGCCGATTGATTTCATGCAGAAAGATCCCCCCAACCTGCACAATAACAATCCTGCCGACAAGACCATGGTGCAAAGGTGCCGGCGTTGGTGCTAGGCTGCTGAAATAGCGCCTGCGCAGGGGGATGCATTTTGATGTTGGGCAGCGCCGCAAGGTGACTTGCTGCGCTGCTCAATGCCAAAGCCCCATAAATGAGGCCCAAGAGTTTAAGTAGCCATTGAATTATGTGGTTTCATAAATGTGATCTAAGGTTTGTGTTGCTCTTGCACCACATTGCGAAGTGCAAGAGCGATGCAAACCAGCTCATATGTGGGCCCCTTAATGAGAGTCTCCTTTCTTAAATCTGAAGTCAGGCAGAATCCCCGGACTATGGTTCAGCAGTAGGTCCTACAGGGACAGCTGCACTGTCTTAACCCGCTGTGACACCCTGTACCGGGTGCACCAGTCTGTCAACCTCTGCAACATCTGGAAGCCCATCATTGGCCCACTCATCAGCACTGCAGTGTATTAAGGTGGATTCACGAAGAACAACACAGCCAGGTAAAGTGCCCATATGTTCAATCTCAGGCTTACTCACCTGTCCTGTGGAGAAACAAGGAGGTTACTGGATCTGTTGCTATTCTTGTGGTCAAACAGGAAGGCAGTACCAGAACTTGAGACAGGTACCCATTGTGATTGCAGATTCTAGTGGGGGAAGACAGGGAGGGTATGCATCCTACTCTGGAACTAGCGCACCACTCACAGGTTAGTGTGTTCCATCAGTGGCATGCATCAACGCAAACATTCACAGGCACCTAGGGGTATATTTACGAGGTAGTGGCACAGCGCAGCAAGTCACCTTGCTGTGCTGCGTCATAGGGAAAGGACAGGAATGCACCATATTTAATGGAATACAATACATCCCTGTCCTTTCCCATGCACTGATGCACAATGTGCTGTTGAGTGCAACACATTCACCTTTGCACCATGGTGCAAGGGTGCCTGCATTACATGCAGGATTGTTTTTTGTGAAAGAAGGGAGCGCTACCTGCACCAAAACAATCCTAGGAGGCATATTCCTATTTGTTATGTTATGTTATAGGGTGTTTTGTATAGCACTCAGATACTCCAAAGAGTGCCCTGGCGCTTCGAACTCAATGCAGACCAAGAACAGGTGATAGATGCCAAACCCTACTGAACAAAAAGCCAATACTTAAGATCTTTTCTAAAGGCTAACAGGTTGACAGTCTTTCTCAGAGAGACCGGTAAGGCATTCGGGTCACATTGAAAGTGGAAGAGACGAGGAGAAATAGAAATATTGCTCCTTGTTACACCTCCCCTAGGAAGGCATGTATGTTTGGCGCATTCCCAGGCTTACTAGTTCTTGAAAATGTTGAGGCTGCATCAAAAATGCCTGGTGTTGTGTTCGAACACCCACACAATGCCCAAAGAATGCCTTCACAGGTCAGAGTAAGGCAACGCCACGATTTGCACTGCGTTGTCTTACTCCATATTTATGGAACCACACAATGGCCTTGCCTGCCTTCATAAACCTGACTTAAAGTTTGCTTCGCTCTTGCTCCACGTTGTGTGGGGCAAGAGAGATGCAAACCAGCGTGCAAATAGACCCCTAGCGGTTATCTTTCAAGAGATGAATTGGCAGTGACAAAAAGGTACAAAGGTACAAAAGATTTATTATGCTTAATAAAAAACATTGCATACACGTGTCATTTTGTGAATTCATTTACATAAATGAAGTAGGATATTAAGAAAAGAAAGAAGGATACAGCAGTCAAAAATGCCAGCTGCTTGAGGGCGTCTTTGTGCTTTTGAGATTTGATTCAGAGCTGTGGTGTCATAAAATGCATTGCGGACCCGTTTGCAACCAGTTCTCGGGAGAGAGATTGTCACTTATTAATTACTGGTGTTGTTCTTAGCCGTTGGCTCTTGAACAGAAATCGTGATGAGGATGCAGCTTCCAGGCTGCCGAGAATTGACTGTGGCCTTAAGTGGTGTGGGAAATTAGCTGTGCGAAGTTTGCTGTGCAAAGTAGTCCTGATTAGGTTTTTGTCTGACTTTGCAATTAGTGGGTGATTGTTTGATTTACAGGTTTTGTCTGCATTGTGTTGTTTGTTGGGTAAAAGTGCAATGTGCATATTTCATAGTGTGGTGACATTCACATAATTTGAAAGTTTGTAGCAGCCTGACTGCTCCATATTAGGAGGGTAAGCAGTTGGTGTTAATATTGTAATTGTCCCAGTTGTTGCTTCATTGTGAGGTGACAATTGGACTAGTCTCCTTTCTGCTATGTTGATGAATCTTGTCGAGCAGCAGTTTAGTTGATGGCAGTTGGGTTGAATCAGCCGGCTGATTAGCCATAAACCGGTCCCAGGATGCTTGTTTCCAGTTCAGGGAGGACATGGCTTGGCAGTTCGGACTGGACTGTTCCCATGAGGCACAGGGTCAGACTGATTTGCATATAGACATGACTGAACTGGGGTGGCAGAGTGGGCGAAAGAACGGTAATGGATTAAACCCAGATCAGTTGACTGGGGGTGAGTGCTTGCAATGTTCAACACTCCATCCATCATCCCCTTTGGTTTTGCTCTGTACAGGATCTAAGGTCAGGCGTCAAGCCATCTAAGGTCAGCCGTCAACAAGAGAATAACATTCCGTCTCCTTACCCACGCACACAAGGCCCTCTACAAACTAGGACCCGAATGCCTCAACACTCGACTATCCTTCTACACACCCACCCGACAACTAAGATCCTTCAACCAAGGCCTCGCTGCAGTCCCGCGTATCCAAACATCCACCATGGGAGGTAGATCCTTCTCCTACCTGGCGGCCAAGACTTGGAACTCACTCCCCACTCACCTCCGCATTACACAGAAGCACATCTCCTTCAGAAAAGAACTTAAAACCTGGCTATTCGATAAATAATGAACCCCCTCCCCAAGCGCCTTGAGACCCTCTGGGTGAGTAGTGCGCTATATAAATGTTTGAACTTGAACTTGAACTTAGGCGTGCTAATTGAGTGGCTTCATGACCAGTGTTGTTGTGGTGCCTTTCCGCTACAAGGCCTCTATCTGGGGTTTGTAGGAGCCTTTGCTGTCTAATAAGACTCTATGATATTTATACTCAGTTACTTGTTCTAGGTGGTATGCGTCCAGGTGCCAGTGTAGGTTTTTCCTTTTGGTATAATTTTTTGCCATTGTTTTCATTTTACTCATGTCAGTGGCGTCACTAGGGGGTGCGGGGGGTGCGGACCGCACCAGGTGACACCCTCACATGGGGTGACACCATCTGGTAACACAGCTCTGCTCGAAGGTGAGGGCGAGTGTGTCTTTTGTGTGTATTTAAACGTATCCTCTGAGTGTCGCACGCACAAATCATGCTTCCATACTCATGAACACATCTCTCTTATTAAAAATGCAACACCTTTTGACATCTTAGAAATGCATGTTATCTGCGTGCAAGGGAACGTGCGCAGAATGAGTAAGAAATATTTGTTTGGAATAATTGAATATAGCGCAACAGAGCATGGATTTTATTCGGCAAAAAAAATTCACTCTCTGCTAAATAAATGCTTCATAAGTGCCACAACCCAATGAAGCCTGGCCTCCTAAGCAAAGCAGAGCCCAGAACCAACGCTCACTGGTATACATTTTATTCATGTCGGTGTGTTGGATTAGTTTAGGACGCATTCTGTAAGTCTGCTTTATTATCTTATATACAAGAAAAAGTCCCCAAAATAACTGCCATGCTGACGAAAAAATGTTAATATATAAAAGTTGAGGGTGCAAATATACTTTGGGCGTCAGGCAAAGTGATATTCGTTTTTAACATTCACTCCACTGCCAATGAGTCAAGACTGGAAACTTGTAAGGGCAATCTTGTCCGTTCTGCCTGTGAGAAAGTAGCAGCAGTTTCATATTGTTTTAATGCCACTGCACAAATGCAAAAGCAAATTTAATGAGTGTATTTTAGTCACTTTGTGTGAAGAGCTGAGAACTGTGAGGGGGAAACCATGGGGGGGGGAGGCAAAGAGGAAAGGGTTAAAAGAGCTGCAGTCGGGGGAGGGGAGGTGCAGGCGGAGGGGGAGGGATGGTGCAGGCAGAGAGGGAGATGGTGCAGGCGGAGGGAAGAAATGGTGCAGGCAGAGGGAGAGATGGTGCAGGCAGAGGGTGAGATGGTGCAGGCAGGAGGAGGGATGGTGCAGGCAGGGGGAGGGATGGTGCAGGCAGAGAGTGAGATGTGCAGGCCGAGGGAGAGATGGTGCAAGCAGGGGGGAGATGGTGCAGGCAGAGGTTGAGATGGTTCAGGCAGAGGGTGAAATGGTGCAGGCAGAGGGGAGATGGTGCAGGCAGAGGGTGAGATGGTGCAGGCGGAGGGGAGATGGTGCAGGCAGAGGGGGAGATGGTGCAGGTGGAGGAGTGATGGTGCAGGCAGAGGGGGAGATGGTGCAGGCAGAGGGTGAGATGGTGCAGGCAGAAGGTGAGATGGTGCAGGCAGAGGGAGGGATGGTGCAGGCAGAGGGTGAGATGGTGCAGGCAGAGGGAGGGATGGTGGAGGCGGAGGGGAGAGGGTGCAGGCAGTGGGTGAGATGGTGCAGGCAGAGGGTGAGATGGTGCAGGCAGAGGGAGAGATGGTGCAGGCAGAGGGTGAGATGGTGCAGGCGGAGGGGAGATGGTGCAGGCAGTGGGTGAGATGGTGCAGGCAGAGGGTGAGATGGTGCAGGCAGAGGGAGAGATGGTGCAGGCAGAGGGTGAGATGGTGCAGGCGGAGGGGAGATGGTGCAGGCAGTGGGTGAGATGGTGCAGGCAGAGGGTGAGATGGTGCAGGCAGAGGGAGAGATGGTGCAGGCAGAGGGTGAGATAGTGCAGGCGGAGGGGAGAGGGTGCAGGCAGAGGGGAGAGGGTGCAGGCAGGAGGGAGATGGTGCAGGCAGAGGGGAGAGATGGTGCAGGCGGAGGGGAGAGATGGTGCAGGCGGAGGGGAGGTGGTGCCGACAGAGGGAGAGATGGTGCAGGCAGAGGGGAGATGGTGCTGACAGAGGGAGAGATGGTGTAGGCAGAGGGGAGATGGTGCAGGCAGAGGGAGAAATGGTGCAGGTGGGGGGGATGGTGCAGGCAGAGGGAGAGATGGCACAGGCCGAGGGAGAGATGGCGCAGGCAGAGGGAGAGATGGTGGAGGCAGAGGGAGAGATGGTGCAGGCAGAGGGGGATATGGTGCAGGCGGAGGGGAGATGGTGCGGAAAAAGGGAGAGATGGTGCAGGCAGAGGGGAGATAGTGAAGGCAGAGGGGAGATGGTGCAGGCAGATGGTGAGATGGTGCAGGCGGAGGGGAGATGGTGCAGACAGAGGGGACATGGTGCAGGCAGAGGGTGAGATGGTCCATCTGGTAAGTTGGGAGGGGGTGACACCATGAGTTACCCGCACCGGGTGACACCAACCCTAGTGACGCCACTGACTCATGTTGATATCAAAAGCATTCACTTGCAGAGAAGTCTTGGGTAATGTCCAGTAGATGCTATGATCCAATTGACGTTCTGCCTATTAAGACCAGGTCATCCACATAGAGGAGGTTGGAAAGAGTCAGAGCGTATGATATGCATTTGTCCAGTGTCGCTGGAAGGTCAGCCATAAAGAGGTTAAACTGGGTGGGTACTAAGACACACCCTTGTTTTTGTCCTTTGGTGTGGTTAATACACATTGAAAGGTGCATCCCGGCTCCCAGCATGATTTTGACCCAGGTGTCCTTGTGTAGTAAGTTCAGCGGGTTTAAGATGGCTGGACGATAAATGTAATCGAATGCTGAGCTGAAGTCAATGAAGCACAGAAATAGAGATTGCTTTGCTTCTTTAACTGCGTCAATCAGTAGTGATAGGGCCATGATGTTAGTGGTGGTCCCTGTTTGTTTACAGAAGCCTCTCTGGTTTATTTGTAGGATTAATTTAGATGAAGCCCAGGATGTTAGTACTAACTGGTATTGGTGTGTCTATGGTTTCAAGAATGGTACCCTGTGCTTTAGAGTATGTGTTTGAAAGATTATACTAGGGTTTGAGGAGGTGCATCAGATATAAAGTGGATGATGTCACTAGTTATGTCATTTGAGATATCATTAGTGATGTCATCAGTGATGTCAATGACCATGAAATTAGTGATGTAATATGTGACATCACCAGCAGTGCATTGTGAGTGAGCAAATTATTAGCTCAACGGCCGACTTTCTCTCGTTTTGTATGAGTGAAATGTCGGACTAACTATAACGTCCCTGAAGCCTGTGTATTTTTCAGTGAATTTCTAAGGTTTTTTAAATTCTTATTTCTAATTTTAACGTCCCTGAAACCTATGTTGGTTGTTTTCAGTGAATTTCAAAGTTTTTTTTACATGCTAATTACTAATTATAACGTCCCTGAAACCTATGTTTTTTTAAATGAATTTGAAAGGTTTTTTAAATGCTAATTTATAACTCTAATGTAGTCGTCACGTTTGCAGAGTGGTGCGGAAAGGGGGCTCAGCCACTGACTAGTGCTCAGCAATTCCACTGCATAGGACTTGCTGGAGGTACCAGGAGAGCTTCTTGGCCCCTGAGGGACTCTCAGGAGTAAAGTGGACTTCATCCCCCAACCCGTAGTGTGCCAGGAGGTGCATTAGCAGAGTGGTGGAGAAAGGGGCGTGGCTTCCGAAGACCTCCTAGCAATACCACTGTTTGGGACTTATTAGAGGTAACAGTAGGAGGAGTTGGCCCCCAAGGGCATCCTTGGGGACCAACTACCCCCCTGTTACCTCCAATAAGTACCACACAACAGCATTGGTAAGTTCACATAGCAGGCCAGGCCCTCTCTGCCCATCAGTCTGAAAATGCGCTCCCTGGTGCGAACTTGGATGAGGATTCAAGTCCCAATCACTGCTGGGGGTCTTGAGGAGCCAACTAGCCTACCTGTTACCTCCAGGAAGCCCCAGATAGTAGTATTGCTGAGGGGTGGACACAGGCCACACCCTTTTTTGGCACCACTCTGCAAACGCACCTCCTGGTATGCTCTTAGTTGGGAGATGAAGTGCCCTTGCCTCCTGAGTGTCCCTGGGGACCAACAAGCCCTCTTTGTATCCCCAGTAAGCCCCACACTGCTAGATTGCTGAGAGTGGGGTGAGGCCACACCCCTTTTTACACCAATATGCAAACGGACCTCCTGGTGCACTGCTGCTCGGGAGATGAATTCCACTTTTGTCCTGGGGTCCTCAGGACACAAGAAGACCTCATCGCCCCACCAGCAGTGCGCCAAGAGGCTAATTTGCAGGGTGGTGTAAAAAAGGGCATAACCTCAGACCACTTCCCAGCAATCCCACTGCATAGGCATCCTGGAGGTACCTGGTGAGCTAGTTGGCCCCAAAGGATCCTAAAGATTCTAAGGAACTTAATGCCCCCAACCAAGAACATGCCTCCATTGAGATGCTAGATTTTTGTTTTGGTTGTTTTTTTGTTAGAAGGGGGGCTTTGTTGCCCGCCTTTCCACAATATTCTGTGGGCCCTGGGGACCCCATTCCACAGGGGCAGCGACATTTATCTTTTTTAAAACTTGATGGGCCCCTCTTCCAAGGCCGATTTAGGCCCCGGGACCCCATCCTCCAGGGTAGGGCCAAATATAATTTTTTTAAATAAAACATAAATTTTTAAGCAGGGTGGGTGGTGCGGCCCCTGTCCTGATGCCATTATTGGCCTCGAGGAACCCCATCCCGGAAGCATTGCCTTGTTTCCTTTTTTTTATTTACACGAGATAGGTACCCCCTTTCCCAGGGCTACTTTTGCCAATGGGGCCCCATATACAGGGCCTGTCCTCATTGTTGAGGACTGCAGGGGGAGCTTCAAGGCCCTGCCAGCTTCCCGACTCCTGCGAGAGCAGGCATTGCTTTTGGGCAAAGGAAGCTGCTGATATGCAGCTTCCTTTGCCCAAAAGCAATCTGCTTTGCTTCATGGAAGCGAGAGCAGGATTCCTGTGCTCGCTTCCATGAAGCAAAGCAGTGTTTGCTTTAGCAGGGCGGGGGGCACCCTCCCATCATGATTGAAGCCCCAATATTTCTGCACTACCAGTGTTGCTATTTCCCTGCTGTTAGTCCTCTGTATCCTGCTGCCGCATTCACCTGTGAACCCTCCCCCTGACTGCCCTGCTCCTGCCTCCCAGCTACCCATCCCTCCCCTACATAATGGCGGCTACTGCATGCCTAAGGCAAGCCCATCAGCACCCGTCCGCGACCCTACCATGACCAGCGCCAGGACCCCTGGTTCTCCAAGGCCTCACCACTACGAGTCAACCACCCTCCAAGCACTCAACCCCGGAACACATGCAGACTGCACAATATCCTTGCCGAACACCACCCACGGGTAATTTTTGTGCAGAACCTGCCGCAAATCCTTTACCATCAACAGAGCCCCCACGACCACCATAAGAAAGCCCGATGCACACACCACCGAAACCCTGACTTGCATCCTTCTCAACGTGTGCTCCCTGCACCGGCAGGCCGTTGAGATGATGGACCTGCTCGACACCGTCTTGCCCGAAGTCGCCTCCTTCACGGAAACCTGGACCAACGCCACTTCCTGTCCCGCCATCGCCACCCCCATCTGTGACGGCTACAAGATCCAGAGAAAGGACCGTCCGCACCGCCTACGAGGAGGACTCGCCATAGAACACAAGACCCCCCTCTGACTCTTCACAACCAGCACGAGTGACCCCCCACTCCAACACAGAACAACTCTTCTTCCAGATCCAGACAAAGCCCAGGACCAAGCTACGAGGCACCATCATCTACAGACCACCAAGGCCTTGCACCGACCACACAACTACCATCACCGAGGTCACCACGTACCACACCATCACCTCCATGGACTGCATTCTACTTGGGACCTGAATTTCAACCTCGACAATGGCAATGACGCTGACTCCACTACTCTCCTTGACAACCTCGACAACCTAGGGTTGAAGCAGCTCTTTAACGTGCCCACCCACAGAGCGGGTCACACCCTTGACCCCATCTTCGCGGGAGGAACAAATATCCACTACTGACTCACCACCCAGCCCCACTGGGCTGATCAACACTGCATCCACTTCACCTTCAACATCACCACTGCACCCAAACCCGCCCTATGCTTGCCATGACGGAATTGGAGAAAGGTCACAGAGGAGCACCTCAACTCCACCCTCCGCCAATACCCCCACCTCCACCACCGACACCAACTCTGCATCCAGGGAATTTCACTGCATGGTCTCCTGCTGCACTGACAATCTTGCACCCCTCTGCCCCCATCAAACAACACCCGCTGACAGCCGCCTGGTTCACCGCAGAACTTCAAGAAGCGAGACTCTCCTGCAGATGCCTAAAGAAAACCTTGCGAAACATGAAATCCACGGAAGCATGAAACGCCCACAAGTGCGCCCTGAAGGAAAACCACCAGCGCATAAGAGACACCAAACGGACCTTCATAAGAGACAAAGTCCAGACTAATGTGACCAACGCCAAGGAACTGTTTAACATCATACAGCAGTTCACCAAACCCCCAGCGAAGCCACAGATATCTCACCTTTCCAGGAACTCTGCAACAAGCTCAGCTCCTACTTTCATCTGAAGATCTAGGCCCTCAATGACAACTTCAGCGAACCAACGACGAGCACCACACACCTACCCACCACCGCCGATAAGCCAACCATCATGTCCTGGGATCCAGCAACTATCAAACTCAGCACCAGGAAGATGAAGAAAACCCACTCAGGAGCCCTAACAGACCCCTGCCCACTGCACATCATCCACAGGGCTACAATCTTCATCGCACCCGAACTAGGACACACCATCAACGCCTCCTCAGATCAAGTATCTGCCCACACAACAAAAAATCATTGGTAGACCCAACTGACCTGAAAAACTACCGTCCCATCTCCCTCCTCCCCTGAGAGAGACTCATAAACACCCAGCTGACCCCCTTCATAGAAGAGCACTCCATCCTGGACGCCTCCCAATCTGGATTCTTCAGCAACCACAGCACCGAGACCGCCCTCCTTGCCGCCACTGACAACATCCGCATGCCACTTGATCATGGACACACCGTGGCCTTTATCATTTTAGACCTCTCTGTAGCCTATGACACCGTTTCACATCGCACTCTCGTGGCCAGACTGCACAGCTAGAAGTTGGTGGTAAATAATAAAAACCCTGTAAAAAGCATTATTTTTTTTTTGCTTTTTGCTTTTAAAACAGTGCCAAGTTGCAGACATACATGCCCTAAGGGCATGTATGTCTGCAACATGTGCGCCCATGCACAATTGAGAGGTGCAACAGGGTGTCAAAGTGACACCCTACCACCCTTCTATGTTTCCCCCAATTACCGAATCGTTATTTACCGATTCGTTAATTGATATTCATTCCTATGGGCCTACAGGCCCATAGGAATAAGTGGCAATTACCGAATCGGTATTTACCGATTCGGTATGATTTGGTATTTAAAAATCGGTAATCTGGGATTACCTACATCGGGCCCTAAATGTTCTGCATTGTAAATGAAGACAATACGATTAGCAAATAAGTTTCTGATTAAGATTCTGTTAGTGTTCAAGGAGTATCACTCACATTTCAGAAGTCTTCATACACTAGCCTTAACAAAAGAATACTGAATACAGAAATTGACATAAAATAGTCTTTAACTGCTATCAAAACACAGTTTAAACTCAAAATGTATCATTCAACTTCAATAAGGGGGACTCAGAAACCTGCGGCTGGTGCTTTTCAATGTATGTGCACCCAACACCAAGCTTGCGTAGTCTTGAGTTGCCATCATGGCTCTTCCATTCACTGACTGACACTCCCTGCCCCTTTATCTCATTCATGCAGGTTCCTGCTTTCTCTTTTTGTGCATAATTTCTAACTTTCTATTCTTGCTTCTATCTTCTTTGTGTGGTTTTCCCTCTCTTGTTCATGGTTCATGTCCGATACGGAAAAAAAAGTACCAGTCACCAAAAACAAGTGTTGTGGGTCCCACCTGCAAAAACCGGTACAAATTAAGCACTGGAGTGAGGGAGAGGAGACCTCACCTTCAGCTAGGAGAGCAGAGAGTATGCAGGCTAGAGGGAGAATGCACCCCCTCTTTAGGGAGGAGAGCAGAGAGGATACAGGCTAAAGTGAGAGGGAGAGGGCAACTCATCCTCAGGGAGGAGAGCTGAGAAGATACAGGCTAGAGAGACTTGACCTACTTCCAGGAGAGCAGAGAGGATACAGGATAGAGAGAGGGAGGGAGGGAGAGAGGCCTCACCTTCAGCCAGGAGAGCAGAGAAGATACAGGCTAGAGAGAGTGAGGGGGCCCTTCACCTTCAGCCAGAAGAGCCAAGATGGTTTCTGCAATGTTAATGTACTGCCATATACACTGATTAAACATGCCTAGACAGCAATGGATATAATTTCCCCCAGTTTTAAAATATAATTGGGTTATGTGAGATTAACCACTTAATGACAACTAATGGATCATTGTATTTGAACAGTTAGTAATCAGCGACTCACTTTTCAGAGTTAAAGCACAAGGAATAACATCAACACATGCATTGATTTCTTTTTTTTCAAACAAGGGGAATGTTATTAATTGAAAGGTGCAATTCAAGAAATGTGCTTTGTACTTCAATTTACAGCGTATTTGGGAAGAAATTAAATAACCATCTATTTTGCGAATTGCTGATAGTCTTTTTCCCGTAATATATAGAATGATGTAGATAGTCTGCTTTCCATTTTGCTTAATGGTCAGATGACAGTATATGCACATGATTGGTCAATGGTGTTTTAAAAATGTTATTATGAATGTTATTCAGTACTTTTATCCGGTGATCAAGGCGACCGAGTTCGCCGAAACGCGTCTGGTGTTTTTCTGCGCATGCAATGCACTTTTGAGAACAGAAAATAAATATTACCTGCAACTGAAAGCTGAGGCAAGTGTCCGTTTCTCCATTTTTGCTGGATGGCATCATGGAGCTCCCCGTGATCAGCCAAAGTATTGTCTAAGTATTGGCTGATCACGGGGTGCTCTACGACCCTTACAGAAAGAATACCCTGGCGGAACTACAAGCACCAACATGCTCTTCTGCACACGCCCACACTGGGCGGTGCTTGGAAACGTTATCAGGTGTTCCCCAGTTGGTCTGCGAACAATCCCTGCCTGCCTGTGAACAAGAACACGCCAGTGTTTGAAACACGTTAGGCTTCCTGATATTTTGGATTGGTGCTCTGCTACTGCACGTTGTCAGTCCCCCAATAAAGACTTTTAACTTCACCGCGGGTTGGCATCTTCATATGTGGCAAACTTTCGTATGGATGTAAAGCGGCCTGCCCGGTCGCGAAGACGCCCCCCTGTGATTCTGCAGGTCGGTGCTTAAAACAGTCCAAGCACAGAGGAGCAGTGAAGGTCGTGTGATGAGACGAAAACTACGCAACGCGTGCAGGCGCATTGGCCTCCCTCAACCCACTTGGACAATACTTTGGCTGATCACGGGGTGCTCTACGACCCTTACAGAAAGAATACCCTGGCGGAACTACAAGCACCAACATGCTCTTCTGCACACGCCCACACTGGGCGGTGCTTGGAAACGTTATCAGGTGTTCCCCAGTTGGTCTGCGAACAATCCCTGCCTGCCTGTGAACAAGAACACGCCAGTGTTTAAAACCCGTTAGGCTTCCTGATATTTTGGATTGGTGCTCTGCTACTGCACGTTGTCAGTCCCCCATTAAAGACTTTTAACTTCACTGCGGGTTGGCATCTTCATATGTGGCAAACTTTCGTGTGGATATATATATATATATATATATATATATATATATATATATATATATATATATAGATATATATATATTACCTACTGGCGGTCGCCAGTAGGTATATATAGTTAGGATTTTTTCTCTATGGAACTTTTGAAAATTCTATGTCTAATAACTTTGGCGTTTGTGGACGGAATCGGCAGAACTTTTCAGGAAAATGGCACATCTTGTTTCTGAGTAGCTCCTGAAAATTTGGGAGGGTTCCGTCAAGGGGGGGCCGAGAAAAAAGGGGGGTCCCAAAACACGTTTTTCCCATTAATTTTTCCATAGGGCCTTTGGCCTCACTTTTAGCTCGAACGGCTGAATGGATTTGCACGAAACTTGGCAAAATTGTAGGGACTGTTAGCCCGATGTGCCTTTGTTGGGTCTCAATATATGTGCTCCAGTGGATTTTGAGAAATTAACGTTCAAAAAACAGATATATCTGTGACAGTGTACCCGATAGCGTACCATTACGCGTACTTTTCGCGTAACGGAGCTTTGCGAAGCGAAGCTGATTGGCTCTCCAGTGTCTGTCAACATTCTAAACAGTCCGGAGCGGCCGCCATCTTGTCTCTTGGTAGGATCGAGAGACAAGAGGAGGCCAAAACGAAGGGAGAAATGAAGGAAAGAGGGCAAGGTAGACCTCTTCTGACCCCCTAGGATTGATGAGGGGGATATTAAAGTACCCCGCGAGGCCAAAAAAAAAAATTTGCGATTTTTTGTCGTAGAGGCGCAAATCGGTACGTGAACCTGAGGAGAAGCTGATTGGCTGTCAACATTGTAAACAGTCTGGAGCGGCCGCCATCTTGTCTCTCGGTAGGATCGAGAGACAAGAGGTGGTGAAAAAAGAAGGGGGAAATTAAGGAAAGGGTGCAAAGTAGACCCCTCCTGACCCCCTAGGATTGATGAGGGGGATATTAAAGTGGCCCGCGGGGCAAAAAAAAAAAAAGAGATTTTTCGCCGTAGAGGCGCGTCCCGGTAAGCGAACCGGGCAGCTAACTGGGCAGCTAACCGGCAGCGTAACGGGAGTCTGGGGAGAAGCTGATTGGCTGTCAACATTGTAAACAGTCCGGAGCGGCCGCCATCTTGTCTCTCGGTAGGATCGAGAGACAAGACGTGGTGAAAAACGAAGGGGGAAACGAAGGAAAGGGGGCAAGGTAGACCCCGACTGACCCCCTAGGATTGATGATGGGGTTATTAAAGTGCCCCGCGGGGCAAAAGAAAAAAAAAGAAAATTGCGATTTTTCGCGGTAGAGGCGCTTCCCGGTACGCCAACCGGGCTGCTAACCGGCAGCGTAACGGGAGTCCGACATCTTGTGTTTTTGGAGCGTCCGGTTTGCGTACCGGGTAGCGTTCCGGAAAACCAAGAGAAACAGTAAAATAAAATTTAAAGGAATAGATTTCCACCAAACTTGGCAAAATTGTAGGGACTGTTTGTTTGTTGTGCCTTTGCAAGGCCTCAAGATATGTGCACGTGTGAATTTTGTCTAATTAAGGTTAAAAAAATATATATATATCTGTAAGCGTGCTCTGGCACGCTTACGTTACAGGTTTTGTTTGCGCTGCAGAGACGATACGTCACGTTTATGCGACGCGTCATGAGACGTCTCATGTGGCTACGTGATACGTCACGTAATAAAGAATATATTTTACAGCTATAGATATTAGCTTTTAAAAAACCAATGAAATTCACTGAAAAAACCATAGGTTATAGACCATATATAGTTAGGAATTAGCATTTACAAAACCTTAATTTACTCGCACAAAACCATAGAAATTGGCATATATAGTTAGTTGCAATAACTATATATCGCGCACCCGCAATCCACTGCTGATGATGTCACATATTACATCATTCATGACATGGTCAGTGACCCCAAATTTTTGCTTTTTGCTTCACTGGTTTATGACTTAATGTGGCTGTGGGCCTGCTGATCAGACCCACAGCCTGCTGTTCTCTCTCCAAATTACTGCCAATGCACTTTAGGTGCATTACGAATTGGAACTGGTTCACCTTATTGGCCCCTGTAACAGTGTACCCTAGGTACCCAGGGCATAGGTGTTTCCAAGGCCTACCAGGGGCTGCAGCATGTATTGTGCCACCCCTGGCCTGGCATCCATATTTGACACAATTGGCTGATCACTCAGCTGGGGTAAGTTGGTGTAATCACCTCTTACTTAGATATAGTATCCCTATGTCTAACCTTAAACTGGACACATATGATCCTATCAGCCACTCCTATGGAAGGCCTCATCAATCCTGGAGGCAGAGTGCTTGGAAATATGTGAGATGGTGCTCTAGCATGAGCTGAGCCCGTCTGCAGCTGTCGGGAACCACTCCCTAAGCTGTTCCGGGATATTGCCATACCATATACTCTTAAGTGCATTATAATCCTCGCGGTTAAATGCTATCTTTGGTTTGGCTTTATCAAAACATGTCGAGTAAGGTGTCATACGAATTGGAATACTATCCCCTCGACAGTTCTGTCGACGGGGATAGCATTCCACCCTTCTAGAGGGACACGACATGTGTGTAGCCTTAACCCCGGTTAAAGTTAACCAGAGCCTCAGCATCACAAAATGGATGCTGCCACCACAGACACGAGTCTGGCCTCCTGCTGCTGACCGAAACTCGGCAGATGGTGGCCTGGACAAAGGGTTTCCTGCCTTGGGAGGTGCGAGCACCACCCTAGACAGGGTTTTGTGTTTTGGGTAGGACAGGGCTGAATAGAATCAGACATGCCCAGGGCACACAAGGTGTCCCCGTGCATAGGCCAGTCCAAACCGGTCCTGGGACTTTCCATACCCAGGCCTGGCGAGGAGCTGGACAAAGGAAAGGGTGTGTAACTGCCCCCCTTCCTGGTTCCTCCCAGAGGAGGGACCTAGTAGGTGATCCACCCCTCAGATTGGGAATAAGAGTGGGAGCAGTGCCATTGCACAGCAGATCATCCTGAATCAACTTGAAATAAAGAAGAAGACTGGACTTCGACATTCTGCTGCTCAGAAGACTGAAGAGAATCTCCCTTGTGGCCTAGGAGTGGCCACCCAGTGAATACAGGCACCAACCAGCAACTCGACATCTGCTTTGCCGCCGCCTCCCGCCGGAGCCCGAGCCCAGAGCCCGACAAGAACCAGACTCCCAGACCTCTCAGAGCCCGATCCACAGTCCCTGCAAAGAAGGGACCCGTGGAGGCACCGAGTGACGTGGGACCGGACCTCTTGGAAGGCACTCGAAAAGCTGACTGCGCAGCATCTGAGGCATCCTTGACGTTGTGCTTTGGGGACTGAGAACCCCCACCACCGAGCAGCCCTTGCACCGAAGAAGAGCCCTCCAGCATCTCCACGATCTGTGTGGGGACCTTTTTTGCATTGTGCCACTCGACGCGCCATCCCGGCCACTAGCCGGGACTAGACAAACTATACAGCGGGTCTGGTTGCTCCAGACTCACCCAAGCTCCTGTGAAAAGGAGCACTCGCTCTGACCTTGCTGGTCCGAGTGTTAAGCATCTTTCGATTCCTGTGTGGCTTGCATTAGCCAAGGCCTGTTTGCTCCGATCAAGTTGCCGACACCGCCAACAGCGAGAAGCCTGCGTGGGACAGCTCGTGACCGACTCCTGGACATCCTCGACCCCCGGTGTCCACGTGGCTGCAGAGAGAAGCTATCCTACAATGCCTGTTTGCACCCAACATCGCCTGGTTCCAATCTAGTTCCACGGTAGTCACTGGCTAGTGACTTTGAACATTGTCCCCTCTGCTTTCAGGTCTTCACATCTTCAGATCCACCCTTGGATCCACCGGAACTCTTCACATCGAGCCGCCTGCAGCATCTTCAGCCCCAAGCACCATCGACCAGCGTGACGAAACCAGACACTACTTCGACCCTGTGCACCCGCTTCCTGTGGGTGAGGTAACTCAGCTCCGCCGGTGTTCCTACACTGGTACACATCTCAAGGGCCTGTGTCTTAAGTTTCAGCGTTCTAGGTCACTCGGAAGGTTCCTAACTATCTAACTTTGTACTTTTTACGCACCATACACTTTACATTGGAAAGTGCGTGCACTTTGAACACTGCACCCGAGTCCCGCGGGCCTTTCCCGACTTAGTAACTGCTAGTCTCGAATAGCTCCAGCGATTCCCAAGGCCCTAGGCCTGTTCCCTTTCTGATTGGTATCTCTTATACCACTTTCTTAGTATATGGTTTAGGTGGCCCCTAGGGCTCATCCATATTGTGCAACTTTTGTGTATTTTAAACTGTCTTGTGATTTAACGCTTGTGCTTCTGTGCTCATAAAGAGTCCAGGGGATTTTATAGTTAATAAATCAATATATATTTTCAATATATATCTGTGTGGTGTCCCTTTCATTTGGTATTCAAGGGGGTTGTGTATGGTAATCCAGCTGGTTTCACATGCCTTTCAGAGTTTAGCCTAAGACTGCTTTGTCCACGTTACCACTAGGATAACTGGTCACAAGGTTGAATTACAACCAATCATCATAAGGGTTGCTTGGCATGGTACAAAGTGATCACTAAGAATTAGTGAGCATTATATACCAGGCCAACTTCTCACATTGGTGAGCAGCGGATTGGGATCTGAGCTTGCTGTTGTTTTACCATTACAATCTTTGAGATTATCATTTGAAAGATCATACAGGTACTTGCTAGGTACATATAAAACAAGACTAGTATACTTAAGTTCTACTGAACTTAGTTGTTGTAGAGCAAAGGGAGTAGCACACCCTGACTACAACTACTAGATATGTTTAGTAGGTAAACACCAGTGTAGGTAGATTGCAACACATCCACCCACACTAGAGCAATGTCTGGAGCACAGGGTTCCACTGGGAACATCCCTGTTGAGAGTGACCCTCCAAGGGCACCATCCAAATTTGCTATTTTTTCCTTTAAGGAATTAAGACAGCTTTGTGTCTTAAGGGGTCTGAGGACAGGGCCTACCCCTACCACAGACCACCTTAGAGAGATCTTGGATCAGTCTGAGACTCTAAAGACCTCTAAGGCAAACCCCACAGGGGATGCTGAAGGAGACCATCCTTCAGAGGATGACACTGTAGACACCCCTGTCCCTATTATCCTGGTAGATGAGGAAGCCCCCATCACTGGAGCTCCTCAGGTAGATGAGGAGGAAGAGGAAGAAGAGACAGAGGGGGGAGCAGTGAGTCAGATGATGACCGAAATAGTCAGGTGCTGGTCAGTAGACTGAACCAGGCTAACTTAAGCCTATTTGGGACTGAATCTGGTAACAACCCATTCAGACCCCCAGGTGGACTTAACCAGAAGCCTAGGAGGAGAAGGACTCACTCAGGTGACTCTAACAACTCCCATGCTTCTAGAGGCTCTCATGGTCACTCCAGGAAGGAGATGAATAGCCCTCAGAGAAGGGAACATGAGGCCAAAATGAGAGAGGCTGAATTGAGGATCCAGAGACAAGAGTTAGAGGTTGCCCTGGCCCAAGAGAAACGTGCTAGAGCAAGACAGCCTAGAGCGAGTGGGGTGATAGAACCCACTGGTGGCAGCAATATCCACAAGGATAAAGACAGGTCTTTTGATAACAGAAACCTGAGTAAGATTGTGCCCCCCTACAAAGCTGGGGATGATATCCATAAATGGATCACTACAATGGAGAGAGCCTGCAGAGTACAGCAGATCCCTCAGGAGCAGTGGGCAGCAATCTTGTGGCTCTCCTTTGAAGGTAGAGGCCGAGACAGACTCCTCACAGTTAGTGATGGGGATTCTAGAAACTACCTGGTCTGAAGAGTGCTCTGATTGATGGGTTAGGCTTAACCACTGAACAGTACAGGTTAATGTTCAGAGATACCCAGAAGACACAGATTCAGGACTGGTCTGAATTTGTTGAGTGTGCCACTAAGGCTCTGGAGGGATGGTTGCTGGGAAGCAAGGTTACAGACTATGAAGGATTGTATAATTTGCTCATGAGAGAACAAATTTTAAATAATTGTCAGAACCAGCAGTTGCATCAACATTTGGTTGACTCAGATTTGACCTCTCCCCAAGAATTGGGAAAGAGGGCAGATAAATGGGTAAGAACCAGAGTTAAGCAAAAGAACCAGAACCAGGGTGGTGACCAGAAGAAAATAGACCAGAAGGGTGGGGAGCAGAAATTTAAAGACCAGAAGTCTTCAACAGGGCCCCAAACTGAAACAGAGGGTGGGTCCCAAACTTCCAAGAAGAAGAAGAAAGAAGGTCAGAAGAAACCCTGGTGTAAAACTTGTAAAAACACCTCTCACTGGACAAGTGAGTGTAAAAAGGGTGGAGCCCCCAGTACTGCAGCCCCTAAGGCAACTGCACCCACTAGTACAGCTAGCAGTGCTGGTCCACAAACCAAGGGGGTAGTGGGTATCACCTTGGGAACTGAAGGAGATTCTGACCTAGTCAGAACCCTTACACAGGCTGTTCTGATTTGTGAAGGGGACATAGATTTGACCCCTGACATAAGTCCCAGTAACCTGGGCAAATACAGACAGACGCCTTTGATTAATAACAAAGTGGCTCAAGCTTACAGGGACACATGTGCCAGTGTCACTATGGTGACACCGAACTTTGTGGACCCTGGACAATACATGCCAGGTGATAATTACCTGGTGACCAATGCCAGCAATGTCACTACTACACATAGTGTGGCACTTGTTAACTTTTCCTGGGGAGGGGTAACTGGCCTAAAAAGAGTTGTGGTTAGTGCTGATCTCCCAGTAGAATGTTTGTTGGGCAATGACCTGGAGAACTCTCTATGGTCAGAAGTTGAGTACAGGACTCATGCAGAGATGTTAGGGATATCATCACATGTCCTTGCTGTGACCAGGTCACAGGCCAAAAAGTGCCTCTCTGAACCTCAGGTCTTGGATCCTGGAACAATGGACCAAGCACCTTCCAAGAAGAAGAACAGGAGGGTTAAGGCTGTGCCTTCCCAACTGCCTGCAAGTGAGGATCAAGCTTCGCAGGAAGCTGGTCTTGAGACCCCTGAAGGAACTGTCTCTGAAGAACTTGAACCTGATCAGGTTGAGTTTCTGGGGACAGGGGGACCTTCTAGGGCAGACTTGGGGAAGGCTCAGTTAACCTGTCCTTCTCTTGAACCCCTCAGACAGCAGGCTGCTGGGAATGCTCAAGGTGCCCATAAAGTTTATTGGGATGAAGGACTCCTTTACACAGAGGGTAGAGACCCCAAGCCTGGTGCAACCAGGAGGTTGGTTATACCTCTGCAATTTAGGGGTTTCCTTCTCACCTTGGCCCATGATATTCCTTTAGCAGGACACCTAGGCCAGAATAAGACCTGGGACAGGCTTGTCCCTCATTTTCACTGGCCTCACATGTCTGAAGACACCAAGGAGTTTTGTCGCTCCTGTGAAACCTGCCAAGCCAGTGGTAAAGCAGGTGGAACAACAAAGGCCCCCCTAATACCACTACCTGTGGTGGGGGTTCCCTTTGAAAGAGTGGGGATTGATATTGTAGGGGACCCACCTGGAAGTGGTTGCTTGCTGCCGTTTGGACCCGCGCTACTCTAACTGTCCTGCTGCTGGGTTGTGAATCACCGCTGCTCCTCGCCGCACCCGCTCCGCGGGTGCCGCTTCGCGGTTGGAGAAGGGAGAGGTGAACTGCGCGCTGCACCTGGGAGGCGCCTGGAAGCTCAATCTCGCCGGCGCTAAGCAGGGACTCAGAAGACCAGGAGTCCCTGCTTCCCCAGACCGGAGAGCGGACGCGCCCACCTTCTGACACGCCCCCGCCTGTCCAGGAGCAAAAGGCGCGCGTGTGCAGTAGCCGCTGGGACCCACCTGGAAGTGGTTGCTTGCTGCCGTTTGGACCCGCGCTACTCTAACTGTCCTGCTGCTGGGTTGTGAATCACCGCTGCTCCTCGCCGCACCCGCTCCGCGGGTGTCGCTTCGCGGTTGGAGAAGGGAGAGGTGAACTGCGCGCTGCACCTGGGAGGCGCCTGGAAGCTCAATCTCGCCGGCGCTAAGCAGGGACTCAGAAGACCAGGAGTCCCTGCTTCCCCAGACCGGAGAGCGGACGCGCCCACCTTCTGACACGCCCCCACCTGCAACGCCCTCTACTTAACAAACTGCCTGACGCTTAGCGGGACGCGAGCGGGACGCCGAGCGAAGCCCGAGCAAAGGGCGGGCCGTCTATGGCCGTCAGGGGCTGATAGAGGCTGGGCTGGGCCACGTCCCTTTCTGTCTTCCTGCCGCTACGACATACGCTCTGTGCCTGTCCCCGTTCTGTTGCCCAAACCATGTCTACTCGATCAGGAAAGCCTCTCAGGGGAGAAGTGGATAGGGGATCTAACGCCGCGAGCCCTGTTATAGGAACAATGGACCGTTTTATCACCAGGGTAGCGGCGGTGATTGAAAAGGAGATCGCCATGTCCGAGCGCCGTCTATCTGAAGTATACCTTCCCTCAAGACGCTCATCCTTGGGGTCAGTCGCCCAGTCGCTCACACCAGCCATCGCCCGGGTTCAAGCGGGTACCCCTCCTAGTATGGTCGGTGTTCCCTCAGAACCCCTCCACTTGACTGGTATAGAGCAAAATATAGATAGGCTGGAAAATCTGGTCGCTCTCCTACCTACAGTTGCAATGGAAGACGGTGGCCCTAGTAACCTGTCCACTTCAATTCCACCTATTCCGACAAGTGATGTCAGCAGAAATCCAGAATCCACTAAATCGCTTGTACCCCCCACAGTTGTATCAGATGGGAAGTTAGCTGGGGCTTCACCTATCACCGTGACTCCTGATATTAGGCAGGAGCTTCCGCCCGCAGGTAAAAAGTCGCGTAAACGCAAGAAGGGTAGGCTAGTGAGCCAGGCCGCCCTCTACCAAAGAGTAAGGAAGTCTCCTGTATCTAGCACGAGAACTACAAGGGGTGCTCCTATCCTGAATGAAACCGATATAGAAGGGGATGTACGGATTTCCCCCAAGGTCTCAAAGTCAACTGACATAGTAGCGGTTGAAAACATTCTGGAGAAGGTATATACCCTCTTGAAACCGTTACTAATACAAGTTAAGGGCCTAGGGGAGAGGATTGACAAATTAGAACAGTCAACCCTGGACGGGTTACACTCACTTAAAACAATAATCAAACAAACAAACAGAGTAACTGGAAATAAGGATGTGGGTGTAAAAGGGAAGGAATTACCAGCTCAGAGAGGCCCTAAGCCCCTAACATCCCAAAACAAAGCTCCTCCTAATAGCCCAGTAATCCCAACCTCTAAAACTCCTCCCCAGCCTAAAGCAGGCCCAAGTCAAAAGGGACTCCCAACACATTCAGAGCCTGAGAAAAATAAGCCAAAGCCTCTTCCTCAAAAACAGCAACAGACAACTAGTGGTAATAAGGTAGTCCATCAAAAATCAGAGGGTAGCAGCAAATCCAGCGGGCCAACGACAGGTAAAGCCCCTAGGCCTGTAGCACAACGTCCCGCCCCAACCTCCTCCCCACAGGCCCCCAGAATTCCCCCACGACGGATCCCCCCGATTAATCTCCCACCAGACTGTCAACCTTTTGTTGCTGTCATGGTTAATGTGCCTCCCCTAAAGGATGGCCAGTTCGAAAACCATCAATCTCTCAAGAATAAGTGTATTCACTGGCTGAAGGAAAACAAGCCAATCCCCCTGGGGGTGGATGGCATTATCCTAAGTGTCCGCAGAGTGGGATGGGTAGGGCAAGGGAAAAAAATGCTGGAGGGAGACTGTGTAATTATAAACTTCCAAGATTTCAGAGTAGTACCATCCATTTGTACTCCTATCAAAAACATGGGGGCCCCGGGGGTAAAACTGGTAGACCTCTCATATTTTTACCCTAGGCACCTTGCTAGCTCAAATGGAGGAAGTGTAAGTTCCACTAATTCTGGCCCAAACTGGGCCGGGGTTGTAGGGGGCAATAGGGAGAATCAAGTGTGGGCAATGGGCCCCTGTTGACTGGAACCAGCGAGTAGAGTAGAACAAGTAGGAGCACCACCCATTCAAATGAACCTTGCAAGTGGGATGGGAGACTCTATAATAATTCCACATGATCCCTGCTCTCCTCGGACAATTCCACAAGATCCCTGCACTCCGCGGACATTAAGGGGGAACCCTACAGATAGGGGCTTTCAGGAGCCCAACGACCTTCCAGCTGTGACGGACCTAGTCTTTAAGGTTTTCAGCTGGAATGTCGCAGGGATTGCAGGAAAACTGGCCCTCCCAGACTTTACTGCATGGGCTGATGAGCACTCCTTGTGCCTCTTCCAGGAAACTTGGAGCCTGGTACCGGTTCATAGGGTCGGATTTTCCTCATTCTCCTCTCCCGCGCGGGTCTCGGAATCTGGAAGAGGCAGACCTTCGGGCGGCCTTCTTATTTGGGTCGCGGCTTCTCTAAATTGTAGAGTAGTGGACTCTCCCACAGGTTCCCCGGACATAAAAAATATTACCCTTATAGATCGAAGGGGAAGAATTGTTTTAAATATCTTCAATGTGTATGCACGGGGCACAAAGGGTGGGAGAAAGTCTCCAGTAATAGCTCTCCTCGATACCCTGTTAAATAACACCCCCCATAAGACCCGCACCTTGGTTGCAGGTGATATGAACTGCACATTCGAGCCCTTGGGCTCGGACGTTTCCCTCGACCAATATGAGGAGGATGCTAGGTGGGGGATCCCAGTACTGGACATCCCTCCAATCAAAAGGTGGACAGAAGTGGCGCTCCAGATATACTCCCTGAGTCTTGAATTTAATCTAAGGGCAGCGAACAGGAGGACTTTCTCGGATAGGGGGGCTGCACATACCTACAATAGACCAGGGCACACCTCTAGGTTGGATTATATCCTAATAGATGTGTGCTTGTGGCCTTATGTGAGGGACATGCAGGTGGTCCCCTCGAAAGAAAGTGACCACAACCCACTCTCCCTAAAAATAGAACAATGGTGGCAATCCTCAGGGAAGGCCAACATCAAGGTGGCACCCGTACCACTAGATGAATCAGAAGTCTCCCCATGTGGTAGAAGAATTAATTGGGCGAAACTGGTCTTATCCGAGGCAAAGGTTGGGGAAATTCAATCCCATCTAAACCGTACGGTAACATCTCTTGGAACCTCCCTAGAAGGGGTGGGTAAAGCGAGTGGGTTATTTGTTTCTCTAATTGAAGCCTTAACCAACGTGTTTACCCTGCACTCTAAAAAGCCGGGCAATATAGGAAATAAAAAATCAGGTGAGGGGTGGTACAACCAAGCATATAGGGGCCATAAGGCAAAGTTAGTTGAGGCAGTTAAATCTAAATCCCAAAGTGTGATCCAGGAAGCTAGGAAGGCCTATAAAAAGTCCCTGATTTTGGCTAAAAGGGAGTGGGAAGAAAATTACTGGGAAGACCTACTCCAGGCTAGCAAAATCAGGGATTCAGGGGCCTTTTGGAATCTTATAAGTAAACGGAGCAAATCCAACGCATCCATGAGACCCTGTAACATCCCGCCTCAAAGCTGGGTAACACACTTTGGGTCTCTATACCTCCCACCTGATGGGGAACTGTCTGTGGGGAGGGATCTCACACTAGCAATCGAACCTCATGCCTACGACCTCTTCACTCCCCTAGAGATTGAGGGGGTTATAGGTTGGGTAGCACCACGCAAGGCACCGGGCCCGGACGGCCTTCCGGGTGATCTTATGAGGGCTTACCCAGCGAAATGGGGAAGGATCATAGCAGCTCTCCTAAATGACATTATGAGGGGAGGAGTAGTACCAGAATCCTGGAAAGGGGCGGTGGTTGTCCCTATTTATAAAAAAGGGTGTAGGGAAACCCCGGGAAACTATCGCCCCATAAGTCTGATAGACTCCACCCAACAGATAGCTGGTAAAGCTATCCTTGGTAGGATCCTCCAATGGGTGGAGGAGAATAAAATCCTATCAGACTTTCAGGCAGGTTTCCGGGCTGGTATGGGGACTATAGAGCAGGTGTTTAGGTTGTCCCTCTTGGGGTGGAAGGTGGTGGAACTAGGCAAGGGTAGTCTTTACTTAGCCTTTATAGACTTGAAGACTGCCTTTGACCTAGTTCCCCGGGAAGAGCTTTGGAGGGTCCTTCGTGAGTTGGGACTACCGCCTTACATCTTGTCCCTTCTCATAAACCTCCATGCCCACACCTTTGCACAGGTCCGCTGGGGTAAAAACGGAGAGCTCACTGAAAAGATACCAGTGTCTAGGGGCGTAAGACAGGGCTGCGTCTTGGCACCCACCCTATTCTCGTTATATCTGAATGGGGTGGTAAAACATCTTCAACATGAACCAGCCGACGCCCCCTGTCTTGGAGGTGTACGCATCCCAACTCTGCTTTTTGCGGACGACACGCTCCTGATTTCGAAGACCCCACAAGGCTTACAGAAACTTTTAACACGATTCCAGGAGTTCTGTGATGCAAAAGGGCTAATAATAAATGTGGACAAAACGAAATACTTAGTTGTTAACCCACCTAAAAAATTGGGCCGCCCACCTACACTCAACTCTTTTCCCCTAGAGAAAGTAGCCGAGTTTGACTACCTTGGTATCCGGATTACGGACAGGTTGACTTGGGCAAAGCACATTGGAAAAATGGTCCTTAACCACGGGAGAGTAGGAGGAGCGCTTATGAGGGAATACAGGGCCTCAACTAGGAGATCACTCACTCCAGTACTCGAAATCTACAAGGCCAAAGTAGCGACATCAGCCTTGTATGGGGCAGAACTGTGGGGCCACTGCCGACTGGATGCCCTAGTCACAGCAGAGAGCAAGCTTTTAAAATCCTTCATCTCTGTTCCACTGAGCACACCGTCAGTACCAGTGTGGATGGACACGGGATGCAAAAACATCAAACATCAGGCCCAGCTTCGCCCGCTCCTGTTGTGGACACGGATCTGGAGGAGCGAAGAATTAAAATCCTATGCTGATGCCCTGGGAGATATAATGAGCCAGGGGGGTTGGGCCAAGATAAGATGGTTAAAGGATACCAAAAAGCTTTTGGAGGATATTGGACTAGGATATTGCTGGTCATCCCGTTCAGCCCCCCCAAAAGAAGTTGTCAAGGCGCTCTATTGGAAATGGACTGCGGAGCGTCTAATCACTAGCTCCAACCATTGCAGGTCCACTGCCGCCTTTTTACAAATTAAAGACACTGTGGCCATTGAACCCTACCTGGACTTGATCACTCTCCCCCTTGACCGAGCACTTTATTTTAAATTCAGAGTTGGTTCCCTCCCGCTAGGTGCTCTAGTATCGAAATGGTCTATAGTGGACCGTACTTCTCCCAACTGTGCATGTTGCTTGAATAAGGTTGAGACCGTTGTGCATGTTTTATTTGAATGCCCGGATTATGCAAGGCCTATGAGCTTTTGGCTGAAACCACTCTGCCGTAATATGGGCACGCGCAGCCATTTAGTGGCCTTGCGTATTCTAAGCACGGACACTTCCCCCCCCATTGTGTGTGGAGTAGCTAAATTTTTAAAGCAGTTTTGGCTCATTCGATGTAAGAGATTGTCAGTAGCTGTTTAATTCTCTTTTTAGCTAATTTATCAACGGACCTTTATATCTTTTTATCTTTTTAATATTCTATACTGACTTCTTGTGGTAATGGTTCTTTTTATTGTACATTATATTGATTGTATTATAAATGTGCTTATAAGATATCTCTGTATATCGAATAAAAGCTTATGACTGATGATGACTGATATTGTAGGTCCAATGGATCCCCCTACAGCATCTGGGCACAGATTCATACTGGTGGTAGTGGATCATGCCACCAGGTACCCAGAGGCAATTCCACTTAGGACCACAACAGCTCCTGTTGTGGCCAGGGCCTTACTTGGAGTTTTCTCCAGAGTGGGGTTTCCTAAGGAGGTAATATCTGATAGAGGTCCCAACTTCATGTCAGGATATTTGACAGCTATGTGGAAGGAATGTGGTGTCAACTACAAGTTCACCACTCCTTATCATCCACAATGTAATGGGCTTGTTGAGAGATTTAACAAGACCCTAAAGGGCATGATTAAAGGATTACCTGAAAAGCTCAGGCGAAGATGGGACATCCTACTGCCCTGCCTTTTGTTTGCTTACAGAGAGGTCCCTCAAAAGGGGGTTGGCTTCAGCCCCTTTGAATTGTTGTTTGGGCACCCTGTAAGAGGACCCCTGTGTCTGGTGAAGGAAGGATGGGAGTTACCTCTCAAAAAGCCTAAGCAAGACATAGTGGACTATGTACTTGGTCTCCGCTCCAGGATGGCAGAGTACATGGAAAAGTCATCCAAAAACCTTGAGGCTAGCCAAGAATTACAGAAAGCTTGGCATGACCAAAAGGCTGTCCTTGTTGAGTTTCAACCTGGACAGAATGTATGGGTGTTGGAGCCAGTGGCCCCAGGAGCACTCTAAGACAAATGGTCTGGACCACATACAATTCTGGAGAAAAAGGGAGAGGTTACCTACTTGGTGGACCTAGGAATTCCCAGGAGCCCCCACAGGGTGCTCCATGTAAACAGATTGAAGGCATATGTCAGCAGGGAAGACATGGGCTTGCTCATGGCTACAGATGAGGGACAGGAGGAAGAGAGTGACCCTCTCCCAGACCTGCTCACTCAGAACCCTGAGGATGGCTCAGTTGATGGTGTGGCCTTAGGTGGCAGCCTCACTGAACATCAGCAACATGACTGCAGACAAGTTCTACAGGCATACAGGCATATGTTCTCATTGACACCCAGTAAGACTAACTGGTGTACCCATGTGGTGGACACTGGTGACAGTCTTCCTGTAAAGAGCAAGATTTACAGGCAACCTGACCACGTCAGGGACTGTATAAAGACTGAGGTGCAAAATATGCTGGAATTAGGTGTCATTGAGCCTTCAGAGAGCCCCTGGGCTAGCCCAGTGGTTCTGGTCCCCAAACCTCACACCAAAGATGGCAAGAGAGAGATGAGGTTTTGTGTGGATTACAGAGGACTCAATGCTGTCACCAGGATAGATGCACACCCTATTCCAAGGGCAGATGAGCTCATTGACAAGTTGGCTTCTGCCAAATATTTGAGCATATTTGACTTGACAGCTGGCTACTGGCAAATCAGGTTATCTGAGGAGTCTAAAGCCAAGACAGAATTTTCTACCCCCCCTAGAGGCATTATCAGTTGGTGTTGATTCCCTTTGGTTTGAAAAATGCACCTGCCACCTTCCAAAGGTTGGTGAATCAAGTCCTCACTGGGTTGGATGACTTTTGTGCAGCTTATCTGGATGATATTGCTGTCTTTAGCTCCACCTGGGAGGATCACCTGGTCCACCTGAAGGACGTGCTTGAGGCTCTGCAGAAGGCAGGCCTCACTATCAAGGCAACAAAGTGCCAGATAGGGCAGAGCAAGGTTGTATACCTGGGCCACCTTGTAGGTGGAGGCCAAGTTCAACCACCAGACCAGACCATCAAGGACTGGTCCCCTCCAACTACCCAGACTCAGGTCAGAGCTTTCTTGGGCCTGACTGGGTACTACAGGAAGTTTGTTAAGAACTATGGGTCCATTGTGACTCCTCTTAATGATCTGACATCTAAGAAGATGCCCAAAAAGGTTCAGTGGACAGAAATCTGTCAAAAGGCATTTGATGACCTGAAGAAGGCCATGTGCTCTGCACCTATCCTGAAGAGTCCTGACTACTCAAGAGAGTTCATTGTCCAAACAGATGCTTCTGAGTTGGGAGTGGGAGCAGTGCTTTCACAGCTTAATGTAGATGGCCAGGACCAGCCCATTGCTTTTATTAGCAGAAGGCTGACCCCCAGAGAGAAACCTTGGTCAGCTATAGAGAGGGAGGCCTTTGCTGTGGTGTGGGCCCTGAAGAAGTTGAGACCATACTTATTTGGCACTCACTTCAAGATTCAGACCGACCATAAGCCCCTCTTATGGCTTAATCAGATGAAGGGTGAAAACACCAAACTACTCAGGTGGTCCATTTCCCTACAGGGGATGGACTTTACAGTGGAGCACCGCCCAGGGACTGACCATGGCAACGCAGATGGTCTCTCCAGGTACTTCCACTTAGAACATGAAGACACAACTGGTCAAGGTTAGTCTAATGTCCCTGCGTTTGGGGGGGGGTTGTGTAGGAGAGTAGGGTCTGCTATCCTATGGTCACCCCAAATATATATATCTGTAAGCGTGCTCTGGCACGCTTACGTTACAGGTTTTGTTTGCGCTGCAGAGACGATACGTCACGTTTATGCGACGCGTCATGAGACGTCTCATGTGGCTACGTGATACGTCACGTAATAAAGAATATATTTTACAGCTATAGATATTAGCTTTTAAAAAACAAATGAAATTCACTGAAAAAACCATAGGTTATAGACCATACATAGTTAGGAATTTGCATTTACAAAACCATGAAAATTCACTGCAAAAACCATTGGTTATAGACCATATATAGTTAGGGATTAGCATTTACAAAACCTTAATTTACTCGCACAAAATCATAGAAATTCGCATATATAGTTAGTTGCAATAACTATATATCGCGCACCCGCAATCCACTGCTGATGATGTCACATATTACATCATTCATGACATGGTCAGTGACCCCAAATTTTTGCTTTTTGCTTCACTGGTTTATGACTTAATGTGGCTGTGGGCCTGCTGATCAGACCCACAGCCTGCTGTTCTCTCTCCACATTACTGCCAATGCACTTTAGGTGCATTACGAATTGGAACTGGTTCACCTTATTGGCCCCTGTAACAGTGTTACCCAGGGCATAGGTGTTTCCAAGGCCTACCAGGGGCTGCAGCATGTATTGTGCCACCCCTGGCCTGGCCTCCATATTTGACACAACTGGCTGATCACTCAGCTGGGGTAAGTTGGTGTAATCACCTCTCTCTTAGATATAGTATCCCTATGTCTAACCTTAAACTGGACACATATGTTCCTATCAGCCACTCCTATGAAAGGCCTCATCAATCCTGGAGGCAGAGTGCTTGGAAATATGTGAGATGGTGCTCTAGCATGAGCTGAGCCCGTCTGCAGCTGTCGGGAACCACTCCCTAAGCTGTTCCGGGATATTGCCATACCATATACTCTTAAGTGCATTATAATCCTCGCGGTTAAATGCTATCTTTGGTTTGGCTTTATCAAAACATGTTGAGTAAGGTGTCATACGAATTGGAATACTACACCCTCGACAGTTCTGTCGACGGGGATAGCATTCCACCCTTCTAGAGGGACACAACATGTGTGTAGCCTTAACCCCGGTTAAAGTTAACCAGAGCCTCAGCATCACAAAATGGATGCTGCCACCACAGACACGAGTCTGGCCTCCTGCTGCTGACCGAAACTCGGCAGATGGTGGCCTGGACAAAGGGTTTCCTGCCTTGGGAGGTGCGAGCACCACCCCAGACAGGGTTTTGTGTATTGGGTAGACAGGGCTGAATAGAATCAGACATGCCCGGGGCACACAAGGTGTCCCCGTGCATAGGCCAGTCCAAACCGGTCCTGGGACTTTCCAGACCCAGGCCTGGCGAGGAGCTGGACAAAGGAAAGGGGGTGTAACCGCCCCCCTTCCTGGTTCCTCCCAGAGGAGGGACCTAGTAGGTGATCCACCCCTCAGATTGGGAATAAGAGTGGGAGCAGTGCCATTGCACAGCAGATCATCCTGAATCAGCTTGAAATAAAGAAGAAGACTGGACTTCGCCATTCTGCTGCTCAGAAGACTGAAGAGAATCTCCCTTGTGGCCTAGGAGTGGCCACCCTGTGAATACAGGCACCAACCAGCAACTCAACGTCTGCTTTGCCGCCGCCTCCCGCCGGAGCCCGAGCCCAGAGCCCGACAAGAACCAGATTCCCAGACCTCACAGAGCCCGATCCACAGTCCCTGCAAAGGAGGGACCCGTGGAGGCACCGAGTGACGTGGGACCGGACCTCTTGGAAGACACTCGAAAAGCTGACTGCGCAGCATCTGAGGTATCCTTGACGTTGTGCTTTGGGGACTGAGAACCCCCACCACCGAGCAGCCCTTGCACCGAAGAAGAGCCCTCCAGCATCTCCACGATCTGCGTGGGGCCCTTTTGCATTGTGCCACTCGACGCGCCATCCCGGCCACTAGCCACGTGGTCAGCGGCCATCTTGGCGACAAAACCGACAAACTACACAGCGGGTCTGGTTGCTCCAGACTCACCCAAGCTCCTGTTAAAAGGAGCACTCGCTCTGACCTTGCTGGGCCGAGTGTTAAGCATCTTTCGATTCCTGCGTGGCTTGCATTAGCCAAAGCCTGTTTGCTCCGGTCAAGTTGCCGATACCGCCAACAGCGAGAAGCCTGCGTGGGACAGCTCGTGACCGACTCCTGGATGTCCTCGACCCCCGGTGTCCACGTGGCTGCAGAGAGAAGCTACCCAACAACGCCTGTTTGCACCCGACATCGCCTGGTTCCAATCTGGTTCCACGGTAGTCACTGGCTAGTGACTTTGAACATTGTCCCCTCTGCTTTCAGGTCTTCACATCTTCAGATCCACCCTTGGATCCACCGGAACTCTTCACATCGAGCCGCCTGCAGCATCTTCAGCTCCAAGCACCATCGACCAGCGTGACGAAACCCGACACTACATCGACCCTGTGCACCCGCTTCCTGTGGGTGAGGTAACTCAGCTCCGCCGGTGTTCCTACACTGGTACACATCTCAAGGGCCTGTGTCTTAAGTTTCAGCGTTCTAGGTCACTCGGAAGGTTCCTAACTATCTAACTTTGTACTTTTTACGCACCATAGACTTTACATTGGAAAGTGCGTGCACTTCGAACACTGCACCCGAGTCCCGCGGGCCTTTCCCGACTTAGTCACTGCTAGTCTCGAATAGCTTCAGCGATTCCCAAGGCCCTAGGCCTGTTCCCTTTCTGATTGGTATCTCTTATACCACTTTCCCAGTATATGGTTTAGGTGGCCCCTAGGGCTCATCCATATTGTGCAACTTTTGTGTATTTTAAACTGTCTTGTGATTTAACGCTTGTGCTTCTGTGATCATAAAGAGTCCAGGGGATTTTATAGTTAATAAATCAATATATATTTTCAATATATATCTGTGTGGTGTCCCTTTCATTTGGTATTCAAGGGGGTTGTGTATGGTAATACAGCTGGTTTCACATGCCTTTCAGAGTTTAGCCTAAGACTGCTTTGTCCACGTTACCACTAGGATAACTGGTCTACAAGGTTGAATTACAACCAATTATCATAAAGGTTGCTTGGCATGGTACAAAGTGATCACTAAGAATTAGTGAGCATTATATACCAGGCCAACTTCTCACAGCAACTAACTATATATCCGAATTTCTATGGTTTTGTGCGAGTAAATTAAGGTTTTGTAAATGCTAATCCGAAATCATGGAAAGGATCGCTTATAACCCCGATATTTAAAAAAGGGAACTGGCAACAACCAGAAAATTACCGCTTAATTACCTTGCAGGACATGGATGCAAAGCTGTTTGCTGGAATTTTATTGGCGAAACTAACTGATTGGGCAAAAGAGAATCAGGTATTACCCCCAAATCAAACAGGTTTCGTCAAAGGCCTAGGTACGACCACAAATCTTTTAACATTAACAATATTAATCGAAAAAGCAATGATAGCTAAACAACCTTTATATCTGTGTTTCGTAGACTTTAAATCTGCCTTCGATTGTGTTGATAGAGAACTTTTATGGGTCAAACTAACTAAACAAGGTATATCGGAAAACCTACTAAAGATGATTAAGCTCTTGCACTCCGAAACCTGGGTCAGAGTAAGGACGGGTAACGGCTCAACATTGACCAAAACAATTCCAACATCGAGCGGCCTCAAACAGGGATGTGTGTTGGCTCCCTTACTTTTTAATTTATTTTTAGCCGACCTTACCACCGAATTAAATACAATTAATGCCCACCCTCCAAGGTTAGCACAAACTCAGATATCGAGTCTACTATACGCGGATGATGTCATTCTCTTAAGTTGTACAAAGGTGGGGATGCAACGACTGATTGATGGCATCTCTAAGTATTCTGAGGCAAATGGTATGCACATAAACAAAGCCAAAACCAAGGTGATGGTAATTACAAAAAACAAACGAACAACACACGCACACAAATGGATCCTGCAAGGAAAAAAATTGGAGCGAGTAGCGGACTATAAGTACCTGGGAGTAACGTTCAATGATAACGGCAAGTTCAATACTCAAAAACTCGATATTAAAAGGAAAGCAAACACCCTCATTGGTGCATTTAGATCAATTCAGAGAACCATTGGAGACTTGACCTATCGCCCTTTATTAAAAACAATTGCAGCAAAATTACTGCCAACTTTAGCGTATGGCAGTGAGGTGTTCAACGGAAAAGACGCAGACATCATTAACACCTCAGTTGCTAAAACGTACAGAATTTTATTTTCTCTTCCTAAGAATGCTTCTCAAGCCCAAGTGCGATTGGAATTTGGGCTAAACAACCAATGTTGTGCAAGGAAAGGGAACACAATGAAAGTGTGGAATAGAATAAAAAACGATCACGACAATGAAATGTCTCGTCTACTGTGGCTTAAAATAAAAAATAATCGGTCGCTAACTGCCAGCTCTTACTTAAATCTAGCAATTGAAGAGTTTGGTATAACACCTATTTGGAACACCACTGTTGCGCAGGAAAGTTTCAAAAAAGCGGTAAATAAACTAACTGGTTATCTCTCCTTGATAAAGGACAAAGACATTTTTGTTAAACGAAAGCATGCATGGCCAATTGTGAATGGTTTTAAGAAAAAGAAGATTCAAACTTACCTGGAAACTTCATGGTAAAAAAAAAACAAGCAAGTATTTATGAATGCTAGGTTTGGCCATTTTCCGGGCTTATGCCACTTGGCACCATGGAAAAGATCAGACGAAGACTGCTTATGTAGACTATGTAAGTCATGTCAAGAAGCTATTCTACACTTATTGTGTCTTTGTCCGGACTTGAAAGTGGAAAGAAAAAGTACACTCAAGAAAATGTTTAATGAACGTGGTGTTAGGACTTGTAGGCAGGCACTAGTGGCAAGCTTAAACCCTGATGACTTGCCAATGAACTCAGCTTTTGTTAAATTTCTATTTATGGTCCAAAAAAAGTTGGAAGCTTGTGCTTGATTAATTTACGAGATGTGTGAATATGAACCTATTGAATTAACCAAAAATATAATTTTAATCCATTGACTTTTATATCAGATTGATGAAAATTATTTGAACATATGGATAGTTTTTATCATTTTTATTGAAAATGTTTTACCTGCTTTTTGTATGATTTTAAGTAATCAAACAAATAAAATGTAATAATAATAATGACAAAATGCTAATCCCTAACTATATATGGTCTATAACCAATGTTTTTTTCATGACACACTACCTAATGGCTAAATAAAGAATGCTGAAGGAAAGTTGGTCCTTGCCTCGAGTCTCTTTGTAAGGAGCGCTGCTGCGAGGTATTTGCAGATATATATATATATATATATATATATATATATATATATATATATATATATATATATATATATATATATATATATATATATATATATTCACTGAAAAAAACATATGTTATAGACCATATATAGTTAGGAATTAGCATTTACAAAACCTTATTTTACTAACACAAAACCATTGAAATTTTCATATATAGTTAGTTGCACTAACTATATATCGCGCACCCGCAATCCACTGCTGATGATGTCACATATTACATCATTCATGACATGGTCAGTGACATCACTGATGACATCACTGATGACATTTCAAATGACATCACTGATGACATCACTGATGACAACATCCAGTGACTGTATGTTTCTGTAAAGTTAAAATACGTCTTACATATTGAAGAATGAGTGGATGTATAAGTGTCTGGATGAAGGATTTAGTAAATGTAAATGTAAATGTAAATGTATTGGCATTTATATAGCGCACTACTTACCCGTAGGGTCCCAAGGCGCTTCGACCGCTGCGAAACCCATCCTGGCTTCCCTGAGAGATGGTCCCTTAATGGGTATCTCCAGGGTGAGACCAGGCATCCCCGGCGGTCTGGTGGGGCCGTTAGTGAAGATGAGGCAAGCTAATGCCCAGAGTTGCCGAGTGTGATCGCTGATCAGAGTGGGCACCGAGGCGAGAGAATTATCGAGTCCACTGACCCTGGTCCAGAAACCTGCCGCGCCGGGAATCGAACCCTGGTCCCGGGCCGTCCGCTGCTCTCGGGTCTGCCGCCTCTAACCAGTGAGCCACACTACTTCACAGTAGGTGCATGACTGACTGTATGAGTGAGTGATTAAATGTGTCTCACTGAGTGCATGGGTTAGTGACTAAACTGTCTTAATTTGTGCATCATTATGTCTGTTGTTCTGTAAACTGCTGCATGTGTTGATCAGTAGCTATATGAGTAACTATATGGGTTATTGATTGGTTGCCCAAGTATTTGTATGCGAGACTGAGTGTGTGTGTGGGTGGCTGGGAGGTGTATGACTCTGTGCATAGATGTGTGAGCAGTTGATTCACTAGATGTATGGGTTCAAAAGTGCATGTGGAAACAGCTGTATGGACGGTTGACTGTGTGCATGAGTGTATTGGTGAGTGAATGGATATCTCAGTCCTACATGTCAAAGTAAGTACATATGTAAAACACAGTACATGTGAGAGTTGACATATATAAATAACTGTGCATAAGAGCCAGTGAATGTGTGAGT
The DNA here is from genome assembly GCF_964263255.1 of Lissotriton vulgaris. NCBI lineage: Eukaryota > Metazoa > Chordata > Amphibia > Caudata > Salamandridae > Lissotriton > Lissotriton vulgaris. The sequence goes on from NC_141695.1 coordinate 135,011,523, forward strand.
GGCTGTATGGATCATTGTGAACTTGTTTCAGGGATTGTATAAGAGAGTAAATATGTGTTAGTATATGTTTGAATAAGTAAGGTGTGTATAACTGTATAGTTGAGGAAATGGAGGTGTGATTGATTCTTTGCATGACTGACTAGGTGTGTGAGTAACTCCATGGATGAGTAACAGTCTGTGAGTGTCTGTTTACACTGATTGTATCTAAGGTTATATTAGAGTCTGAAGAGGTTCATCGTATTATCACATGAATGATATCATCAGTGATGTGATCAGTAATGTCAAATGAGATGTCATCAGTGATGTCATTTGAGATGTCATCAGTGATGTCATCAGTGATGTCACTGACCATGTCTTGAATGATGTAATATGTGACATCATCAGCAGTGGATTGCGGGTGCGCGATATATAGTTAGTGCAACTAACTATATATGCGAATTTCAATGGTTTTGTGTGAGTAAAATAAGGTTTTGTAAATGCTAATTCCTAACTATATATGGTCTGTAACCTATGGTTTTTTCAGTGAATTTTCAAGGTTTTGTAAATGCTAATTCCTAACTAAATATGGTCTATAACCTACGGTTTTTTCAGTGAATTTCAATGATTTTTTAATTGCAAATATCAAAAGCTGTAAAATGTATTCTTCTTTTAAAGGAAAAATATATTTTTTATGTATTTAATATAATTTTTTTATGTATATACATTTTTTATTTTTGTTTTCCCTACCGGTCCGCACACCGGGTAGCTTCCCGTTAGCTCAATTTGGTGCCGCGACCCGATCCGCGCACCGGGAAACGTTCCGTTAGCGCAACTGCCGCATTCGAAAACAACATCGTGACGCGTCACGTAAGCGCGACGTATCGCGTTGCCGCGTAATGCGTCTTATGACGCGCCGCGTTAGCGCACTCGGAAGTGCTCAGGAGCGCGACCCGAAGCGCGAAGCGCAGCATCCCGGAAGCGCTCCGGGCGCGGAGTGGGACGCGTAAGGAAGCGTAACAGGTCATGTGACCTGAAAATAACACTTTTCATTGGTTTAGAACATTTTTTTTCCCAAATGATGAAAGCCCCCACCTTTTTTCCTCACTCTGACTTTCATCTTTGTGAGAGGAAGACCTGTTTCTGCTTGTTCAGTCATGGCATCTGTAGTAGCTGCAGCTGGTGGACCCCCACCACCACCACAACCACCTAGGAAGGAAGGACCACCTGCAAAGTTCCTTCCAAACCCAGAGGAAGAGGAAGAAGAAGAGGAAGAGGAGGTAGAGCCGAGGCAGTTCTTGCGTGAAGAGCCCCGGCAATCCCAGCGCTTACACCATTTTATATGGCAATTTTTTTCTTACCCTCGAGGGCAAAAAAAGGTCAATGCCCGGCTGGTGACATGCCTCATTGCGATGCAGTTCTGTCCCGAGGCACAGACAAAAAGTATAGTTTTGGAAACTATACTATGCACCGCCACATGCAGAGGTGGCATCCAATCAATTATAGCGTTGCTGAGGTGCGTCACCTCCAGTATAACCCACCAATATTATTTTACTGTTTCCCTTGGTTTTCCCCTTGTTACGCTTTCCGGAACGCTACCCGGTGCGCGGACCGGGCGCTAACCGTGGAAAAATTAGAAAAAAAAGGCTGTTTTTTTTTACATGTATGGGCCTCCTCAGCCACCCTCAGAAAAACCAAGGGGTAAGGATATGTCTCCCGTGCCCCCTTATACCCATTCCCAACATTGTTTATCCTCCATCTTGTGACTAAATTCGTCCGAAACACAAGATGGTGGACTCCCGTTACGCTACCGGTGAGCTACCCGGTTAGCGTACCGGGTAGCGCTTCCACCGCGAAAAATCGATTTTTTTTATTTTTTTGCCCCGCGGGGCCCTTTAATAGCCCCCATATCAATCCTAGGGGGTCAGGAGGGGTCTACCTTGCCCCCTTTCATTCATTTCCCCCTTTGTTTATTTCCACCTCTTGTCTCTCGATTCTACCGAGAGACAAGATGACGGCCGCTCCGGACTGTTTAGAATGTTGACAGTCACAGGAGAGCCAATCCGCTTCTCCTCGCGAAGTTCTGTTACGCGTCTGGTACGCGAACCGGGGCGCTAACCAGGACGCTGTCTCAGATGTATATATTTTTTTCACGTTAATTTCTCAAAATCCACTGGAGCACATATCTTGAGACATAGCAAAGGCACATTGGGCAAACAGTCTCTACAATTTTGCCAAGTTTCATAGAAATCCATTCAGCCGTTCGAGCTAAAAGTGAGTCCAACCTCCCTATGGAAAACTCAATGTTAAAAACACGTTTTGGGACCCCCCTTTTTTCTCGGCCCCCGCTTGACGAAACCCCCCCACAAAGGTTCAGGGGACGCTCAGAAACAAAATGTGCCATTTTCCTGAAAATTTCAGCCAATTCCGTCCATCAACGCCAAAGTTATTCAACATAGAATTTTCAGAAATTCCTATTAAAAAAAATCCTAACTACTGGCGACTGCCAGTAGGTAATATATATATATATTTTCCTCACAAAGCAGTAAGAATTCGTTTATATATATATATATATATCATTTCTATGGCAAAATGAAACCTCTCATTTGTTCCTTTTCAAATTAAATGTATTAAGTGTTACCACTTTATTCCAATCAAGATGACTTCAGGTGTGCCATACTTTTGTCATAAGTAAGACTGTTAGCATTCTAGTTGTTCTTTAGAACACTCTGGGACATTCTGGCATTGGGCTATAGTTGGGCTACATCTGGCTGATATTTGGGCTACATTTGGGCTCTTTTGTCTCTGGTGGACATCTTGGGAGACTGCATATCAGAATTGTTTTAATGAAATATAAGAGGATTTGAGAAGTCACTCAAAATGTGCCCTAATTTTTCTTTCTTCAGCAATAATCATAATTTCTATGGCAAAATGAACCCCCTCATTTTGTTCCTTTGCAAATTAAATGTTTTAAGTGTTAACACTTTATTCCAATCAAAATGACTTCAGGTGTGCCATACTTTTGTCATAAGTAAATGTAAATGTAAATGTATAGGCATTTATATAGCGCGCTACTTACCCGGAGGGTCCCAAGGCGCTTCGACCGCTGCGAAACCCTTCCTGGCTTCCCTGAGAGATGGTCCCTTAATGGGTATCTCCAGGGTGAGACCAGACATCCCCGGCGGTCTGGTGGGGCCGTTAGTGAAGATGAGGCAAGCTAATGCCCAGAGTTGCTGAGTGTGATCGCTGATCAGAGTGGGCACCGAGGCGAGAGAATTATCGAGTCCGCTGACCCTGGTCCAGAAACCTGCCGCGCCGGGAATCGAACCCTGGTCCCGGGCCGTCCTCTGCTCTCGGGTCTGCCGCCTCTAACCAGTGAGCCACACTCACTGGTTAGAAGTAAGACTGTTAGCGCTCTAGTTGTTCTTTAGGACACTCTGGGACATTCTGGCATTGGGCTATAGTTGGGCTACATCTGGCTGATATTTGGGCTACATTTGTTTTTTTTGTCTCTTGTGGCCATCTTTGGGCTACATTGGGCTACATTGGGCTACATTTGGGCTCTAACATATATATAGCCCAATGTAGCCCAATATATATTTTTCAAAGTTAATTTTCGGAAAAACCACTGGAGCATATATCTTGAGACATAGAAAAGGCACATCGGGGTACCAGTCCCTAGAATTTTGCCAAGTTTGGTGGAAATCCATTCAGCCGTTCGGGCTAAAAGTGAGTTCAACCGCCCTATGGGAAACTCAATGTTAAAAACACGTTTTGGGACCTCCCTTTTTTCTCTGCCCCCGCTTGACAAAACCCCCCCAAACTTTCAGGGGACGCTCAGAAACAAAGGGTGCCATTTTCCTGAAAATTTCAGCCAATTCCGTCCATCAACGCCAAAGTTATTCAACATAGAATTTTCAGAATTCCCTATTAAAAAAAATCCTAACTATATATACCTACTGGCGACCGCCAGTAGGTTTTATATATATATATATGGATCCAATCCTGGTTCTTACGTTTTCTGAAAACAGGCTCCGACACTGTGAGTTTGATGATCAAAGGTATTTAATAAAAAAAAAACGACCAGACGCGTATCGGGGGACAAGTCTGCCTTGTTCACTACATCTGTCAACACTAAGATAGTGCGCTTATTTATAGTAATACAAAGTAACTGATTGGATGTCAGGAGAAAGACCCAGGTAATATGTGACATTACAATAGACATGGAAAAGTTGATGTCAGCTAAGAATGTGAAAGTCATGGTTGAAATGAGAAAAAAAGACATGTAAATAACTCTTTACATTATGAGATTTAAAACTTGTGTAATGTTGTGGCATATGATGACAGTTTTTTCACCTCAAATCCTGGAACTGTAAGCTTCCGGGTAATTACATCAGAGACCCTCTGTTCTATGTCTGTTGTACGTGCATGAACGTGCTGTAATGGACATGAAAGAACAGTTTAAGCTGTTATATGAGGATTCTGCGCGTTCGGTCTCTGTAAGGCCAGAAATGCAGGTAAGCTCCTGCGGCTGTTTGTGTTGTGTTTGCTGCCTCGATATTATCTTAGTTTTGCCAACCCCCTCGTTTGTTCCTTTATAGTTTATGTTTTATAAATGAGTATTCCGGTGGGTGCCTTGACGGAATGCCGCTCCGTTGGGGGGTTTAACAAGGCAGCTGGGCGGGGGGTAGGTTTTGGTTTATGGATGCGGAGTGCACGTTGTGCTGAGACTGTTCGGGATTGTCCGGGTGTGCGGGTGCATCGAGACAGGGATCCCCTGGCGAGTTGGAGACGATGGCCGCTGGTGGCCAGCACTATGCATGTGTTGTGTGTTTCAGAATGCTAGGCAATGACAGTGTCTGTGGCTTTTGCTGAGGTTGCGGGGGTTTTCTGAGCGCTTGGTGTGGAAATAAAACTGCCCTTTACGGCAACCGACTATTTAGCATATGAAATGTGTGATTGGACCCTTGTGGGCGAGCAGACTTGTTATTGAAGCTTCTAATGCCAGTGATTGCTGTCTCGATCTGTATTCCATCTATGTGTTGTGTTGTTCGCGGACCGGTAGTTCCCAGGATCATTTAAGCTGAATCCGTCAGTGGCCATGCAAGAGAGAGCAAGAGTCATGAATTTAGTGACTTGAGTGTGTGTTTCTGTGATAGTGTTAGTGATTATGTGGCCTAACCTGGGTTCATGTGTTTGTGAAGTGTGGTGAGTGAGTGGTTACTATTTACGTTGTTGCGTGATATGTGTGAGTTTTAAAAAAAGATGGTGAAGCAAGATTTTCTCAGTAGAATAGGTTACTCTATTAGGCGCGGGGAAGCTTACTCAATGTTCTGTTGAGGGCAGTACTACAAATGTGCACTAAGTGCTTTGTCTGCGTTATGCCCATTGGGGAGTTTACAGTCTAGTTGGATAATGTATTTTGATTCTAGTCTTCTGAGTGCTGTTGCCTGTTTCCTCCCCTGGGGATCAGAGACACACTATCAATCACATAGTAAATGAGATCTTCAGCCTTGCCATTGTGGTGTGAGTTTATATGTCTAGCCACTGGGTATGTTGGATCGTCATTGGAGATGGCTCTGAGGTGTTGCAAGATTCTGAGGTGCACAGGGTGGATGGTGCTACCCAAATATTGTTTGCTGCAAGTGCAGCTAAGAATGTACACTGCGAAGTCAGTTTTGTATGTGCAATGTTCATTGATCACATAGGGTGATTGTCTTAAGGGAAAGTGTACTGTCTTTGTGTTGACTCTGTGTTTGCATGCCTTGCACTTGGTGCACTTGAAAAAGCCTGTCTGTGCTTGAAGCCACGTTTTGTTTTTGGACAGTGTTGGCGCCTAGTTTACTAGTTTCTGCCGCATGAAGGTCGCCCTGCAGAAGCTTAGCTGTGGTAAATTCGCACTACTGGGCCTAGAGTTGGATCATTCCTGATAAGTGGCCAGTGTCTGTACGGGATTTTACGCAAGTTATTATGGTATTTTTTATTGGTTTGGTGGGAGTGTGTTCAGTGGTTGTCTTTGTTTTTCTATGTAGCAAATCTGACCTGCTAAGGCCATTGCTTTTTTCTCTGGCCTTGCTCAGAGTTTTTTGATGGTAAACTCCCTCCCTGAATCTGTCAAAAAGGCTCTCTGTGCTGGCTTGCAAATCAATTTCTAGGGTGCAGTTTCTTTTCATCCTTAGGCACTCAGCGTAAGGTATGCTCTCTTTCAAGCTGGTAGGGTGGAAACCAGTGGCGTGCAAGATAGCATTTCCTGCGGTTTCATTCGTATGTGTTTGTGTCTCAATCTTACCCCCCACTTGAAAGACCTCTAGATCCAAGAATACGATCTTATCAGTGTTGGTGGTGCAAGTGAACTTGAGGTTAAGACTGTTGTCATTGATGGCTGTGGCGAATTCTAGTGCACTTTCTTCTGAGCCACGCCATACCACGAAAATGTCGTCAATATAGCGTTTGTATAGCGCTATATTGTTGATGAATGTGTGGTGGTGTTAGACCATGAGTACTTGCTCCTCCCACCAGCCCATATGCAAATTTGCATAGCTGGGGTCGAAGCAAGTACCCATGGCCGTGCCCTGTGTCTGTTTGTACAGTAGTTTCTTGTAGGAAAATGCATTATTTTCTAGGCACCACTCTGTCATCTGTAGAAGCATCATAGTTTTGATGTAGTGTGACGTCTCTATTGCCTAAGTAGTGCCTCATATCATTTAACCCATCTGTATGTCTGATATTGGTGTACAAGCTTTGTACGTCAAGTGTAATAAAAATGTAATCTGGCTGCCATACAAAGTCAAAAATATGATTTAGAAAGCCCCCTGTGTCTTGTAGGAAGGCAGGCAGTGTTCTCACTAGTAGCTGGAGGAAGACGTCTATATACTTGCTGGTGTTTTCAAATAGGCTTCCTATGGCTGAAATTATTGGTTTGCCGTGTGGGCAATTGATGTTTTTGTGGACTTTGGGGATAACTGGGTGGTGATGGGATAGTCTTTCTTGAGAAAGTCTAGTTCAGATTTATTGATTAGACCTTTCCCCCTCCAATCATACATGCATGCATGATATCTTTTTTTGATACTCATTATGTTTGTGTTGCTGGTCCTAACATAGCATTGTCTGTCTTGCAATTGAGACATGGCTTCTCTGTCATACATCTCCAGCGGCCAGAGCACGATGTTTCCCCATTTGTCCGCACAGCGGATTACTATGTCTGGACGCTGTTTGATCTTTTCCATTACTTTGCAGTACTTGGTTTTATAGTCATTGGAATTTTTATTGAAAGCTGTGCTGCTAGAGAGGGCTAGTTCTTTGAGGTCCTTTATGACTCTGTCGGCAAACATGTCAATGTTACCTTTGGGCATTGGTGGATAGAATGTAGATTTGGGTTTGAAAGGTTTTTTTTTTCGGAGGCATAGATTGTGAGGTTAGCCAGGGCTCCTGTTTGGGTGTTGCTGAGACCCCCCTCATTTAAATCTACTTCCATTTCTGTCATTTCTTTGAGGAATTCCAAATCAGCTACATTAAGTGAGATCGTGGATGGTGTAGTTTCCAGTGCACCTCAGTTGTCGGGGGGGGGGTTCTTTCAAGGTAGAAAAATACTTGTTTAATTTGAGCTTACGAGTGAAATGATAGAGGTCTATCCTGGTCTCTGTGTAGTTAAAATTGGTCTCCTTGCAAAAAGAGAGTCCTAGCGCCAAAGTCTTTTGTTCTTCAGTCATTAGTTCCATGTTAGATAAATTTATGACTGTGTTGTTTGTGGTCAAGGTTTGAGTCATCACCTGCTGTTGCATCTGTAAGTGGGTTTGGTTCTTTGTGCCATGCCCGCCCTAGCGTCTGTTCTTCCTCCTGCTTTTTGAGGGTTTTAGTTTGTGTGTTGTTTGCTTTTGTCTTTGTGTTCTCGGTCTCAGGCTCATGAGACGTTCCATCCGTAAAAAAGCAAACTCGTCTACTGGAGTAAATACCGCTTTGCGTTGGTTAGGGGTTGTGCCTGCGTCGGGGTCAGATTCTGCTCCTGAACTAATTTCTGACTCACTTAGTTCATGGGGGTAGGATAGGGTGCCGCTGGATGCTGAGAGCTGTTGTCGGTGGATATTTTCAAATTTTCTGGCAAACGTGTAGATCCTGCCTTGTAAATAGTCATTCCGATCAGGTTGGAATTTCTCTGCCTTCCTTTCTTTGATGGTGTTTTCGTGTTTCTGCACCCTCATTTTTATTTCAGATAGTCCTTTATTCACCTCATCCTGATTAGGTAGTTTGCCTAGTTCTGCCATAATGCAGTTGATTTTCAGGAGCATTTTTTTTTCTGTCTTTGCTTGCATATTTTGTTAGGATTCGTAACATGTTAAGAGATGATTCCGCACTGTTATCTGACCAATCCTGGAGCGTGGCAGGGTCTGGGTTCTCGTAGATCGGAGCCACTTCGATTTTCAGCCCTCTGGGTGTTCTGCCAACTTCCAGGTATCTTTTGAGGGAGGTGCATTCCCACCATTTCGCTACTTCCTGTTTGCGAAATTTTTCTTTTTCATTCAGAAGTTTCTTGACATCGCTCCCCTCCGGTGCATGTTGTGCAGTTTTTCTTAGTGATGATTCTATTACTGCCTCATCTTGGTCTTTAACGATGTCAAGCGCTGCTTCCTCACGCTCCTTTTCCCATTCAGCTGACATTGTTTTTTTGGTGCTTTGTTCCCTTTGACACCTACTGCCTGTAAATGCGCGTTAGCGCTCAGGGCTGCCTCTCCTAATGGCTTGGTAAAAACAGCGTGTGGCACTACACTCACTTCCTTGCGCTCAAGTAAGTCTCACTAATCCTTTGATAGCCCTCCAGCCCCCGCAGAATTAGGATAATCATGGTTGCGTTGCGGAAGCGGTGTCTGCTCATTAGATTTCCAGCTGCGGGGGCTCCCAGTATTCCTCATGTATATATATATATATATAAAAGCCAAATCCTGGAAAGGAAGCACAGTCCTATAACTCGAACTGCACACTGCCACACACCAGGAACGGACCACCACGAAAGATTAGAGATTTTTTAGTGCAGTTTAATTAGCCATTCCACAATATGACTCGTTTCAGCCGGGTTTCCCCTGCCTTGATCACATCATATATATATATCTTCACTGAAAAAAACACAGGTTTTACAGACGTTACAGTTAGGAATTAGCATTTAAAAAACGATAGAAATTCACAGGAAAAAAAACATGTCATGAAAGATGTAATAAGAGACGTCATCAGCAGTGCATTGCCGGGGCGCGAGTTATAGTTAGCTCAACTAACAATAACAGCGGAATTTCTAGCGTTTTGTATGAGTGAAATGTCCAACTAACTATAATGTCCCTAAACCTAGGTTTTTTAAATGCTAATTTCTAACTATAATGTCTGGAAGACCTTTGAGTGAATTTCAATGTTTTTTATGCTAATTTCTAACTATAACGTACTTCAAACCTGTGGGTTTTTTTTTGTGAATTTCAAAGGTTTTTAAAATTCTAATTTCTAATTATAATGTTCATTAAACATATCCTTTTTTCTGTGTTTAATTATCATCCCATTCTCAACCTGGTGAAAACTGCAAATCTCACCACTTTTCCATCGATACCTTCCGCCAACAAAATTGCCACAAACGAGAGCCACAACTAACGCTAATGATATGCAAAGTAGGTGTTCCTGGGCAAAACAAACACAAAAACACCACTTCCCCATATTTTCAACAACCAGCTAAATCTGCAATGTGATCCAAAAAACAGACGATAAACTGTCTTACCAGTAACAAATTAACATCAACCTTTAACTGGTATTAGGAGGTTGACTATCTACTGTGTGAATTAAACCCAACTGACAGCCACATCCAAAGACCAACACGTGATACAGCCACTGATAATGCAGCTCCGACACCCAACAAGACCACAACACCCAGCGCCACTACCACCAGAACCTCCCCCCGGACCACCCCTCCGATACTACCACCGAGGCAGCGTGAAACAGGACATGGACCATCCCAAAATACCATGGCCCCTCAGCAGCACAATAGCTGAAGGTTGGGAAATGTGGCAACCAACTATATATGAAGATGGCAAGTCACCCATCAATAATAATGCACACAATGCCAAGTGTAACACTGTTGTGCTGCACAGACCTCACTATGCAAAACACAAACCTCTCCATTTGGAGATATACTATTGATACTTGCAGTGTAGTGCACAGTGGATGCAACCATGTTACCTCAGGCAGTGGGGAAGATCTCGGTCATGTAGCTGTGTTGTCCCCCCTAGAAGCGGAAGCGGAGTGGGCTAGTCCAACATATGCCAGTCCAGCATAGGATTATGAATAAATAGGCCAAGGCCCTGGGTGTGGTTCACTTCTGGGAAGACCAACGAGTCTGCAGAGCAGAGGCAGTCACCCTGGCACGTGCCTGCCGCCATGACCGTGGGCCTCCTACACACGAGCCCCCTGCGAACCCAGCGGCACAGCACCTCAGACTTATGTCTGTACTTACTACTGCCTTCGATCTACACTGAGGACAGTAGGGTTCACAACTTGAATTCAATCTTGATTTATTAGTTGCACAGAGAATTGTACTCTATGTCCTCTGATTTTGTCAAGAAGTGACAAAACACATTCCTTGATGTCTATGCTAACTACTGCCTTCGATCTACACTGCAGAAAGCTGGGCTCACAATTCAGATGCAGTGGATATTGCAGATGACGCAGTCTAGTTTGCAAGACACGTTGCTCCCAGTGCGGCCTGCCGGGACCACGCCTCATCGCAGGACACGCACACACTGTGTGCTTCAGGTGCTACTAACTCACTGCACCATAAGTCATCTCTACGTGCCCTCATCAAGGCAAGACATTGATGGTGTGGCTCCCTGGTTAGAGGCGGCAGACCCGGAAGCAGAGAACGGCCCGGGACCAGGGTTGAATTCCTGACGCGGCAGGGTCGTGGACAAGGGTCAACGGACTCGATAATTCTCGCCTCGGTGCCTACTCTAACCAGGGATCACACTCGGCAACTCTGGGCATTAAGCGTGCCTCATCTCTACAACGGCCCCTCACAGACGCCGGGGATGCCTGGTTTCGCCTTGGAGATACCCAGGAGGGACCATCTCACAGGGAAAGCCAGGACGGGTTCCCCCGTGGTCTTCAGAGCCAGGACACCCCGAGATGTGGTAACAGTGCGCTTTACAAGTATCACCATTACATTACATTACATTACAACCCACTGCGGCCAGCCGAGGCACACATCATCGCAGGGTGCACACACGCTGAGTGCTCCAGGTGCCACAAACTGTGCAGCTCAACTCAAGGCCATGTGGCTGTGCATCCATTCTGACCGCTGCCTGTGCCCTACACTGGGGTTACACGGTTCACAATTCAAGATTAGTAGTGAAGTAATTTATGTTAGTGACTAATGGGTTAGGAAGACCAAATGCTCCTAATCTGTGCAGCTCAATTCACTGTCACCTCTCTGTGAGCCTTTGCGTACTGCTGCCTCCGGTCTACACTGTGGAAGACCGGCAACACGTGGTGCCAACTAACCCCGTCCAACGCAAGCCGACCCCATATGTGTAACTGGTTCCTGAGTCCTGAATGGCATTGACCCCTATTTCGTGGCAGCGCCCACAACACCAGACTCCCTTCAATCAGTGAAGGATATTTGCATATGGAAGGCCAGAGACATGTGGTGCCACTGAACCTGTACTACGCAGACCAGAGGGGCACCCAAAGTATGCACATGGCTATGGGCCCTTGCTCACCGCTACCTCTGACCTACACTGTGGAAGACCGGCAACACGTGGTGCCACTAACTCTGTTCAACTCAAGCTGATCCCACATGTGTAACTGTGTCCTGGGTGCTGAATCTCACTCACCCCAAGTCCATGGCAGCGACCACAGCACAACACTCCCTTGGATCAGTGATGCATATTTCGATATTTAAGACTGGCGACACATAGTCCGACTAACCCTCTTTAACACTAGTGTGTCCTGAGTCCTGAATTACAGCGATCCCAACTTTGTGGCAGCAACCACAGCACCTAACTTTCTTCGATTTGTGAGTATTTACAGATTAAAGTCTGCCGACAAGTGGTGCCACTGCACCAGCACTACGCAAGCCGGTGAGGCCACCAACATATGCACATACCTGTGGGCCCTTCCTCATCGCTACCTCTGGCCTACACTATGGTCAACAGGCATCACAATTCACATACAGTCCCGATTCCACATGACACAGTCCAGTAGGCAAAACACACTGTTCCCAGTGCAACCTGTCCTCATCAACCATCATTACAGGCTCATACTGTCTCAATTCTTCTGATACCACTAACCCTATTTAACACAAACCAATCCCACATGTGAACTGTGTCCTGAGTCCTGAACGGCAGTGACCCCAACTTTGTGGCAGTGACCACAGCACCAGACTTCCTTCAGTCTTATTTATTGTTGCTTTCTTTAAATATTTTTTTTATATGTAAATCCATACATGACTAAGATTCTTCTTTTTTCACTGCACAGGGACACTCCGGGCCCAAGAAGGTGGTTGGGGGTATATTGGTAATGTGGGAAGAGGGCACGTTACCTGCTAATGTTGGGAGACGGAGCGTCAAAGGAGTATCACTCACAGAAATAACTCTGATATGTTTTCACAAATGCCTCGGATAAATGCCAGCTGGCGGACTGAATCACAAAAATGTTTTTTCAATACTTATATAGTGTGAGTTATGAACAGTTCGGACCCAGGCTCACAGAGGGAAAGCTGCGGCTCGACTCCCAAATTCAGTACTATGAGCTGTCCGCGTCATTGTGTCTATCCGTGCCCTGTTCAGTCATAAGCCACGCCACACCACTCCGATTACATTCCAACGTTGGCCCCACATACCTACCTGTCGCAGGCGTACTCGCCATTGGTTTGCAGGTCAGTGGTCTAGTTCTCAACATCTCTCGGACACTCCCTGAGGGCAGGTTTCCACACACATCACACCCATCCGGCTCATGCAGCACAGGCCATGTGACCACACAAATGTAACAGATCGATAACATCACATCCTTTATTGCTGGTGCTGACTAGCTGATGAACGCTCCACTGGTCTGAACCATAAAGAGTCCATGAAAAGTTGTGCAGAATGTGTCACACCCTCAGCTGTATGGCGGTCAGTGGCCTACCAACCCCTTGGCGTGGACTACCTGTGCATAGGGTTAGTGCCACCCCAAACTAATGTGGCCATCAGGAGCCTACCACCTCGTTCCACAGGCTTAGTGTCACCAAACCCTGAGGTGGTCTCCGCCATTGACGACTTAGGACTCAGCGACATGTGTGAGATCTGCCGGGCCGCGGAGAAGCTGTAGTGGTCCACTATTCAAGGCTCAGCGACATCTGGGAGATCTGTGAAGAAGCTGATGTGGTCCATGCCATGCCGGACTCAGCGACATCTTTAAGATCCGCGCAGAAACTGATGTGGTCTCTGCCATTCAGAACTCAGCCACACATCTGAGATCGGCGAGGTTTTGACGGGCACATGGACTCAACCCACTGCTGCACACTCCGCTGGCACCAAGTAATTATTTGCTCATGGATGAGCAGAGGCGACAGTCTCTCTCTTTCGCTCTCTGACTTCTCTCTCCTCTCTCTCTCTCTCTCGCTCTCATCATTCCTTTCCTTCTATCTCTCTCTCCCTTCTCTCTTTCTCACTCCCATTCTTTCCTTCCTTCTCTTTTTCTCTCTGTCTTCTTTTTGTAGGTCTCGACTACGCAGTGCGCATGCGCTGCATAGGAGAGAGACCTGTTGCCATTGGCACAGCTTTCCCTGCAAAGACGTGCACACATTGCTTGCAATGGTAACGCGTGTGCGTCTAGCGATTTCCTTGTGGGAGCGCGCATCGCCATATGGTGGCACCATGTATTCACATGCTCCCGCAAGGGAATCTCTCAGGCCACCTCCCCTGCTGCCGCGCGAGGTTTGGGCTTGTTTTAATGAGCCTTACTCCTTGTTTATCAGCTGCATCCACTTGCGTGCACTGCTGTACCTCATCATGTAATGATTTCCCTTTACTCTTGCTACATGTACTTCTCTGTATTGTCCCTTCTCGTGACACTTACTGCTTTTTAACATGCTGCAGGCGCCTGGGTGTGTTGCTGTCACGCCTTGAAAGCCACACTACGCTGTCTGCCACCATGCCACATGCACTTGTGTTAATTTCTTGTAAACTCCTGTACAGATGCATGCTCTGCATCTGTTTGCTTTCCCTCACGTGCTGAACACAATGCATTTCAGCCTAATCTTGTACCTCGCCTCCCAGTGTACCTCAGTATTTCTGCGCGTCCAAACTGCTCTGTTTCTCCCGCACCGGGCTTACTGGTGAACTGTTCTCCTTGCTATGTGTTGCTTTGCTTCACTTACTTCCGCATGGTCACCGTTTGCTTTACGCCCGCCGAGTGCTGGAGGGCAGGCTTCACCCACGTGTCTTCAGCAGTTTTCGGGCGGTTCATTTTGCTGTTTCATGTGATGCGCAGTTTCTTGCCTCAACATCTGCACGGAGTAAGCATGTGAGCCCCTTTCAGTAAAATTCAAACAAGGACTCTTCACCCACCATGCCAACCAACTGTTTAAGGCAATGCGCTCCACAGGGTTGTTTAGGGTTATTCTGTGGGGATGGGTCTGCGTGGTGTTTGGGCGGGGCAGGGGCCGCCCAAGCGATCTGGTTGATGATTTATGTCACGTCATGCCCCACTCTCGGGGCCACTGGCTGGCACATTCTGGGCTATGTGTGTCAGTTACACGCCTACTGTGTTTATTGTTGGTAAACGCAGGGCACTCGCTGGGTGCTCTTTAAAAGGGACTGAATAGTGGCGTGCAACCTCAAACACCACTGGTGTTTACTGGAGGTCAAATACGTCTTAAAATACCGCCTTGAATGGCTGTCCCCGCGGCTCGCACTCCCTGTCAAATCAGATCTTAGGTCTGGTTAGTGAACTGTAAGATTTGGGAATAAACTCATCTATAAAACATTGCTGATGTTTGTATTAAACTTCAAACCTTATATTCCACTGGGCCAATACCACAGAGATTAAAAAACGATTTTTGCTTGCCCTGAAGTACGCTCTACCACAGTGAACTGTGCATGAATGTCAGTCGGCGAGAGCTTAGATAGATTGTTTCTGACTTTAGTGTGAACTGCAGTAGATTGCACCTGTATTCCATGGGGATGACTGCCATGAATCATGCTATTTTGCATGATGGAGAGAATTTGCAATAGAATGTGCCTTCCGTACAGAGTGAAGATCCGCAGACTACGCCTGCATTGCATGGGGTGGGGGCACCACAGGTTGAGCCGAGTGTTATTTCAGAGAGACAATTATCTGCAATTCAGGCAGTTAAATGCAACTGATTATCTGAGTGTCAGAGACGGGGCTGCCACAGGTTGTAGCTGCATGCCATACAGAAAGATTCATGAAATTGGGCCTGAGTTCTGAAAGAACTGATATATATTGTATCCCATTGGGTTAACTGTGGAATGTACTGCGCCTGCATTTCAGAAAGAAACAGCTGTCATGTACTGTACCCGCACTGGGTTTAGTGACTGTATACAATGCATTCATTTCAGCAGATGAACTGCTGTGGGTTAGACGTGTTTCGGAGAGAAGCTTGCAGTACTGTACACGCACGGCAGAAGAGCCTGCAATATTTTCTGTTCGAATTTGAGTAAATCTGTAATAGAATGTTCATGTGGTTCATTTTGTCTGCATTTCTGAGAGGACAGCCGTGTACTGCCTGCCATTGTAAGAGAACATGAGTAGATTGTTCTAGCATTTTAAAGAGAATCACAGAACTGCAATAGTTTATGCTTGTGTTTCAGACAAATCACTGTAATGATCTGTGATTGCACTTCAGAGAGAGAGAGAACTCTAATAGATTGCGCCTGCATTTTTGAGACATGCAATGAACCCTGCTTGCATTTTAGAGGGGGGAAACTGCAATACTGTACTTCACAGAAGGCACTGTCATAGCGGCTTCCTGCATATTAGAGGGTGCGCTGCCTGACAGTGACTTTCAATATTGCAGAGGAAACCGCAAGAGTGTGCCTGCATTCCAGAAAGAGGACTTTAATAGATGTTGCATGTGGTTGAGTAAGAAAAGTGCTGCAGGCGATGTCAGCATTTCCCAAGGGACGGCCAGATAGCGCGCATTTGAAAGTTGCCCTCGTTGGAATTGTTCTCGCATTTCAAGAGCGCCTGACAAGTGTGCCAATCTTTTGCCTGCATTTCAAAGAACCCAGCAGTTAAAGAAATCCCGGCACAGTATCCCTTAAGAGCCACAGCCAGGTACAGAATGGAAAGTTGGTAAGCCCTTTGTTTCCCAGTTTCAAAGCAGTGCGCGTGTCCTGTTCATGGTATCGCGGCAGCTTGCACAGGAGGTTCTGAGACCCCCAGTCATGAGAGCGCTCTTCAGATGGCAGCCTGGTGCCTCCCGAAAGCCTGGCCTTTAATTGGTTGCAGCTGTGCTCACCTGTCACAGCTGGAGTGTTTACACAAGCTCTAATAGACTACCCGGCGGCGTGCGCCGAATATCACTCACTGCGTCACGAGTGACACTCGCACGTGTGCTGAGAGCGCGGACACCGTGGCATACATGGCAACAGACCCGAGTCATGCAGCAAACGCCTGATCTTAAAGCACAAAATGGCCTTGTCTTGGCTGTCTCCCCTTGAAATTCCATCTCCTTCAACAGAAATAAATGTGGGAAATACATTTTCTAGGTTATTGTATCTTTTTTTAAATCTCCCACTTTCCTCCTCCAAAAGGCTGGCATGCATGCTGTGGTAGTATTCACTCAGTAGTTGCCCTCCCTTCACCCTGAGCCATGCATATGAGCTCAATAGCCGGGCACTCCTCGTTCGTGCAGCATGAACAAAGCGGGTTGGGTGTGCTCAAGATAGCGGAAAACGAGGTTTGCTCCACAGGCAGTAGTTTCACTTCACGATGGGTGAATTTATTTCAGAGCTCCCTGCTCCACAGCATTCTTATGCTGCTTCGCCTTTGTTCTTGGGCTCTAGTGCGTGGTATCCCTGGGTAACACACTTCTAATTGCTATTAATTAAGCTGACAGTTTTGCCAATGCTTAGTATAGTAGCCTCCTTTACTTAACATACATAAGGGTTACAATACGGGCAATTTAGGTTGCCACTATTGTGTGTGTGATACGGTGTCGTGCAGTAAATACCTGGATAAGCGTAACTACAAAGATTACAGTACAAACCAACGCGGGCTAAAGTTTTCTCGGGGAAATTCCAGCTGACTAGTTACGAATGGTTTCTACTGAATCCAGCTCTCTATAAAAGACAAGCATTGGCAAAGCCAATAGGTCTTGTGTTTGGGACCTTATAAGTGATTAGCAATGCAACACTTAATGTTGTTGCACCAACAATATTGTGCTGGATAACTAAACACTTATATAATCCCAAATGCGTGACCTATTGGCTATGCCAATGCTTGTCCTTCTCTGTTTCTCTCTCTCAGTCCTTTGATATGGGCATTACACACATCCTTATTTTGTGCTTTATTTTCCCGGCTCTGTCGTCGACATCCATGGTCCCCACAGCACTCTTTCATTTTGTTCTTATCTATTCAGACCCCCCAGGATATAGCGGCATGGATTAGCAAATTTAGCGGCAAAAATATGGAAATTTAGCGTCATAAATATGGAAATTTAGCAGCATTTTTGCTGCAATTTATTTGACTCATAGTCATTCATTTTCAGTCTGAAATCAATGGAAACTGTTTCAGCAGAATATTCCACTTTGCAATAGGCATGTTTAAAGTTTCTGCAGCTCTACGGAAGCACAGCTCTAGTCATAACCTAATGGGAGGGAGCTAGATTTCTCTCTGGGATGTTCTAGTGCCCATGTGTGCACCCGTGCCGGGGCATCGCTGCCTCCCGGATCTGAGAGGCTGGACACCTCTTTCCCAGGCACCCTAGGGCGCAGGGTTGTTGTATGTTTCTATAGGTCAAGGAACTCTTTTAATTAAAAATATTTGGTAGAACGCACATATCCATCCTTGCTTGCATACAATTGTGTTGCAAGGAGGCCATGGGCCCAGATGCAAGCAAAGGCAATAGCTCCTTTGACTGCTGTTTGAGTAGTAAAATGCAGCATTGTCGAGACTCAGTGGGCTCTCAGAGCTTTGGGGCCCAGTGCCACAGCACTTTTTGCACCAATGCAATCCATGCCCATGTTGGCCTACATAAACAAAACTTAGAACAGAAAGCAAGGCTTTGAGCCCACAATGCATGAATTTATTTTCTCCAAAATCAACATAAATATGAAGAGAATTATTGAAATATGCAGATATTGGTGCACCTCAGTTTGCTTTTCCCATGTGCTGGGTTAGCAAGCCCTGTGTTTTTCGTTATTAACCCTTTCGCTGCGGCAGCTATTCCGCCGCAGCGCTAATGGGGCGGGGCGGCCGCGCGGCGGCCGCATGCTGGTGACAGAACCGCTCCGTCACCAGCCGCGGTTGAGCAGTGCTGGTGACGGAGCGGTTCCGTCATGACCCGCCCCGCTCAATACAACGGCCGCGCAGGCGTGAAATCAGCGCCGCGAAATCAGCGCAGCGCAGGCGCGGCGGCCGGGCCATGACGGAACCGCTCTGTCATCAGCACAGCCCAACCGTAGCTGATGACGGAGCGGTTCCGTCATCAGCATGGGAGGGGTTAACCTACATCCCTCTGTGCGCTAGAACATGTACACCCATACTTAAGACGGTAGAGCAAAACAGAAAATCCCACTGTGATGGTGACTTATTTACAGATCTGACTGAAGGTTCTTAGGTGGGCATGAAGATATAAAACAGTCTTATTTACAGTCTGCTTAAAATTAGCTAAGGAACCTTAGGTGACTCACGTTGTGTAAGTATTGAGTGGCCAACCTAACTTTGCAGTTATATCACGACTATTGATTGCGGTAACACGATTAATCTAATCGTGTTATTACTGCAGTCAAGTTGACATTCTCTAACTGGAGCTCTCTCGGTAACGTGACTTTTAGAATGGAATGAACAATATTTTTTTTTAATCTACTTCCACAACTTCCAGTCGTTTCCTTGCTGGAAGGTTGGGCGGGCATCAAGCGCAGCCTTCAGGGCTGAAGGACTGGGTTCTTTTGGACCCAGCGGTGCCAGGGCACAACACCTGAAACCTTCGTGGGTAACCTGCTCCGGCGTACAAGTCACAGAGACACGGGACACTTCCTCTGACGTCAAAGATTCAAGGTTTATTTGCTGCAGGGAACACAGAGATCACGACAAGTACACAGCGTGCAACTTGGGGAGACTGCTTCAAATTGGTTTTGTGGATCGCTCCTTTTATACAGTTTTTACCCATAGGCTAACATTGAACACAAAGGTTTACAACTCAGTTCCCACATCAAGCTCCCAGAGGGGTCGCTTTGGTCGCTTTGAAACATACAAGGTCCGGAACATAAGTGCGGAAACATTTGGCGGTTCCCAACTGTAAAAACCCATCTTCCCACCATTAGCAAATTCCAATCAGCAGTAAAGTGGATCGAAACAGGAACGAAGACAGGTGCAGAGGAAGACGGAGACAGTGGGGAGATCGGAAAGGGTGTAAAAGGGGAGGTGCCGGGAAGCACGAGATACAGGCATCAAAGGGACGTGCCTAATGAGATGCACGGCTGAGACAATAAGTCCGTGCGGCAAGATGAGCCTCGAGCGGCGCCATTTGCCTTACAGTAGCATCCCCCTCGTCATAAAGACACTTACAAAGAACATGTGTCTTCCGCAAATATCTTGGGAGTCCCAGGGTCGCGAAGCGGACAGCGTCCGTTCGCTGACTACTTGAGGGCAAGAGACAAAATGGATGCCGTATCTAAGATGGAACCCGTGGGTACAGATGAAAAGCCCACGTAACAAACGAACGGTTTAAGTTAGCACAGCGAAACTGCGCACACTTACTAAACTCGTCATTTGCGGTTCATAGATACCAGACTCGACCATATTCGTGCGAGTCGGAAGCACCACTTACAATTGTCACGGAACCTCAGACGCTCCTTTTGCCCTCATGTAGGCAAGCACTAGTCGGAATCATATTCGATATTCATCAGACCATCAAGATGTCGTTGTAGCATAGATCTGTCCGACCGAGTCCCCTTGGTAACAGGTGGTTGTCTCATACACGTTGTAGCACAGAGGCCACATAAGGCAGGACCACACTGCACACAAAGGCAACACGTGAACAGGAACACTACCACAACTCCAATGATCATCAGAATTTTCCAACCCCAAGTCGACATCAGGCCCCAAAACCATCCAAGTAGCGTCCAATCCCCTACATCCACGTGTATGGATTCGGAGATCTTATGCAACCTCGAGATGGCTTGATAGACAGTAGGAGCATTATCTGGAATGAAAATACAGCAGCTCGAATGGATCACCTTACATACCCCACCGCGATCTGCTAGGATGACATCTAAAACCATCCGGTTTTGTAACGTCATAAGCCTCTCCGCCTGAAGTTCTGTGGTGATATTACCAAGGGCACTGGCAGTAATATTAGCTGTCGATTCTACCACTCGAGTCAACTGTCTCAGGTTCCTACTATTAACCATAGGTCCCCAAAACGGGAGGAAACCCTTGAAAAAGTCTCCTGCCTCTTGACCGGCAGTGTCCTCTTCGCTAATTACGCCTCGCACAACTCTAGTCCTATGATAATCGGCATCTACAGTGAACGTCGGAGGCAACAGATTTGCAATAAAACATGTGCCCATGAAGTCTGCGGGCAACCATGTATATGCACGATCATAACAGATAAAGTAGGTACCCTTGGCAGCCAGAAACACAGGGGATGAGAACATCGGCAAAATGTAATTTTCGATGCAACCACTTGCTCCAAGTCGGGCTTGCGATCTTCGGCCACGACCCATGATACAAAAATTACCAGTGTGGGGTACGACCCATATTGGAGGCGAGCTTTTAAGCTGTTTTTCACTAGTGAACACACTATATTCACCTCTACTTAGGACCTTATAGGCTTGTACTTCTTCCTCAGGAATAAGCGAATAGTCATGGATCTCACTCTCCATATCCTCTATTGCTATCGATAAAGGCTTCTGATACGAGGTAGGGCCAGAGTAGGGGGAATGTGGTTCTCGAATGGGGTGGAAACCCAGTGCGCTTCGAAACATTGTTTGAAATGCTCGAGCTGACCCTTGGGAACTATACGGTAACACCAGATATGGAATTCCCTTATCTGTAGTATGTGGCATCAACCCACACACCCAACAATTAGTAGTATTAACCACTAACTGATGCTGATGAAGGAGCTGAATAAAGGAATTATTGCGGAATTCTACACGTCTAGCCTGCTCGTGTTCCGGTAACATATGAAAAGAATGGGGAGAAGCAGTAGTGGTAAGATTAGGGTAAGGAATAGGAGTAGGTGTAGCTGGTAAGAAGTAGGACATAGTGTAATACACCCCACCCGCCAATAATGCAGAAGCAGTCAGAAACAACATAAACAATTGAAATATGAAGCATTTAGTACGACCGAGTTGCTGCAGCTTAAATCTATAGTCTTGAGCTCCTTCCAAATCATTCAGCTTCGAGAATGCCATTCCCTACGACCGTCCGCAACGTTTCTTGACGCACTCCGTTCTGTGCAGCAATAGTCAATCCCTAGGAGTTCCTAGGAACCGACGGCCTCTAACCTAGCGTCAAGACCTGCTGTCCAGAAGGAAGTACGCGCGCGGCCCTACGGCCTTCAACACACAATACGTATATTCAAGCACAAAGTCTCTCTGCTGTAAAATGAAAAAGGTACAAGGAGGAAGCTCAATATATGCACAAAAATTACAGTGATACGAATGTTCAAAACTGATCACGGGAAACGGGGATAATGCAGTTTTCTATTTCAGCAAAGTAAGAAAATTTTTATTTGTCCTTAGTGTGAGATCGCAAAGAATATCGATGTTTCCCGGGACGTGTCTGCTCGTTGAACAAAGGATCCGTTGAAGAGACAGCGTCCTGCTGATCAGTTGATTGATCTGGTCTCGAGTCTTTTGCTGACAAGTGTTCAACAGAGGCTGTCTGCTGCGCTGAGGACTCTCCAACAGGCTGTGCGTCGCTAAAAGGTACAAACGCCGGCAATGTCTCTGCTTCTGTTGACGCAATGCCTTTCCTCACCCACGGGTCTGCCGGCAAAGGAATAGGGACTCGCTTACAATGGGTAGCATGTACCCAGTTCTTCCGTCCCTCAAGACGAACGGCAGTCCTTGTGGCCAAGAGCACCTGGTGAGGTCCAACAAAGCGGGGGTCCAGATTCTTCTTGCGCGAAAAATTACGGGTGACAACCCAATCACCGGGCTGGAGCTGGTGGCCTGGACCCTCCGTCTGCGTCGGCAAGGCGTCGTAAACCTGTTGATGAATTAACCTCAGTTTAGCAGTCAAGTCATGTAAGTAATCAATCAACATCGGATACTCAAGATCAACGAATAGACCTGGCCTAGGAACCCCCCACACATTCGCAGGACGGCCGAACACTATTTCATAGGGACTAAGCCCTATTCGGGAGTGTACAGTCGCCCTAGTTGACAGTAATGCTAGAGGCAAAGCATCAGGCCACGAAAGTCCAGTCGTAGCCTGAATCTTCGCTAATTTTAGTTTAAGGGTACCATTGTAACCTTCAACCAATCCAGCTGACTGGGGATGATTGGCGCTATGGAATTTTTGATTAATTCCAAGGCCCTTACACACACTCTTCATCACACTTCCGACAAACTCACTTCCGTTATCTGACCACACGACTCTAGGCATTCCGTACCGAGGAAAGTATTCCTTCAGTAGGATTTTCGCAGTAGACAAAGCAGTATTATCTTTGAGGGGATAGGCCTCGATCCATCGGGAGAATGCGCAAACCACAACCAAAACATATTTCAGGTTATTGCATCGCTCCATATGGATGAAGTCCAATTGAATCACCTCAAAGGGATACGAAGGAGGAGCAAAACTGCCAGGGGGAGTTGGGGTTCCTTTGCCAGGGTTGTACATTATACACACCATACAATTCTTCACCAGACGTTCAGCACACTTCGTAATACCATCATTCTTCCACACATCAGCCAACAACTTGCAAATGCCTTTCGCGCTAATATGTGCTAACCCGTGTGCCATTGTCACAACGGCTAGTACATATGCATCCGGCAACATCCATCTTTTCTGATCCGACAAATCAATCCAGCAACCATTCGCATCCAACCTTCCCGTACTTTCTTTCCATTTCATCTTTTCAGTGTCGGTGGCCTCATTCTGAATTGCTTTCACACTCTCTATAGTATTCTCACACATACTCGATTCTGCAGACCACCTAACCGAACTCGTCACATACATTCGAGTGCTAAGGTTCCGGGCAGTCTCCTTAGCAATCTCATCTGCAAACGCGTTACCACGACCAACATCATCCGTCACTTTACGATGTGCACTACATTTAACAATCGCAACTTGCGTAGGCAAAGTCAATGCATCCAAAAGATCGTTCACAAGCTGGCCATGCTGTATTTTCGTGCCATGCGACGTGAAGAAACCACGCTCTCGCCACAACCGTCCAAAGCTATGCGCTACACCGAAAGCATACTGGCTATCGGTGTACACATTCACACGTTTACCTTTTGCTAATACACATGCTCTAGTAAGAGCAATCAGCTCTGCAGCTTGGGCAGAATTCTGATTCAATCTCGCAGTCTCAACAACAGTATTCAACGTCACAACAGCATAAGCAGTAGTCACATCACCATTCGGCAACTTAAAACATGACCCATCCACATACAGGGTGCCGTCAGGGTCTTCCAATGGGGTGTTTTTAAGGTCCACTCGACCTTTTGTTTCCTCCTCTGTACGCAAGTAGCAGTCATGTTCTGCTACTTCATCTGACTCTGCACTAATTGGTAACAAAGTTGCCGGATTTAGGACATTACAACGTTTTATCTGAATATGGCTTGCCAAGAGCGTCAATTCGTACCCAGACAACCTTGCACTCGTCAAGTGCTGAGTTTTCGTTCGGTTCAAAAGAGTATCGACTGCATGCGGAACCATCACCGTAAGCATATTATCCATGACCAATCCTGCTGATTGTCGGATAGAGACCGCAGCTGCCGCAGTTGCTCTCAAACAACTCGGCAATGCTCTAGCTACTGGGTCTAAGGTCGAGGAAAAATATGCACATGGACGTTGCTTACCACCAAAAGGTTGCGTTAAGACACTCAACGCACAACCTTCCCTCTCGTGAACATATAACGTGAACGGCTTACTGTAATCAGGGGTACCTAACACAGGAGCCGAACACAATGAATCACGTAATTCAGAAAAACTTTTCTGACATTCATCCGTCCATGGTAAAGGAGTTGGAACATCCTTGCACGTAAGAGCCACCAATGGTTTCGCTAACAATGAAAAATTTGGAATCCACTGCCTGCAGTACGACGTGATACCTAGAAAGGCACGCACATCTCTTTGGGTTTGTGGCACAGCCATTCGCGCAATTGCTGCAATTCTCTCTGGGGTCAATCTCCTTCCCTCCTTTGACAATAAGTGACCTAGATAGGTTACTTCTTGACAACAATATTGGAGTTTAGAAGGTGACACCTTGTGATTTAACTCACAGAGATGTTGCAGCAACGACACCGTAGCAATTTTGCAAATGTCCTGAGTATCAGCAGCCACCAATAAGTCGTCGACATATTGGATTAAAGCCGCACCAACCGGCAACCTAAACGCATCCAGCTGACCCTTCAAAGCTTGACTGTAAATCGATGGACTTTCACAGTAGCCCTGAGGAGCGCGTTTGAACCGGAAGCTACGTCCTCCAAGAGAGAAACCGAAAAGGTCTCTACTCTCCTCGGCAATCGGGATGCTGAAAAACGCATTTTTCAAATCAATCACCGAAAACCATGAAGCAGTAGCTGGAATCAGAGTCAGCAGCGCCGTGATGTCAGGCACAACAGGGAATTGAGGAACCACAATTTTATTTACCTCCCGTAAATCGATAACAAAACGATAAACAGGCGGTTTGGTAGGATCAGTACGTTTAAGAATGGGCAGTACAGGGCTGTTGCACACGTTTCCCCGAGTCTCCTCAATAACATCTTTCTCGATCAAATCATAGATGATCGCTAACAAAGCTCGTTCACCATCAAGGGAGATACGGTACTGGGGAATACGTGGCAATCGCACATTCGATTTCAACTGAACAACATAAGGGGAGATATCAAGTAGGCCCACATCGTTTGGACCCGTCGCCCACAAAGACGCAGGAAGAGAATCCAATTCCGGTGGAAGCTTATCGAGGGACAAATACATGGGAGAGACTACTTTCTCTCCGAACGTAAGCTTGACACCCGCAGGAGAACAATACAAAGTTGCATACAAACGTTTAAGCAAATCCAGACCCAAAAGATTTTCACCACACCCAGTAGTCAAAATCAATGGAGCTTCGAGCTCACGAGGCCCAATTGTAAGGGGCAAAGGGCGCGAAACTGGATTGCTAACAGGGGCGCCAGAGAATCCAACGGATACATTTGTTAAGCCAGACAAAGGTGCGCCAGGGAGTTTCGAATGCATGATAGAACTTTTCGCTGCACCAGTGTCCAACAGAAAAGGCTCAACGACGCCCGATGTAGCAACTGCGACGTAAGGCCCTCTCTGATCGACCGGAACTGATACCACTCCCTCTCCTTGTCTTTGGCTGTCCTAGTAATTACTGTCGTCAGTTCCCTGATCGACGTAATAATCGTCTACATTGTACTGCGCAGATCGTCCTTGCGATGATCCACGCTGATCGAAACAATTATTAGAGTTTGATGAGTTGTCAGAGCGGTCGCTCTGAGCACCACGACCTCTACCACGTGATGCATTCTGCGAACCACCACGGCCTCCTCTAGACGAATTACCACTATTACGATCATTTAAAGCAGGACAATCAAATTTAATGTGTCCCTCCTGTCTACAATAAGCACATTGATTGTACCCTAAGGAAGATCTGTTGAAAGAGGAATCATTACGCGATTGCGATCGATTCGATTGCGACTGTGATCTATTCTGTTGAGACGCATTCTGATTAGAACGCGGCGGATATGCTTGTTGTAACAACACTTTAGTCTTCAGCTCTTTTGTCTTTTTGTCAGCACGGTCATTCTCTTCTTTCTCCCTATTTTCGTAATATTGTGCTGTAGCCAATATCTGAGCCGAGGTAGAAACGGCCCATGCACTCTCTGAATTCTTCAATTTATTGCTCAAATCGGGCAACAAATTCGACACAAATTTATCCACAAACAACCTCTGTCCACCCTCAGTACCCATATCCTGCCCACTATGGTCAATGAATGCTTCCTCAAACCTCGTAAAGAAGTCGGAAACACTCTCATCTTTCTTTTGTTTGCAAGCTGACAATTTGTCCCAATTTACTCTCATAGCTGGCATAAGCGTTTTCATTAACGTAATAATTCTTTGGGGAAGGGCAGCAATCAACTGCTCAGGTTTAGCTCCACCAGTTTGTAAAGCATCTGCCGCCAAGATGGCCGCCCAATCACCACCTAATTCATTTGCATGATCTTGCTGGCGAATCTTAGCCCATACCGGTTGCGGTACGACGTTGCCAAACAACATATCGATATCGGCAAGATTCATAATCGTAGCATCTACAAGCTGCGATAATTCTTTGTAATACCCTGCAGGATTTTTGCGAGGGTCAGGCAATGATTGCTTCACCTGTAACACTTCCGATCTTTTCCATGGGAGATGTATCCAGACTCTCTGGAAGTACGGCGGGACCGGAGGGGCAGCTTGAGGGTTACCTGGCATCCAAACCGGTGGAACTTCTCGCATGGGATATTGACCAGACTCATCTGGTTGTTTCTCAATATCCTCAACAAATAATGCATGAGGAATAGGAGCGGGACGAAGAGATAGCAACCGCTCTATAGCACGTCGGACATTAGTATCTACTATCAGTCCGTTTGCGAATTGAAGCCGAAGTTCAGACAGGGCGGTCAGCACCTCGTCAGGCGCATCGGCCGCTATCTGATCATGTAGGAACTTGCACATCTCATCAAACACATACCTTTGGGTCGGTATGTTGAATTGATTAAACGTTTCGAGAACAACACGGGGTGGATTTCTAAGGGGGTTTACCATCCAACCCATCGCCATATTATATAGCGCAACGCGTTCTCTATTTCCAGGAAGCTGACTACGTCTCTGAGGACCATCGGAGCTAGCAGACCCATGAACAGGTCCGAGCGACTGAAAGAAACTAGCTGCAATAGGAGAATTACGACTACGAGTAGAGGGAGAAAGATAAGACACAGGACTAACAAGAGAAGGAGTAGAAACAGTAGCAGCAACAGGGGTTAACAAAACAGGAGCAGTAGCGGGAGCAGGAGTATGTGGAAGCGGAGGAGCAGTAGGAATAGACACAGGCACAGGAGCAGGAACAGTCGGAAGAGCGGGTGCAGGTTGAGGAACAGGCGGAGGAATAACAAGTGGGAGAACAGGTACGGCAGGGACCACAGGAGCTGCGGTACCCTGTACGTACGGAGGTGGCGACTTCATAAGATAGGACATTAAAGGATCCTCAACTGCCTCTTCCTTCTTATCCGACTCCGTAGGCAAAGCAGGATAGCATTTATCTATGGTCATACGCTGCAGCCTCTCAAACACTTCCTTATCCTTATCTTCCTTATCACGCTGAAACTGCTCAGCTTTCTTTACAATAGTAGCAACATTATCTCGTTCACTACGTTTATTCTGTCTGATCTCTTTCTGTCGGGCTTCTTTGCGCCACAACCGAAAGGCATCAAACATGGCCGGCCTAGATTTACGTTCGAACAACTTAATTTCCAAATTATCTAAGATCGACGCTTCGAAGCTACCGTGAGGTGGCCAACGAAGATCGCCGTCTTTCTTTGTATATTTTATCCAATAATCGTTAAAAGCAATCGGGCCTAGCCCATGTTTGCTATATAAGTCATAAGTAGGAGTTCCTACCGGAGGTATCGGACACGAGTCCTCCAACAGGGAATCCGCACCACAAGGTCTAAAGCAACTGAACAAAGTACTGCGACCAGGCATCTTGCACGCTAGCCGAGTTTCACAAACTTCAAGGGTTACGGGATTTACCAAGTCCCAGCAAGAACAAAACCCTCGGTCTTTGGCGGCTGCAGTCGTCAAACAAATACAACAACAAAGTTACGCTAGCAAAGTGTCACCGACAAAAACACTCACACAGCGTGTACAACAACAACAAACCACTAGTGTTTACAACAAAGACACTCGCTAAAGTGTCTACAACCAAGGATTCTGGGAGCGACCCACAAATACTTAACTCAAGGATCAATGGCGTCCTCAGGAAGGCCCGTCTATCGTCTCGCTATACCAAGGTCTACGCCAGGCGCCAAAACAGGTCTACAGTCAGGGCAGCAGTCCGTCGCAGCCGTTAGGAGGCGGGAATCTTCGCGGGAAAAGTCTTCGGGCCACTTATTTCGACAACAGGATCGATGAAGCGGGGTGCACCTTCCCTCGGAGATTTCACACGAAGTTCCTCACGATCGTCGGGCTTGGACCGGTACCACTGATGCAGCCCCACGTTGGGCGCCAACTGAAGGACTGGGTTCTTTTGGACCCAGCGGTGCCAGGGCACAACACCTGAAACCTTCGTGGGTAACCTGCTCCGGCGTACAAGTCACAGAGACACGGGACACTTCCTCTGACGTCAAAGATTCAAGGTTTATTTGCTGCAGGGAACACAGAGATCACGACAAGTACACAGCGTGCAACTTGGGGAGACTGCTTCAAATTGGTTTTGTGGATCGCTCCTTTTATACAGTTTTTACCCATAGGCTAACATTGAACACAAAGGTTTACAACTCAGTTCCCACATCAAGCTCCCAGAGGGGTCGCTTTGGTCGCTTTGAAACATACAAGGTCCGGAACATAAGTGCGGAAACATTTGGCGGTTCCCAACTGTAAAAACCCATCTTCCCACCATTAGCAAATTCCAATCAGCAGTAAAGTGGATCGAAACAGGAACGAAGACAGGTGCAGAGGAAGACGGAGACAGTGGGGAGATCGGAAAGGGTGTAAAAGGGGAGGTGCCGGGAAGCACGAGATACAGGCATCAAAGGGACGTGCCTAATGAGATGCACGGCTGAGACAATAAGTCCGTGCGGCAAGATGAGCCTCGAGCGGCGCCATTTGCCTTACAGTAGCATCCCCCTCGTCATAAAGACACTTACAAAGAACATGTGTCTTCCGCAAATATCTTGGGAGTCCCAGGGTCGCGAAGCGGACAGCGTCCGTTCGCTGACTACTTGAGGGCAAGAGACAAAATGGATGCCGTATCTAAGATGGAACCCGTGGGTACAGATGAAAAGCCCACGTAACAAACGAACGGTTTAAGTTAGCACAGCGAAACTGCGCACACTTACTAAACTCGTCATTTGCGGTTCATAGATACCAGACTCGACCATATTCGTGCGAGTCGGAAGCACCACTTACAATTGTCACGGAACCTCAGGGCGCCATTATCTTTACCTTATCTCTGCATTTTAGACCAGAATTATAAATAGCGTCTGCTGATTGCGGAAATATAGCAAAGCTTGTTGTTTCCCTCACCCAGCCTGGATTTAAACCGCAGTGACCTTTGAGCAGGGTTTGTCAGGTCCGCACTCTGCACTCTTGGTGACATCCTATCAGATTTCGTGTTTTCCCTTCTTCGCTGTTACACTTAACTTTTAGTTAGCGATTAATTTGAGGGGTTGCAAGATTTGTGTTCAGCACCACGGTGTGGATCGAACTGTCAACCTGAACAGCAGACCAAATATGACATTTCAAGGAGGAGCGGAAGGTTGCACCGTGGATGCCTCTGAGACCTGAATTACGGCCGCTGCGGAAGAATGTCTGGGCACCCCCCTGGGTTATGGAAGCCTGTCTTTATGAGGACAGTCCCCGCAGCAGTTCAGAACATCTGTGCTTTTACACCGTTCACATCTTGCAATTCATTCCTTTATTTGTCAATAAGGAGATTTTTAAAATAGCATCTTTACCGTCAATTGCCAACTTTTTATTCTTACTTCTCTTTAACTAAAAGCACGCTCTTACAAATGAAGCGTTCGATAATAATGGAGCTTCCCAAGGAAGAGGTAATCAGTTGCTGTAATCAGACCCCCCAGCAGTGAAATTCATTCACACCATATATTACACTAGAATCGCTTTACACCGAGTTTTGCAGAGTTTGGCAGCCAGGAAGCAACTCTTTTATGGCTGTACGGCGACACCTAGTGACGTGTGTGCGTGTGCACCCAATAAGAAGCCTTCATTATTTCCTTTCTTCAGGAAGACCCTTTTTAGCGGCCAAATCAGCAAATATCGTGGCCATAGCGCTAATCTGCCGATTTCGCTATTTTTTTGTGAATCGCAAAATCGCGAAATGCTGGAGGGTCTGTCTATTATGTTTGTTAAACTTTGTTTATTGGTTTATTTTTTATATATCTAATAAAAAAAAGAGTTTACCAATAGTTTATGGTTTATGTAGGTTTATAAAAAAATAAAGTTTTACAAAAAAAATGATTTGCCGTTTCGGTTTTTTTCTTTACTGCTGTGTGATTCTTTCTTTTTTTTATTACTGTTATTTGCTGATATCGACCATGGTGTTAAATTTTGAAGCACTTTTCACAGGAATACTGGTGATCTCTGCAGTTTGCACTAACCTCTGAATACTGTGTTAAATTTATCTCAACTTTAGTTGCATTAAAGTGCTGATAATGAAATGCAAAATAGCCGTTCCCGTGCAAAAACACACGAGGTGCATCTTTGCGATTTATTCAAAATAATAAAATCCTGTATTGAATTGCACATAGGGTAGTGCCTCCACTTACAGTGGACACACAAAATCAATGAAGAAATCTCATTGTTTATATTGATTTGGAATAGTGCGTCAGGTCATCCCAGTTATTAAAAATTCAGAAGCAAGTTTAACAGACTCATAAACATCAATATCAGGTATCCCCAATTAGCTTGCCCACTTCACCTGGCACTCATCTAAATCGTCCCCAAATTCCTGCATCAAACATGAGTACAAAATACCAATTGACGTTTTTTTTTGCAAATGTTCCAAGTGACTGAAACAAATAGTGAGTTTTGAAGAAAGCTGCGGATCTGAAGAAACTTTAAAAAATCATTTTTTCTTAAGGAGTACTTGCTCTGACTAACTAACTGGGATGATGAAATCTCAACATTTTATGTGCATATATGACCTTTATTACACTCCTAGCAAAGTTGTTAAATGGAGTACCACCGTGGGGATGAAATGTAATCGCTTGGGTTTGTACGCAGCTGATGTCGTACACATGTTCTTTCAATGTCCTAAGCTTGGGGACTTCTTTCATCAAATTGAGAGTTTTTTGGCTGCAGTTGTTAAGTCTGATGTCAAGGTAACTGCAGAGCTGGTGTTAATTGGTATAGGCTTAGGCACCCCAAGACCCAAACCATTAACCTGTTTTCTTTTTATTTGCATTGCGGTAGCCCAAGCTTGTTTCACTAGGGAGTGGATTAATCCGGACCCTCCTTCCTTCTTTAATTGGAGGGAAAGATTATTATTTATGTATAATATAGAATAGGCTATGTACAAACTTAAGGGTGTCAAAAGAAGGGCCTTGGGAGCGAAACTGTGGGCGCCAATTGCTGATTGGATCTAGTTATTGTTTGATGTTGCGTTTGTAAGTAATTATATGTATCTTTTGAATTTGTGACTGTCCATTGCTGTATTTCCTTGCATAAAACAACAATAAAAAAAATAAAAAAATAAAAAAGGAATAGTGCGTCAGGTGCTGCATCTTGACGGGATACACTCCCCAGTCCATATATTGTTCTGCACACAAAACAATGACATCACAACTTTCACAACTGCAATGCGAAATTAATTCCGGCGATAACCCATGTTACCACCAGGAATTTTACACCTGCTTTCCCCAGGACGACTCCCTGCAGCAGGAAAGGAAACACAGCCAAGAGCCACACCAGAACACCCACACGTGACAAAGAGTCAATGAGCACATTACAGGAATACCCATGAGTGCCACAAGACATATCGCAACAACACCAGGACCACCAACACCCCCAGACCCGCATCTAAACAAGTGTCTCTGTGTGGTCATTGTGCTAGCATGATAGGCATTGTCCCTGCAACATCACAGTGTGCTGTCTTCAGCAGACGTTACCATGTCACCTCAGCGTTGGCAGTGACCCTAGACATGTTGCTACGCATGCATCCTCCTGCAAGCACAACAAACGTGTGCTGGTCCGGCGTACCCAATTCACCGCAGAGGTGTGCCTATCTGGCAAGGGAAACGGGGTGTTTCAGACATGTCCATGTGCAGGAAGTGTGGTATGTGTGTCTCTATGTCCTGGCATGGCCTGCCACAAGGGACGCAGCAGACGATGTTGTAAAGTGGGATACACCACCACCAAACGGCACTCTCATGGTGTAGTTTGAATGCCGCATTACAATGCTGTGCTGTATGAGTGCATGGGATACAACAGCGCACTGCAAAAAAAGTGTGGGGGCGCGCAGGAGGGAGGAGCAGCTGTTTGGCAACGTAACACACAGTGAAGCCGCCCATGTGCCATGGGCTGGGCATCTCATCCATGAAGACCATGGTCGCAGACATCTCACAACACCCAAGACCGGCCTTTCTCCAAATCTTGTATGAATGCAGCGTGGTTTTCACTTCTATGCTCGTTCAGTGGTGTGATGTTCCCAGGTTGTGTGACTTATGCTCCCTGTTGTTGTGTTTCATTTTGGCCATTCTTTGTCAATACTTGTGCTGTACCTCATTGTACATGTGTGCAATTGTGCCCATCTCCCCCCGTCCCCCTCTCCCTGCTTCTTCCTCTTCCTGGTGCTGTTTCTATAATTTTGTTCCTGCACACATAAATACAAGTAACAAACAAATTAGAATTCTTCCTTCATTCTTTTACGTTTCAAAACTTCTCTCTATTAGTGTCTTTTGAATTTATTATATACATTTTTTTTTCATATCCAACGACACAAAATCGAAGTCAACACACTTTCTAGAACATTCTACAACATGTGCAGGTTAAAAGTTTGTCAATTTTTTTAAACCTAACATTACTTTTTTTGCAACATTTTCTCAAACATTTAACGGCACATGCAGGTTAAAAGTTCACAATTGTTTTAAGTTCGAACAGTGCCTTCCAAATGTAAGTAGCAGGTGTGGTTGAGTTGAGCAAATTTCAACCTATATCATGTACTCCACGTTCAAACTGCTTTTTCTTAACCAATCGCAAACATGCTTTTCCACAAAACGAATATGCACCCTACTTTTAAAAAACAATGCTTTTCATCTCCCAATCAGGTATCATTTTGTATGTGAAAAAAACTAGTTCCCCATCTTTAAACATATTTCTTATTCTACAAAGGAACTGCATGCGCTACAGACATATTTCTATACCTTTCAGCCATACCTTCAAAATGCTAGTGTGGATCGTTGGACATAACTATGTTTTCTGGTGCAAGAGATATGCAGAACAGAGACGTATTGACTTAGACTTAGGTTTACAACATGTGGACATTAAATGGTTTCCACAGAGAGAATTGAAGTGACACCAATTGTTCGCTTTGGTTAAAACCTGTTTGCATCTCCAACACCCTGACCTCATGATTGTGCACTGTGGTGAAAACGACCCAGACACATTGACTGGAGTAGGTTTGGAAATGCTTATGAAGGACACCTTTGGACAATTGATGTTATTTTTGCCTCAAACTGTCTTTGTATATTCCAATATATGCCAAAGACAGACGTTGAAATGGTCAAAACAATTTTGTCCTCAGATTGAAAAATCTAGGAAGAAAGTCAGCAAAGCTGTGTCTGCATACCTCAGAGACCACAAAATGGGGTCCAAATACAACAACAACATACGTTTTTATATGGCTGATATCTACAGAAGTGATGGAGTACACTGGTCATCTGCACTTATATGTAGCTCCAACTAATGAACACAAGGACTCTTTTTAAAACCACACAATAACTTCCAACTTAGCCCCGCTATTTTAGGGCCAGGTAACGGCAACTCCCGGACCCTCGCTAAAATGAATTCTCTACACAGCTGTGGTGCAGTGGCCAAACCATCTCACTTTGCAGCACAGAGCTCTTGCTTTGATCACCGGCTCTACTCACCCATAGGGGTCAGTAGTTTGCGCTTTCCAAAATACCATATTAATTTATCTTCACACTCCCTATACAACACCACCTAAGCACCATATACAAATTGGACAGGTGTGGCACAGGACCCAGAGCACATGACTTCACAGCATAGGACACACAGTTTGGGCTCACGGTTTCATACCCGAGTCCGGCAGCAGCTCAATTTACCAGCATGAAACCCTAGGCAATACCTCACCTAATTTCCGTACCCAGCACTTTCAGACCGGTAGGGTTCGGTAGTTCAGCAACTTTACATCGACTCCTTTAGCAGCTCAGCTTACGCCCCCAGCGCCATCACACCCATAGGAGTGAGTAGTTACTACTTCACAAATACCTAATTAATTTGATACGCACAAATGTACCTTCACACTCCCTGTATAACACCCCCTAAGCACCATACACAAGTTACAATGTTCGAAACAAATGTCCCTCTGAGTAGCTATAACTATAACTACATGCTGACACTACTTGGACAGATGTGGCACAGCGGCCAGAGCACATGACTTCACAGCATATGACACACAGTTTGACTCACGCTTTCATCCCCGAGTCCGGCAGCAGTTCAGATTAGCAACATGAGATTCTAGACATTACCTCACATATTTTCAGTACCCCAGGACTTTCAGACCAGAACGGATCAGTAGTTCATCCTAGTAGTTACAAACACATGATGAATACCTCACTTAATTTCCGTAGCCCACCACTTTCACACCGGTAGGGGTGAATACTTCACTTCGCACCCCTCTATAGCACACCCTAAACACCCCACAGAGGTTACAATGCCCTTTTTTCCCCTTACTTCAACGGTATCACAAAATGGCGGCCAACACTTCCTAGTTGCAACCGCTCACAGCCAATCAGCAGCAAGCTCGTGCTCGTAACGCCTCAGCCAATCAGAAGGCAGAATTCCCAAATATCAATATCTGTAAACTTCAATATTTCTCCAAAACTACTGAACGAATTTACATCAAATAAACAAAAGCGTGCTTTCTAGACCAAGACCCTTCTCCCTGCCAAATGTGGGGTAATTCTGTTCACCCGTTCGGCCTTTAGTCTTGTCTAAAGTTTCCAATGTAAATTAACATAGAGAAAACACATTTTGGACCCCCTTTTTTGGCGGCCCCCTCTTGACGAATCACCCCCAAACTATTAACATAGGAGCTGATATTAACAAAGAATTAGTTTTGAAAATTTCGCGAAGATTCGTCAATCGGTGTCAAAGTTATTGGGAAAAGAATATTGCCATTTTCCTACGGTAACTAGGTCCTAAACAGAGCTACCTACTGGCGCCCCCGGCGTAGATCAAAGCACCACTTTGTGATAACAGCACAGCCTGGGGAGAGAGGAGCAGCATTTGTCTGCGAGGGAGAATAAGGCGGTCTCAGCAAGGACACTATTTTCCACAGGAAGTTGCAGGGGGCACAGTGACGGGACTGTAGAGCAGAGGGGATAGAGGGTATAGAGAGATAGAAGGCACTCATGTTCAGCCTGTAGAACCTAGAGGATACAGGTGATATATTTCTAGAGAAAGACTCATCTGCAGCATGTAGAGCAGAGAGGATACAAGTTATATAGAGAGAGAGGGTATCATCTTCAGCCTGCAGAGCAGAGAGGATACAGGTTATAGAGCGAGAAAAAGAAAGACTCATCTTTAGCCTGTGTAGCAGAGGGGGTGCACGTAATAGAGAGGAGATGCCTCGCCTTCAGTCTGAAACGCAGAGATGATGCAAGTTATAGAGAGAGAGAGAGACTCATCTTCAGCCTGTAGAGCTGAGAGGATATAGGTTAGAGAGAGAGTGAGAGAGAGAGAGAGAAGAGCGAAACTCATCTTCAGCCTGTAGAGCTGAGAGGACATAGGTAAGAGAGAGAGTGAGAGAGAGAGAGAGAGAGAGAGAGAGAGGGGGAGAGAGGGAGAGAGAGGGAGAGAGAGAGAGAGAGAGAAAGAGAGAGAAGAGAGAAACTCATCTTCAGCCTGTAGAGCTGAGAGGATACAGGTTAGAGAGAGAGAGAGCGAGAGTGCGAAGAGAGAAACTCAACTTCAGCCTGTAGAGCTGAGAGGATATAGGTTAGAGAGAGAGTGAGAGAGAGAGAAAGAGAGAGTGAGAGAGAGAGAAAGAGAGAGAGCGAGAGAGAGAGAGAGAGAAGAGAGAAACTCATCTTTAGCCTGTGGAGCAGAGAGGATACAGGCTGCAAAGATACAGAGTGAGTGGTCACTTGACCTTCAGCCAGGATAGCAGAGATAGATACAGGTTAAAGAGAGGGAGGGGACACTTCACCTTCAGCCAGAAGACAAGTCTGTAGAGCAGAGGGGCTGCATGTGATAGAGCGATGAAGCTTCACCTTTGGGCAGCAGGGCCGGGGATACTGGATATATAGAGAGCGAGACTCATATTCAGCCTGGAGAGCAGGGAGGATAAAGGTCACAGAATGAGAGAGAATCGTCTTCAGCCTTTAGAGCAGAAGGAGGTGCACGTGATAGAAAGAAGGCGCCTCACCTGCGGCCAGCAGAGCCGCCAAGATTCAGGATACATAGAGAGAGAGGGTCATCTTCAGCCTGTAGAGCAGAGGAGGATAAAGGTGTATATAATATATATATATATATATATATATATATATATATATATATATATATATATATATATATATATATATATATATATATATATATATATATATTACCTACTGGCGGTCGCCAGTAGGTATATATAGTTAGGATTAATTCCCTATGGGATTTCTGAAAATTCTATGTCTAATAACTTTGGCGTTTGTGGACGGAATCGGCTGAAATTTTCAGGAAAATGGCACATTTTGTTTCTGAGCAGCCCCTGAAAATTTGGTGGGGTTTCGTCAAGGGGGGGCTGAGAAAAAAGGGGGGTCCCAAAACGCGTTTTTTACATTGAGTTTTCCATAGGGCGGTTGGACTCACTTTTAGCTCGAACGGCTGAATGGATTTGCACGAAACTTGGCAAAATTGTAGGGACTGTTAGCCCGATGTGCCTTTGCTAGGTCTCAATATATGTGCTTCAGTGGATTTTGAGAAATTAACGTTTAAATCAAGATATATATCTGTAACAGCGCTCCGGGCAGCGATCCGGTCCGCGTACTTTTCGCTTATCGGAACTTTGCGCGCAGAAAGCTGATTGGCTCTCCGGTGTCTGTCAACATTCTAAACAGTCCGGAGCGGCCGCCATCTTGTCTCTCGGTAGGATCGAGAGAGAAGAAGAGGTGAAAAACGAAGGGGGAATTTATTGAAAGGGGGCAAGGTATACCCCTCTTGACCCCCTAGGAATGTTGTTGGGGTTATTAAAGGGTCCCGTGGGGAAAAGAAAAAAAAAATGATTTTTCACGGTAGAAGCGCTTCACGGGCCGCGAACTGGGCCGCAAACTGGTAGCGAAACGGGAATTCGCCATTTTGTGCTTCGTTTTAATTGTTTAGAGAAAAATTATCGCCGCACATCGGCCACAATGCATGAATATCGTTGAAAAGTCAGCGATATTCATGCATTATCCAGCAAATGCTCTTAGCCGTGTTATCCACCTTCCATTGGATAACATGGTTAAAAACTGCTCTGTGCGTGAGCTTTTTTTTTTTTTTTTTTTTTTTTTTTGCTGCGTGACGTTTGTTAACGTTCGATTCGATGGAAATCAGGAAGTGTTGACCACCATTTTGTCACTGCGAGTAAATATTTTGTTATAAATGAATCCTTATTGATAAACATTGTCTGCGCCATCTTGCCTTTTTGTCCAATGCCACAATTTTGTCGTGCACGGCAGCCATTTTAGATGCCTTGACCAGGCCCACTCTCTGCACGCCGCCGATCCTCAGCATGGCTCCCCACCCTCGCAAGCATCTCCCCCACGGACTGGTCATCCCCGCTCTCTCTCTCATGCATGGGCCATATACTTCCCCCCATCTGCGCTGCTCTTCTCTGAGAATCACACCCTGTGCCCTCCCGACACCTCCCTTTCACCCTATTCACTACCGCACCCTCTGACACTCCTCTTCCTCTGTGTCCGATTGTCCAGGCCGGACCTAGGCTATCACCTACCCCTGCGGATGTAGTTTATGGCCCCAGCTGTAGAGAATTCAGACATGCCAACCCTCCCGATTCAGGCGTGTGACTACTGATTTCAGTGCTAGTCTCCCGCCTCCCGATTTCTGCAAGCAAAAACCCGGGGGCATATTACGAACAACTAGCGATAATTTTTGTCTCTAACTTGTTTAGAGACAAAAATTATCGCCGCACATCGGCGATTTTTATCGCAGATAAACCTTGCTATTATCGCAGAAAAGTCAGCGATATTCATGTATTATCGAGCAAATGCTCTTAGCCATGTTATCCACCTCCCATTGGATAACATGGCTAAGAACTGCTCAGGGCAGGTGTTAGATTTTGGAAATATTCGCGCTTAGCGCGAATATCTCCAAAAGTTGGTAATAGAAGATAGCGATGTTAGGGACTGTTTCCAGTCGCTAACATCTTGGCACGCCACTTTGCATGTCATTAGTGATAAGTATCACTGACATGCAAAGCGGGGCCCAAGATGGTCGCTATCTCCTTTTAGCTGTCACTAACTGGTGTTAGCGACAGCTTGGTAATAGGGAGATAATTTTATCTCCGCTTTCATGGCTTTTAAAGCCAAAAAAGCGGAGATAAACCCCCTTGATTATATGCCCCACGATTCCTTGGGGGTTTCAGCTGACAGGGCTTGGTATTGTGTTACATGGTAATTTTTCCAGGAAACGTCAGAGGGTCGATGCAGGGGTTCTAGAAGAGGTGATAAACCATTTAAGCCTCATGAACAAGCGCATGGTCTTTTAAAAATTTGTGAAGTACTCGGGGCGGCGGTGTGTGTGTGTCCTCTTTCAGGAGCGGGCGGGGGGGAGGGCACTGCCAGCAACTTGCCAGGTCAGGTAGTGTTCAACACGTGCATCACCCTTTCTCTGCCTGCTATTGCGCTCCATGCTTCGGAAAGGTAAGAAAAAGAACGTGCATTTGAGTTTGAAATGTCCGATCCTGCAGCAGCACACTTCCAAAGCCCACACATGACAATAACCCGATTCAAGGCCCCATTCACCCGTTTTTAAAAAAATAGATAACACTCCAACAAAGTAAGATTATAAAACTTTATTAACTATTAACTATAACGAACGGAACAAAAACTAAAAACATTTAAACATTTTTCAACACAAAAAGCAACAATGGTTAGAAGCTGTCTTTTGTGCGAATAGTCCCAAGGCAGCACAACGTGCAGAGTTCTGGACGGCACCCAGGTGATGTCGCCTGGGTGCCGCACTGGTTTTGGGATCCTACAATGCAGCACAGAAAAACAGCGTGGGGCGTCCCGGGTGGTGCGGGGGGAGGCCTCGTCAGTAGCGGTCTGTTGTGCGAATAGTCCCAAGGCAGCAGAACGCGTTGAGATGTTGATGGGACTGTGTCCAGTGTCACATGGCTGACACAACATGTACGACAGGCACCCAGGTGATGTCCAGTAAACTGCCGCACTGGTTTTGGTATCCTACAATGCTGCTCCGAAAATTGGCGTGCGGCGGCCCGGGGGTGGGGGAGGCGGCGTGAACGGGCCTCCCCAGGTGGCGGCCATCTAGCTGAGTTGCGCTCGCTCTTGCGGCTACAGCGTCTCGCTCACCATGTTGTTGAGTTGCTTCCACTCTTGCAGTGCAGCGATAGGCGGCTGCCACATGGCTCTTAAAATGGCGGACGGCTCCTCGGTTTTGGGCCTGGTCCACTGAAATGGCCCTGGGACACCTTGGAACTCGGACGCTTGCCTGCTAGGGCTTGGGCTCCATTCTCGAAAAGCGTCCCCTCAGCCGTGAAGATTCTACAAAAGTCTTGGAGGCCCCCGACTCCCGCAGGCTTCCGGTGGGGAGCGGCTGCCATGATTGCTCGCGGAATGACCACGACGGAGCCACGAGATGGTGGTGCTCTCATGCTGACGCCAGCTTCAGTCTGAATGATCCAGAAACAAGGTGGGGCTTTCATCGTTTGGGAAAAAAAAATGTTCTAAACCAATGAAAAGTGTTATTTTTAGGTCATATGACCAAGCCTTCCATCTTTAGGAAACCAAAAGTAAAATGAACCAATGAAAAGTTTTATAAACAAGTCACATGACCTGTTATGCGGCATAGGGCTACAAAAAGCGTAGAAAATCCGTTGGCACGTGAGGCGGCGTCAGTAGCGGACCGATGTGCGAATAGGCCGAAGGCAGCACAACGCGCCGAGATCCGGATGGCACCGAGGTGGTGTCCAGCAAATTGCCGCACTGGTGTGGCCATCCTACAATGCTGCGCCGAAAGACGGCGTGTCCAGCTGAGTTGCGGTCACTGTTGCGGTACAGTGACTCGAACGCGCCGAGATCCGGATGGCACCGAGGTGGTGTCCAGCAAATTGCCTCACTGGTGTGGCCATCCTACAATGCTGCGCCGAAAGACGGCGTGTCCAGCTGAGTTGCAGTCACTGTTGCGGTACAGTGACTCGAACGCGCCGAGATCCGGATGGCACCGAGGTGGTGTCCAGCAAATTGCCGCACTGGTGTGGCCATCCTACAATGCTGCGCCGAAAGACGGCGTGTCCAGCTGAGTTGCGGTCACTCTTGCGGTACAGTGACTCGAACGCGCCGAGATCCGGATGGCACCGAGGTGGTGTCCAGCAAATTGCCGCACTGGTGTGGCCATCCTACAATGCTGCGCCGAAAGATGGCGTGTCCAGCTGAGTTGCGGTCACTCTTGCGGTACAGTGAGTCGAACGCGCCGAGATCTGGATGGCCCCGATGTGTCCAGCAAGTTGCCGCACTGGTGTGGCCATCCTACAATGCTGCGCCGAAAGTCGGCGTGGGGTGCCCCGTTGGCTTATGAGGTGATGTCAGTAGTGGACCGATGTAGGAGAGTAGGGTCTGCTATCCTATGGTCACCCCAAATTTTTGCTTTTTGCTTCACTGGTTTCTGACTTAATGTGGCTGTGGGCCTGCTAATCAGACCCACAGCCTGCTGTTCTCTCTCTAAATTACTGCCAATGCACTCTAGGTGCATTACGAATTGGAACTGGTTCACCTTATGAGCCCCTGTAATAGTGCACCCTAGGGGCCCAGGGCATAGGTGTATCCAAGGCCTACCAGGGGCTGCAGCACGTATTGTGCCACCCCTGGCCTGGCCTCCATATTTGACACAACTGGCTGATCACTCAGCTGGGGTAAGTCGGTGTAACCACCTCTTACTTAGGTACAGTATGTCTGTGCCTAACCCTAAACTGGACACATATGTTCCTATCAGCCACTCCTATGGAAGGCCTCATCAATCCTGGAGGCAGAGTGCTTGGAAATATGTGAGATGGTGCTCTGGCATGAGCTGAGCCTGTCTGCAGCTGTCGGGAACCACTCCCTAAGCTGTTCCGGGATATTGCCATACCATATACTCTTAAGTGCATTATAATCCTCGCGGTTAAATGCTATCTTTGGTTTGGCTTTACCAAAACATGTCGAGTAAGGTGTCATACGAATTGGAATACTATCCCCTCGCCAATTCTGGCGACGGGGATAGCATTCCACCCTTCTAGAGGGATACGACATGTGTGTAACCCTAACCCCGGTTAAAGTTAAACAGAGCCTCAGCTTCACAAAATGGACGCTGCCACCACAGACACAAGTCTGGCCTCCTGCTGCTGACCGAAACTCGGCAGATGGTGGCCTGGACAAAGAGTTTCCTGCCTTGGGAGGTGCGAGCACCACCCCAGACAGGATTTTGTGTATTGGGTAGGACAGGGCTGAATAGAATCAGACATGCCCGGGGCACACAAGGTGTCCCCGTGCATAGGCCAGCCCAAACCGGTTCTGGGGCCTTCCAGCCCCAGTCCTGGCGCGGAGCTGGACAAAGGAAAGGGGGTGTAACCGCCCCCCTTCCTGGTTCCTCCCAGAGGAGGGACCTAGTAGGTGATCCACCCCCTAGATTGGAATAAGAAGGGGAGCAGTGCCATTGCACAGCAGATCATCCCGAAATCAACTTAAAACTAAGAAGAAGACTGGACTTCGACATTCTGCTGCACAGAAGACTGAAGAAGAATCTCCCTTGTGGCCAAGGAGTGACCACCCTGTGAACACAGGCACCAACCAGCAACTCGACGTCTGCTTTGCCGCCGCCTCCCGCCGGAGCCCGAGCCCAGAGCCCGACAAGAACCAGATTCCCAGACCTCTCAGAGCCCGATCCACAGTCCCTGCAAAGAAGGGACCCGTGGAGGCACCGAGTGACGTGGGACCGGACCTCTTGGAAGACACTCGTAAAGCTGACTGCGCAGCTTCTGAGGCATCCTCGACGTTGTGCTTTGGGGACTGAGAACCCCCACCACCGAGCAGCCCTTGCACCGAAGATCAGTCCCCCAGCATCTCCACGATCTGCGTGGGGCCCTTTTGCACTGTGCCACTCGACGCGCCATCCCGGCCACTAGCCACGCGGCCAGCGGCCATCTTGGCGACGAACCCAAAGATTTAAACAGCAGGTCTGGTTGCTCCAGACCTACCCAAGCTCCTGTGAAAAGGAGCACCCGCTCTGACCTTGCTGGTCCGAGTGAACAGCATCTTTCAACTTCTGCGTGGCTTGCATTTGCCAAGGCCTGTTTGCTCCGATCAGGTCGCCGACACCGCCAACAGCGAGAAGCCTACGTGGGACAGCTCGTGACCGACTCCTGGACGTCCTCGACCCCGGGTATCCACGTGGCTGCAGAAAGAAGCTACCCGACAACGCCTGTTTGCACCCGACATCGCCTGGTTCCAATCTGGTTCCACGGTAGTCACTGGCTAGTGACTTTGAACACTGTCCCCTCTGCTTTCAGGTCTTCAACTCTTCAGATCCACCCTTGGATCCACCGGAACTCTTCTCATCGAGCCGCCTGCAGCATCTTCAGCTCCAAGCACCATCGACCAGCGTGACGAAACCCGACACATCTTCGACCCTGTGCACCCGCTTCCTGTGGGTGAGGTAACTCAGCTCCGCCGGTGCTCCTGCACTGGTACACATCCCAAGGGCCTGTGTTTTAAGTTTCAGCTCCGTAGGTCACTCGGAAGGTTCCTAACTTTCTAACTTTGTGCTTTTTACGCACCATAGACTTTGTATTGAGAAGTGCGTGCACTTTGGACACTGCACCCGAGTCCCGTGGGCCTTTCCCGACTTAGTTAACTCCAGTCTCGAATAGCTCCAGCGATTCCCAAGGCCCTAGGCCTCTT
Organism: Lissotriton vulgaris; assembly: GCF_964263255.1. NCBI lineage: Eukaryota > Metazoa > Chordata > Amphibia > Caudata > Salamandridae > Lissotriton > Lissotriton vulgaris. The sequence goes on from NC_141695.1 coordinate 135,054,995, forward strand.
CACTTTCCTCCTGGTATCCCTTATACCACTTATTTAGTATATGGTTTAGGTGGCCCCTAGGGCTCATCCATATTGTGCAACTTTTGTGTATTTTAAACTGTCTTGTGATTTAACGCTTGTGCTTCTGTGCTCATAAAGAGTCCAGGGGATTTTAATAGTTAATAAATCAATATATATTTTCAATATATATCTGTGTGGTGTCCCTTTCATTTGGTATTCAAGGGGGTTGTGTATGGTATAACAGCTGGCTTCACATGCCTTTCAGAGTTTAGCCTAAGACTGCTTTGTCCACGTTACCACTAGGATAACTGGTCTACAAGGTTGAATTACAACCATCATCATAAGGGTTGCTTGGCATGGTACAAAGTGATCACTAGAATTAGTGAGCATTATATACCAGGCCAACTTCTCACATTGGTGGCAGCGGTGGGATCTGAGCTTGCTGTTGTTTTACCATTACAATCTTTGAGATTATCATTTGAAAGATCATACAGGTACCTGCTAGGTACATATAAAACAAGACTAGTATACTTAAGTTCTACTGAACTTAGTTGTTGTAGAGCAAAGGGAGTAGCACACCCTAGCTACAACTACTAGATAGGTTTAGTAGGTAAACACCAGTGTAGGTAGATTGCAACACATCCACCCACACTAGAGCAATGTCTGGAGCAGAGGGTTCCACTGGGAATGTCTCTGTTGAGAGTGACCCTCCAAGGGCACCATCCAAATTTGCTATTTTTCCCTTTAAGGAATTAAGACAGCTTTGTGTCTTAAGGGGTCTGAAGACAGGGCCTTCCCCTACTGCAGACCACCTAAGAGAGCTTTTGGATCAGTCTGAAGCTCTAAAGACCTCTAAAGCAAACCCCACAGGGAATGCTGAAGGAGGCCATCCTTCAGAGGATGACACTGTAGACCCCCCTGCCCCTATCATCCTAGTAGATGAGGATGCCTCCATCACTGGAGCTCCTCAAGTAGATGTAGAGGAAGAGGAAGAAGAAGAGGGGGAGGAGGTGGAAAGCAGTGAGTCAGATGATGACAGAGATAGTCAGGTGCTGGTCAGTAGACTGAACCAGGCTAACTTAAGTCAACTTGGGAATGAATCAGGTAACAACCCATTCAGACCCTCAGGTGGACTTAACCAGGAGCCTAGGAGGAGAAGGATTCACTCAGGTGACTCTGACAACTCCTATGCTTCTAGAGGTTCTCATGGTCACTCCAGAAGGAGGATGACTAGCCCTCAGAGAAGGGATCATGAGACCAAATTGAGAGAATCTCAAATTAGAGAGGCTGAATTGAGAGTCCAGAGACAAGAGTTAGAGATTGCCCTGGCCCAAGAGAAACTTGCTAGAGCAAGACAGCCTAGAGAGAGTGGGGTAATAGAACCCACTGGTGGCAGCAATATCCACAAGGATAAAGACAGGTCTTTTGATAATAGAAACCTGAGTAAGATTGTGCCCCCCTACAAAGCTGGGGATGACATCCATAAATGGATTACTGCAATGGAGAGAGCCTGCAGAGTACAGCAGATCCCTCAGGAGCAGTGGGCAGCAATCTTGTGGCTCTCCTTTGAAGGTAGAGGCCGAGACAGACTCCTCACAGTTAGTGATGGGGATTCTAGAAACTACCTGGTCCTGAAGAGTGCTCTGATTGATGGGTTAGGCTTAACCACTGAACAGTACAGGTTAATGTTCAGAGATACCCAGAAGACACAGACTCAGGACTGGTCTGAATTTGTTGAGTGTGCCACTAAGGCTCTGGAGGGATGGTTGCTGGGAAGCAAGGTTACAGACTATGAAGGATTGTATAATTTGCTGATGAGAGAACAAATTTTAAATAATTGTCAGAACCAGCAGTTGCATCAACATTTGGTTGACTCAGATTTGACCTCTCCCCAAGAATTGGGAAAGAGGGCAGATAAATGGGTAAGAACCAGAGTTAAGCAAAAGAACCAGAACCAGAACCAGGGTGGTGACCAGAAGAAAACAGACCAGAAGGGTGGGGAGCAGAAAACTAAAGACCAGAAGTCTTCAACAGGGCCCCAAACTGAGACAGAGGGTGGGTCCCAAACTTCCAAGAAGAAGAAGAAAGAAGGTCAGAAGAAACCCTGGTGTAAAACTTGTAAGAACACCTCTCACTGGACAAGTGAGTGTAAAAAGGGTGGAGCCCCCAGCACTGCAGCCCCTAAGGCACCTGCACCCACTAGTACAGTTAGCAGTGTTGGTCCTCAAGCCAAGGGTTTAGTGGGAATCACTTTGGGAACTGAAGGAGATTCTGACCTAGTCAGAACTCTTACACAGGCTGTTCTGGTTTGTGAAGGGGACATAGATTTGACCCCTGACATAAGTCCCAGTAACCTGGGCAAATACAGACAGACACCTTTGATTAACAACAAAGTGGCTCAAGCTTACAGGGACACATGTGCCAGTGTCACTATGGTGACACCTAACTTTGTGGACCCTGGACAATACATGCCAGGCGATGATTACCTGGTGACCAATGCCAGCAATGTCACTACTACACATAGTGTGGCACTTGTTAACTTTTCCTGGGGAGGGGTAACTGGCCTAAAGAAAGTTGTGGTTAGTGCTGATCTCCCAGTAGAATGTTTGTTGGGCAATGACCTGGAGAACTCTCTATGGTCAGAAGTTGAGTACAGGACTCATGCAGAGATGTTAGGGATATCATCACATGTCCTTGCTGTGACCAGGTCACAGGCCAAAAAGTGCCTCTCTGAACCTCAGGTCTTGGATCCTGGAACAATGGACCAAGTACCTCCCAAGAAGAAGAACAGGAGGGTTAAGGCTGCGCCTTCCCAACTGCCTACAAGTGAGGATCAGGCTTCACAGGAAACTGATCTTGAGACCCCTGAAGGAACTGTCCCTGAAGAACTTGAACCTGATCAGGTTGAGTTTCTGGGGACAGGGGGACCTTCTAGGGCAGACTTGGGGCAGGCTCAGTTAACCTGTCCTTCTCTTGAACCCCTCAGACAGCAGGCTGCTGCTGAGGCTGCTGGGAATGCTCAAGGTGCCCATAAAGTATATTGGGACGATGGACTCCTTTATTCAGAGGCTAGAGACCCCAAGCCTGGTGCTACCAGGAGGTTGGTTATACCTCTGCAATTTAGGGGCTTCCTACTCACCTTGGCTCATGATATTCCTTTAGCAGGACACCTAGGCCAGAACAAGACTTGGGACAGGCTTGTCCCTCACTTTCACTGGCCTCACATGTCTGAAGACACCAAGGAGTTTTGTCGCTCCTGTGAAACCTGCCAAGCCAGTGGTAAAGCAGGTGGAACAACAAAGGCCCCCCTGATACCACTACCTGTGGTGGGGGTTCCCTTTGAAAGAGTGGGGATTGATATTGTTGGACCAATGGATCCCCCTACAGCATCTGGGCACAGATTCATACTGGTGGTAGTGGATCATGCCACCAGGTACCCAGAGGCAATTCCCCTTAGGACCACAACAGCTCCTGTTGTGGCCAGGGCCTTACTTGGAGTTTTCTCCAGAGTGGGGTTTCCTAAGGAGGTAATATCAGATAGAGGTACCAACTTCATGTCTGGATATTTGACAGCTATGTGGAAGGAATGTGGTGTCAACTACAAGTTCACCACCCCTTATCACCCACAATGCAATGGGCTTGTTGAGAGATTTAACAAGACCCTAAAGGGCATGATTAAAGGATTACCTGAAAAGCTCAGGCGAAGATGGGACATCCTTCTGCCCTGCCTTTTGTTCGCTTACAGAGAGGTCCCTCAAAAGGGGGTTGGCTTCAGCCCCTTTGAATTGTTGTTTGGGCACCCTGTAAGAGGACCCCTGTGTCTTGTGAAGGAAGGATGGGAGTTACCTCTCAAAAAGCCTAAACAGGACATAGTGGACTATGTACTTGGTCTCCGCTCCAGGATGGCAGAGTACATGGAAAAGGCATCCAAAAACCTTGAGGCTAGCCAAGAATTACAAAAAGCTTGGCATGACCAAAAGGCTGTCCTTGTTGAATTTCAGCCTGGACAGAAGGTATGGGTGTTGGAGCCAGTGGCCCCAGCAGCACTCCAAGACAAGTGGTCTGGACCCCATACAATTCTGGAAAAGAAGGGAGAGGTTACCTACTTGGTGGACCTAGGAACTCCCAGGAGCCCCCACAGGGTGCTCCATGTGAACAGATTGAAGGCATATGTCAGCAGGGCAGACATGGGCTTGCTCATGGCTACAGATGAGGGACAGGAGGAAGAGAGTGACCCTCTCCCAGACCTGCTCACTCAGAACCCTGAGGATGGCTCAGTTGATGGTGTGGCCTTAGGTGGCAGCCTCACTGAACATCAGCAACATGACTGCAGACAAGTTCTACAGGCATACAGGCATATGTTCTCATTGACACCCAGTCAGACTAACTGGTGTACACATGTGGTGGACACTGGTGACAGTCTTCCTGTAAAAAGCAAAATTTACAGGCAACCTGACCACGTCAGGGACTGTATAAAGACTGAGGTGCAAAAGATGCTGGAATTAGGTGTCATTGAGCCTTCAGAGAGCCCCTGGGCTAGCCCAGTGGTTCTGGTCCCCAAACCTCACACCAAAGATGGCAAGAGAGAGATGAGGTTCTGTGTGGATTACAGAGGACTCAATGCTGTCACCAGGACAGATGCACACCCTATTCCAAGGGCAGATGAGCTCATTGACAAGTTGGCTTCTGCCAAATATTTGAGCACATTTGACTTGACAGCTGGCTACTGGCAAATCAGGTTAGCTGAGGAGTCTAAAGCCAAAACAGCATTTTCTACCCCTAGTGGGCATTATCAGTTTGTGGTGATGCCCTTTGGTTTGAAAAATGCACCTGCCACCTTCCAAAGGTTGGTGAACCAAGTCCTCACTGGGTTGGATGACTTTTGTGCAGCTTATCTGGACGATATTGCTGTCTTTAGCTCCACCTGGGAGGATCACCTGATCCACCTGAAGGAAGTGCTTGAGGCTCTGCAGAAGGCAGGCCTCACTATCAAGGCAACAAAGTGCCAGATAGGGCAGAGCAAGGTTGTATACCTGGGCCACCTTGTAGGTGGAGGCCAAGTTCAACCACTGGAGAGTAAGATCCAGACCATCAAGGACTGGTCCCCTCCAACTACCCAGACTCAGGTCAGAGCTTTCTTGGGCCTGACTGGGTACTACAGGAAGTTTGTTAAGAACTATGGGTCCATTGTGACTCCTCTTAATGATCTGACATCCAAGAAGATGCCCAAAAAGGTTCAGTGGACAGAAATCTGTCAAAAGGCATTTGATGACCTGAAGAAGGCCATGTGCTCTGCACCTATCCTGAAGAGTCCTGACTACTCAAGAGAGTTCATTGTCCAAACAGATGCTTCTGAGTTGGGAGTGGGAGCAGTGCTTTCACAGCTTAATGTAGATGGCCAGGACCAGCCCATTGCTTTCATTAGCAGAAGGCTGACCCCCAGAGAGAAACGTTGGTCAGCTATAGAGAGGGAGGCCTTTGCTGTGGTGTGGGCCCTGAAGAAGTTGAGACCATACTTATTTGGCACTCACTTCAAGATTCAGACCGACCATAAGCCCCTCCTATGGCTTAATCAGATGAAGGGTGAAAACCCCAAACTACTCAGGTGGTCCATTTCCCTACAGGGGATGGACTTTACAGTGGAGCACCGCCCAGGGACTGACCATGGCAACGCAGATGGTCTCTCCAGGTACTTCCACTTAGAACATGAAGACACAACTGGTCAAGGTTAGTCTAATGTCCCTGCGTTTGGGGGGGGGTTATGTAGGAGAGTAGGGTCTGCTATCCTATGGTCACCCCAAATTTTTGCTTTTTGCTTCACTGGTTTCTGACTTAATGTGGCTGTGGGCCTGCTAATCAGACCCACAGCCTGCTGTTCTCTCTCTAAATTACTGCCAATGCACTCTAGGTGCATTACGAATTGGAACTGGTTCACCTTATGAGCCCCTGTAATAGTGCACCCTAGGGGCCCAGGGCATAGGTGTATCCAAGGCCTACCAGGGGCTGCAGCACGTATTGTGCCACCCCTGGCCTGGCCTCCATATTTGACACAACTGGCTGATCACTCAGCTGGGGTAAGTCGGTGTAACCACCTCTTACTTAGGTACAGTATGTCTGTGCCTAACCCTAAACTGGACACATATGTTCCTATCAGCCACTCCTATGGAAGGCCTCATCAATCCTGGAGGCAGAGTGCTTGGAAATATGTGAGATGGTGCTCTGGCATGAGCTGAGCCTGTCTGCAGCTGTCGGGAACCACTCCCTAAGCTGTTCCGGGATATTGCCATACCATATACTCTTAAGTGCATTATAATCCTCGCGGTTAAATGCTATCTTTGGTTTGGCTTTACCAAAACATGTCGAGTAAGGTGTCATACGAATTGGAATACTATCCCCTCGCCAATTCTGGCGACGGGGATAGCATTCCACCCTTCTAGAGGGATACGACATGTGTGTAACCCTAACCCCGGTTAAAGTTAAACAGAGCCTCAGCTTCACAAAATGGACGCTGCCACCACAGACACAAGTCTGGCCTCCTGCTGCTGACCGAAACTCGGCAGATGGTGGCCTGGACAAAGAGTTTCCTGCCTTGGGAGGTGCGAGCACCACCCCAGACAGGATTTTGTGTATTGGGTAGGACAGGGCTGAATAGAATCAGACATGCCCGGGGCACACAAGGTGTCCCCGTGCATAGGCCAGCCCAAACCGGTTCTGGGGCCTTCCAGCCCCAGTCCTGGCGCGGAGCTGGACAAAGGAAAGGGGGTGTAACCGCCCCCCTTCCTGGTTCCTCCCAGAGGAGGGACCTAGTAGGTGATCCACCCCCTAGATTGGAATAAGAAGGGGAGCAGTGCCATTGCACAGCAGATCATCCCGAAATCAACTTAAAACTAAGAAGAAGACTGGACTTCGACATTCTGCTGCACAGAAGACTGAAGAAGAATCTCCCTTGTGGCCAAGGAGTGACCACCCTGTGAACACAGGCACCAACCAGCAACTCGACGTCTGCTTTGCCGCCGCCTCCCGCCGGAGCCCGAGCCCAGAGCCCGACAAGAACCAGATTCCCAGACCTCTCAGAGCCCGATCCACAGTCCCTGCAAAGAAGGGACCCGTGGAGGCACCGAGTGACGTGGGACCGGACCTCTTGGAAGACACTCGTAAAGCTGACTGCGCAGCTTCTGAGGCATCCTCGACGTTGTGCTTTGGGGACTGAGAACCCCCACCACCGAGCAGCCCTTGCACCGAAGATCAGTCCCCCAGCATCTCCACGATCTGCGTGGGGCCCTTTTGCACTGTGCCACTCGACGCGCCATCCCGGCCACTAGCCACGCGGCCAGCGGCCATCTTGGCGACGAACCCAAAGATTTAAACAGCAGGTCTGGTTGCTCCAGACCTACCCAAGCTCCTGTGAAAAGGAGCACCCGCTCTGACCTTGCTGGTCCGAGTGAACAGCATCTTTCAACTTCTGCGTGGCTTGCATTTGCCAAGGCCTGTTTGCTCCGATCAGGTCGCCGACACCGCCAACAGCGAGAAGCCTACGTGGGACAGCTCGTGACCGACTCCTGGACGTCCTCGACCCCGGGTATCCACGTGGCTGCAGAAAGAAGCTACCCGACAACGCCTGTTTGCACCCGACATCGCCTGGTTCCAATCTGGTTCCACGGTAGTCACTGGCTAGTGACTTTGAACACTGTCCCCTCTGCTTTCAGGTCTTCAACTCTTCAGATCCACCCTTGGATCCACCGGAACTCTTCTCATCGAGCCGCCTGCAGCATCTTCAGCTCCAAGCACCATCGACCAGCGTGACGAAACCCGACACATCTTCGACCCTGTGCACCCGCTTCCTGTGGGTGAGGTAACTCAGCTCCGCCGGTGCTCCTGCACTGGTACACATCCCAAGGGCCTGTGTTTTAAGTTTCAGCTCCGTAGGTCACTCGGAAGGTTCCTAACTTTCTAACTTTGTGCTTTTTACGCACCATAGACTTTGTATTGAGAAGTGCGTGCACTTTGGACACTGCACCCGAGTCCCGTGGGCCTTTCCCGACTTAGTTAACTCCAGTCTCGAATAGCTCCAGCGATTCCCAAGGCCCTAGGCCTCTTCACTTTCCTCCTGGTATCCCTTATACCACTTATTTAGTATATGGTTTAGGTGGCCCCTAGGGCTCATCCATATTGTGCAACTTTTGTGTATTTTAAACTGTCTTGTGATTTAACGCTTGTGCTTCTGTGCTCATAAAGAGTCCAGGGGATTTTAATAGTTAATAAATCAATATATATTTTCAATATATATCTGTGTGGTGTCCCTTTCATTTGGTATTCAAGGGGGTTGTGTATGGTATAACAGCTGGCTTCACATGCCTTTCAGAGTTTAGCCTAAGACTGCTTTGTCCACGTTACCACTAGGATAACTGGTCTACAAGGTTGAATTACAACCATCATCATAAGGGTTGCTTGGCATGGTACAAAGTGATCACTAGAATTAGTGAGCATTATATACCAGGCCAACTTCTCACAACCGATGTGTGAATAGGTCGGAACCAGCACAAGGCGCCAAGATCCGAATGGCAAGTCCTGGATGTTGAGTGCCTCAGTTGAGAGTTCTGAGCAGTGCTTGTAAGACTATCTGAAGTTTATTATAAGAATCAGAGTACGTTGAAGACTGTCTGAAGCTTATTTGCACCTTTTGCAGCTTCACTATTGCCCAAGGTGGTGTCCAGCGGAACTTTTTTCCTTTTCCTTTCTGCTTCTTTTCCTACAATCCGTTTCATCTGAAGACACGACCAGGTCCCTGAATGTGTGTAGGGGGACGCTATTGAGTGAATGAAAATGGCGGCTTGACACAAAGCTGACTCAAGCGTTACTGTTGATGCTATACAGACAAAAATTGGTTTTCAGTTTGTACATTCTTCAGGTTTTTTTTTCCATCCAAGTCTGATTGAGAGTTTGTAGAAAAATGGCTTCAGATTTTCCACATACTACTCTTCAACATTCTTCCTAAATGTAACAATGTGAAACTCACTAGGAGAACGGCTGTTTCTGTTTCCTTTCAAAATGCTGCCAACAATATTTTCTGAATGGAAGACACCATCTTGTAGCATAAAGGGCCGAAAGGGGTTCTGGTCTGGCCGATTTTTGGTGGAGACATTTTGACTATATCTTGGACCTGCCCGGCCTCGCCCAAAATGGCGCCGGTATAAATGAGACTCGTAACTCCTTGCCCGCAAATGTATATCTAGAAAATGTTATTGTAAGTGGCCCTGTCCTATTTTAATTACAAAATGTATGTCCACCGATTCCGCAACTGTTAGACACCTTAGTTCTTGCAACCTAATGGCCCGCTCGTTACGTTCCTCTACAGTGTAAATGTCTCCTCATCATATACGATTTCAGTTTGCTCCGTGGCCGGCCCACGTGGTTATAGGCCCGTATTTGTATACTGACATTTTCACAATAAAGGTTTTTAAAACAAAACACGGTAGTAGTATTTACATTGGTAAAGTTTTTACTTTTAGTCACTGTTTTCGAATCAGTAAAAGGCAAGTGAAATAAAGCAGTCCAATTACATGACGGATAAAAGGTATAATATGTAGGAACGCAGTAAAGATAAATGGTCAAGGGCAGTTGTGTTTTTCATGTCTGCAACATAAAGTGATCGATAAGAATCTGATAATCAGGCGTATCGGCGACTAAGACAGCAGGCCGAATCTCTTTTACTGAACGGCTCCGTCATGGAAGGAAGAAACGCCCTTTTTCTCGAAAAAGGAATATATTTTACTTGCAAGACAGTTGTAAATTTTCCGGGAAAGTACATTAGCCTGGAATATTATAACATATGTTTGAAAAAAAAATATTGTTCGAAAACAATAAAAAGCGTAATTTTTAGGTCATATGACCAAGCTTTTCATCATTAAATTAACAAAAGTAAAATGAACCAATGAAAAGTTTTATTAACAAGTCACATGACCTGTTATGCTTACGTTACGCGCTGCGCGCCGCGCCTCGGATCACTTCCGGGTGCGCTAACGCGGCGTGTCATATAACGCATTACGCGACAACGTAGGTCAAGAATATAGTCAAAATGTCTCCACCAACCAGCGTTCAGAACACAACCCCTTTCAGCAGTCCAAAAAGTTCTGTTAAATGACAACAGAGGGGACAGGCAACAAGAACCATCAGTCAAAGAGGGGAGGGCAAGTTCTTCTCTTCCGGGTCATGTTGGGGCGCTACCGGAACTGATCGAATTGGTAGTCTACAGTGTTTCTGGATGTTTCAGACTAAAGCTGGCGTCAGCATGAGACCACTACCATCTCGTAGCTCCGTCGTGGCCATTCCACGAGCAATCATGGCAGCCGCTCCCCACCAGAAGCCTGCGGGAGTCGGAGGCCCCCAAGACTTTTGTAGAATCTTCACGGCTGAGGGGACGCTTTTCGAGAATGGGACCCAAGCCCTATCAGGGAAGCGTCCGAGTTCCAAGGTGTCCCAGGGCCATTTTAGTGGACCAGGCCCAAAACCGAAGAGCCGGCCGCCATTTTGAGAGTCCTGTGGCAGCCGCCTATCGCTGCACCGCAAGAGCGGGAGCAACTCAACTACATGATGAGCGAGACGCTGTAGTCGCAAGAGCGGGCGGTAAACAGCTGAATGGCGGAAGAGGCACAGTGTAGAAAAAGCGGGCGGAATGGCAACTAAAACGGTAAAGGGGCGCCCCACTACAGCTTGTCTTCAGGTCAAACGGATTGTGGGACAAGGTCCAGAATTGAAGAGTCATCAAAAGGCAAAAAGTTCCGCCGGACCCCGGGAGCCGGCCGCCTATGTCGGGGGCGATCTCAGGCTACACCAGTGCTATAAGACTTGGGGAGGGTGTCGGAGCCAAGCGTCTTCTCCGAGTCCATGGCCATCACACCGCCCCTCAGGGGCCTCCGTCAAGCTGTTTAGGAAGCTAACATATTACATTGTTTTCTAATGCAGTCAGGTCCACAAACGACACTCACTTACTTTGAGAATAGTGAAGCTGCAGTAGGTGGAAATAAGCTTCAGACAGTGTTACAAGCACTGCTCAGAACTCTTAACTATGGCACCCAACATCCAGAACTTATGCTATTTGAGAATGGCAGTGACATCGAAGCATCTCAGGGACCAAAACCATTAACATACTTTCACGTATGAAAATCTTACTTGGGGAGGGGGCAGGAGCGAAGCGCCCCCTCCCAGTCAGCGCCACCACACCGTATGTTGAAAATTTGAAGCCATCGTTCTACAAAGTCAACCAAACTTGGATTGAAAAATCTAGAAAAATGTACAAACTGAAAACCAGTTTTGGTCTGCATAGCATCAGTAGCAACGCTTGAGTCAGCTTTGTGTCAAGCCGCCATTTTGATTCAACAAAGCACAGGCATTGAAAAAGGCTCAAATTCAGAACTCTAAACTATGGCACCCAACATCCAGGAGCTTGCCATCCGGATCTTGGAGCCTTGTGCTGCTTTTGATCTATTCACACATCGGTCCACTACTGACATCATCTTATAAACCAACGTTATGTAAATAGTTTTTTAATAAAATGTTTTACCCTGTTTCTTTGCTGGTGTGTTGTCTATATTTTTAATATTTGCATAGGGTTTGTCGTTATTTTGTGCGGGATGGGTGATGGAGCCGAGCTGTCTTGCAGCCCTCATGGTGTGGAGCTCAGTTCATCTCACTATTTTCGTATTTCTCATGAAGGGTTGTTCCTAATATTTCTATTTTAGCGAGGTCAAAAAGAGATCCAATTAGTGGCCTACTGATTTTGCTCGATTACTTTTATTTTTTTTACACGATTTTTCACTATCTGCAAAGACTAAACAGAGTATTGCGACTTTGTGCTTGTTTGTAAATAGAGAATGATCCAAAGAGAACCAATTCTAAAACGGTAAATGCTTGGACAACAATCAATCAAATGGAGAGACAAGCAGGCACGACGGATTACAACGGGGGCAAAGGCTTGCGTTAACTACCGTTCACTATCTGCAAAGAGAGAGTACTACTAAGACAAAAGAGGGGAGGGGGGGGTGCAGCGTTCAAAGCACATCAGCGTGCATAAATACGAAAATGTTTTTATCTATCACGTACTTGACATTTTAAAGCTTTTCATATTTGCTATTAAAAAACCAATGAAATTCACAGAAAAAACCATAGGTTATAGTGGATATATAGTTAGGAATTTGCATTTACAAAACCTTGAAAATTCAATGAAAAAACCATTGGTTTTAGGCCATATATAGTTAGGGATTTGCATTTACAAAACCTTATTTTACTCGCATAAAACCATTGAAATTCCATATATAGTTATAAGCGCTAACTATATATCGCGCACCCGCAATCCACTGCTGATGATGTCACATATTACATCATTCATGACATGGTTAGTGACATCACTGATGACATCACTGATGACATCTCAAATGACATCACTGATGACATCACTGAAAACATCTCATTTGACATGACTGATAACATCACTGATGATATCATTCATGTGATAATACGATGAACCTCTTCAGACTCTAATATAACCTTAGATACAATCAGTGTAAACAGACACTCACAGACTGTCACTCATCCATGGAGTTACTCACACACCTAGTCAGTCATGCAAAGAATCAATCACACCTCCATTTCCTCAACTATACAGTTATACAAAATTTACTTATTCAAACATATACTAACACATATTTACTCTATTATACAATCCCTGATACAAGTTCACAATGATCCATACAGCCACTCACACATTCACTGGCTCTTATGCACAGTTATTTATATATGTCAACTCTCACATGTACTGTGTTTTACATATGTACTTACTTTGACATGTAGCACTGAGATATCCATTCACTCTCCAATGCACTCATGCACACAGTCAACCGCCCATACAGCTGTTTCCACATGCACTTTTGAAACCATACATCTAGTGAATCAACTGCTCACACATCTATGCACAGAGTCATACACCTCCCAGCCACCTACACACACACTCAGTATCCCATACAAATACTTGGGCAACCAATCAATAACCCATATAGTTACTCATATAGCTACTTATCAACACATGCAGCAGTTTACAGAACAACAGACATAATGATGCACAAATTAAGACAGTTTAGTCACTAACCCATGCACTCAGTGAGACACATTTAATCACTCACTCATACAGTCAGTCATGCACCTACTAAATCCTTCATCCAGACACTTATATATCCACTCATTCTTCAATATGTAAGAGATATTTTAACTTTACAGAAACATACAGTCACTGCATGTTGTCATCAGTGATGTCATCAGTGATGTCATTTGAGATGTCATCAGTGATGTCATCAGTGATGTCACTAACCATGTCATGAATGATGTAATATGTGACATCATCAGCAGTGGATTGCGGGTGCGCGATATATAGTTAGCGCTTATAACTATATATGGAATTTCAATGGTTTTATGCGAGTAAAATAAGGTTTTGTAAATGCAAATCCCTAACTATATATGGCCTAAAACCAATGGTTTTTTGTGTGATATATATATATATATATATATATATATATATATATATATATATATATACACACACACTTGAGACAAAGAGCGAGAGAGACTACAGCATGTAGAACAGAGAGGATACAGGTTATAGAGAGAGAGAGACTCATCTTCAGCCTTTAGAGCAAATCGGGTGCGCGTGATAGAGAGGAGATGCCTCCCCCTCAGCCAGCAATACAGAGAGTTGTGAAGAGAGAGACTCACCCTCAGCCTAGAGAGGATGCAGCTTAAAAACAGAGACTCATGTTCAGCTGGGAGAAGAGAGGGGAGCACGAGATAGAGAGATGAAACCTCAGCTTCAGTCAGCAGAGCTGAGAGGATACTAGTTATAGAGAGAGAGAGAGAGAGAGAGAGAGAGAGAGGCTGTCATCTCCAGCCTGTAGAGCTGAGAGGATATAGGTTAGAGAGAGAGAGAGAGAAGAGGGAAACTCATCTTCATCCTGTAGAGCTGAGCGGATATAGGTTAGAGAGAGAGTGAGAGAGAGAGAGAGAGAGAGAGAGAGAGAGAGAGAGAGAGAGAGAGAGAGAGAGAGAGAGAGAGAGAGAGAGAGAGAAGAGGTAACTCATCTTCATCCTGTAGAGCTGAGAGGATATAGGTTAGGGAGAGAGTGAGAGAGAGAGAAGAGGGAAACTCATCTTCATCCTGTAGAGCTGAGAGGATACAAGTTATAGAGAGAGAGAGGGTGTCATCTTCACCCTGTAGAGCAGAGAGGATATAGGTTAGAGAGAGAGAGAGAGAGACTTGTGTTCAGCATGTAGAGCAAAGAGAAAAAATGTTATGGACAGAGAGGGACTCATATACAGCCTGTGGAGAAGACGGGGTGCACATGATAGGGAGAAGACGCCTCACCTTTAGCCAGCAGCGCAGACAGGATACAGGTGACAGCTAGAATGACCCTCATGTTACAGGAGAACAGGTCGGAGCTGAGTGCGTCTGGGTTTTGATCATCTGGTACCTAGAGTGTGGCGAGGGCCCTTGGAGTGGAAGTATATAGTGTGAGTTGCACAGGGGGCGAGGCTTGCATCCAATATTCTATATATTTAGAACGTTTAACCACAGGATTCAGTTATTAGTATTTGGGGGTAGTTCGCTTTTAGAAAAAGCATGTTTGGTTTTGGGCGTGACTAGATGTGTCAGTTTCGTTTCTTCAGAAGAGCAGCAGGTTATAACATGCTGCCAGCCTCTGTTGCTGCAGCTGCGATCAGGAAGTATCTAAAAACAACCGGGCCTCAGCTAAGAAGCAGGCAGGCTTCAGGGGTCCTGGAAGGCCAGTGAGGCTGGGCCAGTGTCGGTCACACGCCAGGGGATCAGGGATGAGTACAAAACTGGTATTTCCCTTGTTGAGGATTGAAGGGGGGGAGCTAGTCTGTTTCGAGCGCAAATACAATCCGGATGATAGTCATAGGGGCATTTTATGAGCCCCTTGGGGTGCCGAAGCATCACTTTCTGTGACGCTCTGCAAACTACAAAATCATATCTCTAAGGTCACTCAAAGCAATTTTGAGTGGCAATAAATGGCCTCATGGATACGAAGTAAGGATAGGCAGCACAAATCACAGTGTTGCCTTACTTTGCACCAGGGAGGCATTCCATGGGCATTGCAGTGGTGTTTCCTATGCAAAACCTATGGATTTTGACGCTTCCCCAGATTTTTACCATGTAAACCTGTGGATGGGCAAAACCCTATGCCTCTCCGGACGGGTGCAACGAGGAGAAATAACTTTATTCCTTCTTGTTGTTTCATTTTCCATGTGCAGCACACAAAGAAAGAGGAAAAAACCTCAGCCGATTGATTTCATGCAGAAAGATCCCCCCAACCTGCACAATAACAATCCTGCCGACAAGACCATGGTGCAAAGGTGCCGGCGTTGGTGCTAGGCTGCTGAAATAGCGCCTGCGCAGGGGGATGCATTTTGATGTTGGGCAGCGCCGCAAGGTGACTTGCTGCGCTGCTCAATGCCAAAGCCCCATAAATGAGGCCCAAGAGTTTAAGTAGCCATTGAATTATGTGGTTTCATAAATGTGATCTAAGGTTTGTGTTGCTCTTGCACCACATTGCGAAGTGCAAGAGCGATGCAAACCAGCTCATATGTGGGCCCCTTAATGAGAGTCTCCTTTCTTAAATCTGAAGTCAGGCAGAATCCCCGGACTATGGTTCAGCAGTAGGTCCTACAGGGACAGCTGCACTGTCTTAACCCGCTGTGACACCCTGTACCGGGTGCACCAGTCTGTCAACCTCTGCAACATCTGGCAGCCCATCATTGGCCCACTCATCAGCACTGCAGTGTATTAAGGTGGATTCACGAAGAACAACACAGCCTGGTAAAGTGCCCATATGTTCAATCACAGGCTTACTCACATGTCCTGTGGAGAAACAAGGAGGTTACTGGATCTGTTGCTATTCTTGTGGTGAAACAGGAAGGCAGTACCAGAACTTGAGACAGGTACCCATTGTGATTGCAGATTCTAGTGGGGGAAGACAGGGAGGGTATGCATCCTACTCTGGAACTAGCGCACCACTCACAGGTTAGTGTGTTCCATCAGTGGCATGCATCAACGCAAACATTCACAGGCACCTATGGGTATATTTACGAGGTAGTGGCACAGCGCAGCAAGTCACCTTGCTGTGCTGCGTCATAGGGAAAGGACAGGAATGCACCATATTTAATGGAATACAATACATCCCTGTCCTTTCCCATGCACTGATGCACAATGTGCTGTTGAGTGCAACACAATCCCCTTTGCACCATGGTGCAAGGGTGCCTGCATTGCATGCAGGATTGTTTTTGTGCAAGAAGGGAGACCTACCTGCACAAAAACAGCCCTAGGAGGCATATTCCTATTTCTGTGTGTGCTTCTGAATTCAGCCAACATTGAAAGTGGAAGTGATGAGGAGAAATAGAAATATTGCTCCTTGTTACACCTCCCCTAGGAAGGCATGTATGTTTGGCGCGTTCCCAGTCTTACTAGTTCTTGAATCAATCAATCACGGCATTTGTAAAGCGCGCTACTCACCAGGGAGGGTCTCAAGGCGCTGGGGGAGGGGTAAGTTCCTGCTCGAACAGCCAGGTCTTGAGTTGCTTCCTGAAGGAGAGATGGTCTTGGGTTCGCCGAAGGTGGGTGGGGAGGGAGTTCCAAGTCTTGGCTGCCAGGTAGGAGAAGGATCTTCCTCCGGCAGTGGCTCTGCGGATGTGTGGTACGGTGGCGAGTGCGTGGCTGGTCGATCGTAGCTGGCGGGTGGGCGTGTAGAAGGTCATGCGGTCGTTGAGGTACTTGGGGCCCAGGTTGTGGAGAGCCTTGTGTGCGTGGGTGAGGAGTCTGAATGTGATTCTCTTGCTGACGGGGAGCCAGTGCAGGTCTCTCAGGTGTCCGGTGATGTGGCAGTGTCTGGGGATGTCGAGGATGAGTCGTGCAGAGGCGTTCTGGATGCGTTAGAGTGTTTTTTGAAGTTTGGCTGTGGTTCCGGAGTAGAGGGTGTTCCCGTAGTCTAGTCGGCTGGTGACGAGTGCCTGGGTGACGGTCTTCCTAGTTTTTGTAGGGATCCATCTGAAGATCTTGCGGAGCATGCGCAGGGTGTTGAAGTACGAGGATGAGATGGCGTTTACTTGTCTGGTCATTGACAGGGAGGAGTCCATGATGAAACCCAGGTTTCGTGCATGGTCCGTTGGTTTGGGGGCGGTGCCCAGGGCCGGGGGCCACCAGAAGTCGTCCCAGGCGGAGGGTGATGATCCCAGGATGAGGACTTCCGTCTTGTCTGAGTTTAGTTTAAGGCGGCTGTTTCTCATCCAGTCGGCGACGTCTTTCATCCCTTCGTGTAGGTTGGCTCTGGCGGTGGTGGGGTCGTCGGTGAGGGAGAGGATGAGCTGGGTGTCGTCGGCGTAGGAGATGATGTTGAGGTTGTGCTGGCGTGCGATGGCTGCGAGGGGGCTCATGTAGACGTTGAAGAGAGTTGGGCTGAGTGAAGATCCTTGTGGTACGCCGCAGATGACTTCGGTGGCCTCGGATCTGAACAGAGGGAGGCGGACTCTCTGGGTTCTTCCGGGGAGGAACGAGATGATCCACTCCAGCGCTTTCTCTCGGATTCCGACGTTGCTGAGGCTCTTCACTAGGGTGCGGTGGCAGACGGTGTTGAATGCTGCAGAGAGGTCCAGGAGGATGAGGGCCGCTGTTTCCCCGTTGTCGATCAGGGTTCTGATGTCGTCGGTGACTGCGATTAGGGCGGTTGGGTGCTGTGGTTGGCCCGAAACCCGGACTGCGAGGGGTCGAGGGATCCGTTCGTCTCGAGGAAGGCGGCAAGCTGTTTGTTGACGGTTTTCTCGATGACTTTGGCCGGAATAGGAAGGAGCGAGATGGGACGGTAGTTCTTGAGGTCGGTGGGATCCGCCGTTGGTTTCTTCAGGAGGGCGGTCAGCTTGGCGTGCTCCCAGCTCTCCGGGAAGGTGGCGGTGTGGAAGGAATAGCTGATGGTGTCTCGGAGATGGGGTGCGATGGTGGCGTCGGCTTTGTTGAAGACGTGGTGTGGGCACGGGTAGGTTGTGATCCGGAGTGGATGGAGTTCATCGTGCGGGTGGTGTCTTTGGTGCTGATCGGGGTCCAGTTGCAGAGGGTGGTGGTGGTGGGTGCTGGTTCGGTTGTGGGGTGCATGGTCTGTGGGTCGAAGCAGTTGTGTATGTCGGCGATCTTCGGTGGAAGAACGAGTTTCAGAGGTCTTCCGAGGGAGTGATGTCGTTGTTTCCGGTGCTGGGGTTGGAGAACTCTTTGACGATGCTGAAGAGTTCCTTGCTGTCGTGGGTGTTGTTGTCCAGTCGTTCTTTGAGTGCCGTCTTCTTGGTGGCGAGGATCAGCTGATGGTGTTTGCGGATGGCGTGCTTGAGGGCGGTCCTGTTGTCTGTGGTGTATTCGAGCTGCCAAGCTTTCTCGAGGGTGCAGCAGTTCTTCTTGGATTCCTTGAGTTCGTCGGTGAACCAGGGGGGTTTCTTGCTGCCGGGTCTGCTGGGAGGGTTCTTTAGTGGTGCGAGGTCATCGGCGCAGGCGGTCAGTCACTTGGTGAGGTTGCTGGCTGCTTCGTTGGGGTCCGTTGTGCTGGTCGGAGTATTCTGGCTGAGGGAGGCGGTGAGCTGCTCGGAGGTGATCTTGCTCCAGCTTCGGCGGGGGACCTGTTGCGGGTGGTGGTGGGTCGTAGTTCTTCTGAAGCTGAAGTGGACGCAGCTGTGGTCGGTCCAGTGGAGTCCGGTGGCGTGGTTGAAGAAAATGTTGAGGCTGCATCAAAAATTATTGGAGTTGTGTTCGAACACCCACACAATGCCCAAAGAATGCCTTCACAGGTCAGAGTAAGGCAACGCCACGATTTGCACTGCATTGTCTTACTCCATATCTATGGAACCACATAGTGGCCTTGCCTGCCTTTATAAACCTGACTTAAAGTTTGCTTCGCTCTTGCTCCACGTTGTATGGGGCAAGAGCGATGCAAACCAGCATGCAAATAGACACCTAGTGTTTATCTTTCAAGAGATGAATTGGCAGTGACAAAAAGGTACAAAGGTACAAAAGATTTATTATGCTTGATTAAAAACATTGCATACACGTGTTATTTTGAGAATTCATTTAGATACATGAAGTAGGATGTTAAAAAAATAGAAAGAAGGATAAAACAGTCAAAAAAAGCCAGCTGCTTGAGCTTCTTTAAGCTTTCGAGCAGTTGGTTCAGAGCTGTGGTGTCATCAAATGCATTGCTTACCCATTTGCACCCAGTTCTCGGGAGAGATTGTCAGTTAATAATTACCGGTGTTGTTCTAAGGCAGCTGTAGGCTCTTGAACACAAAGTGTGATGAGGAATCTTCAGGCTGCTGAGAATTGACTATGGCCTTATGTGGTGTGGGTAATTAGATGTGCGAAGTTTGCTGTGCAATGTTTAGGTTTTTGTGTGACTTTGTAATTAGTGGGTGACTGTTTGGTTCACCAGTTTTGTCTGCATTGTGTTGTTGTTTGGGTGAAAATGCAATGTGCATATTTCATAGTATGGGTTCAGTTTAGTTGATGGCAGTTGGGTTGGAGCAGTACTTCACTGCCTGTCTACAAGACCATATGCCTTTTTTTTTAAAAAAATGGGGCGGGACATTGAACGTCTGACGTACAGTAGGCTTGATCGGATGCAGATTTGGTGCACGAGGTGCGTGCTTCCGCTGCCGCAAAGTTGGCAGGTGTTCTCTCCATGTTTCCTTTTCCAGGGCGGTAGGTTAGGGTGATCTGAAAGTATGCTGTGGCAGTATCTTAAAGATTTCTCCTTCGTAGTTATTTTGTATCCTGCACTCAGGTGCGGTTGTTATTTTGCGAGTGTGTATTTGTTGAGAAATGACCAGCTTTGTGACCTTTTTGCCAGTGTTGCTTTGTCTTCAACTACAGATGTTATTTTTCTGGCTTCCGTTGCTACTTTTTTGAAGCTCAAGTAGTTTGCAGGAGTCTCCCATATATTAGACAGACCTAATTTTTGTAGGGAGTCTAGAAGGTACTCTATGGCTGGTGAGATTTCTCGGGATGACAGTACAACCCAGAGGTGTGACTTCAGTGAGCTTTGCTCTGTTCTCCTGATCCCTTGATCGTATGCCAACTTTTAATAAATGGCCCCCTTCAGGACGTGTTCTGTTTTTCAAAACTGAATTCCAGCCATATTTTTGCTGGAGAAGTATAGTTGGGGAGCTAGAAGATTGTTCTATAGGCACTGGTGATGATTTTATCTAGAATGATTATGTCTCTCCCTCGCATTGGCTCGCTTCCGTAGGTCAGCATTGGGAGTAACTTTGCTGGGAGGACCTGGAGTAGAGGATCTAAGGTTAGGTCTGCAAAGTTAGAGGCTTCATGGCAAGTGTTGTTGTGGTGCCTTTCTGTAGCAAGGCCTCTATCAGGGGTTTGTAGGAGCCTTTGCTGTCTAATAAGACTCCAAGATATTTATACTCAGTTACTTGTTCTAAACGGTGAGCATCCAGATGCCAGTGTAGTTTTTTCTTTTTGGTAAAATGTCTTGCTATTGTTTTCATTTTGCTCAGGTTGATTTGTAGAGCTTTCACTTGCAGAGAAGTCTTGGGTAGTGTCCAGTAGATGCTGTAATCCAACAGTTTTGCTTATTAAGACCAGGTCATCCTTGTAGAGAAGGTTGGTTGGAAAGAGTCATGTTGCCAAGTTTTGGGGCATGTGATATGCATTTGTACAGTGTCGCTGGTAGGTCAGCCATAAAGAGGTTAAACTGGGTGGGTGCTAAGACACACCCTTGTTTTTGTCCTTTGGTGGTGATAATACTCCACGAAAGGTGCGTCCCGGCTCCCAGCTTGATTTTGACCCAGGTGTCCCTGTGTAGTAAGTTCAGCGGGTTTAAGATTGCTGGTGAAATGTCCCACCTTTTTAGCTTCTGCCATAGCCTTGGACGATCAATGTGATCGAATGCTGAGCTGTAGCCAATGAAGCACAGAAATAGAGATTGCTTTGCTTCTTTAACTGCGTCAATCAGTAGTGATAGGGCCATGATGTAAGTGGTGGTCCCTGTTTGTTTACAGAAGCCAGTCTGGTTTATTTGTAGGATTAATTTAGATGAAGCCCAGATTGTTAGTTCTCCCAAGATCACACCTGCGTATTATTTAGTCTCATTATAGATCTGGACGATAAGACAGTAGTTTTTAAATGGGAGAAATTGTAGATCCCTTCCAGGATTCAAGATTGGTTTATTTTTCCTGTATCTCGATGAAGTCCGTGCCAGAGTTTTACTTCAGTGCACTGGGTCTTGCTTGCACAGGATGGGTGGAATTCCATTAGGACCCGGTTTGCCTACTTGCCTATCTTTGGCTATTTGCCTCCTGATTATCTATGGGATGTTGCTGAGGGGTTCCTCCTCACTGGATTGAAGTGTTTCTGAGTCCAGTGCTTCTTTTCCTACTTTAGGTTTGGTGTTGGTCTGTGGGATCCCTGGTTGAGTATTGTCTCCTGATGTGACACTAATCTCTTCCTTGATATCGTACTCTTGATCTAGTCTGTCAAAATGATGCTACAGATATTTTGCCTAGTCTTAGTCAGTGATGTGGTAGTTTATCCCTTGCTGGGATGTCCACAGTTACAGCAAACACACTTCCAAGGACCCAGAAACTGAATATGGCACCACTTTGGACAATATGGCTCTCAGCAGAGGAGTCCAGGTGCTGCAGTGAAGTTTTTGATGGCCCTAAGACTTCCAACAGGAGGCAAGCTCAACTCAAGCCCTTGGGGAACTTTAGAAAGCAGGATTGTATTGTATTATTGTATTGTATTGTATTAAATATTTATATAGCGCAAAACTGTCACCCTACGGGTATCCTGGCGCTTAGACTTCAGACTCTTTGGCACTTGAGCAGACTCCCATATGCAATAAAAAGTCTAGATATCCCCCCAAGGGAATAGCCAAGTTTTCAGAAGCTTCCAGAAACAGGTCAACGAATTGGCCTGTCTGATGATCTGGAGAAGGTTATTCCAGAGTTGTGCGGCTGCCACCACAAAGGATCTGCCCCCCATCCTGATTCTCTTAAAAGCACAAGTCTTTAGCACATTTACATTAGAAAAGTGGAGCTGTCATTTCGGATTATACCAGGTAAACCTCTCCTGTAGGGGAATAGGGCCCAGGTCGTGCGCCGCTTTATGCACAATACACAGAGATTTAAAATAGATTCTCTCTTTAATAGGCAACCAATGTAGTTCTTTCAGGACTCTGGTCCAGGAGGCCCTATGTTGCCTATTCAGCACCAACTTTGCTGCCATAGACTGGACTCTCTGTAATCTCTGTACGATGTACTGCAGTGCTCCCAAATATAGAGCAATACCGTAGTCCAGTCTGCTAAGAATTACACTCTGTACCACAAGTGAGCGAGTGTCCTTAGGCAGAAGAGGGAGGATCTGTTGTTACATCCGCAAAAGCAAGAAGCATACTTTGGCAGTTTTATTTGCCTGGGATTCCATTTGGAGACTACCATCCATTAGTACCCCCAAGTTGCGCACAGTTTTGACAGGAACCAGGGGATCATCCTCTGGAGTGAGCTTAAACTCCGGCAGAGGATGTAGAGAGAAAAGTCCAGTCCTCTCACTTCCTGGACATAGGCAGAAGGCCAACGTAGCCAAGCAAGCAGCAAATTAGCAGTCCCTCCTGGCAGCATGACAGCTCTTCTTCCTGGCAGAATGTCCTCAGTCCAGAAACGTTCTGAATATATGGTGTCAGAGGTCCAATACTTATACCCATTGTAGCCTTTGAAGTAGGGGGACTTTAAAGATAAGTCTTTGTAGTGCACAACCCCCTGCCTTTCCTGTCCCTGGCTTCAGACCCACCGCTGGGTTAGGCAGTTCTTTGTGTGGGGACAGGCACGACCCTATTCCGGTGCAAGTGTCAGCTATTCCCACCACTCTAGTTCAGGAAGACTCATCATCCTGGTGATGAGCCATCAGGATATGCAGGGCACACCTCAGCTCCAATTGTGAGCAACTGTTTAGAGTGAATTCACAAAGCCCAACTGTTATCCAACCAAGATTTGTATTCTAAGGCCAGGCAGAGGCACACAATTATTAAAGTATGATAAAGCTAGCTTTCAAAACCATTTTTTTTCTAAAAGTGCCATTTTCAGAACTGCAATTTAAACTAAAAGCTGTATTTTTAACCTGTGAGTCCAGAGACACCAAACTCCAATTTGTGATCTGCTCCCAATTGAAAGATACACTTATAAAGTGTAACAAGGCTGCTCCAATGCTCATTTATGGAAGAGATATGCTGTGCTGTAATGAAAAACAAATGTAGCAGGATTTCACTTCAGAACATGTAAAACTCAAAAGTACATGTCCTCCCTTTTAAATACGTTGCACCATGCACATGAGGCTACCTAGGGCCTACCTTAGGGGTGCCTTACATGTAATAAATAGGTGAGCTTGCCAGAACAACCTGGCCATTTAAAAACTTCACACACACGTTCTGCAGTGGCAGGACTGAGATATGTTTGAAGGTCTTTTCAAGATGGTGGCACAAACAGTAATGCACACCTGCTAAGAGCATTTGATTGTCAGGCCCTGGGCACATGTTGAGCACTGAACTAGGGCAATTATGGAGAAACTAAATGCTGTTACATTTTAAACACAGAGCACATGCACTTTAGGCTGCTGCCTGCCTGCCTGCCACCAGAAAGCCAGTTAGCCCCTGCTGATTGCCGCTTCCTGTTTCTGCCGCTCGGACGACCCAGCCGCTGCTGAGCTACCCGCCACTGCCTCCCTGCGGCCCCGCACCCCTCCAGCCCATTCGCAGCCCCGCTCCCGTCACCTAGCTGCTCCTCCCTCCCGGCTCCTTACTCATGATGGCCTCAGAGCGACTGCGCAGCGGACGCGCCGATTGTGTGCCAAAGGTGCGCCAAAGGCAAGCCCGTCTGTGCCGTCTGCGCCCGTCCGCGCCTGGACAGCGCCCAGCGCCGGAAACTCTGGATCTCAACGATGCCAACGTACCCGACGAACCTATGACGCCCCCACCCTCCGCGCACTCAACACCGGCTGGAACCCCGCCTGCTACCTGGCCACCCCGAAACGCACCCACAGACCATTCGCCTGCCAGGAGTGCAAATTCACCTGCAAGAATCACCTCAAGTGCATCCTGCTCAACACCCGCTCCGTTCACAAACACGCAGTTGAACTCTGGAACCTCCTAGACACAACATCACCGGACATCGCCTTCCTCACGGAAACCTGGATGAACACCTCCTCAGCCGCCGACCTCGCCATAGCCATCCCGGAGGGCTACAAGATCACCCGGAGGGACCGCATCAACCAAACCGGAGGAGGCCTCGCCATAGTCCACATGAACACCATCCGCATCACAACCAACTCAGACAACACCCTCACCGCCGCTGAACACCTGCACTTCCAGATTCACACCGACCCCAGGACTACCCTCAGAGGCACCCTAATCTACAGACCCCCAGGACCACGCACTCAATTCGCCCAAGCCATCGCAGACTTTGTAAGCCTGCACGCCCTCGCCTCCCCAGACTACATCCTACTAGGAGATCTCAACTTCCACCCACAGAACAACAATGACAGCAACACCACCGCCCTGCGGGACAACTTCACCAACCTGGGACTCAAGCAACTGGTGAACACCCCCACCCACTACGCTGGCCACGCGCTTGACCCCATCTTGTCCTCCAGCAAGCACATCTCCTTCAACCACTCCCCCGGACTACACTGGACAGACCACAGCTGCGTCCACTTCGCCTTCAGGAAAACCACTTCCCACCTCCACCCGCAACAGGCCCCCGCAGAGCTGGAGCAAGATTACCGTCGAAGAGCTCACCACCGTCCTCAGCCAGAACCCCCCCCCCACCATCACGACGGACCCCAACGAAGCAGCCCGCAACCTCGCTCAATGGCTCGCCGACTGCGCCGATGAACTCGCACCACTGAGTAAACCACCCAGCGGACCCCACAGCAGGAAAGCCTCGTGGTTCATGGACGACCTCATAAACTCCAAGAAAACCTGCCGCTTCCTGGAGAAATCCTGGTGCTAGAACCAGACAACAGAGAACATGACAGCCCTCAAGAACGCCACCCGCAAGCACCACCAACTGATCAGTACCACTAAGAGAACCACCCACAAACAGAGCCTGGACAACAACACCCACAACAGCAAGGAACTCTTCAGCATCGTAAAAGAGCTCTCCAACCCCAGCGCCTGCAGCACCGACATCACACCCTCGCAAGACCTCTGCGACTCCCTCGCCTCGTTCTTCCACCGCAAATCGCCATCATACACGACAGCTTCGGCGCACAGACCAACGACCCTACCACCGAACCAGCGCACCCAACCGCCACCCTCTGCACCTGGAACCTGGTCAGTACCGAAGACACCGCCCGCACCATGAGCACCATCCACTCTGGCTCTCCCACCGACCCATGCCCACACTACATCTTCAACAAAGCCGACTCCATCCTTGCACCCCAACTCCGCGACGTCATCAACAGCTCCTTCACAGCCGCCACCTTCCCAGAGAGCTGGAAGCACCCCGAACTCAGCGCCCACCTGAAAAAACCCACCGTGGACCCCACGGACCTCAAGAACTTCCGACCCATGTCGCTCCTCCCGTTTCCAGCCAAAGTCATCAAGAAGACGGTCAACAAACAACTCTCCGCCTTCCTTGAGACGAACGTATCCCTCGACCCGTCACAGTCCGGTTTTCGAGCTAACAACAGCACTGAGACCGCCCTTATCGCAGCCCACGATGACATCAGGTCTATGCTCGACAA
Organism: Lissotriton vulgaris; assembly: GCF_964263255.1. Lineage (NCBI taxonomy): Eukaryota > Metazoa > Chordata > Amphibia > Caudata > Salamandridae > Lissotriton > Lissotriton vulgaris. Next base: position 135,080,838 of record NC_141695.1, read on the forward strand.
CGGGGAAACCATCACACTCATCCTCCTGGACCTCTCAGCAGCCTTCGACACGGTATGCCACAGCACCCTGATACAATGCCTCAGCGATTCCGGAATCCAAGGCGCGGCCTTAGAATGGCTCATCTCGTTCCTCGCCGGCAGAACCCAGAGAGTCCACCTACCCCGTTCCGGTCAGCAGCTACCGAAGTTATCTGTGGTGTCCCACAAAGATCCTCACTCAGCCCCACCCTCTTCAACGTCTACATGATCTCCCTCGCGGCCATCACATGCAAACATATCCTCAACATCATCTCCTACGCCGACGACACACAGTTGATACTCTCCCTCACCAACGACCCCGCCACCGCCAGACCCAGCCTCCAGGAAGGAATGAAGGACGTCGCGGAATGGATGAAGCTCAGCCGCCTGAAGCTGAACTCAGACAAGATTGAAGTCCTCATCCTCGGATTTTCGCCCTCTGCCTGGGATGACTCCTGGTGGCCACCTCTCCTGGGCACCGCACCCAAGCCTACGGGCCACACACGCAACCTGGGCTTCATCCTGGGCTTCATCCTGGACTCCTCCCTCACGATTACCAAGCAAGTCAACGCCGTCTCATCGTCCTGTTTTAACAGCCTGCGCATGCCCCGAAAAATCTTCCAATGTATCCCCACCTCAACCAGGAAGACGGTCACCAAGGCCCTCATCACCAGCCGCCTGGACTACGGTAAAACCCTCTACGCCGGTACCACAGCCAAGCTCCAGAAAAGACTACAGCGCATTCAGAACGCCTCGGCAAGACTCATCTTGGACATCCCCCGCCAGAGCCACATCTCTGCCCATCTGAAGAATCTGCACTGGCTCCCCATCAGCAAGAGAATCACATCACAACCCGCCAGCTCGGCTCCCCCAGCCTCGCCCTCGCCACCGTCCCACGGATTCGCAAAGCCAATGCCGGAGGAAGATCCTTCTCCTACCTGGCAGCCAAGACATGGAACTCTCTCCCCGCCCACCTCCTGCTGACACAGGACCATCTCGCCTTCAGGAAGCAACTCAAGACCTGGCTGTTCAAGCAGTAGCGACCCCCCCCAGCGCCTTGAGGCCCTAACGGGTGAGTAGCACGCTCTACAAATTCCTTGATTGATTTATAGTGCTGGTCAGCAGTAGTAAAGTTTACAACTCAGCAAACATGAAGTTCAGCACACAGCCAATAACGGGATGTCAGAAGCTAAAAGACAGGGGAAACCATACTAAAAGATGCTTGGTCTGACTTGTGCCCCCCCTCAGCTAAAAGTGGAGAGAACTATCCAACCTCTTGGAAGTTCTCTTCACTAAGGCAGAGGAACCTGGAATGACCATCAGCATTTGCATGTTCTGTTTCTGGCCGGCATTCCACCATAAAGTCCATTCCCTATAGGGAGATAGACCACCTCAGCAATTTAGGATTCTCAATCCTTTTCTGCATTAACCATCTGAGGCGTCTGTGGTTTGTCTTAATCCGAAAGTGAGAACCGCTGCGTCAGAGGTGTTGTGTGTGGAACTCTTTTTCTTGCCCTCACGGAGCTACAGGGGGAAACAAGGACCCTGCCTTGTTGACATTGTCGCTATATCGAGGCTAAAACCGGGGACGAGCATTAACATCATCAGGACTCGTAGTCCCAGGATTCCCTTGACCGCCCACATCTGAATCGGGGCTTTGAGCACCGCCCCTTGCTGACGCCTTCTTAACACCTCGCCGCACCCGCTTCACGGGTGCTGCAGCGTCAGAGGTGTTGTGTGTGGAACTCTTTTTCTTGCCCTCACAGAACTACAGGGGGAAACAAGGAACCTGCCTTGTTGACATCGTCGCAATATCAAGGCTGACACCGGGGACGAACATTCACATCTTCAGGACTCGTAGTCCCAGGATTCCCTTGACCACCCACACCTGAATCGGGGCTTTGAGCACCTCCCCCCGCTGATGCTATTTAGCCTTTCACCTCTTCCTCTGCGCGGGAGTGCGCGGGAGCGTCCTGGGAGAAGCCTGGGACAAGGGCAGGACCGTCCAAGGCCGTCACAGGCCGGAGGAGGCTGGGCTGGGCCCCCTCTGTAATGTTGATCATCAAGTAAGATCCTAGCCTTAATTGACTTTATATAATCTCCGTGGGAGAGGCATTACATTTCTCGTCTCATTTGGTTGGAGGAACTAATGCGTATCAATGGCTGTTAAATCAGGGAAAGGAAGGATTGTGGCCCACATGCATCAATATCGGCTTTTGCGATTTCTAAATTGCGAAAAATAGCGATTCGCAATTTAGAAATCGCAAAAGCCTATGCATGATTATTTTTTCATTTTTTATGCAATTCGGTAAAAATCGCTATTTTTACCGAATCGCATAAAAAATGCGAATTTCAAATTGCGAATTCGCAATTCCCATTCATTCCTATGGGTCAAAATGCCCATAGGAATGAATGGGAATTGCGAATTCGCAATTTGAAATCGCAATTCATCAATCCATTTCAAGGGTGGAGAGGGGGGTCTAAATGACCCCCCCTGCACCCATGAAATGTACTTTTCAGTAGAAGTTACATACACACAGGTCCTAAGGACATGTGTGTATGTAACTTAACAGTTTAAAAAATGCATTTTTGTGCATTTTTAAGCAATTTCGCAAATTACCACGAGGTTGAACTTAGTGGTAATTTGCACTTCCAATTTGAAAAATCGCAAATTTTTTGGAAATGATGCATAGCATTTAAGAAATCGCAAAATTGCGATTTCTTATATGCTATCGCAATTTTAGAAATCGCAAACAAGTTGCGATTTCTAAAATAGCATGATGCATCCCAAACAGCACTTTTGGAATCGCAAACGGCCGATTTTAAGGAATCCCACCCTTTGCGACTCCAAAAATGCTTGATGCATGTGGGCCTGTATCCCTGGGGCCACAAGTGGGTCGGTTACTGGCACACAAGATATGTTTATAAAACAGGCAACATCAGTTTTGGAGCATTAAATCGCAATCACAGGACTCCGCTTGTCACTAGAACCCTTACACAACAGGCTTTCATCAATGGGCCCAATCACATTGGCAGAAACACCCGAGAATTTAGTCCCACAAATTCATTATGATTCTAATTCTCTAACATTAACGTGTGGGACTATTAATGAATGTAGTTCCACAGTAGAGATTAATGAATCAACTTTATCTGATACAGCAACTGGATTAAACCCACAGTTCCAAATAAAGTCTGGCCAAAATGATAAATTAAAATCAAGACCTAGTATACAGGCAAAAAATCAGGTGTCAGGTCAGGGTCAAAACGGCAATAGGAAACGTGGGGGTACTCACCAGAAGGGTAGATCTCCGAAACAACTTAAAATAATTTAAAAAGCTGGAAAGCCGGCAACACGGCCCCAGTCATTATTTTTTAGTACTGCCCAAACCCACACTGATCCCATATTAATTCCCCCAACATTGCCACCACAGCCGGTCTCGGAGTCTTTGCATCCAAACCCTGAAGCTTTTATGGGCCAAATTGAGCAATTGATAAAGTCCTTTATTTTACCTTTACTAGAAAGAATTAAAAAATTAACTGAAAAAATAGGGTGTTTGGAAAAAACAGCACTGGCTAATTCCGACTTACTGAGGAAAATAGATGCTAACTTCCATAATAGCACCGAAGTACCTAATGGTTCAGGAATATTTGCTACGGGAAATACTCCTGTTGTATCCTGCAGGTTGGCCAATAACATAACAGGGGGCCTTCCGAAGTCAAGGCACTATCAGGGGACAACGTTCAACCCCCAATTAAAACAGGAACAAAAGAAATTGAAAGCGTGGTAACAAAAGATACTGTTATGGGGCAGGACCACTGGAAAAATAGACATCAAGAAGATAGTAGGGTCACTAGCAATAAAAACAAGATCATATATCCACCTATTGACCTGCCCCCGCAATCTGTGCCATGCACCGTGGTCCTGAGCTGAATAATGACCAAAGGGAAACCTACTCAGATCTAAAAAACAAAGTTACTTTTTGGCTCAACACTAATAGACCTCTTCCACCCCATTTACATGCCGAAATTTTACATGGTCAGAGAGTAGCCTGGGTGGGACATAAACCAAAAGATCTTTCTGGCGATTGTATACTAGTCAACTTCAGGGATAGACGGGCAGTTAGGTTAATCGGCAATTGGAGCGATTGCAGAGCTAATGATGGAATACAAAGCCGAGATTTAAATTATTTCTATCTGTTCACATACATAAACCCAATAAAAACAAATTTATGGCAGCAAAGGGGGTATTTTGATGAAGATAGAGATAGATTTAATATCCCTATGTTTAATCGCTATGAAATATTGCAGGGTTTGGAGGATGTTGATTGCCTTAAAACTGATATCTGCCCTGTAATTGTGGGTCAAACGGCCAAAAATGTTGGTCGAAATCTATTGAGCTTGAAAGAAGGAGCATCTGAGATCCAAATAAATGCTGTGGTTAGGAATAATAATATCAATGGGAATAAAGAGGGGATGCGGATGGAGTTAACTGAAGAGGCAAACGCTGTGATTACTCTTGAGCCACATTGTGTTACAAGTTTGACGGGTGGCGAGATCCCTAGGGCCAGCTGGTCTTTCTTGTATTGGAACATTGCAGGCCTAAAATCAAAACTGGGGAACGAGCATTTGGTTAACCTAGTGAATATGTATGATTTTGTCAGCTTACAAGAAACGTGGTCAACTGTCCCACTTCATGTGAGTGGATTTAAAACTTTCTTTTCTCCAGCCATTGACTCTGTACATGGGAGGGCCAAAGGGGGTTTAACCACAAATGTGTCTAATTTGTTTCATTGTTTGAAAAATGAGATTCTTTTTAACAACATGTATTATCATATAATCAGGATAACTATAGACAAAATGTTTACACTGATTTTGGTAAACTTGCATACTAATGTTCCTGCAGAGCTGGTAGAAGATATTCTTAAATCCTTATGTAACGATATAAAATCGACGCTATGTGGGAGATTCAAAGATGTCTGTGTCATTTGGGGTGGGGTTTTTAACTGTTCTATATGCCAAAGCGGTGAGAGAGGAACCTGCGGCATAATGTGGGATAACGATGATAGCTTAAGCCATTTTGAGCATACTAAGTGCGGAGACCTTCTTAATGACATCATTTTTGTATGTGATATGGGTTTTGTGAATAGAATGGTTAGACCTGAGATCCCCATTGAACCCACTTTTAATGGTAGGGGGGTAAACTCAAAATTCGATTTTAAATTGATGACGGCTAGACATGGGGGTAAGACCCAAGCTTTTAATGTCTTGGATAATTCGTTGAGCGACCATTTCCACTTAGCCTAGAAATTCTAGCGAAACCCAAAGATCCGCAAGGAAATAAAATCTTAAAACCGTGGGTGGATAATATTGCCATGGTTAGGAAAAACGGGTACGCTCTAAAATGGACCAGTGTGATTCCTGTAGATTTCCTCCATAAGTTGATTAAGAGATGCAAGCCCCAATTCCACGCTTGTACAGATGAGAATATTGATGAATTAGATTTTATAAAAAACTTTTTAGATATTACTTCCCAAATAAAGAACAGCCTATGGGTTGAATCGAAAAATTTCAAAAAGACTCAAACTGGTTGGTTCGACACCGCTTGTACTAAGGCTTACTCTAAGCTAAAACACGCCTTAAAAGCCTATGATAAGGACCACACTTTAATCAAAGCCCTGAGAAATGATTATAAGAAGGCCTTGAAAAATAGAAATAATACTCCAAAAAAGGAAGCGTGGGAATAATTGTGCGAGGCATCTTTAAACAGAGATTCAGTAGCCTTTTGGCAAGTAGTGAATGCCCTGCCAATTAATGACAATGCTCCAGCCAGGATAGAAATAGCGATTACTAAGAGGGAATGGGTGAAACATTATTCAGATTTGTATTCTGTGAAGACTTCTGAGGATGATTCCTCAGTAATGGATAATATCACGGAGCATCCCCATCATACTCTGGTTACCCTCAATCCAGCTATATCTATGGAGGTAACTGCAAGTATAAATGCTAGTATGGCAGGGAAAGCACCCGGACCCGACGGGGTACCAGGAGATTTATATAAATATAATACTGGTCTGTGGGCCCCTCTTCTAACACAGCTTTTTAATGTTACTTCACGTAAAGGCCTTCTATCTTCCTGGTGTGAGTCTATAATAGTGCCGATATTCAAGAAAGGCGATAGAGCTAGCTGTCACTGCTATCGCCCAATATCGCTTCTGGACTCCACAATTAAGACTTTCGGCCGCGTGATTCTAAACAGACTTCAGTCCTGGGCGGAAGAAAATGCAATCATTACTGACCTTCAATATGGTTTTAGAAAGGGATTGAGTTCGATTGATCAGTGCCTGAATCTATATGCCCTTATTGAAAAATACACTAAAGTTAAGGATGGCCGTATGTTTTTAATCTTCGTTGATTTGACGTCAGCATTTGACTGCATCACCCATTCCAAACTATGGCTGGTCCTTGAGAACCTAGGAGTTGAGAACTCAATAGTCCAATTTCTTAGGGAACTTTACTCGGGGGCGAGAGCCAGAGTTAGGTACGTGAAAAATGGGGAATGCATTTAACCTTTTGGAATTGCTAGGGGAGTACAACAAGGTTGTGTCCTTGCCCCTTTTCTCTTTGCACTATATATTAATGAGGTGGAGATGATATTAATACAAGAGGGCAAGGACATGCCGATGGTGGGTAAAAGACCAATCCCAGCGTTAATATACGCAGATGACGCTGTCCTAATGGCAAGAACACCAATATCTATGCAAATCATAGTCACTTCCTTTACTGACTTTTTGACCAGTTTGGATCTAAGGATAAATTGCTCTAAGACCTTTAGCATGAATTGTGGCCATGGGGCAGCTAGAAAGAGAAGGACAATTTTTGTCTCCTCGAGCCCAGTTGATTTTACCTTAACTTTCCCGTACCTATGCATTTTATTCGACCATACCGGTAGATGGAATAACGCAATCAAAACAAGAAGGCTACTGTTCAGTAAATTAATAATGGCACTAAAAAATTTTAGTAAACGAATGGGTAGAAAATCGATCGGGGAGATGCTTACAGTGTATAGAGCGCCCTGCGTAGCAACTGTCAATTATGGCGCCGGACTGTGGGGGCATGCTAATGTGAGATCATTACAGGTGGTGGAAAACTCCTCCATAAAATATCTTTTAACTGTTCCAGAAAGCGTATCTACATATGTTTGCCATACTGAACTTGGAGAACCATCTTTAGAAGACACAAAAATGGTCTCTCCAGTTCTGTTATGGCATAGGGCCTGGACCACTCAAGAATGTAAATTAAATCGCTCCATCTTGAACGATGTGATGAGGTTAGACAACGGTGGTAGGTTTAGTTGGTTAAGTTACGTAAGGAAGTTTCTCACTGACCTAGGTCTGGAAAATCATTTTACTGAACCTCTATCTATGTGTGACATCTCTAGAAAAGCTCTCAAGAAAATGTGCATGAGTCACCTAGAAAAGTGTAGAACAACTAACGATATGGTGAAACAAACGGTGGTTGCTCATCAGTTGACAATAATAACATTAAAAATGCAGCCATATCTAAAATTGCAAATGAGCTATTATGAGAGATTTTTTCTAACTCATTTTAGATTAAACTTAATATTCAGGTCGCTAAGCTTCCCCAACATGAATGACTGGCCCAAAATTTTATCTAAATGCCCATGTGATGAAATTTCTGAACAATCAGACATCCATATCCTTTTCTTTTGTAAATTTTATTCGATTCCAAGACGAAGATGGATTGTTCCGTTGTTGAAGACTATGGAAATGAATCGTTTCCGTCCTGCCTGTTTGGATAATATTTTAACTGTTAGATCAAGAAAGTCTATTATATCCTGATTGGCGATGAAGTATCTATATTTTATGATGAGATTTTGTAAATTGTGATTTTATGGTACTTTTATGGTTGTTCTATTTTAATAACGGAATAAAGATTTGATGATGATGAGTACCAAACAAGTAGGGTCTTAGCTACTCCAGCACCCAGAACGCAGCATAAGCCTCCCTTTCCTTTGCGCCCCACCTCTGTGCCCCATAAAGTAATCTCCTAGTGATGAAGGCTACAGGTTAATGGCCCTATTTTTTAGCTGTGAAAGGACAGCCCCCACACCATGCTCTGAGGCATCAGTCTGCACCACAGATTTCTCAGAGAAATCAGGAGTTTTGAGCATGAGCACTGTGCAAATTGCTTCCTTCAGGGTGTCAAAAGCAGTCTGGCACATCCTTGACCAGATCACCTGATGTGGCTGCTTCTTGGAAGTCAGCTCTGTCTCGGGAGCAATAATGGTGCTGTATCCAATGACAAATCTCCTGAAATAACCGGTGAGCCCTAAGAAGGCTCTCACCTCTGTCTGGGTTTTGGGAGGTGCCCAAGCCCGATTGGTATCAATCGTTGGTTGCAGGGGCTGCACCTACTTGGTCTCGCAAGTAAACCACAGACCCCTTCCCTCACTGGCACTTGCTGGCCTTAGTAGTGAGGCCTGCACTCTGTAGGGCCTTCAACACTAGCCCTACATGGTGCAAGTGGTCCTTCCAACTGGAGCTAAATATTGCAATGTCGTCTAGATAGGCAGCATTGAAGTTATGCAACCCAGCTAGGAACAAATTGACCAACCTCTGGAAGGTGGCTGGGGCGTTCTTCAACCCAAAAGGCATGACACAGAAGTTGAAGTCCCCTTTTGGCAATAAGAAATCTGACCTCTCTTGTGCCCCCTTAGTCAAGGCAATCTGCCAGTACCCAGACATTAAATCAAACGTGCTAAAGATTTGGCAGCTCTAAGCCTACCAATGAGCTTATCAACTTGGGGGGATGAGGAGCTCTTCAATTTTAGTGAATGTATTGAGCCTACGGTAGTCCACACAGAACTGGGGGTTCAGATGTGACACCAGGTGGAGCAGCCTTGTGGAACAGAAACATGGACTGAGGACTCAATAACCCCTAACTCCAGCATCTTAGAGACTTCCATTTGATGCCGGTCCTCACTTGGTCAGAAAACTAGTAAGACTTGTGCTAACAGGAAGGCAGTCCCCATTGTCAGTGTCATGGGTGCACTAATTTGTGACTCCTGGGATTAATGAAAAAAGTGGAGAAAACTGTCCCAACACCAGAAGACAGTCTCTCCGCTGCTCTGGGGTTAGTGCAGGAAAGAATATCACACCCTTCACTGACCCATCCTGCTCTTTGGAAGACAGGTATTTGGGGAGAGGTTTGCTCTCCTCTTCCATCCCATTACCCATGACAAACAGCATGGTGAACTCTGACCTCTCAAAATGTGGTTTGAGGCAGTTTATGTGTAGAACCCTTAAAGAATTCCATGGAGTCTGCAAGTCCACCAGGTAGGTGATGACACTCTTGCACTCCTTCACCTCGAATGTGCCGGACCAATGGTCTTGTAGACCATGGAGCACTACGTGCACCATCACCCTCACATTTTGACCAGGCTGAAACTCAACCAGAGTGGTATTCTGGTCATACTGGCATTTCATGACCACCTGGCTCTATGGAACCTGTCTAGCTTCCATATTCTCCTGGGTGAGTATCTGGAAGTGGGCGGTATGGTTTCCAAAAGCCAGCCTGTAACTGAATACATTCTGGGGTGGCTTCTTTGCAGCTTGCTCCCATCCTTCCTTCACCAAACTTAGAGGTCTTCTCACAGGTAACCCTGGGCATAGTTCGAGTAGTAGCGCTACTCGTAGCTACCCGAAGTGTACTTTGCACTACATGAGCTATGCGAACTGCGTAGTGCACTATGCAAAATGCTGTTCGCACTGATTGCACAGTGCTGGATGCTTGTCCACACTGTGCAATTAGTGCAACCCGCATCTTGCACAGTGCAAGCGGTCGATTTGTGCCGCTCAAGGACATTTCTACTCGAGCGGCAGCTTTCTCAAAACGGACTTCTAGTTTCTGTTGGACTTGGCCCTTCTGGCAGGTTCACCCCTAGACTTTTTGCCTTATGTGTGTACCCTGTGTCAGTGATTTTTGGGTCTCTGCGCACTTTCCCCTGAGTCCCAGAGTGAAAGTGCGTGCGTGTAGTATGGCTGGCCTGCCCTCCCATAGGAATGCATGGGGAATGTGTGTGTCCCTGGTAGTTCCTGATGCGTGGGGAGTGCAGGCTCGAGTTTAGTATGTGTAAACTCGTGAGAGTGAATGCTGCGAGATGGTGTCTGTGGCATGTATGTGTCTAGAAGGGAAGTGCTACTTCTGGACATTGAGATATGTGTGCAGTGAGGGTGCTGGAGCGTGATTGGCTGCAGCTGGCTGGCATGCCAGGCTCCAGGAAGTCTGGATGGGTCTGCCCGGTGGTGAGTGGGAGATTAGCATGAGTGATGTGTGGGAGGAGTGTACCTGTGTCCTGGATGGGCTGGGTTTTCCCCACACAATGCTGGCTCCGCCCCCCTGTGGTGTGTCTAACGACCCTAGCCTCCCCAGTGAATGAAATGGGTGGTTGGGCCATCAAGAGTGCTCCAGAACCAGCTGCGACTGGTTTCTCCCCCACCCTGCACCCTTAGACAAAGGATTTTACAGTATAAAGAAGGGGCTGTGTCCCCTTAGAAAATGTTCTGCTTTTGGATCCTGCCAGAGGGGGCTGTTGCTGCTGCTGGGGCCAGGAGGACCGCCACTTGGGGTGTCTCCCTGCCTGGAGACCCAGTGTGCTGGCTCTGGCCCAACCTTGCACCCCTGCCTGCCTCCAGCCCCTGCTGGAGCCTTGTCCTATCCTCCAGTGCTGGGGAGCACTGAGGACTCCTTGCCTGCAGCCTGAGAGCGCTGCTCTCTGCCCTTCAGCGCTGGGGAGCGCTGAAATCTCCTACCTAGCACTTGAAAGCGCTTTATTTTGGCCATAGCGCTGTGAGCGCTGTATTTTCGTCCTGTGGCGCTTGGGAGCGCCTGCCCTTCGTTGCTAGCGCTGCTAGCGCTTGGTGTGCACAGCCGGTGCCCACCCGGCATCTGATCGCCCCGTGTGGTGATTTGGCGGCGCGGGTGCCACCCCGCTCATTGCCGCTTTATTTTGCCCGCTTTCGTAATTTATCACAAGGGAGCCCACTCCTCGGATAATGGGATCCCGCCTGCCTGCCTAAAGCGAGCCGCCGCGCTGCCCGCGGCGACCCGGAAGTGGTTGGCCGGCCGGCCAATCAGGTGGCGGGACGACCGGAAGTACCGCCTTGCAGCCGGCGTCCCGCCCCCGGGGCTCCCGAGGACGAGGGAGAACCCCGGAGCCCAGCGAGGAGCAGGAAAACCAAGGAGAAGTGTGTAGAGAGCCCCCGAGGAGCGGGAGCTCTCGTGCAGGGCCCGCCCAGGAGAAACTCGGCTGGAACCCAGCGCGAAGCCGGTGAGTGTGGCAGTGCTGGAGGGAGCGGCGCCGGGACACATTGTCGGTGTCCGCACCCCCCCCTCTTTCCGGTAGCGCGAGATAGCGCTAAAGTGCGGAGTGAAGCCACGAGGGCTTCAAGAGAGCATTTCTTTGGGTAGAGCCGGTTGAGGCTCTTGGGGCTGTTGCCCCTGCTCTGAGTCCCCCGTGAGGTACCCCCACCGGCCCAGAAAGCCGCACCTTGTTGTTTGTGAGCCTACGAGGCTCCGGGGGCAGTTGTTCTTCTTGAATCCCCAGAGGGGGGACTCCACAGAAGGCTCCAGGCGCTATTTGTTTACAGAGCCCAGAGAGGCTCTGGGGGTGCCATTTGTTTTGAGAGTCCAGAGAGGCTCCCGGCCAGATATTGTTTCACGAGCCCTGAGAGGCTCAGGGCACCAGTTCTTGTCCAGAGCCCAGAGAGGCTCCGCAGTGCCACAGTGGTGGTTCTTGAGCCCCCGAGGCTCCAACGTTGCCCTAACTTTCCCTGCACCAGTTGCCCAGCACTTTGTGGGCAACTGCTACGTTTAGGCCCTGACATTGGGACACAGGGACTGTCACAGGTGGTGACTGATTTAAGTTTTGCGCAATGTTATTGCTACACCTCTGAATGTTAATGCATCATGTGTTTTGTTTTTACACCCCTACAGGTATTGTGATGTGTAGGTGGTTGTTTTCTCCCTAGTACAGGTGGTGCTAGTGAGGTCCTGTGACCAGTGATTACTGGTTGTGTGCTCTATGTTTATATTGTGTGCTACACTGATTTTACTTTCTAAAGTGCTATTTTTAAAAGTGTTACTTCTAAAAGTGTTGATTCCTGACAGTGGTCCAGGTGGCCCTTTCTTGTAAATATCCCCTGTAAATTCTGCCCGTGCCCCTGGCACATTGTAAAGTGTGTGTTTTATCTAATGTGTTTGGTGTAATACAAAGGCTATTTTTATATATAACCTTGTGTGGAGTTTCCTTTGTGGTGGGCCTTGGGTGTTGTTGCTGGGGTGCGTGCGCAAATACTTAACTTACATCGCCTCCAAGTTTAGCCTTGCTGCTCGTGCCACGTTACCTAGAGGGCGAGTAGGGGTTATCTTGGCGTGTAACTCCCTTGCCCTGACTTGGGAGTGGTGGTCTCTGACTGACTTTGGCGAAAGCCCTGGCCAGCCAGGGATCCCATTTCCAACATTGGCGGCAAGCGGTGAGGATAAGGATTTGTGTTTGCGTTGTACCACAGTAGCGGCTGGCCACACTTCAAAGCTCTACATTGTTAGATAACCACATTTTGGGGATTATTGTTTTTGGTAAAATTCCATTGTTTCTTCTCCTGAAGAGTGTCATTTGATAATTGTGTTCAGTACATTTGTCCCCCGCCCTGCTTCCAGAGTTTGGTACCTGTGTCACATGTGGTCAGGTTGAGAAGTCAGGGGTGGTAGAAACTGCCTTACCGATCCGAGGGGAGGGTGTGTGTGGATGAATGGTGTGTTTCCCTGGACGCATGAGTGAGTTCTTTTTTTAAGGAGAGTGTGGAAGTTTTGGAATTGTGTACTTTTACTTCAGATTGCTAGGTCCCTTGTGTTGCATGTGTCTGTGAGCATCCTGTCAAGATGGAATCTCCTTTTAACCTTTGTAGCCTGTTTAAGTACAGTGTGCATGAGTTGGTACGGTTATGTAAGGAGAGAGACATCCCAGTGAGTGAGTCAGACACCCAGTCCAAGCTTAGGGATAACATGATCCTGTGGCAGAAGAGTGACTGGGAGCGTGAGCACAGTGAAAGGGAGAGGGCCTGGACCGCACACCATGAGGGTGGTGGGTCTGAGGGGAGCCCTGAAGAGTCTGATGTGGAGAGTGAGTTTGACAGTGGATGGGCGCCAGCAGAGAGCGAGTACCCCCTAGATAGGGAGTCCCTTGCTGGGTCCAGTGTCAGATGTAGCACCCCATCCCTTTCCCTGTCCCCAGAGGAGTGGGTAGATAGGAGGGAAGAGAGGGAGCACCAGCTGGCTATGGAGAAGCTCAGGTTAGACCATGCCAGGGAGATAGCGCAGCTGGGTGTTCAGGAGCGGAGGGCGGAGGCTGAGAGGGCCTTTGCCAGAGAGAGTTTAGCTCAGGAGGGTAGGTTATCCCCTGACCGCAGTCATAATTTTCTGGATCCCCCAGGGAGGGTTGAGTCCAGTGGTGGCAGCTATTTGAATCTCAGTCTAGAAATTCCCAGTTCCCCCAGTCTGGTACCTGTTTCCCCAGAGGAGGAGTTAAGGTTGAAATTCAGGGGCAGTAGGAAGCTGCCTCACCAGTCGTGGGAGGAGTTTGAGGATGAATGTTGTGGGACACTGTTTGATTGGGTGCAGGTTCACACGAGAGATGATTTTGAAGTCTTGTTTGATCTGATTGTCAAAGAGCACCTGCTCAGTTGTTGTTCTCCAGGGTTGCGCACACACCTGTTGGGGTGTGGATTGTCTGACGCATGTGAGCTTGCAGATGAAGCAGACCGCTGGGAGAGGGCCAGGGGTTCTTTAGAGTCCCTAGTGAGTGAGTCCAACAGTAGTGGTATAGGTATCTTCCAGCCCAGCGTGGTAGAAGAGGCTCAGTGTAGCCCGGCTAGGTCCCAGTATAATGAGAAGGGTGGAGAGGCTGACTACCTAGCTCAGTGGAGCAGGAGTCAGTGGGTGGCTGAGAGCCCCCAGAGGCCCGAAGCCCTGTCTCAGAACCTGGGTGGTTTCTTGAGGGAACACCAGGTTGGCGACCTAGGCTGTCCTGTTAGTACACTTGAGGAGGATCTCCTAGTGTCTAGGGAACCTGGAGCGTCTGTAACTAGAGCTCCAGGGGTTCCAGTGTCCGGCAGTGCAACTCCAGGAGGGAGTGCACAGAAGTCCGAAGTGAGGAGTGATTGGGGGATGAGTTTCCCTGTGGATACACCAGTGGACCAGGGACTAGCCAGTTGGGCTAGATCTTCTTGGGGGGACCCGGGTGGCGCCACTTCTGTGCTGGGGGATCTTTGCGCACTGTCAGGTGGACAGGAGGCGGGAGATCTGCGCCAGGCAGACAGTCACACGACACATGGGTCATGTGTCAGCCTCAGGTGGATTGCGTGTGAGTTCCCAGATGTCCTGGAGTGCCAGGCCATTATTCCACCAAAGGTTTTAGACTGGAGGTTGGGAGGCCAGGTTCAGGTTCAGCCTGACCTGAAGGGTAGGATGACTGTAACCAGTGTCCTGACCGGTTCTTCTTCCAGAGGAACTTCTCCAGTTGGGAGAGGGCAGACCTCTGGAAGGGGGTGCAGAGGGTGGGAAAGCCCACCTCTGACCCCGGTGCAACCTGAGGGGTTAAACCCTAGGTTGGAATGGCGTTCTAGGTGTCCCCCTCGCACGGGGAGGAGGAACCCTAAAAGAAGAGGTAAGGGGAGGAGAGCCTTCCCTGAGACTCCTGGTCCGCCTGAGGTTGTAGACCCTAGGCTGGAGAACCAGTGGCAGTCTGGCCCTGTCTTGCAGACAGGAAGAGTGGAAAGTGGCTACTATGTACCAGGGGTTACTACCCCCCACTGCGTGAGTAGGCAGGAACCAGTGGCACCTGGGTGGCCTAGGGCCTGGTCCTGGCCGCGGACAGCTGAGGAGTACCAGTGGGGTAGCCCAGTTGGTCCTTACAGTAGCTTTAGAAGGAACCCTAGGGGTTCACTGTGGCATAGAACAGGAGGGTGTCCCGGCAGTGGCGGACCTGCGTCCGTGTTCTATCGCCCCAAGCAGGGAAGTCCATCACGGTGGTGATTGTTCTCCCCTGCGTTTTGGCTAGAAGGGGGTTGTGTTGGACTTGGCCCTTCTGGCAGGTTCACCCCTAGACTTTTTGCCTTATGTGTGTACCCTGTGTCAGTGATTTTTGGGTCTCTGCGCACTTTCCCCTGAGTCCCAGAGTGAAAGTGCGTGCGTGTAGTATGGCTGGCCTGCCCTCCCATAGGAATGCATGGGGAATGTGTGTGTCTCTGGTAGTTCCTGATGCGTGGAGAGTGCAGGCTCGAGTTTAGTATGTGTAAACTCGTGAGAGTGAATGCTGCGAGATGGTGTCTGCGGCATGTATGTGTCTAGAAGGGAAGTGCTACTTCTGGACATTGAGATATGTGTGCAGTGAGGGTGCTGGAGCGTGATTGGCTGGAGCTGGCTGGCATGCCAGGCTCCATGAAGTCTGGATGGGTCTGCCCGGTGGTGAGTGGGAGATTAGCATGAGTGATGTGTGGGAGGAGTGTACCTGTGTCCTGAATGGGCTGGGTTTTCCCCACACAATGGTGGCTCCGCCCCCCTGTGGTGTGTCTAACGACCCTAGCCTCCCCAGTGAATGAAATGGGTGGTTGGGCCATCAAGAGTGCTCCAGAACCAGCTGTGACTGGTTTCTTCCCCACCCTGCACCCTTAGACAAAGGATTTTACAGTATAAAGAAGGGGCTGTGTCCCCTTAGAAAATGTTCTGCTTTTGGATCCTGCCAGAGGGGGCTGTTGCTGCTGCTGGGGCCAGGAGGACCGCCACTTGGGGTGTCTCCCTGCCTGGAGACCCAGTGTGCTGGCTCTGGCCCAGCCTTGCCCCCCTGCCTGCCTCCAGCCCCTGCTGGAGCCTTGTCCTGTCCTCCAGTGCTGGGGAGCACTGAGGACTCCTTGCCTGCAGCCTGAGAGCGCTGCTCTCTGCCCTTCAGCGCTGGGGAGCGCTGAAATCTCCTACCTAGCGCTTGAAAGAGCTTTATTTTGGCCATAGCGCTTTGAGCTCTGTATTTTCGTCCTGTGGCGCTTGGGAGCGCCTGCCCTTCGTTGCTAGCGCTGCTAGCGCTTGGTGTGCACAGCCGGTGCCCACCCGGCATCTGATCGCCCGTGTGGTGATTTGGCGGCGCGGGTGCCACCCCGCTCATTGCCGCTTTATTTTGCCCGCTTTCGTAATTTATCACGAGGGAGCCCACTCCTCGGATAATGGGATCCCGCCTGCCTGCCTAAAGCGAGCCGCCGCGCTGCCCGCGGTGACCCGGAAGTGGTTGGCCGGCCGGCCAATCAGGTGGCGGGACGACCGGAAGTCCCGCCTTGCAGCCGGCGTCCCGCCCCCGGGGCTCCCGAGGACGAGGGAGAACCCCGGAGCCCAGCGAGGAGCAGGAAAACCAAGGAGAAGTGTGTAGAGAGCCCCCGAGGAGCGGGAGCTCTCGTGCAGGGCCCGCCCAGGAGAGACTCGGCTGGAACCCAGCGCGAAGCCAGTGAGTGTGGCAGTGCTGGAGGGAGGGGCGCCGGGACACATTGTCGGTGTCCGCCCCCCCCCCTCTTTCTGGTAGCGCGAGATAGCGCTAAAGTGCGGAGTGAAGCCACGAGGGCTTCAAGAGAGCATTTCTTTGGGTAGAGCCGGTTGAGGCTCTTGGGGCTGTTGCCCCTGCTCTGAGTCCCCCGTGAGGGACCCCCACCGGCCCAGAAAGCCGCACCTTGTTGTTTGTGAGCCTACGAGGCTCCGGGGGCAGTTGTTCTTCTTGAATCCCCAGAGGGGGGACTCCACAGAAGGCTCCATGCGCTATTTGTTTACAGAGCCCAGAGAGGCTCTGGGGGTGCCATTTGTTTTGAGAGTCGAGAGAGGCTCCCGGCCAGATATTGTTTCCCGAGCCCTGAGAGGCTCAGGGCACCAGTTCTTGTCCAGAGCCCAGAGAGGCTCCGCAGTGCCACAGTGGTGGTTCTTGAGCCCCCGAGGCTCCAACGTTGCCCTAACTTTCCCTGCACCAGTTGCCCAGCACTTTGTGGGCAACTGCTACGTTTAGGCCCTGACATTGGGACACAGGGACTGTCACAGGTGGTGACTGATTTAAGTTTTGCGCAATGTTATTGCTACACCTCTGAATGTTAATGCATCATGTGTTTTGTTTTTACACCCCTACAGGTATTGTGATGTGTAGGTGGTTGTTTTCTCCCTAGTACAGGTGGTGCTAGGGAGGTCCTGTGACCAGTGATTACTGGTTGTGTGCTCTATGTTTATATTGTGTGCTACACTGATTTTACTTTCTAAAGTGCTATTTTTAAAAGTGTTACTTCTAAAAGTGTTGATTCCTGACAGTGGTCCAGGTGGCCCTGTCTTGTAAATATCCCCTGTAAATTCTGCCCGTGCCCCTGGCACATTGTAAAGTGTGTGTTTTATCTAATGTGTTTGGTGTAATACAAAGGCTATTTTTATATATAACCTTGTGTGGAGTTTCCTTTGTGGTGGGCCTTGGGTGTTGTTGCTGGGGTGCGTGCGCAAATACTTAACTCATTTCGCCTCCGAGTTTAGCCTTGCTGCTCGCGCCACGTTACCTAGAGGGCGAGTAGGGGTTAACTTGGCGTGTAACTCCCTTGCCCGGACTTAGGAGTGGTGGTCTCTGACTGACTTTGGCGAAAGCCCTGGCCAGCCAGGGATCCCATTTCTAACAGTTTCCAATTGCGAGCAGTCGCGAGCATACGCGACCACTCGCAATGAGAAACCTGACTTCCCTGCGTTGAGAATCTCGCCGGGAGGTTTATTTTACACGCTCGCGACCGGCAACTCGATTTTGCTGATCGCGAATTAGGAAAAAGTCTTGCCAGGATATCATTTTGCTCACTCGCGATCACCAACTTGATGTTGAGGACTGTGAGCAAGGAAAAAATTACTGCTATGCTACGCGTGTTTGCACTGTGCTACATGGAAATTTACATAGTGCGAAGTAGCGCAAACTTCGGAAACTACACGAGCGTAGCGTAGTACTGCACCCAGGGTTACTCACATGGTGTCCCTACTGAAGTTCAAAAGGGCTGAAGCCAACCGCCTTCACTGTACTTCCCTGTAAGCAAACAGAAGGAATGGCAAGAGGACATCCCAATTTTGCTTCATGGGTTCTGAGAGACCTTTTAACCAACCCACATGCCTTCCACATTGTTTCCACATTGCCTCCATGTACAAAGGAATAAAGTTAGTCCCACAGCCAAAAACCCCCTCTTTGGGGTAAAGATCCCCATCAGTGCCATGGCCACGGTGAGCGCAGTCACTGTCATCAGTGGGATAGCTTTTGGGTACCGGTGGTATGGTCCACCAAGACCAGGATGAACCTGTTGTCCATGGCTGTCTTGGAATCCAGAGGCCCCACAATGTCAATGCCCACCCTCGCATTAGGCCCCAGATTTTCCACTCGCCAGGTAGGTAGGATAGGACCTGCCACATTATGAAATACCTTCTCTGAACACACCAGTTGACATCTGATGGCTGTTATGCTGGCTCCTGTGTCTCTCAGAGCCTCCACCCTACTTGTTGTCAGGCATGGAGGTTGTATGGACCATAGTGCTGTTACCAAAGGAAATAAGGGTTATCTCAGTTAGCTTTCCACCACTACCTGGGACCAACTCCTACCCAAGTGCTACACTAACCATCCCCAGTGAATGCCCACCAGTAGGGGGCTGTGCCAGCTTAGTACACTTGGAATCCCCTCTTAAGAATCCTTACTGAGTACATGAAAAAACACTTTAGGGGTCCCATCCCTACTGGCCTTCCTGAAGAGAATCAACTCTTTTTCCCAACAGGGGGTTGGGAAACCTTACCCTGAGAACTAGTTTGGGGCCCTTTAGAGAACTCCTTATTTTTATATTGGTCCCCTCCCTCCTTCTTCTGTTGAGGACTCTGTCTCCCATGTTCAACTGCTTATGGACCCTGGTGCTGAGCCAGCGGTCCACCTCCTTCTAAGCTTCCTGGGGTCAGAGAGCCTACCATCAACTAAATGCTGGTGTAGCTCTGCAAAACAAACCCAAATATGTGCTCTTGTGCAATCAAATTGTAAAGCCCCTGATAGTCTGCTACTGTGTTGCCCTTCACCCAACAATCAAGTGCTCTGCAGAAAGAATCAACACACTCTACTCAAGTCTGATAACCAAGCTTCCCCCTTGTCCTAAACTTCTGTCTGTATCCATCTGGGTTCGGACCATATCTCCTGATCATGTCTTCCTTAATGTTGGGGTACCTTAACTTGATAGTCAGCCACCACATTCTAGGGCATATGAACCTTTCCCCCAGACTGCACTGAAGATATGCTGCCACCATCTGTGCTGGACCTGACTTACAATCCCAGCTCCTTCAAGCTCAGCTCCTGAGCTCCATGCATCTTTTTCTACTCCACTTCCAATTAATCCTACTCCAAATCCATTTTGAGGTTGGCAAACTCAAATTTGAGCTTCATTCCTTCCCGTCTGTCCCTCAACTCGGCTGAGGACAGGTAATTAGAGGCAACACTGCTCCCTGTCCTGGAGGGCGCTGTCCCACCAGGCAGATCCCTAATTATCAACTAAATCAAAATGCAGATCCTGCTTCTCCATACCCACAACCTCATGCCCATCCTCTGAGTCCTCTGGTGCCTCCCTGCCTGCCAACTAGGCCCTCTGCGACTTTTGCAGCTCCTCTTTTTTAGTGACACATTTGAAATCCCAACAGAACTTTTTGAGCTGAGGCCCCATATAGGTTTCCAACCTCTCCTGCTCAAACTCCACATCTGCAGGTGGAGCTGATGGCTCTCCAGATTGAGACATGATTGCAAAAACTTAAAAGGTTGCAAAAGTAAAAAAAAAAAGCAAAATATTGTTCTGGTAGTAATAGTCTGAGATATGGAAGTGGTGTACACCAATCACTGTATGCCATGCACAAAAGCAAATCCTATGCTCTCCGCTGATCACTAGTTTCATTATAGAAGGATGCATTCATTTATTTATTTTGTTAGGCATGGGGAGATTAAGGTCCATATGTAGGTGGCCAAATACCGGTCGGTAACATCGAAAATGGGCCTTTTTTGGCGTTACCGACCGGTATTTAGCCATGTGAGATGTACGTAATAACGAATGCAATCGTAAATAACGAATCGGTGAAAAAGTTCCTTATTTACCGAATCGGAAATACTAAAACAATGAATACCGAATCGGAATTAAAGAATCGGTAAAACCCCCAAAAATGCGATGTAGCAAACCTTGTTATCACTGAATATGAGCAGATTCGGTAATAACGAATCGGTATTTACCACGTTTCAAGAGCATGTGGTAATGAGGTGCAGTGCATAAAAACCGGCCCAAAATGCATCTGTGTGAACACAATGGCAGCCCTCTACGTCATTGCAAGGCGGCTACACTTGAGAGCAGCAGGAGTGAGGATCTGGAGACGTGAAGAGCTGGGTACAGAGTACGCATCACATTGTTCCAATTGACAGAACCAGAAATCCATGAAAGATACAGACTGCACCCAGACCCATCCTGGACCTAATACGTGACCTAAGACCCTATCTGGAGCATCAGACACCAAGGGCCCACGCTATCCCCACCCATGTCCAGGTACTCTGCTGCCTGCACCTCCTTGCATCAGGAAGTTTCCAGGGTGTAATAGCTGCAGTGGGTGGAGTGTCACAGAGCTGTCTATCCCGTTTCTTCCAGACCTTCCTGGATGCCATGATGGACAGAATGGAACATTACATTTCCTTCCCCAGTACACAGGCGGAGCTGCAGAGAACCAAGCTTGAGTTCTACCAACTTGCAGCTCCCACACGTAATTGGCTGCATCAATGGGACACATATACCCATCTGCCCACCTGCAGCAAGTGAATACATATACAGAAACCGCAAATCCACCCACTCTATCAATGTGCAGGTGATTTGTAATGCCAAACACATCATAACTGACATCGTGGCCAAATTCCACGGGAGTAGCCAGAACGCCTACATCTTCCACAGCAGTGGCATCCATACACGTCTGCTTGCTGGCGAATTTGGAGACGGATACATACTAGATAAGTAAATGTGACACACCCTGATGTACACCCTGGCTCAAGCTATTGGTCACAGTAATCAATGCCACTTACTTCTGTACATAGGTGACAGCGCATATGCCCTCCGGCCTTATCTGCTCACACCATATCTCAACCCAACCACCCCAAGGGAGAAGAGGTACAATGTGGCACATAGGAGCACACGCAACGTGGTGGAGCGCACATTTGGATTGCTCAAAAGCAGATTCCGTTGCCTCCAAAAAACTGGAGGTGCACGTCTGTACAGCCCCATCAAATGTTGCAAGATTATTGCTACATGTGCAATGCTACACAATATGGCCACAAAAAAAGGAACAGCAGTGGAACTAACTGACTCAGAGGACAAGGACGAGGACAACCCTCAGCCAGAGCCCTGCGCAGCTGGTGTTGCAATTGAACATGATGGGAGACAGAGACGGGCAGAGATTACGTCAAACTATTTCTGAGTGAGTAACGACACTGAGCCATTAACAGTTACATGTGAAGGTGTTTATTGGGCACACCTCCAGTATTGTGAGCAATGTGCAATTGGACATGGGTTACATCACCCATCTCATGCATTGAAACAGCCATAGGTCTTTACTTCCTGCGTCCGCGCACTGCACGTGCACATTCCTTATCGACACTGTCTGGTGTTGGAATGTTCATGTGCAGGCACGTTGCGTTCACTACGCCTCCTGCACTCAGTGGGTGAGGGCGTAATGCCACCACGGCTTGTAGCCTCCTCACTGTCCCCCCCCCCCCTCCATTGTGGCCGCCTTAGCATTCTGCATGAGCTCTAGCACTGAGGTCATGGACACCATCCCCCTGGCCACATCCCTGCTGCAATGCGCCATCTCCTCCATTATGGCGATGGACCTGCGACACATCAGTGATGTTGTATTGGCCGGCCGGTTCACCGACTTGGTATAGGCCTGAAGCCTCTGTCTCTCCCCGCGCCTGCCAAGACGATCTTGCTGAAGCTGGCTGCAGAGGTTGTCCACCGAGGTAGCTACTCTCTCCATTCCCGCACACAAGTTCTCACCCATACCACTGATGCCCTTCTCCATCCTGTGCATATGCTTGTTCATGTGTGCCACCTCCCTGTGCATTGACTTCATCTCCCTCCATTGCAGGCGCTGGACCTTCAGCATGTTGCCTTCCAGTCCAGCAAACACACTGTCACCCTGCTCGGATGCTTCTGGACTGTCCGGCCTTACCCTGCGGCGTCTTGATGTGATGTGGGTGCCCTCGGATGCTGAACCAGCCCTCTCCCTGTTGTATCTATCAGTTATGGGACTTTGTTCGCCCAATCTGCCCTCCTCCTCCGACCCCTCAATCTGCTGGAGGCTGGGCACAGCATGCCTCCTGCCTGACTGTGGTGGTGGTGGTGTTGGTGATCGTCGCACTGGGGACTGTGTGAGAGGGGATTGCGGCCCTCCCTGGGATCGGTGATGATGGCTGTGATGGAGGATTGGGTAGCTGTGATGGCGCCGTGCTTGTGGTCCCTGAAGGCATGCTGTCATCCTCATGTTGGCTCCCCTCTGGACTGGCTGACTTGCCTCTGCTGCCCTCTGCTGCACTGCGAGATGACTAGCCTGTAATGACACAAATGTAGATATACTCAATGCTCAGTCAGCAATGGAATTACATCTGGCCGAGCTGTCTGCGTTTCCCACGCCACTCACACTCTCTGGCTGGATGGTGGACTCCACCATCAGTTCCAGTGGTGTTGGTGCTGGGGCTCGGCTTTTACCTCCACCTGTTTCGGCAGCCTGCCTCTGTCTCTCTGCCATGCTCTGTTTTGCTGCTTTCCTGAGGTCGTACCACCTCTTCCTGATGTCCTCTATGGTGAGGTGGGTCACACCTATGGCATTGATCTTGTCACGTATGCCACTCCAGATTTGCCTCTTCTGTGACTCTGGCACTTGGTGGGACTGGGCTCCAAAAAGCTTGTGGTGCTCTTGGCTGACATCCTGGATCGGGACCTCCAGCTCCTTGTCACTGAATTTCAGATTTATTTTTCTGTCACCTCCCTCCTTCTCCCTGTCCTGGCTTGCCATTTGAATGCTTTTTGGTTTCTCAGTCTTGCTTGTGGCTGTGTGACTGTGTTGCTGCTGCCTCCTCAGCTCTCCTGGCTGACTGCCTGCCTGCCTCACAGTGAGCTCCAGGTCCTGTACACCTGGCTGGGTGTGGCCACTTCCTGTTTGGGAGGTAATTGGGTGAATCAGGATTGGCTGATTCACCAAAGTACGATGTTTTAAATTACTGATTCGGTATTTACCGATTCGGTAAGGGATTCTGTAACAGCGATTCGGTATTTCGATGTTGGATTTTTTGTTTTTTTACCGATTCGTTCAGATTCGGTATTTAATACTGAATTTTAATGAATCCGTAAACGTTACCGATTTTTTATCTACATCACCTTTACCGAATTCTTAATACCGATTCGGTAAAATTCGGTATTAAGGATTCGGTATTCTCCATTTTCCTACATATGGCCCTAAGTGATTTGCCCAGAATCTCAGGATATTGAGTGTCGTTCCCGAGACCCGAACCCAGTTCTCCAGCTTTGAGGTCGACCGATCTAGCCGTAAGGCTACATCCTCTCTCCAAAAATGAAATTGCTCCCAGTAATTTGCAGAACCTTCTCACATCCTACATAATTTTACACCTCTATGGCCATTACAGCTGCGCTGCTTGCAGTACCTTGGACAAATTCAGACATTTATTGGTGTCTGAACAGTCAGTGTAAAATTGCCAGGCCATTGTAAATTGGCTATATAAACACCTTTTATCACTGCGTAGAACTTAGAAATACTATTCATTACCTCTATCCATATATACTACCACATTAATATGAGATCAATTTCAGTCAGCACGTGACAGGCATCCTTGACAAGCTTCCTTGACTCACTCTCTCAGGGCTGGCATTAGCAGGGACCAATAAACTTTTTTTAGTGGTCTGTCTGTCAAATACCTCCTTCTCCACGGATTCCTTCACAACTACTCTCAACAGTGCGCCTTACCTCTTCATAGCCCCTCTCTCAAATGCATTTAATTTGATTTATAGCACCGAAACATCTGCTGTAGGGTACTAGAGTATATCACAATCACATTATACAGAGACAATGAATCGTAGGTGTGTAAATCGGTCTAGGAAATGTTACAAAAACAATAAAGATTATAACGGCGTTGGCTTAATTAGTGTTGGGGTGTTGCCCCCCAATATTTCCTCCCCAGAGCCCCTGAATTCAAAGTAAATAAATGTAGAGTTCTCCGGTTATGGGTGCTGTGCATTTTTTTAATCAGCCACCAGCCATTTGCTTAGTGATGAGTGGGAGGGGCTTAATAATGCAACAAGCTCACCTCCTGGTAATCAAAGACACTTGAACTTGAAAGTGTGCATGTCAGGTTGGCCTTTATGTAACCAACCTGACATGTGCACTATTTATTTATTTATTTATTTATTTATTTATATCATTTGTAGAGCGCACTGCAACCCTACGGGCATCCTGGCGCTGAGGGAGTGGGTCAAAAGGGAGCAGTCAGTAGTGAGAGCAGGAGGGAGGGAGGGAGGGAATATACCAAAAGATGCTATCACTATTTCACCCAGGGTATTATACCCTAGGAAAGAGCTTGGTCTCGATTTTCTTGCGGAACAGCCGTAATTCATGAATTTTTCTAATTTCGAGTGCGAGGCAGTTCCAAAGACGAGCCGCTGCCACACTAAATGCTCTTACGCCCTGGGTCGCTTTCTTTATTCTGGGTACTCTAGTAAGGTTGGTGGAGGAGGAGCGGAGAGTTCAGGTAGGCTCATACCACTGGAACTTGTCCTGGAGTGGCTTGGGGCCCTGACCATGCAATTCTTTGAACACAATGCATAGGGACTTGAATAGAATCCTCTGAGGTACTGGGAGCCAGTGTAAATCTGCCAAAGCTTGTGTTGTTGAAGATCGATGGGTTCGGAAGAGTGCTAACTTAGCGGCTGCCACCTGGATACTCTGTAGCCTGACAATCAAATACCCAGGTGATTCCAGTAACAAGGCGTTACAGTAGTCCAGGCAACTAAGAATGGTACTCCTGACTACAGTTGTTCTTACATGTACAGGTAAAAGAGGCAGCAGCTTCCGAAGATCTCGTATTAACGTGAAGCAGCTACCCTCCAGTTTATTGATGTGGGTCTCCAGATTTAAATTTTCATTATTACTGACCCCCAGATTGTGCACCGTGTTCACTGGTGTCAGTGGGCCATCCGATGTTAAATGCCAGAAGTCTGCTGGCAATCTTCGGGCAATCTTCCCCAACTTACAGTGCAGGATCTTCGTTTTACCGCTGTTGACTTGGAGCGAGTTTCCCTTCAACCAGTTTGTCATTTCGTGCATACAGGCATGAAAGCTATCTAATGAATCTGCCTGAGCACCATTAAGGGAAACCATAAGCTGTGTATCATCAGCGTAGTTAATCAAGTTGATGTTATGAGCTTTAATGATTCCCAGCAGGGGTTGCATAGACTCATTAAACAGGATGGGACTGATGGATGATCCCTGCGGAACCCCATGTGGGACTTTAACATATTCAGATTGGTACGAAGGGAGTGCCACCGCCTGCCATCTATCGGACAAATAGGATCGCAACTAATCGAGTGCCATCCCTTTCACCCCAAAGGTCTCTAGCCTTGTCAGCAGAATGTTATGGTTCACCATATCGAAAGCGGCAGACAGGTCCAGCAAGATTAGAATTGCTGACTCACCCCTGTGACTCCTCTAGTATCTTTTTTGTCTTCAGGAAGAGGGACAGGGACCTACTGACAAGGCATCCCGTGATCTTAATCGGGTAGGGCAGGAGTGAAATTGGTCGGTACTTCTTGTAGCAACCAGGGTCGAGGGTGGGTTTGTTAAGGAGTGGGGTGATGACTGTCTGCTTCCATTTAGCTGGCACAATGCCTGTGCTAAGCGATTGACCACATAGCTGTCGGAGGAAAGGAAATGATTCTGTCCCAAAGGCTTCATAATCTTATGGGGCAGAGGATCCAATGGTGATCTAGAGGAAATTCCAAGGGCCACTTGAGCAAACTCCTTCTCTGAGGGAATAGCAAAGTTATCTAGAGAGGCGTAGGAGGCCTTGGGGAGGGAGGGTTTGATAGTTCCCTTTTCGTTCTTGTTTTCTTTTGTTCCTATACTCGGATGTGACGGAATGAGCGGAGGTAGATCTTCCAAACTCTCCACTATTTTATTTTTTTTATCCTGGAAAAAGAATGCCAGTCCATCACATAGCTCCTGGGAGGGTTTGATGTTACTAGTAGAACACTCGGGATGTGTCATTTCTCTTACTATTCTAAAAATATCCCTTGATTTAGTGGTGCTTTTCAATATGATGGCTGCAAAATGTTCTGCTTTATCAGTAGCTATTTCCTTTTTGTATTTTATTAGGTCGAAGCCTGCATTGCGGGGCATGGCCCTGCTGCAGGCAAAGAGATATTGTGAGCAGGGGATTTCAGTATGGCATGAAGCCACGCCCCTTTTTTCCATTGGCAGGCCTCTCGAAACGGAAGCCTGCCATTGATAAAAGCTCCTGTTTAGCAGATTTGTCTGCTCTGGATCCCACCTCTCGAGGACTCCATGACCTGCCTTACGGTAGCACGACAATATTTTCAGAAATATTGCCTTGGCAACCATGAGGCAGGTCAGGGAGTCCTGGAGGGGCGGGATTCAGTATCCTATTCCAGCCCCGTTTTTTTTTTCGTTTCGATTGTGCCGTCATTCCTGTGAGTTCCTGGGCAGTGGAGGAGGTAGGGGAGAGGCGGTGCTGGTTCTTTATTGTAGACAGTTAATATTGGACTTGTGTTTCAAAAATTCACAATTGGGTTTCCAATTTTAGGGGGAAAAAAAAATAATAAAATTGTTTAAAACATTTACACCAGGCACATTTTGCTCCGTAGCTGCAAATAAGGCCGGAAGGATATTTCCAAGCGTACAATGTTACGTTATCAGGATTCCTTACCAGCGAGTCACGTGATCAGCAAATAAAAGCCAGTCGAACACCTTTGCGTTATTACAAGGTACGTCTGCTTTGTGATTAGAGGTGCGCGGTGGAAGTGGTGGTGGTAGGTTCGAGTGGGCGGGCGCCTTTCACGCGCTGCTTCAGCAGCCTCGCGTGTTGGGAGATCCTGCTTGTGTTATGCTTGTTTAGCAAATGCAAGACTGCAGTCCTCTATGACGTTCACCCTGGCTGCCTGTAACTATGTTGGTTGGTGTGAGAAGTTGGCCTGGTATATAATGCTCACTAATTCTAGTGATCACTTTGTACCATGCCAAGCAACCCTTATGATGATGGTTGTAATTCAACCTTGTAGACCAGTTATCCTAGTGGTAACGTGGACAAAGCAGTCTTAGGCTAAACTCTGAAAGGCATGTGAAGCCAGCTGTTATACCATACACAACCCCCTTGAATACCAAATGAAAGGGACACCACACAGATATATATTGAAAATATATATTGATTTATTAACTATAAAATCCCCTGGACTCTTTATGAGCACAGAAGCACAAGCGTTAAATCACAAGACAGTTTAAAATACACAAAAGTTGCACCATATGGATGAGCCCTAGGGGCCACCTAAACCATATACTAAGAAAGTGGTATAAGAGATACCAGTAGGAAAGTGAAGAGGCCTAGGGCCTTGGGAATCGCTGGAGCTATTCGAGACTAGCAGTGACTAAGTCGGGAGAGGCCCACGGGACTCGGGTGCAGTGTTCAAAGTGCACGCACTTTCCAATGCAAAGTCTATGGTGCGTAAAAAGTACAAAGTTAGAAAGTTAGGAACCTTCCGAGTGACCTAGGGAGCTGAAACTTAAGACACAGGCCCTTGAGATGTGTACCAGTGCAGGAGCACCGGCGGAGCTGAGTTACCTCACCCACAGGAAGCGGGTGCACAGGGTCGAAGTAGTGTCGGGTTTCGTCACGCTGGTCGATGGTGCTTGGAGCTGAAGATGCTGCAGGCAGCTCGATGTGAAGAGTTCCGGTGGATCCAAGGGTGGATCTGAAGATGTGAAGACCTGAAAGCAGAGGGGACAGTGTTCAAAGTCACTAGCCAGTGACTACCGTGGAACCAGATTGGAACCAGGCGATGTCGGGTGCAAACAGGCGTTGTCGGGTAGCTTCTTTCTGCAGCCACGTGGATACCCGGGGTCGAGGACGTCCAGGAGTCGGTCACGAGCTGTCCCACGCAGGCTTCTCGCTGTTGGCGGTGTCGGCACCTTGATCGGAGCAAACAGGCCTTGGCAAAGGCAAACCAGGCAGAAGTTGAAAGATGCTTAACACTCGGACCAGCAAGGTCAGAGCGGGTGCTCCTTTTCACAGGAGCTTGGGTAGGTCTGGAGCAACCAGACCTGCTGTGTAAATCGTCGGGTTCGTCGCCAAGATGGCCGCTGACCACGTGGCTAGTGGCCGGGATGGCGCGTCGAGTGGCACAATGCAAAAGGGCCCCACGCAGATCGTGGAGATGCTGGAGGGCTGATCTTCGGTGCAAGGGCTGCTCGGTGGTGGGGGTTCTCAGTCCCCAAAGCACAACGTCGAGGATGCCTCAGAAGCTGCGCAGTCAGCTTTTAGAGTGTCTTCCAAGAGGCCCGGTCCCACGTCACTCGGTGCCTCCACGGGTCCCTTCTTTGCAGGGACTGTGGATCGGGCTCTGAGAGGTCTGGGAGTCTGGTTCTTGTCGGGCTCTGGGCTCCGGCTCCGGCGGGAGGCGGCGGCAAAGCAGACGTCGAGTTGCTGGTTGGTACCTGTGTTCACAGGGTGGCCACTCCTAGGCCACAAGGGAGATTCTCTTCAGTCTTCTGTGCAGCAGAATGTCGAAGTCCAGTCTTCTTCTTCGTGTAAAGTTGATTCAGGATGATCTGCTGTGCAATGGCACTGCTCCCACTCTTATTCCCAATCTGAGGGGTGGATCACCTACTAGGTCCCTCCTCTGGGAGGAACCAGGAAGGGGGGCGGTTACACCCCCTTTCCTTTGTCCAGTTCCGCGCCAAGCCTGGGTCTGGAAAGTCCCAGGACCGGTTTGGACTGGCCTATGCACGGGGACACCTTGTGTGCCCCGGACATGTCTGATTCTATTCAGCCCTGTCCTACCCAATACACAAAACCCTGTCTGGGGTGGTGCTCGCACCTCCCAAGGCAGGAAACCCTTTGTCCAGGCCACAATCTGCCGAGTTTCGGTCAGCAGCAGGAGGCCAGACTCGTGTCTGTGGTGGCAGCATCCATTTTGTGATGCTGAGGCTCTGTTTAACTTTAACCGGGGTTAAGGCTACACACATGTCGTGTCCCTCTAGAAGGGTGGAATGCTATCCCCGTCGCCAGAATTGGCGAGGGGATAGTATTCCAATTCGTATGACACCTTACTCGACATGTTTTGATAAAGCCAAACCAAAGATAGCAAATAACCGCGAGGATTATAATGCACTTAAGAGTATATGGTATGGCAATATCCCGGAACAGCTTAGGGAGTGGTTCCCGACAGCTGCAGACGGGCTCAGCTCATGCTAGAGCACCATCTCACATATTTCCAAGCACTCTGCCTCCAGGATTGATGAGGCCTTCCATAGGAGTGGCTGATAGGAACATATGTGTCCAGTTTAGGGTTAGGCACAGACATACTGTACCTAAGTAAGAGGTGGTTACACCGACTTACCCCAGCTGAGTGATCAGCCAGTTGTGTCAAATATGGAGGCCAGGCCAGGGGTGGCACAATACATGCTGCAGCCCCTGGTAGGCCTTGGATACACCTATGCCCTGGGCACCCAGGGTGCACTAATACAGGGGCTCATAAGGTGAACCAGTTCCAATTCGTAATGCACCTAGAGTGCATTGGCAGTAATTTAGAGAGAGAACAGCAGGCTGTGGGTCTGATTAGCAGGCCCACAGCCACATTAAGTCAGAAACCAGTGAAGCAAAAAGCAAAAATTTGGGGTGACCATAGGATAGCAGACCCTACTCTCCTACATAACCCCCCCCCCCCAAACGCAGGGACATTAGACTAACCTTGACCAGTTGTGTCTTCATGTTCTAAGTGGAAGTACCTGGAGAGACCATCTGCGTTGCCATGGTCAGTCCCTGGGCGGTGCTCCACTGTAAAGTCCATCCCCTGTAGGGAAATGGACCACCTGAGTAGTTTGGGGTTTTCACCCTTCATCTGATTAAGCCATAAGAGGGGCTTATGGTCGGTCTGAATCTTGAAGTGAGTACCAAACAAGTATGGCCTCAACTTCTTCAGGGCCCACACCACAGCAAAGGCCTCCCTCTCTATAGCTGACCAACGTTTCTCTCTGGGGGTCAGCCTTCTGCTAATGAAAGCAATGGGCTGGTCCTGGCCATCTACATTAAGCTGTGAAAGCACTGCTCCCACTCCCAACTCAGAAGCATCTGTTTGGACAATGAACTCTCTTGAGTAGTCAGGACTCTTCAGGATAGGTGCAGAGCACATGGCCTTCTTCAGGTCATCAAATGCCTTTTGACAGATTTCTGTCCACTGAACCTTTTTGGGCATCTTCTTGGATGTCAGATCATTAAGAGGAGTCACAATGGACCCATAGTTCTTAACAAACTTCCTGTAGTACCCAGTCAGGCCCAAGAAAGCTCTGACCTGAGTCTAGGTGGTTGGAGGGGACCAGTCCTTGATGGTCTGGATCTTACTCTCCAGTGGTTGAACTTGGCCTCCACCTACAAGGTGGCCCAGGTATACAACCTTACTCTGCCCTATCTGGCACTTGGTTGCCTTGATAGTGAGGCCTGCCTTCTGCAGGGCCTCAAGCACTTGCTTCAAGTGGACCAGGTGATCCTCCCAGGTGGAGCTAAAGACAGCAATATCATCCAGATAAGCTGCACAAAAGTCATCCAACCCAGTGAGGACTTGATTCACAAACCTTTGGAAGGTGGCAGGTGCATTTTTCAAACCAAAGGGCATCACCACAAACTGATAATGCCCACTAGGGGTAGAAAATGCTGTCTTGGCTTTAGACTCCTCAGCTAACCTGATTTGCCAGTAGCCAGCTGTCAAGTCAAATGTGCTCAAATATTTGGCAGAAGCCAACTTGTCAATGAGCTCATCTGCCCTTGGAATAGGGTGTGCATCTGTCCTGGTGACAGCATTGAGTCCTCTGTAATCCACACAGAACCTCATCTCTCTCTTGCCATCTTTGGTGTGAGGTTTGGGGACCAGAACCACTGGGCTAGCCCAGGGGCTCTCTGAAGGCTCAATGACACCTAATTCCAGCATCTTTTGCACCTCAGTCTTTATACAGTCCCTGACGTGGTCAGGTTGCCTGTAAATCTTGCTCTTTACAGGAAGACTGTCACCAGTGTCCACCACATGTGTACACCAGTTAGTCTGACTGGGTGTCAATGAGAACATATGCCTGTATGCCTGTAGAACTTGTCTGCAGTCATGTTGCTGATGTTCAGTGAGGCTGCCACCTAAGGCCACACCATCAACTGAGCCATCCTCAGGGTTCTGAGTGAGCAGGTCTGGGAGAGGGTCACTCTCTTCCTCCTGTCCTTCATCTGTAGCCATGAGCAAGCCCATGTCTGCCCTGCTGACATATGCCTTCAATCTGTTTACATGGAGCACCCTGTGGGGGCTCCTGGGAGTTCCTAGGTCCACCAAGTAGGTAACCTCTCCCTTCTTTTCCAGAATTGTATGGGGTCCAGACCATTTGTCTTGGAGTGCTGCTGGGGCCACTGGCTCCAACACCCATACCTTCTGTCCAGGCTGAAATTCAACAAGGACAGCCTTTTGGTCATGCCAAGCTTTCTGTAATTCTTGGCTAGCCTCAAGGTTTTTGGATGCCTTTTCCATGTACTCTGCCATCCTGGAGCGGAGACCAAGTACATAGTCCACTATGTCTTGCTTAGGCTTTTTGAGAGGTAACTCCCATCCTTCCTTCAATAGACACAGGGGTCCTCTTACAGGGTGCCCAAACAACAATTCAAAGGGGCTGAAGCCAACCCCCTTTTGAGGGACCTCTCTGTAAGCGAACAAAAGGCAGGGCAGTAGGATGTCCCATCTTCGCCTGAGCTTTTCAGGTAATCCTTTAATCATGCCCTTTAGGGTCTTGTTAAATCTCTCAACAAGCCCATTGCATTGTGGGTGATAAGGAGTGGTGAACTTGTAGTTGACACCACATTCCTTCCACATAGCTGTCAAATATCCTGACATGACGTTGGCACCTCTATCAGATATTACCTCCTTAGGAAACCCCACTCTGGAGAAAACTCCAAGTAAGGCCCTGGCCACAACAGGAGCTGTTGTGGTCCTAAGTGGAATTGCCTCTGGGTACCTGGTGGCATGATCCACTACCACCAGTATGAATCTGTGCCCAGATGCTGTAGGGGGATCCATTGGACCAACAATATCAATCCCCACTCTTTCAAAGGGAGCCCCCACCACAGGTAGTGGTATCAGGGGGGCCTTTGTTGTTCCACCTGCTTTACCACTGGCTTGGCAGGTTTCACAGGAGCGACAAAACTCCTTGGTGTCTTCAGACATGTGAGGCCAGTGAAAGTGAGAGACAAGCCTGTCCCAGGTCTTGTTCTGGCCTAGGTGTCCTGCTAAAGGAATATCATGGGCCAAGGTGAGTAGAAAACCCCTAAATTGCAGAGGTATAACCAACCTCCTGGTAGCACCAGGCTTGGGGTCTCTAGCCTCTGAATAAAGGAGTCCATCGTCCCAATATACTCTATGGGCACCTTGAGCATTCCCAGCAGCCTCAGCAGCAGCCTGCTGTCTGAGGGGTTCAAGAGAAGGACAGGTTAACTGAGCCTGCCCCAAGTCTGCCCTAGAAGGTCCCCCTGTCCCCAGAAACTCAACCTAATCAGGTTCAAGTTCTTCAGGGACAGTTCCTTCAGGGGTCTCAAGATCAGTTTCCTGTGAAACCTGATCCTCACTTGTAGGCAGTTGGGAAGGCGCAGCCTTAACCCTCCTGTTCTTCTTCTTGGAAGGTACTTGGTCCATTGTTCCAGGATCCAAGACCTGAGGTTCAGAGAGGCACTTTTTGGCCTGTGACCTGGTCACAGCAAGGACATGTGATGATATCCCTAACATCTCTGCATGAGTCCTGTACTCAACTTCTGACCATAGAGAGTTCTCCAGGTCATTGCCCAACAAACATTCTACTGGGAGATCAGCACTAACCACAACTTTCTTTAGGCCAGTTACCCCTCCCCAGGAAAAGTTAACAAGTGCCACACTATGTGTAGTAGTGACATTGCTGGCATTGGTCACCAGGTAATCATCGCCTGGCATGTATTGTCCAGGGTCCACAAAGTTAGGTGTCACCATAGTGACACTGGCACATGTGTCACTGTAAGCTTGAGCCACTTTATTGTTGATCAAAGGTGTCTGTCTGTATTTGCCCAGGTTACTGGGACTTATGTCAGGGGTCAAATCTATGTCCCCTTCACAAACCAGAACAGCCTGTGTAAGGGTTCTGACTAGGTCAGAATCTCCTTCAGTTCCCAAAGTGATACCCACTAATCCCTTGGTTTGAGGACCAGCACTGCTAACTGTACTAGTGGGCGCAGGTGCCTTAGGGGCTGCAGTGCTGGGGGCTCCACCCTTTTTACACTCACTTGTCCAGTGAGAGGTGTTTTTACAAGTTTTACACCAGGGTTTCTTCTGACCTTCTTTCTTCTTCTTCTTGGAAGTTTGGGACCCACCCTCTGTCTCAGTTTGGGGCCCTGTTGAAGACTTCTGGTCTTTAGCTTTCTGCTCCCCACCCTTCTGGTCTGTTTTCTTCTGGTCACCACCCTGGTTCTGGTTCTGGTTCTTTTGCTTAACTCTGGTTCCTACCCATTTATCTGCCCTCTTTCCCAATTCTTGGGGAGAGGTCAAATCTGAATCAACCAAATGTTGATGCAACTGCTGGTTCTGACAATTATTTAAAATTTGTTCTCTCATCAGCAAATTATACAATCCTTCATAGTCTGTAACCTTGCTTCCCAGCAACCATCCCTCCAGAGCCTTAGTGGCACATTCAACAAATTCAGACCAGTCCTGAGTCTGTGTCTTCTGGGTATCTCTGAACATTAACCTGTACTGTTCAGTGGTTAAGCCTAAACCATCAATCAGAGCACTCTTCAGGACCAGGTAGTTTCTAGAATCCCCATCACTAACTGTGAGGAGTCTGTCTCGGCCTCTACCTTCAAAGGAGAGCCACAAGATTGCTGCCCACTGCTCCTGAGGGATCTGCTGTACTCTGCAGGCTCTCTCCATTGCAGTAATCCATTTATGGATATCATCCCCAGCTTTGTAGGGGGGCACAATCTTACTCAGGTTTCTGTTATCAAAAGACCTGTCTTTATCCTTGTGGATATTGCTGCCACCAGTGGGTTCTATTACCCCACTCTCTCTAGGCTGTCTTGCTCTAGCAAGTTTCTCTTGGGCCAGGGCAATCTCTAACTCTTGTCTCTGGACTCTCAATTCAGCCTCTCTAATTTGAGATTCTCTCAATTTGGTCTCATGTTCCCTTCTCTGAGGGCTAGTCATCCTTCTTCTGGAGTGACCATGAGAACCTCTAGAAGCATGGGAGTTGTCAGAGTCACCTGAGTGAGTCCTTCTCCTCCTAGGCTGCTGGTTAAGTCCACCTGGGGGTCTGAATGGGTTGTTACCTGATTCATTCCCAAGTAAGCTTAAGTTAGCCTGGTTCAGTCTACTGACCAGCACCTGACTATTTCTGTCATCATCTGACTCACTGCTTTCCACCTCCTCCTCTTCCTCTTCCTCTTCCTCCTCATCTATCTGAGGAGCTCCAGTGGTGGAGGCTTCCTCATCTACCAGGATGATAGGGGCAGGGGTGTCTACAGTGTCATCCTCTGAAGGATGGCCTCCTTCAGCATTCCCTGTGGGGTTTGCTTTAGAGGGCTTTAGAGTCTCAGACTGGTCTAAGAGCTCTCTTAGGTGGTCTGTAGTAGGGGAAGGCCCTGTCTTCAGACCCCTTAAGACACAAAGCTGTCTTAATTCCTTAAAGGAAAAAATAGCAAATTTGGATGGTGCCCTTGGAGGGTCACTCTCAACAGGAGTAAGTCCACTGGACCCCTCTGCTCCAGACATTGCTCTAGTGTGGGTGGATGTGTTGCAATCTACCTACACTGGTGTTTACCTACTAAACCTATCTAGTAGTTGTAGCTAGGGTGTGCTACTCCCTTTGCTCTACAACAACTAAGTTCAGTAGAACTTAAGTATACTAGTCTTGTTTTATATGTACCTAGCAGGTACCTGTATGATCTTTCAAATGATAATCTCAAAGATTGTAATGGTAAAACAACAGCAAGCTCAGATCCCAATCCGCTGCTCACCAATGTGAGAAGTTGGCCTGGTATATAATGCTCACTAATTCTAGTGATCACTTTGTACCATGCCAAGCAACCCTTATGATGATGGTTGTAATTCAACCTTGTAGACCAGTTATCCTAGTGGTAACGTGGACAAAGCAGTCTTAGGCTAAACTCTGAAAGGCATGTGAAGCCAGCTGTTATACCATACACAACCCCCTTGAATACCAAATGAAAGGGACACCACACAGATATATATTGAAAATATATATTGATTTATTAACTATAAAATCCCCTGGACTCTTTATGAGCACAGAAGCACAAGCGTTAAATCACAAGACAGTTTAAAATACACAAAAGTTGCACCATATGGATGAGCCCTAGGGGCCACCTAAACCATATACTAAGAAAGTGGTATAAGAGATACCAGTAGGAAAGTGAAGAGGCCTAGGGCCTTGGGAATCGCTGGAGCTATTTGAGACTAGCAGTGACTAAGTCGGGAGAGGCCCACGGGACTCGGGTGCAGTGTTCAAAGTGCACGCACTTTCCAATGCAAAGTCTATGGTGCGTAAAAAGTACAAAGTTAGAAAGTTAGGAACCTTCCGAGTGACCTAGGGAGCTGAAACTTAAGACACAGGCCCTTGAGATGTGTACCAGTGCAGGAGCACCGGCGGAGCTGAGTTACCTCACCCACAGGATGCGGGTGCACAGGGTCGAAGTAGTGTCGGGTTTCGTCACGCTGGTCGATGGTGCTTGGAGCTGAAGATGCTGCAGGCGGCTCGATGTGAAGAGTTCCGGTGGATCCAAGGGTGGATCTGAAGATGTGAAGACCTGAAAGCAGAGGGGACAGTGTTCAAAGTCACTAGCCGGTGACTACCGTGGAACCAGATTGGAACCAGGCGATGTCGGGTGCAAACAGGCGTTGTCGGGTAGCTTCTTTCTGCAGCCACGTGGATACCCGGGGTCGAGGACGTCCAGGAGTCGGTCACGAGCTGTCCCACGCAGGCTTTTCGCTGTTGGCGGTATCGGCACCTCGATCGGAGCAAACAGGCCTTTGCAAAGGCAAACTAGGCAGAAGTTGAAAGATGCTTAACACTCGGACCAGCAAGGTCAGAGCGGGTGCTCCTTTTCACAGGAGCTTGGGTAGGTCTGGAGCAACCAGACCTGCTGTGTAAATCGTCGGGATCGTCGCCAAGATGGCCGCTGACCACGTGGCTAGTGGCCGGGATGGCGCGTCGAGTGGCACAATGCAAAAGGGCCCCACGCAGATCGTGGAGATGCTGGAGGGCTGATCTTCGGTGCAAGGGCTGCTCGGTGGTGGGGGTTCTCAGTCCCCAAAGCACAACATCGAGGATGCCTCAGAAGCTGCGCAGTCAGCTTTTCGAGTGTCTTCCAAGAGGTCCGGTCCCACGTCACTCGGTGCCTCCACGGGTCCCTTCTTTGCAGGGATTGTGGATCGGGCTCTGAGAGGTCTGGGAGTCTGGTTCTTGTCGGGCTCTGGGCTCGGGCTCCGGCGGGAGGCGGCAGCAAAGCAGAGGTCGAGTTGCTGGTTGGTACCTGTGTTCACAGGGTGGCCACTCCTAGGCCACAAGGGAGATTCTCTTCAGTCTTCTGTGCAGCAGAATGTCGAAGTCCAGTCTTCTTCTTCGTGTAAAGTTGATTCAGGATGATCTGCTGTGCAATGGCACTGCTCCCACTCTTATTCCCAATCTGAGGGGTGGATCACCTACTAGGTCCCTCCTCTGGGAGGAACCAGGAAGGGGGGCGGTTACACCCCCTTTCCTTTGTCCAGTTCCGCGCCAAGCCTGGGTCTGGAAAGTCCCAGGACCGGTTTGGACTGGCCTATGCACGGGGACACCTTGTGTGCCCCGGACATGTCTGATTCTATTCAGCCCTGTCCTACCCAATACACAAAACCCTGTCTGGGGTGGTGCTCGCACCTCCCAAGGCAGGAAACCCTTTGTCCAGGCCACAATCTGCCGAGTTTCGGTCAGCAGCAGGAGGCCAGACTCGTGTCTGTGGTGGCAGCATCCATTTTGTGATGCTGAGGCTCTGTTTAACTTTAACCGGGGTTAAGGCTACACACATGTCGTGTCCCTCTAGAAGGGTGGAATGCTATCCCCGTCGCCAGAATTGGCGAGGGGATAGTATTCCAATTCGTATGACACCTTACTCGACATGTTTTGATAAAGCCAAACCAAAGATAGCAAATAACCGCGAGGATTATAATGCACTTAAGAGTATATGGTATGGCAATATCCCGGAACAGCTTAGGGAGTGGTTCCCGACAGCTGCAGACGGGCTCAGCTCATGCTAGAGCACCATCTCACATATTTCCAAGCACTCTGCCTCCAGGATTGATGAGGCCTTCCATAGGAGTGGCTGATAGGAACATATGTGTCCAGTTTAGGGTTAGGCACAGACATACTGTACCTAAGTAAGAGGTGGTTACACCGACTTACCCCAGCTGAGTGATCAGCCAGTTGTGTCAAATATGGAGGCCAGGCCAGGGGTGGCACAATACATGCTGCAGCCCCTGGTAGGCCTTGGATACACCTATGCCCTGGGCACCTAGGGTGCACTAATACAGGGGCTCATAAGGCGAACCAGTTCCAATTCGTAATGCACCTAGAGTGCATTGGCAGTAATTTAGAGAGAGAACAGCAGGCTGTGGGTCTGATTAGCAGGCCCACAGCCACATTAAGTCAGAAACCAGTGAAGCAAAAATCAAAAATTTGGGGTGACCATAGGATAGCAGACCCTACTCTCCTACAGTCGGTACGAGCAGGTGTGGGTGTCTGTCTGCAAAAGTGCGTTTATTTGCCATCGGTCTCAGCATTTAAATAGATGTGTGTATGCGTGCTTGCACTATTTAGAACTAGTGATATTACAGACTGACCAAAACATACATACTTAAAATCTGCTGACGATGAGACCAGGAAGTGTCCGCCAGCAAAACATTTCCTGTGACAGAAGAAAGGAGGGCTCAGCAGTTTCCATCTAGTGTTTGAACGGGAGTTAGTGCTGCACGGCAACGAGGCCTGACTTGGGGAGGCCCAGCCACCTTTGATGCACATAGCGCACTCTCGCAGGCCTGCATCCGCCATGACGCCACACCCCTATCTGCTGCGCATTCCCCACTGTACAGATCGCTGACTCTGCGTGATTGCTTCTCTGCCCTGCACCTGGCTGTCCTGCAGTCTCCAACAACATCACTTCTCTCTCCCTGCATCCTACCTGTCCTTCCTCCTCCACTGAGCTGACCCCTCCCCCCACGCAGCTACTGAGTGCAGACTGATAAATTAGGCCCCGCACTCCATTTTCACTGTCCCTCTCACCTCTAAAGGTAATGACTTATCACCCTTTCCATAGCTGCCAAGGTTTCAGATTTCTATGTGTGACATTTTTATAATTTTAGTGTAATGATGAGTGACATTTCAACGACTATGAGTGACACTTTCTCACAAGTAAATCCAAACAATGAAGTGCTTGGAAAGAGATAATGTCAGAAATTACATCATTTTGAGCAATAAGATTTTGGGCAATACACTTAATCACCCCATGCCTAAAACATATGTGTAACGTGTTCTCGTGCTCATGTAAAGCGCAGTTCCAGGCCCAGCAGCTCAGAATAGTGCCACATTGCTGCTTAGGCCATCGGGTGTCCAAGCAGGGTGGAAATAGGCCCGTGAGCTCGAACCAGATAAAACTTGAAAAAAGGCCAAAGAGGATCTGAGAAGACCCAGACTAATATCATTGGGTGCTTGAGTGGGCACTTTGAGAATCCCGTTGTTGTCTAAAGTGTGCCACTGGAGCGTGCCAGACACATCAGTGGGCTTGGGATTGTGGCTGACATGCGGGTAAGTGCCCCTCACCAAGGCCAGTAAATGTCTAAAACTGATGGGTACATTACCACACAACTGCGAGTTCAGTAGCGTGAGGCTGAATGCGGTCTTCACTTTTAAATGTATCACACACTTCACGGTTGCGGCACATTTCATGCATTTAAATAATATTAAATAAACATAAAAACAAACCATCACGCCCGAGAATTCTCCAGCTGGCTCGCATAGTTCACAGCCAGCCAGGGTGATGTATTATGTCAAATCTGTTCAACTCCAATCATAATAACTCTGAGCGGTCTGCCTCGGTCGGCGCGCACTCGGTAGCCAGACAGTGTCAAAATTCACACAAGCAGACAATTAACTACTGCTAAGCGCTAAGCGCTATTATAACTTATCGAAAGGAGAGTGTTCTTAAAAGCAGCAGCAGAGTGACATGTCTCTCACTCCACCCAGTGACTCACTTTAGAGCATGGGTGCTCACAAACTTTCTCTCGGGGGCCAAATTTACAGTGTGGTTTGTGTCCGAGGGCCGCACCGGTGGGGGCGAGGTCAGTGGGGAAGGGGGCGGGGCTAGAGCAAAAAAAACTGTCTCCCTCTGTCTCACTCACTCTGACTGTCTCACTCCCTCTTCCTCTGTCTCACTCACCCTGACTGTCTCACTCTCTCTCTCTGTCTCCCTCTCTCTCTGTTTCCTTCTCCCTCACTCTATTTCCCTCTCCCTCACTTTATTTCCCTCTCTCTCCTTCCCTCTCCCTCATTCCCTCTCCCTCACTCTATTTCCCTCTCCCTCACTCTATTTCCCTCTCCCTCACCCTTTTCCCTCTCTCTCCTTCCCTCCCCCTCCTTCCCTCTGTCTCCCTCTCTCTCCTTCCCTCTCCCTCATTCCCTCTTTCTCCCTCTCTCTCTGTCTCCTTCTCCCTCACTCTATTTCCCCCTCCCTCACTATTTCCCTTTCCCTCACTCTATTTCCCTCTCTCTCCTTCCATCTCCCTCCTTCCCTCTGTCTCCCTCTCTCTCCTTCCCTCTCCCTCATTCCCTCTGCCTATCTCTCTCTCTCCTTCCCTCTCCCTCACTCTGAGGTCTCCCTTTCTCTCCCTCACTCTGAGGTCTCCCTCCCTCTGTCTCCCTCACTCTGAGGTCTCCCTATCTCTCCTTCCCTCTGTCTCCCTCACTCTGTGGTCT
Organism: Lissotriton vulgaris; assembly: GCF_964263255.1. Lineage (NCBI taxonomy): Eukaryota > Metazoa > Chordata > Amphibia > Caudata > Salamandridae > Lissotriton > Lissotriton vulgaris. The sequence continues at coordinate 135,121,323 of NC_141695.1, forward strand.
CCCTCTCTCTCGTTCTCCCCCCTCACTCTGAGCTCTCCCTCTCTCAGAGGTCTCCCTCTCTCTCCTTCTCTCCCCCTCACTCTGAGGTCTCCCTCCCTCAGTCTCCCTCCCTCTGAGGTCTCCCTCTCTCTCCTTCCCTCTGTCTCCCTCACTCTGCGGTCTCCCTCTCTCTCGTTCCCTCCCCCTCACTCCGAGGTCTCCCTCTCTCTGAGGTCTCCCTCTCTCTCCTTATGTCTCCCTCCCTCTGTCTCCTTCGCTCTCCCTCCCTCGCTCTCCCTCCCTCCCTCTCCCTCCCTCCCTTTCTCTCACTCTCCCTCGCTTGCTCTCCCTCCCTCCCTCGCTCTCCCTCGCTTGCTCTCCCTCCCTCCCTCCCTCGCTCTCCCACCCTCGCTCTCCCTCCCTCTCCCTCCCTCGCTCTCCCTCCCTCACTCTCCCGCACTCACTCTCCCTTGCTTCCTCTCTCTCGCTCTCCCTCGCTCCCTCGCTCTCCCTCCCTCGCTCTCCCTTCCACTTTCGCTCCCCTTCCCCCCCTCGCTCTCCCTCCCTCGCTCTCCCACCCTCGCGCTCCCTTTCCCTCCCTCACTTTCCCCCGCTCCCTCTCTCTGGCTATCCCTCACTTGCTCTCCCTCCCTCTCCCTCACTCGCCCTCCCTCAATCTCCCTCGCTTGCTCTCCCTCTTTCCCTCTCCCTTGCTTTCCCTCCCTCGCTCCCTCCCTCCCTCTCCCTCGCTCCCTCGCTTGCTCTCCCTCCCTCCCTCGCCCTCCTCACCCTGCCTGTGTGTGCCTGGGCTGTGACAGCTTCCAGGCGCACACACACAGCCGGGCGACCATTGGCATGTTAATGAGGCTTTGTTAACCTCTCAGCGCCCCTGCAGCCCCACTCTGACTATGACGGGAATGCCCGGCCCGGCCCCCACAGAGCAGCAGAGTCTGGGTCGCGCTCAGGTTGCAGACACTTAAAAAAAAAAAAAACTCGGGTACCATGTCTACAAGGTCCGCGGGCCGCCAGGGAAGGCTTGCCGGGCCGCCACCTACTATGAGTACCCCTGCTTCAGAGTGACGGCCGCCGGGCACGATTCAAACTCTCAGGCTCACTCAGCAGCAGCACAGCGGTGTGCTCTTGGCTCCGTGGGCACTGCAGTCCATGGGGTTGGGTCCGGTTGTGGGGATAGAGTTTTCATCATGTTGGGCAGTTGTTACTACCCATGGTAGCAGGGCTGGCATTGCCACTGGCTGCAGCCTCCCACCAAGTCATTTCATGAACTGCAGCCACCCGCTGACGCCGCCATTCTCTCTCTTGCCGTCAGTCATCCTGATGTAATGGCGCGCGAATGGCGGCAGGCTGTCTTACTCAGAGCAGCGCAGTGCCACGGGAATCACCGGCGGAGACGATACATTGCAGAAATGCCGCATGACCCTACCAGCACAGCAGCTCATAGCTCAGGGGCGAGCATACCAATGAAGCCTGCAAGAGCAGGGGCACAGGCCATTCGTCTCCACATGATGCCACTGCCAGTTGCCATACACACCAGTTAATGCTGCAGAGCTTCAGCTGGGACACTATGGAGTATGCATCATATGCGTGACAATGCATTTCAGTGAGGTGATGCGGAGCACCGCACTGAAATGCGTTACTGTCACACCTGATGCGTGCCCTTCCCGCCCGGTCCTCCCATCCTCCAGGGAGCCCAGCTTTACCCTCACAATTTGTATTCCTTTTATTAAAAACACCTATTATCGGTCCCGAAACTACCAAATAGAAGTAGGTGCACGCAACACAGCACTGCATATATCTCACCACAGGACACTTCTACCCAGAACCAGCTGCTCAGGTGCCCATAAGAGTACGCTATGAGGGTAGCACTGTAAAGCAGACTGCAGTGGGCCTGGCATGAGAGAGAAGTACAATGGACAAGAGATAGATGACAATACACTGTGGAGGATTTTGAGCTCTAAACTACTTTCAATTCAATTGTTAGTTTTAGGCATTAAAGGATAGCAATTTAGTAGTTTTGCTCTGTTTTGTATTGGGGTCCTTATTTACTACTGCATATCCCATGGCAGAGTACCAAAGTGCATCTTCGGAAAGGTAGACCGCTACGGTGTAGGGAGTGCTTGGTTGGTGAGGTTCTGCTTTTCTTGTGGTCCTATTTGGGAGTTGCATGTACTTGTGGCCAAAGAGGAGCTCTTTTCTTGGCACACATCTCTTAGAAGCGATATAGAGGAGGACGTGCTAACGATAGAGGTGCTCGCTATGGTTGTACTCAGTTAGCCCCTAAGATTAGCTCTGTATGTCCCTTATCACAAGGATGGCTTTCCTCTATTTTCAATCCAGTCTGAGTACAGATTACAAAAGGGGGTGGCGATGAACGGAGCATCTGAACCAATCAAACACTCACACCCAGTCAACAGATCTGGGTTTAATCCATCACCGTTCTTTAGCCCACTCTGCCACCCCAGTTCAGGCATGGCCATATGCAAATCACTCTGACACTGTGCTTCATGGTAACAGTCCAGCTTGATCTGCCAAGCCATGCCTTCCCTGGACCGGAAACAAGCTTCCGAGGACCGGTTTCTGACATTCCAGCCGTCTGCAGCCCGGCTTGCTTGAGTCCATGGGCAAAGTGATCAAGGGACTCACGTCTGAGCATACCCTGCCAACTTATGGCGAACAAAGTGGTACAAAAGGGGGTGGCGATGGACGGAGCATCGGATAGGTCAATACACTGACGTCTTATGGTTCAGGGGGAAATGACTGACAAAGAAAAACAAGCATTTGCAATGCATTAGGTTTAAGCTATTGGAATTGTAAATTATATTGCCTTTTATTTATGTGTTGGTTTTTAAAACAGATAAATAAAAGGCATTGTCATTTACAATACCAATAGCTTAAACTCTTGCAAATGTGAAACCTATTTCTTAGCCAATAGCTCTCTCCTTTGGGACCTTATAAGTGTTTAGCAATGCAACAGTTGATGTTGTTGCACCAAGGATATTGTGCTGCATAACTAAATACTTATAAGGTCCCAAAAGCGAGACCTATCGGCTATGCCAATGCTTGTTATTAATAATCTCCAGTTTATTCTGTTTTTTTCCGTGTAGTCCCTCCTCCATTGTCTTTCGGCCAATTTGCATGAGATCTTGAGATTTCTCAGTCCCTCAGTATACTCTGGTGCAGATGGACTGCCCCGTTTCCTGATGACTTTCAGAGGGGCGATATGCTCAAGTTTCTCAGTTAGATGTTCGCAGAGAGCATTGTAATTCTATGTGATCTGATTCTCAGAGTTAAAAAGGGGTTCTATCTGAAACAGGGGCTCCCCTGTTTTTGCCTTTCTAGACAACCCTTTCCAGTCTCGGCTGAGAAAAATCCTGGCTTGTCCGGCTGCATGCCTTACATTGTACAGAGTTTGAGCATTAAAAGTAATTAAATGATGGTCCGACCATCCCACTGGTAGAATTTCTCCCATGGTCATGAGATCCTCCTCTGAAAAGATTAGATCTAGAATATGGCCTTCTCTGTGAGTTGATTCAAACACCCATTGTTTCAGTCCCAGATTGGCGCAGGACTGTGTGATGTTATAGAAGGCTGTATCCAGTCTTCCGTTAGTACACAGATTAAAATCCCCCAGGACTAAAAGTCTGGTGTGTGTGAGCGTCATGTTGTTAATTATGTCAATCAGTTCCTGCTGTTGCGGTGCATTGATGGCCCCCGGCGGTCCGTGGCAAGTCATGCCAGTTAAAGAGTGTCCTGATTCATATTTAATTGAGAATCCTAGAAACTCACTAGAAGCCCATCAAAGTATGTACAAAGAACGGAGGGGAAGCAGCCGTAGCCCCCTTCACTCAGAATGAGTGCAGGGTTCACCTGCACAATCTAATCCTCGTGCTGCTCTCAGCAAGGGAGCAGTGCCAGAATTGGCCAGGTCTTGCAGCACTAACAGCAACTGCACGTCAATGTTTCTCCTTAAAGTTTTCCTAACTAACACCCGCCCGCCGCAATGCAGATACAGATGGTTGGGCAGAGGTAGGGACTGGTTGTCGTCATGAGGCAGACCGAGAGGGCATGCTTCAGTCGGCCGTTCAATCAATCAAACAATTTATATAGCGCGCTACTCACCTGGGAGGGTCTCAAGGTGCTGGGAGGGGGGTCCGTTACTGCTCGAAAAGCCAGGTCTTGAGTTGCTTCCTGAAGAAGAGATGGTCGTGGGTCATCGGTAGGTGGATGGGGAGGGAGTTCCATGTCTTTGCCGCCAGGTAGGAGAAGGATCTTCCTCCGGCGGTGGCTCTGCGAATGCGTGGTACCATGGCGAGTGCGAGGCTGGTGGATCGCAGCTGGCGGGTGGGCACATAGAAAGTGAGGCGGTTGTTGAGGTACTTGGGACCCAGGTTGTGGAGAGCCTTGTGTGCGTGGGTGAGGAGTCTGAACGTGATTCTCTTGCTGATGGGAAGCCAGTGCAGGTCTCTCAGGTGGACGGAGATGTGGTTGTAGCGGGGGATGTCCAGGATGAGTCGTGCGGAGGCGTTCTGTATACGCTGGAGTCTTTTCTGTAGTGTGGCTGTGGTTCCCGCGTAGAGGGTGTTCCTGTAGTCCAGATGGCTGGTGACGAAGGCCTGGGTGACCGTCTTCCTGGTTTCGGTGGGGATCCATCAGAAGATCTTTCGGAGCATGCGCAAGGTGTTAAAGCAGGATGATGAGACGGGGTTGACTTGTCTGGTCATCGAGAGGAAGGAGTTCAGGATGAAGCCCAGGTTATGTGCGTGGTCCGTTGGCTTGGGGGTGGTGCCCATGGCAGGTGGCCACCAGGAGTCGTCCCAGGCGGAGGGGGATGATCCCAGGATGAGGACTTCAATCTTGTCTGAGTTCAGTTTCAGGCGGCTGTTCTTCATCCAATCGGCGACTTCTTTCATTCCTTTGTGTAGGTTGGCTCTGGCAGTGGCGGGGTCGTTGGTGAGGGAGAGGATCAGATGGGTGTCGTCGGCGTAGGCGATGATGTTGAGGTTGTGTTGGCGTGTGATGGCTGCGAGAGGGCTCATTTAGACATTGAAGAGGGTGGGGCTGAGTGAGGATCCTTGTGGTACGCCGCAGATGACTTTGGTGGCCTCGGATATGAACGGGGGGAGGTGGACTCTCTGGGTTCTTCCGGCGAGGAATGAGATGATCCACTCCAGTGCCTTCTCTTGGATTCCAATTTTGCTGAGGCGCTGTATTAGGGTGCGGTGGCAGACAGTATCGAGCGCTACAGAGAGGTCCAGGAGGATGAGGGCAGCTGTTTCCCCGTTGTCTAGCGGGGATCTGATGTCGTCGGTAGCGGCGATGAGGGCCGTCTCAGTGCTGTGGTTGGCTCGGAAGCCAGACTGTGAAGGGTCGAGGGATCCGTTTGTCTCGAGGAAGGCGGCGAACTGTTTGTTAATGGACTTCTCGATGACTTTGGCAGGATAAGGGAGGAGCAAGATGTTGAGCTCCAGCATCACCTGTGTCATCGGCTGCCTTAAGGAGGGGCTAAGGAAAAAGAGAAGGCCTGGAGAAGTGCAAGAAAGTCTTCCTTGGGGGTCTCCAGAAGGGTCTGGCAGCAGAGACCTGGGACATCAGGTGAGTGCTGGGAGGTGAGGGACCTGGGACTCTGGAGTGCTGGGGACATACGTTAATGTAAACAGTAGTGAGTTTCTCAGATTGCTGTAAGTCAATTGCATTTTGTGTATGGCTTCTGCTTTCTTCGTTATAGAAAATAAGAATAACTTGGTGCTCACACTTCAAAAAGAATGCAGAGGGAAAGATGGGGTCCCGCACTTACTCAGTGTACTCTGTACTCCACTTTGGCATCCAGCAGCCTCTCTTTATAGGTCGAGCATTCAAGATCTCTTATATATACTTAAGTATATACTTATATGTGTATGTACTTTGTGGGCTCTGGAGGTCAGCCTTATGACTTGTCTGCTTCCGCTTAGGTACTTTTTTTCTGTGCAACTGCCTGGTCAGAACCGGTCACTCCACCTCGCTCCTGAGCCGCCTGGTGTTTGTGGCTGCCTGGTGTCCACATTTCTCCCTCCTGGGCTGCCTGGCATCGTTGTGCTTATTGCTGCGCCTGCTATTGCAAATACGTTGTTTTGATTTGCCTATTTCGTCATATAATATTGTGCTCATTGCTGCGCCTGCCATTGCAAATAAGTTGTTTTGATTTGCCCACTTCATTATATAATATTGCTCCGCTTTGCCTGGTATCGCCGCTTTGGGTGTCTGTGCCAGATTGTGCCCCCGATCCCGTCCTGCATTGTTTTCGTGCCATTTGTTGTGCCTCTCCTGCTCCCCCACGGCCCCTCCCCCATAACCCTCCGGCATCCCCAGACCTCGCAACCCCACTCCCGCCCCCCAGCTGCTCCTCCCTCCCACTGAAACACATAAGGAAAGGAACATGCATTAAGGAGCTGTGACCGTTCAGACCTGGTCAGAACCGGTCACTCCACCTCACTCCTGAGCCCCCTGGTGTTCGTGGCTGCCTGGTGTCCACATTGCTCCCTCCTGGGCTGCCTGGTATCGTTGTGCTCATTGCTGCGCCTGCTATTGCAAATAGGTTGTTTTGATTTGCCTATTTCGTCATATAATATTGTGCTCATTGCTGCACCTGCCATTGCAAATAAGTTGTTTCGATTTGCCCATTTCATTATATAATATTGCTCCGCTTTGCCTGGTATCGCCGCTTTGGGTGTCTGTGCCAGATAGTGCCCCCGATCCCGTCCTGCATTGTTTTCGTGCCATTTGTTGTGCCTCTCCTGCTCCCCCACGGCCCCTCCCCCGTAGTCCTCTGGCATCCCCAGACCTCGCAACCCCGCTCTCGCCTCTCAGCTGCTTCTCCCTCGCTCCGCCCCTCCACGATCCATTTATGACAGATGCACTTAAGCGCAGCGTTCCCGCGCAGCGGTCCGCCCCATGCGCGCCAAAGGTGTGCCAAAGGTCTGCCTGTCTACGCCCGTCCGTGCCTGGACCGCGCCCAGCGCCAGACCCCCTGGCCCCTGCCAAACCAACTCCACCCGCCTAACTTACGACGCCGCAACCCTCTCTGCACTCATCACCGGCCGACTCCCCAACTGCCACCAAGCCGCCGCAGGACGCACCCATGGACCCTTCACCTGTCAATCCTGCAAGTTCTGCTGCATCAAGACCTACACTATGCCCACTATCGCCAAACAGAGCTCTGACAATAACCACCTGAAATGCATCCTGCTCAACACCCGCTCGGTCCACAGACACGCCATTGAACTATGGAACCTACTGGACACCACAACGCCGGACATCGCCTTTCTTACAGAAACCTGGATGAATACCGCATCAGCGCCCGACATCGCCATAGCCATCCCGGACGGCTACAAGATCATCCAAAAGGACCGCATCAACCGAACAGGAGGAGGCATCGCCATCATCCACAAGAACACCATTCGCCTCACAACCAGCTCCTACGACACCTTCACTGACGCCGAACACCTCCACTTCCAGATACACACCGACCCCAAGACCACACTAAGAGGCACCCTCATCTACAGACGACCAGGACCCCGCACACAATTCAGCGAAGAGATCACTGACTTTATCAGCCCACACGTCCCCCCCTCCGAGGACTACATTCTCCTAGGGGACCTCAACTTCCACCTGGAAAAGAATAACAACAGCAACACCACCACCATGCTGGACAACCTCGCCAATCTCTGACTCATACAACTGGTAAACACCCCCACCCACCACGCCGGACACACGCTCAACCCAATCTTCTCCTCCAGCAAACACATCTCCTTCATTCACGCCACAGGACTCCACTGGATGGACCACAGCTGCATCCACTTCAACTTCAGTAAGACCACAATCCACCACCACCCACAACAAGTCCCACGCAGAAACTGGAACAAAATTACCACCGACCTGCTCACCACATCGCTAAACCAAAACTTTCCCGCCAAACCATCCGACCCAAACGAAGCAGCCATCAATCTCGCACAATGGATCACCCACTGCGCCAACGAATTAGCACCCTTGAAAAACCATCACAACAAACCAGGTAGCAAAAAAGCCTCCTGGTTCAATGACGACCTCAAGAACTCCAAAAAGAACTGCCGCACCCTTGAGAAAGCCTGGCGAAAAAACACAACCACAGACAACATGACCGCCCTCAAGGACGCCACCCGCAAACACCACCAGCTGATCCGATCCACCAAGAAATTAGCATTCAAGGATCGACTCGACAACAACGCCCACAACAGCAAGGAACTCTTCAGCATCGTCAAAGAGCTAACCAATCCTAGCGCCGGCTCTAACGACATCACTCCCTCTCAAGACCTCTGCAACTCTCTAGCCTCATTCTTCCACAGCAAAATCGGTGACATACATAACAGCTTTGGCGACCAGTCCACCCCCCTCACCACCACCGAACTGAAGCCCCCCCACCACCACCCTTGGCGCCTGGGACCCAATTAGCACCGAAGACACCATCCGCTTGATGAACTCAATTCACTCCGGATCACCAACCGACCCATTCCCCCACCACATCTTCAACAAGGCCGATTCCATCATCGCACCCCATCTCCGTGATATCATCAACTGCTCCCTCAACACCGCTATCTTCCCAGAAAGCTGGAAACATGCCGAACTCAGTGCTCTACTGAAGAATCCCACAGCAGACCCGACTGAACTTAAGAACTACTGCCCCATCTCGCTCCTCCCTTTCCCTGCCAAGGTCATAGAGAAGACCGTCAACAATCAGCTCGCAGCCTTCCTTGAATCTAACGGCTCCCTCGACCCCTCACAGTCCGGCTTCTGAGCCAAACACAGCACCAAGACCGCCCTCAATGCAGCCAAAGACGACATCCGAACACTTCTCGACAACGGGGAAACAGCTGCCCTCATCCTCCTGGACCTCTCCGCAGCATTTGACACGGTCTGTCATAGCACCCTTGTACAATGCCTCAGAAACGTCTGGATACAAGGAAAAGCACTGGACTGGATCATCTCGTTTCTCGCTGGAAGAACCCAGAGAGTCCGCCTCTCCCCTTTCAGGTCAGAGGCCACCGAAGTCATCTGGGGCATACCACAAGGATCATCGCTCAGCCCCACCCTCTTCAACATCTACATGAGCCCCCTCGCATCCATCGCACGCCAGCACAACCTCAACATCATCTCCTACGCCGACGACACCCAGCTGATCCTCTCCCTCACCAAAGACCCAAACACCGCTAAAAGTAACCTACACAAAGGGATGAAAGACGTTGCCGAGTCGATGAAGAACAGCCGCTTAAAACTGAATTCTGACAAGACGGAAGTCCTCATGCTAGGATCATCCCCCTCCGCATGGGACGACTCATGGTGCCCACCGGCCCTGGGCAGCGCACCCAAACCAACGGACCATGCTCGCAACCTGGGATTCATTCTAGACTCCTCTCTCTCGATGACCAGACAAGTCAACGCTGTCTCATCATCATGCTTTAACATCTTACGTATGCTCAGAATGATCTTCCGCTGGATCCCCACCGAAACAAGAAAGACGGTCACCCAAGCACTTGTCACAAGCCGACTGGACTACGGAAACACCCTCTACGCCGGAACCACAGCCAAATTACAGAATAAACTCCAACGCATTCAGAACGTCTCCGCCCGACTCATCCTAGGGTATACAACGTTTACCACGCATTTTTTACCACGCACTACACTTACAACGCAGGCATTACCACGCATACCATTACAACGCATTGCGCTGGGGGGCGCTCTAGGATAGGGAATAAGTTTAATTTTATATCCAACACTTTCCCTAGTATCCACGGGGACTGGAGTTGGAATATAAAATTATACTTACCACTATCCAGCACCTCAAAGCGCTATGCGTTGTAACGGTATGCGTTGTAAATACCGCGTTGTACTGGTATGCGTGGTAATAGTATGCTTGGTAACGTCATACATCCCTCATCCTAGACATACCCCGCCACAATCACATATCCGGCCACCTGAGAGACCTTCCCTGGCTCCCAGTCAACAAGAGAATAACGTTCCGTCTCCTCACCCACGCACACAAAGCCCTCCACGACCTGGGACCCAAATACCTCAACACGCGCCAGACCTTTTACACCCCCACCCGCCAACTACGATCGTCCAATCAAGCCCTTGCCGCGATTCCATACCTGGCGTGTCAATCAGTTTGGTGCTCACTTTCCCTTCATGTTAAGAACAGTAGATGTTTCAGCACCCAGGCTAATGCGCTGCATACTTAAATACATATGAGGTCCCAAAGGCGAGACCGATTGCATTGCAAATGTTTGTTTAAAATGTTAGGGCCAGCTCTCCAATGATACACTGTAACTGCTATGGCATCTAATCACGCTTCTTTCCTGTGCTGTGTCCACAGAACGGACCTGCAGTGCCTGCAGAAGAGGAGGCAGGAAGAGGGGATGCCCTTAACATGTGTGTAAAAGAACATGCACAATTTAAAAGCCTTTGAGTGTCAGCAGTCATGAGCACAGCCTTGGGTGTAAAAGGATTTTATTTCAGATCATGTGATGCCCCTCCCAAGCATGTAATGTGACAGAATTACTCTGACAGATTTTACCATCTGAAATCTACATTTTGATAGACCGTTCAGTGGTGCAGAGTTTGCATTTTGTCCTTGTTGCACTGGATTGGAAGGGTCTCAAAACTGGAAATGAAATGTAGTTTCTTTTCTGGAACTACATCTTTTCTGACCTTTTAAATGAGCTTCCTTGCGTTTATATATTATAACCCTTGTTATTTACAACTATACAAAAGCTAGCATTTTAACAACAACCTCAATGTGGCAGAAGAAGGAGTCAATATCATTGCAATTAATAGGTGCTCATTTTTTTCTCCTTTGCAGAGCTTGTACAAATGACAGCGCCAACATTCCCCATGATTATGATTAATTAGAGGAACTCCTATTTTTCACTGCAGTGTAAGGATGTATGAAATAATTACCAACATATTGATTTGATGAATTTTAAAATTGGAGAAGGTATTCCACTAAGGTTGACAGTTCACTTTTCAGTTGCATATTGCTGTATTTGGGTACTAGTACTAATAAGTTGAAACCTTCTGTATGACGATGTGGCTCGCTTAATGCGCTCGGTCGCCACAGGTCACTCGTCACAAACTTTGACGGTACACCACTTTCAAAGGTCACCAGCTGCTACTGGATTAGAATGTGGGGGAGTCACATGCTAGCTACACTAGTGGTAGGCAGTATATTTTAAGTGTTTGATATCAAGAAGCACAGATTCGTAATTCAAAAAGGACCAGGGTGGTTGCCATTACTAAAAAGAATGTATTTCTACCCTAATGAATCCCATTTTAGCAACATGAGGATAATTAAAGAGGGGGGGGGGGAGAGAATTACGTTCTAACCAGTGCCGTGCAGTTTGCATGTAGCTCTTTGATGACCGCTAATAGCTCAATGTCCTAAATTACAATTGTAATTTTGAAACTGCAAGTACAAAATAATCTCTGTGGCAGCAGCTGCAACCCACTGGGCTATCCACAAAAATACAGTTCTGTAATGTACATGGCGTTCATTGCAGCAAAACATGTTAACCCTCTGTGCTATTTTATGAGTGAAAACTGCCAATAGACAAAACACTGATATCGCTCCAGCAGGAACATTAGTTATCAGAGTTATCTGGACATCTTTATTGTTGATGGAAAACTCCTGGACACCCAAGGACGTCGCCAGGAGGTGGTTCTAAGCCAATGCTATTTCGAATTACAAAGTCTCAAGAGTCACAGCTCTGTGCTGCAGCTTCTGCAGGGGTGGAACCACTGTCTTGACTTGAGAGCTGTGCCATGTGCCTTTTAAAGACACTCTGTGGCTCTGTTCTCACTGTGACTGGACACCCCGTCGCCAACGCCCCCTATACAGGACAGGGCAATGGTCGCAACACGCGTCCAGTGTCAAGGTCAGGAAGAGCAGATTGTGCAAGAGGTGTAGCTCAGCGGCCAGGGTGACTGACTCCGGAACTCAGGGGGCTCACGGTTTGATCCCTGGTGCCGGTGATAGATCTGCCCAGCACCATGTAACTCTGGGCAATAGCTTTCTTAATCTTCCCAACGGCCCCCAGCGCCTTGACACCTTCGGGCAACTGTTTGCGCTTTACAAATAATGGACATAGTTTTTATAATTTAACTCTGGTGGGCAGCAGCAGCACTTCAATGGTGGGCCAGCAGAAAAACAACCTGCTTCCGCTGCCTTCGGGGTTCCAGACCCTGGCATGATAGGGACAGTCTGTGCAGTGTCCACTGGACAAACCTCAGAGGCAACCGTGGCTCGACGCAGAGCTGGTTTCAGGCGTCAAAGACAGAGAACTAGTCCATTGATCTGCATCAGAATGCCCGCGGCTGCCAAAAAGTTTGTGTCAGCGACACTACAACGGTGCACTGGGTGGCACCAGATTCCCTTAAAGGCTGCCTACTGCTGCTCGCAGGATAGCACTACAGGTCATGGCATGGTACTGCCACCGAGGTAGCCACGGCAGTCAGCACCCGGGTCAGGTCGCTAAAATAAATAATTTTATGTTCATTCACGTCAGTGACTTCATGAACACGAGCAGAGGTGTACTTGAGGCCAGTGCTTGCCTTGGAGCAGAGTCTGCACAGCACTCGCACATTGCTGGTAATGCAGCTCCTCTGACAAAATCACGGTGAATCCCAGCTTCTCCCTCGCAGGTGGTGTCAAGGCGCTAAAAATGCATGACATGCATATATGGGGCATATTTACAAGCCCCTATTGTCATCGCAATGTCACTTTCAGTCATGTGATGGCGATATTTACATGGCAGCGTTAAGCCATTTAACCCCTTCCATGCGGCCGCGATTTTGCGCCTCTGCGGCAAAATCGCGAGTGGGCGGGTTTATGACGGCCCCCAGCCGTCATCAGCGCACGAGCGCTGTAGTGCATGACGGCTCGGGGCCATCATCAGCATGCAAAGGGTTAACGAGGCTTAACACTGCGTTGTAAATAAGGCACCCTTTTGCGCTCTATTTAGTGTAACAGGAGAGGCAGTAAGTGCTGCAGTGGGTGTTCCATTTCAGTACCCATCTATTTTGATACTGCCCACTATTTACAAGGGCAGTGTAAATAGGAGGCAGCGCCAAAATTAAGACCACCGAAAATCTGGTCTTAAACAAGCAAAACGAGGAGAAATGCTTTATTTATCCTCGTGTTTGCTGTTTTAATGCATGCTGCCTTCTGCAGCCCATATAGAAACAGCAAATTGCCTATGAATGTTTATGTGCAGGAAGGGGCCCCTTCCTGCACACAATCAGTTAAAAAAAAACTGTTTTGCAAATTCTATGTGTGCAGCATGAAGCAGCACACATATAAGTTACAAAGCACAAAGCAGCACTTAAAGATTGTTTATGTGCAAAAAGGGGGACCTTCCTGCATGCAAACAATCTTCACCTCAACACAAGCACCCTTGCACTATGGTGAAAGGGTGCCTGTGTTGGTGCTAGGCAGCTAAAGTTAGAGCGAGTGCAGGGGGAAATGCAGGGCTGCACCATATTCAGGTTAATATGGTGCAGCCCTGGGTTTCTAAAATGATGAAGTGTGTTGTTAGCGTTCATGGCTTAATGACACCCTTTATTGTAAATATGCCCCTTAGTGCGGTGATGCAGACCACCACACTAAAATGTATTAGTATAATGCCTCAGGTGTGGTACTTGGCAGTACTGACGTGGTGATTAATGTTCCTAACAGATAGAGATATTAGTTTTGTCTGGTGCAACTTTTGACTCACCAGCAGTACAGAAGGTTAAAGTGCCTGCTACAAAGAAGTGCATTCTGCATATCACAGAATGCTATTTTATTTGGATAGTAAAGTGGGTTAATGCTTTTGTCACAGATATCATTTTGTTACTTTTAATTTCTATACTAGAATCCTAATCTACACTGTGACCTAAAAAATGTCATCAAAGAAATCAGCTGCATGTAAAGTGCAGAGTATAGGTTGTAAAGGTATAGCACTCCGCAAGTCTTTCATTATCCTAATTTTGTTAAAATGGCCTAGTTTGGTTAGAAATGCATTCATATTAGTAGACCAGCCGCAACCACTTTGATACGTTGTATATCCTGAGTTTGTGCTTCTCCAGACCAAACACTCTTAACATATACTTTTGACTGGTATGGATGGCATGTGATTCCTACTCCTTGTAATCACCATTGCTGTATAGAGCATTTCCTAGAATGAATTACCAACGAATGATTAATTGTGTCTATCTAATGTGTGTGTGATGTAAAGTGCTCTCACACACTGCACTTGTATGAGCAGCACTATAAAAGAAATTAAATGATTACTCTGAAAGAGTGAAACAGTGATATCTCTCACTGTGTTGTTTGATATTGATAGTTTTGCCCAGTTTGAAGGTGTAGTACTCAGTATTAACTGTATGTACATATGGACTTTAATAGTACATTGCTTATGTTATAATAGAAGTGACAATCCCTTATATCCAGTATTTGTTTTGTATTTAACTGTGTATGTCTTTGCATATCTGAAAAGAATGTTAATAAAGTACTGCTTAAAAAAGATGTGTTTATTGTTGAATGCCATGGTTACACAACTGTTTCGCAGTACAATGAACTTACAAGGGCACTAGGTTAGCGCCCTTCCATTTCAGCTTCTTTGCAGCAGTTTCAAATAATAGAGTTGCTTCTTTGCCTAAACGGGTGCTATTTCTAAAATGTATGTGTTTTCCTGGACTTCATTGATTGAGTTTGCTGGTGAGAAAGTATCACTCTAAGTGTCACACATTTAGTTGTTGAATGTCACTCATAAGTACACTGAAACCCTACAAATGTCACACATATGCAATCTGAAACATTTACCACATAGACGTACCCTATGCACACACACAATATTTTTGTACACGTAGGTGGTAGTACATGAAATTCATAGAAATGCAAACATGCAGAGAAACAGTTATTATTGACAAAAAATTGAAAAGAAGAGTGTGACAAGGGATGATCCTTTGGTCCTTTTTTAATTTTCAAGGTTTAACAACAGCCAGCCGACAAGTGTTTCATCGCTCACGCGAATCTTCAGGGCTGGAAACAACAAAATAATACTAGTTGTGGAGAGTACACATTCATAGATAACTATGACAAATCTGGTACTACTCATGTTCAGAGGTGAAGACAAGTATCAAGCAGTTTATACTGTGTCAAGATGAAGGATCCTGAGATGGTATGTGAAAGACATCTTTCCGTGGGGTGCATGTGATTAGATGGTCCAACTTAAGTGATCATGCTGGACTATCATAGTCTCGTAAATTATCATCATCACTGTGTGTAGTTGTTTTAACATCCTGTGCTTAAAAAGGAGTGTCATGCATATGCGCACAACCTCTAGGAAACAGTTAGCATGTGCGCGGTGAATGGTGAAATAATATATTCTGTTGTGACAACCGGCACACATACATGCAATCTAAGTGACGTGTGTCTACACCGTGGTTGGTTTCACACCTAATTACAATCCAACATATACCTCTAGGTAGCTGTATTTGAGCCAAAGGTCTGCTTGAATATAAAAGAAAAAGATACAAGAAGAAAAGAAAGAGAGGGGAAAAGAAGGATAACATAATTAGATGAGCAATAGAATTAAGTCTGCTCAAAAAATGGTTGGTCAGAGTGAAAACGGCCCGCTGAGAAGTATTCTCAGCAAGGCCCAAGAAATTAAGTTGAAGCTCACCGCTCTGCCGGTGATACTTCCGACCCGGTGGGGCCCAAGACCGTCTTAAAATTCCAATATGGATGAGAGGACGTGAACTAAACACATAAGTAGGAAAAGAAAAATAGAAATTAGAAAATGTTCCAAACTTATTTCTGATCCACTATTCCCTTTGAAATTATTTTGTGTGATTATTGCCACACATTATCTGTCCAAAAGCCATTGTATAATTGCACCCTGTTGGTACTCTAAGGTTAAATCAGCTTAGGACTCAATGTGCGAGTCTCCATTACATTTCGTGGCATGCCCGTATTATGAGAAAGAGTTTCAAAATGATCCACTATTGTATGGCGAAGCCAAAGAGAGGACTTTTTGTGTTTCATATTCCTCATATATAAAAGCAAATCAAGCAAGTAATTTTAAAAACGCTACCGCCGAAGGTCTCTGCAAGAACTGTTGTTAGCCACCTATTTCAGGGATTGTACTAGAGTGGCATTACTTGTTAGGTTGCTGGATCAGAAAAGAAGCTCAAAAACCTTCATACTAGTGCCTCGTGGCAGTATCAGGTGTCATAGTAGGGGCGTGTTATTCAGGCAATCTAACACAGCGTGTGCATCCATATGAGGTGCACTCGTGATCGAATTCAGAGACATCTGATGTCTAAAAACATTTCACAATACCTTGAAGCGAAGTGCGCTTCTTGCTTATGCCCGGGAACTGTAATTAATATCTAAAAGGAGCCAGTCACTCCGAAATTCTTAGGGTCTGTAGAAAGACAAGAGTTGTATTACAAATACAGGGTGACTTGAATCTGTACTAGTGATAGTGTCAAGGGAAAGAATTTGCGGCTTACCTAATGAAGCGCTGAATAAAGATGGAGGATCAGAGGTAGCTCTATACCCTCGTGGTATGTCTTTGTCTAAAAAAGAAAATAATGAATAGCGAGGCTGTTAGAAGATCTGCCCGTTCTTGATGTCACTTCCGAAATTCTAGCTGTGCTAGATATGTGACGTTCTACTCCTATTACTTACTAGTTTCTTCTTGTACTCAGAGGAGCTGTTCCCGGGTCGCCGTGTTCCTGGTAATGGACACATGACCCGGAAACAGCCTACTCCTTAAAAAGGCCTGTCCTTGTGTAAGTTGACTGGGGAACTAGAAAGTAACAGCTATTTACAGAGAAACAAGAAGTGAGTAAAAAATCCTTCTTTCCGGGCAACGACTGTGACGCTGCCCGGCATGTGGTGTTTACCTTTCAGACATTTAGTTGTTCTTGCAGAGAACAACGAAAGGCGGCGAAAATAGAATAAGAACAAGTATGATGTGTCTTGCTCGGTAATAAGACAGGGTAAATGGAGCCTGTACCGATGCGCAATCATCAAAGTATTTAAAGCCCGCAAAGAAGCATGATCTTCGTGTGTATGTCTAGAAACAGGACATCATTTTTATTTTTAGAAGTCAGGTAACAAAGCATTCATACGTGTCTGCGACATTCTAAACTAGCAATGGTATACAATGAACCAATGCAAAAGAGCAGTGATGCATCTTGTAATATCTGCCGACGTTTCAATGCCTATGGATCTCATATGGTAAAGAAAGATAGATAAAGTAAAGTATTGCTTGTATTGACACCCATGTAATTGTCTTAGAGGTATTCTGTGTCATTTATTTAGTGATTTAGTGCTGGCATGCACGAGATGAACAGGGTGAAGTGCGTGCAGATGTCTCTCCAACCACTCTTACAATGAAAAATTATTATTATTTAATATAAAATTGACATGGATGTGCGAAACATAGTAACCATATGACATTATCTCATCGCTAGATTAGAAAGGAAAGTCCTTCTCACCTGTGTAAACATTACATACATCTAGTTTGAGATAAGACATATTAATGTAATAGTTTGTTAGAGTTGTTCACAGTTCATATATAAATTGCAGAAAAAATTGGTGGAAAATACATTCTATAGATTTTCTCTCATTAAAAACAGTCTAATAAATACATGAGCATACGTGCAGCTGCAATTACGCACGGATAGCTAAAATAGATCATTGTCGTGTGGCTATATCGTGCAAAAGGTCAGTCAACTGTTGAATCTTATGATACAGTTAATCACCCAAAAAGAATTGAAGTTCAGAATCATAATTCAATCCCCCTCCCACTGGGTACATTCTCGTAATCCACATTGCTTCTGCGCGTCTAAGCTTAAGTTCTCTGTTTCCCCCTCTGACCCCCATGTTGACTATATCTATGCCAAAAAAGAAAACCGCTCTGTCTGTATCCGCATGCTGGCACCCCGCTACGTGTAGTGCCACGGGGTATCTAGGGTCCTATTTAAGTATGGCCATCATGTGTTCAGAGATCATGTCTTTAAGGGGTCGGATCGTGCTCCCAACATATTGCTTCCACAGTTGCATTCAATGATATATACAACGTATTTCGTCAGGCAATGTATATTTGTGTCTATGGTGAATGTATCACCCTTGGGATTAGAAAATTTCTTGGTGCCATGTTTCGCCCATCTACACATTGCGCAGAAACCACATTTGTAAAACCCTACACTGCGCGCAGATAACCAATTGGTGGGGCTCAAGCCATGTGGTACAGTGGGACTGAGTCTGTTTCTAAGAGTGTTGTTCTTCCTGAAACAGATCTGAGGTCTATCTGTGACAAATGATTGTAAAGATTTCTCTGTCTTGAGTATATCCCAGTGTCTGGTCATACTCTTCCGTAATGTGTGGTGAAACGAAATGAACTCAGTGACCAACCTAATAGTTTTATCAGTTGATTTCTTCTGTTCCTGAGTGTGTAACGCATCTGGCCTCTTAGCTTTGGCAATTCTCAATTTTGCTTTTCTGATGGTGTTCTCAGAATAGCCTCTCTTAGAGAACCTGTTCTTCATGTTATGAATGCAGTCTATAAATTCCAGGTCCTCGCTGCAAATCCTTTTGGCTCTGAAAAACTCCCCAATATGGTGTAGAATTGATCTGGTGAGGAGGGTGTGAGCTGGATGCATGTAGTACTGAGTTGCAAGAGGTAGACTTCCTGAAAAGTTTACTATGTAAAGTTTCATTGGTAACGTAAAACTCAAATCACTAAGCTCCAGGAAGATATTTCCGTGGTAGAGAAGGAGATTAAAGACCTTAACCTGCCAGAAGCCACAATGAAGAATTACGACATTCTGGATGATATTCTTCTTAAACAACAGGCTGACATTAAGAACAGGAAAGCTAGACAGATTAAGAGGTATGAACTAGACTATCAACAAGGCAGGATTTTTACTTATGCGAGAAAATACGATTCCCTTATTCCAAACACTAGAACTAGGAATGTAGGCAACCCTCCAGTCACAGGAGCTAGCTCCGTGTCATTTAGTAATACCTCACTAAGCACCACAGGTATCAGTGAAAGTGAACCAGAGAATTCCGCAGGTCCTACAGTCAGTGGTTCCGCTTTTTTACGAGAGGTGCAACGCATAAGGAGAGGCAACAGGTTCACAGCACAGAGAGATCCACCAGATCCAAAACCCGCAGGGGTAGGAGACCAAAGCACTGGAGGGTACAGGAGCAAGCTCAGATCAGGGACAAACAGGAATTGAGAACCCCAGACCACTTGGATGTACAAGTTATCAATCTTTCCTCCTATGACCTCACTCCAGACATGATCACACTACTAGGAAAAGGCCTAAGCTTCAATCCCTACGCTATAGGTGACATTTGTAAACTTAAAGTTGATCTTTTTAAGTTTATCAGGAACCTTAAATTGAAGAAACACTTTGCAGATAAAACCATTACAAATGTTGGTGCTAAGAACATTCCTGCCTTGACTGATACTAATGAATTGTTGTCAATAAAAAATGTGCAAGCAACTCACTTGCTCTTGTCACTTACTGATGTAGAAGACTCCCCATATGATATGGATAGATTGTTATCTGAATTAAACATTGATCCAGACTACAGTATTTCCAATGGCTTACGATGTAAATCTAAATGGATACCTACACTCTCAGGGGGCAATGTTATTGACAATTTTTACAAACGTGTGTTAGAAGATATTGATAGAATCAAGTGCAACAGCACACTTAATGCCTTCAAATATCATGATAACCTTACACAAGGAGAGCGGTTGGCTCTCTCAGCTCTTAGCAAGAACAATCTCATTACGATCAGGGAGGCCGACAAAGGCAGCAATGTGGTAGTAATTAACCGCAGTGACTACGAGGGAGAAATTTTAAGCCAACTATCTGATACCACTTGCTATGAACTGATTACCTATAACCCTATAGGCCCCCTGACTATTGAGATCAATGGTAGACTCCTTTACTGGAAACAATCAGGACTTTTAAATGACCAAGAATACCTATACTTGAAATTTTTTAGACCCACTTACCCTTGGACTTATACTTTACCGAAAGAGCAAAAAAAACTTGCCTTTTCCACCTGGTAGACCTATAGTATCAGGAATAGGGGTCCAAAATAGAGAATTGCAGAATATGTAGATCTTTATCTCGGCCCTCCTGTGCAAAATCTCCCTTCCTATATTCAAGACACCAGACATATTCTAAGCACCTTATCAGACATCCAATGGCAACCCGGCACATTTCTAGTAACAATGGACGTGGTATCATTGTATACCAGCATCAACATTGACCTGGGTCTACAGGCCATGAATAGATTTCTACATAACCGACCGGCATCACTTTTTAAGCACACTGAGATGCTATCAGAAATGATGGAATAGTTCTGAGGAAGAACTTTTTTGTCTTTGATCAAAAATGGTACCGTCAAAAGAGGGGTGTAGCGATGGGATCTAAGTTCTCTCCATCGTTTGCTAACCTTTTCATGGGTACTCTTGAAGCCGACCTAATCTGGGGCCAAAAGGGTACCGAATATATCGACTCCATTATCTTCTGGGGTGGATACATTGACGATTGTATCTTGCTATGGTCTGGGTCAGAGATACATTTAGCAGAATTCTTTACACATTTGAATAACAACACATGGGCGATTAAGTTCACAATGGCATACAGTAAAACTAGAATAGAATTCCTTGACTTTGAGTTTTACGTTACAAATGAAACTTTACATAGTAAACTTTTCAGGAAGTCTACCTCTTGCAACTCAGTACTAC
This sequence comes from Lissotriton vulgaris, assembly GCF_964263255.1. Taxonomy (NCBI): domain Eukaryota; kingdom Metazoa; phylum Chordata; class Amphibia; order Caudata; family Salamandridae; genus Lissotriton; species Lissotriton vulgaris. Next base: position 135,142,154 of record NC_141695.1, read on the forward strand.
ATGCATTCAGCTCACACCCTCCTCACCAGATCAATTCTATACCTTATGGGCAGTTTCTCAGAGCTAGACGGATTTGCAGCGAGGACATGGAATTTATAGACTGCATTCATAACATGAAGAACAGGTTCTCTAAGAGAGGCTATTCTGAGAACACCATCGAAAAGCCAAATTGAGAATGGCCAGATACGTTACACACTCAGGGACAGAAGAAATCAACTGATAAAACTATTAGGTTGGTCACTGAGTTCAATTTGTTTCCCCACACATTACGGAAGAGTATGACCAGACACTGGGATATACTCAAAACAGAGAAATCTTTACAATCATTTGTCACAGATAGACCTCAGATCTGTTTCAGGAAGGGCAACTAAAAAGATCCAAGGATGCATAAATAGATTTTCATGAAAAGGATTTATTGATCAGAAGGGAGTTGAAGTACAGCACATCTAAACAGGTTCAGGTAGAGATCTAGTACATCAGTTGGTCTGGAATCTGGAACCCAGGATGTAAGATGCAGGCACGCATCATACATTCCAGGCAGCAGATCAAGACAGGGAAAGACAAGGCAGAAAGAAATGAACAACAAAATGCAACAGCAACACTCTTAGAAACAGACTCAGTCCCACTGTACCACATGGCTTGAGCCCCACCAATTGGTTATCTGCGCGCAGTGTAGGGTTTTACAAATGTGGTTTCTGCACAATGTGTAGATGGGCGAAACATGGCACCAAGAAATTTTCTAATCCCAAGGGTGATACATTCACCATAGACACAAATATAAATTGCCTGACGAAACACATTGTATATATCATTGAATGCAACTGTGGTAAGCAATATGTTGGGAGCACGATCCGCCCCCTTAAAGACTGGATCTCTGAACACATGAGGGCCATACTTAAACAGGACCCTAGATACCCCATGGCACTACAGGTAGCGGGGTGCCAGCATGCGGATACAGACAGAGCGGTTTCCTTTTTCGGCATAGATATAGTCAACATGAAGGTCAGAGGGGGAAACAGAGAACTTAAACTTAGACACGCAGAAGCAATGTAGATTATGAGAATCTACGCAGTGGGACAGGGATTGAATTATGATTCTGAACTTCAATTCTTTTTGGGTGATTAACTGTATCATAAGATTCAACAGTTGACTGACCTTTTGCACGATATAGCCACAGGACAATGATCTATTTTAGCTATCCGTGCGTAATTGCAGCTGCACGTACGTTCATGCATTTATCAGACTGTTTTTAATGAGAGAATATCTATAACATGTATTTTCCACGAACTTTTTCTGCAATTTATATATAAACTGTGAACAACTCTAACAAACTATTGCATTAATATGTCTTATCTCAAACTAGATGTATACAATGTTTACACAGGTCAGAAGGACTTTCTATTCTAATCTAGCGACAAGATAATGTCATATGGTTACTATGTGGGACATCCATGTCAATTTTATATTAAACAATAATAATTTTTCATTGTAAGAGTGGTTGGAGAGACATCTGCACGCACTTTATCCTGTTCATCTCGTGCATGCCAGCACTAAATCACTAAATAAATGACACAGAATACATCTAAGACAATTAAATGGGTGTCAATACAAGCATTACTTTACTTTATCTATCTTTCCTTACCATATGAGATCCATAGGCATTAAAACGTCTGCAGATATCACAAGATGCATCACTGCTCTTTTGCATTGGTTTATTTTATACCATTGCTAGTTTAGAATGTCGCAGACACGTATGAATGCTTTGTTACCTGACTTCTAAAAATAAAAATGATGTCCTGTTTCTAGACATACACACGAAAATCACGCTTCGTTGCGGGCTTTAAAGACTTTGATGATTGCGCATCGGTACAGGCTCCATTTACCCAGTCTGATTACCGAGCAAGACACATCATACTTGTTTTTATTCTATTTTCGCCGCCTTTCGTTGTTCTCTGCAAGATCCACTAAATGTGTGAAAGATAGACACCACATGCCGGGCAGCGTCACAGTCCTTGCCCGGGAAGAAGGATTTTTTACTCACTTCCTGTTTCTCTGTAAATAGCTGTTACGTTCTAGTTCCCCAGTGAACTTACTTTCTGGGTCATGTGTCCATTACCAGGAACACGGCGGCCCAGGAATAGCTCCTCTGAGTACAAGAAGAAACTAGTAAGTAATAGGAGTAGAACCTTGCATATCTAGCACAGCTAGAATTTCGGAAGTGACATCAAGAACGGGGAGATCTTCTAACAGCCTCACTATTCATTATTTTCTTTTTTAGACGAAGACATACCACGAGGGTATAGAGCTACCTCTGATCCTCCGTCTTTATTCAGCGCTTCATTAGGTAAGCCGCAAATTCTTTCCCTTGACACTATCACTAGTACAGATTCAAGTCACCATGTATTTGTAATACAACTCTTGTCTTTCTACAGACCCTAAGAATTTCGGAGTGACTGGCTCCTTTTAGATATTAATTACAGTTCCCGGGCATAAGCAAGAAGCGCACTTCGCTTCAAGGTATTGTGAAATGTTTTTAGACATCAGATGTCTCTGAATTAGGCTCCCGGTCAACAGGAGAATCACCTTCCGTCTCCTCACCCACGCACACAAAGCCCTACACAGCCAAGGCCCAGGATACCTCAACAGCCGCCTCAACTTCTACGCTCCCAAACGCCAGCTTCGATCGACCAGCCACGCCCTCGCCGCTGTCCCCCGCATCCGAAGAGCCACCACAGGAGGTCGGTCCTTCTCCTACCTGCCAGCCAAGACTTGGAACTCCCTCCCGACCCACCTCCGCCTGACCCAGGACCACCTCGCCTTCAGGAAGCAACTCAAGACCTGGTTGTTCAAGCAGTAGCAGATCCCCCCCCCCCCCCAGCGCCTTGAGACCCTCTGGGTAAGTAGTGCGTTATATAAATGCAATGATTGATTGATTGATTGATTGAGTGCACCTCATATGGATGCGCACGCTGTGTTATATTCCCTGAATAACGCGCCCCTACTATGACACCTGATACTGCAACGAGGCACTAGTATGAAGGTTTTTGAGCTTCTTATCTGATCCAGCAACCTAACAAGTAATGCCACTCTAGTACAATCCCTGAAATAGGTGGCTAACGACAGTTCTTGCAGAGACCTTCGCCGGTAGCGTTTTTAAAATGACTTGCTTGATTTGCTTTTTTATATGAGGAATATGAAACACAAAGAGTCCTCTCTTTGGCTTCGCCATACAATAGTGGATCATTTTGAAACTCTTTCTCAAAATACGGGCATGCCACGAAATGTAATGGAGACTCGCACATTGAGTCCTAAGCTGATTTAACCTTAGAGTACCAACAGGGTGCAATTATACAATGGCTTTTGGACAGATAATGTGTGGCAATAATCACACAAAATAATTTCAGAGGGAATAGTGATCAGAAATAAGTTTGGAACATTTTCTAATTTCTATTTTTCTTTTCCTACTTATGTGTTTAGTCCACGTCCTCTCATCCATATTGGAAGTTTAAGACGGTCTTGGGCCCCACCGGGTCGGAAGTATCACCGGCAGAGCGGTGAGCTTCAACTTAATTCATTGTGCCTTGCTGAGAATACTTCGCAGCGGGCCGTTTTCACTCTGACCAACCATTTTTTTTAGCAGACTCAATTCTATTTCTCACCTAATAATGTTATCCTTCTTTTCCCCTCTCTTTCTTTTCTTCTCGTTTCTTTTTCTTTTATATTCAAACAGACCTTTGGCTCATACACAGCTACCTAGAGGTATGTGTTGGATTGTAATTAGATTTACAAAAGGGGGTGGTGATGAACAGAGTGTCTGAATTGAGCAGACCACTCTTACCCAGTGCAAAGATCAGGGCTTGATCCATCACCGTTATTTATCTTGACTGGGTGAGAGTATTCTGTTTAATTCAGAGACTCTGTCCCTCACCACCCCTTGTTGTAAATAGGATTGTAATTAGGTCACTTAGATCGCATGTATGTGTGCCGGGTGTCACAACAGAATATATTATTCCACCATAGACTCACCATTCACCGCGCACATGCTAACTGTTTCCTGGAGGTTGTGCGCATATGCATGACACTTGTTTTTAAGCACAGGATGTTAAAACAACTACACGCAGTGATGATGATTATTTACGAGATTATGATAGTCCAGCATGATCACTTAAGTTGGACCACCTAATCACGTGCACCCCACGGAAAGATGTCTTTCACATACCATCTCAGGATCCTTCATCTTCTCACAGTATAAACTGCTTGATACTTGTCTTCACCGTCTTACATGAGTAGTACCAGATTTGTCATAGTTATTTATGAACGTGTACTCTCCACAACTAGTATTATTTTGTTGTTTCCAGCCCTGAAGATTCACGTGAGCGATGAAACACATGTCGGCTGGCTGTTTTTAAGCCTTGAAAATTAAAAAAGGACCAAAGGATCATCCCTTGTCACACTCTTCTTTTCCATTTTTGTCAATAATAACTGTTTCTCTGCATGTTTACATTTCTATGAATTTTATGTACTACCACCTACGTGTACAAAAATATTGTGTGTGTGCATAGGGTACATCTATGTGGTAATTGTGAGGTTTTGCCAGCTTGCTGACACAACCTTTGAGTGGTTACATGGTTTTCCGCTCACCCAGTTGCACCACAAATTACTGTCCATTAGTGCTTCCATACAGGCAGTGCGCACATTGCTAGATTGACCTCTAAAAACCATTCTCGCAATCTGAAACATTGGCAGCTATGATATAGAATGTCCAGTGCTTTAATTGCTAGATGAATTTTAAATATTAAAAATAAACATTTAGAGGAGGAAACATTCCTACTTTTAATAATGTTATGCAAGCGCCATCTCCTGTTCCCCTTTCAATTTTCAGACACCCTCTAAAATCCATCTCATCAGAGCCACCTCCCTCCTCTTCCTCACTATACCTCTGCAATACACCCATGTATTGTGATTGGAGAAAAAGGTCACCGAGACTAAGCAACTTGGATAAGGACAATACCACCACCCCTACCCAAGGAAGTTGCTTCACACCCCATTGAGCTGCCACAGACAGACAGTGCCAACCTCAGGCACTACTCACATTCACAATCACATTCACAGGCTTCTAGCTTCTATACAGTTCCAACAAGAATTTTTTGCATGCCTGGTATCCCATGCAGATCAACTCAAGTGTCTAATGTCATTGAGTGTCAATGCAGCTCAGGAAAGAACTAACTTCACGTCCTCCACTGGAAATATCATTACTTTCTCACCTGACCTTGGCTTTTAAGAATCATTTTATGGGGCAGCCTCCAGTGCATGTGGTGTGTGCATGCCCTCCCCAGCTGGTGGCTTTTGAGGGAGGGTATGAACAATGTGTTGTGACTGCAGACAGTGCACACTGCACATACCACAGCATTCACAGTTTAATATGTGCACGCACACTGAGCATCTCTGATCCATGAAGCGAGGAGTCCAAAGATCCCGCACGACCATGGTGAATCCCTCAGATTCTAGAAACAAGCATGTATATAGTGCACACACTAACATGGGCATGGACCCTACTAGCTCCAGAAACAGGTGCGTTAACGAGAAATAGCACATAGATGTGAAATAAAGGTAGTACGTGCTTTGATGTGGAATAAAAGAATATCAAATTGGCTCTCACTTGCCCAGTGATGTATATGTAGAGACACACTCACACATCCGCTTTATATTACAGTGTGTAGCCTTTGTTATCCATCCATCCACCCACCCATCCACCTAGATTGCAACCATGTACAGCAACTTTGCCCTGCAACAGACCCTCCTCACTCTCTCTGGAAGTCTCCTAGTGATGAACGGAGTCCGCACAATCAGACATTAAACACTATCAGAACAGAGGAGACCACAGCAATCATGAAGGCCATATACTCTGGTGCCTCAGCAGGTTCTGCCTTTGATAGAGGAGCGTTCTCTATCAGCGAGGCCATCACCCCCTACGTCAACACTTCCATCAGTACAGCCATCTTTCTGGAACCATAGAAACAAGCAGCCATCAATGCCCTCCTACGAAAACCCTCAACCAACCCAACCAAACTTGCCAACAAGGACGTTTAGCACATGTATGACAGATGTGGCCACCAGGATGAAATCTAACTGGCTCAAACTGAATTCTGGCAACACCTAGTTAGTGATCTTTGGGAAGGTTGTCTCACCATGAGACCCCACCTGGTGGCCCACAGACCTCAGACCTACCCCAATGCCTAGTTCACCAGCAAGAAACCTCAGGGTCATCATAGACAACAAACTGAACATGGACGTCTAAGTCATGGCAGTGGCCTCGTCAACACCCTAAGGCTGCTAATGAAAATCTTAAAGGAACTACCAGACAATAACAGGAAAACCATCACCCAAGTTCCCTTCACCAGCAGACCAGACTATGGGATAACACTGTATGCAAGGATAGCCAACCAGCTCACAAGCAGACTGCAGGCCATCCAAAGTACAGCAGCCAGACTAGTCCTCAACATCCCACATTGACACTACAACGCAACTCACTTTAGGGAACTCCACGGGTGTCAGATGCACAAGAACGCATGCTTCAAACTCCTCACCTACACCTACAAAGCAATCTACAACACACACAATGCCTACCTGAATAGCTGCATTAATTTCCACTAACTTTCCCGACACCTCCTCTGTCTGTCTGTCACTAACACATGCTCCATGCATACACAAAAGCAGAGCAGGAGGTTGCACCTTCCCATATCTGGCTCCAAAAGCCTTGATCGTCCTCCCACACACACCAGAGCCTACTCTCTTCTTGACTTTTACAAGAAGCTGAAGACCTATTTCTTCGAGCAAGCCATCCAGGGCTAGCCTCACACTGGCTAAGGAGTGCCTGGATATCCTCAGTCATTAGCACATTATAAAACCACCAAAAACATTTTGAGGTCTGGGTGGGGGTATGAACCTGACAATTCTCATGATTTTTCTTTTTAGTCATGTGAAAGTCAATGAAGACATGCAAAAACACCACACCCTTTAGTAGAATCATGTTTGACACATAGTCATCACTGCATTTGTTGAAACTAACTAGCTACTCCATCAGAGCCAGTCTGGTTTCAGAGCGAACTTCAACACAGAGCCGGCACTCCTGGAAGTATCTGAGGCAATAAAGGAGGTAGTCAATAGAGGCGGTAAAGCCATACTGATATTGCTGGATCTATGGCGGCTTTTGATACCGTCCCCCACGATCACCTCTTGTTGAGATTTCGAGAGTGTGGGTTTAGGGGTACAGTTCTCAACTGGCTTTCCGCCTTTTGAAAGAACCACCAGAAAATAGTGTGGGCCCCACCTTTTGCTGCTCCTATCTCCCCACTAGCTCTTGAGCCCCATCCTTTTTAATATATATATCACACCTCTCGCAACTCTGGTTGAGAACCATGGTGCAAAAATAGTATTGTATGCCGACGATACGCAGCTGCTCTTCACCTGTAGCAGAGACACGGATTTCAAGGGAGACATGATTAACAGCTGTCTAACAGAAGTATTCTCGTGGCTCCAGTGCAACCAGCTTAATTACAATCCTGGTAAATCAGAGATTATCTTCTTTGGCCACCGTCCCAGAAACCTCTGGCTCAGTTGGTAGCCCGCCGACATTTCCCCTCCCACATCCCCCATAAAGATAGTGAAAAATCTGGGGTGAAGCTGGATGAAAATCTTTCCTTGCAGGCACAGATCCAATCAGTGGCGGGTTCTTGCTTTGGGCTTCTCAAAATGCTGAAACAGTTCCTGCCCCTCCTGTCTCTCACCCACAGGAAAACGGTGGTCCAAGCAATAACAATCTCCAGGTTGGACTACGTGAATGTACTCTACCTGGGGCTGCCCGAGCATCTACTGGCAAGACTGCAGGTGACCCAGAACACTGCAGCAAGAGCAATACTCATGCTCGGCCCCAGAGCCCGCATGTCCACACATCTGAAAACCTTGCATTGGCTACCTGTTCACAAAAGGATACATTTCAAGGCAATGGGTCTGGCTTTTAAGGCTCTACACGGCTTAGGGGTTTGGGTACATTGCGAAGAGAGTCCAATTCTACCACCCTCACCATGTACTTAGGTCGGCAGCACTTCAGCTGGCCCGGACCCCCAGATACCTACGGGCACGTATCGGGGGTCACTCCTTCCAGGTGCAAGCGGCAAAATTGTGGAACAATCTACTGTGGAGTTAAGGTTGACACAGGATCTCCTTGCATTTAGGAAATCACTGAAAACTTGGCTGTTCCAGCTTTAAACATCCAGCGCCGAGGTCACCCTGCTTGGCTAGGACTTCATCCTGCTTCAGCGCCGGTAAACTCACTTGAGTAGCTATGCGCTCTATAAATAGCCATTTAACATAACATAAGGTAGTCAAGCAGACCCATGATAAAAGTTGACACTCCTTTTATGAAACACCAGTTCCCCTCTGTAAAGTTCAACACCAATATCACACACCAGCTGGGTTACGTAGGTCACTCATATGCAATATTCAATGTAGTAACACAACCATCAGTAAGGACAGGAGCTAGGGACAATCATATTTTCCTGTGGATTGGACTTTTGATGACAAGTGTACATAACAGACTCCTGACCACTGCATATGATAGAAATGGTTCTGTGCATGTGTGTCTAGTTGCACTTAGAGTGGCAAAAGTGATCTTTTGAATTACCCTCACAAACAGCGTTTAGTGCCACCACCTCCTTTTTTAACCCCTTTGCTGATGAGACTTTTCCAGCCCCAGTGCTGTTTCCCTTTTTAGGTTTGGTGCTCTTCGCTATTAAGCCTTTTTGTCTTTTTTTCCACAAAAGGTATCCATGCCAAATTTGTTCAATTTTTTCACACATCCTAAGATTCTAAAGGGAACTGCATCTTGGGGTGTTGGTGTATTACCAAATAGGTGAGACTGCGAATCGGGACTCTTGAAAATTATCTGACTACAAAGTGAGTCCCACCACACACCCTATATGGGCCAGAAGTACTTTTCTTAGGAGGACATATAAGTATCCCATTGCATGTCTGTAAGTGTGCCTGAGTGTGTGAATGTTGTGTTATTAAAGATTACTTCTCTAATTGTGAATCCCCATTGGATTATGAAAAGATATTGTTTAGAGATTGTTGTGATCCTGACAAAGGTGGATTGACCCACTGGGGCTAATTCTTCAACCATAACACGTAGACCAAGGATGCTAGGGTCATAGGTAACTCAAAATATCCACTTTGGTGAAGACTAGTACCATTGCTTTGAACCTTTATCAGGGTAATCCACAATAAATAAAGGCCTGTGGGTTATACCCTAGAGAGGTTTAAAATAGTCTACTAACTACAGCTACAGTATGAAAGAGCTCCTTGAAATAAGGTTGAGCTGACTCAGATATACCACCAATCTGAGTGAGGGGACCAATGATGAAAAAAATTGATGAATTAACATACACCTCGCACACGCTCCGCCCAGCCATCTTGAAGTGTCCACACGTAAGTGTAGTAAGGCAACTTACTCACATGGTTTACCCGTTCACAGTTCACACCTCGTTCACTTTTCGTTCACCCTGGCTCTTTTTTGCCACTCACACACGTTTGCATGGGCTCACTGACTGATATAGGATATGTTAAAGCTGGAGGCCTGCCCGGGCACACATTTTTTCTGCCCCTCATCAGAAGCATTTTAGACTTGACTATTTTTTTGTCGCTACAGCCGTCATTATTATCTCTGTAAATTTATCATATAGGATCCTACCTAAGGTCATTTCTGACCATAATCCCATTCTTTTCAGTTTTGATTGGAATTTTGCACCAACTTTTAGACCATGGTCTTTTGACCGTAAACTCCTGTATGACTCATCCTATATCGAACATATGAGGAAATGGATCCCTGAATTTTTTGAGAACAACAAAGGGTCTGCCGCGCTTGTAATAATATGGGATGCTTTTAAATGTGGGGTTCGTGGGGAAAACCTGAGCTACTCGATTAGAAAACAGAGCGAGATTAGAAAAAAAAGCGGAAGCTGAGATGCATAAATTGAGAGATTTGGAAATTCAATTAATGCGGGCTTGTAATATAGGATTGGATATTGACAGTATTTTAAGAGATCTATTGGCTCACAAGGTTAGAATCCATCAATGCTATGCTAAGAAATTTGCACAACAACTTACTGCGTTTCGAGAGGAAGTTTATGAAAAAGGGGAAAACTCTGGTAAACATTTGGCCAAAAGGCTGCGGCAGAAGGCGGTATTTTCCTCTATAGATAAAATAACGGATGATACAGGGAAAACTGTTAATGAAACCTCAGAAATATTGGAAGTGTTTCGTGGTTTCTATTCTAGGCTTTATACAGAGGATGGGAGTGTGAATCTTGAAGATAGGATTTCTAAATTTATGGAATTAACCATCAATGGCACTGTGACAGAGGAGGAAAAGGAACAACTAGATCTTCCTATAACTTAGGAGGAAATAGAGTCTTCTCTCTTATCTCTAGCGCAGGGGAAGGCAGTTGGGCCCGACTCTATCCCTCTTGAATTCTATAGGGTTTTTCGATTCATTTTAAAGCCCGAATTGGTCTCTCTATTTACAGCACCCAAACAGGGTATATCCCCTTTATCGTGGCAAGAATCAACAATTACGGTCTTTGTAAAAAAGGATAAACCTCATCTTCTTCCATCTTCCTTTCGTCCTATTTCTTTAATAAATGCAGACAGCAACATTTTTTCTAAAATATTGGCTTCCCGACTCTCTGCAGTTATAACCCCTTTAGTTTCTAGATTCCAACATGGCTTCATCCCCGCACGTGACACAACTGACCATATTCGGTGAATTATAACTTTTCTAGACTGGGCCTAGGCAACTCAATCGAATATTGGAATAATTTCGTTAGATGCTGAAAAAGCATTCGATAGGGTTGCCTGGGTTTTTTTGTGTGATATTTTGGACAGAAAGGGATTTGGCGAGGGCTTTATAATTGTACTTAAAACTATGTATGTCACCCCCAAAGCACGTATTAGAATAAATTCACAGGTGTCCTCTATTTTTTCAATCACCAGGAGTACCCGACAGGGGTGCCCTTGCTCTACTTTACTTTTTGCACTTTATATCGACCCTTTACCTAATTATCTTAATATGGAATAGAGGATTAAACCAGTTTGTTTGGCCAGCGTAAACTATCGGGCATTAGCTTACGCTGATGATATTGTTGTCATCACAACTGATGTTCAAAATGCGGTCCCAGCTATTAATGATCTGTCGTCAGAGTTCACCATTTTTTCTGGGTACAAATTAAACCTGTCAAAAACTCAGATCTTATGTGCAGGGCATAATATGCAGACTAATTTCCCGACCGTCTCTGAGGTTACATATCTTTGGATCAAAATCTCGCTACCTGTATCCTGCATCCCGGATCTAAATATGAACCCAGTGCTTGCTAAGATTAACTCTACATTGCAACGGCTAGATTATCTACATTTATCATTGCATGGCAGGGCCAACGTTTTAAAAATGTTGATTCTACCCAAGGTCTTATACCTTTTTTGTTCTATACCCCTGGAATTCTCCCCTATTTGTATTAGAAATTTAGAAAGTGCAACATCCAGATTTTTATGGGGGTATAGAAGACATCGAAAGGCCCTCAAAAAAATGATTCTTAGCAAAGAGCACGGAGGATGGAATGTTCCGTATTTTTTGTTTTATTACTTTGCGGCAACTTTACAATTTATTAGTCCGCTGATAATGGGGGAGCGAGTTCGAATACCTGCCTGTAGCTCCCCCTCTATATATGAGCTGACTTTAGGAGAAGGAGCAAAATCCCATTTTCTTAAGATGACAGAGCCCAGTTACTATAAGAAGACGAAATTTAAGGTATTGAAAGCAGCTTTTATGGTGTGGCAAAAAATTCTGAAACATTTGGGGTTAACTAAACTGAATGCATATACACCTTTTGAAGCATCTGGTCTATTACCATCCACCATTTTTTGCGACTTAGTGGCGATTAGATGGAACCTGAAAGGTGTGCGCTATTTGGGTGACCTGTTTTGTGGAGATCAGTTGGCCTCTTTCCAAGAATTACAGAGCAAATATTCATTAAGTAAAAATGACTTTTTTAAGTTTCTTCAAATCCCCAGCTTTTTTCAAAATCCATCACTTTTCTCAGTAACTAAAATGAATAAAATTCCCCTTTTGGATCTTTTGCAAAAAAAAAACACCAATAGGCCTTTTCTACTTCTGTTTATTGCAAGAATTTGGGGACGATTTAATGGAATGTCAGGGGAGGTGGGCTGGCAAATTGGGGATACCCGATATTAGGGTCTATGATTCAGTTAAACTTGCCTCCGAATGCTTAATAACTGGGATGATGAAATCTCAACATTTTATGTGTTTACATGATCATTATTATACCCCTAGCAAAGTTACAAAATTGAATACGACAACTGGGACAAAATGTATTCGCTGTGGGTTGTATGCTGCAGATGCTGAACATATGTTTCTTGGTTGCTCTAAATTGGGAGAGTTCTTTAAACAAATGAGAATTTTCTCAGTGCCGTGGTAAAGCTTAACATTAAAGTAACGGCCGAGACGGTTTTAATTGGTTTAGAGGCTGGAATGTCAAGACCTAAACCTTTAACTTGTTTTCTTTTTATTTGTATGGCAGTAGCCCGAGCATGTATTACCAGGGAATGGATTAATGCAGACCCCCCTTCATTTTTTAGTTGGAGGGAAAGATTATTATATATGTATAATATTGAATCTGCCATATATAAACTCAAAGGGGTTAGAAGAAGAGCTTTTGGTGAAAAAAACTTGGGAGTTTATAACTGATGGATTTAGACATTGTTTGATGCTGTTTATAACAGAAGCGACATGCTGATGTGGTTCTTATTTTACTTTGGCTGTTTTTTGTTTTCTTCTTATCGTTTTATTTTTTGTTCTTCTGTATTGTTATGTGATTGACCATTTCTGTATATCCTTGCATAAAACAATAAATAAAAAAAATAAAAAATAAAAAAAAGACCCAATGGGGCTAATTCTTCAACCATAACACGTAGACCAAGGATGCTAGGGTCATAGGTAACTCAAAACATCCACTTTGGTGAAGACTAGTACCATTGCTTTGAACCTTTATCAGGGTAATCCACAATAAATAAAGGCCTGTGGGATATACCCTAGAGAGGTTTAAAATAGTCTACTAACTACAGCTACAGTATGAAAGAGCTCCTTGGAATAAGGTTGAGCTGACTCAGATATACCACCAATCTGAGTGAGGGTCCCAATGATGAAAAGAATTGATGAATTAACATACACCTCGCACACGCTCCGCCCAGCCATCTTGAAGTGTCAACATGTAAGTGTAGTAAGTCCACTTACTCACATGGTTTACCCGTTCACGGTTCACACCTCGTTCACTTTTCGTTCACCCTGGCTCTTTTTTACCACTCACACACGTTTGCATGGGCTCACTTCATTACATGTTTTCTAGGTTGTTTATTGATGCATTGATATGGTACATTTCAGTCATTGCCTATATCTCATTTTGATTTTGTAGAGCTCCTGGAAAAAGCCCGAAATGCATCGGAGCGTTTAAAAGACTGTGAAGGATCTTACAAAGTAAAAGCATTGCGATATGAATAATGAACCATTGATGATATGATATAAAATATCCAATAAGAATCAATGAAAAATAAAAGAAGTAAAACAAAAGATAACTGTTTGGGAGTCTTGTTCAAAGAACCTAAGGAGTGCCCTAACCGCAGGGATGTATTCATAATTTATGTATGCACGCATTTAGCAGCAATGTATTAACGTGACGGACGGACACGTTACCTGCAGGAGCACCCAACCTCATTAACATCAGATGCAACTGTGATTAGGAAAACCACTGACCAAATCACTGTGCACCTTGCCCACTACCTTGATTTCATTATTACGTTGTACCGCCTTTTGCATAAGCCCATCCTGGCACTGACATTTGGAAGGAAGGGGAGAGATTTGTCAAGAAACTTTGAAAATCATACAAATCGCTACATAAAATTCCTCAAAGAATTGTGAGCACTCACTATAGTGCTGGACCTGTGAGCATATCTGCGGCACGCTTGTCAATGCAACAAGGACGAGAGACTGCTATCTACCAGCTGCAAGAGTAATCAAACAAAGACTTTGATCAGAAAGATCCCCAAGATGGCTGACAGAAGGATGCCCGGCTGAAGGCGGATGCTGCTGTCCGTGCAGGCCAGGTCAGTGGTTATGATTAACCCATTGTTTGACGATGAGGAGCTTCCCAGAGCACAGAGACTTGGAGTCGCACAGCCACGTACAGCAAAAGTGGTGGTCTGAGAGTCTGCAGAAATAGAAAAAAGTCATAAAATTGAGAAGGTGGGATTTGAGCAAGAAAAGACATGCAACCCATACAAAGTGGATAATATGTGAATAGTTTTTCCCTACAAGTTCACCTTTGTGAATCTTCTGCAGAAGCAATAGCATTGCACAAGAGTTCCCAATTATGAGAGTCTGGGTATTTGGACCGGTAATTCCGGTCGCTGGAGTTACTGTTACCACCTGGTACAGGTACTGAGAGGGAGGACACGCAAGTCATTAATTTCTGGACCTTGATTGTTCACACAGACATGGGCATAACTGAAAATGCTGGCTCATCGCATCTCCTTCCCCTGAATATATCTCATTCTGTGCAATGTTTTTCCAGAGATTTCAGCTGTTTCAACTCCAGTTACCACGGGAAGACCCTCCTAGTGAGGGTCGAAACATGAAATTCTACCACCTTTCATGAGTTCAGACATTACTTTTAGGAACCTCAAATATTCCCAGAAAGAGGGCCCTGTCTAACAACAGCTGTAGGCTTCCAAAGGCACCAGAAATAGTTAGTGAATTTCATTTTAACAGAGTAGATGCATATGTAATTTTGCTCACACATTTTCTTTCCAAGTGAGCTCATATGGAGATGCCAATTCTTTTTCCTCATGGAAAATATTTTTCATCATGGAGAAACTCTTTTCTTTTCACTCTGACCAACTGCAAAGCTATTCCTTTGCTTTCCATCCTAGGAAGGTATTTGGGCCTAGATGTATCAAGCCGTTTGCGAATCGCAAACTGTCTTTTTGCATGCTTTTGCATGCATAAAATATTCGCAAATTAAGGAATCGCAAAAATGTGCGACTCCTTATTTTGACATAGCATGTAAGGAATCCAATTTTGCGATTCCCTAAATGCTATGTGTTGGACCTAGATTACCCAAGCCTACATATGGTAGCTTGGCACAGTAGTGGTCTACAGCTAACTCAAGGCGTTGGTTAAGTACTTACAAATCTCACCCACAGTAACACAGTGATGAACCACTAAAATAAAGACACAACACCTCTGTTTGGAAAAATACCGTTACCTTTTATAAAAATAATATAGCTCTTTGGATTTTAAATCATACAGGTTATAACATCAATTTCTTTTAGGAATAAACATTACACTTTTACTAGGGAAATTACTTTTCACTCTTCCAGCTGTGGAAAAAGGGCAGTAAATCACATACTATTGTCAATGGTACAGTAAAGCATAAGGGTGACTCTTTGGTTGGTTAAGAGAATCTCATTAGCTTCACACTCTGTAAGATTACTTCATATTAACGTACAATGACACATTACTCCCCCAATAAATCTACTGAAAAGAAGATGCAGACTGATAGTGCAATACGTTTTTACAGGTTCATTAATAGGTACTTTACCCCACAGCTCTTAAGCACTGCTCAACTCAACAGCAAGACCTGAATATAGATGTTCACTGTATAACCCACCAGTCATGTGCTAAAAGGGAAGACACAATAATATTAGTAAGATTCCCCTCCCTCTGATTGACAGGCACACCTAACTGGTAGAGAATCTACTTCTTCACTTATCACTAACTGTAGGGGTCTTCCCCCAGGAACCCTGTGGTTCCCTGCACCACTTCCACCTTTCTGCTCCAGTTACTATTGGGTTACTTTAGTTAGGTTTGGGCTGGACACTAGCCCGTTCTCTTCATTTATGCTTTCTCGTGTAGTTCAGTCTGTGTCCCAGTTGCAGTCCCACCGTCTTGTCTCTTTCCCCCGGTGCTGCTGCCTCCCGTCCCCACTCTACCCGGCTTACTTGTAAGCTCCTGGATGTGATGCGAGTGCTCTTCCCACTCGCGCTGAAGCCTGGCAGCAGTCGGCGGTCGGGAGAGATCGAGGGAGCTTCTCTGGCCCACCGGCTCCTTACTGTGACGTCTGTAGTGGCGCTTCTGCCTCCTCAGGATGGGGGAACGGCTACCGGTGCTCCGACGCGATCGGCTCTCCTCAGTCGGCACTGCTCAGCTGGGCATGCGCGATCGCGCTCACTCTCCTTCCGCTTCTGCGCGCTGGCTCCCAGGGAGGATGTCGTTCGCCACGCAGACGCTGCTCTGTCTCCTCCGGGCCTGCTCGAACCTAGGCCCCTCCTGCCTCCACAGAAGCGTTTACACGCTGGACATGCGCGGAAGCGCCTACCTCCTCCCTTGACGCGGCCGGTGCCCCCGGGGTCCCGATGCCGATCGGAGCAGCGCCGCTGCTTCCCTCCAGTCACTTCTCACTTTGGCCTCACAGGAAGGATGTCCACACACGGCGCCCTCGCTCCTCAGGTCGCCAGGGTGCCACAGACCCCCGCCTTCACTTCAGCTACTCCACGACCCCGGTAAGCTCAGCGCTGGTTAGGGTTAGCCAGGAATACCTTCAGTTAAGAGTATCCTGAGAGGATTTAATGGGATTCCAAGATGTGAGTGGCTGCTTCCTCAAGTAGCTCGATTTCTTTATCAATAGTTGTTGTCTTGAGAGAGGGATCGGTCAAAGGCTGAAGGGGGAACAATCCTCTGAAGTAACTGTCAGCCTCAGTGACAAACTAGCTGCTCTCAGTGTGTCCACCTCCTCTCACCACTGCCTCACTCCTCTACTCTGGGGTCAGCACCAAATGGCTGCTGGTCACTGGCCTTATATAGGGTGGCCTGAGACCTGCAGAAGTCTCTAGTTAATTCCAGAAAGTTCCCTAATGTTATCCTATGGACCTGTCCTCCAGTAGTGTCCGTTATGGCAGTTGGTGGACACCATTTTAGGTCTCTGGAGATCCCTAGATTTTCAAGGGGGTGACTAGGCCTCACAAGTTATGAGGGAAAAATGGCGTCATCGCCAAGGAACACCTAGCCCCCTGACAGCATTAAAAATTCCTGATGGACACATGTAAAAATAAAAATAGAAACTCTGGGAGGCTAAGGGGGACAAAAATAAATCATGATGGTTAGAGTCTTCCCAGAAGCAGACAGGTCTAACACGCGTCCCCCCCAGCTGAAAGTGGGGAGAACTACCCAACCCCTTGGGAGTCCTCATCACTAAGGCGGAAATACCTGGATAGACCGTCTGCGTTGGCATGGTCTGCCCCAGGTCGGTGTTCCACCCTAAAGTCCATTCCCTGTAGGGAGATGGACCACCTTAGCAACTTGGGATTCTCCCCCTTCATTTGCATCAGCCAACGAAGGGGGCGATGGTCAGTCTGAACTAGGAAGTGCGAACCAAACAGGTATGGTCGCAGCTTCTTCAGAGCCCAGACCACCGCAAAGGCTTCTCTCTCAATTGTACTCCACCTCCTTTCCCTGGGGAGTAGTCTCCTGGACAGGAAGACCACGGGTTGATCCAAGCCCTCATCATTTAGCTGCGATAACACTGCCCCAATGCCATGTTCTGACGCATCTGTTTGGACAATGAATTCTCTAGCAAAATCAGGGGCCTTGAGAATGGGAGCGGAACACAATGCTTGTTTCAAGGTCATGAAGGCTCGCTGGCAAGCCTCCGTCCAGACTACCCGTCGGGGTTGCTTCTTGGAAGTAAGCTCAGTGAGGGGGGCCACGATAGTGCCATACCCCTTCACGAAGCGGCGGTAGTATCCAGTGAGGCCCAGGAAGGCTAGGAAGGCTCGGACCTCTGTTTGAGTCTTGGGGGGCTCCCAGGCGATGATAGCCTCAATCTTTGCCTGGAGGGGCTGCACCGTCCCTCTGCCCACCAAGTGACCTAGGTACACCACCGACCCCTGTCCGATCTGACACTTGCTGGCCTTGATTGTCAATCCAGCCTGTTGCAGGGCATGAAGAACAGCTTGCAGATGCTGCAAATGGTCCTCCCAGCTGCTACTGAAGACAGCAATGTCGTCCAGGTATGCAGCAGAAAAAGCTTCCATTCCAGAAAGGACCCTGTTCACCAGCCGCTGAAAAGTGGCAGGGGCATTCTTGAGCCCAAAGGGCATCACACGAAATTGGTAGTGTCCCTCAGGTGTAGAGAAGGCTGACCTTTCCTTCGCCTCCTCGGTAAGGGAAATCTGCCAGTACCCTGAAGTTAGGTCAAAGGTACTTAAGTATTGAGCAGCTCCCAGCCGGTCAATCAGCTCATCCGCCCGTGGGATAGGATGTGCATCAGTTTTGGTCACTGAGTTCAAGCCTCGGTAGTCCACACAGAATCTCAATTCAGGTGTGGTGCCTGGTGGGGCAGCCTTTGGTACCAAAACCACCGGGCTAGACCAAGGGCTTCCAGAAGGTTCAATCACTCCCAGCTCCAGCATCTTGGCGACTTCACTCTTGATGCTGACCTTCACCTTGTCCGACAGCCGGTAGATTTTAGACTTCACAGGTGGGCTGTCTCCTGTGTCCACGTCATGGGTACACAGGTGGGTCCTACCCGGGACAAGGGAGAACAGAGAAGAAAATTGCTCCAGGATCTGGCGGCAATCACTCTTCTGTTCAGGAGTTAGGGATGGCGAGAGAATTACTCCCTCCACCGACCCATCCTTTTCTTGGGACGAGAGAAGATCAGGGAGAGGTTCGCTTTCTTCTTCCTCTGCTCCATCGGTTACCATCATCAAGACAACCGCGGGCCTCTCATGATGTGGCTTGAGGCGATTGGCATGCAGCACCCTGTGGGGCTGCCTCGGGGCCTTAAGATCCACCAAGTAGGTGGACTTCCCCTTCTTTTCCAACACCTCAAAGGGGCCTGTCCAACGGTCCTGGAGGGCATTTAGCTCTCCAGGTTCCATCACCCACACCTTCTGTCCAGGCTCCAGTTCCACCGGGTGAGCGTTGTGGTCATACCACTCTTTCATCACTGCTTGGCTGGCCTCCAAGTTGTCTGAAGCTTGCTTCCACAACTTAGCCATTTGGCTCCGGAAGGCCAGCATGTAGCTCACCACGTCCTGGGGAAGCTTTCTGGGAGTCCGTTCCTATCCGTCTTTCACCAGGCTGAGAGGTCCCCGTACAGGGTGCCCGTACAAAAGTTCAAAGGGGCTGAAGCCCACTCCCTTTTGTGGCACTTCCCTGTAAGAAAACAAGAGACAGGGTAGGAGGATGTCCCATTTCCTCCGCAGGCTCTCAGGTAGACTCCGTATCATACCTTTCAAGGTTTTGTTAAACCTTTCCACAAGACCATTGGTTTGTGGGTGATAAGGAGTGGTTAACCGATAGGTAACTCCGCACTCCTTCCACATAGCCCGCATGTATGCTGAAAGGAAGTTAGTCCCCCTGTCGGACACAACCTCCTTGGGGAAACCCACTCGGGTAAAGATCCCCATCAGGGCCCTTGCCACCACAGGTGCAGTGATGGTCCTCAGAGGTATTGCCTCTGGGTACCGTGTGGCATGATCCACCAAAACCAGTATGAACCGGTGACCAGCCGAAGTTGGTGGATCCAATGGCCCCACAATGTCGATGCCCACCCTCTCAAAGGGGGTGCTAACGACAGGTAGTGGTTCCAGGGGAGCTTTAAGCTTCACTCCTGTTTTCCCACTAGCTTGGCAGGACACACACGTCCGACAATAGGTATCAGACGCCACTTTCATTCGAGGCCAGTAGAAGTGGGGGACAAGCCGGGCAAAGGTCTTGTCCTGTCCTAGATGCCCTGCCAATGGTATCTCATGAGCCAGTTCCAGTAGAAAGGCTCTAAAGCATTGAGGGACCACCAAGGCTCTGGCTGAACCATGGCCAGGTGCCTTGGGCTCACTGTAGAGGAGTCCATCCTCCCAGTAAATCCGGTAGCTCCCTTCAATGTTTCCCGCTGCCTGGGCGTTGGCCTGTTGCCGCAGCCCCTCGAGAGTAGGACACTCTTTCTGAGCTTTGCAGAACTCTTCCCGGGAAGGACCTCCCTCCACATGCCATTCAGTAGGGGTGGGTAGGTTCTCCAGGGAAGCAACACTCTCCCCTGTGGACTCCAGATCCACCTCCGCAGGTGGTCCAGCTGTCTCACGAGGTGGAGATGTCGAGGCAGGGTCCTCCGGCCTCTTGTCCTTCTCCTCTCTGGCAGCCGGCTGGGCCATTGTTCCAGGCTCCAGCGTAAGCAAACTTCCCCTTCGGGCAGTCGCTGACCTTGTGCTGACACAAGTCCAGTCAGGGGGTCCCAGCATCGCAGAGTGAGTCTGGTACTCCACCCTCCTCCAAGCATTGTGCTCCATATCATTCCCTAACAGGCAGTCAACAGGCACGGCAGGGCTTACGGCAACTCGAAGTGGACCTGCAACCCCTCCCCACTCAAAGGGAACCTCAGCCACAGGGTAGTGGCCCAGTCTGCCGTCAGCCATTACGGCGGGATGGAGTACATCTGGGATGACCTGCTCTGGAGACACCAGCTGACTCCTTACCATAGTCATGCTGGCTCCTGTGTCTCTCAGAGCCTCCCCTCTACGGCCATTGATGGTGACCCACTGCTCATACTTAGTAGTATTAGAGGGCAGCTGGGTCTTGGGAACCATCTCCTTATCTCCCAGGGACACTAAGGTGACACCCGCCCGCTCCCCTCCATTACCCAAAGGCATCTCCTCCCCGAGCACTACACTAGTGATTCCCGGGGCTTTTCCTCCAGTGGGAGGGGGTGGTCTTTTTGGGCATCTCACATCTCCTTTATAGTGTCCCACACCACCACACTCAAAACAATGAACAACCCTTGGCTGCTGGCTCTGGCCAGGGGTAGGGTTGCGAGGGGGGTTACTCTTGGGGATGAATCCTCTGCCCCTTCCTTGCGAAGTATTTTGTGGCCCTTTTGAGAACTCCCTCTTAGTTTCCCCTCCCTCTTTCTTCTGGGGGGCGCCCTGTCCTTGCTTCTGGGAATTCCCTCCAGTCCCCTTAGTCGACACCCGGGTACTAACCCAGATGTCCGCCTCCTCAGCAAGCTTCCTGGGGCTGGTCAGCTTGCTGTCCACCAGATGCTGTCTGAGTTCGGGAAGACACTTCTCGAGTAGGTGTTCCTTAAGTATGAGGTCATATAGTCCCTCATAGTCTCCTACTTCGCTGCCTCTTACCCAACCCTCCAGGGCCTTCCTGGAGTAGTCCAAGAAATCTACCCAGTTTTGTGTGCCCAGCTTGTAGCTGCCCCGGAACTTTTGCCTATATTTCTCAGGGGTCAACCCAAACTTCTTGAGCAGCGCTGATTTCATAGCCGGATAGTAGGTCTGTTCACTCTGGTCAAGGGCCAACAAAGTATCCCTGCCAGTGGGGGGCATGTATTTGTACAACCCACCTCCCCAGTGGACTTCCAGAATCCCATGGGCCCTCAGCGAGACCTCGTAGGCGGCTAGCCATTTAGCAATGTCGTCACTGGGTACATAACAAGCCATAATATCTTTTGGTAGGTACGGTCTAGGTTCCCTGGTGTTGGTCTGGATATCGCTGCCACCATTCTCTGGTTTGGGGGTACGTAAGTTTAGGGCTTGCAAATCCATCTCCTTGATGGTCCGCTCATGCTCCAACCTCTTTTCCTCCCTCACCATGTCCATCCTGGCTAGTTCTATTCTCATCCTCCTCTCCTCCCTCCTGTCTTCTAACTCGGCGTCGGTCAGGCCCCTCTCTGACACACTACTGCCCACTCTAGAAGGTGTTCTAGGACCTGTTACAAGGTTCTCCCCTCCCGCCTGGTACAGTGTTGCGGTCTCCAGGACAGTGTCCTTGTCACTCTCCTCAGGATCTACCTCCTCCCCGGAATGAGCCTCTACCCATGCCCGAATACTGGTCAGCAGCTCAACTTTTCTGGCGCCTTTCTTGAAAAACACCCCCTGCTGCTGACACCATTCCTTCAATTGGGTCACAGTGTAATTGTCTAGCTCTTCCACATTTACCTCCATTCTTATTTGAAGTATAAAATGCTACACAGGAGAAATCCACAGAGTGACCTGAGGTCAACCTCCACCCACCGCCAGAAGTCAATTTAGAAAAACCAAAAATGTAAATTAGGAGGGCCGCAGGGAGAAAACTCCAGGTGGGGTCTCGTGGTTGGCACTGCGTTACTAATAAGTGAGTGTAAGTACAAATCCGCTATCCCACCGCTGAAACACCAATTATGTTGGACCTAGATTACCCAAGCCTACATATGGTAGCTTGGCACAGTAGTGGTCTACAGCTAACTCAAGGCGTTGGTTAAGTACTTACAAATCTCACCCACAGTAACACAGTGATGAACCACTAAAATAAAGACACAACACCTCTGTTTGGAAAAATACCGTTACCTTTTATAAAAATAATATAGCTCTTTGGATTTTAAATCATACAGGTTATAACATCAATTTCTTTTAGGAATAAACATTACACTTTTACTAGGGAAATTACTTTTCACTCTTCCAGCTGTGGAAAAAGGGCAGTAAATCACATACTATTGTCAATGGTACAGTAAAGCATAAGGGTGACTCTTTGGTTGGTTAAGAGAATCTCATTAGCTTCACACTCTGTAAGATTACTTCATATTAACGTACAATGACACATTACTCCCCCAATAAATCTACTGAAAAGAAGATGCAGACTGATAGTGCAATACGTTTTTACAGGTTCATTATTAGGTACTTTACCCCACAGCTCTTAAGCACTGCTCAACTCAACAGCAAGACCTGAATATAGATGTTCACTGTATAACCCACCAGTCATGTGCTAAAAGGGAAGACACAATAATATTAGTAAGATTCCCCTCCCTCTGATTGACAGGCACACCTAACTGGTAGAGAATCTACTTCTTCACTTATCACTAACTGTAGGGGTCTTCCCCCAGGAACCCTGTGGTTCCCTGCACCACTTCCACCTTTCTGCTCCAGTTACTATTGGGTTACTTTAGTTAGGTTTGGGCTGGACACTAGCCCGTTCTCTTCATTTATGCTTTCTCGTGTAGTTCAGTCTGTGTCCCAGTTGCAGTCCCACCGTCTTGTCTCTTTCCCCCGGTGCTGCTGCCTCCCGTCCCCACTCTACCCGTCTTACTTGTAAGCTCCTGGATGTGATGCGAGTGCTCTTCCCACTCGCGCTGAAGCCTGGCAGCAGTCGGCGGTCGGGAGAGATCGAGGGAGCTTCTCTGGCCCACCGGCTCCTTACTGTGACGTCTGTAGTGGCGCTTCTGCCTCCTCAGGATGGGGGAACGGCTACCGGTGCTCCGACGCGATCGGCTCTCCTCAGTCGGCACTGCTCAGCTGGGCATGCGCGATCGCGCTCACTCTCCTTCCGCTTCTGCGCGCTGGCTCCCAGGGAGGACGTCGTTCGCCACGCAGACGCTGCTCTGTCTCCTCCGGGCCTGCTCGAACCTAGGCCCCTCCTGCCTCCACAGAAGCGTTTACACGCTGGACATGCGCGGAAGCGCCTACCTCCTCCCTTGACGCGGCCGGTGCCCCCGGGGTCCCGATGCCGATCGGAGCAGCGCCGCAGCTTCCCTCCAGTCACTTCTCACTTTGGCCTCACAGGAAGGATGTCCACACACGGCGCCCTCGCTCCTCAGGTCGCCAGGGTGCCACAGACCCCCGCCTTCACTTCAGCTACTCCACGACCCCGGTAAGCTCAGCGCTGGTTAGGGGTAGCCAGGAATATCTTCAGTTAAGAGTATCCTGAGAGGATTTAATGGGATTCCAAGATGTGAGTGGCTGCTTCCTCAAGTAGCTCGATTTCTTTATCAATAGTTGTTGTCTTGAGAGAGGGATCGGTCAAAGGCTGAAGGGGGAACAATCCTCTGAAGTAACTGTCAGCCTCAGTGACAAACTAGCTGCTCTCAGTGTGTCCACCTCCTCTCACCACTGCCTCACTCCTCTACTCTGGGGTCAGCACCAAATGGCTGCTGGTCACTGGCCTTATATAGGGTGGCCTGAGACCTGCAGAAGTCTCTAGTTAATTCCAGAAAGTTCCCTAATGTTATCCTATGGACCTGTCCTCCAGTAGTGTCCGTTATGGCAGTTGGTGGACACCATTTTAGGTCTCTGGAGATCCCTAGATTTTCAAGGGGGTGACTAGGCCTCACAAGTTATGAGGGAAAAATGGCGTCATCGCCAAGGAACACCTAGCCCCCTGACAGCATTAAAAATTCCTGATGGACACATGTAAAAATAAAAATAGAAACTCTGGGAGGCTAAGGGGGACAAAAATAAATCATGATGGTTAGAGTCTTCCCAGAAGCAGACAGGTCTAACACTATGTATGTAGCATTTTTCATTTACGAATTTTGGTTAAGAAATCGCAAATTACCACCAACTTGTAGTTGATGGTAATTTGCGAATTCTTTTAAAAATGCACAATTTGGTATTTTGTGACGCACACACATGCCCATAGGGCATGTATGTGCGCCATATGCACACACATGTACATTTCAGGGGTGCAGCAGGTTGTACTTGAGACACCCCTGCACCCTTGAAATAATTCTCAAATTTGCGATTAGCAAATTGCGAATCGCAAATTGAGATTTATTTCACAATCATTCCTATGGGCCTGCTGGCCCATAGGAATGAATGGGAAATTTTTCCTTAATTGGGAATTCGTAAATTGCAAATTCGCAAATAAGGAAGACTAAGAAACCGCAAAAAATAGCGATTTTTTACATACATTCCATTTTGCGATTTCTAAATAGCGATTCCTTAAAAATCGCTATTTAGAAATCGCAAAATGGAATCTTGATACATCTGCCCCTTGCTCCTGCATTTGCCAGGAGTACATTCTTGGCTTTTTATATGGTGTAAAGCGGTAAGGGCCAGATGTGCAAATCACAATTAGTAAATCATATTCCTAAGGTATGAAACACTTTTTGAGTTTCATTAGTGATTCCTAGTGCATCACAAAATTAAAAATCTCATGTGCTAAAAGAAAATGAATTTAACTCCCTTCCACCACCACAAAAGTTGATGTGACTTCCAAAATTAAAATTAATAGTTGAGTAAAAGTCATTTAAATGAACAGAGAGGCTCACCGGAGGTTGTTGTGAGGGAATAACGAGCGCACTTTGTCTCCGCTCCAGTGCACTTCATGGTTTCCGACGTATAGCAGGAAGTGGCATATGCAGCCAGGCAAGATTGGCAGATAACACCGTTCTGTGTACTACTGGGTGATGGCACTAAAACAAAATGAAATACTTTATTTGTACAGTGAATAGACCCTTGCCGCCATTGTACCTGTGAGAGCGCGATGAAGAAACGAACTGGAAGACCGCCTCTTTCAAAGAAGACTGACGCTATGGGGTATGTTGAGTTTTGACAGGCAGAGAAACCGTGGTTTATCAAATGGTATTAAGAGGATGTAATGCAGAGGTTTGGTGGTGAAGTCAGTCTGATGTTATGCCAACATCATGCAGTGCTCAGTAGGTTAGATCCCAACCGAGGGCCAAACTATGAGTGGCTCGTTAATTTCCGCCCTGTGCGTAAACCCCTTTTTCTGCAAGGAACAAAATATGAGTTTGGGTTTATTAAAGCATCCAATAATATCGAACTTGTTAAATATTCAACATTCGTTAATATCGTATTTATAATATCATGCAAAACTTGGGTGCGTTAAACACCAAAATCTGGATGTTATTCCTGATACAATAGATCATATTTATCACACCTGATTAATAAGGTATCACATGGAAGCATGACTGACAAGGGCCATTAAATAACACCTCAACGTAATCAAGCCCATAGGCCCTGATTATGAGCTAATGCTTTATTAAACTCTCCTGAAAAATAACAATACCACGGGGTACGTTATTTATCAGGTGCGATCAATAACACCTATTATGAGTTTATTGGGAATAAAATTCAGATTTTGGTGTTTAACACACCTAAATCATCATGATACAGTAAATACCATGGGGCCCGATGTAGGTAAATCTGATTTACCGACTCCAGAATAGCGAATTTTACCGATTCGGTATTCTAGATTCGGTAAATCAGGTGTAGGTAAAAAAAAATCGGTAATTTTTACCGAATCTGTATGATTCGGTAATTACCGAATCGGTATTTACCGATTCGGTAATTTACATTGATTCCTGAGACCCATAGGAATCAATGTTAATTACCGAATGGGTAAATACAGATTCGGTAAAATTACAGATTTTACAAGGGGGGCAGGGTGTCACTTTGACACCCTGTTGCACCCCTGATTCAGGCTTGTGTGCCATGTGACACACATACATGCCCTTAGGGCATTTCTGTGTGCCATATGGCACAGGTGTACATGCACAGATGTGCATGTACACAGGTATTCGTTATTTACCACCAAATAGTATTTGGTGTTAAATAACGAATCGGTAAGGGCCTGTGGCACTGTTTAAAGTGCCACCTACATCTGTATTTACCAATTCTGTAAATTTACTGATTCGTGTATTTTACAGAATCAGTAAATTTACCTAATCGGTAAATATACCGATTCAGTAACTATAAGGCCCCCTACATGTCAAACAGCAAATACCGGTCGTAACGGCCGAAATCGGCGGTAACTGACCGGTATTTGTCGTCCTACATCTGGCCCCATAGGTTTTCCCCTGGTAAACTTAGGCAGGCTTGACGTACCGAAATTTAACAGCATGCCATAGTTTCACCTTCAGGCTTGTTAGGATGGAGTGTTTATACCATACCGAACCAGTTTTCTAAACCTCCATGGCCAGGAGAAAAGTACCACTCTACCATCTATGACATTGGAAGGCCTTCAGTTAAGCTCCACTGGACCTTGGGTTGCCTTCTGCAGCCTGATGGGTGGGTAGTTACACAAATGTAGGTCTTGTTGTACCATCATCACAAATCAGGAGAGGTCCCACTTATACATGTTGTAATGGGAAGGGCTTTGTCGTAGCCCTGAATGCATACTCTTGTCAAATGTCCACCCTAAGTTCACAATCATAGTCACTGGGGTAGAGGCGTTCTTGGTGAGCTTGGCAACCAATGGTCCATGCTGCCCTCCATGGGGATTGGCTGACCCTTGAGCCTCTCTTTGGAGGGGATGAATTAAAAGAGCTCTCTGCCAGGGGCCTATACTCAGTTCACTGAATACATGGAAAGAAAGGTATATCTTTAGGTGGCTGCCTGGTGGCTGATGTACAACCATAGGCATGATGTGATTTGGCCCAGCATTCATGTAAGCCTGCATGCTGATGACGGTCTACCTCCACAATCAGCCTGTGCTGGAGTGATGCTACTCTGCATCTTTATGGTGCCTCTAAATGACTATCAGGTTATTTTGCCTCTCCGTACTCTTGAGAAAGCACTGATGGAAGTGTAATTGACCCGGTCTATGACACCACCTCACTCACTAAAGAAGGACCAGCCAACAAGTAGGGGCACCACTTCCTCAAGAGTCTGCAGAACTATCAATTGTGAGCTGACTTTTAGTGTGATAACTGTAACTCCCGCCACCCCAGTCACCGAGGGCCGCCGAGCCCCCTGCCTCCCGCCACCCCAGCCACCAAGGGCCGCCGAGCCCCCTGCCTCCCGCCACCCCAGACACCCGAGGACCGCGCCAGATTTTCCCGCCGCCCCAGCCCGAGGCCCCGCCCCCCGATTGGCTCCCGCATACCACCCCTCCCCCCCGCAGACCCTCCCTCCCAGCTCCCTCTTATGATGCCCCCAGAGCGACAGCGCAGCGGACGCGCGCATCAGGAGCACCGATTGAGCGCCGAAGGTGCGCCAAAGGTAAGCCCGTCTGAGCCTGTCCGCGCCTGGACCGCGCCCAGCACCACGACCCCTGACCCCCGCAGACCCCAGCCCACCGGCCGAACGTACGACGCCGCCACCCTCAACGCACTCAACGCCGGCCGAGTCCCGGGCTGCTACCGAGCCACCCCGAGACGCACCCACGGACCCTTCTGCTGCAACTCCTGCAAGTTCACCTGCATCCGGACCTGCTCTACAACGAAACCAACCAAGACGAGCAACAGCAGCAGCCACCTGAAATGCATCCTGCTCAACACCCGCTCCATTCACAGGCACGCCATGGAGGTCTGGAACCTGCTCGACACCACAGCCCCAGACGTCGCCTTCTTCACCGAAACCTGGATGAACGCCTCCTCAGCGCCTGACATCGCCATCGCCATCCCAGACGGCTACAAGATCATCTGAAGGGACCACATCAACCACACCGGAGGAGGCATCGCCATCGTCCACAGGAACACCATCCGCATCACGACCAACACCGATGACACCCTCGCAACCGCCGAGCACCTGCACTTCCAAGTCCACATCAACCCCAAGACCACCCTCAGAGGCACCCTCATCTACAGACCCCCTGGACAACGCACACAATTCAGCGAAGACATCGCCGACTTCATCAGCCCACACGCCCTCTGCTCCGCTGACTACATCCTCCTAGGGGACCTCAACTTCCACCTGGAGAACAACAACGACCGCAACACCACCACCCTGCTGGACAACCTCGCCAACCTGGGACTCAAGCAACTGGTGACCACCCCCATCCACTACGCCGGACACACACTCGACCCCGTCTTCTCATCCAGCAAGGACATCGCCTTCAGCCACGCCACCGGACTCCACTGGACGGACCACAGCTGCGTCCACTTCAGCTTCGCAAGGACCACGATCCACCACCACCAGCAACAGGCTGCACGCAGGAACTGGAACAAGATCACAGCCGACCAGCTCGCGTCCTCCCTGAGCATGAACCCTCCCACCAGCACAACGAACCCTAGCCAGGCGGCCACCAACCTCACGAAGTGGATCAGCGACTGCGCAGACGAGCTCGCCCCCCTGAGGACCCCGCCCAGCAGACCCGGCAGCAAGAAAGCCCCATGGTTCACCGACGAACTCAAGAGCTCCAAGAAGAACTGCCGAGCCCTCGAGAGAACCTGGCGCAGAGACCCAACACCGGACAACATGACTGCCCTCAAGCTCGCCACCCGAAAACACCACCAACTCATCCGCGCCACCAAGAAAACTGCATTTAAGGAACGACTGGACAACAACGCACACAACAGCAAAGAACTCTTCAACATCGTCAAAGACCTCCCAACCCCAACGCCGGAAACAACGACATCACCCCTTCGCAAGACCTCTGCAACTCCCTCGCCTCCTACTTCCACAACAAGATCGCGGACATACACAACAGCTTCAGCACTCAACCGACGAACACCACGACCAAACCACCGCCCCCCACCACCACCTCCGCGCCTGGACTCCGATCAGCGCCGAACTCAGCGCACTACTCAAGAAGCCATCGGCTGACCCCACCGACCTCAAAAACTACCGCCCCATCTCGCTGCTCCCGTTTCCTGCTAAAGTCATCGAGAAGACCGTCAACAAGCAGCTGGCCGCCTTCCTCGAGACGAACAGATCCCTCGACCCCTCGCAGTCTGGCTTCCAGGCCAACCACAGCACCGAGACCGCCCTGATCGCAGTCACCAATGACATCCGAGCGCTGCTCGACAACGGAGAAACTGCGGCCCTCATCCTCCTCGACCTCTCCTCGCGGCCTTCGACACTGTCTGCCATCGTACCCTAGTACAACGCCTCAGCAACGTCGGAGTCCAGGAGAAGGCACTGGAGTGAATCATCTCCTTCCTCGCCGGAAGGACACAGAGGGTCCGCCTCCCTCCGTTCAGATCTGAAGCCACCGAAGTCATCTGCGGCGTCCCTCAAGGCTCCTCGCTCAGTCCAACCCTCTTCAACATCTACATGAGCCCCCTCGCAGACATCGCACGCCAGCACCACCTCAACATCATCTCCTACGCCGACGACACCCAGCTGATCCTCTCCCTTACCAACGACCCCGCCACCGCCAGAGCCAACCTTCACGAAGGGATGAAAGAGGTAGCCGAATGGATGAAGAACAGCCGCCTGAAACTGAACTCAGATAAGACGGAAGTCCTCATCCTGGGATCCTCACCCGCCGCTTGGGACGACTCCTGGTGGCCCCCAGCCCTAGGCAGCGCGCCCAAACCAACAGACCACGCACGCAACCTAGGCTTCATCCTGGACTCCTCTCACTCCATGACCAGACAAGTCAACGCGGTCTCCTCCTCGTGCTTCAACATCCGGCGCATGCTACGTAAGATCTTCCGGTGGATCCCCACCGAGACCAGAAAGACGGTCCCCCAGGCCCTCGTCACCAGCCGTCTGGACTACGGCAACACCCTCTACGCCGGAACCACCGCAAAACTCCAGAAGAGACTCCAGCGGATCCAGAACGCCTCAGCACGACTCATCCTGGACATCCCCCGTCGCAGCCACATCTCCGGACACCTGAGGGATCTGCATTGGCTCCCGGTCAACAAGAGAATCACCTTCCGTCTCCTCACCCACGCACACAAAGCCCTACACAGCCTAGGCCCAGGATCCCTCAACAGCCGCCTCAACTTCTACGCCCCCTAACGCCAGCTTCGACCGACCAGCCACGCCCTCACCGCCGTCCCCCGCATTTGAAGAGCCACCACAGGAGGACGGTCCTTCTCCTACCTGGCCGCCAAGACTTGGAACTCCCTCCCGACCCACCTCCGCCTGACCCAGGACCACCTCGCCTTCAGGAAGCAACTCAAGACCTGGTTGTTCGAGCAGTAGCATATCCCCCCCCCCCCCCCCCCCCAGCGCCTTGAGACCCTCTGGGTAAGTAGTGCGCTATATAAATGCAATTATTGATTGATTGATTGATTGATTCTTTTTCCAGTGCTGCATTTTATGCCTTTAGTATTTCTCTTCGCTACAAGACGCCGACCCAGTTGTCCTACAAAAAGACACTGTATGATTGTCACCACCATCCTCATCTCTATATATTCACCACAAATATCCTTGGGTTGGGCTAAGCCTTCTCCATTTACCAGCATCGATCAAGCAGTCCTTCCACCTTAACTTCTTTCTGTATGCTATCTGGAGCCAAGGCATGCAGACTCTTTAACTACTTCATTGCCTACACAGGACTACGTGACAAACCACCAGGCCAAATATACAGGGAGGAAATCTCCTTCTGGGAGTGAGCTGAACAAAAAGCTTTTTTGTCCAGCGAACTTATATTTTTCTGTATTATTTTCTAGTGCTATTCACCACATACGTGTTTAAACAATTGTTATTTGTCACTTAAGTGGATGTCTCAGTTATTACTGCAGGGAATATTACAATTGTTTGCTCTCTCTAGCATCTTTGAAATCCAAGGGAGTAGCCACAAGGAGAAAGTGGCAGGCGTCCCATCCCCTTGCTTAGTCACAGAAGATAATGATGTTTGGCCGGTTGAAGACCAGAGCTCTGAGGTTGCATGAATGCCATCTGAACAGGTGTAGATGGATTAAAATGGAGCAGGGCTCAGGGTTCATTTTTAGGATGGATCAGCTCTTTCCTCTTTGGTCAGACTAAGGTGATCTTGTAGCTTCTTTTCTCTGTTTCCCTGCTGTTAAACATGCTTGTGGAGTCCCTCAGGTCTCTTCACTGAGCTCTACCCTAATCTGTCCTTATGTAGCACCCCTAGCCGGAGCAATCCCCTAGACTTTCCTCCATATGTTATTTGGATGTCTCAGAGCTCAATATAGGACAAGATGGGAACTCTGGGGTGACACATTCCAACTCCTCCATGTGTTTCTCCACAGGAGTTGCTTTTACCAAGCACAATTATTACTCAAAGTTCTGTGCATTCCCTTAATTCTAATAACTTGAAGAAACTTAATTGGTTTTCAAAGCATAAATGCATAATTTTCAAAAGTCTGCTTTTCTTCTTCAAGACACCTTACCTATCTCTAACAATGTTTTACTCTCCATATGACCCCACCAGCCTTTTCTTTCTGCTCATGGGTCATTACTTTGTGTGCGCAAGATCAATACACCTATGGCCTGCTGCATGCAGTCTATTCCAGCCAAATGAAGTTTGATTCCTACTTCGACCAGAAGATTTAGAGCCAGGACATTTCCAGGCATCAGGGTGTTGGATAAAACTCAAAAGGAAATAAAATATAATGCATGAATGTTCAGATTATATGTCTGAGAAGGGAGGAAGATCACTGACACCCTGCAGGGGGTTTCTGAAGGTCAGTTGAGGTTCAAAACCTTGTGAGGGCTTCCACAGTCTGCTAGAGTTTTGTATCGGTTAACTGAGGATCTCTAAGGCAAGGTGAGTTCATGGATCAGCTAGGGGTGACTGATGGCAGGCTGTATTTCTCTTAAAGTATGCTGTTGTTGAATGAGAGCATATTATATGTTTTTAGAGGCACACCAAGACTCCCAAATGGCAGACCAGGGGTGAATCCTGCTGGCCAAGCCAGGGTGTCTGTGAGGTGCTGTGAATTGAGGGGGGATGGTTAAGGCAAACATGGCAGCAGAGGGTCTATAAGAATCTGCTGCTCCCAGACAGTGTAACCATATGTGTTGGCAGGATGGGCCCTCACTGACTTGTTAAGAGGGTTTGACACTAGTTTATTGTGACAACAGACAAGCTGGGGCCAGAGCAGGGAGGCAAGAAACTCCATGTACCTCTGGTGGTGGGAAACTCCAGAACCTTCCGCTACTTCAAAGCTGGCACCAAGTATAAATACCAGACAATTACACCCAGCTCTTTAGTACACCTCTGGGCCTGTAAAAGGCCCAGAAAGACTGCTATGCTACTCTGAAAGAAGGACTGCCACTCTGCTGCCCAAGTGAAAGACTGGGGCTGCATCCTTGAATCCAAGACCACCAGCGTGACTCCAAGGGCGAGTTGGATAGCCTCTTGATCAGAGGTCTCAGGGACAGAACAGGCTTTAACCATCTTGAACATAGCACCTAGACTCAGTCTGCTGTGAGTCGTGTCCCCCAGGTGGTGCCACCCCAGTCCTGGATCTTTTGAAGTGGACCTGAAGGTGCTCTGCCAGCCCAGCTGTTGTCCTAACAGAACAGACGCAGCATAATGCAGTGCCTCGCAAAAAGTACACATTGGAACCACTGCACGATGCATCACCTCACAAAACTGCATCTGAACCACTGGGTGATGTATACCCGATGCAGGATTTTGCCTCTCAGCCTACAGCTCCCTTAGAACGGCTCCTGAACAACACAGTCTCAATGCAGGCCTTTGGATTGTAAGCCTCTCATCAACGGCATCCTCTGCGACAACACAGGGCTCAACATCGCAAGCCCTGCAGCTTCTTGAGAACCTGCAATTACGTGATGCATATTTGATGCAGGACTTAGCATCGCAAGCCCTTCATCGATGGTATCTTCAACAACACAGGACCTCACATCACTGTTGTCCCCACATCTGCCGCTGCACCTCACATTGCCTTGTTTGTGCTACACATCCTCAACACGGGACTTGCAACATGCCACAACCAGGGTTAAAGGTGCCTGGCCTAACTTTGTCCCTTTATCTGACCTGCACTCCATCATGGTCAGTTTGAACTTGTGACTTTGTACAAATCCAGCCTCACCAGATAACCACAGTTGGCACTTTATGATTTTAGGCACCATTCTCACTTACATCTTTACATCTTCAAAATTACATGTATCCAGTTTTACTGATTGGATTTTTGTCAATGTGGTCTCAAAAAATGTATTAATGTGTTCTCTATGTTTCTAATTTGGTGTGCGATTTATATTATGCTGTGTTTTCACTTTATCACTGTTTGAAGTGTTACATGTATACTTTATACATTGCCTCTGCTTTGTGTCAAGCTATTAGAGGAAGCACTGGCTAATTTTGTTTGTGTTTCACCCTGGCCAAGATTGTGGTTCCTGCTTGAGTAGAGTTTCACCCCCCCCCCAACTAATTACCCAATTTCCAACAAGAACCAACCATGGTGCCCAGTGGAGGGGCTTTATAGGGACAGCAAGTTCATTTTTCATCCTGTTAATGCCTCTTAAGGTCAAAGGGCTGCCTGGCCACATCGAAGAGAGCTGCAATAGGTTTCCACAAACATGAAAACCTCTATTCTGACATACCCAGGTCTGTGCTAACAAGTAACTGTTGCTTAAAATGTCTCTCTGAGCTACTTTTAGTGAGTGGAACTGTGTGGATTCTCTGTGCGGAGCCCTGCTGTTCGGAAGCTCTACAACTATTTTACTGAGGCATGTTTGTGATTTTCTATCAAGTACACTATTCACTGAGTCCCATTTTGGTGTCCAGCATGAATCTTTACTTTTGGTTTTAACAATCCGATTAAATGTATTCAATTTTTTATTTGCTTTTCTCAAGTTCTGTTTGATACACCTCACTATACATGCAAACACTTCCAATATAGGTGAGATACTCCCCATTTGTTGAGCTAAACATGATGTCGTTTTAGCATTCCCTCTGTTTTAATACTTGAATTTTCCATATGGGTGATCCCAAACGAAAGCACATGTACAAGAGCTTTAGAGACCTTTACATAAGTGTTGAGGGTCTGACCTGCTTAGAATCGGATTCAGCTTCTGTTGCTCTGTTTTGGAGATCACATGCACAAATTAACTGTTAACCCCAAAGTTGTTTTTCACTGTAGCAAGGCTGGATCTCTCATAGAAAAGCAGTTGGTTACAATATGTCAAATTATAATAATTTTTTAAGTTTCAAAAACCTTTATTGCATAAAGGATAGTGCAATACAGTCTCAAACAGAGAAATCTGCTAGTCAGTAGCGTTTAATATAAGAGCATCAAATACAATGTCCCATCCCCCTCTCAACTCCATCCCCTCCCTCTACCCCAAAACACCCCCTCACCCCACCCTGCACACTCAAGAGAGCAAAGTCCATCAGTTCGGCTGTGCTTAAATTCAAAGTTCCGAAGTCCACTCGCCAAGCGAGAAAATGTCTCTGGGTCCTCGGCCATTAGTAAGCATGGGTGGAAAATCCGTTCCGCTCGCGGATTTTGCGGATTTTCGGTAAATTCGCAATCTGCGAACACTCGCGAATTTACCGAAAATCCGCAAATTTACACGCAGCTGATTTTTTTTTTCTTGGTGATACAATTTTGGGGCGTGCGTTGTAAGTTCGCAATTGCAAACGTGTAGGTGCGGCGGGCAGCAACAATCTCGCACTCACGAAATTACAAAAATTGCAATTCTGCACAAGAAATCTACTAGCAAGCAGCATAGACCTTCTGAAAATGATGATTTTTATCAGAATAACTCCTCAGGTTGACATTTGCCTGCACTTTTTTGGATTTGAGGCCTTTTGATTTTCTTTGGATAACTTTTGGATTAGAAATCAACTTTTTCATATAAGCTTGTTTGGGGCATTACAGTTGCTGTAATGCTGTTCTGCAGAAAAACGAGTTTTGCAAAAAAGAAAGCAGGTTCAAAAGTTCAAACTCATCATTAGTAACCATTCCCTGTAGTGCTTAGTGACAAGGGCCACTACAGAGTTCAGTTGCTAGTTGCAACAATTGTATGACCCTGCTCTGACCCTCACAGCAGGCTCATAGAATAGCTACAAGTAGGCCACAAAGGTCCTGGAAAAAAAATTTGCACTGCAACAGAAAGCAAATTACAGATAAGGAAGCAGGTGCCAGACTGGAATTTTAAAACAGTGACACACTAATAAGTCATCCCCAAATTAATTCATGTCAGTTGAAGCAGGCAGGTGTGCCTGCTTTTTCCCCCCATAATCTACAGTGATGATGAACCAGAGGGTGGCATAAGGCATTGATGTACCAGAGGGTGGCATGGGTGAAACAGAGGGTGGCAGGGGTGAAACAGAGGGTGCTGGGAACCTGTGATGATGAACCAGACGTAGAAACAACATAATCGTGACCGTTGCGAGCCGACATGTAAGTTCGCAATTGCGAACTGGTACAAAACCCTCGCGAACTGTCAGAAATCCTTGTGAACTGGCAGAAATCCTTGCGAAAATAAAAAAAATCCGCAAATTCGCGAGAATTTGTGGATTTTGCGGATTGCGAGTTCGCAAATTTGCAAAATTCCCACCTTCCCCCGCTGCCTCTCCACACTCCCCCACTCTCCCACAGCCTCCCAATCTCACATCACATCTCAACCACTCCCCCTAATCACTTTCCTTGGTCTCTTCCTCGCTGCTTCCCTGCCTCAGTAAGTAAGTTGTCAGGGGGCCCCGTATGTCCTGTGGCCACGACCTCGTTGGCAGTTGCTCTGCATACACATGTAGGTATTCCTGCCAAGTGGACATGTCGTGCAGCCAACTTAGGGGCTCTCCCCCTACCCCATCTGCAGGCCACCTGTCATCACGCCAGGAGGATACCTAGGACAAGGAACTGTTTGTGTGGTGTTTGTATGTCACCCGTCAATCCCAACAGGGCACTTAGGGAGTCAGTGTCAGGGGTTTGGCCACCATGCTAGTTAACCCCATAAATATCTCCTCCCAGAAAGAAGATACTCAGAGGCATCTCCAGGCTAAATGTACGAAATCAGCCTCCCCTTGACCACAGGGTAGGCATCTTTCATCTTCCCAAAAGTGAATCCTATGTAGTCGCGCCGGGGTATGATAAAGTCGGTGCAGAAACTTATAGTGCACCAATTGAAGTCTGCAGCTACTGGAAATGTCTTCCGTTTGAAGACAGGCTGCTTCCCACTGATCATCCGTCAGGGGGCTTTCTAAATCCGCATCCCATTCCCGGCAGGCCCGAATGGGATGAATAGGGGATGCGCTGCGCACCCGTTTATACAACATGGACGTGACATGTGTGGGGGGCATTAAGTGTAATGACATAAATGTCTCCGGTTCCTGCAGGAACTCCGGGGTTTGATCCCTAACGCTCTGCCACAGGCGCGTGTAGAGGAACACATCCATGAAAGAATGCGTATGATCTCTAAAAAACTGCTCTTTCGTGCGAAATTTCCCTCCAACATATAGGTTTCCCCATGTTCCCAATTTTAGTCTTTCCAGCATACGTTGGCAAAGCCTTTCACTCGTGACAGGCAACAACGGGCAGTGGCTCAAGGGCACTCTAGGGGAGTACATCAGGCGTATACCCTCAGCTTTCGCCAACCAGTTCCATGCTCGAACTGTGGAGTCCACTGTGGAGGGGTCTTTGTATCGCTCCTTATAGGGCGTATACACATACTCAGAGGTTGGAACAGGGGCCATGTAGCCGTCCTCTACTGCAAGGTGAGGCATATACGGGGGCGGGTGAAACCAGTATACCACAAGGTGTGCCTGCGCGCTATAATAGTATTGCTCGAAATTAGGGACGTCAAACCGGCCAGCGCAGTACGGCAGCATAAGTGTAGTTAATTTCTGCCGTGCTTGCTTACCCCACCCACATAAGGCGCACTAGCCGTGCATTAAGTGTCCAAAAAAGAAGGCTCTAGGGTAATAGGGAATGTTTATGAATAAATATAAGAATTTCACAAGTATGTTCATTTTAATCGACGATATCCTCCCAGCCATTGCGAGGGGTAATTTAATCCATTTGGAGACATTGGGAGACATTATCTGTAACTTTGTCCATGGTCTGCCCATAATTGAGCCTCAAAAGAGCGTCCTAATCCCTGGAGACGTGGATGCTCAAATACTTAAAGTCATCTCTCTCCCATGTCAGGGAATAATTCAACGTATGTGGTTGAGTGTGGTAAGTCAAGGGTAAAACCACAGATTTATTCCAGTTTATTTGCACTCCAGCCACTGTGCCAAACTTGGTGATTTCCCTCAATACAGGGTTTAAATTATCCTGTTGCTTGTGAACATACAGCGTTATATCGTCTGCATAGAGCGACACTAGCAGCTGCCTGGATGGGTAGATGAGGCTCCTATGGTTGTGGTGCTGTTGTAACTTCGCAGCAAGGGGCTCTATCGCTAGGGCGAATACAACTGGGGAGATTGGGCAACCTTGCCTCGTGCCCCTGTTGACCGGAAAGCTCGCAGATCTAGAGCCGTTAAGGAGAACTCTGGCGCACGGCTGGGTATATAATAACTGAATCCAATTAACAAAGGAAAAGGGCATCCCCATATGATGAAGTACCCCTATCAGGTAGTCCCATTCGGCAGAGTTGCACGCTTTGGTGGCGTCCAAGAAGACAGCTACGCCGCGCTATTTGGGTCAATGTCTTGTAGGACCGCCAAGAGGGTTCGTAGATTATGAGCTGTAGCCTGGTGGGGCACAAAGCCAGCTTGGTCAGGCAAAACTAGCTTTTCTAAAAGTAAATTAAGCCGAATCGCCAGCACTTTGGCAAGGATTTTTGTATCGCTATTGAGAAGCAATAGAGGCGATATGAGTCACAGAGCAGCAGTGTCTTACCGGGCTTTAACAGAGACATTATTTGGGCCTCCTGCATTGTGGCAAGTAAACGACCTTCCTCCAGGGCTGTGTAAAACACTGCTTTAAGTATGGGTGCCAGGGTAGTCATGAAGGCTTTGTAAAAGTCTATAGGAAGACCATCAGATCCCGGCGCCTTCCCCGACGGCATGGACATAATAGCCTCTGTGATCTCGTCGACCTCCAGGTCACGTGCTAGGAACTTGCGCTGCGTGTCCCCAAGCCACGCCAGTGCTATGTCTTCCAGATAGCTCCTAAGGTCTAGCGGAGTGCCTCTCTGTGACAAATAAAGCTTTGTATAAAACCCCACCATGATTTCCATTTGATCTGGGAGATTCCGACACACACATCCCTGTTCATCTTGCAAGTCCGTGACATTGTTTTTAAACCTAGGGGCTCGTATCGCGCCGGCCAGTGCTTTACCCGGCCTATCCCCCTCACCTTACACACAGGCCACGTGGTGTTTCCCACGGAATTTGCACTCCCTGTCCGCTGTGTCCTCATATTCTGATATTTTCTCTCTCATTTTGGCGCGCGGTTCCCCGGAATCTCTTTCAGCACTTATTTCCCTCTACAGTGTTTTCAGTTCTCCTAGTTTTTGTAGCTCCCGCCTAAGGTCCGGAAGTATACCGCCACCCTTAGCCATGCACAATCCACGTACTGTC
This sequence comes from Lissotriton vulgaris, assembly GCF_964263255.1. Lineage (NCBI taxonomy): Eukaryota > Metazoa > Chordata > Amphibia > Caudata > Salamandridae > Lissotriton > Lissotriton vulgaris. Next base: position 135,181,203 of record NC_141695.1, read on the forward strand.
AATTTAAATGCCTCCCATACCGTTGTTAGGCTCGCAACCGAGTCAGTGTTCCTAACAAAAAAATCCTGAATGTCTAGTTCCATCTCTGTTTTGAACACTGCGTCCTCCAAGTGTTGTGGATTTAATAGCCAACCCAGAAAGGGGGAAAGATCTACCGGAGGATTAATCGTCACCAATACAGGGGAGTGGTCCGAGTATGTGCGGGCTAGATGCATTGCTTTGCCTATCCAGTTCCCAATTCCTAGTGCTACCAATACATAATCCAGTCTGGCCCACATGTTATGTACTGCTGAGTGGTGCATCCCTTCTCTCTTGGATGAGTGCAGATGTCGCCATGTATCCAATAAGTAATCTGACTTTAAAATGTCCTGTAGTGTACGTTGTGTTGTGGTGTAGTGCGCTGCTACAGCATGGGAGCGGTCATATTTGGGATCCAAAGCTGTGTTAAAATCCCCTCCCCATATGACATAGGTGAATCCAAGCGTGTTAAGCTTGCCTCTGAGCACACGAAGGGGGTGAGCGTCATCTATGTTAGGGCCGTAATCATTTACAATCGCGACTTCATGAGAATTCAGCCTCCCCCACAGTAAGCAATAACTCCTTTCAGGGTCAAGATCCAGTCCTCCCTGCACAAATCTCACCCCCCTCCTAATAAGGATGGTGACCCTTCTGGAGTAGGAGGCAAAGCAGCGATAAGAGGCCCAACCTGAGGTGAACTGAGTCGACCCGCCATGTGGGAGGTGTGTCTCCTGTAACAGGGCGATATGAATTTTATGGCGATCTAAGTATCATTGGCCATGAGTCGTACCAAACGCAATCAGCCTATTGCAAGAATCCTACCTGTCTTGCCCAATCCCATAGTGTGCCTGAGCCCTCCCTTCCATCTCCCTACCCCCACCCACACTGGCAACCCCAACTTGCCAGGAATATCCCTCCCTCCCCCCCAGTCATCCAACACACCAACTGTCATCCGCCCGAGTAGTCTGAACCCAAACTCTTAATCAGGGGAATGCCCTCCAAAGGGGACCGCTAGGGGCCCCCGCACTATCACTCCACCACTCTATTTCACCCATCCGTTCCCCTGATGATCATGGGGTACTCTGTGATGGGACGTTGGCAAGTGCCTAGGCGACAGAATCCATCTCAACATTGAACAAACAGTAATTATACATCACCAACTCGGAACAGCTGTTAGGAGTCTTTACAGTTCAGAGCTACTATTGCCCGCTGCCGCAGGAGTATTCCATCAGCCAGGGTCCGACAAAGGCGAGGGGATCTGGATCGTCTCCGGGTGGCTTCTTCCCTCAGCTCCGCACTGCGATCTCGCTTCAGACACTCTTCAACTTGCTGGGGAGAGTTGAAGAGGTGCTGGTGTCCCCGGTGGTTGATCTTCAATCTCGTGAGGTAGAGCATAGCATACGTGATCTCTTTAGCCTGCAGTTTTTTCTTTACGGCCGTGAACTTTCGGCGGGCTTCCTGTACTGCTTGGGTAAAATCGGGGTAGAAGGCCACGGTGGTATTGTCATAGCGCACTTCCCCTTTCTCTCGGGCCAGGCGTAGAACAGTATCTCGGTCACGATAATTTAGAAATCTTACTATCACCTGCCGAGGTGGGGCTTCTGGTGGAGGTCGCGCCGCCAAAGATCTATGTGCCCTTTCAATAGACATATGGGCGGAGAAAGAGTCTTTACCAAATAGCTCCCCCAGCAGACGTTCCCTAAAGTCCTCCAGTCGGCCAGTGTTTGTCGATTCAGCAAGGCCCAGTATCCTCACATTGTTCCTCCGGGAATGAGCCTCCAACTCCTCATTTTTATCCGCGATGACCCTTAATAGTTTGTCCATCTGCAGCATGTAATGCTTAGTTGTGCCTGCCCCATCCTCCAGCATCGACACACTTTGTTCCGGTTCCTTAAAGAGCTCCTCTTGCTGATCCAATTTATCCATCACCTTGTCCAGCCGGCCATTCATGGCATCCATTTTGGAGTCAATGGAGGTGAGGCTCTGTTGAATTCCTATCAGAAGGGCCTTCCAGTCTTTATCTCGTGATTCTGGGGGATCAGGGTCAGTCCGGTCTTTGGAACTAGAGCCAACTGTCTTCCTGGCATCAAGGGACAGGTTTGCCTGTTTGTGCTCGGTACGCCCCATGGTGTGCTTCAGGCAGGGCTGGCGCACCCCTCGCGCGGGGATAATGTGGTCGGCCCGGTAGAGACAGCCCTCCGGCTCGCTCCCCCACTCCACGAGCAGTATCAGCACTCCGGGTGCACAGTTCACTCCTCCCTCTCCTTGGCACAAGGTCAGCCTCTGATCTGACTCAGCGCGATCCCCCAATCATAGAGGCAAGTTGCATCTTCATCAAGATAGGGAGGTGCTTTTGCAAATGTCCACCATGCGCGGGAGCGTAGCAACATCCCTCACTCAAAATTGCGCCCGTGGCCCACCTGGCTGCGCTTGTTTACCCAATGCCATCGGGGCAGTCAGTGCTCTCTGCCTGCAAATGCTTCCCGCTGCAAGGACTGTCCCTGGGTCCTGTGTCATAAAAAGGACCCTTCCGACACCTCCAGGTGCTTATTTGCCCAGTCCTTAGCCTCTGTAGTTGGGTTGCAGGCCGCCCGCAGCTCCCCTTGCATCCCACCAGGAGCTGGGGCGCCTCATGTAGCTCAGCCCCGAGTTCCCTCGTCAACGCTTTTTCTCGCCAGGACTGATGTGCCACTAAGGTCAGCTCTTCACATGCGGGTCCCCATCTCGTTGCCCGGCGCCCAGCCGCCACACAGCTCCTCTGGTAGCGCCTCGACCGGGCCTGTAAATCCCCAGCCTCTCGTAGTGTTGGACTTCAGGCGGGCTCACCAGCTTCCTCGCCTCCTTGCCCCGCCTCCAAGTTTCCGCAGCTCACCGCTTCGCACACCAGCGTCATAGAGGTCTCAGAGTCGGTGCCCCGGCAGCTGCTTGTGTTCCGCTGTCCGATAGTGGCGAATCCGACCAGTTAAATCGCCAAGGATAGGGTTTATGTGTGAAAAGCTGCCCGCTTCGGCGGGAGCCTTACTGCAGCGCGGCCATAACAGTCAAGCTCCACCTAGCGCCCCGTCAAATTATAATTCTTAATTTTGTTTTGGGGGCAGCTAGAAAATTGATTGTAGGGCCTATTTTAATAGTAAATTAAAATCCAACTTAATGGTAATGCTAAATTTTATACTACTATTTATATTACTATTTTGAAACTTACACTTTTAGAAAGTTGTCATTTTCTTGCCTAAGCCAAATGTGCCTTTCGGCCAATGTCCGATTGTCACTTGACTCATGAATCACTCCCTGGAGATGTGGATTTCTCCCAGACAGCGGACAAAAGGCTTGGGTGTGGAGAGGTGTTTTTGCTATTTGAGCAGAATGACATCGATGGCTGTGCTCAGCCCCGTTCTGAAGTTTAAAGGGTGCCTACCTTGCCACTGGCAGATGTAGCTCACACCTAGCCCTGCCTTCCTTTGTCTTACTAGTCCAACCCCATTGGGCGAGTAGAGCTGCCCCAGATCCTATTTGAAGTTACTAAAACAGAACATTTGCCAACTTCTATAGCCACACCTCTGGGTGGGTACATGGAGCTTTGACCAGCTCTGCCATGTTGGATTTTGGAAGAGGGGAGACACTGGGATAGTCTACAGTAAAACACACAGGAAGCGCTGTATAAGTTGGCAGTATAAGTTGGCAGGGTCACACCTAGGTACCTTTAACCCACAGGCTGGCACTGTGCATAAAGAGGACACTTCCAGTACCCTCCCCTCCTCAGAGCACTACTGGACCTGTAAAGATTAGACAAAGGAGTCCCCTGCCTTCTGAATTGTCAACAGAGACTGGACCTGCTTGTCTTGAACAGAAAAAAACCGAAGTGATACAAACGGTCATTTGCCTGATCTCTCCTTGCAACTGCCCAGCTGCCCATTTCTAACTGGAGTTATTCTTTACCCTGTAGCTGGTCCCTGTTGGAGTGAGTAGTAGCACCAAAGTGTTTTTCCAGGTCCTGGACCCTTAACTAGTGTTGGAGTGTTCTCCACCTGTCCAAACTCCAAAAGCTGGGACTCAGAAAACTTTTTCCAACTTTTCCTCCAAGAACCAGCTGAGGACAGAGACAGCAGTCAATGTCAAAACGCCGGTCCGATTCAATTGAAGGAGATCGGACTTCCAGAAAAAAATTTTTTAAGTCAGAACGTAGAGGGCTTTATTGTGACCGACACCAGACAGCAACCTGTTAAAGTTTCCCTGGGCACAGACTTCATACTTCACCCGCTTGGAGTTTTCCCACCTTCATGCTGGAACGTCTCTCTACAGCAAGCTGCCATCTCCAAGACATGCATCAGATCCAGCTTACCCACCAATGGCTCGTCAACTACCACTTATCCTCTTAAAATTTCCAAGACAGAAGGTAAACTTTCACCAGGATAAACCTGGTCACTGTATCTGGCCCTTGCTCCATTGCGGATGGGATATCGGTCACCGCTATGACGGAGTAACCCATCCAACGAGATATAAATCAGACCCTTAATTTGAGACCTGAAATGCATAAATGGATCTGTCTTTTACATACTCTCCTACCGATCTTGGTTGATGGATGTTCTCTGATTCTTCTTGTGTGTCCCAGCAGATACGTGAGAGGTGCATCTCATAATACTCACTCATGTTCTACTTGCCCTTCCTATGAAAGCCTGCTAATGCCATTCTTATTGATGCAGATGATGCACTATTTCCATGCCCCTGAACAAATGTTGAGCAGATAGGCGTGAAAAGTCATACTTTTTCTCCTTGAGGTGCAGATAGTGGGAGATGGTCTGCAAGCTTGCTGACTTGGGAGCTAGCTTATTCAGATTATGATGTCCACAAAGATAGACTGAGCAAAATAAAAGTTGCAGGGAAGTAGCAAAAAATCCTGAAACAGTTCAAAACTAACGATTAGGACACAGTAGTAAACACCATACTTTAGGAACTGATGGTGCTTTAACCTCTGGCACCTCTACCCATAAATGGGTATAGACTATGAGAAGTTGGCCTGGTATATGATGCTCACTAGTTCTAGTGATCACCTTGTACCATGCCAAGCAACCCTTATGATGATTGGTTGTAAGTCAACCTTATAGACCAGTTATTCTAGTGGTAACGTGGACAAAGCAGTCTTAGGCTAAACTCTGAAAGGCATGTGAAGCAAGCTGTTTTACCATATACAACCCCCTTGAATACCAAATGAAAGGACACCACACAGATATATATTGAAAATATATATATATATTTATTTATTAACTACAAATATCCCCTATACTCTTTATGAGCACAGAAGCACAAGCGTTAAAACAAAACACAGTTGAAATACACAAAAGATGCACAATATGGAAAAGCCCTAGGGGCCACCTAAACCATATACTAAGAAAGTGGTATAAGAGATACCAATCGAAAAGGAAACAGGCCTAGGGCCTTGGGAATCGCTGGAGCTGATCGGGACTAGCAGTGACTAAGTCGGGAAAGGCCCGCGGGACTCGGGTGCAGTGTTTAAAGTGCACGCACTCACCAATGCAATGTCTATGGTGTGTAAAAGTTATAAAGTTAGTTAGGAACCTTCCGAGTGACCTAGAAAGCTGAAACTTAAGACACAGACACTAGAGGTGTGTACCAGTGTGGGAACACTGGCGTTGCTGAGTTACCTCACCCACAGGACGCGGATGCATAGGGTAAAAGTAGTGTCGGGTTTCGTCACGCTGGTCGATGGTGCTTGGAGCTGGAGATGCTGCAGGCGGCTCGATGTGAAGAGTTCCGGTGGATCCAAGGGTGGATCTGAAGTTGTGAAGACCTGAAAGCAGAGGGGACAATGTTCAAAGTCACTAGCCAGTGACTACCGTGGAACCAGATTGGAACCAGGCGATGTCGGGTGCAAACAGGCGATGAGTTGTAGCTTCTCTCTGCAGCCACGTGGACACGAGGGGTTGAGGACATCCAGGAGTCAATCACAAGCTGTCTCACGCAGGCTTCTCGCAGTTGGCCGTGTCGGCAACTTGATTGGAGCAAACAGGCCTTGGCTAATGCAAGCCACACAGGAATCAAAAAAGGCTTATCACTCGAACCAGCAAGGTCAGAGCGGGTGCTCCCTTTTACAGGAGCGAGGGCAAGTCTGGAGCAACCAGACCCGCAGTGTAGTTTGTAGGTTTCATTGCCAAGATGGCCGCTGACCACGTGGCAAGTGGCCAGGATGGCGTATCGAGTGGCACAATGCAAAAGGGCCCTACGCAGATCGTGGAGAAGCTGGGGGGCTGATCTTCGGTGCAAAAGCTGCTCGGTGGTGGGGCTTCTCGGTCCCCAAAGCACATTGTCGAGGGTGCCTCGGATGCTGCGCAGTCAGCTTCTCGTGGGTCTTTCAAGAGGTCCAGTCCCACGTCTCTCGGTGTCTCCACGGGTCCCTTCTTTGCAGGAACTGTGGATCGGGCTGTGAGAAGTCTGGGAGTCTGGGTCTTGTCAGGCTCTGGGCTCGGGCTCCGGCAGAAGGTAGTGGCAAAGCAAACGTCGAGTTGCTGGATGGTGCCTTTGTTCACAGGGTGGCCACTCCTAGGCCACAAGGGAGATCCTCTTCAGTCTTCTGTGCAGCAGAATGTCGAAGTCCAGTCGTCTTCTTAGTTTCAAGTTGATTCAGGATGATCTGAGGTGCTATGGCACTGCTCCCACTCTTATTCCCAATCTGAGGGGTGGATCACCTGCTAGGTCCCTCCTCTGGGTGGGACCAGGAAGGGGGGCGGTTACACCCCCTTTCCTTTGTCCAGATCCTCGCCAGCCTGGGTCTGGAAAGTCCCAGGACCGGTTTGGACTGGCTTATGCGCGGGGACACCTTGTGTGCCCCGGGCATGTCTGATTCTATTCAGCGCTGTCCTACCCAATACACAAAATCCTGTCTGGGGTGGTGCTCGCAGCTCCCAAGGCAGGAAACCCTTTGTCCACGCCTCCCTCGCTGGAAGGACTCCCAGCAGCAGGAGGTCAGACTTGTGTCTGTGGTGGCAGCATCCATTTTGTGATGCTGAGGCTCTGGTTAACTTTAACCGGGGTTAAGGCTATGTACATGTCGTGTCCCTCTAGAAGGGTGTCCCTGTCGATAAAACTGTCGAGGGGATAGTATTCCAAATCGTATGACACCTTACTCGACATGTTTTGATAAAGCCAAACCAAAGTTAGCATATAACCGCGAGGATTATAATGCACTTAAGAGTATATGGTATGGCAATATCCCGGAACAGCTAAGGGAGTTGTTCCCGACAGCTGCAGACAGGCTCAGCTCATGCTAGAGCACCATCTCACATATTTCCAAGCACTCTGCCTCCAGGATTGATGAGGCCTTCCATAGGAGTGGCTGATAGGAACATATGTGTCCAGTTTTGGTTAGGTATAGGGATACTACACCTAAGCAAGAAGTGATTACACCAACTTGCCCCAGCTGAGTGATCATCCAGTTGTGTCAAATATGGAAGCTAGGCCAGGGGTGGCACAATACATGCTGCAGCCCCTGGTAGGCCTTGGAAACACCTATGCCCTGTGTACCTAGGGTACACTGTTACAGGGGCCAATAAGGTGAACCAGTTCCAATTGTGTATGCACCTAAGGTATATGGAGTCCATTTTAAGGTGAGGGCAATTAGCCTGGGCCCTGAATAGCAGGATCCCAGGCCAACTATGTCAAAAACCAGCTAAACACCAGGCAAAAGATTTTGGGGTAACCATAGTCAGATATCCACCTTCCTACATAACCCCCCCCCCCCCAAACGAAAGGAGATAAGGCTATCCTTGACCAGCTAAGCCTATATTGCCTAAGTGGCCATATAAGGAAGTACCAGCTCTGGCTTGGTAACCCCCTGTCTCATGGTCCACCAAGCAATCCATCACCCTAAAGGTATCTGAGGGTCTCCACCATAGGGAATCTCTACCTGTGGTGTGTCTTTGCAAAGTCAAAGGCTGGTGTTGAGATGGAGTACTGAAGTGAGTTTTCTCTGTAGGACTCAGCTTCCTCCAATCACTCTCCACCATGTGTGCCTTTCTTTCTTTGACTGAGTTGCACTGTGTCTCAGGGTCAACCTCTGGCTGCCTACAGCTGGAGGCTGGATCCTTCTGTTTGGCTTACTGGAGGGACAGGTCAGGTTTGGGCCCTTAGGGTCCCAGGTTTGGCTGTGCCCAACAATATCCATCTGGGGGAGGTCCCTGACTACTTTTAAGGGGGATCCCTCAGGAGTTTTTAAAGTTGTCACCTTACTAGGGCTACTAGTTTCGTTACCCCTAATCTGTTGATGGGGGTGCTTTATTTGACAGGGGGCCCTTTGGGGCTCACTGTCCTTCTTCTCCTCTGCAGCCCTGGGCTGACTAAGGCAAGGTAGAGAGGGGCAGGTTACCTGCTCCAGACTGGGTCCCACCTGAGAAGGGTCCACTGCCATCAGAGGCTCAGTCAGGCCTGGCCTAACAACCTCTTGGACAGCTCCTTCATTAGGGGTAAGATCAGTTCCCTGAGGAGGCTGATCCTTTCCTAAAGTCTGGTGGGAGGGAGATTCCTCTTCCTCCTCAATGCTCTCAGTTTGGGTGGAGTGATCCATCATTTCAGGCTTCACTACCCAGGTATCAGTTTGAGTTTGGGCTGTGGCCATCACAGCCCCACCAACCTTTTCAGGAGGAGACTCAGTTTGGGTATGGGCTGTTACCATCACAGCCCTACTAATCTTTTCAGGAGGGAAGTTATCTAATGATGGGGCTGAGGTTTGCTCAGACCTACCAACCTTTTCAGGAAGGACATCTTGGATTGGGGCTGTAGCCATCACAGCCCCACTAACCTTTCCATGGAGATTTACCATTCTAGAATGGGTTTGCTGTTCAACCTCAGCCCAGGCTGAGATTTCCAAATCATTACCAAGTAGGTAATCTACAGGCAAGTTTGCTGACACTGCCACTCTCTTTGGGCCAGTGACACCTCCCCAGCTAAGATTGACTACTGCCATGGGATAATAGGTTTCTATGCCATCAATGTTAGTCACCTGATATGTGGCATCAGGTAAAAGTTACCTTGAGGGGACTAGACATTCAGCCACCATGGTGATGCTAGCCCCTGTGTCTCTGAAGGCCTCAACTTTCAAACCATTGATGAGGGGCTCCTGTCTATACTTGCTCAAAGTGTTAGGGCAAGCAGTGAAATTGGCAAACCCCATGCCAGTCTCATAGACAAGAGAATCTAAGTTAGGGGACCTGGATAGGCCAGAGTCCACCTGTCCTTCAAAGGTAAACCCACCCAAATTCTTGGGGGTGCTCCCACCACCTGGGGGACCACTGCTAACAGTGACAGGAGGTGTTGGAGCCTTACCTGGAGGTATATTCTCTTTATTGCCATTCTTGGGACAACTGCTGTCTGTTTTGTAATGCCCAACCTGTTTACAGGCATGACAATAAGGCTTTTTCTGGGTTGAAGAAGTGTCTTGGGACCCACCCCCATTCTTGGAGTTTTGGGGTCCTGGGGAAGTCTTGTCCCTACTTTTATCCCCACCCTTCTCTTGAGGCTTGGTAGTCTCTTTCTTTTGGTCACCACCCTGGTTCTTAGGCCTGATCCTGGTTCTGACCCATTTGTCTGCCCTCCTACCCAATTCTTGTGGGGAGGTCAGATCAGAGTCAACCAGGTGCTGATGTAGAAGCTGATTTTGACAATTACTTAAGATTTGCTTTCTCATAATTAAATTATACAATCCTGTATAGTCAGTAACCTTACTTCCCAGCAACCAGCCCTCCAGAGCCTTAGTGGCACATTCAACAAATTCAGACCAGTCCTGAGTCTATGTCTTCTGGGTGTCTCTGAACATTAACCTGTACTGTTCAGTGGTTAAGCCTAACCCATCAATCAGAGCACTCTTCAGGACCATGTAGTTTCTAGAATCCCCATCAATAACTCTGAGGAGTCTGTCTCGGCATCTACCTTCAAAGGAGAGTCACAAGATTGCTGCCCACTGCTCCTGAGGGATCTGCTGCACCTTGCAGGCTCTCTCAAGTGCAGTCATCCATTTGTGGCTATCATCCCCAGCTTTGTAGGGGGTGTAGGAAGGTAGATACCTGACTATGGTTACCCCCGACTTTTTGTCTGGTGTTTTGCTGGTTTTCCGACTTAGTTGACCTGGGGCCCTGCCAATCAGGACCCCAGGCCTACTGCTCTCTCTCTAAAATGGATTCCATGTACCTTAGGTACATTTCCAATTGGTACTGGGCCGCCTTGTCAGACCCTGTAACTCAGGGCATCGGTGTACCCAGGGCCTACCAGGGGCTGCAGCATGCATTATGCCACCCCTGGATGGCCATCTAAATCTGACACAACTGGCTGCACGACAGCTGGGGCAAGGTGGCGTGCTCGCCCTTTGCTTTAGATATAGTACACCTATATCTAACCCTAAAATGGACACCCGAATTCTTATCAGTCACTCCTATTGCAGGCCTTGACAATCCTGAAGGCAGAGTGCGTGGAATCGTGTGAATTGGCGCTATGGCATGAGCCGAGCCCGGTTGCAGCTTGCGGAACCAAGACCCAATGGCTGTTCCATGATAACGCATACCATATCGCTAACTTCGGTATCGCGTTATCAAGACATGTCGAGTAAGGTGTCATACGAATCGGGATACGGACCCCTCACCAATGCTGGCGACGGGGTTGGCATTCCACCCTTCTAGAGGGACACGACGTGTACGTAACTGTGAACCCCGGTTAAAGTTAACTGAAGCCTCAGCTCCACAAAATGGATGCTGCCACCACAGACACGAGTCTGACCTCCTGCTGCTGGGAGTTGTGGAAATTGAAGTAATTGATGTACATAAACAGCATTCATTTCCCTTCTTCCCCCACTCCTCTCCCTGTGAGCACCATGAATACCGTAAACTATTGACCGTGTCACTCTGCCAGTAAGAGCCCATACCTATGTGCATATGCACAACCATCCTAGGCACCATGGCCTTTTACCCATTGGAATCCCCGGCTTCTCTCCTGCGCGTATCTTACACCTCCCCCCCCCCCCCTCTCATGCATAGACCATGAAACCCTCTCCCTCTGCGCGACCCTGCTGTGAAAGGCAACTCTCCTGCTTGACCCGCACAAAACCCCCCCATTCCCTCTTGAAGAGGCATCCTTCGCCTTAGCTGACATAGCCCTCCCCAGCTGCACCTGACTGCCCCCTCTCTCTCTCTCTCTTGTACGGGTCATAAGATCTCTCTCTCTCTCTATGTGACTCTGTCCCCGTGTCCACCCTGGCTCCCCCCTCCCTTCTCCCCACATGGGCAAGCCGTAAAACCTTCTTCTTCTGCAAGACCCTGTCCTTGAGAGCCACGGCCGCGCCTGACCAACACCTCCTTTCCTTCCATGAATGCCCCTCTGTTGACAAGCCTTCCCTCCGCGCTCGATTGTCCACGCAGCATGAATACCACTCCTTTGATGACCCCTCCCCCCCGAGTCCGGCTGACCACACATGTCCGAGGCCATCGCCTAAGCCAGGAGATACCATTTACTGCCCTTATTGTATGAAGTCACTCCTCTTCAAAGGACCCACTATTGATCCTAGCCAACCCACCCCCTGGGCTATGATCAGACGCACACATCCTAAACAGTTGACGGAACACTCAGCTGCGTGATTGCCCTCCCCTCTTATCAGCAGGTCAAGGGTCCCTATTGTGAACTTATGTGGGGTAGGATTGACACGAGGATTATAGGGATGTCTTTTCCTTTGCGTCACACTGTCCTGATTGTACTCTCAAGCGTTTTGTAAGGTATAAAAGAAAGAGTCTCAGCTCACTTGTTAGAGCACCTCCCGATGACACCTTGCTTCGTGTCTGAAATGACTGGCTCTCCTCATGAGAATTAAACTCTGTTCTTGATTCCTGCATCCAGCGCCCGTCTCTTTATTTGATAACTATTCAGAATGGGAACTAAGAGGCGTCTTGCGCCAGCAGCCTGGGCATCGATAGCAATGCGGGCTCATTTTCCACAATTGGCGTCCCAACGCGGGGTCCATCAGTGACATAAGGTTCGGTAAGAGAGATCCAGACGAAGAAGCGAACATCTAAAATGATCGGAGTATACCTGCCTTGAGAGGGCCCTAGCCCGGCTGCCGATCAAAAGAACTTCGCCAATTCTGAACGGACCTCTCTTGAGTGACCTATTGTCCTGACTGGAATCCCACAGGAATGCTACACGGAGCAAGAGAACGATCGGGCGCTGGAAGGAGGAAGGCGAAGAACTGCCCACACGGTCCGGTCCGGGTAAGGTCGCGTAAATGCGACAAATTGTGAAATGATTGTTTTGGATAATACTAGTATTACGCTTTGTTGAAACCCTCTGGAGATTCACTGTCTGCAAACGGAGAAAACAACAGGCTCTCTCTCTGCAAGCAGTGAAGGATAGGTAACGCAGACTTTTGTCCCCATTGTAATCCGTCGTGCTTATCTTTCTCCCCCACTGTTTCCCGAACTACCGTTCGTGGATTATTGTCTGGAGATTCTCTGTCTGCAAACGGGGAGGAACAAGGTCTCTCTTTGCAGGTAGAGAAAGAGTAGGTAACAATAACTTTTCGTGCCCACTTATTCTCCCCACTGATTGTTTGATTGGCCGAACATTGATTGTTCGGTATTGGTTCGTTTGATGTATTCACCGCCGCCAAACAACGGAGAATAGAAATATTCTGCCTAGTCTTTGCCCGCCGTGATAAGATAGGTAATGCAGACTTTTGTCCCCGTTGTAATCCGTCATGCCTATCTTCTCCCCATTGGTTGGTAGCCTGTTTAGCCCGGACCGCTTATTAGAGTCGAACCATCCAGCTCCACTGGAAGGCACACCTAATAAGGACCTGTTCATTAAAGTGTGGACTAGTCGCTATAGCTTATAATAGGTTATGGCATAAAAAATACAAGAAAAGGAGTTGAGCGAAATCAGTAGGCCACTGAGGAGTTATCAACTTCGCTAAAAATAAAATAAGAAACGTTAGAAATAACCCGTAATAAGAAACATAAAAATGGCGAGGGAAGACAAGCTTGACACCAAGGCAAGCCACGAGGTAACTAGGTTCCGTTGCCTATTCCTGCCCTAAAACATGTCTGCCTCATTGCCCACCACGCCCAAATAACGGTCACATGAAATAGATACAAATCAATAGGTACCTACCCCCATTCCGGAAACTCCCGAAGTGCCACAGGTCCGCGGTTACGCCCATCCGGTAGGCGAGGCCTCGAGGCATGCGGGGCTCGCCTGGACGCAGTCGGAAGGGGAGGCTGTGGGGCGGACGGCCCAGAAAACGGTGATGGCCTCTCCTTCTCTCCTCTTCTGCTGCCCTGCGGGCCACGGGGGGGGGCTGTCTTGCCTCAGCCACCGACCACCCCCTCCCCCCTCTGTATCTCGCCTGGACCGGCCCGCGAAGAAGGCCGAAGCCACAAACAAGAGCGGCGGCGCTTACATGTAGTCCCGCCACATGTCAACGCCTGGACAAGTGCAAGTAGTCCCGCCACATGCCGACGCCTGGATAGTTACAGGTAGTCCCGCCACATTTCACATTCCTGGAGAGTTGGAGGTAGTCCCGCCACATGTCCACGCCTGGAAGTTACAGGTAGCCCAGCCACACGACAACGCCTGGACAGTTACAGGTAGTCCCGCCACATGTCAAAAAGGGGGGGGGCTGTCTTGCCTCAGCCACCGACCACCCCCCCCCCCATCTTCAATAGCCGGCACGGCCAATATCGAAACGGCGGAGCCGAGGATCGGCGAGGGGTCGCTGGAAGGGGGAGGTGACGCGAACGAGCCTCCCCCACCTCCCTCCAGGTGGAGGCTTCCAGCGACACCCCAACGCTCTTACTTAAAGAGGGTCCACATCGAAAAGCGGTCTTTTGCCCGGGGCGGGCACATGCCCCATACCGTCTCTCCTCGACCTTGAAGATTCTATAAGAGCCGGGGGGCCCCCGACCCCTCTGCATGGGTGCCCCTGTCCCCCCTCATTGGGACCCGCGACGTCGACACACTCCTGCCGGCGCCAGCCTCAGTTCGGAAATGGCTAAAACACAGCCAAAGTACAGACTTGTTCAGTTCCGGTGGAATGCCAGAATGACCCGGTAGGAAACTTGTTGTTGCCCTCCCCACTCTTTGACTGATGGTCCATTTGTTAGACTGTTACCACATTGCGAAAAAACATTTTGAACTGCCAACAGAAGGTTCTGGTCGAACCATGAGTCATCGGAGACATTCTGACTATACCGGAACCTGCCTGACCTCGCCCAAAATGGCGCCGATACATGAAAACGGAACTTTCGAACTCCCTGTTCGCCCGGATTGCTCGAATATTGGTGCTCTGAGATATGTATGCATTTTTGGACAATGAAAGTCGATAAGATGGATAGTGATTATGTACTTAGAGAAGAAAGCAATACAGATATTGATCATGTGTTTTAACAATGAACTGATTTAGGGTGGGTACTTATTATGAATGGGAACAATGAATTGATGTAATTTAGACAGTGAACGAGCACATGGATAATGAATTAATTAAATATGACTGAATCCTTGACATGCATCATGCTTGCTCTGTAGTAAAGTTTTATACGATTTTATTGCACTGCCGCACTTTATGCAATGAATTACCACCAACTTTGTTCTTCTTATGTACAGTTCCAATCTGCTCCGTGGCCAGTCCACTGGGTTGTAGGCCTGTATTTATACATCAACACTTTTTTATTAAAAGTATTTTGAAAACGAAAGCATAGTTGTAGCGGTTGCATTAATGAGTTTTGAATGTATTACTACTGTGAGCAACGAGAAAGTATGATGAAGGCTGAAGGTTAAAAAGGACCCGATATTTAGCAGCCACATTATGTGTCACAGGTAGCCGGAAAAGTGTTTTAGAAGCCTTAAAGCGACACCACAGAAATGCCACCTGACCGCCACCCTTGCACCCGACCAAAAGGGGTTACGACCAAGTAACTCATGTAGATACGCAGATCGTCAATAATTATCTATCTGACCTTACTGGTCCCTCTGGGCTTAAACGCCGAGATGGTAAAGAAATGCACTACGTGGAGATAGGTCGAGTATGTGGTAGGTAAAAACATTTCCGGATTTATGCGCGCTGATGTGTTTTGAATGCTGCACCCCCCCCCCCCTTCTTCTCCTCCCTTCTGCAGGTCACGTCGGAACCTTGGCTGAAGTATGGAAGGACGATGACCGAACCGCCGATGAGAAAGGGAAGAAGGGAATATGAGCATAGTCCTTATGACAAATAAGTTCTTAAAAAGACGTAGACTTGACATGACTGTATCTCCTCAGAACATAGCGACTAGGAGGATGGACTGACATAGAGACTTGACGGGTACTGTATGACGAAAAATTGGCTCGAAATAACACGTTAGAAGAATGTAACTAGACATTTGACTAGGTAGGGAAAGGACGAAAAGAGAAGTGCACGGGTAAGGGTTACCTAGACCGCACCAATCTGGGGAATTAGAAATGTTGCTGATGTTCAAAATGTACTGCTTCCCCCTTCTCGTACTCTTATAGATCTAGCCAAGCTGTCCGACTGTTCTCCCGATCAATACTTGCCGTTGCCTCAGCCCGGAGTACTTCCCACCAAAGGAAGGAACTGAAAAATGGTTTAAGATCCAACCATGGGTAAATAGCGCAACCAGGTTAATTTCTGATCGACTGATCGAGATGTAAGTATTGGCAATTGAGAACGCTCGAAAAGATAACAGGTGAGAGGGAAAAGGGAGGAAAAGGTAGACAGAGCTAAGCACGTAGGTAAATAGGATAGTAAAAGATAAGTAGGATATAAAAACATATAGATCTCGTTGGCCAACTATTGTTTTATGTTTTTGTTGTGAATGTCTTATGTATGTAATACATGTACTGTCTTCCTTCGTCTGAGTGTGTGTGTGTGTGTGTGTACTGTAGGGGTTTGTGTTCTTTCTTTGTTTACGTCTCTCCGTTACCTGACCTCCTACTGTTCTGTGTTGCGAACGCACCAAACGACCTATTTTTGTACACGTCTCTCCCTTCCTCTATCCCTCTCCCCCACTCTCCCCCTCTCTCTCTCTCTCTCTCTCTCTCTCTCTCTCTCTCCCCTTCTCTTTCTCTCTCTCTCTCTCTCTCTCCCTCTCTCTCTCTCTCTCTCTCTCTCTCTCACTACATGTCATGCGTGTACCAAATGGCTCGTTTAGATTGCGGACAACTCTCACTCTATGAGAGTCTCCATATTTCATCTTCCTTCTTATGGTAAAATCGTGCCTCACAGGCACCGGTCTGATTGGGTAATTATTGAACACGAAGGTGTTCAACGAAATTGACCAAAACTAAAAATGATTGTACGTCGCCATATTACTACCTCTCCTTTCTGTAAAATAAATGAACTCGAATTGGCTGAGAAAGAAAGGACAGGTAAGACGACTAAGGTCCCCCAATCCGGCCTTTATAGGGGAACTGTATGTCAATGGCACCTTATTTTTCTGTTCATCAGAGACGAACGCCAACGTCCAGCTTGACCCCCAATGCCCAGATTACCCCACCCCTTTTGCACCCAAGCGCGAATGCCCGAAGCGTCCCCGCCCATTGATAGACCCCAGTTGCTGTCCCAGGTATAAACATGATGACCATGAGTCCCTCAAGAAAGACTTACTTTACCTGACTCTCGATGATAGCGCCCCCGCCCTGTTTGAAAAGGTTAGCCAGTCCTGAAGGGAAATGCTCCGCAACGTTGAATATGATGTAATGCACAGTTGATGGGAATCTTATTTGTCCTCACTTGAGTTATAAATAGGACGATGGATAAACCTGCCATAAACTCAGTAGGAATGCTGACACATGCACTGCTTGGTAATAGACCTCTGACTGTGACCGATGAGCATAACTCTCAAATGCGTAGAATTGAGGGAGGAACTCACATGCGTAGATATCTTCTTCTGCCATTTCTCTAAAACCTTGTCTTGTACCTATTCAAAGATTCACGATCACCGAAGGAGATGGGTCAGATGTGACGTACAGCCTGACTGCAGATCTTGGGACACGTGTGACCTCGACCAAAGGTGGAGCTGCAGAGCAACAAGATACGGGACGAGACCGCAATTTCAACGTGGAAAATGAAGTATGACGGGCCGCCTTGAAGCCCTCCGTCTGCTAACCCACGTGTGCCTGGAGTCTCCGTCCCCCTTCTTTGGGCCCGATTGATGGGCCTGCCTGCTTGTTATCCTTTGCTCCCTTGGTCCCTTTTGTGTGCCCCAGGAACTCTGACCCAACTCCGCTCTCCCTCCTATCGACTATTTGAACCACCCTCACCCTCTTTCCCGCGTGACTTTTTGCCAAAAGGAAGAACTGCATTCATATGGGAATAGGGTGTTGCCACGGAAAATATAGGTGCCGAGCATAAGGCGCCACCAAAAACGGATTGTTTAGGGAACAGGACTGTGGTCTAACAGCAGAGGACTGACCGCACCCTGCCACGGATAAGGATAGAACCGAGCTGGACCTATAGCTCCACCGCCGGTGCTCAACAGCGCCAACGAAAGTACCCGGATTAGAGCCTACCAGTGATGGCTCACTGATAAAAAGACACTGGGACGAAGAGATCTTGTGTATTGAACTGAATTCCGCTCTCAACTACCTGGTCAAAACTGTTCATTGGTCATATTTTTTAAGTTAGGAAGATTTATGCTATGTAGTGCGTTTAATTGTCAGGAACACAACGAAATGCAATTTCCCATGTGCTGCATTCTGCCCATCACCTCCACTGTCTATGATTGTACGCCAAAATGTTAATATCAACGAATGCTAATTCTTCAACGATGCCTGTCTATCTGTAACCCCCTCAATTGCAAAAAATGAACGCTGTAATGTAAAAGGGGCGACTGTGGAAATTGAAGTAATTGATGTACATAAACAGCATTCATTTCCCTTCTTCCCCCACTCCTCTCCCTGTGAGCACCATGAATACCGTAAACTATTGACCGTGTCACTCTGCCAGTAAGAGCCCATACCTATATGCATATGCACAACCATCCTAGGCACCATGGCCTTTTACCCATTGGAATCCCCGGCTTCTCTCCTGCGCGTATCTTACACCTCCCCCCCCCCCTCTCATGCATAGACCATGAAACCCTCTCCCTCTGCGCGACCCTGCTGTGAAAGGCAACTCTCCTGCTTGACCCGCACAAAACCCCCCCATTCCCTCTTGAAGAGGCATCCTTCGCCTTAGCTGACATAGCCCTCCCCAGCTGCACCTGACTGCCCCCTCTCTCTCTCTCTCTCTTGTACGGGTCATAAGATCTCTCTCTCTCTCTATGTGACTCTGTCCCCGTGTCCACCCTGGCTCCCCCCTCCCTTCTCCCCACATGGGCAAGCCGTAAAACCTTCTTCTTCTGCAAGACCCTGTCCTTGAGAGCCACGGCCGCGCCTGACCAACACCTCCTTTCCTTCCATGAATGCCCCTCTGTTGACAAGCCTTCCCTCCGCGCTCGATTGTCCACGCAGCATGAATACCACTCCTTTGATGACCCCTCCCCCCCGAGTCCGGCTGACCACACATGTCCGAGGCCATCGCCTAAGCCAGGAGATACCATTTACTGCCCTTATTGTATGAAGTCACTCCTCTTCAAAGGACCCACTATTGATCCTAGCCACCCCACCCCCTGGGCTATGATCAGACGCACACATCCTAAACAGTTGACGGAACACTCAGCTGCGTGATTGCCCTCCCCTCTTATCAGCAGGTCAAGGGTCCCTATTGTGAACTTATGTGGGGTAGGATTGACACGAGGATTATAGGGATGTCTTTTCCTTTGCGTCACACTGTCCTGATTGTACTCTCAAGCGTTTTGTAAGGTATAAAAGAAAGAGTCTCAGCTCACTTGTTAGAGCACCTCCCGATGACACCTTGCTTCGTGTCTGAAATGACTGGCTCTCCTCATGAGAATTAAACTCTGTTCTTGATTCCTGCATCCAGCGCCCGTCTCTTTATTTGATAACTATTCAGAATGGGAACTAAGAGGCGTCTTGCGCCAGCAGCCTGGGCATCGATAGCAATGCGGGCTCATTTTCCACAGAGTCCTTCCAGCGAGGAGAGCTCGGACAAAGGGTTTCCTGTCCGGGGCGGTGCTCGCACCATCCCAGACAGGGTTTTGTGTATCCTGGGTAGGCAGGGCTTTACAGGAAGGTGACTGCGGAGTGGTACCCTGGTGCACACTACGCATCTGCCGTCTAGAACCAGTTCCAGGGGCACCCCAGCCCCTGACCTGGGGAAAGTCCGGCATGGGAGAGGGGTGTAACCACCCCCCTTCCTGGTCCCACCCCTAGGGCAGGACCTAGTCGCGTACCCACCCCTTTCTTTAGGATAAAGGCAGGAGCGGGAACCCTTCCAAATTAGATCATCTTTGAATCAAGATTACTTTCTACGAAAGGAACTCTCGACTCTTCTCAAGATTTCTCCCTTGTGGCTAAGGAGTAGTCACCCTGCATCCGCAGGCACCATCTAAGAACTCTGCGGTTTGCTGCACGTCCTTCCTCAGGAATCCGACTGCCCAGCTCGACGAGAACCGGCTTCCCTGGCACCTCTGACCTCTACCCACATCGTCAGCTCAGCTGAGATCCGTGGGTGCGACGAGACCTCGAGGGACCAGCCATCTTCAAAACCTGCACGATTTCTTAACCAGCACGACCGCCGAGGGATCCTCTGGTGAGTGCTCTGGGGTCCGAGAAGCCCCGACCCTGAGCAGCTCCAGCACCGAAGTTCAGCCTCCCTGCATCTCACGATCTGCGTGGGGCCCTCCTGCTCTTTGCTGCTCAGCACGTTGTCTGGCTACAAGCCGCTGGCTTGTGGCCTTCTCGATGACGCCCGACAACCAACGCTGCTGGTCTGGTTGCTCTAGACTGGCCTTTGCTCTCCTCTGAAGAGGAGCACCCCGGACCCTCCTGGTCCCCTCAAGACGCCATTTTAGGTCCACCACGTGGCCCTGAATTTGCCAAGGCTTGTTGCCCCAATCCTGGGCCCAGCGACGCAGACAGCATCAACCTTCGTGGGACAGCTCGCACCTCCATCCTGGTTGCCGACAACGCCTCCTGGTCCGTGAGACTGCAGAGCCTAGCGTCGCCCACTCACCTAGTCGAGGTGACGATCATCCGGTGCCCTCCTGGTACCCTCTGACTACTGGCTAGTAGTTACGAACTTGGTCCCCTCTGCTTTCAGGTGTCATCCATCTCTGATCCAGGCTTGGATCTCTACGAACTATCTCCACTGGTCGCCGGCCAGCAACTCCTTCCTTCCGGCTCCTGGTTCGTCAGCGAGGACTCCCGACGTCTGTAAAGACTTGTGCAGCCGCAGCCCCTGGGCGGAGCAAGGAGGAGCCCCAGGTCGATAAACTTACTAGAAATTTTATTCCTGGGGGTATGGGGAAACCAGTGTAGGAGCCCCACCGCCGCATCCAATGATAAGAGTCTCCCTGTCACCTCCTCCAGGGTCGTCGCCACCTCCTGCCAGTAGGATGTCAGTCCTGGACAGGCCCATAACATGTGTAGGAGGTTCGCCTCCTGAGCCGGGCATCTAGGGCATTCCGCCGAGGCCGTGGCAAAATAACGCCTGACTTTCACCGGGGTCAGGTACGCTCTATGGAGAACATAATAGTGGACCAGTTGGAAACGGGCATTGCGTGTGCCCTTCCAGGCCCGTCTCACCAACTGGGACCAGGTCGTTTCCGGGATCTCCCTACCAATGTCCTCCTCCCAGCGGGTCCTCAAAGTGGTGAGAGGAGCCAATCCCTCGGTAATCAACCTGCCGTATAGGCAAGTGACCGCCTTCACCGTGCCCGCCGACATCATTACGTACTGGCACACCTGAGATAAGTGGGGTTCCTCCTGCCCGTTCTTCCAGTGTGCCTGGATCGCTCGTACAATGGCCGAGTGCAGCAGAAAGTCACCTCGGGAGATCCCGAAGCGGTCAATGAGATCCTGAAAGGACAAGAGCGCGCCGTCCTCGTACAGATCACCAACGAGCTGTAAACCGGAATCCTCCCAGGCCGCCAAACGTGACCAATCCCCTCCGTGGGGGAGGGCCGTCAGCATCCCCAACGGTATTTCAGGCGCATATGGTGTTCTCAGTTGGCCTCGGGCGTGGGCCCGATTCCAACACAGGCGGACAGTCCGCTCCTCCATCGACAAGTCCCGCAGGATTAAACGTTGTCGCAGCGCTATAAAGGAGAGAACATGCCTGGCCATACCTGTCCCTCTTCCGTCTTCCGGGCCTCGGAATTCCCTGGCGATCTCCTGGGTGAAGGTCTGGAGCTGTGCCGCCAGATAATACTTTTCGAAGTCCGGCACAGCGAGCCCCCCCTCGTCTTTCGGCCTCATCAAGGTATTGAGGGCCACCCGCCGCCGGCCCGTTCCCCAGAGGAATCCGACCACCATAGAGCGTAATCGACGGAACGTGGCCGGTGGGACCCAGATCGGCAAAGTCCGGAAGTAATATAATAACCGGGGAAGCGCCACCATTTTGAGCAGGGCGATACGTCCCGCCACTGAGAGCGGCAGCGTGGCCCAAAAGTCCATGCAACCTCGGAGTGCTCGAATGCAGCGGGCAATGTTTCCATCTAGGAGGTCGGGTTGTTCGTGGTAAACGAATACCCCAAGGTACTTAAAGCAGTCGGGCTCCCATCTAATCTCCCTACTCAGCGCAGGGGCGGGGGTACCCCTGCGTACCGGAAAAAGGCAGGTCTTAGACCAATTCACTCGGAGGCCCGAGACCTCTCCGAACTCCGTGAGCGCTAATTCCGCTCCCCGTAACGCATCGACCTGGTCCTCTAGGAAGAGCAACAGGTCGTCCGCATAAAGCGAGACATAATGCGGTCCCGCAGACGTCCATAAGCCCGTATAGTGGGCTCCCGAGCGAAGGTGCAGCGCCAGTGGCTCCACCGCCAGCGCAAAAAGAAGCGGGGACAAGGAGCACCCTTGCCGCGTGCCTCGTTCCACCGGATACCGCGATGAAATCAATGGGCCCGCTCGGACCCTGGCCGAAGCAGAAGCATAAAGAACCGTGGTCCATCGGACAAATCCCTCCCCTAGGCCGAATCTCCGTAACACCGTGCAGAGGTAGTCCCACTCTAGGCTATCAAAAGCCTTCTCCAGGTCCACCGATAAGACTACCGGGGACGGGGCATCCACAAATGGTTCCCCTAGCAAACGGAACAACCTACGAATATTCATAGTCGTGTTCCGCCGCGGGATGAAACCGGCCTGGTCCTCATGCACCAGAGAACTCATGTGTCCCAGCAGCCTCGAGGCCAAGATGCTACTCAGTATTTTGTAGTCCACCGTTAACATCGATAGGGGACGGTAGGACCCCGGGTCGGATGAGTCCCGGCCCGGTTTGAGGAGAGGAACCACCAGCGCCTCACACATCGAGCTCGGGAGTCGCCCCAGCCTCTTCGCCTCCCTGTAGACCACCAGTAATCGAGGGGCTAGTAGGTCAGCGTAAGCTGCATAAAACTCCACTGGTAAGCCATCTAGGCCCGGGGTCTTGTTTCTCGCCATCCGTTTAATGGCCCCGCGGATCTCCCCTAATTCAATGTCGGAACCCAGAGTTTTCGCCACTTCCTGCTCCACCATGCGGAGCTCCAGTGGGCGAAGGTAATTATTAAGCCGGTCTGGGTCGCGTGCAGAGCGACTGCGGTATAAACATTCATAATAATGCCGGAAGCAACTAAGAATCTCCGGTTGGGTGCATACCTCGGTTCCGTCCGCCCCACGCATATTTGTCGTCGTTTGGGACTGGCGCGTAGGGTTGGCCAACCACGCCAACAACGCACTCGCCCTGTCCCCCTCCGCGATAGACCGGACCGTATAGGCCTTATAATCAAAACAGCGGAGCCGTTCGACCTCCACTGCCACCCTCTCCCTCGCCTCCGCCGTTTGTGCTTGCAGTTCCGGGTGTCCGGGGCGTCGAATCTCAAACTCGCGGAGTTCCCGGTCCGCTGTGTCTAGATCAGCCAGGATGACGCGCCTCATGCCCACCTTCTTGGAGATACAGTAGCCCCTCACCACTACTTTAAAAGCGTCCCATTCTAACGCCCTAGTACTCGCGGAGCCGCCGTTGGACGCAAAATAATCCGATATTCTCTCCCCCAAGTCCGCCTTGAAGACATTGTCCTCGAGGATCTCGGGTCGCAATTTCCAGGTGGGCACCGCCGGCGTCCCCGGAAACCAGCGAAGGTCCAGTAGGAGGGGGTTATGGTCCGAGATGGTCCTCGATAAGTACTCCGAACGGACCGCTGCCGAAATCAGTTCGGGCGATCCAAGAAAACCATCTAGTCTGACATGCAACTCATGGAGGCTCGAGAAATATGAATAATCCCTAGTTGCGGGGTGATGCGCCCTCCAAATGTCCGCCAAACCCCAGCGGGTCTGCCAATCCTGACGACCCTTAGCCGTGCGACGGACCGGGGAATCGGGAAGCGGGGGATGCGAGCGGTCTATGTCCACATCCACTACAGAGTTAAAGTCTCCCCCCAGCAGGAGGGGCCCGGCGAAAAAGTGGGCCAACGAGCCCGATAACCTGGAAAAGAAGGCAGTCTGGTCTACATTAGGAGCGTACACACAGCAAACGTTCAGGTCTCTCCCCCCTAGAGTGCCCGAGATGGCCACGAAACGCCCCTCTGGATCCAATACTGTCCTCGTGACTTGAAAGGGGACCCCTGCCCTGATCCATATTAGCGCCCCCCTGGCATAAGCAGAGTACGACGTGGAAAAGACCTGCCCCCGCCACCTACGCTGAAGCGCCGCCCCTTCCGCCTTGTTCAGATGAGTTTCCTGTAGCAGCGCCATTTGCACTCCCCTACGCACTAAATAAGCGTGGACCTTGTGGCGCCTGGACATAGTGTGAAGCCCCCTTACGTTCCAAGTAACACATTTCAAGTTAGCAACATCAGCCATTGTCCCAGATTGTTCTTGCACAGTCCCCCCATCCGGGTCCCCTCAAAGAAAAGACATCAATCCTCCCAGCGCTGATGGCGGCCATTTTCCCCAACCCAAACCAAGCAACCCAAAAACCAACCAAACTCCCCCCCACCCACCCCAGAACAGGACCCAAACTGCACCATCTAGATCCCATCCAAACCTCGTCCTCCATCAACCCCGGAACTCCCCCTAATCCTACGGTCGCCACCGTAGGAAGGCCTTATGGGCCAGGTGCGGGCTGGGCGGAGGCAGTGGGCCCTCGTCGCCCAGGCCACCAGGACTATAACAAGCCCCAAACAGTGCCAAGACCTCCCGGGGCAAAAGCAGAGGCCCCCCAACCCTCTCCCCCTCATTGTCATCAGTAAGGAACGGCAACCGCCTCCCCCCTGCCGGGCCCCCACCCAAAACAAAGCAGTATACCCCGTTACCCTTGTCCATCCAAAAGGTCCTCCACCGATTTCGGTGTGATCACCGGTGTATGGGCACTATCTGCTACTGAACCCTCCGATTCTGATGGTGCTCCCTCATCACCCGGGTTATCTTCCTCCTCGATGACTTCCTCCCTTGCTCCCGACAACTCCGACAATACTTCCAGCACTCCCCTCCGTTCCGATGATGTCTCCGCAGTCGAGGGCCCTCCCGTGCGGCCGCGGCGATTCCTGACCCTCTTGGATCGCCGCCTTTGTTCCAGCTCATCTGCTCGTTGGGACGAGGAGCCAAAGCCATCTTTCCCTGTCCTGTATAGGTCGAGCCAGACACAGACATCCTCCGGGGTGTCGAAGAACTGGGTTTTGTCATCGACAATGATGCGGAGCCTCGCAGGATATAGGAGTGAATACTGAATGCCCTCGCTCCTGAGCTCGCGCTTAACCGCCAGGAAGGAGAACCGCTTACGCTGCGTCTCGTAGGTGTAATCTGGGAAAATGTTCACCTGACTGTTCGCTACCTTGAACGGGCCATTGTGCCTGGCGGCATTGAGGATTAAGTCCCTGTCTCGGAAATGCAGCAACCGCGCCACCACCGGCCTCGGGGTGCGTCCCTGCTGCAGGGGCCGTGCTGGGACTCTGTGGGCCCGTTCCAGAGTGTAGAAGGAGGACAGTCCCTCCGGGACCACCGTGTCTCGGAGCCAGGTCTCCAAGTATTGCACCATGTCGCCATCCTCGATCTTCTCCGGCAGGCCCACCACTCGGATGTTGTTCCTCCTGTTGCGGCCTTCCGCGTCCTCCGCCCTCCGTTCCAGGGTCTCAATTCGGGATAGGGCGTCCTTCATCGTCGCAGCCAAGGTTCGCTGCGCCGGCTCCAAGGTTTTCACCGTGCCCTCCACCTCCTCGACCCGGTCTGAAAGTTTGCCATGGTCCGCCCTGAGGAGGCCCAGGCTCGTCGCCACCTGAGCAATGTCCTGTTGGAGGGCTGATCTCGTAGTCTCTATCGCCTCCAGGACACGGTCGAACTGTTGCTGCATCGGCGCGCCACCAGAACTTTTTGGGTCCCCATGCTCCTCTTTGTCCTGGGCTTCAGAGTCCGAGGCGTTCTGGGTGGATCCCTTGGCTCCTCTGGGTTTCCCCATGCCTCCAGGGGCACTCCGTGAGGGTCCCGTAGTAAGCGTCTCCGTGTACGGGTGTCGACCACGACCTTCCCGGGTGCTTGTCCTCAATTCGGGTCCGGGCGACCTCCTTCTCCAGAGCCTGTGGAGACTCCGCCGCTTCGGCTCACGCCATCGCCACGGCGTCCGAGGGCACCGATGAGGGGGCGGAGACAGCCGTCGTCGAGTCGGGCAGACCCGTTCACCCACTATAACCCCGGGGTGAGGGCCACCTACTCCCTCGGGTGATCTGTGGCGCCAGAGTGTCGCGCCTCCCATGTAGGTGGACTGGCCAGGAAGACGTAGCTAGTCGCGGAGTCGCGAGGCGGGCCACCGCTTGGATCACAGGGCGTCCGCTCCCGGTGCCCTCCACTGCGTGGGCACCCGCCCGGCCGTCCAACCGAGTGCAAATCCGTTGTAAGAGGTCCAATCCAGTAATGTCCAATGTCCAGAACAGCCGGGGATGGCGAAGCAGGGCGCCAGTCGCCTCCCACGGCACCTCTTCAACTCAGTAGTTCCGAATAGGGGGACAAAGGGGTCCGGGCGCCATGTTGGGTCGCACTCCGCAACTCCGCAACTCCGCAAACTTCGGTTTTACTTCGGAACAACCCTCGTCTGAGCTTCACCAGGGGTCCCGGCAGGTTTCCGTCGGCACGCTCAGCAGAATGCGGGGTCTAGGGTGCCCCGCAGCCTCCGATTTTCAGGATAATTCCGGGCTTAGTCCCGGAGCCGAGCTCTCAGGCGACCATCGCCATCGGCGCCCAAGCCACGCCCCTTGGGGGGATCCACTTGAAGGTCTTATGGAGGATGCAGAGGAAGTGGAAGCAAGTGGAGGCGACGGCGTTGATCTGGGAGGTCATGGTGATGGAGGAGTCTAGAATGATGCCTGGGGTTTTGAGCATGGTCTGATGTTGTGGGTGGATATCTAAAGGCGGAAGGCCATCAGAAGTAGTCCCAGGCGGTGGAGGAGGGTCCAAGGACGAGGACCTCTGTCTTCTCCGAGGTTGAGCTTAAGGCCGCTGTAGTTCATCCAGGCTGCAATGTATTTCATTCCTTCCTGGAAGCTGAGTCTGGTGTCTTTGTGGTTCTTCGTGAGGGATAGGATGAGGTGGGCGTCGTCGGCGTAGAATACTATGTTGAGCCCATGCTGTCTAATGATGGCGGCGAGGGGGGTCATGTAGATGTGGAAGAGCGTGGGGCTGAGCGAGGATCCTTGGGGTACTCTGAAGTTGAGCACTGTGGGTTCAGAGAGGAAGGGTGGGAGTCTGATCCTTTGGTTTCTGCCGGTGATGAAGGTGCTTATCCAGTCGAGGGCGGTACCCCGTATGCCAGCGTCGTGGCGTCTGGCGGCAAGAGTGCGGTGCGAGACAGTGTCGAAGGCTGCAGAGAGGTCTAGTAGCATGCAGAAGTCATCGGTGGCGGCGAGGAGGTCGGTCTCTGTGCTGTGGATGCTGAGGAATCCGGACTGGGAGGAGCCGAGGATGGCATTCTTTTCGATGAAGGTGGTCAGCTGGGCGTTGACGTACCTCTCGGTGACTTTGGCTGCGAAGAAGTGGAGTGGTGTGGCTCACTGGTTAGAGGCAGCAGACCCGAGAGCAGAGGACGGCCCGGGACCAGGGTTCAATTCCCGGGGCGGCAGGGTCGTGGACCAGGGTCAGCGGACTCGATAATTCTCATCTCGGTGCCCACTCAAACCAGGGATCACACTCGGCAACTATGGGCATTAGCTTGCCTCATCTCCACAACGGCCCCCCACATACGCCGGGGATGCCTGGTTTCACCTTGGAGATACCCAGTAGGGACCATCTCATAGGGAAAGCCAGGACAGGTTCCCCAGCGGTCTACTGCGCAGAGATACTCCTTCAGGAGTCGATTCTAGCGCATTACAAACCCACAATTAAAGGGAAGAGATATGGGTCAGTAGTTTTTCATGTCCGTCAGGTCAGCCAAGGGTTTCTTGAGGAAGGGCCTGACTTCTGACTGCTTCCAGTCATCAGGAAAGATGCCAGATTAGAAGGAGGCGTTAATGGTCCGGCATAGTTCGGGTGCTATGGTGGCCCTAGTGGTGCGGCGCGGCGGGCAGGGTAGTATATATAGAAATCCGGTACGTTGAATCCCCCCCTGTCGTAAGTTAAAGACAAGGTTCATGGGGGCAAGGGTTCATGGGGGCTCCTGAGTGGGTGTTCTTTATGATCATTGCGGTGTCTTCAGTATTAGCTGTTTTCCATATTTTCATGGTGGGCTGGTTGTCGGTGGTAGAGAGGAGTGTTGTGTCTTGAGTTTATTCACTGAAGTTGTCGTATAGGGCTTGGATTTTCCCGGTGAAGTAGGTGCTACGCTTTTTGCAGAGGTCCTGGGATGCTGTGACGTCCATGCCTTCACTGGGAGGTTTGGTGAACTGCTGTATGATGTTGAAAAGGCATTTTGCGTAACTGGCTTTGGTGTGGATTTTGCTCTTGACAAAGGTCCTTTTGGTGTCTCTTATGCTCTGGTGGTATTCAGTCATGGCGATCCTGTAGGTGTTCTGGACTTCAGTGGTTTTCCTGCTCCTCCAGAGTTTCTCGAGGCATCTGCAGGAACACCTGGCTTCTTGGAGGTCAGTAGTGAACCAGGCGGCCTTCAGGGGGCGTTGTCTGATGGAGTGGCAGAGGGGTGCAATCTTATCTAACCAGCTGGTGATCCAGAGGAGTAGTTCTTTGGCTGCAGAGTTGGCTTTGGTCGCGGTGGAGGGGAGAGGAGGGGAGGTCATGGAAGAGGGTGGTGTTAAGGTGCTCCTTTGTGACCTTGCTCCAGTTCCTTTGTGGTGGGCACTGGGTTGGCTTGGATGCCGTGGTGATGTTGAAGGTGAAGTGTACACAGTAGTGATCTGTCAGGGGGGTTGTGTGGTGTGGCTGAAGTGGATATTTGTTCCTCCTGCGAAGGAATGGGTCGAGGATGTGTCCAGCTTTGTGGGTGGGGGTGGTGATGAGCTGCTTTAGTCCGAGGTTGGCGAGGTTGTGCGGGAGGGTGGTTGAGTTGGGGTCCCTGCTGTTGTTGAGATGAAAGTTCAGGTCTCTGATTAGAATGTATTCCATCGAGGCGATGGCGCGGGCAGCGACAAGGTCAGCAATGGTGGTGGTGGAAAAGGCACGAGGCCCATCGGGTCAGTAGGCTAGGGTCCCGTGCAGGGTGGTTCTAGTCTGGATCAGGAAATGGAGGTGCTCTCTGTTGGAGATGGAGAGGCTCATGCTTGAGGTAGAGAGTCGGAGGGAGGTCTTGTGCGCAATGGCAAGAACTCCTCCTGGGCGATGGGGTTTCCTTTCTCTGGATCTTGTATCTGTCAGTGATGGCAGTGGCGATGTCGGGCGGAGGTGGTGTTTGTTGGTCCATGTTTCAGTGAAGAAGGTGACGTCTGGTGAGAGGGTATTGAGCAGGTCCCAGATATCTATGGTGTGTCTGTGTAAGGAGCGCACGTTGACTGAATCAAGGAGAATTACTTGACACTAGAAAAAAGGTCTTCAATGAGTTTTTGAAACACAGTATATTTGTTTGAGACCTCAATGAGAAAGGCATGAAATTCCACAGCTTACAAGCCAAATGCAAGAAACTTCTGCCAAAACAATTTGCCATCTTTACCTTGGGAATAGCCACCAACCGGGCAGTAGATGATCTTAAATCATGCCGAGGGTCATGCCACCTAAGGCCTGGACAGGTAACCAGAGTAGGTCCCTAATGCTCTTTGATATGGAACTGAGATTTTGAATTTTTAAGAATAAGTGGGCTGCCGCATTCTGCAGAGACTGAAATTTTGACTGAAGACGCTTCTTTAATCCCAAATGGAGAGCATTACTATAGTCTATCTTGGACAGAACCAAGGCAACTATTACCATGTGTTTTATATCTAGACTGGGGAAGAGAACTCATTGCTAAAACTTATCTTGAAAGTGAGGTTGCTATTTTGAAAAAGAGACTGCTGCTGAGAGTACATAATGTATGGTCCGCTCTGTACAATTGCTACATATTTAAGACCAGTATCCAACACCAGACTCTGTTCCTAGGATGTATTTGTGCTCCACCTGGGGAGAAAAGCCAGCTCTGCCATGCACTAGATTGGATGCTATTCCCAATGTCCAGATCCAAGGTAAGTGTATGTGGGGAATGGTACCTGATATTGGACCCCACATTGTATGAATATGACCACCATGTGACACCTAGCCCCAGAGATAGACATGTGTAAAGACCTGTTGACTGACCACTCACTACTGGATCCATGGCTACTGGCCTACACCACTGCTTGGGGATACACATCCACTTCTTGTGTGCATGGTACTTGGGATATGATATATTTTTACTTAGTGACAGCTTACCTCTGCAATATGTCAGGGATGTTGAAATCACTCTCACTAAGACTTCAGACCATGATAGTGAAGATATGGTTGGCACTAGACATCTCCTCACCCCCCCCCCCCCCCCTGGGTCAGTGGGAATTTAACTCCTCTAAATTGAAACTCCATGATACTAAACGTAAAGTGCAGGAGTTTTTGAACAGATACTTAGAGGAGAAACAACACTCCGTGACCGTACCCCATAACATTTAGGAAGCATGTAAGGCATGGAAAAGAGGGGAGCTGAGGCAAGATTCTGCCATTATGAAGCAACGAACACTCACTAATCATTTAGCTAAAGAACTGCAGAAAACACTTTTCACAACTCAATACAATAAGAAACAAACGCTACGCATGAGCACTTGCAAAATAAATTATCACTCAACGAATTACACTTTTTAACTAGCAGAAAAGGCCTTTTTCCACTTAAAGCAAAGAGTGTATAGAAGGGGAAAAAGCAATCTGCTTGCTGGACAACTGAGGCACAAAGAAGCCTCTCATTCAATTGCAGCCATAAAAAAAATGAACGGGGGCTGCTCACACATCCGGTAGATATCTTTTCCGTCTTTAGTGTCTCTTATAAAAACGTATACACTCATTCGGTATCTTATCCACTTTTAATGCCTTCTATAAGGGACAGCACATACCATCTTCTTTTGTGTGGAGTAACTTGCAAGTTAGGAGAGGCCTATCTATTTATGTGCGGTATTCTCCACCTTGACTGCGGAGGCTTCACAGTGGTAAAGTTACTAATAAATTGTTTGATTCTGAATGCCAAAAAAGAGTAAACCTACACAAAATAGTAAGTTTACCTTTCTGAATTGGGCACCGAGTATCGCATTTCTGTAGCACACACTACTAGCCATTAAGGTGGCAGTAGACTTCCAAGTTTGGCAATGCCTTGGCCTGTGGCAACACTACGTATATTAGATCCAAAACAAGAGATTTCATTGGATCTCCCACCTTTACAGATCAAAGGATAATATCGTTTAATGTCCATCCATCTGTTTTGAAGTCAAATTCTAGACATATGAAATATGTGTCTTTTTTTAATTCAGACATATGTTCCACACTTTTTCTCCCTTACATGACTCAGCCTCTTGCTGATGGGAATCCTCCAGGAAACGTATAGGGACAGCAGTTAGTAACATTCTGTACATTTGGTCCACTCACTTCATTCATGCCATGGTAGTGAAAATACATGTAACCAATAACATGTTATGTGGATCAACAATACTAATAAACATATACCTATATTTCTTACTAGAGTGAGAAAGTCATACTCGAGTTTATTACTACAGTACAGCAAAATTGACATAAGAAAACACTGCTTACTGCCTCATGTAATAATTACAGATTTCTGTACAGTCAAAAACCATCCTGAGTGAGAATTTACCTTAATGCAGAAATGTAACAACTTGTTTACGAGATTTGTTGAGTATCGTTTGTCAAAACAAATGCATATGAATACATGACATAGAATAAAGCATCTATGCTGATGCTTAGAGTATAATATGTTTTTATCACCATTGTTGAGAGCAGGGATCCACTTCACTCTTCATGTGTCATGGCCTCTGCCTACATTGAACAATATTCATGAACAGCATAATTCTCTCTGTGCATGAAATGAAATGAAATGAAGGAAAATTTATATCGCGCAGACTAAGCCCCAAAGGGCATCAAGGCGCCTGCATATATATTATATATGGGATAGTTATACGTACACTGGGGTGTTGCAGGGGTGCAGTTATCCGTGGTGCAGCACACCGAACTGGTTCTTAATGTCATGGATGGGTTGCTCAAACTAGAGGTCTTATCGCATTCACTAGGTAGCCCACAGGATCGTCTAAACGTGGTGAGTGTTGTACCGGCTTTAATAAGGAGAAATAAAATGTTAATGCGTATTTTTGGCTGCCATAAAACATGCAGTACAAATGCAGTGTAAAGGAAATGTTTATTTTGTAAATCATATTAAAAAACATAGATAAGCACTGGATCCAGGAAGTACTGGAATCTATTTTACCCCTAACTATGAGCTTATTCGCCTCAGTTTCATTCCACCCAAAAGATCTCTTTCCCTTTGCCTCTAACGTAAAGATGTAGAGTTTTAGGTAATGCTTTAACTTAGTTTTTTAATTCATAACCCTGACTGTACATAAACACACATCCAATATATATATATATATATATATATATACATATATATATATATATATATATATATATATATATATATATATATATATATATATATATATATATATATATATATATATATATATATATATATATATATATATATATATATATATATATATATATATATATATATATCCAACAAAACGCTCAGTCAGAGTGCTGGAGGCCCCGGGGGAGGTGGCGTGCGTTCCGGTCGAGCCAGCCGGAAAAGAGTATAAACCTCAAACAGCAAGATGCACGCTCTCAGCAGCTGCCACAAAACACCAGACCAGGTACAATCCAAGGGTGTTTATTCCACAAGCTACATGTTTCGGCTTCTCACAAGCCTTGTTCACGCAAGTGAAAGATCGTGTGCACAAAATATATATATATATATATATATATATAATTTGGTGACAGCTTGGCACCTTGGACGCACCGCCCTAGAGCGCCCAGAAACCTGGAAGTGGGTCGTGCTGTGAAGGAATATATATATATATATTTATATATATATATTTTTTTTTCACACAAGGAATGTGGCACTCCTGGATGGTTTCTCACGCTTCTTCCACTCGCGTTTCAGCCATTCTAGGCTTTTGTCACGGTCGGTAAGTCCTTCATTACTTTCTATATTTATACTCTCCCAAATCTGTCTTTAAGTGGCATTATGGGATTTCAAATAATGCTCTATTCTTTATCTGGAGTTTAGTACTCTGAGAGATCGTGTTGGAAAACTACGCCAGATAGAGTCACGTATAATCATAAGACTCAGGACAAAGAGCCCATGAGGCATAAACAATGACGAGGAACTTTATGTACACCTAGATCAAGAACCGAGTTGGTCCATTTGCTACTTGTGAAACAGTGAAATGAAAAAATTAGAGTACT
Organism: Lissotriton vulgaris; assembly: GCF_964263255.1. Classification (NCBI taxonomy): domain Eukaryota; kingdom Metazoa; phylum Chordata; class Amphibia; order Caudata; family Salamandridae; genus Lissotriton; species Lissotriton vulgaris. Next base: position 135,214,194 of record NC_141695.1, read on the forward strand.
AAACTCCAGATTAAGAACAGAGCATTAGATGTACAAACAAGAAATGTTGATTAGAGCACTAAACTCGATGAAAGCATTTCTGAAATGTCACCACTGTTAAAAACTAAAATTGGTTAAGGAACTATACCAATGCATAACATCTGAAATTGAACCTTTATTGCAATTACCAAGGCGCATAACAATGCTAGCCAACAATATGAGATACAATGTGATGACATTAAGCGCAATTGTCTTTCTGTTGTTTTGATAAAGTTTGAAATTCTGTGTAAAACCATATATCCCATAATGCCACTTATAGGCAGATATGGGAGAGTATAAATATAGAAAGTAATGAAGGACTTACCGACCGTGACAAACGCATAGAGTGGCTGAAACGTGTTGGTGGGATGAAAACGCTTAATAAAGAAGCTTGAGAAACCATCCAGGAGTGCTGCATTCCTTGTGGGAAAAAATTAATTTGGGCCAGGATCCGGCCCCGTTGCAGAGCACCGGCTGTCGAGCGCTCCTACAGCAAAGGATCACTACGCACCGCCAGTAAGTGCACCGCCATTACCCAGCCTTGGACCACCTTTGTGACTCGTGAATATCGAACCTTGGGTAACGGACGCTGCCAGATACTGGAATTTGGCATGGTTCCGCAGCAGTCTTGAAAGTGGGTCTGCAGTGCAGAGCAACACGGAATTTGAGACTATCTCCACCGAGACATTAAAATTGAAAAAGGCGGGTTCGTAATGTTTGAACTGAATTGTGAAAACCACACATACCATCATGCACTGTAAAATATTATCATGTTGATGCTCACTAGAGGGTCGAGAATGGTTTAAGATCTGCACTTGTGGGGACTCACAATCAGTTTTTTTTGCCAGGGCTCACCTCAGAAGAAGTTCCAAGATGGCATGAAATGCGTCAGGATTGCCCAGAATTGCTCAAATAAATGCTTTGAAAGCACCGTGTTGCGTGTGCGGCTCATCGTTTCCTTGAAGCGGGAGAAAGTGTTGTAATGTGTAGCGGCTTGGTCCTGCTGCAGAGCTACGCACCGCCAGTAAGTGCACCGCCATTACCCAGCCTTGGACCCCCTTTGTGATTCGTGAATATCGAACCTTGGGTAATGGACGCTGCCAGATGCTGGAATTTGGCATGGTTTTGCAGCAGCACCGCCAGTAAGTGCGCCGCCATTACCCAGCCTTGGACCACCTTTGTGACTCATGAATATTGAACCTTGGGTAACGGATGCTGCCAGATACTGGAATTTGGCATGGTTCCGCAGCAGTCTTGAAAGTGAGTCTGCAGTGCGGAACAACACGGAATTGGAGACTATTTCCATTGAGACATTAAAATTGAAAAAGGCAGCCCACTGGAGGGTTCGTAATGTTTGAACTGAATTGCGAAAACCACACATACCATCATGCACTGTAAAATATTATCATGTTGATGCCCACTAGAGGGTCGAGAATGGTTTAAGATCTGCACTTGTGGGGACTCACAATCACTTTCTTTTTTGCCAGGGCTCGCCTCAGAAGAAGTTCCAAGATGGAATGAAATGCGTCAGGATTGCCCAGAATTGCTCGAATAAATGCTTTGAAAGCACCGTGTTGCGTGTGCGGCTCATCGTTTCCTTGAAGGGGAAGAAAGTGTTGTAATGTGTACCGGCTTGGTCCTGCCGCAGAGCTACGGACCGCCAGTAAGTGCGCCGCCATTTCCCAGCCTTGGACCCCCTTTGTGAATTGTGAATATCGAACCTTGGGTAATGGACGCTGCCAGATGCTGGAATTTGGCATGGTTCCGCAGCAGTCTTGAAAGTGGGTCTGCAGTTCGGAGCAAAACGAAATTGCAGACTATCTCCATCGAGACATTAAAATTGAAAAAGGCAGCACACTGGAGGGTTCGTAATGTTTGAACTGAATTGTGAAAACCACACATACCATCATGCACTGTAAAATATTGTCATGTTGATGCCCACTAGAGGGCCGAGAATGGTTAAAGATCTGCACTTGTGGGGACTCACAATCAGTTTCTTTTTTGCCAGGGCTCACCCCTGAAGAAGTTCCAAGATGGAATTAAATGCGTCAGGATTGCGCAGAATTGCTCGAATAAATGCTTTGAAAGCACTGTGTTGCGTGTGCGGCTCATCGTTTCCTTGAAGGGGGAGAAAGTGTTGTAATATATATATATATATATATATATATATATATATATATATATATATATATATATATATATATATATGTGTATATATATGTGTATATATATATATATATATATATTTTTTTTTTATTTTTTTTACTGAAAAAAGCATAGGTGTTACAGATGGTTTAGTTAGGAATTAGCATTTAAAGAACCTTGGAAATTTATAGAAAAAAAACATAGGTTTTAAAGACGTTATAATTAATTGGACATTTCATTCATACTAAACGATAGAAATTTCGCTGTTACAGTTAGTTGAGCTAACTATAACTCGCACCCCCGCAATGCACTGATGATTACATCATTCATGACATGGTCAGTGACATCACTGATGACATCTCAAATGACATCATTGATCACATCATCCAGTGACTATGTGTTTCTAAAAAAGGTAAATATGTTTTATATATATATGCCAAAGTGTATTGAAGAATGAATGGGTGTATAAGAATCAGTATGAATGATTAAGTAGGTGTGTGACTGACTGTATATCTGAGTCATTAATTATGTCTTACTTAATGTATGTGTTAGCGATTGATACAGACGTTCACATAGTTTAGGTTGTCAGTTGGTGTGTAAGCAGTTGCATAGGTTGGTTAGCAACTAAATGAAGATCTTTATGGGCTACTGATTGGTTGTCTGAGTATCTTTATGGGTGCCTGAGTGTCTGTGTGGGTGGGGGGTGACTCTGTGCATAGATGTGTAAGTGGATAATTCACTGGGTATATGTGTTCAAGTCTGTATCTGTGAAGAGCCGTATGGCTGGGAAAGTGTGTGTATAGGTGTGTTGGTGAGTAAATATATACCTCAGTGGTACATGTGTGAGTAACTGCATATGTGAAAGGCAGTATATTTATTTATTTATTTATTTATTCATTTATTTATTTATTTATTCATTTATTTATTTTAATTTCTTGTATAACGTTGGACTCAATCCCATGAGGGTATCTCCGCGCTTTGCCGGCCAAAGAGTTATCGTAATCTTTAAAGTGCATTAGAGGGACTGAAATGCTTCCTGGAAGAGGAGTGTCTTCAGGGCCTTTCTGAAGGATAGGTGGTTGGTGTTCCTCCTCATTTCTATGGGAAGTTTATTCCAAAGAGCAGGACCAACTGATGAAAATGCTCGGTCTCCCTGTCTAGCTCTTTTTGTTGCAGGGAGTTTCAAGAGTGCTTGGTTGCTTGAACGGAGTGACCGGCTGGGTTGGTACGGTTCAAGGGATTGAGAGAGGTATTTAGGACTGTCTCCATATAAGCATTTGTGGACCGTACAGCATATTTTGAAACTGATACGCTGCCGTATAGGGAGCCAGTGAAGCTCTACCAACAGAGGCTTGGAGGGAGTCCTGGCCGGCACACCCATGACTAGCCTAGCTGCCGTATTCTGGACTACCTGCAAACGACCTACTGCATCAGCGTTTGCTAGCGTCAGCAGGCCGTTGCAGTAGTCCAGGCGGCTAGTAACCAGAGCCTGCACGAGTGTCTTCCTGTAGGTATCAGGGAGATATGGAAATACTCGTTTTAGGAGGCCAATGGTGTAAAAGCATAGTCCTGCAATGTAATTGGTGTGCTCCTTAAGGGTCAGTTTTTGATCAATCTTAACCCCTAGATTTTTAACATGAGGCTTAGATGTAGGAACTGGGCCCAAGTCCAGCGGCCACCATTCAGGAGACCAAAGGAGGCTCGCCCTGCCAAAAAGCATAACCTCGGTTTTTGCAACGTTACATTGGAGGCAATTTGTGGCCATCCAATGTGACACTGCCCTCATACCCTCAGCAAAATTTTCCTTGACTTTAGGGCCAAGGGAGCTGAAAGGGTAGAGGAGCTGTGTGTCGTCAGCGTAAGAAACCGGTATGAACCCATACTTCCTCCCAATCTCAGCAAGGGGGGCCACATATACATTGAACAATGTAGGGCTAAGACATGAGCCCTGTGGCACCCCCTTTGTGAGCGCCTTCGGGGTGGACTGTATACATGTCTATATGTGAGAGTGCCTGTTTGTATCAGTGTGTGCTTGTATTAGTTATTGTATTAAAGTGTAACTATGTATTAGTATATGTTCAAATAAGTGAAGTGGTATGGGTATAACAGTACAGGTGAGTAAATGAAAGTGTGATTAATTATTTCCATTACGGACTAGGTGTATTAATAACTCTATGAATGAGAGTCAGTGTTTGAGTGTCTGTATAGATATGTCTCTGGATATGATAATGCCGTATAGATGGCTAACTATATACATAACTGACTGTTTGGGTCAATCAATGGATTTGTGTATAGACCTAGGAATTAGTGAGTGAATATGTAATAACTGGTATTGGTGTGTTCATGGTTTCAAAAAATGTAGTTTGTAATTTATAGTGGCTGTGTCAAATGTTATATTAGGGTCTGATGAGGTGCAGCAGATTTTCACATGGATGGTGTCATCAGTGATGTCATTTGAGATGTCATCAGTAATGTCACTGACCCTGTCATGAATGATGTAACATGTGACGTCATCAGCAGTGCATTGCGGGGGCACGAGTTATAGTTAGCTCAACTAACTATAAGAGTGGAATTTCTATCGTTTTGCATGAGTGAAATGTCCAACTAACTTTAACATCCCTATAAAACCTATGGTTTTTTTCTATGAATTTCTAAGGTTTTTTAAATGCTAATTCCTAACTATAAAGTCTGTAAAACCTATGGTGTTTTTACAGTGAATTTCAAAGGTTTTTAAATGCTAATTTCTAATTATAATCGTCATTAAGCATATCAAGTTCAAGTTCAAGTTCAAAAGACCTTTATTCGAATTTCATAAAATACATAAAAGTACCACAGTTAAAAAACAACAATTCATTTACATTATATATTGTTAAAAAAAAAATTATAATTAGAATTGTCATAGTTTAAGGTATAAAACAGTTCAGCTCTATTAAGACTAATTTAAGACTAATTTCAGGGATTTTCCATCATTTTGCGCACTCGTGCATTAAGCATATTTTTTTTTGTCTTTTTTAATGATCATCCCATTCTCAACCAAATAAAAACTGCAAATCTCACTACTCTTCCATCGCTACCTTCTGCCAACAAAATCGCCACAAACCAGAGCCACAACTAATGCTAATGATATACAAACTAGGCGTTCCCGTGCAAAAAAAACACCACGTCCCCATATTTTCAACAATCAGCCAAATCTGCAACGCTACTTTCATTCAAATTTATTTGTTTGATTAATTAAAATCTTACAAAAATACTTTAAATATCACCAAGCATAAAATAATTTAAAAACTCTATACACACGATTTTTCTAATATTGCATAGTTATTAAAGTTCAAAAATTAATCTTCAAGTTTTTTACCAACAACACATAGAAATTTTACAAATGCAGAGGCATGCCATCAGTGCTGGTCGACATGTCCTTTCTCCACGAACATTGAATAGTCTCTTAAGGGTGATTTTCCTTTCAAATTCTAATTCAGGACAAAGATATAATAAATGTATAATATCCTCTTGCCCACATTTACATAACCTACATATAGTATTCTCCTCATTACTCTTCCACAAAGGTATATGACATAAACCCGGCAGTAATTCAAAACGTGCTCTGATAAAGATTTGTTTACTTTGCTGCGACCATGATGTTTCAAGATATTCTTTCTTTTTTCCTCAATCCATTTTCATTTTTTTTATTTTCAATCTTTATTTCGATCAATTTCAGATCATAAAAGATGCAAAAAGACATTCATTTTAAAATCACAATGATATCCAAGTGACATTAAGCATTTAAAAGTAGTTTAAAAAAGCATTAACAAAATATGTCAATTACATTTAATAAAAACATTTCATTTATACCAGGTCTTGCTCATGTTTTTAAAAAATGGTTACGAATGTGCCACATCGCAGTCAAAAATTTTGCTACCCCAAATACAATAATAGGGGACCGGTCCGTTTTTAGAATCCTGTAAGCTGGAAGGTAACGAGTGAAGCCCAATTTTTTAAGGAGGGGGACAAGCCAATATTTCCTGGGTCTTCGGTAAGCCTTACAGAAGAATATAATGTGAAAATTATCTTCCAGATGATGTGAGCATGACGGGCAATGCTCACTTGATGAAGGCTGGTCCCAGTGTTCAGTGAAAACCCTTAAGGGAAGTGTACCATATCGCCATTGCAAAAAAAAATTCCTTGTAAAGGCCAGGGAAATATCATCTAGCACACGTTCAAATGAATGCACTTCTTTAATCCTTAAAAACAGTTCTGTAAGGGACCCCTCCCGTAATTTCCCCACTGTGGCTGTGAGCTTCATCTCGCGAAAATCTCTCACTAAGATTTTACGTGGAGTCCTAATGCATGTATTGGCTGGGTCTAGCCATAATTCTGGTCTACCTAATTTCTCACATGTTTGTTTAATGTAGCTTAACCATGGAATTTGTCTTGACTTAGGTAGAGAAAGAATCTCCTGGAGCTCATTCCTGTAGCTCATAAGTTCTGGCATACTCTAGATGCGGCGCCAAAAGGTAATTCGTCTTAATCCCAACTCCTCCTCAATGTGTCTCAAACCTAAGTCAAGTCTCAATGGAAGGAGTGGGGTGCTTGCAGGTAATGCCGACATCTGCTTGATAAAATTATTGTCAGTGACCTTTAGGTTTTGGGTAGGACAATAGCCCCATAGTTCACTTCCGTATAAGACTCCCCCTCTGGCCTGCATTTTGTAAATTTCTAGGGTTGCACTAAAAGGTTTGTGGGTTGACTGATTTAACATCCTGGAAATCCCACCCGTTAGTTGGACCAATTTCATGTTGGCCTTTGCCCGGTGTGTGTCCCAGGTCATATCCTGGTTGATTGTTACGCCCAGATATTCAAAGGTAAAAACCCTTTCTAGTTTCGTTGAACCTAGGATAGGGTTTGGGCGTGTTGTAGGGGGGGGTTTGAGAATCTTGAATTTAGTTTTTAACGCATTAATCTCAAGCCCCCGCTCCACGTAGAATGCTGAAAACCCATCCAGGACTCTTTGTATTCCCATTGGACAGCAGCAGGGTGTCATCCGCAAACATGATTGCGGGCACCCTGCTGCCGTTCAACTTGGGAGCATCAATGTCATTGATCCTAGTAAGGTGGGCAATCACCCCGTTGACAAAGAGGCAGAACAGTGTCAGTGCAAGCACACAACTCTGTCTCACCCCCCTGTCAACGGAGAACTTATCGGAGAGTGCCCCGTTTCTCCCACACCTGACACGTGCAAAATTTCCCTGGTGCAGCCTTATCAGGATAGCCAAGATATCCACCAGAATGCCCAACTCGAGCAATACAGACCAAAGTCTGTCTCTAGGTACTAAATCGAAGGTGGCACGCAAGTCCACGAATATCGTGTACAAGCTGCCACCCTCAAGTACCGCAGTCTTCCAATAGAGGAGGTTCAGGCTGAATATCTGGTCCATAATGGAAACCCCTCTTCTGAATCCCGCCTGATAAGTACTCAGAATGGAAAACTCCTATATCCATTTTTTGAGGCGATCTAATATCAGCCTGCCGAATAACTTCTGGGAAACATCTATGAGGCTAATGGGTCTGTAGTTGGCTGGGAGCAGAGGTGATCCATTTTTGAATATTGGAACAATCTCTGCACCCAGCCAAGTACAGGGAACCTCCATACCCCTAATGACGGCGTTAAATATCAAGACCAAATAGGGAGACCAAACATCGGGCTCTTGCTTAAATAGGTCGCCCGGCAAGCCATCCAAACCGGGCTCAATCCATTTATAATTGGCCATGCGTGTCTTCTTTTTACAAATATATCTTTATCTTTTATCAGCGACTGTTGATTAGTCAGTTTGTTAATTGTTCTTCGAAAACTTTCCTGGGAAATTGTATTCCCCCAAATTGGTATTACACCAAATTCTTCCTTTGCTTTATCTAGATAGGCCCAGGCTTGCAGTTTCCGGTTGTCTTTGACTTCTTGCCATAGTATCTGGGACATTTGGTTTTCATGGTCGTTTTTTATTCGATTCCATACTTTAAGGACTTGACCCTGTCTTGCATACAGCTGGTTATCTATCCCAAATACCAACCTCACCCATGCTTGCGATGCATTATTCGGTAGGCAAAATAAGATCTTGTAGATTTTAGCAACTGCGTTAATAATCATCTCTGCATCTTTCCCGTTTAATACCTCACAGCAGTATGTCAGGGTAGCTAGTAATTTTGCTGATATGATCTTTAGTAAAGGGCAATAGGATAATGCAGTTATTGTTTTTTGTATAATCCTAAATGCAGCAACCAAACTATCAGCTTTCCTGGTAATATCTTTTTTCTGCGGAAGAAAGTTTCCACTGTCGTTAAATGTAACTCCGAGATACTATTAGTAATCAACCTGTTCTAATCGAGTTTGTTACAATGTCCATTTACATTTATTTTTAAATCTTGTATTTTTTGTAACTACCATTACTTTGGTCTTCGTTTCATTTATTACCATTTCATTTTTTTTTGCCAACATTGATATACGATCGATTAATCTTTGCAGGCCCACTTTAGTTTGACTTAAAAGTACATCATCTGCATATAACAGATTAGATATTTGCTTTCCAGCTAGCCTCGGCAGATGTGCATTGACTTCATTCAGTGCACTGGTGAGATCTGCTAGAAATCGATTAAAAAGCAGAGGGGCAAGGACGCAACCTTGCTTTAATCCTCCCATTGTGTGCATTTCGCTGGTTAGTGTTTGGCCATCACCAATTCTCACCCTGACCCAATTGTCAGAGTACAATATTTGTATCATTTTTAGTAGTGAGTCTGGAATTCCATGATCCTTAAGTTTCCTCCAGAGTAGGAGCCTGTTCACGCAATCGAATGCTAATTTAAAATCGACAAAACAAAAATAGAGGGGCTGCTTAACTAAAAGCGCCTTATCCATTAAAACCGATAGGATTCATATATTTGTGGAGTTTCCTAGACCTTTGATAAACCCAGTTTGATTTGGGGGTAATATCCGCTTCTCCTTAACCCAAGTTGTTAAACTTGATAGTAATAGCCACGCAAACAATTTTGAGTCAGTATCTTGGAGGGTAATCAGACGATAGTTCTCTGGTAATTGCAAGTTTCCTTTCTTATAGATAGGAGATATTAATGATCCTCTCCACGATTTCGGCATTTGCCCAGATTGTACAAGTTCATTAAAAACCTTTGTCAAATATGCAGCCCATAGGTCTGGATCTTCTTTGTAGAGAGCAAACGGGATGCCATTTGGTCCTGGTGCTCCATCTTTTTGTTTCTTTATTAAGTTGGTCACTTGACTTTCTGTAATAACAATTTCCAGATAACATTCCAGGTCGGTTTTAACCATCATTGTCTGCTTGTCTTTCTGAATATTTAGTTTAGATACAGGGTCTAGGGTTTTTCTAAGGAATACAATCCATTCATCTTCAGTTAAGGTAGATGCTACCACAGATTTATTGGGCCTGCTTAAACCATTGATAATTTTCCAAAACTCCCTTGAGTTTACTTGGTTACAAGCATGAAAGATTTTTGTCCACAACTCTTGCTAGATCTTATTTTTCTCATTCCAAATTCGTTTCCTCATGTATTATTGATACTTTTGAGTTTTATTTGTATTTCTTCATTATTTGGAAGCTTAGTTAGCTGTTTCCTAAGTCTATTAAGGGACTGCCTAACTTTTTTAATAGCATGCGGGAGGTTGATGTTAGTATCCCCTTTTTTCCATTTAGGTCATTTGTTTTTTCCGATCACAAGAAGAGACATCATACGGTTTAACTATTTTCTGCGTGAAATGTTCCCACTGCTTAATTGCAGACAGTGTCTCATTTTCTTTGAAACATTCTTAAAACATATGTACAAATATGTACAAATTTACCGTGTAAAGCTATCGCTTAGTGGACCCCCAGCCCCGTTCCATCGCGGCTTCGTGCCGTTTGTGTGGAGGGCAGGGCTAGCTTCAGAACCACAGAGCCGCCTCCCCGAGCAGAACGGAGTTAGCGTTCCAGCTGGGGGTGTGGCTTCAAGTATAACTATAACGTGATCTAGAGCTCTGTTTGACTTACAAGGTGGTGGCAGCTCCTTGACAGTTTGTGTTACTAGAGCTCGTGCAGATTGCGAGGGGCTCCTCCTCTGCACGCTGGAAAGCATTATTGGGATACTTTTTAAATTGCATTTTACTCTGTTTTAAAACGCACATTCACTTGTACTAGAATTGTTTCGCTAAGACGCTTAAAAACATATGTACAAATTTACTGTGTAAAGCTATCGCTTAGTGGACCCCCAGCCCCGTTCCATCGCGGCTTCGTGCCGTTTGTGTGGAGGGCAGGGCTAGCTTCAGAACCACAGAGCCGCCTCCCCGAGCAGAACGGAGTTAGCGTTCCAGCTGGGGGCGTGGCTTCAAGTATAACTATAACGTGATCGAGAGCTCTGTTTGACTTACAAGGTGGTGGCAGCTCCTTGACAGTTTGTGTTACTAGAGCTCGTGCAGATTGCGAGGGGCTCCTCCTCTGCACGCTGGAAAGCATTATTGGGATACTTTTTAAATTGCATTTTACTCTGTTTTGAAACGCACATTCACTTGTACTAGAATTGTTTCGCTAAGACGCTTAAAAACATATGTACAAATTTACTGTGTAAAGCTATCGCTTAGTGGACCCCCAGCCCCGTTCCATCGCGGCTTCGTGCCGTTTGTGTGGAGGGCAGGGCTAGCTTCAGAACCACAGAGCCGCCTCCCCGAGCAGAACGGAGTTAGCGTTCCAGCTGGGGGCATGGCTTCAAGTATAACTATAACGTGATCGAGAGCTCTGTTTGACTTACAAGGTGGTGGCAGCTCCTTGACAGTTTGTGTTACTAGAGCTCGTGCAGATTGCGAGGGGCTCCTCCTCTGCACGCTGGAAAGCATTATTGGGATACTTTTTAAATTGCATTTTACTCTGTTTTAAAACGCACATTCACTTGTACTAGAATTGTTTCGCTAAGACGCTTAAAAACATATGTACAAATTTACTGTGTAAAGCTATCGCTTAGTGGACCCCCAGCCCCGTTCCATCGCGGCTTCGTGCCGTTTGTGTGGAGGGCAGGGCTACCTTCAGAACCACAGAGCCGCCTCCCCGAGCAGAACGGAGTTAGCGTTCCAGCTGGGGGCGTGGCTTCAAGCATAAAATGGGCACTTTAAAGCGCAGCTGTCGAGCGCAGCGGGAGCGCCGACACCGCGCCGAAGCCGTGCCAAAGGGGTGCCAGTCTGCGCCAGTCCGCGCTGGTTCCACGCTGCGTGCCAGACCCCCTGCCCCATGCAACAACCACAATATTCCTAAGGTAATAACTTACACTCGATCTCAACTTCTGTGTATTGGCAATACTTTAACTGATAAAAGATGTTCCCATTTCTGTGCAGACTCTCTGGCCAATCTGCCTATTAATCCCTGCCCAAACTGCTCTTTTAAATCCACTCCTCCTCACTCTAATTTAGCTGCCCCTAGGTTGCCACTAACCCCAGAAAAATATATACATTGTGCTCTTATAAACGCCCGATCCCTTGTCAAACATAGGGATGAGGTCGCTGAACTTATAGCCACTCAAAATCTTGACATCCTGTTTATAACTGAGACCTGGGCAGACTCTGCTTCTGGCCCGGATTTCAAGATAGCTACTCCTGATGGCTATTATGTCACCCGACTAGATAGATCTTCGGGAAAACGAGGGGGTGGGTTAGCTATCATACATCGTGCTAACCTGGCTCTAAAAACTGAGCAAATGATCCATGATTCCATGGAAGCCTTATGTTTCACCTTTACTCTTTCCCCCACTCAAACTTTTAAAGGCACATTACTTTACCGACCTCCCACCTCACGCACATCATTCTTGGAAGCTCTCAATCCTCTATTAGAACCAATAGCTGCCTACAAAGAATATACAATACGGGGTGATTTTAATTTTCATTTAGAAAATCATGCAGATAAAGATACCATCAAGATTATCTCTGATTTTCAAGCTGTAGGCCTAGAACAACGAGTCTCCTCACCCACCCACCAAGCTGGTCATACCCTGGACGGATTATTCACAAATAATCCATACATGAATCAACCTACGGTGATCCCACTTATATGGACTGATCATTCGGCAGTCGTATTTTCTATAATAATTAGGAAACGGAAATACGACGCGCCCTCTGCACGCTCACAGATTAAATGTCGTGACTGGAAAAATATCGATCACCATGCCTTTAATAATGCACTAAAAACTACTAAATTCAAAGACCCAAATGACCCAGGTGAGGCATCCAACAACTATGTGCGCTGGCTCAATAACGCACTAGATCATGTGGCACCTCTTAAAAAACTGCAGCCTAACCGTACTAAACCTTCTGCTCCATGGTTCTCTGAATCATTAAGGCTTGAAAGACAACATTGTCGCAATCTAGAGAGACGTTGGCGTAGGAATTACGACAACAACGATAAAGATAGATACAAGACAGCCCTGCATAACTACAAGAAACTTATTACGAAGGAAAAATGTAATTTCTACACCACACAAATAGAATCAGCTCAAAATTCAAGCAAACAGTTATTCCAGGTGGTAAAAAAGTTATCCAACCCTACGGTTCCTGATTCTACAGAACCTTCTCAAGCCTTCTGTAATGAAATCGCAGACTTTTTCAAAGGAAAAGTTACAGATATTTTTAATAACTTCACACAAAAAATCTCTGATGCTATAGTTGGCCCAGCAGCTCCTCAGATATCTACCAGACCAACCCTGGAAACATTCTCCTCGCTCCCTCAAGCATCTATAGAGGAAATTATGAATGCGGTCAAATCAGGATCTCCTATGGACCCTTGCCCCCCAAGTATACTTAAATTAGTATCTGATCAGGTAGCCCCGGTGCTTACCCACATTTGTAACACGATGTTCCAGACAGGAGATTACCCTAAAGTCTGAAAGAAAGTTATCGTGAAGCCCCTTTTAAAAAAATCAACACTAAACCCAGCAGAGTTAAAAAGCTATCGACCCATTGCCTCACTTCCTTATCCCTCTAAGGTATTTGAAAAGGCAATTAATCTACAACTCTCTAGCTTTATTGATGATAACAACCTACTAGATGAGACCCAATTTGGGTTTAGAAAAGGTCATGGCACCGAGACCGCCTTGATAAAAGCAACTGAAGAAGTTAGAATAATTCTAGACCAAGGCGGTACAGCAATCCTGATACTCTTAGATCTATCGGCTGCATTCGACACGGTCGATCATAACATCTTGATCGACCGTGTCGATGCCATGGGTATCCAAGGCAAAGCAAAGACTCTTCTGGCATCTTTTCTATCAGACAGAGAACAGTCTGTGAAAATGGGTAGCTATTATTCGCCCAATTTCACCTTACCTTGTGGACTTCCTCAAGGCTCCTCGCTAAGTCCGACGCTTTTTAATATCTATGTATCGGACTTAGCGAGGGTGATCAAGTCATTCGGCATAGGAATACCATCATACGCCGATGACACTCAATTAGTCCTGGCTATTCATAGGAACGGAGCTGCAGTGGCCGCCAACTTCCAGGAAGGAATGAGAGCAATTTGCACTTGGATGGACCAGAACTGCCTTAAATTAAACTCTGACAAGACGGAGGTCATGCTCTTTGGTGATCTGACCCCGTCTTGGTCACCAGTTTGGTGGCCAGCAGAGCTGGGAAATCCTCCTCACCCAGTGCAAAAAGTTAGGAACCTCGGAGTCCTATTCGATAATAAGCTTACTTTCCATAGCCATGCTAATGCAGTGGTTTCGGCATCCTTTTATACTTTGAGAATGGTAAAAAAGCTTCTCCCTTTTCTTCCTCCAAACTCAGGTAAAACCCTAATGTCTACACTAGTCCTCTCAAAGATTGATTATTGTAACGGACTATGGCTGAATGCACAGGAACAAGTTATGAATAAATTACAATTAGTGCAAAATGCTGCAGCAAGAATTTTAACTGGCACACCCAAATTCTCATCCATATCGCCCATCATTCGCCAACTTCATTGGCTGCCTGTGAGAAGCCGTACAAAGTTCAAGGCCTTGTGCATCATTTATAAAACACTGAACAATACCGGACCGGACTTTTTAAAAAAATCCATCACTCCCTATAAACCCAATCGTTCCTTACGCTCTGAGGCATCCCAGCTACTTCACATCCCACGCACTAAGAAAGCGACATGGGGCGATAAACGCTTCACAATTGCTGCTTCTAAATTGTGGAATGAGCTCCCTCTTAATATTAGATCAAGCTCTTCCCTACTTATATTTCGGAAGCACATTAAAACATGGCTTTTCAACCAGTAAGTTATGTAGGAGCTCTCTGCAATCTTAACGAACTCTAGCGCCGAGACACCGGAAGGTATTTGTGCGCTCTAGAAATTTTATAAATAAATAAATAAATAAATAAATAAATTCTTCAATAAAAAAGTGGAGTGGTGTGGCTCACTGGTTAGAGGCGGCAGACCCGTAAGCAGAGAACAGCCCGGAACCAGGGTTCAATCCCCGACGCGGCAGGGTCATGGACCAGGGTCAAACGGACTCGATAATTCTCGCCTCGGTGCCTACTCTAACCAGGGAACACACTCGGCAACTCTGGGCATTAAGCTTACCTCATCTCTACAACGGCCCCCCCACAGAGGCCGGGGATGCCTGGTTTTACCTTGGAGATACCCAGAAATGGACCATCTCACAGTGAAAACCAGGACGGGTTCTCCAGCGGTCTTCAGCGCCAGGATACTCCTAGGAGTCACAGAGCGCTTTACAAGTACAGCCACATTTACATTTACATTTACAATTAATTCTTGTGCCTTTTCTTTCAAATCATCATTATTATTTGTCTTCCATATGAGCTTCCTATAATTGGTGGTACAGGTCTGACCTTGTGTTGTCAAATAATTTTGATGTTTCGAAAATGTCAATTTTCTTTGTAACCTTTGTTGACTATGATCACTATCTAACCCTTTCCTTAGTCGATAGGAAACAATGTTATCAAAAATATTTATAGATACCATTGTGTAGTCTATTCTTGTTTTAGACTTTTGTGTTTGAAATGACCAAGCTGGGGGTATATCTGGTGCAAGCCTGCCATTTAATATTCTTAGTCCCAATGCTTCCACATCCATCAGGAGTTTTCTTCCAATTGGATTATGCTTAGCATTTATTATGAAATCCAGTATTCAGGAATTACCCATTGGTGATTTTGGGACTGTATAAAATCATTCCGTATAAAATGTATTAACAGGTTTATATTAAAATCACCTGTAACAATAAAATCTGCAGTCCGCTCATCTATTATTTGGTCCAATAAAAATCCAGTAAGAGCTGCACTTATATCCTTCCTTGAGGAGTGTTTAGGTGGAATATGTATATTAACTAATAATAATATTTTCGAGTTTTTTTCCTCACTTGTTACATATTTCAACTTTACTGATTGGATGTTAGAGTTATTCATGACAACTGCTCATGTTCAATTCACAATCAGAATGAATATTGCCATGCCTTCGCACGATCGACCAAATTTACAATGTCTAATTGCAGGCACAGAGTATCCTTTATATCCTTGTAGCAAAAGGGGTTCAATTTCCCATGTCTCCTGCAGAAGTATAATTTGAAAGAGGTTTGATAAAGTATCTATTTGGGCATTTTTTATCTTTTTACATAAACCATTTATGTTCCATGAGCATAGTCCTATTGGTACGAGGTCCGCATTCTCTTCTTCTATTTTATATTGTGATCTATTCTGTCATTGTTCGTTATCACCGTGTAATGCTGTCCGAATCCATTTTTCGTTAATTTGTTTTATTTCTCCAACTTTTATTTCATCCATGGATTTTTCATCATCACCATGTATTTTACCCAAGGGATATTTTTGTATTGAATACACTAAGTTGTTTTCTCTCCCTTTAGAGTTTTTCAATGGGGTTTCTTCTTTTATAAGCGGAGTAGGATAAAACTTTGGGGCAGGTTGATTAATCGTTATCTCCTAGCTTCGAAAGACTTCCAGAAAGACTTCCTGTTCATGCAGGATTTGATCCACTACGGAGTCTGTGTTCACGCTTAGGTGTGTTAATGGTTGATTGCCTTCAGGGTTTTTTAAAACCCCCACGGATTAAATATCTTTTGTTGTCACTTTTTCTAATGATGGTACTGATTTCAACAGCCGAAGGATATTACCTCTATTCAAAGTATCATGGTTACCTCGTGAGTCTTATAAAGGTGTAAGAATAATTTGTATAGTCCTTTTCAGAAGCAAAGATTCTTACTTCTTGTGGTCAAAAGTTTGATATTCCTTACATATAATATGTTTATCGTGACCGTTTCTTATAATATCTTCTAGGATTATGCCCCTTATCCTCGATCTCTTCTTTTGATGTCGCTGAGTTAGTCACGGATTCTTCTATCCATTGTTTTAGCACAACTAGATTATCTTTTTGTTGTGTCAAACTCCTGTTTAATCTTGGAGCATTATTTTGAGCTTGGTGAATTGTTCTCTGAACTATTTGACCTGTGTGGCTTTGTTCTCCATTTAAAGAGATTTTGGATTCTCCAGCGGTTAAAGATTTCATTTTATCAATTGGGTTACTTTTAATATCACATATAAGGCCCTTAGTTATTACACATCCATTTTCGTTTGGCCCATGTGTTTCTTCTTTATCTTGGTCTTTCTTTATTTATTTATTTATTTATTTTAATTATTTATATAGTGCAGCTGATACCTTGCAGGCTTCCTGGCGCTGGAGAATACTTTACTGAGGAAGAGACCGAAGTATGTAGAAGCGGGGAGGGCTAAGGGAAAAGCCAGGTCTTGATGCACTTCCTAAATGGAAGAAGTTGAGGGATCTGGCGTATGTCAATGGGCAGGCTGTTCCATAATTTAGCAGCTGCGACCCTAAAGGATCTACCCCCAGTTCTGGCTTTATTGTATCTGGGCACCCTTACCAGATACGCTGAGGATGATCGCAGATCTCTGGCGGGGATATACCACTGAAACAGGGCCTGCAGCCCTCTTACCCTCAATTTTACCTAAGTCAGCCTGTCGATCAGTATTGTCCGTTAACACAATTGTATTGGTTATAAGTGGTTTAAAGTCTACCCGATGTTTCCCTGACTTTGTAAATATATCAAAGTATTTTTCATTTTATTCCAATGCTTTTGTAGACTGAATCCCAAGTACATCACTATTTTGTTTTCCTGGTCTCCCTTGACTTCATCCTTCTTTTATCATATCAGCAGGTATTTCCAGTTTAGAATATGCTTTTACTGTATTTTCCTTCTTTACCTTATTTCTTGCTTTGCGAATTTACTTTCTTTGTCGCTTTGTCATTTTAAGGGCTAATAGATCTTCCTTTTTCCGTTTCTTCATTATTCAACTGTACTAAGAAATCAGGCAGTGTTTCTTTACCATATACCATATTTGTATCTTCTTGTGTCTTCTTCATTGTTTCTGTTTTCAGTTCAATTACGATATTAGGGTCTATTTTATCACCAACTTGATTCCTTTCTTTCCCTTTTACAGGAGCAGAAGGATTTTTATCCGAGTATCCCATCTCCTCTTTTTTTATCTTCATGATTATTACACAGAGAATAACACATCTCCTCTTTTTGGTTATCATAATTTCTGTGCACTAGCTCTTTAACATCTTCCAATATGGTGTTTACTACATCCGGGATAGTTGCAAGTTTATTTTATATAGGTGCACATGTGCAATCAAAATAGTTGGAAGCTGCTTCTTTTTGGGCTTTGTTTATTAGGTTGTTCAACTCAGCAAATTTTTGATCAATTCCGGTGACTGCATTGGCCATGACTCCAAGTATTTCAATTTGAGTATCCATTTTATTTGACTGGTATGTCAGTGCTTCTAAGGTTAATGCTGAGGTGTGATAAGATATATCCCATATAGATCCTAGATCTTGATTGCCTGTATTTTTTGAATTTTGATTGATTGTTTTTTACTATTAGTAACAGGGGAGTAGATATCAGCCTGGCCAGTATATTGGTTTCCTTCTGAAGTTTTAGATTTAGCCGAATTACTATCTCTACCTGTACAATCTGCTTTGAATTCACATTGATCTTTACTTCCCATATGGTTTTCCTTGATATTCATTGTTTTTATCTGATTTGGAGTGTCACAATCCTGATTTTCATAACTCAATTCCATGTCTTTTTCTCCACTTTTTCTTAATGACATACTTGCCACCAATGCAGTGTTCATTGTGTCATTATTTTTCGTTTACTTTCCTTGTAGGTCTTCGTCTATATTATTTAGTAAAAACTACATACTTTGTAGATTGCTATATGATGTATGTGCATTGACTAGTTCAGTTTTTTTCTTTATTTTGACTTTAACTTCTCTTGGTATTGGAACTCCTGCAATTATTGGGCATATAACGTTTTTGACTTGTGATAGATCTTGTATTGATGTTTCCATTCCATTCTTATCCATATTCCTTCCTTCATTTGAGTTAGCAATACTGGGTTTTGTGCTTCTAGATCCCCTATTTGATCCATTATTTTACACGTTAAATCTTTATTTTGCGTATTTTGTGTATTGCTGACATTGTCATACTCCCGCTCTGAGCTGACTATTAGTGTTTTTTTTTTCAAAGATGTTTGTTGGCTTGAGTGGAATCTGTAACTGCTTTTCTTCTACATCTGATTCCATTGACATAAGTGCGCCTGTTGGATCTATCAAAAAATAAAATTTCTGCAGTATTTTTGTTGGTCTTTCGGACATTTGTGCTTATGGTGAGATTAAAGTTTGGTTTGATCCCTTTATCTGTGCTTTTGCCTTTTTTAGCACCTTGGGTGCTTGCGTATTACGTGCCCGTCTTGTCAGGGGGCCCAGTGTTCTTTCCTTCCCTGAGCGCATTCCCAATGTATAGTTTGATTGTTCATATTGAGATCAGTTATAATTTAGTCGTTTATACCACTAATGTGTTGCAGATATGCAGTGTATATCGGAATGGTAAATGTCAGATACATAAACAGCTGGAATAATAATGAACAACAACTTAGGTATTTAGACAGCTCCACTCTGCACCATCAGTTTTCTCCAAACTCGGGTGCGACTACAACTTAAAAAAAAAAAATAATAAGTATATTTCAGATTTCAGAATTCATGCTTACACAAGATTACACAAGTAGAGCGTAATTAAATCTATATCTCCCTATTAGTTTGCATTGTCTAAATCCGACCATTGTCTGGTCTATATTCGACTTTTCGGGGCATAGATATAAAATGGCGTCAGATGCAAATAGCTTTAATTTTACCATACCTGAAATTTGGGCTTGAATATTCATATTATTCCTTATTTTAATTGCTATGGGTTCTATAAAAAAGGTAATCAATAAAGGTGGGTGATAAGGGGCAGCCTGGCCTGGTCCCTCATATATAATGATCATAGATTGTTGCAAAGTCATCCTGTGCTCTGTGCAACCCCTAACTTTTTGCTGACTGGTACTGGTGGTAACCGACTCTGAATGACCCTGGGCTCTGCCTAACCAGGTCCAGGGCCAGTGCTATGCTGAAAGACACACATTTATATTACAGTGAAAACACCTACATGCACTAGGGTACACTATGGTATGGGGTACCTCTGTGATTTGTATGACCTACCCGATAGGGCCCTAGTACATATTAGGATAGGGGGATTGAAACTATCTATCAGTTCCTAGTATAAATAGGGCACTGCAGTTTAGAGGCCAGAAGAACTTCCTGCACTTGCATGTGTGCACTGCTGAAGCCTGAGGTATTTCTAAAAGTGGGTCTGTGTGGCAGGACTGCTTTTAAAATGTAAATTGTGCCCAAACTCGACATTTGTGTTTGAGGCACTTAAAAACAGATAACCCACAATGTATTGACATATTAGGAACCCCCATGGTCTCCTCTAAGTGTCCCAGGGGTTGGGGGTCAGGTATTTATAAGATAGACCCTTATAAAATGAGTTTTATATACCCTGGGTTAAGTGAAATTTCACATTTCACTTCCCACATTAGGATAAAGTGCTGCCCAAATTCGACGTTGATGCTAGGAGCACCGCGGAGGGAGGATCTGCAATATTTCAACAGATTCTGAGACCCTTAAGTATCCCCTAGCTGTCCCATGGGGTGGGGGTCCTGTAGATGTAAGCAAAGTATTTTTTAAATATGTTTTTATAAGCCCTAGTGCTGGACAAAAGGCCCAAGTCATTTTTCCCTTTGTAAATCCCATGGCACATAGGTTAACATGGCAAGAAGATATTAACTAATAACTCCTGATAGGAGAATGATAGAACTTCCATTCAAAGACTTCCCAGAATGGTAGTGATGAATCCACAATATCATGTTGTTGAATTTCTCCTACAATATACAGAAAGGAAGTTATGAGACTTTCTTGTTTGTAAGTCAAGATTCAGCTTTCCAGTGGTCTGTCCTGATTGGTCAGAGTTAAGTGGATTATCCAGGCTGCCTTGAAGAGGTGACCAAGAACCCCTGGGGTTAAACAGCTCTGCTGGGAGGGCAGTGTGCTAGTACACAGGAATGACAGAGCAGGGGTAAGAGTCAGAAACCATGGTCTTCAGATAGAAGAGGACGGCCTCAGTGTCATTTACAACTTCACTCTTTTGACCAAAAGCGAGAGCTGGGCTTATGAAAGGAATGCACAGATGCAGGGTGTTGAGGCAATGGAAAGTAACCATTCTAGGGGTGTGTTTAGCCAGCAATTACCTCCCTGCTAGAAAATCAGCCATTATGAATTTGGAGGAATTGGTGCACTCTGGGACAAAATAATGCCAAACTCTACAGGATGTGGTCATATCCTTGGGGAGTTGCCCTGCTCCCATTGTTCAGGAGTGGCCTCCTGAGTGACCCAGAGAACTTGGAAAAAGTATCTGAGAGGGTCAGAGTCTCTCAGATCTGCTGCTTGAAACTTAAGATAGCAAGATGTTGCTATGCTGAGAAGTTGGAGTCCAAAATTCTAACGCCTTCCCTCTGAAGACTACACCAGCTGAAACTACAGCCCTGTGGATTACCTTGATGTAAAGGGACTAAAGAGTGGACTCCCTGCAAGCTACAGGTTAACAGAGCTCACCTGGAACATCACCACAAAGGATCCTCAAACTGGTAAACGATGAATGGCTTTGTAAGGGTTTTGTCCAAATGGATTGTGGGAACTTAAGTCATCAACTTTCAAGGACCATCTTGGAGCTTTCAGACCCTTGGAGTGAGTTTAAGACACTTTGGGACCCCTTGGGGAACTTGAAGTTCCAGACGTTTGGAGAACTCTGGAGCCACTTTGAAAAAAGCTTCATAGAGGGACAGACTCAACAGGGCTAGCCAAGCCGCCTGCCTTCAACCGCGAGCTGGCCAAGCCATCCAGGTTTGTCCCATTAAAAGCTCTGTTTGACCGGGAGTAGAAGAAATCCAAGGCCAGCCAACCCTCACCGAATCTGGCCTGGTGAAGAGCATCGAGGGACCCCACGGGAAAAAGCTCCAGAAAAGTTTCTAAATCCAAAGGTAAAAACTGTGACCGGGACCTACCGCGTGTGGTGGCCACTCACAGCTCTATTGCAGTCGGCTTGTAACTTTGACTTTTAGGCGGTCTATCATGACCAGATGTCCCAATAGGGTGCTATAAGTTTCTAAGTGCTATAAAGTGATAAATCTTTAAAAATTCCTATTTCCAGTTCCCTAGATTGGATTTTTGTCATTTTGTGGTCATTTTAAGGATACAAATATTTCCTATTTTTATAAATTGGTGTTTGATTTTTATTATGTGTTGTGTCTTAATTATTTACTGAATTGGTGTTTTTAAAGGCTTTACATACCTGTCTTTCAAGTTAAGCCTGTCTGCTCATAGCCACATTACCAAGGGTTGAGCATGGGAATAATTTTCTAAGACCTATTTTGAGCCCTATACAGAGTTAGTGGCCTTATTGCCAGTGGCGGACCTACATTTGCCCCTACCAATAATCCACTTTCCAACACAGATCAATTGAAATGATGTGGTAATGTGGCAGCAAAGTGTCACACTTGACATAACAAATTATCCCTCAAGCACACACAGCAATTGTAAACAGTTCACACACAATTAAAACAAAAACTCAGCAGCCTTCTTGAAAGTAAACGACTGGTCCCAGAATGCATCCATATGTAAATTTAAAATGACAAGTCCATGAGGACATAAATTAATTCCTCCATGCATATGCGAAAGAGTAAATGAAGTATAAGATTAACAAAGATAATAATGGCTGTGAAAAGGACTAACATGGGGATATGGGTTAATATCTAAAGAGAGACGAGTGCTGGTGAAGGTGGGGAAACTCTTGGATGGAACCCTGCAAGTGACAGCTGACTGTGAATCCAGATCCGAGCTGTCACTTGCATCTGCCTCTCCCTAAGGGATTTGTTTAGTGTCTTCTTAACTGCAGGTTCTCCATCTCATCCACAAGCAGGAAACTGCCTCCCACTCCCCATTCCTTTACTTTCTTATTGGGCTTCTGCAAAAGGCAATCCTGGTCCTGAAGGTCTATCTCAGTCAGCAGCAGGTAGGACATCATCAACGCCTTGTGGTCATGGGTCCAGCAACTCCAGAGCACTTTCACTTCTCATGTCCCTTCTCCTACCAACAACACCTGCACACCGTGAGACGACAGACAGTGGGCATGGAAGAGGGACTAAAATGACGTCAACCCTCACTCAAAACAAAGCAGCAATCACGTGGTCCTGTTTGCTTTCAGGAGGTGCAGGAAAAACACGAACAGTTTTAACCCTATCCATGCTGATGACGGAACCGCTTCGTCATCAGCCGCGGTGGCGCTGTGCTGATGACGGAGCGGTTCCGTCATGGCTCGGCCGCCGCGCCTGCGTGGCGCTGATTTCGCGGTGGCGCAGCGTGTTCTATTGAGAGGGCGGGGCCATGACGGAACCGCTCTGTCATGAGCACAGCTCAACCGCGGCTAGTGACGGAGCTGTTCCGTCACCAGCATGCGTCCGCTGCACGGCCGGCCCGGCCCCTTAGCACTGCAGCGGAATAGCCGCCACAGTGAAGGGGTTAAGAAAACATACATTCTCAGACATTGACCACAGACTCTCATTTACATTTCAGTGAAGCTTAGAACGCATTATTATGCACAATTATATGTTTGAACTCATAATTTCCACTGATTTATTTGTTAGGTAAAGTACTTCTGAAAGCTTTCACTTACTGTTATGTCGGGACTCGGCACTGGCAAAGTCCCGGCTGTCGTGCTCTGTAGGTGCACATATGTGCACTCTAACTAGTGCAGGACACGTAGCATAGGCAGCAATAAATAGACAGCACACAGGATGTGAGGTGTGCTCTCTGTCAGCACGGTGCGGCTCTGGCGCCCTCCGCCCATGTGCAGAGCTATTTAATTTTGCACCCGCGTAATGCAGGCCAAACCAACTAACATGCACGTTGCCAGGGGTAAATACACATCATCCCCGGCCCCAGTGCACACAATGAGCCCACCTGGTAGTGCAATGTTGCATCGCAATACAACATTCCTCACCAAAAATAAATATTTAAAGAACATTAATGAAAGACCTTACTTTCAAATGCAGCCCAGCAATCAATACTGTAACCATCATGTCCAACATCATAGTCTATCACTCAGACCTCAGTCTGTTGACGGATGACACTAGCAGTGAAAGTTCCGGAGTAGGCTTGATGGCTCTGGGTTTTTGCAATCAGTACTGGGTGCGAGTTTCCCTGCACTCAGAGTCATCAACAGGGGTCATGAGAGATGAGGGGGCACCTTGAGTCATTCCCTGCTCTCATGGTGTTGGAATCAGACCACCAAGTCCATCATCCATCATCTCCTCTTTGGATTTTTCCTCCCAAACATCGTCACGTGAGGCATCGCCTGACAGATCCACCATGCTATCGGGACATCCTTAGAATTTCTTGAAGGTTGATACGTTCCTAGTAACCCCCTCCAGTCCATTTTTAGCAGCCACTAGGCTGCCTCGCATGTGCGTGATGCACCAGGGATCTTTTTCGAACCTGCGCCTGAACTTGCTGCCTGGTTGCCTGTCTTGAACAAGAGCAGGTCTCCCACTTGGAAGCGAGGTTTTGCCGCTCAACGATGTCTCTTGACTTGATCATTTGCTCTTTGACTTCGGCGGTCCACCGCCTGATCATTCACTTTTTATGGGACCCACTCAGGGTAATATGGAATGTCCCGCACTGCTTGTGCCATTGACAGGTGACCTGGAGCCTTGCCCGTGGTGGCATGGATAGTTTGGTGGAAGTCCCTGAGAAATGTATATATGGATTGTTCTACGGACTCCCCGTCCACCACAGCTATCTGGATCACTTTGTTCAAAGTCCTCATGAAGCGCCCCGCTTCGCCATTGTCCTGTGGCCACTTACGTGTTATTTTTCTGTGGGCAATCCCTTGAGATCTGAGGTATGACTCAAACTCTTGTCCCTGAAATGGAGGACCATTATCTGTCCTTAGTTCTTTGATGAGTCCGGGGGCCGCCAGCACTTTCTCCAGCTTTGGAATTACATCTCCTGCACCCAGCGATGAGAGGACTTCGAGTAATCATCGATCACCACCATGGAGTGTCTCTTATCCAGGAAACTCCCAAATTTCAAACTGTTGCTCAACCATGGACCCTCAGGGCGTCGCTCAGTCACAATTGGTGCCAGAGGACTCGGGTCACCAGTGGCTAGACACCACGGACATGATCGCACCACCTCCTTAACCTTGTTTTCCATAAGGGGAAACCAAACCTTGGTTCTCAGGCGACCCTTGGTTTTTACCATGCCTTGGTGACCAGCATGGACTAGTCCAACCACCCGGTCCACCAAGGTTGATGGTATGGCTAGTCTGTGTCAGTAGTGAGAATCAAATCTTGGCTTCGGAGGAGATGCCATTTATTTGTTTTCACCACTTCTAACGCCTTCTGCAGGCACTTGTCCTGGGCTGTTGCCTGGCACAATTCTCCAAGAGAGATAGGTAAGGGACGCAACCTCTCCGCCACATATCGGACATATTTCTCTGTTTCCTCTGCATCTTCTTCTTCACTGATTGTTGCCTTGCGGGGATGACGAGAGAGATAGTCTGCTGGGTTGCTCATCCCTGGTTGGTACTCTACCCTGCAGTTGTATTCCTGCAACTGCAGCATCCAGTTCTCAATGCGAGGTGGAGGTTTTGATGCTGTTACGGTGAATAGCGGGATGAGGGGCTTGTGGTCAGTGGTGACAAGAAAAGACTTCCCATATACATACAGATAGAAGTATCTGCACCCCCAATGCACAGTGATTGCTTCTTTCTCTATTGGGGAGTATCTTTGTTTCGAGGCGGTCAATGATCTGCTTGCGAATGCCACCGGAACCCACTCATCTTCTTTTTGTTTTTGTAGACGAACCGCTCCCAAATCTTGGGGGCCAGCATCCACAGCAACTTGGGTATGCTGTTGTGGATCAAAGTTTCTCAGTGTGGTTGTGCTAGAAAGTGCATCCTTGGTGGCGTGGAAGGCAGCTTCCTGCTCTGGGCCCCATGACCAAAGAGTCGAAGCTTTGGTAAGTTCCCTCAGCGCGGTGGTTAGCGAAGAGAGGTATTTGATGAACCTGCCCCACTAGTTTACCATCCCCAGGTAACTGCGCATTTCAGTAACGTTGGTGGAAGCTGGAACGTCTTTAATGTCTCTAACCTTTTCGGGATCTAGAGCAACTCCTTCTGCTGAGAAGACATACCCCAAGAATTGTTGCTTCCTCTTGAGGAATTCACATTTCTCTTTGTGTAACGTAAGTCCTGAGTCTTGTATCTTTTGAAGGACTTGTCTCAGCCGGGTGTTGTGCTCCGAGATGAACTTGACATAAATCAGAATGTTGTCGCTAAAATTCAAGACCCCAGGGATGTCAGCTAGAATCTCCTGGTATTCTGGAAATCTTCGGCTTCACTCGATATCCCAAAACTCAACCTCGTGTAGCGTCTCAGTCAGACGAATTTCGAAAATGTCGTGATGTATTGGAACCGTTCATCCAGGACGAGTTGATGGTATCCAGCCCGAAGGTTGAGTTTAGAAAAACAGCTAGCTCAGCTTAGTTCCCCTATCAGATCATCAATGGTGGGCATCAAATGCCCTTCCCTCTTGATTGCGGTGTTTGGAACTTGCATGTCCACACAGATTCTGACTTCTCCCAGCTGTTTGGGCTTTCGTGCAACAATGATTGGAGACACACTTTTTCAATAATGCCTGCCTCTTACAGATTACACAGCTCTTTTTTCCACTAATGGTTGTATATGAAATGTGATTCTCCTGTGTTGAAGATCAACAGGTTGCGCTGACTTGCCGATGAGCAGATGTATTTGTATGTCATGTAGGCACCCTATGCCTCTGAACACTATTGGGAACTCATCTAGTATATGGTTCACTCTCTCTTGATGTATCCCAAAAACAAATGTCACTATGCGTAGGGCTTCAGCTGACTTGCACCCCAGCAACTCGGTCATATACACCAGTGCTTCTATTTCCTGTTGGTCAAAGCCAATTTTGGTCTTGAATCTTCTGGTGGCCAATGGTTTCGTTTGGCCATACGCAAAAACCTTTATCTTGGCTGGTGTTAATGCTGGAGGAGTCATCATTTCTTGGTAGGTGTCACAGGGCATAATAATTATGGTGGCTCCCATATAAATTATTGCTGTTAATCGATGCCCAGCCACCAGGATCTGGCAATATGGCAAACGACTTTGCGTGTGAGATGTCGATCCTACGGTGAAAACGGAGTGTACCGTGTGTTCCTCTCAACTATCATCATCCATGTCGCTGTTCTGTTCCTGAGTTTCTGGGATCATGTACTCTTGGGGCCTCATTGTTTGCCCTCTGCTGGACCGACATACTCTCATGAAGTGATTCATCTTTCCCTAGGCCGTACATTTCTATCCCCTTGCCGGGCATTCTGATCGCCAATGTGACGGTCTCCCACAATAGCCCCTTGGGCCTCGTGTGTGCACCAACGATTCTGTGATGGCTGGAGCTACTGCATTGACCGGCTCCGTCTTTATGGGAGTTTGAAGAGCGGCCTCCATGTGTGCTTCCCGGGCCTTTGAGAGTTCCTTCGTTCTCCCCATGGTAAGTAAGTCCACTAACAACTTTCCCAACTCTTCCGGGATTCTCTATCTCAACTTCCCTGATGCACACTGTTTGAATGATCTGCCTTATGACCCTGTCACCAGCAGGTTGCCCCCCTTGCCACCACACAGCCCTTCCTGTGTGCCCTGAGCCCGCTGCCGCCGCTCGCATTAGTATGTGCCTGTTTCCCTGACTGTTAGATTTTACTCTGTCACTGAGCTGTCCTTATTAATACTGTGTTAGCATTATTGTGTTTTCCTCCCCTCTGTTGACTGTTAGCATTACTGTATTTTCCCCTCTGTGCCCTCCACTTTCCCTTCTGTATCCCCCGCCAGCTCCCCCCTCCGTTTTCTCCTGCCACTGCATCCCCTGCGGCCCGTCCCCCTGATCTCCCATTAGCTGCCTGCTCCCGCCTCCCAGGTGATCCTCACTCCCAGATCCCCCTCATATGGAGACGGCGCAGTGGTGAAGAGAGCGACCCTTGACCCAGTCACCAGGCAGGTTGCTCCCCTCGCCACCACACAGCCCCTCCTGTGTGCCCTGAGCCCATTGCCGCCGCTCGCATTGGTTTGTGCATATTTTCCTGACTGTTGTCTCTGAGCCGTCCTTATTAATACTGTGTTAGCATTATTGTGTTTTCCTCCACTCTGTGAACTGTGTTATAATTATTGTATTTTCCCCTCTCTGCCCTCCACTTTACCTTCTGTATCCACCGCCCACTTCCCCCTTCATTTTCTCCCACCGCTGCGTCCCCTGCGGATGCGTCCCCCTGATCTCTCATTCACCGCACCGCTCCCGCCTCCAAGCTGCTCCTCCCTCCCACATCCCCTCCTATGGAGGCTGCGCAGCGGCCGCGCAGTGGACCAGCGCAGCGGGCGTGCTGCTAGCGCACCAAAGGCAAGCCTAAGGCAAGCCCGTCTGTGCCCGTCCGTGCCTGGATCGCGCCCAGTGCCAGGACCTCTGGCCCCCGTGAACACCACAAAGCCCGCCTCTGCTACGACTCCAATACCCTTCACACACTCAACGCTGGACGATCACGCATATTCTGCCTGGCTGCCCCGAAGCGCACCCAAGGACCCTTTTCCTGATGGAACTGCAGCTTCACCAGCATCTGGCCCGCCAATCCACCTACCGAAGAACCCAACTTCCTCTGATGCATCCTGCTGACCACCCGCTCCGCCCTCAAACACTCCGTCAAACACTGGGACCTACTCGACACCGATGCCCCAGACGTCACTTTCCTGATGGAGACCTGGCTAAACCCCTTCTCGGCACCCGACATTGCCATAGCCATCCCGGAAGGCTACGAGATCACCCGCAAGGACCGCACCAACGGAGTAGGAGGAGGAATTGCCATCATCCACAGGAACACTATCAAAATCTCGATAAACACCGACGACACCCTCTGCTTTGCTGCATACCTGCACTTCCAGATCCACACCGACCCCAACACCACCCTCAGAGGTACCTTCGTCTACAGAACCCCCAGGCCCGACCGCAGTTCAGCGACTCCATCGCCGACTTCATCAGCGCACACGCCCTCGCCTCCATGGACTACATCCTCCTTGGGGACCTGAACTTCCACCCCAAGAACAACAATGACTCCAACTCTTCCACCCTGATCAACAACCTCGGACTCAGACAACTCGTCACAAAACTCACCTACTCCATCGGCCACACACTTGACCCCATCTTCTCAGCAAGCTCCCACGTCCTCTTGAGCCGCACTACCGAACTCCACTGGACCGACCACCGCTGCATCCACTTCACCTTCCGGAAACAAACCACGCACCACCACACCCAGCAGATGCCTCGTCACCGCTGGAGCAAAGTCACGAAGACCAGCTAGCCACCACCCTCGGCCAGAGCCCACCCGTAGAGCCGAACGACCCCGACACCGCAGCCCGTAACCTCAGGCAATGGATCAACGACTGCACCAACACTCTCGCCCCTCTCAAGAAGTCCTGCAACACCCACACCAGCAAGAAAGCCAGCTCCATCACCGAATACCTCCAGGCCTCCAAGTAAACCTGCCGAAAACTCTCAAAAAACTGGATCCGTGAACGAACACCGGAAAGCTACACAGCCCACAAGAACGCCACTCGCAGACACCACCACCTCAACAGATCCGCCAAAAGGACCTCCTTCCAAGACCGCCTTGACAACAATGCACACAACAGCAAAGAGCTCTTCAACATTGTGAAGGAACTCTCCAACCCCGGCTCCAACACCATCGACATCCCACCTTCACAAGACCTGTGCGACTCGCTGGCCACCTTCTTCCGTTGCAAGATCGCAGACATCCACAACAGCTTCGACGCCGTCACCACCCCGGCAACCGCTGAGATCACTGCACCTGAACTAACCACCTGATCTCCGGGACCAATAACAACAACACCATCCCGGCCAACTACCGCCCCATTTCCCTGTTACCCTTTTTGGGTAAGGTGATGGAACGCCACGTCACCGCGGTACTTAGCGCCCATGTTGAGGCAAATGGAGGTCTGGCATCCCGCCAAGCCGGGTTCCGTCCCAGGCATTCGACCGAATCAGTCGTGGTCGCAGTCTTAGACAAACTCAGAAAGGGCATGGATGAGAACAAACACCAGGCACTGGTCCTCCTTGATCTCTTCGCCGCCTTCGACACGGTGGACCATACCATCTTACTCACCCGTGTCAAGGCGGCTGGTATCGGGGGTTCAGCTCTGGTCTGGCTCTCCTCCTTTCTGAGGGACCGCACTCAGGCGGTTCGGCTGGGCGACTTCACGGCCACCCCTCTTCCTGTCACTTGCGGTGTTCCCCAGGGATTCTCTCTCTCCCCTTTGCTTTTCAATCTCTATATCTTTCCTCTCATTTTCGCACTCCAGCAGCTGGAGGTCACCGTTTATAATTACGCGGACGTCCTCCAGCTCATCTTTGATCTGTCTCCCTCTCCTCTCTCTGTTTCTAATTTCCAGTCAACTATGACATTCATCAGGGACTGGATGAACCACAACCACCTTAAACTGAACCCGGATAAAACCGAGCTGGTTCTCACTGGTGGTTCATCCAGCCCCTGGAACTCCTTCTTTTGGCCCCCTTCTCTTGGTCCCGCACCTACCCCTTCCACCACGGTCAAAACACTCGGTGTTAAAATAAACAACCAGCTCACACTCCATTCACAAATTGGTTCTGTGGTATCCTCCTGTTTCCTCACTCTCCGCACTATCCGCACTGTTTCCCGTTTCTTTTCCCCCCAGGCACTTAAGATCATCATGGCCGCACTGGTGATATCGCGACTGGACTACGCAAACGCTCTCTACCATGGTATCCCCGCGTACAGCCTGCGTAGACTCCAGATTATTCAGAACCAGGCAGCCCGGCTGGTGTTCGGCCTTCCTCGCTATCACCATTCCACCCCCCTTCTCAGGGAGCTTCACTGGCTCCCTGTAAAAGAACGTTCTCTTTTCAAGATCGGCTGCATGGCCTTCCAGGCCCGCCAGGGCACTGCCCCCGCTTTCATCTCTTCATTAATCAACCTTTATGTACCTGCAAGAGAACTCCGGTCTTCCTCCAAGTCCCTTCTCCAGATCCCCCGCTTCACACGCAAAAAGTGGGGCGGGGCCAACTTTTCTACCCTGGCTCCAACATTCTGGAACTCTCTCCCCAATCATCTCCGCTTGGCCACCCAGTACCTCCCCTTTCGTAGAGATCTGAAAACGTTCCTCTTCAGCCAGGCCTTCCCCTCTTAAAACTCTCTTAATGTCTCCTCTCATCCTTTCTTCCGGTCTCTCTCCCTCAGTTGCTGATCCCCCTAGCGCCAAGAAACCGCAAGGTGTACGCTGCGCTTTAGAAATATTTTAAATTAAATTAAATTAATAATGAACATCATCCACTCCGTATCCCCGGAAGGCCCCTGCTCACACCACATCTTTAACAAAGCCAGCAGCACCATCGCACCCCATCTCCGGAAAACCATCAACATCTCCTTCGAGACAGTGACCTTCCCGGAGAGCTGGAAGCATGCAGAGATCAACACCTTACTCAAAAAACCCAAGGCGGTACCCAAGGACCTGAAGAACTTCCGACCCATCTCCCTGCTCCCGTTCCCGGCGAAGTTCATCGAAAAGGCCGTCAACAAACAACTGACCAACTACCTTGTGGAGAACAGCATCCTGGACCCGTCCCAGTCCAGGTTCTGCAGCAACCACAGCACCGAAACTGCCCTCATCGCCGCCACCGATGACATCAGGACCCTGCTTAACAACAGAGAAAACGTGGCCCTCATCCTCCTGGACCTGTCAACCGCCTTCGACATGGTCTGCCATCGCACTCTACGAACACGCTTCTATGACACCAGAATCCAAGAGAAGACCCTGGACTGGACCACCTCATTACTCTCCGGCAGAACACAGAGTGTCCGCCTCCCCCCCTTCCGCTCCGAAACCACTGAGGTCATCTGCAGCGTACCCCAAGGCTCATCCCTCAGCCCAACATTGTTGAACGTCTACATGCCACCACTCAACGTCATCTGCAACATCAATGACACCCAGCTGATCCTCTCCCTTACCAAGGACCTCCACACTGCCAAAACCAACCTCCACGAAGGAATGAAGGCCATCGCCGACTGGATGAGAAACAGCCGACTGAAGCTGAACTTGGACAAGATGGAGGTCCTCATCCTCGGATGCACCCTCTTGGCCTGGGATGATTCATGGTGGGTGACTGCACTAGGAGCACCCCCAACACCCACCGACCACGCACGCAACCTAGGGGTCATCCTCGACTCACCCTCTCCATGACGAAGCAGGTCAACGCTATATCCTCCTCCTGCTTCAACACCCTCTGCATGCTTCGCAGGATCTTCAAGTGGATCCCCACAGAAACAAGAAGGACAGTCACCCAGACCCTCGTCAGCAGTAGACTGGACTATGGAAACGCACTCTACGCAGGAGCCCAGGCCAAACTCCTGAAACGGCTCCAACGTGTCCAGAACGCCTACGCACACCTGATCCTCGATATCCCTCGCCGCAGCCACATCACACCCCACCTGAGAGACCTGCACTGGATCCCTATCAACAAGAGGATAACCTTCAAACTCCTCACCCGCGCACACAAGGCACTCCACAACACAGGACCAGTGTACCTCAACAGCTGACTCAGCCTCCGCAGACTTCGCCCTCGTCAGCATCCCCTGCATCCGAAGAGTGACCACCGGCGGCAGATCATTCTCCCACCTCGCCGCCACGACATGGAACACCCTCCCCATCCGCCTGCGGTAGACCGAAGACCGTCTAATCTTCAGAAAACTTCTCAAGACCTGGCTCTTCAAACAGTAGCAGCTTCCCCACCCCTAGGGTCTTGAGACCCTCACGGGTATGTAGTGCATGCTATAAATGCTATGATTGGTTATCTCCTCTGTTGCATCTTGGAAACCACAGGTGCCTGCTACATCCTTTTTACCGTGCCTGAAATACATCTAATGACTCTTCAGGCCTTTGTCTTGCTTGTCTAAATATAAAATGTTCATAATCCTGATTGGCTATTGGCTTGAAGTGTGCATTCAGAGCAGCAGTAAATGTGAGGTGAGTCTTTTGTGTTGCCTCTGCCGCTGTCTTAGCTATTTTATACACGTCTCTCCCTCCCAGATGTAATAGTATGGCACTTTTTTGTGTGTTCTCTACTTTTGTGGCTTTGAAAAAGAAAAGCACGTGTTCCACCCACTCCCTCCATCTTGGGCAGTGCTTTAAATGGAAAAAAATAAGTGCAGGTACTCACCAAAAAGAGCAGTGGGCGGAGTTTAGGGTGGGGCTAAGGGGGAACAAGGGGCAGGCTTAGCTTTTTGACCGTGCCAAGGTTGTATGCAAGAAATCTGCATGCATTTTATCAACCGCCTAAGGATTACATGCTGCTTCAGCCTGCCTTAAATCGAACCGGTGGCCTACAGCCCACTGAGCCATCTGTCCAGTACTGGTACTCTTTTGTAACATGCACACGTCACTTTTCTCTTGTAACATACTGTTTGCTACCTCTTACATTTTGTTTGCTTTAGATACTTGCGCAAGTGCCACCAATGCCTCATGTAACGTTTGTTCTTATGCTGGCGTGTCTGCCACTTATTGCTGTACTATACCTCTACTTGTACTTTGTATGCTTTTGTAACCTGCATACATATCACTTTTTCCTCCTGTAATGTATCGTTTGCTACCTCTTGCATTTTGTTTCCTCTCAATTGTCACTTTTGCCTCATGTAACTTAATGTTTGCTTTTGTAATTTGTTCACTTGTAATTTTTTCCTCATGTATCATTACTGTTCCTAGCGCTCTGACACCTTCGGGTAAAGTCTGCGCTATATAAAAACGCATAAAATAAATAAACAAGTCTCTCCTGGAACATTTGTAAACCGGAGTTAGGGCCAGAGCTGACAACGTCTGTACTGGGGAACCAGGTGCCAATCTCCACATTTTTGATTGGTCTTAAGGTCTGTCCAAGGTCGATGAAATAGGAATCAGCGAGTGTGGAAGTGAAAGTGTGCAAGAAAGCAATTCAGATGCGTGGCTACTGTAAAAGCCTTCCCATATGTTCTTTTGTTATGTCCTGAATAGTGCCTCCCACCGCCACCCATTTGATTTTACAGCCCCCTCTTAGCGCCCACTGTGAAAGATCTTTGGATAAGCAAATGACTCAGCAGACAAACCCCAGCTCTGATTTACAAAGCAGCTCACGCTGTGTCCTGGTGACGAGCTCTATTGATTGATTCTGTGACGTGCTTGAAAGGTGCTGCCGTAGTATAACTTGAGGGATAAAGGGAGCTCGCTCCCTCGGTTAAAGTCAGATCCCCATGTGTACCGGTACTCTCTTTCTTCTAGAAAAAAGTGCCAGTACTCAAGGGAGAAAATGTAAAAGTGCCGGTAAAAGGTTTGCCGAAGCACTCTGGTAAGTAATTCCGATTGTACAATGACAATATAACAACACATTCAAGAACACCAAATTGACAGAAGTAACCAAAGTTCCACAAGATGAGTAAATCTTGGAGTCTTTAATGAAGATTACAGCCAGCCGACACGTGTTTCATCGCCTTCGCGATTCCTCAGGGCTGAAACAAACAAATAAGTAGCATCTAGCATATTCTTTGAACAATTAGATTTTCATGCCAGACCATGCTGTCTGACCAAAATAGATATACAGTAGATGTTTCCTCCAGCAGTGAACATACAGTGAATTGTTCAAGCTCATTTCACTAGTGCCACCACAACACATCCGTGTCGAATAGGGTGTCTATGATCGATATTATATACAGACGTGAGTATACGTGATAGTGATTGTGATGGGTTTTTGTGAGAGGAACAAGTAACTTAATTAATGTGCTCGGCGATCTCCCATGATACATATTGACAAGACCCTGCAGCGCAGCGGAAGTGTCCTGACCGTGTGCGGCTCTTACATACTACATGCCAAACTTGTGATATGGTGCAAACGTGTGTCATAGAAGGGGCATACCTAGATGGCCGTATCAACATCAGAAGGTCTGTAAAATTATAGAGAGGGAGGAAAAATCGGAAAAATCTCATCACTAACCGCACTTAAGTGACATAAGGGCAAGATGTCACCACAATGAGACTGTCTATTAGAAAACTAATTCGTCTGCTCACCGCTTAGCTGGTGATAATTCCGACCCAGCCGGGCCTTCCAGTAGTGGCACTGGTTCGAGTGCGTCCAGCAGCGGTGGAAGTCTTTATGTCTGTGACACAGTAAGGGTAAAATGTGTCACTTCCGATCTGTATTATAAAAATCTTCATATGGGGCAACTAGGTAGGACTATGTCTGTGCGAAAATTATATATCACAAGGGTTAACTTGCTGGAGTCCTATTATTCTAAAGACATGCGATGGAATTCCCTATCTATTATTCTTGCCGTGATATCTTTGTTGGTTTCAAATTCGGTTACTTGCATAGATAGTCATGCATTACCATATAGAAGGTAACTATTTTACTTACAAATATTTATCGGTCATACGAGTGTAAAGTGGGCTCGGAAATCACTCGATATGTAAAACCAGAATTTTCGGTCATGCCGTTATCGAAATCAATACTGTTAAAAGGAAAAAATGCTCTCGTCAATAACTCGATATAGTTAGTTATAAAAAAGTGGGATTACACATATGAAGGTATTGACTATCTTACCGATTGATTTTTAGTTGTGCGGAAACCCAGTGCGGTTCCAAATTAGACTGTAAATCAAGCTAAACAAAGGGGATAAAGGCTGGATTTAGATATTCGCTCGTATCAGCAGTGCACCCTTTTACTGTTCCAAAAACCTTCTCTTTGTCAGTGTAAAAGTGCCGGTACTCAGTACCGGTGAGTACCGGCCCATTTAAAGCACTGATCTTGGGGCCTGCACAGACGGTACTCCCTCCACCACAAAAGGCTCTATCGCAGGAATATGGGCCATGATATCCACACCGGCGTTGCCGGTATGCCAGCCGGGATTGATCTGGGTGTGGCCGCTTCACAATGCTGCAGGTTGAGTGGTGTGGAGCAGTCTAGAGGTGACTTACAGTTCGTTGAGCACAAGGAGTGCATTCGGGGACCTCAGGATGTGCCTGGAAATGTCTCCCAGTGCTCTGCGCCAATGAGTTATCCTCCATGTCAACCGTGCTCGTCCATGTGAGAAGGGCTCGGCCCCCTACGGCGGCACAAGCACCACAGGGCAATGACAATGCGGCCCCCGGGGGAAGTAAAGGTCGCAGACCAGTCTTCCCCCGGGGTATTCGCGCAATGGCGGAAGGACAAGGTGGGGGCGGGATTAGATGGTTAAGGGAAGGGGTGAGAGGGAAGGGCATCTAAGGTGTCAGGAGAGGAAGATCCGGCCTCTTCCTGACACCTGAGCACCACTGGGAGGACGTAGAAAGTTTGTTAGGGGCAGAAAGTTTGTTAGGGACAGTGAATTATTGATAGGGGGCCGATTTGTCAATCAGCGGGGGGCTTGTTCCTTTGTTCCTTTCAGTGACATTTCACTTAGGCAGGGCTAGCCGAGTGTTCACGTTTTCGGGCCCCCTGGTGACTCCCAGCGCGGCAGCTGGCTTCGGCGTGAGGTGCCCCTGTGACCGAGCGGGCCGGGAGGAGCAATCGCAGCCGGGCGTGTGCTACATGCATAGGCCTGGATGACTGGGTGCTGCGCGTGGTGGCCTTGACGGGACACCGCCTGGAAGTCTGCTGTGGCAGGTAGTGGGGGAGGTTTCATGTTTGGGGGTGAGGGGGCGGGCGGGGGACCCCTTCCGGGTGCCCGCCCGTGGTTGCGTTTCAGGCTGTTTGGGAGGTCACCATCGCCCACGCGGACTGTGGGGGGAGGGCAGGCTTCCCGGTCTACTGGGGTTGGGGGAGGGGCAGGCTGCCCTGTGTTGCTGGCATTGCGGGCCCTCCCCTTTGGCCATGGTAGGACACCCCGGGTGTGGCTTGCGGACTTGTTAAGGGGGGGTTTGCCCCCCCAGTACCCTCCTCCCCCTCCACCTTTTGCCTGGAGGAATCACCATTTCAGCCAATAGGGCAGTGAGCTCACTTGCAGATGGGGTACCATGAAGGGGCAGGAGCACTGGCGGTAGGACGCAGAGCTCGCTGCGGACACCCCTCCCTCACTCATGCGTCTCCACCCTTTACAGCAGCTGGGACGGGTCATGGACAGGCGATTGTCTGACCCAGTAGCGTTTCTTCGGTTCCTTGGGCTATTGCGGCACAGCGGGGGTTACAGCCTTTGAGAGTGGGGGGGGGCTGCTGTCATGCCGATGGGGGCATGCGGACGGCGCTTTGTGGGGGTGCCCATGGGCGGAGTCAGGGACTGCAAGCACGGCGAGAGGCCCGGTGGTGCTTGGGCCCACCTGGTTGGACCGGCCATGTGGGGGGGTAACCAGAGCAGGTGTGTGGGCCCGGATGGAAGGCGTGATGCCAGTGGGGAGCACAACGGCCTCCAAACGCTGGCCGGAAGCAGTAGGGGGGTCCACGGCGGCCTGCCCTCCATCGGGGGATTTGCGCAGACTCTGATACAGCGTGCCTAATTTGTCATGTTACGCAGATAATTTGTGAGAGAAAAGTGTTTTAAGGGGGAGATTGCAGGTTTGTTTGCTCTGGATGCGAAAGGCGAGGTGTGTACAGTGGAAGGTGTGCAATGGGGGTTCAGAGTGGATGGTAGTTGAGGGGGACAGGCTGGGGCTGCGTGGTTTGCAATGGGGGTGGGGGGGGGCATGGTGCCCGGACTGTTCATTGGAGTACAGGAGTCCTGTATGGCTACGGAATGACTTGAGGGCACGGCTACCGAGGGAGCAGCAGCTCTGGGCAAACAGGATGTGGCCCTGGAGTAAATGCCAGGAGGCGAGGGCGGCCACAGAATGACCTGCGGTTTATGGCCACAGTGGACACGGCAGTTATGCACAAGCGGAAGATGTACCGGTTTACCCTCAGGTACGCGTTTACAGTTGCGGCTTGGGGTACGCAGTAGGTTATTGCAGGTGGGGGTCCTTTCTTGGCTATCTAGGGGTCCGGGGGGCGTGGCGCCGGGGTTTCCTAGGAGGCGGCCAGATTTTGGTGGTACGGTGTAGGTGGCATGCTTCACATCATGGCTCATAGGTGCGCGGGGTAGGGGCCAGGCAGATGGGGCTATCCACGCCTGAGTGGGAGGCTGGTTGTGCTGGGCTTTACCAGAGGTTGGAAGGCTTGTTGCATGGCGTTTTTTCCTGTGGGCGGGGATTCACATGAGCCGAGTGCAGGTGGGGAGGTGCAGTCTGTAACAACAAACACGGGTATGAGGGGTTGAGCATGGGGTTTTTAGGGTGCTGGTATTCGGTTGTAGAGCGACTGGCGCGTAGGCAAGCCAGGGTATTTTGGCAGTTTGCGGGGGTGGAGGGTTTTGTGGCGGCAGAATGAGGAGTTTCCGGAGGCAAGGCATGTGGGCGGGGGTGCAGGTGGTGGCAGGGTGGCCATTGTTTGGGCGGTTGGGCATGAGTTTATGGTTCAGAGCTGTGGATCCAAAGGGGGCTGTGGGGGGGCAGGTTGGGTTGCGCGGGAGGTTGGTGGTGCCCGCGAAGCAGTGCAGCGAAGGTGCAGTAGGATGTGACATGGGTGTGCCCGGACTTTGGGGCTGTGGGGTGCCGCTCGTAGTGGCACTATTGGTGTCGGTCTGTTCGGGGCAGAGGGGTGTGTCCAGATAACAAAGGGCTAAGAGTGTAGGACATGGGGGGGTATTGGTTTACGTCGGATGGGGGAGGTTGGTTCTCTTGGTCTTTATTGGACTTGTTCGTAGGCGGGCTGTTTTTTGGCAGGGTCGTCGTGATAAGGCACAGGGTTCTAGGAGTCCTGGGGGGGCTGCTGACTTGGGGTGACGGAAGTACTGTCTGGAGTCTGGGGCCACATAGGTACGGGGGCATGGGTTTTTTCCAGAGATGTTTGAGCTGACTACCGCATGAGGGCTGGGGGACCACGATGTAGGTCTTGCAGGATTAACTTTCATTGTCTACCGTGGGATCGGGAAATGGAGCGGGAGCCAGGGCGGTCACCTGGATGGGGGGTTGGCCTTTCTCCTGGCATTTTTGACAGCACAGGAAGTGCACTAGCGGATGTGCAGACGTCCCTGGGTCAGGGACTGCAGTCGTGAGCTGTGAGATGACGGGGAACCAGTTGAATGCAATTTGTGGGGGGGTGGTGGTTCCAGTACAATTGTCGTTGGGTCACAGGAAATGTGAGTTTGCCTTGAACTGAGGATACATGAGGGGAGAAGTTTACTGGGATATGTAGGGTATGGCGTTATCCTGGGATGCTTGGCGTCAGAACACATAGTACTGTGGTAGCTAACGGGGGGGCTTTGCTTGCTTTCAGGGATGTGTTTCCAGTGAACGGAGCATGGGGCATCCTGGTCACGCACATGGATTGTGCTTGGCGGGGGATGGTTTGGGGGTTTAAGGATTGGAAGTCTAGACCAAGGAGCCTGGTGGTGAGACTGTTGGGGTAAGGTTGCAGGTGGGGGCCTATGTTCAAAAGGGGAGGCACCTGTCCTGCTCCGGGAATGGTCAGGGACTGTTCCTCAATTACGTCGGGACGTACGTGCAGCTGGTGGATGGTCATCCACGGGGGGCACCTCTCATGGCTGGTGCCCTGAAACCCACGGTTACGTGCACTCTGTAAATAAATATTGACATAACATAACATAACATGGCAAAGTTTGGCCCGAGAACGCTTATGCGTACGGGTGGCAGGCCCGGGTCGTTCACTTCGTGTAGTGGGATACAAGGGTAAATATACATCGCACAAAGATATAAGGGTCGAAGTGAGGATGTACGTGCAGGAGTCTGATTCTTAACTGAGATTAACGTTTTTTTCAAATTGAAATCATATGATCATAGGAAGATCACGTTACGCTCTAGAAGGCTTCTTTGTCGTCAGGTACTTCTATGGTTAAACATGCCTTACAGATGTGATGCAATTACATATTGAAGGGGACCAACCTTACATGCTACACGGCGGTGGGGGGGCACCCCCCCCCTTTTTTTGTACGAACGAGGAGCAGTTTAAAAAAAAAACGTTATTGGTTATCAGGGGATGCAGGGGATGGAGGTCCATGGGGTGGATGGTCGTTCACCTCGGAATTAGGGGGAGGTACTTTGGGTGACCAGTAGATTGGTCCAGTAAGGTTGCTTGTTTTGCTGAAGGGCAAGTACAAGTGGCAGACGGTCGTTCGCTGTGAGGGAGGGCAATTATCCAAAGCAAAGAGATACAAGGGACGAATTGAGCAAGAACAGGCGGGAGTTTGTGTCATGCCAAAGACCAAGTTTGTTCACATTGAAATCTGATCATCTGAGATCACGTCACGCTCTGGAATGCTTCTTTGTCATCCTGGATTTTTTAGGATTGAGACATTCCTTACAGGTGCAATGCAAGTACATGGTGGGGGAAACAAGCTCACGCTGCACAGAGCTGGGGGGGGGCGCCTTTGTAAGAACAAGGAGCGGTCAAAGACTATTATTGTTCATCAAGGGATGCAATGGATGGTGGTACAAGGGGTGGATGGTCGTTCACCTCGGAAAGGGTGAGGGCAACTTGGGTGGCCAATGGATTGGCCCAGAAAGGTTGCTTTTTTGCTGAGCATAAGGACAAGTGGTGGACGGTCGTTCGCCGCGAAGGGGGGGCAGTTGGCTCTGGGTCGAGGATTGGGCCCAACGAAGGGAGTATGTGCATGGACACGGGTCCAGGTGGGGACTGGTGTTTCACGGTGAGGGCGTTGTCTGTTTGCCGACTGGGATTGCTCCTGCAGGGGCCAGGTGATGGATGTCCGTTCACCGCGGGGGGGCACCAATTGTTGGTCAATGATTGGGCCCGGGCATGGTGTGGTTTTATACGGGCATTGGTCCAGGTGGTGAATTGTCGTTCAATGCATTGGGGGGCACCGTACAACTGGGAGTGGCCCCATGGGGGTGTTTTTGTTTCCACATCATGCAGGTAC
Organism: Lissotriton vulgaris; assembly: GCF_964263255.1. Lineage (NCBI taxonomy): Eukaryota > Metazoa > Chordata > Amphibia > Caudata > Salamandridae > Lissotriton > Lissotriton vulgaris. The sequence continues at coordinate 135,254,897 of NC_141695.1, forward strand.
AGACGGGGTGATGGAATATCGCCACGATGAGAGCAATGTTTCCTGGTAGGGTTTGTTCCGGATCGTTCTGGAAGTGCAAGGGACACATGTTTAGGTGGATGGTCGTCCACTGGGTGCTGCAGAGTCGGGTAGCAGTTTTAGGCGCACAGGACTGAGGGGCACGTGGGCCCGCTATGGAAGGGCACCTTTTCAATTCACGTTTGCGATAAGAATGGTACTTTGCTGCATGACACAGGGGGAGGTGATGGATGGTCGTCCGCTAGGAGGCCGCAGGGTTTGCTGGCAGGAGGCGAAAGGTGCACAGGACAGTGGGGGGGGGGGGGTTTAACCGCCCTCCGGGGGTTCCCTGGTTGGTGGTACTTTGGAGGGGTGGGGAGTCACATACGGGCAGATCCCCCGTCTGGTGGGGGGGACGGTACACAGGTGACTGATAGCGGGGCACGGGAGGCAATGAGCAATGAAGGCAAAGTCAACAGAGGATGCTTGGAGGGCAAGTGAAGGTGAGAATGGGGAAAGGAAGGAGGTTATCGAGTGAATGGGGAAGAGTCAAACAGGTGAGATGGTTATGAGAAGGCAGAATGGAGAATGCGTGGGTATGGGATGGAAATGTATATTTCTTGCATTGATGTACTGTTAATATGTCTAAATGATTTCAACCTTGTCCTAATAAAATGGCCTTTTACACTTCAAGTAACAGCGTGGAGTGGAGTTATTGCGCGATGCGACCCCCGGGGGAGTGAAGGTCGCAGACCAGTCTTCCCCCGGGTTATTCGCGCAATGGCGGAAGGACAAGGTGGGGGGCGGGATTAGAGGGTTAAGGGAAGGGGTGGGATTGGGAGGGCATATAAGGTATCAGGAGAGGAAGATCCGGCCTCTTCCTGACACCTGAGGACCACCGGGAGGACGTAGAAAGTTTGTCCACCCACCCACCATACAGGTTTTGAGCAAAGGATTGGGGTGGTTTTTCAGGTATGGGGGTGCCAGTGGGTGCCAGTTTAGGGCAGGTTGCGGAGCAAGAGGCGTTACGGTACTTTGGAGGGGTGGGGAGTCACATACGGGCGGATCCACCCCTCGGGTGGGGTGTGAACGGTACACAGGTGACTGATAGCGGGGCACGGGAGGCAATGAGCAATGAAGGCAAAGTCAACAGAGGATGCTTGGAGGGCAAGTGAAGGTGAGAATGGGGAAAGGAAGGAGGTTATCGAGTGAATGGGGAAGTGTCAAACAGGTGAGATGGTTTTGAGAAGGCAGAATGGAGAATGCGTGGGTATGGGATGGAAATGTATATTTCTTGCATTGATGTACTGTTAATAAGTCTAAATGATTGCAACCTTGTCCTAATAATATGGCCTTTTACACTTCAAGTAACAGCGTGGAGTGTAGTTATTGCGCGATGTGCACGTCTGCTGCTGAACTGACACATGGGCCTTCACCACCCTCGTCGCCAATGTTGTGTCGAGACTCAACACAGGCAAGGTCCCGGCTGTTGCGCTAAGCAGGTGTGCGTATGTGTGCTCGAACTAGTGCAGGACACGTGGCGTAGGCTGCAATAAACAGACAGGACACAGGATGTGAGGTGTACTCTCTGTCAGTGCGGTGCGGGTCTGGCGCCCTCGGTACATGCGCACAGCTATTTAATTACGCGCTACCCCGTGCAACGCGGGCCAAATCAACTAACATGCACTTTGCTAGGGGGAAACACACATCATCCCCGGTGCACACAATGAACCCACCTGGTAATGTAATGTTGTATCGTTATACATCACTGTTAGAACCGACTGTCTCTAGTTGGCAGAGGTATACACTTCTAACAAAGAGGGACACACCTTTTCTAGTAAGAGCAAGGGGATCACACCCTTTGATAACCCCTGCTCACCCCCTTGGTAGCTTGGCAGAGCAGACAGGCTTATCTCAGAGGCTGTGTGTTAAGCATTTATGACCACATACAGTAATAAAGTGAATACACTACAAATGGACACGACACAGTCGTATTATAAAAATAAGGATTTTTATATAAGGCTTAGCACAAGACCAAATAACGACAAAAATATATCACAATCTTAATAAATACTCTTGGAAAGAAAAATAATAGTTCAAGTGTAGTTTCTTCTTAGCACAAAAGTCTTTAGTATCAAAAGCAACTCTTCTTCTTTAAAACACAGTTCTTGGCAACAATGTAACCCACACGGGAGTCACACGACGTTGAGGCAAAGTTAATCCAAAGTTTCGGCATCGACCGCGAGGAGCGCTACATCGAGCCCGGAGTCGCACAGACCCCCACAACACAGTACCTTGGAAAAGGGAAGCACACGATGATCAGCGGCATCGAGATGTCCGGCGTCACGCCTTCGGCGTCGATCCGGCCTCGGAGTCTGGGCGACCTGCAGCGGCGTCGACAGATGTCAGGCAGGTGCAGCGCTCCCGAGGCGAAGCAGGATACGGCGTCGTCGTCGATGTCGATGATAAAGTTGCAAGAGTGAGCAGCGCTCACGGCGTCGAGGGGGCTCGAAGTCGATAAGATCAGCAGCGGTGCAGACACGAGGTTACTTGGAGCTGGAGCCGAACTCACTACTCACTGGCGTTGCTGTTGGCGTCGATCGGGCCCGGCGGCCGGCGTCGAGGAAGCGGGACACTGGAGCCATTACTCATGATGTCGAGCTGGATTTGGCGACGTCCGTCGGCGTCGAGATTGCTGGTTTCTTTCAGGGGTGCTGGATTCACAGGTTCCAGCAAACAGCACTTTAAGCAGATGAAGTCCTTTAGCCCTGTGACTTCAACAGGAGGCTGGCACTCTTCCAGCCCTTGGAGATTTTCTTAGCAAAGTTTGAGAGTACACACACAGTTCCTCTCTCCTGGTTCCTTGGCAAAAATAAAGAAGCAATGCAGGATTCCCCCCAGCAAACAGCACACTGGCAGAAGGGGTAGGCAAGTCCTTGGATCAGCAGGCTTCTTGTCCTTGGTTTCAGGGTTCCTTGTCAGAAGTGATCTAAATTCTTGGTTCAGGGGTCCTTCTCTTATACCCCTTTTTGGCTTTGATCCCTTTGTCCACGCAGGGGAATTTCCCAACATCCTGGGTATGTTGTGGGTGTAGCCAGGCAGAGGCACCTGGCCTATTCACTGAGCAGGGCTGGGTCCTCAGACGCCCAGCAGGAGGTGGAGCTAGCATTGTCACTGGCAGGAGCAGAGCTATCGGCCTCCTGGTAGGAGGTGGGGCCAGGATCTTCCATGGCAGGCACAGAGCCATCAGTCGCCTGGCAGGAGGTGGAACCAGCATTGTATCAGGCAGGGCAGGCTATCAGAAGCTACTCTCCCCCTACTCTCAATGCAAATGTCCCACTCATCCCACACTGACTCATCAGATCTCTGGAGCCACCCAGCTCCTGTCACACACACACCAAACCAGCAGAAACCAGAAATAGTTAGACAAGAAAATAGCCACTTTCTAAAAGTGCTATTTTCAAACCCAGAGTCTAAAAACCATCCACACCAACGGATGAGTAATTAAACTCCAAGTTCAGGGATACCAAACTCGACATTGCACCATGCTCCCCGAGCCAGCTAGGATTATAGCATTAATAATCCTGGCAGCCCATTCTAACTAATGGAGAGCAGGTTACCTTACAATAGTGAACACAAATATGGCTGTAATTCACTATTAGGACATGCCAACTTGGTCAGGCTTGTCCTACCTTATGCTTACAATGCACCCTGCCCTCAGGCCTACCATAGGGGTGACTAACATGAAGTTAAGGGAAGGTTTGGGGACTGGCAAGTAGGTGTACTTGCACAGTCAGCGTGACAGTACCAGACTGCATGTAGGTCTAGCAATGGCAGACCTGTAGACATACTTTTACTAGGCCGCTCTTGTGGGTGGCACAACATGTGCTGCAAGCCCACGAGCAGCATTTGTATTTACAAGCCCTGGCACTCCTGGTGCACTAGACTAGGGACTGACAGTAAACCAAATAAGCCAAACATGGAATTCAATCAATACAGTAATTTAACATAGGGAGCACTTGCACTGTGGCACTGATCAGCAGTGGCACAGTGCCCAAAGCATATACCAGCAAAAACAACGTCAACAGAGGAGGCAAACAGAAAAAAATGGAGGAGAGACTCAAGCCAATGATGTCAGGTCTAACAATCACTTACTTTGAAAAAAAGATTTTAGCTCTGTTTATTATACATGCACTTTCTCCCTGAACTGGAATGAGTGTAATTCAAAGATGGCCGATATAGTCTGCCTTAAAATACATTGCGAGTCTTTACTTTGGACATGAAATACAAATACTATGACGTCAAACAAACAGAGATTAGAGTGGTCATCATTAAATAGTATAGATTACACTTGTAGTGGGGCTTCATGAGACGTCCACGAAGTGCACAAAGTAAAGAAAACTGCATTGTTTATCAGAGTAAATTTTCTGCGTTGCGGTGTGAAAACAATTCCTCTGCCGACCAAAATTCCACCTACACAAATGTGAGTTTCATGTGTAACAGGTTGCGATGCCCTGACTGGAGACAATGCATGCTCTGTCGAGGCTCAACCTAATAAATTTGATGCCATGCGAAGGATTTTCCCCACAAACATTACATGCAGCCATGTTTTCCTCCCCAGTGTCATGATCCTAACCAGAGCCGGGATTAGAGTTACTTGTTTCCTCTTTCCCCTCGGACTCAGACAAGCATCTTGTCGAACCTTGCTCCGAGGCACTCACGCCACACACTTTCATCCCAATTCACCACTGGACCATCCACCTCCACAGACAGTCTGACTTCAAGCACCAGTTTTCACATGTAGCGCTACCCACTGGTGACACAAGAGACTAGTTACTTTTGTAAATGTAAACTTACCAGCGCTGATCTCGTTGAGCAGAGAAATGCAGGCGTTAGCTGCGGAAGTGCAGGTCTGCGAAGGCCCCGTGCAGGTGGAAGCAGTCGCCATAAAACATTCTTGGCACAATAGGGCATTTCCTGGAGAGAACAAAGAGAGAAAACATTTCAGTGCCTGGATATGATGATGGTCGTCGCGGTGCGTCCATTGGGCGCGTGGGCGCGTGGGCGTAGCTTCCTGCCCGCAGCTTCCTCGGCGTCTTTGAACTTAAGTAAACTCTCAGTTTACTTAAGTTCAACAACGCCGAGGGAGAACTGACAATCATGTCAGTCAGCATGACGTCGGACCGCCGTCAGGTGGGCGGTCTGTTGACTGACATGATTGTCACCAGGGGCAGCAGGCAGCACCACAAGTGCGCATGAGTTGGGACGGAGGGCGAATTTTTAGCCCGTTCCCACTCATGCGCACTTGTATTTTTCCACTGGCTTGCGCATGCCCATTAGGAGCCCCTCGGTCTCCTAATGGGCGTGCGGCAGGCGAGTAGTAGCAATGCCCTACAACCTTTACCCCCCCGCCCTCTCCCGCAAGCTGCGATTGAGTGATGATGATGAAGATGGCATGCGCCGGCCACCCCCAGGAGAGGATATGTATATAGAGGAGGATTGTTTTGTCAGAAGATTATGTTGTGACAAACTAGTTCTTCGTCTATAAATGATAGTACGCTCTGGTGGTGTAAAAAGAAAGCTCATATCCCGGGAGAACTTCCGGTGAAAGTTCCACTGGAGTGGGTGAGCCCCAGGTGAATCCAAATTTCAGTGTAGGATCAGTAGGATGTCTGTTTCGAGTGCTCCCGGGAGCAGATCTACTTGAACTCTTGAAGGAGCATTTCTTCTTTCCCGATTAGTTTTACACGTACTGAGACTATTCCTCTACAGGGTCACGGGCCCTGCCGGGTCGGAACTATCACCGGTGGAGCGACCTTTTGGCCATACTTACTATATCGCAGCCCTGAGGAGTCGTGCATACTCTGTTCCCACGCGATGAAACACGTGTCGGCTGGCTGTGGAACCATTAGACCTCGATCAAAGCCCTTCTGTGTCAAGAATTGTACTCGTTGTATTGTTGACTTTGGCTTTTTTCTTTGTGTGTGCCATAACTGTACACAACTGTGAAAGGCTTATGTCCATGTGTGCATAGGCATTACTGCTGCATGTATCAAACCCTATTTTGTGATTCTGTAAGCGGTTAACAATTGCAAAATGGGTTAGCCATTCAGTATTTGGAAGGGGCACATTTAGGGCATCCATTCCAAATAGCAAATCGCAGCAGTATGCATGAATGTTTTGTGACCGCAAATGTGGTTGCAAAACATTTACAATTTACCACCAACTTCAAGTTGAACGTACCAATTTGCTAATGGGAAGAAGTCACCAAAGGACCCATTCCCCTTTGGGAATAGTGGGAAAAACATGTTTTAAAAAATTTTTAAGGAAACTTTTTTTTTTAACGCATCCCATTTCTCTGTAAGAAAACGGGCAGCATTAAAAAAAAAAAGAGATTGCTTTATTTAAAACCAATCATGGATATGGTGGTCCGCTGACCACAGCACGCCACCAAACCCGTGATTTTAGCGATTCCTAGGAGGTCGTAAATTGTGACCTACCTCATTAATTTTAATGAGGTAGGCAGATTTGTGAGCCCCTATGAATCATTTAATGAAACTCATAGAGTTTAATAAGTTTGGAATAGCAATTACCTAATTGTGATTTGCTGAAAATCACAATTGGGTAATCGCTATTCCAAATGTTAATACATGTGGCCCTTAGTTTTCATCACCAGCACTTATGACATACTTCCACCAGGTGGCACTGTTTTCTAATGCAGAGAAGAGTATGATAACAGTTATTTCTTAATTTACTATATATTATAAATGATTAATACCTGCTGCCCAAGCCATTCTAATAGCTTTAGGGGCCTGGAAAAGTCTAAATTGTCACACTTGCAAGAGGGTGATGGTAAGTCGTTGTGTTGGTACTGTCATTGGCAGCTGTGGCTGGGGCACTGGGTGGTGCAAGCTACAGTGGCGTCCTCACGAGGGCCCTGGTACTTATTTTATTACAAATTAAGCACTGCTCCTGTTGCTTTATCTATCCAACGCCACATTGGAGAGCCATTCAAATGGTCAGACTGAGTCTCAGATGAGTGCTGGGGGTTAAGGCTATACAGACGCCTCAGTTGGTGCCCCTGGTATACATGTCTTATAAATACAAGTACATATCTTACCTGGTTTTGCAACATCTGCCTTGCCCACCACTACTGACATTAAGGCGACTTTGCAGCAGGGATTTACCCAACAATGGACATAGTTGATTAGTATTGGAAATGCTCTGCAGTGTCAAACATGTCTAATAACTGGTTACTAAACATTTTGGTTCGTGTTGGAATTCTTAACCTTCTGGTAACACCACCAGTGATTGCCACCAGCAGTGTGGCCAGATTTTAAGACCCGTCCTAAGCCCAAAGCTGTCCAAGTACCAGCCCAAATTCAGCACAAACAGACCAGGATCAGCGGGCTTCAGCCCCAGAGCCCCCCCCCCCCCCCCCCCCGTCGTGTGTGGCAGCCCGGGAAGAGACAGATCCCGGGCACACACACAGCCACACGTGAAAGTTTCACAGGTCTTTAAAAGACCATTTGAATGTTAATTAGGCCTTGCAGTTGTTTCACCCCTCGTTGGAGGCCCTGCAGCTCCATTCTGCCTACTGATTAAAGGTAGGTTCAGAACCCCCAAAACATTTTCTTAGCTCCCCCCGAAATTTGGCTCTAGTTGCTCCTCTGGTTATTGCCTTCAAGTTGTAGCACAAACTAGAAAAAAAGCTCCAGGTCTTGGCATGAAGCAGATGTTCTAGTTTCGAGTCTAAAACACACCTTTTCCCAGAACGTTCTGCAACACCCTCCCCATGACATCTGAACACTGATGCTCTCTTAGGTCTGTCTGCCCTGTCATCTCTCGTCTTGTCCCATCCCAATCCATTCCCATCATCATACAGGCTCTGCCACTCTCATAACACTGTTGACCTGAGCAATCTCATGAGCCTGTGCAGCTGTTTTATCCCGATCTTGCACAGTGAATTTTCTCTGGGGTCGGTCCTCAAACTGACTTTGATATGGCTCAGTGGCACAGCTACACCTTTTGCCGCCTGTGTCGGTCCCTGTGGCTGCAGGTAAGAGTGGGGGGACCTGGCGGGCGATTGGTGAGTTTGCCACAGGTAAGAGAGGGGGGGTGCTGGTGGTCCCTGCGTTTGCTACCCCGCGCCAGCCGCAGGTAAGAGCTGCCCCCAAAACTCCTGCTGCTCAGGGCGGACTGCCTCACGGACCACCTTGGTACACCACTGAAGTGGCTACCTATATTCATGAAGTTCATTTTAAAGGCAAAAGCACTAATCAATTTCCCAGCAATGACTGTAAAAGCCCCAAGGTCATCCTTGTTAGCAAAGCAGTCCCTGTTTACGTTTCACATGCTTTACTTCATTCCCAACATTATTAGCTTTTTTCCAGTTGTGGGTTTCTGTCATTTTATATTCATGCAACATATGGCTACACTATATGTACCTATTTTCTTATTCTCACTTTCATCTGGGTCAAAAACAAATTTCTCAGTTAAAGGGCCATAAGCCCTCCTTTTGTTGGTGCCCCATCCTGACGTAGTACTTTCTGGAGCCTAACCCCAAGATATCTAAGTAATCTGGTTATCACTTCAACATGTCCTAAACAACACTGTGATTCAGAGGTACTTTTACCTTTTAACCCTTTCGCTGTGGCGGCTATTCCGTCGCAACGCTAACGGGGCGGGGCGGCCGCGCGGCGCCCCCATGCTGGTGACAGAACCGCTCCGTCACCAGCCGCTGTTGAGCTGTGCTGGTGACGGAGCGGTTCCGTCATGACCCGCCCCGCTCAATACAACGGCCGCGCAGGCGCGAAACCTGCGCGGCGGCCGGGCCATGACGGAACTGCTCCGTCATCAGCACAGCCCAACCGTAGCTGATGATGGAGCCGTTCCGTCATCAGCAGGGTAGGGGTTAAAGAGTGTTTTACTTTGTTCATCACCTGTATGTAAGAGCTATCCATACACTGTAAGAATGCAGATATGTGTCTCTATGAGTAATGAGACTAATGATGTTAATACCACTTGCTAATTTACTGTTGTATTCAATTTCTATTATAGTACTATTATTCCTAATGTATGGTGTCAGAGTGCTTTACATCACACAAACATATTATTCAGAAACTATGAATCATTCAAGTGTGTAAAACAATGTACATTGTATTTTTTACAAAAGGCCATCAGTGCTACAAGGTGTAGGAGTCACATATCAACCATACTGGTAGGCATTATATGAAAGAGTACATGATCTGAAGAAACACAAATTCGGGATTTACAACATAATGCAGTTGTTTGTGCTAATAAAGGGCACCTGCATCAAACATTTTTGCCTTTGCAAAGGGGCCGATTCGCAGAATTGGCCCGTTTGCGAATGCCAACTATGTTTTTCAGATGCAGCAAACCCCAATTTGCGATTTGGTAACTTGTTAAGAAATCGCAAAATGGGTCTGCTATTTGGTATTTGGAAGGGGCGTCTTTAGGGCGTATATTCCAAATACCAAATCCTAAAGGTATGCATGAATGTTTTGTGACTGTGAATGCGGTCGCAAAACATTTGCATATTAACACCTTCTTCAAGTAGGTACTAACCCATTCGCAAATGGGAAGGAGCCCCAAGGGACCCTTTCCTCTTTGTGAATGGTTGTGAAAGCATTTTTAAAAGCAGACAGTGGTCCCTCGGACCACTGCCTACTCTTAAAAAATAAAAAAAAGTTTCATTTTTGTTTTTGGAAAACATCCCGTTTTTGTTTAAGAAAAACGTGCATTTTAAAAAAAAAGATTTGCTTTATTTGAAAGCAATCACAGACATGGTGGTCTGCTGACCCCAGCAGGCCACCATCCCTGTGATTCCTTGGGGGTCCCAAATTGCGACCTACCTCATTAATATTTGTGGGGTAGGTAATTTGCGAACCCCTGAAAATTGCAAAAGGTGTTCAACACACTTTCATGCATGCTGTTTTGAGGTTTCCTAATTGCAAATCGCAAAGTTTCACAATTAGTGAATCGCCAAACCGTTCCTTGCATCTGGCCCTAAGACTGTATTATTATCCAAATGAGCCTTTTTAGGAACATTGGAATAACCATTACTCGAAGGGGAAAAAAGGTCTATACCTATGCCTTTCAGTTTTTATACAGCTCCTACAGCTCCTTGAAGTGCGTTCTTTATTCACCCCGTTATGTTAGAAGGATTTTAACTTATTAACTGCTTGTAACTGAAGGATCTTTGTGACAAACGCAGTAAACCAATGAGCAATCTGTATGCATTACAAATCCGGGATCTGCATGTTACAAGTAGGGTTGCCACCTGTTTAGATTTGAACCAGCATTACCAGTATTTAAATGTCCAAGTCATTAGAAAAATAAGCAAAATCACCAAAAGCTAGTATTTTTCCCCTTATCAGTACATACTACAACCTGTAACTAGAACAAGAAAGCACTTTAAATTGTGTTCTAGAGCTGCCTTAAGGATCACTAACTGATAATTAGAATAAACAAAGGCAGACATGTCATGTTGGAAATAAATTCTGGGGATTTTATTTAATGTTATTTTTACGTATTATGCCTAGATCTTTACAGATTTTTCAAACGCGAAAAGATGTCAGATATTATTCCCCAGGAAAAGTGGCAAATGGGGCCCGATGTAGGAGGCAAATTCCGGTTGGAAACGGCCGAAAGCGGCTGTTTCCGACCGGTATTTGGCACTTTGAGATGTAGGGGGCCAGTATTTACCTATTCGGTATATTTACCGAATCGGTAAATTTACAGAATCTGTAAAATACCGAATCGGTATTTTTACCGATTCGGTATCTTCCAGATGTAGGTGGGACTCTTCTGAGTCCCACAGGCCTTTCAGATTCGGTATTTTAACACCCAATCCAATTGGGTGTTAAAATACCGAATCCAGGTGTGCATGCACATGTGTGCATGCACACCTATGAATGTGACAGACAGACATGCCCTTAGGGCATGTCTGTTGCCACATGGCACACAAGCCAGTATTGGGGGTGCTAGAGGGTGTCAAAGTGACACCCCCTGCACCCTTGCTGGAATCGGTATTTACCGATTCGGTAAACTGCACCCTTGCTGGAATCGGTATTTACCGATTCGGTAAATACCGAATCGGTAATGCCCATTGATTCCTATGGGCTTCAATGCCCATAGGAATCAATGGGCATTACCGATTCGGTATTTACTGAATCGGTAAATACCGATTCCTTCCGATTCGGTAATTTTTAAAATAAAATTACCTACATCTGCCCTTCTCTTTTTTACCACTTCTTAAATACCGATTCGGTATGAATCGGTATTTATGAAGTGGTAAAAAAGATTTACCTACATCGGGCCCGTGGTGCTTTATAGCAGACACATTGACCCTCTGTGCTACTTTATAATGAGGCAAAACTGTACCTCGAAAAAACAAAGCTCTCTCCAGCCAAATTCTTGATCCTCCAGAATTATCTTACTTTTTTATATCATGAATAGGCTCTCATACCAGCAGGAATCATCCCTTCCCAGACAACAGAGACCCTGTCTCCTTCACAGACAAAACCCACCCCTTGAGTAACACAGTTCCACCCCTTCAATTTCAGGACCACCTGCCTCTTCATTGATAGTGCTTCTCCCTCCTTCACCTCCAGTGACAGACATTTATAGCTTTGGTAAAAAGAATCCCTTTCATAAGCAAAAGCCAGATTTTCAGTGAGAGGAACCTCTATCGACATCCAGTAAACAGATTTCAGATCCTGTAGTGACAGTTCCCAGCCCAGATTGAGGTACAAGGATCATCCCCATCCACCAGTGAAACATCAAAGCCCCTTCTTTACGTTTCCAATGCAAGCATCATACCTAAAACCGTCCCTACATTACTGAGAGTATTCAGATGAGAGGCCACACCTCTGCTCTCTGATATACTACTGCAGACTCATACAATCTGGAGGTGCCACTCATTGTTATCTGTGGTGCCAGCCATAAAACACATGTCACCTTACTGGTGCAGGTACTGGGTACCACATCCCTCAACCTGTAGATCCGGTACTCCTCGGGCTATGAAACAGGGCCATATCATCTGGACGTCCTCTGTTTTTGAGTGACCCAGGGCCCTTATCCTCCACTAGTTCCAAATGTTCCCTATGTGATTGATCACGAGTACTCTAACATTTGGACAGGCCTTGCTTCTTGTTGTCCCTGGTGAGTACATTGGTTCAGACTGTCTTGGGGGCAGGACAGCATCATTCAGAAGGGCCGTCATGGGTAGTGCTTTTGCGCTTTGAATGATTGACGCCCCTGCTATGCTGAGTCCATAATGGTGTAATTTTGCGATGCTTGAAGTTGAGATACTTGGCGAATACCGTGAAGTCTTGACTGTTGAACGGAGGCCCATTATCGGTTTTGACTACTTTAGGAATGCCCCAAGCAGTGAACACTTCATCCAAGACAGGTATTGTGCTGGACGCTTTCGTTGATGCAATGAGCTGTGTGATAGGAAAACGTGAGTACTCGTCCATGATGACCAGGATGTACTGTCCAGATTTAAATGGCCCAAAGAAATCTACGGCAACATGCCGCCAAACACCCTACTGCAGCTGGGACATTTGCAGTGGTCTAGGAGGATCAGGTTGACTGACCAGTTAGCATTGTGGACAGTTCTTTAGCGTGAGCTCTACCATTTCGTCCAGCAATGGGAACCAGACCCGTTCCCTCATTGCTCTCTTGGTAGCCACAATGCCTGGATGGCCTTCAGATTGATGACACCTCTGCCGTAAATGTTTCGGGATAACTATTCGATTGTCTCGTAAGAGCAGGCTGTTGGTGGCTATTGACAGTTCCTCCTTCATGTGCTTGAAAGCGGCAAGTTCATGTAGGTCAGTCAGGCTATTTGGATTGTTGTCATCTAGGTGTCCCCAGTCATTGTTTTGTATACAACGCTTTACGTCTTGCAGAGTAACATCTTCATGAGTGGCATCCCAGATGGCTTTGAGCGGGACTGCCTGTGATCTGGCCTGATCTACTACAATGCATATGTATTCCTCGGCCACTGACGGTCTGCACTTGGTTGTCTCTTTGGGGTGCCTTGACATGTAGTCAGCAGGGTTTGCTGCTTTTCCTGGCTTGGGCACAATTGTATATGTGTATTCTTGGAGGCGAAGACCCCAGCGTTCTATTCTCAGTGGCCTTTTAGCTCGAGGATTGCCAAAGATGGTGATGTGGGCCTGATGATCGGTGATTAGTGTGAAATATTTTCCGTATATGAAGATGTGGAAATGTTCACAGGTCTTGACGACAGCCAAGCTTTCCTTCTCAGGCTGTGAGTATACTTTCTCAGTATCAGTCAGGCTCCTGCTAGCATATGCAATTATGTATCGTTAGTCACTTTCGGTGTCAAATTGAGCTAGGATGGCTCCCAACCCTACGGGACTGGCGTCAACTGTGATTTCTGTCTTTTTCTTTGGATCAAAATAAGCCATGTTGTCTGCTGATTCCACAGCTGCTTTAATTTCTTTAAATGCTTGTTCGCACTTCGCGGACCACTGGAAAGGGTGACCTTGTTGTGTGAGTTTTCTCAGAGGATAGCTGATGGTTGCATAGTCCTGGATATACCGGGCAAAGTAGCTGGCCGTCCCTAAAAGGACCGAATATCTCCTGTGTCACGAGGGCTGGGAGTGTCATTAAGGGCTGCCAATTTGTCTGGATCTGGTCTCATTCCCGCATGGGAGAAGATGTGGCCAAAGAACTTCAATGTGGACTTATGCAACTCACACTTTGCTTTATTTAACGTGAGATTGGCTTCCATTAGTGCATGGCAGACTCGTTCTAAGGCGGTGTAGTGTTTTTGTGTCGCAGACCCATAAACCACGATGTTGTCACTGTAGTTTAGGGCATTGGGGATGTGATGAATAGTTTTCCTAATGGCTTCTTGAAAGATTTGAGCAGCAGAAGACACTCCAAAACTGAGTCTCTTATACCTAAAGAGACCGAAGTGGGTTCAGAAAGTTGTAATGTAACGTGACTGCTCGTGTAGTTCGAGTTGGTGGTAACCTTTATTAAGATCCAGTTTGGAGAATATCTTTGCTCCGTTCAGTGATGCAATCATGTCGCTGATATGTGGTCCGGGGTGTCATTCTCTTTCAATGGCGGTGTTGGGCGCCCTCTTGTCAACACACAGAAAGACTTTGTCAGGTTCACCTTTCTTCGGCACGACTACGACTGGAGAGACCCAGGGAGTAGGTCCATCTGTCCTTTCTATGATGTCAGCTTTGAGCAGATCATGTAATTCCTGTTCTACTGCTTGTTGGAGGTGAAAGGGGATTTGTCTGTGGTGTTGAGCTACTGGAGTTATTTGCTCGTTGATGTGTAGCCAAATCTGACAATGAGCCATCTTTCCCAGGCCAGCGAATAACTTCGGAATTTTTTTAACCACATCAAGTTCGTCATCAACATTGTACAAGATGTCCACTGGTCTCAGCCGCTCAGCAGTAGGAAGACTCAGAAGACAGTCAGGCTCTGGCCCTTCAATGACATGGATGTAGGCAGGTATCGTGCGATCTTGGTACGTGAGCTGAGTTGAGAATTTTCCCAGACAAGGGAGTTGCCTTTTTGGACATCCAGGTGTAGACTCTCACATGAGCGGGACTTAGTTGAGGTGGTGACTTCATCCTCTGATATTCCGCCACTGGTATGTAGTTGAGAGAGGCTTCACTATCCATCACAAATTTAGTCCAGTGCGCGCCGATTCGGATGCTGAGCCGAGGATATTTCTTCAGTCTGTCGGGGTCAGATATCATACATACGTATTCATCACTGTTCTGCGAGATGGGTGACAGTGACCTTGATTCTTGTGAAGACGAGCGTTGGGATCCGTATCTTCGGCGAGACTGGCAGCTGGAGAAGGACGATCCCATCGATGATTCTCTGTGATCTTGTACAGCTTTGGCGTGATGACGCGTGCTCGACAGCCGAGATTGCCTTTCCTGATCTCTCTGTTTGCCGTTCCTGGAAGTTCAGTAAAATGAACAGCTTCCCTTGGGTGAGTAACTGTGTAGGGATGCCCAAATATTGGTTTTGGACACAAAGCTTCACTAAGCAAAAGCATAAACAATAACAATTTTGTATATAAAATATAGAAATTTTATTCAAACATACAGTAAAAACATAATAAAAATCATTGTTCTTGCATGGAAGAGACCCTTTGTATCAATTAAAAAACAACTCATTCACAATTTATACACATAAACAAATGTTTGTACTAAAATCTGGCAAGTAGATTAAAACCTTCTATATATCAGAGAAAAAATTGTTTTGGGAGAAGAGAGAGACACACTTAGACATCAACAATTTGTCATTCGAAAATGCACATCATAGCCCTCATTTTAACTCAATCCAAGACTTGGCTTTTTCTCTTGTTCTTGGGTTGAGTTTGGTGGTTGGATTGTGCAATAGTAAGCGTCAACGCGTTTCGATGGCTTTTGTTTATTCGTGTACCATCTTTTTCAAGACTTTTAAATTCTTAGTCTCTCCTGTAGTGGCACTGGATGGTTGCCTCTACGGGTGGATCCTGTAGATAAATATATCCGAGTCAATATTTGGCATCAGACCCTGAATAGTCAGTAACATTGTATTTGTTAGCAGTTAACCAGGCATTCAATATGATTTCAGCTAACAGTTTTACACATTGGGACTTGTTTTGAGGTAAATCACATTTTTCCTTAATGACAATTACCATAAAAAACATGCATTGGTTTATAGGTGTACTTTGGCTGCTTCACCATGAGTTCAACTAATTTGTAGGCAGCCATTGGAAAAACCACCTCCCGGGATAACCCCAGTCAAATAACTCCTCTTGTGGTATCTTTTTGTTTAAACCACCACCCCACGGGGTGATCCCAGGGACAATTGACATTTTCTAGTCTAAACTGTGGGTTAGTGTACCCAGGGGTAGAATGAACTGTATTAGATATTGAGTGGTGTTACCTTATTCCATATTCAATTATCTGGACAAAGGTTTAGTTTGTATTTTCTGGTTTCGCATTGTTTCACCATGTCCTTTCATTAAAATCTAGAAAGTAAGGATTTTATTGGCTGAATGTTAGTCAAGAGATCATCCCAGGGTTGCATATCTCTACACATATATCCCTGCTTTTATTTACCTGTTTTCTTATACACTGGTGTTTAATGTTTCACTGTATTCCAATAGGAATTAAGGAAATCTGCCTCCCCATGAGACAATAAAAAATACTCTTTTAAATTATATTCTGGATTGTCTTTAAATCTTGCAACAACTTGATCTTTTAGTCAATTATTTTTTTGGACTACCTTATCGTTGGCTGCAGGATTGCAGTGGATATTAGTCTTCACATCAACATTTAATCATTAAGTTGTTCCAGAGTAACGTTATTCCTCTCTATTTCGATACTGAAAAAAATATAATAAATTGGGTCTTTTAATATTTCAGCATTTACTGTGAGAAGATTTCTATGCACTAAAAACTATAGACAAACCTACCTAAAATTACGGTGAAGTTTGTCTTAGGGCTGGGTGCACAGAAAGGGGTACCGCGTGTCCTAGTGCAAGGTCACAACCGTAATCTGGAATGAAAACCGGGCTTTATTCTTTTACCTGCCTTTTACTGGTTTACTGACAGATAGTGCACGGCGCCTTCGTTTGTCTTACCTTGCACAGTATCCATCAAAGGAGGAGATGCGTCTTGGTATTGTGACTCTGTATAGCCAAAGTTTCCTACGGGATTAGATATTTGCGATGCATTATTAAACTGACTGCTTTAGGGTTTCTATCTTGTTTGCGGCAGGGATTCTTTTTCTTCTTACCTTGCACTCCGTTCTTCCTTGTTCAACACCCGACTCCCGTCCTCTCATTCTCGTCTCTGATTCCGAAACTGCTAGTATTCGGAGTATTTTTCAAATCCTTTTTATTCGCTGTTACTAGTACTCCCATTGGGTAATCCTTGATTGTTGCAGCTGCATTAAATTGCATTCCCCGCGAAAAGAACCGCGTAACTGTCTCTCTCCCTCTTTTTTGCAGTTCCTGGAAGTTCCACATACGTTCTCGAAGTGATTATCCCCCCCATACTTCCTGCATTTTTTACCCAGAGCGGGGCAACCATCCGTGTGGGGAAAATCATAGCCTCAACGATAACATTTAAGATGACATTCACGCCGTCTGTTGTTTCGACTGGAGCTGCGCCGTCGTCGGCTTGCAGGTTGCTGTTGCATTTTGGACCGGGATGACCTCGGCTTTGCCGGACTATATCTACGTGTGTTACGAGATTGAAGCATGAAGGCTTGTTCACGCTTTTCACTTCTCCCTGCTTCCATCTTTTTGGCATGTTCTTCAGCCTGATCATGCACGCGTGTCACTTCTTCGATTTCGTCCAGCGAGTAACTTTTCTTTAACAGCTTCGACCGTAGTTATTCGGACTGACAGCCTTCAATAACTCTCATACGAAGAGCATCGTCTGTCGAGAAAGAGTCAAACTCGCAGTAACGAGCCAACCGTCTAAGGCGTGTGATGAAAACGCACATGGGCTCTTCTTTTTCTTGAGCCGCCAGGTTAAACGTGTATCTCTCATAATCAATGTTCCTTTTGTGCAGAAATTTCCGATTCAGTGCTTTACACACATCACCGTAGGATGACACATCTGCTGCAGGTATTTCCTTTCTGATTTGGCCAACGTCTTTTCCTATCAAATTACGTAACGCTATCAGCTGTTATCCTGCTTCAGTCACGTGCGAACCCTTCATGAAGTCTTCAAAGTCTTCAAGCCACTCCTTCCCATACCTCCTCCTGTTTTGAGGACCAAAGGTTCCGATGGACGCAGGAACGATACTCCAAGCACACCCATGTGACCAGCATTGACTTGCGCCAGGCCCGCTTGGGTTGGTGGTGGTGTATTAGAGATGGTGGTGAAGCAGACTTCCAAGTATGACCACTGACCGAGACGACAGCCCACAACTAGCCGCCACACTGCAACAAGCCGGAGCAACAGGCGCTGGACCGAGCAAAGAATTACTCCCAAATGGCACTCGATGTGCTCACACTTCTCAGTGTCATATGCATGTGTTCGAGACATGAATGAATTAGTTGGCAACCACCCTGGTGTTCTGGACGAAATACACTCCAAATCACCTTTGCACGTATATAAATCCGATTTGCCAAGGTTTGATTGATCCAATGCACAAGGTACACACTCCAAATCGCCTTTGGATACTTTTCCAATTGAATTTGCCACGGTTTGATGGATTTCAGGCACTTCGCCTGAGTCCAAAATGGCCGCTGCTACTTCCTCAAGGAGGGTTGGTGCAGGCGCCTGACTTTAAGATGGCCGCCGCGAACTCTCGCGCCTCGCGAGACTTGGCCCTTCTCACAAGTGCAGAAGCTCTTCAAGCACCGGGACCTCCCCAGCCGCCTGGAATATAGACGGAGCACTCACCCGCAGGTAACGTGGTCTCAGTTATGTTATGTTTTTTTATGTTATGGGAACTTATATCGCGCGCAGCTGCTCCAGCAAAGGGGCGTCCTGGCGCTTGACAAGGTAAACAACACAACACAACTAAGAGAGCAGCAGACTAAAAACAAGCCAACAAGCTAAGGAAATAGAAAGGTCTTAATGGCCCTACAAAGTGAGAGAAGATCATCCAGTGCACGGATCTTTAGAGGAAGGGAGTTCCACAGGACCGCAGCCCGCACTCGAAATGAGCGGCCTCCAACTCGGCTAAGCTTGAACCGGGGAACCACTGCAAGTTCATGGCCCAAAGATCTTAAGGAACGGGCAGGAACGTACGGAGACAGGAGGTTAGTAAGAATCTGGGGAGAGTAGCCCTTGAGGATTTTGTAAGACAGGCAAAGCACTTTAAATTGAATCCTCTGCTTAACCGGCAACCAATGAAGAAACGCAAGGTGTTGGGGACGGAACAGAACCTGGGCAGACCCACCACTGCTCTGGCTGCCGCGTTCTGAACACGCTGCAGACGGATGATTTCAGCCTGGTTAACCCCTACCAGGAGGGAGCTGGCGTAGTCAAGCCGAGAAACCACCGTCGCCTGCACCACTAGCTGCCTGGTCGAGGCGTCAAAAAATTTCAAGACTGGTCTTAGACCTCGCAGAATGCCAAAACAGCATGCAGCAGTTCTCTTGGTGTGACATACGAAGCTAAGGGCAGGAACTAACCACACCCCAAGATTTTTTATCTCCGTTACTGGAGTCGGGGTGGTCCCAAGTTCAGGAGGCCACCACATGTCGCCCCAGAGTTCCGCCTGCTTGCCGATGATCATGATCTCTGGTTTTTTTGCGTTCAGCTGGAGACAGTTAGAATTCATCCAGCTGGCAACCGCCTGAAGTCCATTCTGGAACCTTGGGGCATCCAGGCGAGAATCCCCGCTGAGCGTGACCGCCAACTGAGTGTCGTCAGCGTATGAGACCATAGTCATGCCCCACTGCTTGACGACATCAGCCAACGGCCTCACGTATAGGTTGAACAACGTGGGGCTCAGTGAGGATCCCTGGGGGACCCCAAGGCCCAGAGGGTGGAATTCGGACTGGTAGGGCAGAATAGCCACGCAAAAAGATCGATCGGAAAGAAAAGAGCGGAACCACTGAAGGGCAGGCCCTATGATGCCAACTTCCTCCAGGCGCTGAAGAAGGATCTTGTGCGAAACGGTGTCAAAGGCGGCGCTAAGATCTAATAAAACAAGCACCGCCGGTTGACCCGAATCTAGCACAGTGCGCAGGTGTTCCACCATGGAGAGTAGGGCTGTCTCCGTGCTGTGGCCAGCGCGGAAACCGTTCGGCGTAGGGTCCAAGATATTGGCCCGCGAGAGATGGTCTGAAAGGGCCATATTCACATGGGCCTCCGCTACTTTCGCAGGCCACGGGAGAAGCGATATCGGACGGTAGTTGTCGGGTTTGAGGGGATCTAGAGAAGGCTTCTTCAGGATGGGCGTGACCACCGCCTGCTTCCACTTGGCGGAGTCCGTACCTGAAGCAAGCGAAAGATTGATCAGAGAACACACTGGTAAAAGACCGAAAGATGACGGGTCCCTGAACAAAGCCGGTCTTAGCGGATCAGCCGGGGAACGAGACTTGATTTGCTGAGCCAGTTTATTAAAACTCTGAGGCAACAGACCGGGGAGAGTATGCAAAACATCGTGCTCTTGGGGACTAAGAGAAACTCCAGCATATGGCATAGCAGTAGGAAAGGCTCAATAAATGGCTTGGACCTTCTCAGGAAAGAAGGCCGCCAGGGCCTCACAATGTGTGGTGGAGCAAGTTTCGCTAATAGAGGCCTTTTTTGCCATCAGATGTTTAAGAGCCTTGAAAATGGATTTAGAGGGATTCGAGCTATTACGGAATTCAAGAGAATAGAACGCTGCGCGAGCTCTACAGACAGCGCGGTGATAAGATTTGATAGTGGCAAGATACGAGGCTTTTTTACTGGCATCGTATGTTTTCCGCCATTCTCTTGCTGCGCGTCTGCACGTGCTTTTTAGCGCGCGTAAGGATCCGTCGTACCAAGGGCTAGGGTCCCTTGAGCCACATTTGCTCAGAGTCACCGGAATGAGGGAATCAAGAGCCCGAGTGACCCACTCGCAGAAGAGGTTATAGCCAGTTTCCACATTGTCTAACGGGCCCAGTGGGTCCTCAGACAAAATGCGGTAAAAGTCCTCTAATCTGAGTTTATTCCAGTGTCGTCTAGGGACGACTCTGGCCATAGGTTTAGGGGGTGCTCATACAATGGGCACTGAATCGTCACTAAAAAATGATCAGTCCAGGCCAGGGGGGTGGAAGTTATAACCCTGGCCTCTGCAAGATTCGTGAAAAAAGGGTCCAGAGTATGTCCTCCCACATGAGTGGGATGAGTGACCAATTGAGACAGTTGAAAGGCCTCCAAGTCAGCCAGAGTACTACTGACAGCAGGGGTGGTCAAATTATCAAAGTGGAGATTCAGATCCCCCAGGGTGGAAAAATTAGCGCATCCTACAGCCAGTGAACTAATAGCGTCTGGAAGTGCCTCCCTGAACGCCACGTCACTACCCGGAGGACGATAGATCAGCATGCCAGAGAAAGAGAAGTGGGGGCTGATTGAAATCTTAAAAGAAGCGCTTTCACAGCCAGCAATTGTTAAACCTCTCCAATTGCAGAGGTAGCAGGACCTGACAGCAAGCGCTATTCCCCCAACTCTTGTGGAACGATTAAGCATGTACACCGAGTACTCAGAGGAGAAAGCCAACTTGAGAATAGCCGCGTCAGCCTCCTGCAACCAGGTCTCAGTGATACAAAAAATATCGGGTGACTCATCCTTGATAAGGTCGTGGATTGCTTGGTAATGTTTCACCAGCGACCTAACATTCAGGTTCTAAATGCTAAGCTTACGCAAGGGGAATTTACTCCTAGGTACTAATGCCTTGCCCATAGAACGGGAAAGAGCAGGGGTACAGAGCGACCACCTACCGCAAACACACTGGTAGGGGCCACACAGGGGACTAACCGTTGCCACATCACACCTGAGGACTTGCTGTCTGATGGACAATAGATCGTCTCTCGAGTAGCTGATCATCGCAACCACCAATGTGCCGAAAGATAGAAGTAGAGGTCCTGCCCTGCCCAGCGCGTCCTTAACGCGGACGGGCACAGATGGGCAGGACTCTGGCACGACTCAGGTTACGCGAAGGCACCCCTACTGCGCGGGGGAGCGACTTTAAGTAGGCGTCCCGCGAGGCTGGCCGAGCGCTAGAACGCTCGTAATGGCGCCCGCCAAAACTCCAATGCCTGACCTTAGATGGCGCCCACCAAAATCACACCCCGGGAACCGGCCCCGCCCAAGCAGCGGTGCTTCCAACTATTAGTGTGCAAGTGAGGGGGCAAACAGGTAACACGCGACTGGGGTGGGCTCCTAGATCGCGTCGACGTGCAGTAAGGCGCGGGTCCTCCATGCACTCCAAAGTCGAGGGGGGGGGGCTCTCAGAATCCCCGCACTCTTAAGCAAGGCAGACGCGGCCGGGGTAGGCACCCGGACCGCGAAAGGTAAATGCGCCACCGGCGCTCCACACAATCACACAGCAGGTCCCAGAACCGCCGGACATCAAACGGGGCAGCTCCAGTCAATGCTCACAGTGTGCACATACATCCCACCCTCGTCGCCAGTTGTAGTGTCCTGAGGGCCACAGAGGACACAGACTCAGGAGTGAGTTTCACTTCTCTTTATTATCCGTCTGGTCTCACTCGCCTCCTTGTTACAACTGCCTGTCCCCGGGCGTGGCTCCTCCTCTTCCCTTATCCCGCCCTCGTCCCGTCCCCTCCACCGCGCCGGTCCCAATGCCCAACACTTAGTACTGCATTACAACCAGTAGAGTTATTTCCCCACAAAAATGGGAAAAGTATTGCCCATTTGTGTGGGAAATAGCCCAATCTAGCAACATTGGCTTCCAGCCCAAACAAGCAAAATCCCCCTTAAAAGGAAGCCCAAAACCAAACGAATGTCATACCAAAAGAAGCCTAACTGACTTTCGACATCCAAACTTGCAAAAATAGACTAAACAAATACAAGCAAGGGAACAGGAGGCAGAACACAACTGTGGTATTAAGGGGAGGTTTGAGGGTAGAATGATATATTAAAATGTAAGTACCTATGGTGCGGAAGCTAAACAAATTAAATTTCTGCTAACCATTTAATTTAAAGAGTTTTAATTGTTTGAAGTTGGGGTTTTAAGCTTCTCAGTCATTCTATGAGACAATTGTTCCTTATCACTGCTAAAACCAATGTATACTTCAACCTTATTGTTCACTTATTCCATGATACTGATTCACACAAATAGCAAGCCAAAACCACATCTTTTTATGTGAGCATAGGGAGAGAAGGGCGTTGACCCACCAGAGCATATATATAAAATACATGTTTGGTAGGCTTCATATCGCGGCAGAGCTGGGTTGCAATTGTTTGATTTCTAAATGCCATTGTGAAGGGCTGTGAAGTTAAAGTTCGCATGACAGACTGGCCGGTCTCCGAACATGCGTACTTCAGGCTTCTCACTCAAAACGTACTGCATGTTGAGGCCATGGGCTGGGGCAGCAATAGCAGCTCTCATTGTTTTCAATGGGGAGCTTGATGACTTGCCTATACAATCCTGGCACAGCTCTTATGCTATATAACATAATATACTTCACAGGAGCTGCCTAACGATTGACGCTCAATACAAAGGAGCCTAAGTTCTCACACAGTGGATTCGGATAGAGCGGGGGTGGGTGGATCAGGCAATATGACCAATTACTTGCCACTTTATTTTAAAGTGCACAGTAATTGACTGTGGTTTTTTGTTCTCTTCTGCCTGGGCTTCATTCCTGGTAGCTAGTATGCAGAAAGATATGTACTTGTGAGATCTATGCTGGCAGCATACAACTGCCCTCTCGCATAATTGGACCTTATAATGAGGTACGCAGCCTTTTATGAAGCTTCATGTTCTTCTGTAGACAAGCATCATTGAAGCACAGAGCATATTAAGATGACATGGTGGTTGTATGATAGAAGCAGGAATGCCTTTCGAATGCGTCTTAACCACGCATTCCTTTACCACTCATGCCTTTACCACAAAATGTTATGGTATATGTTTGAGTGGTAAAGGGGTATTTACTCCAATCTCTTACACTGCCCTAAAACCCACATCCACCCATGCACTAAAACCTACCCCAACTACCCATTCCTCTCCACTGCCCTAAGGCCTAAAACCCTACACTACCCCCACCCCCAGCCACCACCAACCCCAACCCCTTGAACTGCCCTAAAGCCTACCAGACCCCTGCCCTAAAAACTAACCCAACTACCCATTCTCCTCCCACTGCCCTAAGGCCTGAAACTCTGCACTCTAATTTACACTACCCCGACCGCCCTGTGCTGCCCCTTAAACTACCCCAACCCCTTCCACTGCCCTAAAACGTACCCCAACCCCCTCCCATCTTTAAAAGCTACCCCAACTATCCATTCCCCTCCTACTGATTTAAGGCCTAAAATCCTACACTACCCGTGCTGTCCTTTAAACGACACCAACCCCTCCCACTGCCCTAAAACCTACCTGACCCGCCCTAAAAACTGACCCAACTAACCATTCCACTCACACTGCACTAAGGCCAAACACCCTGCACTATAACCTACTCTACCCGATCCACTTGCCCACCTGTGCTGTCCCTTAAACTACCCCAACACCTTTCACTGCCCTAAAACCTACCCAGTCCCCTTCCATCCCTAAAAACGACCCCAGCTACCCTTTCCCCTCCCATTGCCCAAAGGCCTGAAACCCTACACTGACCCACCCAATCGCTGTCCTTTAAACTACACCAACCCCTTCTACGGCCCTAAAACCTACCCGAACCTGCCCTAAAAACTGACTCAACTACCCATTCCCCTCCCACTGCACTACGGCCCAAAACCCTGCACTCTAACTTACTCTACCCTGACCCTCTTGACCACCTGTGCTGTCCCTTAAACTACTCCAACCCCTTCCACTGCCCTAAAACGTACCCCGATCCCCTTCCACCCCTAAAAACGACCCAAATACCCATTCCCCTCCCACTACCCAAAGGCCTGAAACCCTACACTTACCCACCCATGCGCTGTCCCTTAAAGTACCCCAACCCTTTCCACTACCCTAAAACCTAACCAGACCCCCTTCCAACCCTTAAAAAAAACAGCACCTCTTACCCTACTGCAGCGTCTTCCTGCTTCCGTCCTCCAGCAGCTAGAGCGCGCACTGCCTTAACCACGCATTAGCATTGTTGAAGCATGTGCGTGGTTCAGGCAAGCGTGGCAGAGCTTGCGTAGTCGGAACACGCGTGGTTCAGACCGCAGTGTTCTGACTTGCTCTCTGATGGGTTGCCATATTCAGAGCTGCTTACTTTGGAGTGTGGGAACTAGGTTTGAGTCTCGGATCTGGCTCATCATTCTGAGATTCTGGGATTCTGGGCAGAAACATTTAATCTACTTGTACCTAAGAAAAATAATAAATGTGACATTGTCTAATGTAACTGATGCTCATGTAAAGGGCTCTAAAACTGAGTCGTGCTTTATAAAAACTGCAAAAAAATTATAACTATAAGAGAGCACTTGTGTCCAAGTTGACAAATATTCATTTTATCCAATACAATTGGTTTCAAAATGAGCCACTATATTTCAGACTTTAAACATTGTTACCTCTCCATAGTCCAGTAAAACTAAATGTTCAAGATAGTTCAAATGGCATTTTCTAATCACTATGCATCGTTGCTGTTTCTTGTTTCCTTATTTGTCATTTATTCATTATCTGGGTTAGTAATGATCACATTTGGAAGTTAACAATTAAATAGGTCATATCATATAGGCATGCCTGAGAAAGTATTCAGTTTTAATATGCTGACATGTGTTGCTGCTAGAAATTTGTATAGCAAGAAAAGCTGTAATAATGGCCCACATGCATCAAGCATTTTTGGAGTCGCAAGCGGTGCGATTCCTTAAAATCGGCCGTTTGCGATTCCAAAAATGCTTTTTGAAATGCATCAAGCATTTTTAGAAATCGCAACATTTTTGCGATTTCCAAAAATGCGATTGCTTTTAAGAAATCGCAAATTTGCGATTTCTTAAAAGCAATGCATGAATACTTTTGAAATTGCGAATTCGCAATTAGAGGGATAAATTTACCGAGTAGTTGAACTACTCGGTAAATTTGCAAAAAGTGAAATTAACACAGAAAATGCATTTTAAAAGCATTCATGTTACGGGCACACATGTCCTTAGGACATGTGTGTGTGCAACATGATGCGAAAAATACATTTCAGGGGTGCAGGGGGGGTTCATTTGAACCCCCCTCACCACCCTTGAAATGCAATCAGGATTTGCGATTTTGAAATTGCGAATTCGCAATTCCTATTCATTCCTATGGGCCTTTTGGCCCATAGGAATGAATGGGAATTGCGAATTCGCAATTTCAAAATCGAATTTTTTATGCGATTCGGTAGAAATAGCGATTTCTACCGAATTGCATAAATATTTAAAAAATAATCATGCATAGGCTTTTGCGATTTCTAAATTGCGAATCGCTTTTTATCGCAATTTAGAAATCGCAAAAGCCGAGATTGATGCATGTGGGCCTAAGTGCTGTGTTATTTCGCAATTAGTGCTACCACAGATGGATGAAGCACAGATAGCCACATGCATCAATCTAGGATTTTGCGTTTCCTAAATAGCGAAAATTAAGGAATCGCTATTTAGGAATTGCAAAATCTTATGCATCAAGAAATCCTAACATTTTTTAGGATCTCTTAAATTTCGGAATTTGCGATTTCTTAATTGCGAATCGCAATTAAGGAATGGCATTACATTGATTCCTATGGGCCATAGGGCCCATAGGAATCAATTCCGTTTTGCATTTCTTTTTTTAGGAAATCGCAATTTGTTGATGCACTGCAAGGGTGCCGAGTGGGGTCCAAAGGACCCCCCCTGCACCCCTGAAATGTATTTTAAAGTGCATGTTTCACACACACATGTCCTAAGGACATGTGTGTCTGTAACATGACACTTTTCAAAATGCATTTTTGTGGTTTTTTAAACAATTTCGCAAATTTACATGAGGGTCCAACTCATGTTAATTTGCACTTCCTATTTCAAAATTCACATTTTTTTTTTAATTGATGCATTGCATTTAAGGAATCGCACAAAAGAGCAGACAGGGTGCACATGATAGGGAGAAGACTCCTCACCTTCAGCCAGCAGTGTAGATAGGATACAGGTGACAGCTAGAGTGACCCTCATCTTACAGGAGAACAAGTGGAGCTGCGTGCGTCTGGGCTTTGATCATCTGACGATTAGAGTATGGCGAGGGTCCATGGGGTGGAAGTATATAGTGTGAGGTGCAAAGGAGGAGGGGCTTGCATCAATATTTAGTATCTAGAACCTTTAATCAAAGCATTCAGTTCTTAGTATTTGGGAGTGGTTCACTCTTAGAAATGGCATGCAGGGTTTTGGGTGTAACTAGATTTGTCAGTTTTGTTTATTTAGAGGAGCAGCAGGTTATAACAGGCTGCCAACCTCTGTTATTGCAGCTGCAATCAGGAAGTATTTAGAAATCACCATCCCCTCAGCTAAGAGGCAGGCAGGCTTCAGGGGTCCTGGAAGGCCAGTGAGGCTGGGCCTGCATTGGTAACGCGCCAGGGGATCAGGGATGGGTAAAACTGTGATATTTCGCTTGTTTATGTTAATGGTGTGGGAGATGTCCGTTCCAAATGCAAATACAATCTGGATGATTGTATATGTCCTAGGGGCATATTTATGAGCCCCTTGCTCCGCCGAATCATCACTTTCTGTGACG
Source organism: Lissotriton vulgaris (assembly GCF_964263255.1). Classification (NCBI taxonomy): domain Eukaryota; kingdom Metazoa; phylum Chordata; class Amphibia; order Caudata; family Salamandridae; genus Lissotriton; species Lissotriton vulgaris. Next base: position 135,282,232 of record NC_141695.1, read on the forward strand.
CTCCAGCGGCAAAAAGTACAAAACCATATCTATGAGGTCACATAAAGCAATTTTGAGTGGCAATGAATGGCCTCATAGATATGAAGTAAGGCAAGGCAGTGCAAATTACTGTGTTGCCTTACTCTGCACTAGGGAGGAGTTCCATGGCCATTGGGGTTGGTTTTTTGCACAACACCCATGGATTTTTACACTTCCCCAGATTTAGAAAACCATATAAACCTTTGGATGGGCTAAAACCTTATGCCTCTATAGGGGAGGCGCAATGAAGAGAAATAACTTTGTGTCACACAGAGAAAGAGGAAAAAGCCTCCCAGGATTGTTTTTATGTAGAACGGTGCCCCCTCTTGCACAAAAAAAAATCCTGCCCACAGCACTGGCACCCTTGCACCATGGTGCAAAGGTGCCTGTGCTGGCTTTAGGCTGCTGAAACTGCGCCTTTGCCTTCGCAGGGGAAAGGAAGGAATGCACTGTATTGGATAAATGCAGTGCATTCCTGCCCTTTCACAGTGACGTAGGGCAGCGCAGCAAGGTGACTTGTTGCGCTGCTCGATGCCAAATTCCCATAAATGAGGCCCCACGAGTTTAAATAGCCATTTAATTGCATGGTTTTGTAAATTTGATTTAAGGTTTGTGTTGCTCTTGCACCATGTTGCGTGGTGCAAGAGTGATGCAAACCAGCTCATAAGTGGGCCCTTGAATTAGGGTTTCCTGTCTTAAATCGGGTGTCAGGCATAGTCCCTGAACAATGGTTCAGCAGCAGTCCTACAGGGACAGCTGCACTGTTTTAGTCTGCTGTGACACCCTGTACTGGATGCCCCAGTCTTTCCGTCGCTGTAGCATCTTGCAGCCCATCAACAACCTGTTCCTCAGCTTTGCAGTGTGTTAAGGTGGATTCACAAAGAACACAGCCAGGTACCGTGCTCATGTGTTCAATCACAGGCTTACTCACATGTCCTGTTGATGGAGCAAGGATTCGCATACGAAGCGACTTGCTCGTACTCATGAACCTCAAATAACAAATAACGAAATACCCAACCTGTTTGTCTCACTAATATCGTATATCTTACACTTAGATGGGGAATCCGAGAGAAGCTTGCTTATGTGTTTTCTAATCCTAATACGCTTGCATCTAATATGGCTGCTGCTTCACAGGAATTTCTACTGCGCATGCGTCTGTCATACCCACGTGACATGACGTACTCGCAGCTTTGGAGGGAACCCTTTAGCATCTGCGCACTAGTGCTAAAATGGCTGCTATGTGTTCTCACATGTGAGAGGCTTACATTGCTGCTTTTGCTAAGCTGTTCGTTCTGCTTAATCCTAATGCTATAGTACATTATAAAGTAATGGGTATAGTGTAGAAATTCATGGTATACTGTATAATCATTTATTCTGCACTCTAAAACTGTTTTTCTTTCATTTCATGTTACACTGTGAAACTTGGCCTGTGGTATAATGCTGTACTCCATCTTGTTGAAACTGCGACTGTGCGAGAATCACAAGTCTCCGGAACAGTGACCTTAGGACTATTGCCAAGGAGCTGACTGACTAGAAGATGCTCCTGGGAAGCTGCCCTCATGAACCCTGGACAAATACCTTGTATTCGTTAATAGAACATCCACTGTATAAAGGACTGGAGATGTCATGAGAACCTGAAATTTAAGGGGTGTGGACAGAATTTGAATAAAGAGACGGAGAAAGTCTAAAATTTAGGTGGTGCGATGACCTGTCCTCCTCCTTTTTCCAATCAAAATTAGGGATCTTTACACTTGCAACATTGGGGGGTGTTACACTGACCTGAAAAACAGTATAACTAGCGTAGGTTTAGCTAGAGAATTTGTCCGACTTGTCTGAATAGCTGACCTGTCATTGACCCAACGCACTCAATAGGTGACTGAAAGCAGAGAGCTGCAGAGCACTCTGTTGGGAGGTTCGAGAACCCAATCGGGGTTTTTGGGAAGTGAAAGTGCTGTTGAAGCACTTTGCTGATAAAAGTTATAACCCAATCGGGGTTTTGGCAGATTCCTTGCAGAGAGGTAGTAGCGCAGGCGTTACAACCGAAACTGTGGGTGCTGGTCTTAACCTTCAATGGTCCTGTCCTGATCCAAATTCTAGGGTTATCCTGTCCTGATTGTCCATGAGCTGCACATGCTTGCCTACTGGCACCGAAGTCTTTGGGGTTCCTCCTGTCTTTTCCAACTGACCCGTGGCAAGGGTTGGTCTTCACACTATTCTAGGTAAATATAAATCTGTGTGCGTAATTGTCTTTCAAAATCACGTCCTTTTCTTTACCCTCCCTGAAATTTGCAAAGCTTTGATTGCATATGTTCCTATTTTTCCCCGTCCCTTTTAAATTAGACTTTGCATGCATTATTGTTTATTAGTTGTGTTCCACTTTCCAACCCACCTTTAGTCAATGCTAAATGTTTCTATATTAGTATATGTTCCTTTTCTTACCCTTTCCTTTAAGGAGATAAGCTGAATGTATAGTATGCTCCAAATCTTATCTCCCCTATAGTTATTTAGCTAAAATCTGAATAGTCTAATTGCATAAGTTGTGTTCTCTTTTTCAAACTTCCAATGAATTATGAAAGTCTTTGGGTTTAGTGTATTCCCTTTCTTTACCTTTATTTAATCAAGTTGCGAAAGTCTGTTTTCTAAAATTAGTATGTTCCTTGTTTCTCCTTTCCCTTTATTTCAAGTTTGCTAAATGATTGGCATAATCTATCTTATACATAGCTATACGCTGTTTCTGATCTTGGTTATTGATAGTTTCATTGCCTTTAACCTGTGGTCTATGACTTTTGATGATGATGATTAGATAAAGAATTTGAACCTACCCTGAGTCTGTGGTTATTATATAAATACAAATGTTATGGTATTTTTTGAGTGCCTTTCCTTTAATTTAACTCCCATCGTGTTCAGGTATCTAGTAAAAGGATTGGTAAGTTGCTGATATAGGAATTAGAGATAAAATTACAATATACTGGTAGTAGAGCGTGAGTTACCTAAAATAAATGTTAAGGTATACGATTTGGAAATATGGGCCCAGGTGAGTATTGGTACAAATTCTAGTTGGGTGACCTGCGCGCTCTATCACTGTGGTTGAGAAACAAGGAGGTTACTTGATGTGTTGCTATTCTTGTGATGAAACAGGAAGGCAGTACCAGAACTTGAGACATGTACCCACTCTAAATGGAAGATTATAGTGGGTGAAGGCAGGATGGGTCTGCATCCTCCTACGGAACTAGTGCACCACTCACAGGTTAGTGTGTTCAGTGTGCTTCAGCGCAAACATTCACAGGCACCTAGGGGTATATTTACTAGGAAACGGCACAGCGCAGCAAGTCACCTTGCTGTGCTGCACTATGTCAAAGGGAAAGGGCAGGAATGCACTGTATTTAATGGAATAAAACACTTTTCTGTCCTTTCTCATGCACTGACGCACAATGTGCTGCTTAGGGCAGCACAGGCACACTTGCACCATCGTGCAAGGGTGCCTGTGTTTCATACCAGATAGTTTTTCTGCATGAAGGGAGAAATTCCTGCACAAAAACAATCCTGGGAGGCACATTCCTCTTTCTACGTGTGCTGCAGAATTCAGTATGCTTAGAAAGTGGCAGTAATGAGGAGAAATAGAAATATTACTCCTTGTTACACCTCCCCTGGGAAGGCATATTTTTTTGGCGCCTTCCCTGGTTTCAAGTTCTTGAACATTTTGGGAATGCGTCAAAAACGACCACCCATGCAATGCCCAAAGAATGCCATCTTAGGTCAGCGTGAGGCAATGTCACGATTTGCTCTGCGTTGCCTTACTCCAGATTTATGGAACCACACAGGGCCACCAAAGTGGCCTTGTAAGGCTTTATAAATCTGACCTCAAGGTTAGCTTCGTTCTTGCTCCACGTTGTGTGTTTATGTTTGGAGAGATGAGTTGGCAGTGTTATCTGATGGATTTTGGGGGGCCTGGGCAAAATATATTTTCAGTGCCTAAGTGTGGAACAACTTTGAGATTTATGATCTTTGTCCTGATATTTCAATCCCGCTTGATGTCAAACAATACTAAATTATTGTAAACTTTAAAGGGGTCCCACAAAACTGGTTACATATATTTTGCCTGGGACCCCATAAATCCTTAAGATCACACTAGGTAGTGAGACATTGTAAGAGACAGAGGTAGACAGAGGACGAGATCTTTAGAGAGAAATTGTAATTGACCTTGACAATGCATTGAAGTGCTTTATGGAGAGTCGCACGCTACTCCGGAAAACAAAGATAGTGGTCAATGTAATGGTTATTGATTATTGGTGATTATTGGAACTAGTTTCAACTTCCCAATGTAATTGGTAGGCTAAATTAACAAGAGTTATTGGGGGCTATGTTATGGTATGCTAGGTGTATTTGTAGTGTTCACGTGTCACCTGTGAGGGTAGCCTTCCTTCTGGAGAATGGGGTGCTGTACTATGGGGCCTCTTTAAAGAGCCTGTTTTTCTGTGTTTTTGTTTTAATTCAGGCACTGAGCTCTTGACTAGGTGTGAGCGCAAAATCCGTTCCGCTCGCGGATTTCACAGATTTTTTGAAAATCCGCAAATCCGCGAGCGGCAGATCTAGGGGGCAAAAAGTTCAAGCCTTCAAGCTTGAAGTTGTAACTATTTTAGGATGGCGCCTGCTTTATTTTATCTATTAGTGCTTCCTGATGAAGCTAATTTAGTAACTATTTTAGGATGGCGCTGGCAGCTTGCCAGCGCCATCCTAAAATAGTTACAGGATGATGGACAGCTCACTCAAGGGACCCCTGCGCACATCGGTGCGATTGCATAGTAACACACACATGGCCGCTGGAACTAGTTGAAGCTCTATTTCAGTGACTCATTCATCATTGTGAGCGTTGTCGAGGCTGGGCAGGTGTGCCTTCTTCCCAAATCTACCGTCGAAAATCAGCTGTGATGCTGGATAGAGGCCGTTGTATCCTTGACTTTCACGAGCGCAATCCTCGTGCTGTTCCTGTGACCAGGAGCTTCTTTCTCTTCATCTGCTGCTCTGATCGGTCTCTGACCATTTATACACACAAGAGGCACTTGAACTCGCACAGAAGACCCCCCCATTTAAAAAATCCGCAAAATCCGCGAATCTGCGAATTCACGGATTTTGCGGATCGGCGAATACACAAATCCACAAATTCGCGGATTGTGAATCCACGAAAACCGCCCATGCTTACTCTTGACTTTAATGTGCAAGGAGCGGGTGCTGCAGGCTTTAGGAGCCAGGTATGAGAAAGCATGGCTGGCGGCTCTGGCCCTTAAGATTCCGGAAAAATGGGCGAGCAGTAGGCAGGCAGACTAGAGATGTATGGTGATGTGGCTGTTCTTTAAATAGGAAGTTCCCTGGTGGTGCAGTGCTTTGTATGCTTGCATGTTAGTAGTTTTAAAAGGGCTTGTTTGTGAATAGTGAGAAAATGAACATCTTTGAGGTGCAAGGATTTGTGGGTGTGGCTTGGAGGTTGAGCATGTACCTGACCGGTACTTTCTGGATGACCTGGAGTCTCTTGGTGAGTAGTTGTTTGGAGATTCCAATGTACATCTCAGTCCAGCTTGCTGGTGATAAGGGAGGGCTTAGGTGGTTCCTTGAAGGGTGTTGAGTGGAAGCCTCCTGAAAATGTTCCTGAGGGGTTTGAGAGTGTGGAAGCAGGAGGAGGTGATTGAGTTGAACTGGCTGAACTTAGAGCTTTTGTGAGCTCATGCAAATGGATGGTGGGATAAATAGATAAACTGGAGAAGATTTGGTATTGTTAGATTGCAGGGATGTAGTTTCATAAGAGAGACTGCGATCTATGAAATTAGTTGTGGGCAATTATTAGTTATATAATGATAGAATTTAAGAGAAACAGTCATGTGACTAAGGATGGACTATACTCAGAAAGAGATGGTATGCAGAGAACAAAAGGTCAGGAGAGGGTCATTCTCAGGAAAGAAATTAGAGGGAACAACCAAAACTGTACAGTCAAGGTACATTTTTCATGCACGATTTAAGGAATATAGTGGGAAAATTATTTTAGAAATTGCATGGAATATGAGGATGCACATTATTTGCATGTGAAGTAGTGCCATATTAAGTGCACCTCGATATGCGCTGGAATCGTTAAACCATCTGATCGTGCGAGAAGAGGTGTTCGACCACATAAGCCAACAAATACGTAAACATGGTCTACATAGTGACCAGATTTTTTCAAATAATAGTGAGGAAAAGCTAAAAAATAGAACTAGAATTGACCAGTAAAACATGGGTAGAAACAGCTCGCCTGCAACCACCCAAAATGTAGGCCACTATTTGAAGTCTCTTATGAAAAATCCGACATTACAAGACCTTTCAGATATCAGTGCCTGATGACTAAGCAATTTGGTGTGAGCAGGCGGTGCACCTGACCACACAAACACTGAACAAAGAAAGACATGTGGATTATTACTATAGGTGGGCGGTAAACTCTGTTCTGCCAGCCTTTTACCGACTCGGAGCTCTATTTTGAGGATGGAATGCGGAAAAACTCAAGCCAACCACTGCTTGGGGGAGGTTTTTTTCATGTGCAGTTCCCCTACAATAAGTTGTCGAGCGAAACAATTAATGGGAAGGGCGCCTCTCGGCGAGATTTCTCAGCGCGAATGGTCGTGGCAGATCATTACTCTTGCATTGAGAAAACTGCCTCCTGGTTTGAGAAAACTGACGCTGGAGTAGCAAATCCACTCGAGCTGCAGAAAGAAGCAGTATCCTCTGGTGTACAATGTGGGGCAAGCTCCGGGTGCTAAGCTTGAGAAATCTCACTGAGTTTGTAGGAACCTCTGCAGAATTCCATGGAGTGAACCTCCACGTGTTCCGGCCACCACAAATAATTACCTCTCAAGGCTGTCTTGTTTTTCGCATCAACAAGCATTGTGTTTTGCCAATGATGAGCAGGCATGCACATCATGGTAGCTGTGCACAGGTAATCAGAGTTTTCAGCTTCCACTATTCAACTTCCATTTCAACCTCTCAAAGGAAACGTTTTTGACTGGCCTAAACCTTCTTTTAAAAATCAAGAAGCTATCCCTAAAAAGGCCCTTAAGACAGTGTACATGATATTTCGAAGTAGGACATTTGGAAGTTAATGTTGAACACGTCCTTACAGTGAATTATCCCCCAAAACGATTTTTTCTGTAGCAAGGCTGACTGCTTCAATAGGTAATGATTGGGTTACATTACGTTTAGTAAAGGCTAAATTCAGATTGCTGGCAGCTAGATAAACATTTCAAAGACTCATTTAAATAGCTATTCAAAATGCCCTTTGATGGTGTGTGCACATTTTTGTCTAACTATGAAGCAATTGCTAAAATTAAAAAGTTACCATTTGTGTGCCTAAAGCTTGCATCCTTCAATTGTCACCAGGCTGCTGGATGGCTCCCCTGTGGTGAGATGTGTATTGTCCCAGACAATGGATGAAGGGCTTGGGTGTGGGCAGGTGCTGGCCTTCCCATAACAGAATGACCTGGGGAGAACACTAAACTTACCTGCCTCACGCCGGAGCACGCAGCACTTACCTGTCTCACGCCAGGACAGTCAGCCCACGCCGCCACCGCCGAGAGTCACTTTCTTTGCACTCTGGTCGCGCCGCCGCTCCGGGACTACGATTCCCGGCAGCCTACGCGGCGGCGCGCGCTGTGACACCGCGAGGGCGCCAGGGGAGGCGCACAAAAGAGCCGAAGGGCCGGCGGAGCCTTGGGAGAACACTAAACTTACCTGCCTCACGCCGGAGCACGCAGCACTTACCTGCCTCACGCCAGGACAGTCAGCCCACGCCGCCACCGCCGAGAGTCACTTTCTTTGCACTCTGGTCGCGCCGCCGCTCCGGGACTACGATTCCCGGCAGCCTACGCGGCGGCGCGCGCTGTGACACCGCGAGGGCGCCAGGGGAGGCGCACAAAAGCGCCGAAGGGCCAGCTACGCGGGACGCGAGCGGGACGCCCGGGGCGAAGCCCGGGCAAAGGGCGGGCCGTCTGAGGCCGTCCGAGGTCAGACAAGGTTGGGTTGGGCCAGGACCTCTGCCCAAACATCTACAGACCTACAGACGTTCATTGAGCTGCAAACTTATCGTCGGTCAGGTAATTCGCTTCTTTATATTCCAACATTACGTTCTGTTACCTAGCCATCTGCACACATGCCTGGTTTGCCTGGTAAAAAGTCAACGCCTGCAACTAACACTATGGAGAACTATTTAGTCCAGGTAGTGGCGAAAATCAACAGTGATAGAAGGTCCTCTCTGGGTTTGGATTCATCCACACAATCCCCACTAGTAGATATAGAAACAGAGGACCCTTTTAACCTGATAAACACTAGCCTCTCTGGAGTAGCACAAGCTCCCTCACAGGATACTGTCACCATTCAACCTAGTGGCATAGTGGCCAGCACCGAAGATAACAACGACATTGACGTAGTGCCTCTGAGTCCTATGATCTGTGAGCTTATTACCCCCCCATTGTTCCAATTCCAGCACCAAGGATTACAGGGGTTAAAAGAAAAGCTATACAAAAACGACCGGGGTTAAGGTCAGCTAAAAACAAAATTGCAACACCACCAAGGAAAACCTCTTGTGTGGAGGAGGACGATCCCTCGGGGGAAACATATGCAACCTTCTCTAATATTCTACTTCAGAAATTTTGCAGTCTGATGGACATAAAAATCAAAGGTATAGTCAAACCTCTGATAAGCAAAATTGATAAGCTATCCGCTGAAGGGACTAAACTGGAAGGTCTCCTTGGTAAAACGCTGGGTGAAGTAGGGAAACTCCCTGAAGTCATTACGTCCAATGAACAACCTCTGGTTAATGACATTTTAGCAAATAAATTGCCACCCACTGTTATTCCAAACCCCCCAGTGGCTCCTCTGATGAACCTACCGGAAATTAGCTCTGGTGTTGCACCCCCGCCAATTCTATTGCTGAACCTAATACCTCAAAAGGGTCATTTGAGCTGGTGGTGGAAGCCTCGCCATTAGTTCTTGTTTTAGCAAATGTACCCCCTCTGGCTTCCGGTGAAGCTGAATCAACAGCATCGCTTGTAAACAAATCTTTATCTTGGCTAACCAACAACATGGCCATATCTTCGTGGGGGAAACAGCAACTGGCCGAGGAACTGGTAAATGCAAGAAGAGTGGAGTGGATTGGGAACAGAGAAAAAAAGTTCAAGGGCGATTGCGTTGTGCTTAATCTCTCACACCCTGATGCATTACCAAACATATTGCCTAATATTTTTCCGCCACAGAGACGCTCCACTTCTATTGTACCACTGACCCTTGACTTCTTTTATCCTCGAAAAGGCAGAGGCCCCAATCCAAGCACCTTAAGAACAAAATGGAACGTTGTAACCAAAAGGGCTAGCAAGAATTTTGGTTCCGTTGAGTGGGGACTAGGTTTAGAAAACAGATTTTCTGCTCTTTCCAATCTAGATGCTTGTGATTGACAAATAACTAATTGTATGCCTCAGCTGCAAATATCCTCATCCTTGTGTGCAACAGGGGGGCATAATCGAGCCAGTGGCTCTTCAAACGAGTTATGTACTCCAGATGTTTTAGTAGGATTAACAAATCTAATAGTAGAAGGTAATGTTAATGTGGATGTAAATACGAACAGGCCTGTTTTTAGTTCTGATTTATGTGGGGAGCATGCCTCTGGGAACCTACTATCTTGGAATATAGCTGGGCTATGTTCCAAAATGGACTGTGGAGGGTGGTTTGAATTCGTCAGTAAGTATGACGTCTGCATTTTCCAAGAAACTTGGGCCTGTGATCCTGTTTATGCATTGGGGTATCTGAATTATTATGTACCGGCCACCAAAGGTCCCAAGGGGAGACCAATGGGAGGTCTCACTATATGGGTCCGTCAGTCCCTGAAGATCCTAGTAAAAAATATAGAGCTAAATCATAAAGACATCCAGCTCATTAGACTAGAGAGGGACTCCTCTACTCCCATTGACATCTATAACTTATATGTTAGAGGGGGAAATGCTGGCAAATCTACGGTCTTAGCGTCACTGTACAGTTACCTAGACACTCACTCTTCTGGGAATAACATCGTACTGGCAGGAGACCTACACCGTACTTTTGAACCCCTTGATACTGGTGAGGCTTTTTTAGGTGCGGAAGAAGATAATCTGTGGGAAATCCCTGCACTTGATTTAACCCCAATAACTCGCTGGACCGAGGATATTTTAAGCCTGAATGCTATGTGCCTTGAATATGGGCTAAGGGCTCTGAATGGTCGTACCAAGTCAGACAGAGTATCAGCCATGACCTTTGATAATGGAAGATCCAAGAGTCGTATTGATTATGTTATATGTTGTATGGCCTTGTGGTCATCCATTATTGATATGGAGGTTAAGGAAAGGCTTGAGAGTGACCATAATCCTCTTTGCGTCCTCCATAAATGGTGGCTGTCTGATGTGTTTGCCCCCAGTGCTGCTATCGATCCCTTACCCCCGTTGATTGTACCTACAAACGATTTACGTAGGCTGAGATGGACTAGTGTTAAAACTGATGAGCTGGTTATGGAAAAAATAAACATGGCAACTGACAAGGCTATCATGGCCCTTGAGGGTGAAACTGGGCTTCTTTCTAGTATAAATAATGCCACTAAGGTCCTTGAAGCTCTCTTTGATGAAATTAGAGGCCATTTCCTGAAACCGGCAAATAAAAAGATGCATGCCCACAGACCAGCACGTTGGTACAATCACGAATGTAGGCTGGCAAGAATCTCCTTGGGTGATGCTATTAAGAACAAGAATTTAGAGGCAATTAGATCTGCCAGGAAGCATTACAAACAATGTATAATAAGAGCGAAAAAAGATTGGGATGAGGCACACTGGAACAACCTGAAAAATGCTAGCGACCGTAAGGACTCCAGGTTATTTTGGCATATAGTGAAATGGGGACACGATAGGATAGAAGAAGCAAGCACTAATAATGTCCCCCAGGATGCTTGGGTAAAGTTCTTTAGTGAGCAGTATGCTTCTAGAGATCAGGCAGTGGATAGAAGGTACACGCATGGTTTACCTACTGGGGATGACATCTTCACTAAGAATGAAATAATTGCTGCCTTAAAAACTGTTCGTAGTGGGCGGGCTCCTGGTATTGACGGGGTGCCGGCAGATGTTTTCCTGAATGACACTGATAGATGGTGCAGATACATTTTTTTGTTGATAAATTTGATTGCCGGGGGGGCAGATATCCCAATGACTTGGAGGGGCGCTGAAATCATCCCTATATACAAAAAAGGAGATCGGGCACAGCCTGGTAACTATCGCCCCATTAGTTTAATAGACACCATCCAGAAAATAGTGGGCCGAGTAGTTGTCAACAGGTTGCTGGACTGGGTTGATGAACACAACATTTTATCCCCCTTTCAGGCCGGATTTTGCAGGGCAACCAGCACTGTGGATCAAGTCTTCCGTTTCCAACTAATACAGTGGAAGACCGTGGTGCTAGGGGGAGGCAGCCTGTATGCAGCATTTGTTGATTTGCGGGCTGCCTTCGACCTGGTACCGAGGGCGAAACTGTGGGAAGTGCTTGAGACACTAGGGGTCCCTGGGGATCTGTTGATTTTAATTATGCGACTGCATGAGGGCAACTATGCCAAAATAAGATGGGGAGGATACGGGAACAACACTGCCGAATTTCCTGTTGAGCGCGGGGTTCGGCAGGGTTGTTCAATGGCCCCTACTCTGTTTACCCTCTTTATTAATGGTGTTGTTTCCCGCATGCAATCTCAGGCTGTGGACGCCCCTTCTCTCGCTGGGGAGAAGGTCCCCCATTTTAATGTTTGCCGATGACACATTAATTTTATCAAAAACCCCCAGTGGCTTACAAAAAGCATTGGCAATATTTGATGGGTTCTGTACTGACCACGGACTTGAGGTGAATGCGACCAAGACAAAACTCATGGCTTTTAACCCACATAGAAATTTTAAATCGAATATTACCATGAGTGGCCGCATACTCGAAGTTGTAAAATCCTTCACCTATCTGGGGATCTTGATCTCCAATGACAATAAGTGGCAGCAACACCTTAACATCGCTACATTAAGGCACAAGCAGCTATCTGGGGCTATAATTAAGGAGCATAGGAAGTCAATGACTAAACCAATTAAACCACCACTGACAATATACGAGGCAAAAGCAATTGGGTCTGCCTTGTATGGTGCGGAGCTATGGGGGTATGAAAACCTCCATGAACTCCAGCTATCTGAAAATAAATTCTTGAGGTCATTGACGGGTACTCCGCAGAGCAGCCCACTATTGCCCCTGCGTTACGAGTTAGGTGGAAGAGAGCTTACGGAAAAGGCCAAACTGCGCCCGATATTATTCTGGCGCAGACTTTGGACCACACCAGAACTCTCTCATTATCCGGAGGGGTTCTCTGATATCATTAAAGCTGATCGTTACAATAAAATCAGGTGGCTTAAAACATTAAAGACTGTACTGTTCAATCTAGGACTTCATGCCCTATGGGCAGATCCTGCTGGGGCTTTATTTCCCTCTAAGACTGTGTTAAAAGACATATTTTGGGAACATGTAGCTAATAGTAGCTTACTTAACACCAACAGTGGGACTATGACCACTGGCTACTTAGAAACTAAAATGTTCCCCATCTATGAAAAGTACTGGGACTACATAATGAACCCCTTGGATAGGAAATTGTTATTTCAAATGAGGGTAGGTTCGCTCCCACTCTGTAACTTAACAGCTAAATGGAAAACAGGGGGGGGCAGTACTATGTCCAGCCTGTGGGGTAGGAAAAGAAACCCTAGGTCATTTTCTGTTTTGTTGCCCAGTATATGCTGCCCCAAGGCAAGCCTGGTTGGCTCCTATGTGTAGGAACTTAGGTACAAAAAGTAGTATGGTGGCACTGCGTATAGTAAAATCTACCACCGAAGAATGGATCAATATTGCAATCGCAAAGTACCTGGGATGGGCGTGGGTTTTAAGAATGAGACTGCTGGCAAGCTAAATACTGCCACCAAGTCGCTCAGAGACTGCTAGACATTTGTCTATTCTCTGTAACTTTAAGTAAATAGCAAGAGACTGCTAAACTAACGTTTATTCTCTGTAAATTTTTTTAATTGACCAGAGACTGCTAGACACTCGTCTATTCTCTGCTTATGTAATCTGTCATCGGCTTAATATTGATTTTTTTTAATGTAATGAATTCTTTTTTAACGTATGATCTACTGGGGATATTTACGTTGTTATTATGATCATTCCCCTCTGGTCTCTATTTGTCGACGATAATGATTTTTGCACCTGTACATATGATGTGTCATTGTTTTTAAATTGTCAAAATACGTATGTGCTTGTTTCATTGATCATGTAAATTTAATTGCTTTTTTAATTGTATGTATGTTTGTCTTGCTTTTATGAGTAATACTCGAATAAAGCACTTTTTGAATTGAATTGAATGACCTGGTGGCTGTGCTCCTGGGCTAGTTACATTTCAATAAAGATTCCCCTGATACCAGACCTGCCTTCTTCCTTTGCACCTCTAGCCACCTTTGCTCCAAACCCAGTGTTGAGGGCTGGGCAGCTGCCCCAGAACTAGTTTGGAATGACCGCAAGAGAGGGTTTGCCCATTATCATAGCTACACCTCTGGGTCGAAAAAAGAGCTCTGACCAGTGAAGGTAGGGTTCTGTCATATTGCATTGTTCTAAAATGCTGTTCATGAGGGTCGGGACAGGTTGGAGAAATGATATGGTGTCCTAAAATTGAAACACACAAAAGGTGATAGAAGACTGTGTGCAATACATCTAACCACTGGAAACAGCTAGGAGTAGCACTTCAACTCCTCAGTCTGTTGCTCACCCTGCCACCTCAGTTTAGACTTCGCCATATGAAAAGCAGTTATGATCCTATTCCTCATGAGAACAGTCCAGCTGCAACTGCCAAGCTAGGTTCTCTATAGCTGATTTGTGTTAAGGTTCAGGGAGGACCTGGCTTGGCTAGAATGTTCCCATGAGAAACGTGGTCAAGACTGATTTATATATGGCTGGGTCCAAACTAAGGTGGCATGATGTGCAAAAAAACAATGGGTTTGAGTGTTACACAGAGACAGTGGTTAGACCTGTTGCAAACAGGCTTCCCTTCCGTGTTTTTCATGTACTGCCCTAAGTGGCATGAGCAATACCAGAAGTGAGGACCATGCTCCTTTGTCACTGGAACCAAGCTGTACCCAGCTGGTGAGCCCATAACTAGGGTGAAATTGCTCCTGGGTTGCTTGTGGACAGTTCAAGGAGGACCTGGTTTGACAGTTTGGGCTGGACCCATGCATATGCCCTCAGCTCTACTTCATAAGGGGATGTGTGCCGGCTGACATCTATTCTTCATTATGATGATCACACAAGGCTTGGAGTCAGGAGTCTCAGCCAATCCAGATGCGGTTCCCTTTCTGTTACAGAGCATGAAAGTAATGCCAGGATTGGCTTGAGCAAGTAAACTCAACACCCATTAGGAGACTGGGGGTTGCAGCTTTGATTAACCCTGCGCCCCTAAATGCAGGTGGAGAGAGCTCTCTAGTGCGCTTGTCGGGCTGGCTGGAGAAAAGCAGCTGTCCAACCCAACATGCGCACCTTGCAGGTCTAGGACCCATATGCTTGTTGCCACCAGTATACTGGTGTCTATCAAATTGAAGATCCACTCCCTTCAGAGCAACTGACAGAAATGTCCCTTGGCTTAAGGCTGACTGCTGCAGATGGAGGCAGAATAAAAAATTGAACTTCTTTAAAAGTTTCAATTATTAAGTTTATGTATATATTCACATGTAATAGGAGGGGGAAAATATGAGTAGGTCAATGCCCCCAACGCCCTAAGTCAGGAACCACCCCTGGTCAAATGGAAATTATTGTAATTGCAATAAAAAGTAGTCAGAATAGTAGTGGCAAGAGAAGCCTCCATATGTGGGTCTTTGTGACGTGAAGATGAACATTTTTAAATGATGTGTGTTTTAAAAGAATTTTTTGGGGGAAAACAGATTTTATTTGTCAGAATAGCACATACAATGCAGATCTCCGAGTCCCAGAGTCCACTGCCGCATTTAAGATACAAAAATTGACTTTGATGATTTTACAAATTTTTAAACAAAAGAATATGAAAGGCAATACAAATAAAATGTATCCCCGCAAACCAATCAACATCCCCCCTCCCTCCTCACCCCCCAGCGCACCGTCTTCTTATTCCAGAACAAGATATCACTGACCCAAACTGCCATTGATCTACACAAGAGTGAGCAATACACGGAAAGAGCGTAAGGTACAGGAGAGGCCAACAAGTTACTCTGGGTCTCGGCCATAGCCTCTCTGCGGCAGCTCCAGCTCTAGACCCCGACAATCCGCTCAGCGCCTCCAGATCCTATAATGTTTCTGGGGGCACCCTCTAGCTCCAAAGATGGGGACTTCGAGGCCCATACAGAAGTCCAGACCATTTTTCCAAGTCGAAGACGAAGGGGCAACCACCGCCTCCCAGGCTCCAGCTATATCCCTCTTTGCTAACATAAAACCTAGGAGCATGAAATGTCGCTTATAGATATTGCCCCCGATCCCTTCCATCACATGAAGGAGGACAAGCTTCGGCAAACTAGGGATCTCCCACCCCAGTACTTCAGAGAGACAAGCCAGAACCCCCCTCCAGAATCTTGCTAGCTCTGTGCAGTGCCATATGGTGTGTAACAGAGTCCACTCCTTGTTCCCACAATGGAGGCACACCGGGGAAGCCACCAAGCCCGCCCTCCAGAGCCTAACCCTGCTAAAATAGACCTGGTGGATATATTTGAATTGAATCAACCGCAAGCTCATTGCAATAGCTGCCCCTCGCGGGAAAACCAAGGCTTCTGTCCAGCCCTCTTCCTCCATCTGACCAACATCTCCCTCCCAGGCCTCCCTCAAACGCTGCAAGGAGGGGGAACAGTGCATGACCAATGACTGATAGATTTTAGAGATCTTATGGTCTAGGAGGTCCCCATAATACCTTAGCCTCTACTGGGCTGAACTCCAGCAGCGAGTCCAGGCCGTCCAAGCATGCCTAATTTGCAGATATTTAAAGACTTTCGTCTTTAGCATCTGGTAATCCTTCTGGATGTCTTGAAAGGATTTTAGAATTGTGCCCCGCATAACGTCCCCAGAGTAGATATCCCAATGTTGTCCCAATCGCAAAATCCGGAGAGACTGATTGCGGAAAGTGGCCATTGTGCCATAATGGGGTCTCCCGAGTCAATCTGTTCCACCATCCCATCCTCCGCAACGCCTGACTCCAAAGCTGAAAAACAAATTGCGTGGCATGCGGAGGGGACGCCTCAATGGAGCAGAGTAAAGAAGAGTATGTATGGACTGGTCACCCATGGAGCTTCGCTCCACGGCATATGCCAGGTCTGCTCTGTAGACAAGTAGATGTGATGCTACATAATAAGAACAAATATCGGAGGTTGCCAGCCCCCGCATTACGTGGATAGGAAGCACGTCCAGATCACCACCCTCACTGTGTCGCCACTCCAAAGAAACTGTCCCAGGACAGAACTCACCTATTGGAGCCACTGTGGAGGAATCGGGTTGGGATATTTCTGTAATTGATACAAAAGTCGCGGGAGTGCCACCATCCTAAAAAATGGCTGACTGGCCGTAGATGGACACGGGCATGTGAGACCAGGTCTTATAATCCTCACGCACACGCTTCCATAGAAGTGCAAGGTTCTGCTCCCAAGCCGTGTTGGGGGAATCAGACAGATACACCCCCTAATATTTCATGCCCCTAAATAGTTTTAGAAGAAATTTAGCTCAAGAGAGAGCAGTAACCAGTTTCATCCCACACTTGTTTGATGCATTGTTCATGCAGGATCCTCTTATTTGTCAAGCATCCTCCTGACTTTTTAGGTAAGACCTTGTGAGTGAACATGCGCACATTAACAGGCATAAAAAATATATTTTTACTAAGGCAGACTGATTTAAATAGAAACACAGCTTTAGAAAAGCAAAGTTCTGAACAAACGTGGGAGTAGGAATAGATGAAAAAATTAGGCGCAGATGTACTGTGATTATGCGACTTTGTTGAATTTTTTTTGTTTGTCACAGCCATGAAACAAAATCATTTTTGGCATCAACAAAGCCATACAAAGTCACTTTGTGTGGCTTAGTAAATACAAAGGGATGCAATGAAGCACAGAGCCCTGCCTTTCATTACTTTATGTCAGGTGGGCTTTACATGGATGGAGCATGGACATTCCTTTGCAATCTACCCTTGAATTTAGACGAAAACTCAGAATTACAAAAGACTCATTTTTCTCTTTATTCTTTTTGTTACTTCCTCTTTCCATGTCTGTTGCATTCTAAAACCGAGGAATACACTTCTATTGAAAGTTTTTCGTGCAGTAAGGTATATCTTCCTGCACTAAAACAATCCTGCCCAAACACTTGGAAACCTGGCTTTGCTCCAAAATAGTGTACCTACTGGACACAGGTGAAACGAGGAGAAATATCATAATTTCTTCTTGTTACTTCCTCTAAAGTAAGGAGCAGCAGCTACACCCATCCAGAACATGTGTGGGTGTTATTGAGGTGATGTTCCTTGTGACTGTACAATGGTGTTGGCTGCTTCTATTACTCATTTCGTGTTGGCAGCATTCCCACTCACACACCTACTCATGTGAAACACATAAAAAGGCTTGTTAGGGAAGAGGCACTGTTAGAAATGGGGTCTCCAGTTGTCAGTGCTTCAAACCCTGTCCAAATTGGGACCCACACTCTAGTCAGGGTAAGTGTTGTACACACTAAGTTTACCGGTGCTCACCTTCTGGTAGCTAGGCTCAGAGCAGTCAAGCCTAACTAGAGATGCAACATGTAAAGTATTTGTGCACACACAAATGCACACACTAACACAGTGAAAACCCAACAAAGTACTTCACACTAGTTTTGAATAATAGCCAATATTTATTTGAGTGAAACAAGACCAGAAAACAAAAATCCAACATACAAGCTATACTATTTTTAAAGATTAAGGGCCAGATGTAGGTAAATCTAATTTACCGACTCTTAAATACCGAATCATATCGATTCGGTATTTATGAATCGGTAAATTAGAAGGAGGGAGATGTAGGTATTTTTTAATTTTGAATTACCGAATCTGTAACATTCGGTATTTACCGATTCGGTAAATACCAAATCGGTATTCCCCATTGATTCATATGGGCTTTGGAGCCCATAGGAATCATTGGGAAATACCGATTCGGTATTTACCGAATCGGTAAATACCGAATCCAGCAAGGGTTCAGTGGGTGTCACTTTGACACCCTCTAGCACCCCAAGTGCAGGCTTTTGTGCACTAAGGGCATGTCTGTGTGCCACATGGCACAGGTGTGCTTGCAGAGATGTGCATGCACACCTGAATTCGGTATTTTACCACCCAATAGGATTGGGTGGTAAAATACCGACTCTTAAGGGCCTGTGGCACTCTGTGGAGTGCCACCTACATCTGGGTTTTACCGAATCGGTTAAATTACCGATTCGGTATTTTACAGAATCGGTAAATCTACAGAATCGGTAAATTTACTGATTCTATAAAAATATGCCCCCTACATCTCAAATAACCGATTACCGGTCGGTAACAGCCGAAATCGGCCGTTACCGACCGGTAATTGGCGACCTACATCTGGCCCTAAATGCAGTTGTAACGCTTAGGAAACACAATTGCTCCAGTCGGGTCCATCTCAACACACGACCGAGTTGAATCCACAAGTTCAGGCCGACCGCGATGAAATGCAGGCCAGCTTTGGAGTCGGGTATACTGCTGTAAAGTACCTTTGAGTTGTTGCGAATAAAAAAACGATGCAAGGCTCTGGGGAGTTGAGGCGTCGCTGAGGTAGTTGCGGCATTGCTTCCTAACAGCTGTGCAGGTCGTTGGCTCTTCGGCACTCATGGCGATGCATTGCACAACAGAGGTGAGGTGTCCCTGAAGCAAGTGAAGCTTTGGTTCCAGGAGACAGTGCAGAATCGTTGAGCGATTGATGCCCAGGGACACTGCGAGGCACAGGTGAGATGTTGCGGCGAGGCATTGGTTCCATTGCGGTGCAGTGTCTACGAAGAGTTGATGGTTAATGATGTCACACCACTGGCTCACAGGTGCTGCAGCGGATTTGATGTCCAGTGTCATGGACTTTAGTGACGTGGTACTTGGGATTCAAACAGTAGCGGTACTTCAGTGAAGCTGCAGCGGCGGAGGAGCTTGCGTTGTAAGTCACAGTCATTGTGTTGAGCAGGGTGCAGGCAACAGCACTGTAAAAGAGTGGCACTGGTCCTGAGGTCACGCTCAAAGTTGATGTCCTGATTTCTTCTCTCTAGTGCAGCAAAGTCACTTCAAGGGCCCAGGAACTGAATTTGGCACCACTTGGCAGACTATGCCTCTGAGCAGAGGAGCCAAGGTGGTGCAGGTGGAGTCTTGGATGGCCCTGAGACTTCGGACGGGAGGCAAGCTCAACTCCAGCCCTTGGAGAACCTTTAGAAAGCAGGATGCAGAGAGCACAGTCCAGTCCTCTCACTCCCTGAACAGAAGCAGCAGGCAGCAAGCCAACACATTACAGCAAGCAGCAAAGTGGCAGTCCCTCCTGGCACCACAACAGCTCTTCTTCCTGGCAGAATGTCCTCAGTCCAGAAGTGTATATGGTGTCAGAGGTCCAGTACTTATACCAATTTGGCCTTTGAAGTAGGTAGACTTCATTGAAAAGTCTTTGTAGTACACATGACCCTGCCCTTCCTGGCCCTGGCTTCAGACACACCACAGGGGGTGTTCAGCTCTTTGAGGGGGACAGGCACAGTCCTATTAAGGTGCAAGTGTCAGCTCCTCCCACCACTCTAGCTCAGGAGGACTCATCAGCCTGGTGATGGGCCTTCAGGATATGCAGGGCACACCTCAGCTCCCTTTGTGAGTGACTGTCTAGAGTGAATTCACAAAGCCTAACCGTCATCCAATCAGGGCGTGTATTCTAGGGACAGGCAGAGGCACAGAATGGTTAGAGTATGAAAATGCCATCTTTCTAAAAGTAGTACAATTAAGAGCATCACTACCATTTCGAATGCTGCTATCCTCTTAAACAAGACTGCAGACTAAACATTTGATTTCTGTGATCATGGTTATTTATTTAACCATTACTTCATCTGTTTCATTATATCATTTTTTCATTTCATTACGTCTGAAATAAGGGTACACTGCTTTTTACAAACAAATAAAACAGTTGTATACAAATATAAACAGCTGAAACCTGTAGTGCAAACAATTAATTTCACGTTAGAACACAAAAAATAATAATAATAATACACCAGTATTTTGTTTCTAAACCATTAGACATGAAGTACTCTCATTATATAGGGTTTATGGTTCTTTTAGAGAGGGTTCGCCGCTAGAAAAACACTTAAGAGCAGTAGGCGTTACATCAACATTACGTATCCCTCTACGCTGTCTCAGTTCAATATCAATTCATTCCACAACGGAAGAAGAAAAAGTGCTGACGAGTTTCAAGTCCCAGATTGATGCATGGGACTCTCTTCAGGGTTGTGACTACGGTCTTTAAAGCGTCAATTTTTCTTTAACTGTGAACCAGTAGAGGAATTTCAGAGCTAGTGTGATGCTACTGTATCATTTCAGACCAAACAAAGGGCCATATGTATCAAGCCTTTTTCGATTCGCAAAGGCCGAAATTCGGCGAATTCCGGCCTTTGCGAATCGCAAAAGGCTGTTTTGCATTTTTTGATATGTATGAAAAAATCGCATCATAAGGAATTGCATAAATTTGCGATTCCTTATTTTGCTATAGCATTTAAGGAATCGCAAATTTGCGATTCCTTAAATGCTATGTATGAAGCATTTTTCTATAGCTAATTATGCTTAAGAAATCGCAATTTACCACCAACTTTCAATTGGTGGTAAATTGCGATTTCTTGTAAAAAAGCACAAATTGGCATTTTTGAATGTGGCATGTGGAATGTGGAATGTGGCATGTGACGCACATACATGCCCATCGGGCATGTATGTGCACCATATGCACACACATGCTGATTTCAGGGGTGCAGCAGGGTGTCCTTGAGACACCCCTGCACCCTTGAAATCAATCTCATTTTGCGATTAGCAAATTGTGAATCGCAAAATGAAATGCATTGGGTCTCCTGGCCCATAGGAATGAATGGGAAATTATTCCTTATTTGCGAATTTGCAACTTGCGAATTCGCAAATAAGGAAGATTAAGGAATCGCAAAAAAACTCGATTTTTTTCATACATACCGTTTTGCGATTTCTAAATAGAGATTCCTTAAAAATCGCTATTTAGAAATCGCAAAACGAAACTATGATACATATGGCCCAAAATGTGAGCTGCAGGGTTTCACAATTTCTCTAGCTGTGCCAGAGATACACAGTGGAGACCAGGGTATAAATCCACACTTCACATAGTAGACAAGTTACATGAGGTAAGAGTGACAATTGTGAGTAAATGAAATGCAGGAGGTAGCAAACAGTACAACAGTGTGCAGGTTGCAAGGGAACATACAGTATAATTAGAGGTATAGTTCGCAATACATACCAGGCACACAGGCACAAGAACAGACGTTACGTAGGCAATGATGGCACTTGTGCAAGTGCAAAGGTAAACAACACGTGAGAAATAGCAAACAGTGTGTTATAAGAGAGAAGTGGCGTGGCATGCACCAAAGAGTACCAAAACACAGGTACAAGGAGGGCACTGCAATAATGGCAAACATTTTAAACTGAGGACTGGGAATGGAATTGACGGTTACGGGCATCTGCTAGCTGGCTCTAACCAATCTCAAATAATGATCTGGCAGTGATTTGCCAGGACAAGCACTGTCATGATTATTGCAGCACTGTGCCCATGCAGCAAGTAAATGATTTGACTACAGGATAACTGTCATAATCCCACCTCTTTGCGGGACGAATATCACTGGTTTTCCATTCTCAGCAGATACAATATTGCAAATGGCCACTTCCCGATCCCCCGTATAATATGTCCGGACAAAAACAACTAACAGTACCCAAGTAATCTCTGTAAGAGGTGTGGCCTATTTGACTAAGGGCGTGACCTAAGAACCGTATCTAAGCAATCCCCATAAGAGATGCGGCTCATGTTACTAAGGGCGTGTCCTAAGACCCCTTCTAAGAAATATCCATAAGTGGTGTGGCCTATGTAATTGAGAGCATGACCTGAGAACCATAGCAAGAAATCTTCATTGGCAGGTACCAATACGGAGAGAACACGGAAGGGTACTATGATGAAGGTGCACTAAACAGCGACCGAAAGTAGCTAGGTGGTGGGGGCTCTGTCATCGACGGTGGCCTCCTCCAGAGCTGTGGCGGAGTACAGGGCGAGCTGGAAGCAGATGGACAGTAGGGGTACCTCTGCGGCAGAAGGATACAGTCTAAATACCTCTGCCTGGCACAGTAAGGGGGCCTGAGCCAAGAACCTGGAGCTGAGGGGGTTCCAGGAAACAGCGTTGGCGCCCCGTTAGTCCTTTGGGCGGTCGGGGGGCCTGAACCGACCGGGGATGTGCCCCATCGCTCCGCCCTGACAGGGGGGGCGGGAGTATAACGAAATAAAGTGATAATTTACTGCACCGTCAGAGCATCGACTCGCCGTGCAAGATGGCTCCTTAGACATGCGGGTCAGCGAGGGGCTGCCGCATTGGATCACCTGTAAGATGACCCACCTTATCAGCTACTTGTTGTACGAAATAAACCTGCACCACTGCTTTCCCACAAATATGTCTCATGAGTCTCCTTGGTATATAAGTGTTAACGAGCGCAGTACGGAGCGAGCGCTGGCGGTGTGGGCACTATGCCGCTGGCCGCGCGACACGGAGGGGAGCATGGGCGAGACAGCGTCTTAGTCCCACACATCGCGCGAGAGGAGCCTGCAGCTCGCCAACCCCCCATGAGCCGCCCTCCTCGCCAACAGCCAATGGGAGGGCTCTTCTAGGGATGGGGGCGTTCCCGGGGGGTATATAGCAGGCCCAACAATTTTGCTCGGCCTCTCCTTCCCGCGTCAGTTCCTTGGGCTGCTCTGCGCTGTTCCCACCCTAACCCTGACCCAGCTGCAGAGCGGAGGGCGAAAGTTGTGAACTGTTAATGGTCATGTTTTGTGTTGCAGGCGGAGTCACAGGGCAAACTGGAAGCAGATGGACAGTAGGGGTACCTCTGCGGGAGAAGGATACAGTCTAAATACCTCTGCCTGGCACAGTAAGGGTGCCTGAGCCAAGAACCTGGAGCCGAGGTGGTTCCAGGAAACAGCGTTGGCGCCCCGTTAGTCCTTCGGGCGGTCAGGGGGCCTGAACCGACCGGGGGTGTGCCTCATCGCTCCGCCCTGACAGGGGGGCGGTAGTATAACGAAATAAAGTGATAATTTACTGCAACGTCAGAGCATCGACTCGCCGTGTAAGATGGCTCCTTAGGCATGCGGGTCAGCGAGGGGCTGCCGCATTGGATCGCCTGTAAGATGACCCACCTTATCAGCTACTTGTTGTACGAAATAAACCTGCACCACTCCTTTCCCACAAATATGTCTCATGAGTCTCCTTGGTATATAAGTGTTAACGAGCGCAGTACGGAGCGAGCGCTGGCGGTGTGGGCACTATTTCTCTAGCTGTGCCAGAGATACACAGTGGAGACCAGGGTATAAATCCACACTTCACATAGTCACAGAGAGAATTAATGCGATTTTCTGAGAGTAACACAGTAGCAACTGTACATGTTTTAGCAGGCAAAGATGGTGGAATGCTGATTTGAAAAACGACCTGGTCAGGGTGAGATTTTGAGCGCCTGTTTGAGTGCCATCCCGAATTGCAGGCTTCATCCCCAGAGACGGGGACAGGGGGAGCAATGCCTAATTCCTCCGGCCAAAGTAAGCGCTCCGAAGTTTCCCAGGCCATGTACGGGTAACTCACCCAGCCAGGCTTTCCCCCCATTGCACTGTGGAACTTGTAGTTCTGTTTACCATTATAAAATAGAATCTAGAAGTCCCAGTAAGAGAAAAGCAGATACTAGGACAAGTTGAACTATTCACGCTCAGACATGGGAGACTTGAAAGGTCTATCTGAGTAGAGGAACGAGTGGCTGAATGGTCAGAGTCTGGAAGCAGGATTTAAGGAAGATTATTTTTTTTTAAAAGGTACTCGAACCAATAATTTAAATCAAATACGTTTTCCAAGGAGATACACATTTGCATGGATGTAATTTTAAAAAATGTATTTGGTAGTGTTCTTTCCGGGGGAGAAGGGGCTGGTTCTCCTTTCGTAGAGATTGGGAGATGGGGTGTCTGGCTGTGGATGGTCACTGAGTTGAAGCAAGTTGAAACATTGCTCAGGTTTGTGTGGGCTTTCTGTGCCTCACCTGCTCAGAGTAGAGGGTCTCTCTCCGACGGCCTCTTGCTGTGAATGGCATTATGGAAAGTGGCGTTTCAGTGTTGTTTTGAAACATGATTAAGAGTGTTGGTGCATTAAAAAGATAGCTGTAAAAGATCTAAAACATTTTTCCAAAACTACACACAATCAAGGCAAAAGGGACTTTTAAAACTAATGCTCCAAGTTAGACTTTATATTACGTCAGGCCCCTATCTAATTAAAAAATGCAAACATGAAAGCACATAATGCGATTTGTCATAAGTAGCATGGTATTGGATTTAACATTAGGGAATAATGGCATGCCATTCAGTCTTCTGAGGTCTTGAATGAATGGCCAAGTTAGGGTTGTATCATTAAAAAGAGCGCAGAGATCTGGCTACAAACAGGACGCCCACTGACTTTGACAGACGTAAGCAAGCCTAAAGATAATGCGTTCTCAAAGTCTACGTCAATAACACGCACAGGGGCATATTATCAAGGGCCATTATGCTGCTTTATTGGTTTTAAAAGCCAGAAAAGCAGAAAAAATTACATTGCCCTATTTACTAGGTGGCGCTAACATGCATTAGCGCATGTTAGCAGCCGGATTCCTAACGCCTCTCCTCGCATCTCCAATAGATGCAACGTAGGCGTTCTCAGAGGCAAAGTAGGCATTCCCACGAATATACAACTTAGAAGAGGATGCCACCACAACAGCACTGAATTTACAGGGCGGCTCTTGACTGTGGAGAAGTGTGGCTCACTGGTTAGAGGAGGCAGACCTGGAAGCAGAAGTGAGCCCAGGACCAGGGTTCAATTCCCGGTTCGGCGGGGTCTTGAGTCCTAAAATCTCAATTCTTGCTCCGGTGCCTACTCGATTCATGGGTTCACACTCTGCGACTCTGGGCAATAGCTTGCTTAATCTCCACAACGGCCCTTGCGGTGGGATGCCTGGCTTTCACCTTGCGGATACCCTGTTGTGGTTATCTCACAGGGGAATACCAGGACGGGTTCCCTAAGCAAGCGCTTAGAGACCGGTTGGTGATTGGCGCTATATAAATTCCTGTATATTTACATTTCCATTGACTTGAGGAGCGATATAAAAACTCCTGCTAACCGCAGATATCGCCAATAATTTACGTCTACAAAATTCTCGACTTAGCCATGTTCATAATGGGAGGTGGTTTATAAGGTTACATTCACTTTTCCCTATTTACAACATTTTCTTGAGCGCAGTTCTCCCATCGCTGGTCTTCATGCAATGTTGATGGAAATTGCCGTATATCGGCGGATTTCACATCGCCTGTTGGCAAATCTTTGAAAATTCGCCGCTAGCATGGCGATGTGATCCGGCGATATACAGCGATGATGAGAAATGCACTAGACGCGTTAGCGATATTTATCGTTTGTTGTTGATAATATGCCCCACAGTGAGGCTCAAAGAAAACCTTCTGCACCCATACTACCCAAAAAATATATATGTTCATGAATTACTACATTATCCTCGTTAGGTAAGAGCTTGGCAGGTATTTAACGGTGAATGTTTTTCTTTTCACCCTGCCTTGTTAGTATTAAAGGATCCCCGGAGCTGGAAGCATTACCTTCTGCCACTGGGACTCTCCGAAAAAGGCACAACAAGCACAATTCTAACAATTTGCTTAGTAAGTTTGTTTCAGTTCATTAAAACCATTTCGTTTTTCCAAAACAAAATATAGAAATATAGAAAACCATAGCAACTTAGAGAAGTTCCATACGTCATTATTAAAACAGAATTAATAAACAATATAAAATACAGCGTTCTAACAACAGGGGCTAAATAGCGTTGGATTATCATTCAGGTAATCCCCGGAGGAAATCTAAAATTGTACAAGACCTCACTCCAATACGTTAAAATACTTGTAATTTGGCAGCGATTAGGTTAGCATTAGCAGAAGCCATCCTGTATTTAGAGGCTATCTTGTCCGTTTTGTGGAATCCATTTTGTATTTCTGGCAGCCATCTTGTTTGCCATGTGCCACAACATGCATGCCATTTGCTCTATCCTACCTTGCTGTGGTCTGCCCTTGAAATCTGCCTATGGACAGGTTATATTTAGCCTCTTCTGCTTCGCACATGCTCAGTTGAGCTTGCAACTGTCCATGCAGCTACTTAATATTGAAGAACGTGGCTTAGTTTTCCTTGTATAGGCCGTTTGTAACACTTTAAGCCAAGGTTAAGAGATCTGCGCACTTTTTCAGCAACATCCTACACGGGACGTGTGATTGACTGACCATTCGCGCTGAGAACAATTTATGTGTCGAGCCAATGTACGAGATAAGCGTCTCAGCTACTAGCAGCATGGGACGGATGGCACACTGAAGATAGTGATCCAAATGAGAATAAAATGGGTGGGACGAGCCACAGGAGTGGCTACAATGTGTCCCATGAATACATTCTTTCACTTTTTGATGGTGTGTAGCTTTGTGACAGAGCAGTGGCACAGACTGACAACTAACACTGCAGGCGGTAGGTAGGGAGTATTCTTCTTCCGTGGCCAGTGTTGGGAGCGAAAATACAAGTGACAGCCCAATGGCTTCAGAACAGGAGTTAGAAAGGGGACGAGAAAAACTGTATTTGGCTTGTAGTTTAGTTACGTGGTCCAACTGACAGCATTATGATTTTGAGAGATGAGAGCACTCGCATAGCCTTGGTTAACCAACACTCACCTGTGTTCCTACGGTATGTCGGTGCCAGCGGCTGATGGCCCCTCGGGAACCTGTACTGCTGTGGTCTCCATGGGCACCTCCGACTCTCCCAGGGGCTATTGATCGTCCATCCCGAGGTTGCAGAAGAAGGTGAGAGCGGTGATTGGCTCATGCGCGGACAAGCTGTGGTGCAAGATTTTCCTCGTGCTAAGTAGGGGGCAGGGGAAGCAAAAGAAAAGGGCAGCAGATTGATCTCCACGCGGCTGGAGGAGGAAGAGCACGCCCACCTTACTGCAGGCTTTTCTAGCGCATCCCACCAACCAGCGACTGAAGCCGGCTGCTGCAATTGTCGCGAGAGCCTAGGGAGCGTTTTTGCCATAACGCACAAAAAACAAAGAAGCTTCGCCCGCGCGCATTCTCGACTCTGGCTCTTACAATGAGAGCAGTAAACATAAGAAATAGGCAACACGGGGAAGTAATTACAACCAGCATTTTTCTTTGCGAATATAGATCCACTGCATCAAAAAACAATCATTGGCAATGCAATAGGACTCGCATTTACGTAAGACTTATTGCATTGGAAACAGGAATGCTGGGGACGAGGCGGCACGAACGTGAGTGGGGGGGGCGGGGAGGGCTGAGAAGTCATGGACTGTGGGAGGGGGTGGGGGAGACAGGGAAGAAAATAGTGTTAGGAGTAAAGGGGCCAGTAGCCTTGAAAGGATACTAAGGACAACATGGTCGTCATGAGGAGGGACTAACAAGCCTAGAACCCATCGAAGACAGCATTTAGGACCGAAGCCAATGAAAAAGGATGGGTGGAGAGTGGGCGGAGTGTCCACAAATCTTCCATTCTATAGTGTATACTGCATGCCTCGCAAAGTGAGCAGCGCTCGCTTAAACAGAACAAAGGCTGTTTAGTTAAATACTTACATGAAAGTTGTCATGTACAAAGAGTTGGTGAAGTCCTGCATAAACTAGGAAACTCCCAGTTCAGGGACATCACAAAGAGGCACTGGTAGGTGATGACAACTGGGAGTACTCAAGCTAGATCTGCTAGCACCTCAGAACATCCTCTATTTACTGCATACAACTCTCAGTATCAATCAGTGTATTTTGCATAATGAATGAAGAAGACAGCAAAGTGGCAGAAAGCTGAAATTATTCTTAGCCACTAGAAAATACATGGGGCCGCATCCCGTCGATCATTTGTTTGCCCACCATGCCTCGTCAGATTAGAACACCAAGTAAGGCCCTTTCTGAACTGGGAGACAAGTAATCCAAGAGTGGTTTGGGTCTATTTGGGCATTTTCAATTGGGTGCAACTTGGTTCCAGTGGCAAAGTGAGCACGAGACACACGTCTGAGATCAGCCAACATACTTAGGGTGTCACAATAAGGAATATAAAGGGCATGATGGATGAAATGCTGGAGGTATATCAGTCACTGCTATTTACTCTGGCCGGATCCCAGTTCCTCGGTTTTTGCCCAAAGTGCTATCTTAAATTAAACCAGACGATTTCAAATTTGCCTTGGTTCGGCTCCATTCGGAACTTTCCAACCTGAACTGCAAAGTGAAGTCATCTATGTGCATAATAAATGCATCATGGACACCGTTGAGTTACTGAGGTGGTTTGTGCTTGGATGGATCCTTAACTCTAGGCGACCTGGATCAAAAGGCCGCCTTTAGTCTGCACTGTAAATCTTACATTCAGCACATTAAACTTGTTATGATTACGACAAGAGAAGCAGGGCTGATTTGGAAACAACAGAACTAACACATTGTTCGGAAGTCGTAGATTGCTTGGTTCCAACTCGCTCTTTTGAAGAAAGTGCACCTCTCCCATCTTGACAGAGACAACATCCTGCTCAACTGTCTCCTCGATACCATTCTAATATCCTTGAAAGGTATCAAACACACAGCAGCACAGCTCATTAAGGGCTTCAACCATATCACCCTTACGTTATAATAGGACCTACACCGGCTCGCCCTTTGAGCCTGGGCCCTCTTCTAGATCAGGTGCATCACTTATAAAGGCTTCAACACGACAACCTCTGCTTATCTGGTAAAGAAGCCAGCCATTTAGGGGACACAGCCCCAGACCAGGAGCCTGGATGTCACCAAACTAGACATAAAACACTGCAAGAATGAAACTAGAAAAGCAAGCCTTCTCTGATCATGCTCTCAGTAACAGCATCCCTAGCAACATCAGCATCAACTCTCCTGCACTTCAGAAAAAGCTGAAGTCACACCTCTACAAGGAGTACTACCCCTCATTTGACAGTCTTCTCTTAACCATCCCCCAATAATTACATCTTCCATTAAACAGTGCCCCCTATTTAGTGCCACTATGTCTTTGAGCTAGGTTTGCTCTCTACAAATCGTGAAATGCACACACATACAAAAGTACCAGGTTGGCCTGGATGTGGTCAATTTGCCTGATCAATGAAATACTTCTTTATACATCATTGATCAATGAAAAGAGTGACAGCCAGGTTAAGGATGAGGCGGAGGCTTTCACAGCCTGGATTGTGCATCAGACACGTAAGCAGGTTAGTAACTTCAGGCATTGCCAATCATTACTGGGGTTTATCACTTCATTTAGCATGGTTGCAGACACTGCAACAGCGTTTCCCAAAAGAAAGGTGTGTAGCAAGTATAAGCTTTTGCTTCTGCTCAAATTGACTGCCCTTGACACCACATCTCACACAGGCACGGGGTTTCACTGACAGGTCAACAATGTACCCCTGGAATTTGAAAATTACAGGAAACCAGGCAATCCTTGTGATAAGTATTAGGGTTATCCTTGTAACCACATACGCCAAATACTTTTGCAAGCTCACTTAATTGCTAAGTAAACACTCTTTGGGCTTTGAAATTCAGGAGCAGTCAGGTTGAACACTCAATGCATATTACTGAAGGTTGAGAGTGGAGTAGAATCTTTAGTTCAACAAGCACATGCACCTCACACAATATAAACAATGCCCAGGCGGTGCTGTCTTTGACAAAATAATTAAGATGTTATACATATATATACTTAGCAAGTGATACCTCTCATTATGAAAATTCATTGGCTAAGGCCCTACTCACATTTGCAGGGACTTGCTTAACAACATTTATGGGAAGAGGCCGGTTTTGAAAGGCAATGTAACATGCAGTTTTTAGTGCTAACCAATACTGAAGAAGGGGGAGGGTAGCAAAGAAAGCAAAGTTGATCTGCTGACCCAAGAGCTCCAGCATAGATCTTGAGAGTGGAGCCACGATCAGTCGCTTAGCAGTTGTTAGAGGGCGTGCTTGCATCCTCTAATGAACTTCTAACCCTCCGACACTTATCTCTTTGGTCCACAAAGCTACTCTGTGGCTCAACCATTTCCGCTTCCCCATGCACTGGTAGAGTTTTTAAATGGGAAACACGAAAATCACTTCAACGGCGGACATGTTAACTGCGGCAGTGTAAGAAAACAAAAAGGTAATAATGAGCACTGTGA
Source organism: Lissotriton vulgaris (assembly GCF_964263255.1). Lineage (NCBI taxonomy): Eukaryota > Metazoa > Chordata > Amphibia > Caudata > Salamandridae > Lissotriton > Lissotriton vulgaris. Next base: position 135,312,836 of record NC_141695.1, read on the forward strand.
AAAGTGCTCAGCTCTTAAAGTCTGGCAGCGTTGTTATCCTTTCAGGGTCAGGTAGCATATTACCACGCCATGAAACAACTCACATTATCAAGTTATTTAAACATGACTAACGTGGAGATCCAGTGTCACTCTGGGTGTCTTTATTTTCTGACTCAGTAACGGGACTCTTTATGGTTTGAGTGTCCTAAGTTTAAAAGAAGCTCAAAGCTTAAAAAAAATGATATTTTATTCCAAACCTTATCAGGGGTAGTCCAGTCGGATTTGAAATCTGTCCTTCAGAATGCGCAATTGTTTGTCTCTTGAAAAGTTAGAATATCTCAGCCTATCAACCATGGAGGTCTTTGATGACTCAGGTTTGAAACAGTCTGTTTTTCCCCATTGAAGAATCTTTAACGGAAACATTGAGGAGGACGGACGTGCACGGATGTTGTCTACACTGATTAAGATATTGATCACAAACGAGGGTGTAAGATGGGCTCATGTAAAAGATAGTGCGACTTTCTCTAATAATGTTATAGATTATTTAAAAAAGTGATAATGCTACCTTTCTTCGAACAAATATAATCACCTTGGCGGTCTAAGTTCTCTTTTGTGAACATGGCTCTCGGAGTAGCCACGAGGGGAGGTTGAGATTATTGGAAGGCAGAAAACACCCTAATACGAGTAGCTGAATCCAAGACTAAAGTCCCCATGCAACTTTATAAAAGGTTTACTCAAGAGTGGCTACTAAAATAGTTAACAATAATTTATCATCTTTTTTTAACTGTATAGTCTAATTAAATGAAGAACTGCCCCAAGCCAGTCCGTCTTTCCGATTTGAATCCAGTACTCCTTTCGTTCTTTCTCTTCCTTATTTTTTTCTATCAAATACTAGGTATACCTTTTCAAATTGATACCACACACTACAAAAGATGCTGCTGCTTCCTTTACTATTACATTGTTAAAAAGGAAAATATCTTTTGTACATTGTTTTCTAAACAATTAAACTATAGCATACACATAATATTCCAATAAAAACAATCTTCAGCGTGTTCATAATATTTTTTATTTTAATTACTTGCCTATTAGAAAAAAAAAAATAACAATGTTTCCTTTTGGATGTCCTTAAAAGAGGAAGTCGAAACATTTTCCTCTCTTCCAAGTTATTTTTGGGGACTGATTACAATGCACTACTGAATATCAATGTTTGCCGAAACTTTATTGAAGAAGACGGTTAATATGCCGCGAAAAGCTCATAAGGAAACAGTGGTTCCAGTGGAATAATACTTTAGAATGCAGTAGTCTATCAAAAGGCGTAATCGCAATACAAGGGTTACGTGGATGTCAAAGAGAGAGAGCCAGAAACACCAAGGGTTGCTTGACATTAAGGGCTAGATGTGGGTAATTTAAATTTCCTGATTCGAAAATACTGAATTTTACCGATTTGGTATTTTCTAATCAGTAAATGCTATGTGGGTAAAAAATCGGTAAAAAATACCGAATCGTTGAGATTCGGTATTTACCGAATCAGTATTGAATGTCAAATACCGAATCGGTAAATACCGATTCGGTAAAATAGGAAAAGAGTCAAGGGTGGCAGGGTGTCACTTTGACACCCTGTTGCACCCCTGAATAGTGCTGGTGTGTACATGTGGCATGCATACGCGTGTCTGCCACATGCACTGGTGTAAATGCACACATTTGCATTTACAGAGGTATTCCTTATTTACCACCAACTAATAGTTGGTGGTAAATAACGAATCCTTAAGGCACAGAAGCACTCTTTAAAGTGCTTCCTACATGTCATTTACCGGTTCGGTAAATACCGACTTGGTAAATGATGATTCGGTAAATACCGAATCGGTAAATACCGATTCCGTAAATACCAATTCGGTATTTACCGAATCAGTACATTTGCCACCTACATAGGAAAGTCTATTACCGGCCGGTAATGGCCGATTTCGGCGTTCCCGACCGGTAATGGCAATCCTACATCTGGCCCATAGTTCTGTATTATTCAAAATGTTTCAAAATCTATGCAAAATTATACACATAGCGTAGTTTTTGCAGTGCAATGTGTCCCAAGTGTCATATGAACCTAACAGTTGAGTGTCATGTAGTGTCAATATTTACAATGTTTCACAAGTGTTGTCTCGAGGAAAGCGACCGTTAATGAATTTTATCATACAGTAACATCAGCAACTATATTCAATCATAAATGCTGCATGATTGGTTCAATTTCATCAATCGTGTCGACGGCGTTTCGACCTGCCTAGGTTGTGGGGTCTCATCAGGACCTATGATAGTAGGGACATCTGTCTTCGTCAATCGCTAAGCTCATTTGTGCAAAGTGCCAACTGTGGGTGAAAAGGGGAACATTTTACTTACTCACAAGTGAACTCAGCCGGGTTCACTGGTGATGGTGTGAGTCAGTGGTGGATATAATTGGTGGAGTGAATATTAGGTCTTCCTTAAAATCAGGTTTTGTTAGTGCTTGCCAGGGATGTGGCACCGCTACAAGAGTGGCCAAGGAAAATGCCTTGTGCACTTCATTCGGACGATGCGTGGTTGAAGCAGTCCGTGCTGGTCTGGCTGCGTGCAATGGATTACTGTACATTTTTTCTTTGAAGGGTGGGTGACCTCAGAATAAAAGGACTAAAAGACCTTTGCTCTAGTACTTTAGTGTCATCATACTCACTGTTACCACTGATCCTCTGTACATTGGCGTTACAGATCTGGACGATGCTGTTAAAATACGGGGATGGGGAGCGCTGCGGGTCCAAGTGCCTGTACATGGCGGCAGATGTCTGTCTGCTTTTTCTCGCTGCTGTAGAGGCATCCAAGGTGCTACCTCCTGCGATCCAATACAGCTATCTGACTTGCCCTGGTACTGCTACAAAGCCCTCTCCACTGCTCAAGCCTGGACCCTGGCGTTAGGTACGCTATAGTCAGGTCTCTGAACCCACCCCAGCTGTCAGCTGCGTACCCAAAAACCCATACCACGAATGCGCCAGACTCAAAGCAAGGCACACCTTACAGCATACTCAATCCTTGTGTGCTACGTCACAAGGACTTGGTTGGAAATAGAAGACGGAGCATAAGAGATGTTGTAAAAGGCGTCATGTCTTCACTGTAACAAATCCATCACATTTATTTAAAATACTCAGTCGCTATAGTTGTATTTTAAAACAAGCATAAGCAATGCAATAGAACTCCCATTTACGCGAGACTTATTGCATTGAAAACAGGAGTGCGGGCAGGTGTGAGAAGGCATGAGCACGACCAGGAGTGCGTGTGAGGGGGCTTAGGGCCCCGAGAAGTCACAGACTGCAGTAGGGGTTAGGGAGGGACAGGAAGAAAGTAATCTGTACAGTTAAGGGGCCAGTAGCTGACTGACATGTCTGTCATGGGGAGGGACCAACATGCTTAAAACCAATCGGAAGGCAACATTTATAACTTGAGCCAATGAAGAAGCTGGGCCGGAGAGTGGACGGAGCTTCCACAAAGCTTTCACACTCTAGTGTATACTGCATGGCTCGCAAAGCGATAGCAGCGCATTCGCGCTGTAATGCTAGGCAAGACCTAAAAATATTGATTGCTTGACTCAACCCCCTTCTCTGTGTCTTCTATTTGTTTAGAATAAATCTCATGAAGTACCTGAATGGCGTGAGCTCATTTTTCAACCCCGGGTTGACAGTTTTATTGTTCTCCAATTTTAGTCCAAGCACATATTTCCCCGGGAAGGGCGGTCACCTGTAGCAAATAAAGGTACACTTTCTAAAAGTGGCATTTTCAAACCTGCAATTTGAAAACCAACTTCACTAAAAGCGAGAAGAAACATTAAACTCCTATATTTTTTCACCTGCTCCAAATTGGAAGATATACTTCCCAGTGTTAAAAGGCAGCTCCAATGCTAACCTATGGAAGATATAGGCAGTGCTGTACTGAAAAACAAATTCAGCAGTTTTTCACTTCAGAACATGTGAAACTCAAAAGAACATGTCCTACCTTTTAAAAATATTGCACCCTGCCCATGGGCTACCTAGAGCCTAACTTAGGGGTGCCTTAAATGTAATAAAAAGAATGGTTTGCTCCTGGCAAGTAGGTGAACTTGCAAGTTTGACATGGCCGTTTAACCCTTTCGATGCTGATGACAAGCTCAGCTCGTCATGATGCACAGTTGAGCTGTGCTGATGACGAGCTGAGCTCGTCATGAATGCAGGATAAGTGCAGTTTCCAGCACAGGGGGGGAAAACACCTAGCAGCCAAGGTGTTAAAAATGCACACACAGGTTCTGCAGTGGCAGTATAGAGGTATGTATGAAAGTCTGTTCATGTGGGTGGCACAACCACTAATAGTATTTGATTTCCAGGCCCTGGGGACTTGTAGTTAACTGTACTAGGGACATATCAGTAAATTAAATTTGCCAATCATTGAGAAACCAAATGCCATTACATTTTAGACACAGAGCACTTGCGCTTTAGCACAGGTCTGCAGTGGTAAAGTGCTTAGAGTACTAAACCCAGTGAAAACGTAGTTCAGCACACAGTCCAAAACAAGAGGCAGAAACTAAAAGACAGTGGAAACCATACCTAAAGATGCCAGGTCTAGCATGTGCCTGCCCCACCAGTTAAAAGTGGGGAGAACTACCCAACCTCTTCAGAGTTCACTTCACTAAGGCAGAAGAACCTGGAAAGACCGTCAGCATTGGCGTGTTCTGATCCAGGACTTTATTCCACAATAAAGTCCATTCTTTATAGGGAGATGGACCACCTAAACAGTTTAGGATTCTCCTCCATCTTCTACATAAACCATCTGAGGGTCCTGTTATCTGTCTTAACCCGAAAGTGAGAACCAAACAAGTAGGGTCTTAGATTCTTCAGCACCCAGACCACAGCCTAAGCCTCTCTTTCTATTGCACTCCACCTCTGTTCCCTGGGAAGTAATCTCCCACTGATGAAGGCTATAAGTTAATCTAGGCCTTCTTTGATTAGCTGTGAAAGCACAGCCACCATGCCATTTTCTGAGGCATCAGTCTGCATCACAACTGCCTCAAAGAAATCAGGAGACTTGAGCACATGTGCCATGCACAGGACTTCTTTCAGGGTGTCGAAAGCAGTCTGGCACGCCCATGTCCAGATCACCTGGCATGGCTGCTTCTTGAAAGTCAGCTCTGTCAAGGGTGCAGCAAATTTCCTGTAATAACCTGTGAGACCTTAGAAGGCTCTCACCTCTGTCTGGTGTTTGGGGGTACCCAAGCCAGATTGGTATCAATCTTTTGTTGCAGGGGCTACACCTTGACACCCCCTCCTTGGTGTCTAAAATAAACCCCAGAGGCACTTGCTGGTCTTGGTAGTGAGGCCTACACTCTTTAGGGCCCTCAACACTTGACTCAGGTGGTGCAAGTGGTCCTCCCAACTGGAGCTGAAGACTGCATTATCGTCTAGATAGGCAGCACTGATGTTCTCCAATGCAGCCAGGATCTTATTGACCAACCTTTGGAAGGTGGCAGGGGTGTTCTTCAACCGAAAAGGCATGACACAGAACTTGAAGTGCCCTTCTGGCATTGAGAATGATGACCTCTTTTGTGCCACTTCGATCAAAGCAATCTGCCAGTACCCAGATGTTAAATCAAACGTGCGGAGGAACTTGTCAGCTCAAAGCCAATCAATGAGCTTGGGGGATCAAGTGTGCCTATATTTTAGTCACTGCATTGAGCCCACAGTAGTCCACACAGAACCTGAGTTCAGATGTAAAGCCAGATGGAGCAGACTAGGGGACCAGAACCACTGGACTGGAGGGCTCAATAACCCCTAACTCCAGCATCTTATAGACATCCCATTGATGTAGGTCCAAACTCGGTCAGACAGCCAGTAAGACTTGTGCCTAAGAGGAAGGCTATACCCAGTGTCAAAGTCATGGGTGAACAACTGGTAACTCCTGGGATGAGTGAAAACAGTGGAGAAAACTGTGCCAACACAAGGAGACAGTCTCTCTTCTGCTCGACCATCAGTGTAGGGAAGAGGATCACACCTCCACTGATCCATCCTACCCTTCGGAAAACAGGAGGTAGGGGAGAGGTTCACTCTCCTCTTCTATCCCATAATCCATGACCAAGAGCAGGGTAAGCTCTGACCTCTCAAAATGTGGTTTGAGGCAGTTCATGGGTAGCAGCCTTGAAGGGTTCCTAGGAGTCTGAAAGTCCACCAGGTAGCTGATGTCACTCTTGCGCTTCTTCACCTCAAATGTGCCAGTTTAAAGGCCTTGTAGAACACAGGGCTCTAGGTGCATCATCACCCACACCTTTTGACCTGGCTGAAACTCAACCATAGTGGTATTCTGGTCATACCAGCATTTGATGACCTCCTGGCTAGCTTCCATATCCTTCTGGGCATGTTTCCGGAAGCAGGGCTCTCTGCTTTCTGAAAGCCAGCATGTAACTAAGTACATCCTGATAGGCTTCTTGGGAGGTTGCTCCTAGTCCTCCTCCACCAAACTGTGAGGTCCTCTAACAGGTTGCCCATACAGAAGTTCAAAAGGGCTGACACCAACCAGCTTTTGTGGTACCTTCCTGTAAGCAAACAGAAGGAATGGCAAGAGGACGTCCCTGTTACACCTCATGGGTTGCGAGAGACCCATAATCATGCCTCCAGGGTTCAGTTGAACCATTCAACCAACCCACATGCCTTCCACATGGCCTCCATGTACAAAGACATAAAGTTGGTTCCAAAGCCAGATTCCACCTTCTTGGGGTAAAGGATCCCTGGCCATGGTGAGTGCAGTCACTGTCCTCGGAGGTATAGCTTCTGGGTATTGGGTGGCATGGTCCACCATGACCAGGATGAACTTGTTTCCCATGGCTGTCTTGGAATCCAGAGGCCCCACAATGTCAATGCCCACCCACTCAAAAGGGGTGCTCACGACAGGAAAAGGTTTCAGGGGAGCCTTGCATCTCCCCAAGATTTGCCACTTGCCTGGCATGTAAGACAGGACCTTTAGAACACATCTGAGGCCTTCCTCATTTAAGGTCAATACAAGTGGGTTGCAAGCCTGTCAATGTCCTTGTCTTGCACCAAATTACCTGCCAGATGCACATTATGAGCCAGATCCAGTAGGGAGGCTCTGAAGCAGTGGGGTACCGCTAGTACACAAGCTCGCTGTCCAGGAGATAATTCTCCCAGTAAATCAGGTGGGTTCCAGAGGCATCACCAGCTGCATGGGCCTTGGCTGTTTCCGAGGACCAGCAAGAGTAGGGCCCTCTTTCTGCGCTGCACAGAACTCCTCCATGGAGGGTCCTCCGTCATGCTTTCACTAGGACAGCTCAGAGAGGTTCCACAGTTCTGCCACTTCTTCCCCTATAGGTTCCGGGGCATCCCCTCAGGGTCATCCTCCTCCAGGGCTGTGGGAATTTCTGGAGTGGGTTTCCTGCTCCCCTTGCCCTTCCCCTTCCTGGCAGAGATCTGGGCCACTCCTTCAGGCTCCAGGTCCTTCTGACCATCCTCATATGCTGACATGGACGCCCATTCAGGCAATCCCAACTTCTCCAAGTGTAACCTGAGCTCCACCTCCTTCCAGACAGTATGCTACTGGTTGTTTCTCAACAGACAATCCACAGGCCTGAATGGATTCACAGCTACCCTAATGAACTTAAGACCTCACTCCCACTCAAAGGGAACCTGAGCCCCCAAATATTGGAGCTCACTTCTGTCTACAGGAACTACTTGGTAGACCACATTAGGGACTACCTTCTCTGAAGACACAAGATGACACCTGATGGTTGTAATGCTGGCTCATGTGTCTCTCAGAGCATCCATGCTCCTCCCATTTATGGTCACCCACTGCCTATACTTCCTAGTTCTGTCAGGCAAGAGGGTTCTCTGGACCTTCTTGCTGTCACTGAGGGAAAGTAAGGTTATCTCAGCTGGCTCCCCACAACTACATGGAACCAACCCTTACCCAAGCACTACACTAGCCATCCCCAGTCACTGCCCACCGGTGGGGGGCTGTGCCAGCTTGAGACACCTGGGATCCCATTTTAAGTACCCTTTCTGAGAACATGCAAAACACTTTAGGGGTCCCTTCCCTGTAAGCTTTCCTGAAGGAACCAACTTTTCTTCTCAACAGGGGGTTGAGAATCCTTACCCTTGAAACAAGTTTGAGGCCCTTTAGAGAAAAACTTTTATGTTTGTTCCCCCCTCCTTTTTCTGTTGGGGACCCTGTCCACCATTGGCGGAGTCTCCCATGTTCAACTTCGTATGGACCCTGGAGTTGAGCCAGTGGTCCACCTCCCTTGCAGGCTTCCTGGGGTCAAAAAGCCTACTATCAACCAAATGCTGGTGCAGCTCTGGAAAACAAAGACCAAACATGCGCTCTTGTGCAATCAAATTGTAGAGACCCTTATAGTCTGTCACGTCATTGCCCTTCAGCCAACCATCCAGTGCTCTGCAGAAAGAATCAACACACTCTACTCATGTCTGGGAGACAAGTTTCCCACTTGTCCTAAACTTCTGTTGTATTTATCTGGGGCTAGACTATATCTTCTGATCATAGCTTCCTTAATGTCAGGGTACCTTAACTGGGGTGCTGCCCCTAGTGCCAACCAGGTGTCCCTTCCCTCCACAGCAAAATGCTTCCGCAAGCCTGCCCCCAATCTCTGCCAGAGACCCTTTGCATATATAAAGCTGCTGCATAGCCTTTAAACCACTGATCTATGTCATCTTCCAGTTGATAGTCAGCCACCACACTCTAGGGCATCGGAACCTTTCCCTCAGACTGCACTAAAGATATGCTGTCACCATCTATGCTGGACCTGGTTTTCAAATCCAACTCCTTAAAGCTCAGCTCCATAGCTAAACTCAAATTTTTAGAAGAGGTTCTCAGATACCGTCTTGGATTCGAAAATCAAAATATTCAGGATAACAGAACCCGAGTAAAAAAAAACAACAAATATCACCACACAAAACCAAACAAGTGGAGTAACAAGTAACACAAGAGCAGTGAAGCGGGGTGGGAGGGGACTCAACAGATGACAACAAGGGAAAGTTAACTAAAACATTTATTTCCCCTCATCGTCATCTGTCGAGTCATACCGGTCTAATCTGCACGAGCCACTTCTGAACAACACATGCCAGGAAGAAACAGGAAACGGAAACTAGGAAAGAAGCTGGTTAATGATCAATCTCTCAAGAATGGAAAGCACAGTTTATACCCAAGACACTAAGGACATCTTACTCGAAACATCCCCTGGTAGGAAGATTATATTTTCACCACCATTGATGTCATGAGCCTGTTTACATCTATTTGGACTGATGATGCTCTAAAGGCTGTACCTAAAATACTGGCTATGAAACAAGCACATTCTCTAGAATCAAATCAAATGATCTTAGACATGTTACATTTCTGTCTAACAAATAACCTGTTCTCCCTCAATACTGAATACTACATACAAACCCAAGGGAGTGCAATGGGGGTCAAATGTGCTCCCCCATACGCATGCATTTTCATAGGGGAGGTGGAGAAATCATGGTTGTGGGAAAAAAGTACACAACACATGTCATATACTAGGGTTGCTATATAGACAAAATTATTTGCATATGGCAAGGACCACAGGAAACATTAGAGCTATTTTTACAAGAAATCCACACCAACAAATGGAATAGCCAGACAACATCTCACCTTTCTAATTCTGGAATTGATTTCTTGGATCTTAATATCTATTCCCTAAATGGTAATGTACACACTAAACAATTTCATAAACCAACAGTTGCAAATTTGATTTAGAGGACAGACAGTTGTCATGCACCCAAAAATATCCAGAGAGGTGAATTTCAAAGAATGAGGAGAAACTGTGGAGACACTAGAACATACCGAGACACAGCTAAAAACCTGATTGGTAGATTGGTACAACGGGGTTACCCACAAGTACAACTGGAAAACCTAGACCCTGATCTACCATTCCTTACTGAAACATGGTTAGATGACAACAACTCCCCTGATATCACCCTAGCTCTAGCGATAGGCTACAAATTACTAAAACTAGATAGGAAGGGGAAGAAGGGAGGGGACGCAGCTATCTTATTCAAAGAGCACCTTACCTGCACTCCTGAAGCAGTTACCCAGATAGGCACGCCTGATACCCTAGCGTTCTTGGTGTCCAAAGGCGAACACAAAAGTTTCGGAGGGGCTCTTATTTACAACCCTTCTGGTCACCATCCAGACTTCAGCGCATCCAGACTTACTATCACAACTTCTCCCCCTTTGCTTAAAACAAAAATACTCTGTAGTTAGTGGTGACTTCAGCATCCACTATGAAAATTCCACTAACCTTGGGGCCATGCATCAGGAAAAAGATATGGCATCAATGCAGTTAGTTCAGTGGATCAAAGGGCCAACCCACAGGGCTGGACACACACTGGATCTACTGTTCTCTAATATTGAGACGACCAACGTCCACATTACCAGAAATAAAACTAATGAAAAGAAAGTGTAAAACTCGGGAACACAAATGGAGACTGTCAAAAGACAGCATGGACAGACAGAGCTACCTAGTCGAGCTGAAAAGCTATCACAGTGCCCTAAAAAACACAAAGAAAAAATACTACACAAAAAGAATTGAAGACAATGGTAGTTCATCCAAAGAACTATATAAAGTAATTCAAGAACTCTTGAAATCCACTAGCCTGTCCCAAACTATGGCACCTACAATAGAAAACTGAGAATTACTTAACAACTTCTTAACTTACAAAGCACCCAAAATCTACACATCCTTTAACATTCAGCAAGAGGGAGGTAATATAGATTGGGATACAATTACACTGCATCCGCAGGCTCAGGTTCATCTAGCCACTATAGCCTCCCTCTCAGAAGAGCAGGCAGCAAAAGCTATGATTGAGGTTAAGGCAGGTTTGCCACTCAATCCTTGCTTCACTTCAACCTCTACTGATTATTATCATGTCTATGCCCCTGTGTCACCACAATTTGTAATCAATCATTGGAGTTAGCTTCCTTCCCAACTATATGGAAGGAAACCATGGTCTTTCCCCTACTAAAAAAAAACAGGTGTAGATATTTACGACCCACCAAATTACTGACCTATCTCGCACCTACCATATCTGCTGAAGGCCTTGGAGAGATTGGTTAATAAACTCACCACCTTTCTTGAAACCAATAATCTCCTGGACCCCTCACAGACTGGTTTTTGAGCCAACAACAGCACCGAGGCCACATTACTTGTTGTATCTGACAACATCAGATCCTTGGTTGCCTAAGGCAAACCCATAGCACTGATCCTTTTGGATCATACTGCGGCTTTCAATACCGTATCTCACAACAACCTATTGTGAATCCTCCATGTAAAATGACTACATTTAAAAGCCCTATCATAGTTCACACCCTTCCTGAAAAACAGAACCTAAAAAATTCAAATGGGACCACAGAGAGCCTCGCTAATACCCACTCTTTTTAACACGAATGTTTCATTCTGAGCAGCAGTCAGTGGGAAATGGTGCTTTGACATCTGCTCATATGCCAAGGACACCCAAATATTGATCCCTCACGATGACAAGCGCACTGACACAGACATCAAGAGCAATCAAATCAATTGTCTCACCGAAACTGCAACTTGGATGACCGATCACTGCTTAAAGCTAAATGCTGGAAAATCTGAGATTCTACTCTTCAGGGGTGCACACTAAATCTGGGACAGTAGCAGGTGGCCCCAAGCGCTGGGACCTGCCCCTGAACCCAGGCGAGTTGCTAAAAATGGGGGGATCCTATTCGACAATGCCAAAACCATGCAGGACCAAGTACAAACGTTATGCGGAAAAGGTTTTGCCACAATAAAACTATTCAGAAGACTTTTCCCTTGGATCCCGGTGAACTGCAGAAAAACGGTCACCCAGGCACTTTTCTGAGTAGATTGGACCTCGGGAACGCACTTTATGTTGGCATGCCCGAGTACCTATTCTCTCACCTGCTGGTAGACCAGAATGCAGCTGCTGTACTGTCCTGCAACAAGAGAAGGTACAGCTCAGCATCCAACAGCATAAAGGAACTACACTGGCTGCCAGTGCGCTGAAAAGCCAAATTCAAGCTCTTCTGCCATGCTCACACGTCTGTGCATAAGAAAGCCCACACATTTTGTAAGACAAAATGACATTCCACGTCTTACCACTTAACCTGAGATCTCGCCATCAGGCCCTGGCAAGGGTTAAACGCACCTCTAGATTTAGGATGGGAGACCGCTCCTTCTTTAAACTGGCTGCTGTGCAATAGAATGACCTCCCATAGATAGCAATAGAATGATCTACGATTGAGAGATGAATAAATGCCTTTTAGAAAGAAGCTACACACCTTCCTGTTTCCTAGGTACTAAGTGGATTACCCATCACTCAGGAATATCCCACGCCGCAACCAAACACCCTTTCGCATTGTATGTTCTCCTAGCACCGTGATGTCCTTTGGGATGAATATCGTGCTTTATAAATACAAAATACAAAAATACAAAATACAGCATATGATTGTGAGAAAATTCCACGCAATCACCTACTTTAACCTAAAAGACTGTCTACAGATCCTGACAACACACAGACTCAATCAGGTTTCTTGGTGACTATCACAATGGACACTATCTGATTCGGAAAATTCTTAAAATAAAGGAGGCGGGCAACTCCACAAAGGAATTGTTCAAATCTGTAAATATGTTGGCCAAACCTCAACAGGACAACGCTTTTAAGCCTGATCCAATCCTATGCAATAGACTGGCTGGGCATTTTCAAGAAAAGGTGCAAGGAATCTATAATGATCTCCTAAGTGCCCCAGGACCTCAGGATACTACAACACCTGTGGCACGCCCCAATTGTAGGCTAACCTGCTTCCAGCCAATAAACAGTGGGCAAGTACAAAACCTTCTACTCTCTATAAAATCTGGTGCACCTACCGATCCCTGTGCCCCTTCCATTATGCATTAAGCTGCCCATAAGATCTGTAAAAATCTTACCCCAATCCATAACCGGGTTTTAGCTTCTGGTTGTTATCGAAACTTGGAAAATAGCATCAATCACACCCCTCCTAAAGAAACCAAGCCTAGACCCCAATGATCTTAAAAACGACGCCCTATTGCTGGTCTACCAATTGTGGCCAAAGTCCTAGAGAAACAACTGAACACAGTGTTGACTGAAAACCTGGACGTAAACAACTTGCTGGACACCTCTCAACATGGCTTCCACTCACGTCATTCCACCAAATCTGCCTTAATCCTTGTGGCTGAGGAGATCCTCAGGGTGGTGGACGAGGAAGGGAGGGCGGTCCTCGTGCTCCTTGATCTATCAGCCGTGTTCGACACCGTGAACCATACTGTCTTGGTGCAGCGGCTGAGGAACATAGTGGTAGGGGGGCTGCCCTGGCCCTCCTGTTCTCCTTCTTGGAGGCAAGGGAGCAGAGGCTGTTCTGGGATGGCCTGAAGTCAGACAGTTTCCATCTTCCTTGCGGTGTCCCACAGGGGTCCGCCCTTACCCCAACCTTGTTCAATTTTTACGTCACCCCTCTGGCCAATCTCAATAGGAGGCATGGCTTTGCTCTGGTCTCGTACGCTGATGACTCTCAACTGGTCATCTCCATTAACAATCAGCCAGAGACCACAGCAGCCAGGTTCCATGCTTGTCACACCGATATTATGGCCTGGATGAATCAGTTATCTGAAAATAAATACAGAGAAGACAGAGGTTATGGAGTTTGGGCTTGGCCAACCTCTGTGGAACCGGTCCTGGTGGCCAATTAAAGCCGGAGAATCTCCCCACCCAGTAGAGAAGGTCAGGAATTAAGGGATCATCTTCGATGATAAATTGAATTTTGGTCCCCAAGTAAACAGCCTTACGTCATCGTGTTTTTTTCTCTTAAAAATCCTGAGAAATTTTTTTCCATACATCTCTCAAGAGCTGCAAAAGACAGTGATGGTAGCTTTTTTTCCATAAAAACTGGACTATTGTGACGCTCTATTTCTGGGAATCGATAAATTCCAACTGCAAAAATTGCAATCCCTACAAAGCGCTGCAGTGATACTTCTACTGGGCATACGCAGAAGACAGCCAACCTCGTCTGGAATTAGATCACTTCATTGGCTGCCCATTAAACAGCGTATAGAATTTAAATCCCTAAGCCTTTTGCACAAGGCAATTTATGGTGGCGGTGCTTTAAAAAACGAATTTCACTGTATGTTCCTTCATGCATTTTCAGATCGGCTAGTCTAGGTCTCATTACAACTACAAAGAGAAGACGGACGAGATGGGGGCGTAGAGCAATAACACACTGAGCTTTGGAACAAACAGCCACTCCCTACGAAGCTTCAATCCAACCTTCAGCTTTTTAGGAAGAGTCTGAATACCTGGCTGTTCACAGCCGCTTAGGCCTCTCAACTATAGTGCACCTTCGCTGCCGACACGCCCCAGCGCCAAAACGCCTCGGCAATCGAGCGCTATACAAGCATATAAAGATGAACATAAACATTAAAAGGCATTGGTACTTGCTGTCACAAAATACTTCTATAGAGAAAAGAATATCAGACTTTCCCCAAATGGGCTTCAGATGAGCAAAAAATTGAAGACAAAAAAATGGTAACAAAAAAATGGTATGGGCAATGCACTGCGCGTTGAAAAAATTCTTTTTGAATAGATATTTTTGATAGATAGTTTTGTTAGAGGTGCTCCAACTGGTTGGGTAACCGTCCGTTTGCGCCAAAATGTAAACCTTAGATATGTGTGTACACAGACTGTGTGCACATCCCAGTATTTGGGCACTCCCTCTGGTTCATCAAATGTGAATAGACTCCATTGATTTTTCAAAATTCCTTTAATTTGAATGTATTGTCGTTAGCCTTTCATTAGTAGATTAATGTCATCAACTTTATATGGCTTCACACAAAATCATCGTCGCTCCAATGCATTTCGGGCCGATTGCCCTTTCTCAAGGAGCTCTGAAAACAAGAACGATCTGCGTTTGCATCAAGTTGCATAGTAATGTAGTAATATAACAATTTACATGTAAATATTCCACACTAAGTGGGAGATACAAAAAAATCATTCTAGGACATTGGAGAATCTTAGCATCTGAACCAGATTTTAAAGACATGTTCAAGAATCCTCCAATTTTTGCTTATACCAGAGCCAATAACCTAAAGGAGATTCTATCCAGAGAAACACCAAGCCCAATCATATACAAAGGCACAAAACCGTGCCTCAACTGCAATAACTGCAACAATATCATTACTAATTAATGGGTTTGTAAATTTTATGAATTCTTTGGACCTTTCAGCCAACCTGGATGGAATCTTTCATCATGACCACAGGCCGGAATGCAAAAAATAACTTCTCGTACAGTATAGGTAGTCATAAGATGGGAGTAGTTAAGACATTTTCCTACCTTGGCGTCCTCTTCGACGAGAAACTAGAATTTGAAAATCTGGCCGAAAAGCATGCATCCAAATTGGTGGCCTCTACGGGTGCTATAATGGCATATGGAAGGAGGCTTGGTAGGTGGTCACCGGAACAGATACTAAACTTATACAAAGCTGTATCCTGCGCGAAAGTGTTATCTGTTACCGTCTCAGTTCTACAGACCTTTTGATAATACTTTCCTTATTGGTCAGTATATTATTTCTGTGGAATTTCATGTTCTCCAAAGATTACTGGTACAATAACTTGAGATCAGGTATTCTTCTTCTGTCCCCTGATATGTTGATGGCATGAATTATTTAATCCAATGGTAATTCTATTTTGTTTTTTAACTAAAGCTTTCTTGTAGTCTTACACCATTTGTTCACTCTATTGCAATTCCAATTTCATTTTTTATTTATTTTTCTTAGTAATGTTAGTACGTGCATATCCGATTTCTTCTACATTTTGTTTTACTGACTTTACTACTTCTTGGCACTATATTTTCTTAACAACTTCGTCTCAACTACCTCTCTTAATTTGAACCCCTACACTATCCATCACTTACCCTACTGCTACACCTCCCTTGAGTTACAATAGTAATTTTTACCCCTACACTATCCATCACTTACCCTACTGCTACACCTCCCTGGTGTTAGAATAGTAATTTAACCCCTACACTATCCATTACTTACCCTACTGCTACATTTCCCTGGAGTTAGAATAGTAATTTTTACCCCTACTCTATCCATCACTTACCCTACTGCTGCACTTCCATGGAGATACAATAGTAAATTAAACTCCTACACTATCCTACAATTCCCCTACTGCAGCATCAATCTGGAGTTAGAATAGTAATGTGTACCCCTACACTATCCATTACTTACCTTAATAATACACCTTCCAGGAGTTAGAGTAGTAACTTAAACACTTACACTGTCCTACACTTTCTCTAATGCTACACCTCACTGGAGTTGGATTAGTAAATTAAAACTCTACACTATCCTACACTTTTCCTACTGCTACACCTCACTGGAGAATGAATAGTAAATTAAACCCCAAAAACTATCCATCATTTTCCCTACTGCTACACCACCATGGGGTTTGAATAGTAAATAATACCCCTTCACTATCCTACACTTTCCCTACTTCTACACCACACTGGAGTTAGAATACTAATTTAAACACGTACACTATCCCTCATGTACTTTTCTGCTAAACTACAGAGGAATTTTTAGTACATTCAATACAAAACTCATTCTTTTTTCAAATCGCATTAATTAGTGTTGTCATCAATTCACCTTTATTTTTGATTTGTTGACACTTTGCAAAAAATGGGTTTCTTGTTGTTCTTGTTTGCAGTGCTTTTTCTTTCAAATGTTGGTCTGTGTAGAATGTAAAGTAAAACATATTATTAATGTGCTGCTTTTTCTAATATTGTTTTGATGATGACGATTAAAAAATGCTTTTTTTTACTTTACTGTTTTGCTTATTGCATAACTTACTTTTCAGATAAAATACTGTGCAGTTGCATTTTAAATATTTTAAAAAGCATTTATTGTTGTTAAAAATAATTGCAATGCTTTTCTTTGATGTTCCTTTTTCTGGAGATGTCTAAAGATTTTTTTTAAAAGGTAGTTCTTGTTTCTCACCTTTGGTAGTTTAGTTTTGGCTGGCTGATGACTTTTCTTGATTTTCTTGAATCTTTGAAAATGTTGGGTTTTCAGAATCTGTTAAAAAAATATTTAAAACAATTTTAGTATAGTGTGCTTTTTAAATGTGAGGTCACTGTTTGAGGATTTAAAAGAGGCTAATCAATAACGGGTAACTGTTGTTTTTAGAAATGTATTTACCTTATTTGTAATAGTCTTTTTGTTGATTGTTTGTCCAGTATTAATAGGGTCGATTTATGAAGGACATATTTGTCTTTTTTCCAGGTTTGTAAAACTGTCGTTTTTTCTGTTCAGGGTAATAAAGAAAATGTGTGTGTTATTTATTATAATAAAAACCCTATTTTTTTGGTAAAAATATCTTCGTTACTAAAAACATTTGGTAATGGGGTCAATTCCGAATCGGGAAAAAGCGCTCCGATTAGGTGTACGTAGCGTTTTTCCCATACGAATCGTACACCTACAACGTCCTTGTACGTACAAGTAAGTACAATTCCAACCCAAAGCGCTACTCCGTACGAATCGTACCAAACAGTGTACAACTTCAAAGTACATACGGATTGTCTCCGGGTGACGCTGTAGGCTATGTCCGTACGTAAATAGGCAGCCATTTCCGGACCAGGAAGTACGATCCGTGTTGATGACACTCCGTACGGCCCTTTTGCTACGAGAGCTGTAAACAGCCGTAAAACCAGAGTCCGGCCCAAACTGCACCCTGGTACACGACTTACACGACATGAACCCTCTTCAATGTCCATGACTTCAAAGCATGCATTTGTCCTACATCCACACAGGTGATGAATAACAATCATCAACAGTGAGTACATTCATCTGTCACTCTGGGGGGAACACTGTCACACCTCAGTAAATCATGCCACAAAAGCATGCAAGGTGTGGCACAGCAGAAAGTGTGATTCACATTGCATTGAATGTCACAGTTAGCACAATGCAGGTGAGCAGTAAACACTATTTCACCACATCATTCACTGCATGGGAGATACCACAATGTACACACCCGGTACTCACTCCAAACAACATTGCATTTCAGTTCCATTAATACACAATGGCTGTAGTGTCACACACACAACAGGTGCACATGTTGGACTGGTTCCACCACAGGCTCAGGAGCAGGTCTTCCGCAACAGGAAACATTACCACTCCATGAATGCCCTGGTGGTGTGTCTTGCTAACATGATGATTTCCCATGTTTGTGCACGTTTTCCAGGATCGTGCCACGATGCATTCATCATGAGGCGGAGCAGGGTACCACAGATGATGCTGCAGCTGAGCAACCTTCGGGCATGTCTTGTTGGTGGGTAAATACTGTTTTTCATGTATGT
This sequence comes from Lissotriton vulgaris, assembly GCF_964263255.1. NCBI lineage: Eukaryota > Metazoa > Chordata > Amphibia > Caudata > Salamandridae > Lissotriton > Lissotriton vulgaris. The sequence continues at coordinate 135,331,250 of NC_141695.1, forward strand.
CTCAATGTAATTTATCTCTCTCACAGCTTCTGATTACACACTCATTGCCATGATGTATTGTTGTAGGAGACGCCGGATATCCAAACAGGCAGTGGCTCATGACTCCACTACGCAACCCCAGAACTGCTGCAGACCAGCGGTACAATAATGCACACGGGCAGACCAGGAGTGTGATAGAGCGTACGTTTGGACTCCTGAAGAGCCTGTTCAGGTGTCTCGACAAGACAGGCGGATCCCTACCATACGCCCCGCTCAAGGTGTGTAACATCTTCATTGTGTGCTGCATGCTGCACAACATGGCAGTGGTGAATGGACGTGCCACTCATCCTGGATCCTGATGATGAGGAACATCCACAGTTGAGGATGAAGGCCTTGGCCAGGATGCTAGCGATGAGGAGGATGATGATGATATCCGGAGTCAGCTCATACGCAACTTCTTCTCATAAGGGTGAGTACCTGTAAAATAGTGTTCATGCTACTACCATAGAGTGACATATGTAACATATTGTGTGTCCAGCAGACTGTCTACCATGTCACTTTGATGTTTGTGGTGCAGTGTCACACAAGTGCCGATGTCATGCCACACACACGAGCGCAATGAGTGAACTTTGAATGTACAATGGTACTACATAGTTAGTGTTTTGTACATGACCATGTCTGAATTAATATATTCAGTACGTGACCCCTTGTGTGCCTGTCCTTTCCAGGTCGCCCTGCCTGTTGTCTGTTTGTGTCATCTTGGTCCTCCTGAAATTCCTCTTGATGATAGCAACGTCAGATGAATCTGCATTCCTTGCACAGACATGTGGAAATGTCAGTTCGGGCAAGGATTACAAACAGGCAGTTTATTGTTGGTAAAATAAATGTGTGGAAACTGTTCATGCGCATGTTGTAGGCCCATACATACATGTCATGTTACTATGCATCAAATTTCATGTTGCGCCACTCCCATGGCAAGACACTCACCTTTCTTGACAGTCATCTGTAGTTGAGTATTGACTTTAGTGAATGCATCAATGTGTGGTAACATTGACCCTGACACATTGCGGATACCACAGGTTGCCATTGTGTGTGCCATCACAAACACAGGCTCCGTGGAGAATTGCAGCCTCACTGTGTGCAGCAGTATGTGTCTGATTCATCCACTCAACCTTGTGGGCCAGTACAGTTTGATTTCCAGAAAACCATGTTGTGTCGCATTTTGTTCAGTATATGTCCCACATGTTCTGTCAACTGTCCTGTGAGTCTGTTTGCATGGATGCATAGCCCCTTGTGGCAGTATGTCATGTCACTGTCATGTCGTTACCTCATTGCCTGTAGAGAACATTGCTTCGCTAGCCTCCTCGGTGAGTTGATGTTCACTTTCCATTCCCATGATGCCAGGTATGTTGCGCTGATGTCATCACTACGTTGGGCTGTAGCAAATGTTAAATCTCCGTGGCACCAGTAGAGTGAGGTAATTCACAGGATTATCTTGTGCCGTGCAGCATCTCATGGTCATGGTCGGCTTATTTTTGTGGCTTTGTTCCTCATTACTCGCTGTTGAGTTTGGTCCCACCTGCTTGTCATGTTTAGCATAGTTGGGCACTGTTGCAAGAGCCAATGACTGGCTCCTGTGGGGCTTCCTTGTGTTTAGGTCATTCCCTTCCTCATTGGAGGAGCTGCTAACGGCTCTTGCGGGTGATGTCTACTTTCCTGTCATGGCCCTTACAGATTCACAGGGCTAAATATGGATTGTTGGACTTGTGTCAGTAGCACTGCTATACATTACATTTTCTGAGATTAGAACCCTCAATCATACACTGTGAAATATTTGATGGCCGCATGGATCTAATTACATAGTAGCAGCCTTGTGAGCGTTACACTTGCTTTGTTCAGGTGAGAAACTGTACTACCTATTTATCTGTTGGTGTTCAAGCATCTGATCTAGTCTCATTGCTAAATCTGTGATCACACATAGGGTACAGTGCCAGTGGTTACACTTCACAGGTGTGACTGGTACAGTGTAGGTCCAAAGGTATTTTGTGGTTCTGTGACAAAAGTATTGAATCCTTATACATGTTTAACTTTGTTTCAGATCTCCCTCCATGCAGTTCCCATCCTCTCCTTCCCTCGCCTGATCTCCCTTTTGTGTCTGTCATTTGTACTCAGACCAAAAGGCTATTTGGAGATGGAACCCTTTCAAGTCAAGTAAAGTCAAAGATTTATATAGCGCGCTACATACCCGGAGGGTCTCAAGGCGCTTGAAGAAGGGTGGGGAATTACTTGTCGAATATCCAAGTTTTAAGTTGTTTTCTGAATGCTAGGTGGTTCTGAGTGAGACGAAGGTGAGTGGGGAGTGAGTTCCAGGTTTTAGCTGCGAGGTAGGAGAAGGATCTACCTCCCATGGTGGTTTTATTGATGCGAGGTACGGTAGCAAGCGCTTGGTTGGAGGATCGTAGTTGGCGGGAGGGGGTGTAGAAGGAAAGTCGTGTGTTGAGGCATTCGGGTCCAAGTTCGTAAAGTGCTTTGTGTGCGTGGGTTAGGAGGCGGAAAGTAATCCTCTTATTGACGGGGAGCCAGTGTAGGTTTTTCAGGTGATTCGAGATGTGGTCTTTACGTGGGATGTCTAGTATGAGTCTGGCTGATGCGTTCTGGATGCGTTGGAGTTTATTCTGGAGTTTTCCGGTGATACCGGCGTATAGGGTGTTTCCGTAGTCCAGGCGGCTTGTAACCAGTGCATGGGTGACCGTTTTTCTGGTTTCGGTGGGGATCCAACGAAATGTTTTTTTGAGCATGCGAAGGATGTTGAAGCAAGATGATGAAACGGCGTTTACTTGTCTGTTCATAGAGAGTGAGGAGTCCAGGATGACGCCCAGGTTCCGTGCGTGGTCCGTCGGGATGGGTGCTTTTCCAAGGACCTCTGGCCACCAAGAGTCATCCCAGGCGGAGGGGGAGGTACCTAAGATAAGGACTTCTGTTTTGTCTGAGTTCAGTTTCAGACGCCTGTGCTTCATCCACTCGGCTACTTCTTTCATTCCTTCATGTAGGTTAGTTTTGGCGATGTTAGGGTCTTTGGTGAGTGATAGGATCAGTTGAGTGTCATCCGCGTAGGAGATGATGTTGAGATTGTGTTGGCGTGCGATGGCCGCGAGGGGGCTCATGTATACGTTGAAGAGGGTGGGACTGAGTGAGGACCCTTGGGGTACGCCGCAGATGACTTCAGTGGCCTCTGAGTTGAAAGGTGGGAGGCGGACTCTCTGGGTTCTTCCAGTGAGGAACGAGGTGATCCATTCCAGTGCTTTTCCTTGTATTCCGATGTTTCTGAGGCGCTGTAGAAGGGTGCTATGGCAGACTGTGTCGAAGGCTGCGGAGAGGTCGAGGAGGATGAGGGCGACTGTGTCTCCATTGTCCAGAAGAGTTCGAATGTCGTCTGTTGCTGCGATGAGGGCGGTCTCCGTGCTGTGTTTGGCTCGGAAGCCGGACTGTGAGGAGTCGAGGGATTTGTTGGTTTCGAGGAAGGCGGCGAGCTGGTTGTTGACAGCTTTCTCGATGACTTTGGCTGGGAATGGAAGGAGCGAGATGGGGCGGTAGTTTTTGAGTTCGGTGGGGTCCGCTGTGGGTTTTTTCAGAAGGGTGCTAAGTTCTGCGTGTTTCCAGCTTTCCGGGAAGGTGGCGGAGTTGAGGGAACAGTTGATGACGTCTCGAAGGTGTGGTGCTATGATGGAGTCTGCTTTGTTGAAGATGTGGTGAGGGCAGGGGGTCTGTGGGGGATCCTGAGTGGATGGAGTTCATCAGGCGGATGGTGTCCTCAGTGGAGATTGGGTTCCAGTCATTAAGGATGTTCAAGGGGGGTGAAGGTCCTGCAGAAGGTTGGGTGGGTTGGTCTCCGGGTCGGTTGTCGAAGCTGTTGTGGATGTCTGCAATTTTGTTGTGGAAGAACGAAGCTAGGGAGTCGCAGAGGGCTTGAGAGGGGGTGATGTCGTTGGAGTTGGCTGAGGGGTTGGTAAATTCTTTGACGATGTTGAATAATTCCTTGCTGTTGTGGGCGTTGTTGTCTAGTCGGCCTTTGAATGCGGCTTTCTTGGCAGATCGGATTAGTTGGTGGTGTATGCGGGTGGCGTTTTTGAAGGCGTCCTTGGTGCTGGTGTTTGGGTCTTTTTTCCAGGCTTTCTCGAGGGAGCGACAGAGTTTCTTGGATTTCTTAAGATCATCGTTGAACCAGGGGGCGTTTTTGCTGCCTAGTTTGATTTGACGTTTTTTCAGCGGTGCTAGGATGTCGGCGCTGTTGGATAGCCATTGGGTGAGGTTAATGGCTGATTGGCACCACTCTGATGATCAAAGGTACGGCCAGTCCCTGGCAGTCGTGTGGAGAATCTTTCAGCTGCATCACAGGTGACATCATTGCATGACTGTTATTGTCTTCAGAGTAATGCCACTGGGCATGTACATTGGCTAATGCAGCATGGCCTCACAAACAACATTATCCTATTGTGTAGTAAGTGCGTTTAACACAGTACATTGTGTCTCATTGCTGTCAACGCACATCTCTTGGCAATCTGCATGCATTCGATATGGCATTGTTTATGATGGTTGTTCATATGTGATTACGTGTACAGTGACAACATGCATGCTGTTAGAAATTGAAAATGTACCATATAGTGCCTGACGTACATGTTTGTGTATGTGTTGTTTAGCTTGCTACACACGATGTGCAGGCTACACCTGCTGACGCTGTGTATCCTGTGCCCCGCTTGGCCTTAGGCTGCCTAATCCTGTGCCCATGATCTTTGGCGACTGTTCACACATTTAGCTCGCGGTGAGCCATGGGTGACCAGACACTCCAGCCTTCACATACACATGTCACTTTGTGCCCTGCTGGAATCCTTGGATTTGTGTGCTTGTTTAGCATGTTGTCACAACCCTTCTGCCGTCATCTGTTCACTCATTCCTGATGCTGCATCCCCAGCCAAAACGCAGCACCGATTGGCCAATTCCTGTACCAAACACGCCTACAAGATACTCCTCCATCCATCTATTGTTAAAGCATGCCGCAGCTTGTCTGTGCCACTGTTGCACAACCTCCATGACAATTGCAGGTCTGTCAGCACCGGCAACAAGCACACTGCAAGACGCTCAGCTCATTTCATGACTCATGTGACACAACAGACTCTTGCTCCAGCCACCCTCCACACAGTGAACACCAGACAATCATCCACCTGGTATCAGGCTACCACAAAAACACCCATGACAGCTTCTCAGCCTGTGTGTGCAACTCATACTGGCAATATGATGCAGCCCCACATAACAGTGCATCTACGTACAACCAGGTTATGGGCCTCGTACAGCACACATACAACTTCCAGCATCACCATATTGTACTGTGTTACCTCGTCAACACAACAGCACCACACATCGCCTTCATTACTGTAACATAGTAGTACGCAACATCAGAACACCACTTCTACATAGCCATCACAGACGGATAGTCCAAAACCCACATGGACCACGCACCAAAACCAGGATTATGATTGGTCCAACTTAACGAGGTACACCCTCAGAGTCACATACAACACCAAGGACACACTACGCATTGTCAAATATCTGCACATCCGGTATAACACCAACAGCCTGACCACCCTCATTGCAACTATCATCTACAGCTCTCCAATCCTACACACACAATTTGGCTAAGCCACCTATCAAACAATCAATCTATTCAATTTTTAAGCGCCCTACCTACCCCTGAGGGTGTCAATGCGCTTGGGGGCTTCTAAATATCAAAAATCCATGTCTGGTGAAGTCTTCTGAAGGCCAGCAGGTCCTGTGTCAGTTGAGGCAAGGTAGGAGGAGGATCTGTCACTGACAGTGGTTTTCTGGAAGTGAGGGACTGTGGCAAGTGCAAGGTTTGTAGAGCGGAGGCTGCGGGTGGTTGTGTAGAAGCTGAGTCGGTTGTTATGGTGTGATTAGGAGCTTTTGTGCGTGGATGATGAGTCTGATGGTGATCCTGTTGTTGACAGGGAGCCAGTGCAGGCCTCTTAGGTGTGGTGTGATGTGGCCGTGTTGGGGAAATTGACGATCATACGTGACAAGGCGTTCTGGATGCGTTGCAGCCGTCTCATGTGTTTGGTTGTTGTAGCTGCATAGGGGGTTTTCCCGTAATCCAGTGAGCTTGTGGAGAGGGCCTAGATGACTGTTTCTCACGTGTTTGAGGTGATCCATTTTAAGATCCTACTGGGCATACAGAGGGTGTTGAAGCAGAAAGATGAGATGGCTTTGTCCTGCATGTTCATGGTGAGGGAGGATTTGAGGATGACCCACAGGTTGCGTGCGTGGTTGGTGGGTTCTGGGGCAGTTCCTAGCGATGTTGGCCAACACGAGTCGTCACCGGCTGAGGTGGTGGGGCCGTGGATGAGGTCCTCCGTTTAGTCAGAATTGTGCTTCAGCCTGCTGTCTTTCATCCATTTGGCAACGGCCTTCATTCCTCTGTGGAGGTTTCCTTTGGCAGTGTGTGGTTCATTGGTGAGGGATATGATCAGCTGTGTGTAATTGGCATAGGAGATGATGGTGAGGATGTGTTGTAGTGCAACATGGGTGAGTGTTGCCATGTGGATATTGATCAACGTCGGGCTGAGGGATGATCCCTGTGGGACGCTGCGGATGGTCTCAGTGGTCTTGGAATGGAAGTGTGGGGGGCAGACACTCTGGGCCCTGCGGGAGAGGAAGGATGTGGCCCAGGCCAGGGCAATGTCTAGGATTCCGGCGTCATGAATGCATGCTGTTAGGGTGTCTTGGCAGACCGTGTGGAAGGCTGGTGATAGGTCCAGAAGGTTAAGGGTGGCTGTTTCTCCTTTGTCCATGAGGATGCTGATGTGGTTGTTGGCGGTAATGAGGGCGGTGTCCTTGCTGTGGCTGCAGCAGATTCCAGACTGGGATGGTCCCATGATGTTGTTGTCTTTGAGGTAGTGGGTCAGCAGTCTGTTGACGATCTTCTATGTGACCTTTTCTGTGAAGGAGAGATGGCCCACAAGTTCTTGAGGTATTTGTGGTCCGCATTTTGTGTATTCACTAAGACGTTGAGCTCAGCATTCTCCCAGTTCCCACTGAAGGTAGCTGTCTGGAAGGAGATGTGGATTGTTTTTGGGAGAAGAGGTGTGCTTGCTTAGCTGGATTTGTTGAAAATGTTGAGAAGCCATGTGTCAGATGAGGATCAGGAGTGGATGCAGTCCATGGTCCTGATGGTGTCTTCACTGCTGACGTAGTACCGGGCGGTCAGGTTATTTTTGTGGGTGTTGGTCTAAGGGGGGGTGGACTCGTTTGTGTGTGGGGGGTAGCGAAGTGGAAGCTGTTGTGGATGTCGATGATCTTACAGGGTCAGAAGGGGGACAGTGAGTTCCACAGGTCTTGTGATGGTGCTATGTCATTGCTGTTGTAGGTGGGAGTTGTGAGTTTAATCACGATGTTGATGTGCTGTTTGCTATTGTGTGCGTTGCTGTCTAGGCTGTCCTGTTGGCGGTCCTGATGAGTTGGTGGTGTCTGCATGTGGCGCTCTTGTGTGCAGTGTAGCTGTTTGGTGTTTGGTTGCGGAGCCAGCTCCTCTACAGGTTCCAACAAGTGCACTGGGAGGTCCTAATGTCTTTGGTGAACCATGCGGCTACCTTGTTGTTGTGATAGGTGGCGGAGGCCTTGAGTGTGGCGAGGGTGTTGGCGCAGTTGTTGATCCACTGTTTGAGGTTGATGGCAGCAGAGTCGGGGAAGGTGTGGCCGGTGGGTGGTCCCAGGGCAAGGGTGGCGGTCTGTTAGTTCACGGTGGCCTTGCACCTACAGCGGCGTGGCATGTACTGTGTGCGGCGTGGTGTGGTGGGTTTACTGAAGATGAAGTTGAGGCATCTGTGGTCTGTCCAGTGGTGTTCGGTGGTGTGGTTGAAGGAGACGTGTTGAGTTGCCAAGAAGATGGGGTCCTGTGTGTGTCCAGCGGTGTGGGTGGGTGTTGTCATGAGTAGTTTTAATCAGAGGTTGACAAGGTTGTCGATCATGGCAGTGGAGCTTGCGTTATTGTTGTTCTCAAGCTGGACGTTCATGTACCCAAGGATTATGGAATCCGTGTAGCCGAGGCTGTGCGTGCTGATGAGGTCAGGGATGGAGTTGATGGATTGTGGTCGTGGTCCAGGTGGTCTGTCGATGAGTGTTCCTCTGAGGGTGTTGTTGGCATCAGTGTGGATCTGTAAGTGCATGTGTTATGCGGTGTGGAGTGTGTTGTTGGTGTTGGTAGTGACTCTGGGAGTGTTCATGTGGATGATGGCGATTCCTCCTCCCACTCTGTTGGTGCGTTGTCTGCGGGAGATCTTATGGCCTTCTAGGAAGGCTATGGTGATGTCTGTTGATGAGGTGGTGTTCAGCCTGGTCGCCGTCAACGACACCAGCCAGACCAACTACAGCAAGAACCTCTACACAGGTACAAGTACCAGACTCCAGGAGTACTTGTGCAACTCCAGGGTGCATGCACACACCTCATCCTCAACATCTCCTGCTACTGCCACATGACCGTCCACCTGAGATACCTACAATAGTCCCAAAGTCAACTGCAGGTTCACCTTCATAATCCTCAGCCACACTCAGTAGACACTCCACAGGTCCAGGCCAAAAACACTAATATGGATGTCTACCATCCAACACCCTGTTGCTCGCAGTCCGCCCTGCCACCCTTGGCCTGGGTGCCATTCATGACATCCACAGTACAACTGCATGCGGCTGATAGTTCTCATACCTCTGAACACAGATCCTGGTACTCCCTCCGTAGACACCTACATATTACCCATGATCTGTACACCTCCAAGTGACTCTTCTGTACCTGTCTGTAATTGCAGTATTGCAAGCCAACCCCCCCCCCCTTCTGCATTTTGTAACCATCACAGGTGTGTATTGCTTTCCATGTATGTAGTTGTTGGAATATTGTGACCTATGTGTGTCCTCAACCGGACTCAGATCCCAGTGTGTGGATGGCTGCAGTTAGTTCAAAACTCTGGCATTTTTTCCATGTCCCCACACATATGTTTTTGCATCTGGGTACAAAACATCTCCACCACTGTGTACTGTGTTATTTCCATTTATTTTCAGATCTTGTGCGTGAAAAGTGAGTAGGTGCTGTACAAAAAGGGGGGGAAATCCAAAGTTCACAGCTGGAGATTTGACGCCTTACAGGTTGAGTCAACAGAGTCCAGGTCACAGAGCTTGGCATCATTGGGCACACTGCAACCAGCAAGTCCATGTGGGAGAGTCAGAAAGTCAATAAGGTGATGCTGTTGCACACGAAGGCAAGATGCCAGATCAGGTGACCTGGGAGTTGTGCATGGCCCTATGCCTCTCAATGTCTTGTCCGTGGATGACCCACCTTCCTTGGGGGACCCTCACGTGCAGGCCTTGACGATGCGTGGGATGCTCCGTCTGACAATTCCTCCTCCTCCTCCTCCCTCCCTGTGCCTGTTGTTGGTCTTTGCCTAGATGTTTCTGGCCATGTGACACAGGGAGGGTGCTGCATGCTGGCAGCGATCAGACGGAGTGATTGGTTAATTTCCCTATGCACCGTCATGAGCTCATCCAGTCTTGCCTCCATGCGTCCCTGATGTTGTTCTTGACTGGCATGTAGCAGGGCCTGTTGAGCTGTCATTTCGTTAAAGGCCTCCACTACCAGGCTGAACTCCCTGGTGTTCCTCCGGTATACATCCATGATGTCTCTGAGTTCTGACATACTGGGCCCTGCAGCTGGCTGGTCATGTTCTCTCCTCCGCCTTGCGCCAATCCCACCACCCCTGGCCACACGAGCACGGCCTGCGTTTGTGGGCACATCAGGTCGATGGGACCCACGAGTGCTGGCAGTGGTGGTGTCATCTGCAACCTTGTGGGTGCCCGGCGAACCTTGTTCCTCATAGTCAGACTGACTCTGTTGTGGATTATGGTCAGGGCTTCGAGCTGTCTGCTGGGATGTGGCGGGAATGGGTGTGGTGGTTGGCACAGATGTATCTGATCCAGCTGCTGCATGGGTTTGGGATCCAGAGGGGCCAGGTTGGTTGGGGTCAACCATGGTGTGTTGAGAAGCGTCGCTGTCGGTGGGGTCAGGGTCCTGCTGAGCCTGGGACTTGGATCTATCTCCCCCCGGTTGGGGGTAGTTTCCACACCTTTCCCTGTGGGTGTGAGAGACAAACACAGTTAATGCACTATCATGCAACATCCAATTTTGATTTTCATTGCCGTTAGCACTGTTCCACCTGCTTTGGATTGTTGTAATTGTTCACTTGTGTATGGGTATGTTGTGGGATGAGATTGACATGTGCTCAGGGGTGCTTGACATGTTGGGTACTGTTTACGATGACTGGCAGAGCCATTGCTGTGGCTTGTGTCACCAGCACCACACAGATCCAGCTGTGCTCTGTGTGGCCCAATCTGCACAATGCAGCGTCAATCCTAATGCCTGGTTCAAGCATGCACAGGGTTGTAATGCAGCATGTTTACGATGGAGATGGAATTTTGCTGATTTCATTCAGCAACTTTTTAGAGGTTTTGCTGTGCCGTGACGGCCTTCCACTGCCAAGCCCCCAGGATCAGTACACCTACTTCTGGCAGAGGGCTTTAGAACGTGGCACTTCTCCAAGATGCATTACCTTGTCAATACCCAGGGCCATGGTGCTACTTAAGTGCATCCACAGCATCACAGAGCTGTGGCAACAGCATTGTGTGAGTGGCACAATGGACTTGTGATTCTGCACTGTGCTTTTTTTGCTTGAATGCGTCATCAGATCAGTATTTTTTTATGTTGTGTTACATGACGATTGTGACAGTGGTGCACTCCATTGCCTGTCCCCAGGGGCTCAGTTCCTGTAAGGGATGTGTGTCACACCCCATGCTAGTAGTTTGAGTGTGATCTGCAAGTGGGCGTCCCTCTTGGTGGGTCTGTCCCCCATGAAGCATGCTGCCATGATAGTGGTTGCGAGTTCCTGTGCAGGATACCTGACCTTGTCCTGGTGTTAGTGTTTGCACTGGTCACAGAAGGACCTTGTGTTGCCTACACCAGGGCCCAGTGTCAGATATCTTGTCAGTACTTTCAAACTCCCTGTGCATTGAGCATGGTGCATGGGTGTGTACCTGGGCCATATGGGTTGAGTGCAGCCTCCTACCCTACACCTTGCACCCTCTCATTGTCCCCCTTGCAGCCCTCTGGCACTCCCCTTGCACCCACCCCTATACTGTTAGGCACTGCTGGGAGTCATGGCCACACACCCCATACTGTTAGGCACTGCTGGGAGTCATGGCCACACACCCCATACTGTTAGGCACTGCTGGGAGTATTGGCCACACACCCCATACTGTTAGGCACTGCTGGAAGTCATAGCCACACACCCCCACACCACCACCATACTGTTAGGCACTGCTGGGAGTCATGACCACACACCCCCACACCACACCCCTACTGTTAGGCACTGCTGGGAGTCATCGCCACACATCCCATACTGTTAGGCACTGCTGGGAGTCATGGCCACACACCCCATACTGTTAGGCACTGCTGAGAGTCATGGCCACACACCCCATACTGTTAGGCACTGCAGGGAGTCATGGGCACACACCCCCACACCACCCCCATACTGTTAGGCACTGTTAGGGCACTGCTGGGAGTCATGGCCACATACCCCATACTTGCAGGCACTGCTGGGAGTCATGGCCACACCCCCCACACCACCCCCATACTGTTAGGCACTGCTGGGAGTCATGGCCACACACCCCATACTGTTAGGCACTGCTGGGAGTCATGGCCACACAACCCCACACCACCCTATACTGTTAGGCACTGCTGGGAGTTATTGCCACACCCCCCACGCCAACCCCATACTGTTAGGCACTGCTGGGAGTCATGGCCACACACCTCATACTGTTAGGCTCTGCTGGGAGTCATGGCCACACACCCATACTGTTAGGCACTGCAGGGAGTCATGGCCACACACCCCCACACCACCCCATACTGTTAGGCACTGCTGAGAGTCATGGCCACACACCCCATACTGTTAGGCACTGCTGGGAGTCAAGGCCACACACCCCATACTGTTAGGCACTGCTGGGAGTCATGGCCACACACCCCATACTGTTAGGCACTGCTGTGAGTTATGGCCACACACCCCATACTGTTAGGAACTGCTGGGAGTCATGGCCACACACCACATACTGTTAGGCACTGCTGGGAGTCAAGGCCACACACCCCATACTGTTAGGCACTGCTGGGAGTCATGGCCACACACCCCCACACCACCCCCATACTGTTAGGCACTGCTGGGAGTCATGGCCACACACCCCATACTGTTAGGCACTGCTGGGAGTCATGGCCACACACCCCATACTGTTAGGTACTGCTGTGAGTCATGGCCACAGACCCCCACACCAACCCCATACTGTTAGGCACTGCTGGGAGTCATGGCCACATACCCCAGACTGTTAGGCACTGTTGGGAGTCATGGCCACACACCCCATGCTGTTAGGCACTGCTGGGAGTCATGGCCACACACGCCATACTATTAAGCACGGCTGGGAGTCATGGCCACACACCCATACTGTTAGGCACTGCTGGGAGTCATGGCCACACACCCCAGACTGTTAGTCACTGTTGGGAGTCATGGCCACACACCCCATACTGTTAGGCACTGCTGGGAGTCATGGCCACACACGCCATACTATTAAGCACTGCTGGGAGTCATGGCCACACACCCCATACTGTTAGGCACTGCTGGGAGTCATGGCCACACACCACCACACCGCCCCATACTGTTAGGCACTGCTAGGAGTCATGGCCACACACCCCATACTGTTAGGCACTGCTGGGAGTCATGGCCACAACACCCCATACTGTTAGGCAGTGCTGGGTGTCATGGCCACACACCACCACACCACCCCCATACTGTTAGGCACTGCTGGGAGTCATGGCCACACACCCCATACTATTAGGCACTGCTGGGAGTCATGACCACACCCCCAACACCACCTCCATACTGTTAGGCACTGCTGGGAGTCCCCCCCATGTTACATGAGTTGTTTGAATACTCACCAGGCTCCACGGCTCCTTCGATTACGTGAACTCCCACCGGTGGTAGCAGGGCCATGACTTTCTCCTACCAGGGATGATATTGTGCAGGTCTGCGGGGACCACCACCTCCAGTGTGATGAGCGTTGGCGTAGTCCTCATCCATCTTGCGCTTGACCATCCTCCGCAGATCGTACCACCTGGCCTGGCAATCCCTCCTGGTGCGCCTGATGGGTGCAACAGCATTGACCTTATCGACAATCCTTTCCCACAGGCGTGTTTTCTCTGCAATGCTGGTCTGTCTGACCAATGCACCAAACAGCTGTGGCTCAACTCTGATGTCTTCATCTGTAAGGATCTCCATTTCGGGTTAGTGAACTTTGGATTCTTTGGTGTGGTCATGGTGTGGGGTGTATGTGATTGGGGGGTGATGGTGTGTATGGATGAAGGTGTGTGGGTCTGATTTTGAAGAGGGTGGTGTGTGTGTGAATGAGATAGAGTGTATGTGTGAAGGTGTATGGCTGCAGTTGTTGATGTGCTATCAGTGTCTTTGCGCAAATAGGTATGTTGCAAAGGATGATGGGTTGTATGTGTGGTCCCTTTTATTGGTCCTCTTGTGGGTGTGGCTTTTTTAGAAGGTTTGGTGGGTGTGTTATAAGCGTGGGTGTGTCTAGGGGCCTCTGTTTGCATGTGGCCAGGACATTGTTTTCCTATGGTATGTACACAGGAGACATGTTTTGTGGGCTTGTGCGACTCTTTTGCACCCTCCTTGTGCTGGTTTCGGGGTTTGTGTGTGCTTTATTAGTGGGGGGTGTGCAGTTCGTTTTTGTTGTTGTTGCTGGCTCCTAAGGGATGTTCTTGGGGTGTTCGTGTATGCTTTATTGTAGTGGAGAAGTGTGGCTCACTGGTTAGAGTGGCAGACCCTGATGCAGAGATCTGACCCGGGACCAGGGCTCAATTCCTGTCGCGGCAGGGTCTTGGGCTCAATGTCCGTGGACCCGATAATTCCCGCCACGGTGCCTACTCTAATCAAGGGTCCCACTCTGCAACTCTGGGCAATAGCTTGCCTATTCTCCACACCGGCCCTAATCGCTAAGGATACTTGGCTTCACCTTGGGGTGCCCAGGAGTGGGCGCCTCACAGGAACAGTCCAGGATGGGTTCCCCAGCGGTACAGCGCGGGTACACACTGGCTAGTGTAACCAGGTGCTTTATAAGCTCAGTTACTTACTTACTTACAATTGAGTGATGTGCGGTTCGTATTTGTTGGTGCGGGTGGCTGCTACGGCCCGTTTTTGGGGGGGTTCCTGTACTCTTCATTGAGGGGAGTGCGGGTCGTATTTGTTGGTGCGGCTGGTTGTTACTGTCCGTTTTTGGGGTGGGGGTTCTTGTACGCTTGATTGTGGGGTGTTTGGGTCGTATTTGTTGGTGTGGCTGGCTGTTATGGTTCGTTTTAGGGGGGGGTCCATGTACGCTTGATTGTGTGGTGTGCTGGTTGTATTTGCTGGTGCGGCTAGCTGTTACGGTCCGTTTTCGGGGGGTTTGTATACGCTTCATTGAGGAGAGTGCGGGTCGTATTTGTTGGTGCGGCTGGCTGTTACGGTCTGTTTTCGGGGTGGTGGTTCGTGTACGCTTGATTGTGGGGTGTGCGGGTCGTATCTGTTGGTGCGGCTGGCTGTTACGGTCCGTTTTCGGGGTGGGGGTTCGTGTATGCTTAATTGTGGGGTGTGCGGGCCGTATTTGTTGGTGCGGCTGGCTGTTACAGTCCGTTTTCGGGGTGGGGGTTTGTGTACACTTCATTGAGGGGTGTGCGGGTCGTATTTGTTGGTGCGGCTGGCTGTTACGGTCCGTTTTCAGGGGGGGTTCGTGTACGCTTCATTGAGGGGAATGCAGGGCATATTTGTTGGTGGGGCTGACTGTTTCGGTTCATTTCCGGGGTGGGGGTTCGTGTACGCTTGATTGTGAGGTGTGCGGGTCTTATTTGTTGGTGCGGCTGGCTGTTACGGCCCATTTTCGGGGGGGTTTGTGTACTCTTGATTGTGGGGTGTGCGGGTCTTATTTGTTGGTGCGGCTGGCTGTTACGGTCCGTTTTCGGGGGGGTCGTGTACGCTTGATTGAGGGGTATGCAGGTCGTATTTATTGGTGTGGCTGGCTGTTACGGTCCATTTTCGGGGGGGTTCGTGTACGCTTCATTGAGTGTTGTGCGGGTCGTATTTGTTGGTGCTTGCGGGGAATGAGATTTTGGTATCAATTTATGATCGAATTAATAGTTTATCTCATTCAATTTTGGACCGATAATATCTGTCATTGAGTAAAAGACGACTACCACACAGGGTTAGTTAAATCCCATTAAATGACGCCACTCTGAAGAACCACTTACAACTGATAAAGTTTTAAGGCTTTTATATAAAAGTCAAATTTGAATGCAAATTACAATCTTCTCAAGATAAATCTCAAGTATACAAAATACAAAATCGGTTCCTTAATCAGCAATTTAAAGCTTCGATGTAAGGTGGTTCCTTTGCGTCATCTATAGAAAGAGAAAATAATCAAGTTAAATCTGTCCCTACTCTATACTAGGTGACATCCCTATTTCGCAAGTTCCTGGTACCCTAACAAGGTGTCAGCAGTTTGACTTCCAAAGGAGTTCAAACTCTCTTAGCCTCTAAAGGTAACTTGAGTTTAAGAAGCAGTACCCTCTCTGCCTACCCATCCGCTCTTCTAAGGGTCCTCGGCCTACTGCTCCCTTGCGCTCTGATCTCTCTCAGCGCATCTGCTCAAGGCATCTACCCTTCTAACTTGCCTCTCGCTGTTCTTGCTCTGAGCTCTTCGCTATCTTCTCCCCGGGGTGCTGTCCCTAAAATACACAATCACAGTGTGGGTGGAACGCCCCTTGACGCCCACCTCGGACTTTCCCCGATGATGTCATTTTCTGGCTCTTTCCATTACTTCATTTCTTCTCGTCGTCCGTTAGGTTGACCCTTCTTCTTAGATGTCATCTTCATCTTCTCATTGGCGACTTTTAGTTGACACTTTCATCCAAAGTCAAATAACCTTAAACAAGACCTTAACATTTTAACTCTTTCTCTGACCTTAAGAGATCCTGTGAATGGTCATTCGAAAACAAAGCTCAAATTCCAATCGCCTCCTCTCATGTTTAGGCAATAAACTTCGTTCGACATTTGTCACCTTAAATCTAATAAATGCTAGACTCTTCGGCTCGCACCTTCATGTGAAGACTATTCACGACTCCTGTGAGCCCACTAAATTACATACATTGGACTACACTCTTGCGAACCCTTGGTCATTCAGGTTACAATCACAAATGACCTAAAGTCTTGCAACATTCCTATAACTTCTTTTACACAGTATAACCTTTAGCATACATTTTATATATGAACGCTTTTACCAAATACTTCGTTCATGTGTGAATACATCTTAGCTAAAATACAATTTCGTAGAGTATAAACTTAATACATAGAATATAAAGTACCTAGGATATAACCCTATACATGGAACATAATTTTATACTCTCATTGATTACATCGTTATGTGTATGCTCCTTGCACATTTCTCCATGTTACATTTCTCTTGCCGTTTCTGCATTTAAAGTTACACACGTACATGAATTCTACTCTGCACATTCTACTGTTCGTAAGCATTTCTACATTAGCCCACTACGTATACAGCCTTCTAATACATTCTAAAGTGAATATAGTTATACATTTCCTATATCATGTTATCATTTTCGTTGAACTTCATGCTATAGATGTCAAATTTATCCGATGTACATTTCATTCCTACGTTTACACGATATGCCTCTAAATATGGCCTATACATAATTCCTATTCAAATTTGCGCTCTCTCAGTCCCCCCTTTGATGACTTTTAGGAGTCATCACTAAAAGCAATTTGAATAACACTTTTTAAACAGAACTAGTTACATCGTTCCCTCTTTTCTTCATTTCCAGGGCTCTCAAGCTTTTATACTGTTGATCTTGTATAGCAGCTAATCTCCTTTCTTGTTCTCTCATCGTTCTTTGTAACCGGTTCGCCTTATACCATTTATATAATTTCACAAATCCTATCAATGAGATTATACAAATTAATACTATTAATACAGGTTTTACTATGTACCATATAATATTTTTGCCAAGGTTGGCAAACCAACTCCCAACTTTTCCTACTCCATTACCCACTTTTTCCCAAACATTTATTTTTGTCAAATCTTCTATTTCTTGATGAATCTGCGTAATGTTTCTTATAACCTTCTCAAGTGGTTTTGAATTATCAGGAATATAAGTACAACATTCCTGAACCTTCAAAGCCTTACAAACTCCGCCTTCTTTTGCTAATATAACATCAAGAGCAAGTCGATTCTGAAGAACCATTGCTCTGATCGATTGCATCTCACCTTCTATTAACATTAATGACCTTGCAGTACTCGCAGATAATCTATCCACGACTGTAGCTAGTCTCCTGATCTTAACATCGTTAAGTATTAAACCCAACATAGGAAACATCGCTCCAAATACGTCTCCTACTATTTCTGCATCTCCTACTTCCCTTTTCGTTCTTGTCGAAGCCTTTCTTCCTATGACTGCTAAATCCTTTGCATGATATATTTTGGGGAAGACAATTGCCAAGTAACACGAACCATACCAATTGTCAGGCAGTTTTACATAGGCATTTCTCCCACATACAAAATACACATTAGGAATAGCTTGCATCCCTTTCATAAAATCCTTCGTATAATACTCTAGTCTAAAAGCATGTTCGCAATTTACTTCACCTACGAATTCACTCTCATAATATGTCTTGCTTCGAGTTAAACATAACTTTCCTTTCTGCGTTCTATCCAATGCTATTGGACCATTGCTACCTTTCTTTTTATGTGCCTTCTCTTCTTCTGTCCAATCAGTTTTCCACTGTCCTGACATTTTCAGAATCTTTTGCCTTCTGTATCGGTCATCTACTTGTGCTATAAATCTTTTCTCTACTTCTGATATTTTGCATGTCAGATTATTTCTACGTGCGTATGATGTATCTAATGTATCCCAAGGAAGGAAAAACTTTGCTAGTCTATCCTCCTTTTTATAATAGTCCCACCTATTCATTTGCTTATAATTCGGGACTTCAGGCAGTACCGAATCATAATTTGAAAAGTAGTACTCAAATCCTTCTCTACCATAAAATATACTAAGCAGTAAACTACATGTTATCCCATAAGTCAATGGGAGATGATGATATCTAATGCCCTCATCTACAGAAGCCGGTAATTGCATACAAACGTAGCAATCTTTGGCCTCCATGGCATCGATATATTCGTATAATAGTTTTGCATATGCATTTGACCTAAAATTTCCCTGTGACTCGTCTACGTGTAATCTACGAGTTTCATCTGCTAGTAACGCTTTTTCACGAATGACATTGCTCTGCTCCTTCTTTCCCACAAGAGCAGGTTTCAAAGTCGTTACAAATTTTACATTTGCTATTTCTTTATCTGTTTCATGTCCTACTATGTATGATATTGTTACCACTGTAATTATGAGAGATATCACTACTGCTATAAGTGTACCTATTATACATCTGGCTTTTCTGTTTGGGTTGCCGTTCTCCATGTTGTCAAAACAGCGTGACTCTTCCCTTTGCGAAAAAGTTTATCAATTCAGTCCTTTGCTTGCCTTGTTTTCTTTTCAGTTTGTAAGGTGCTCTTTTATCACAAAGTCTCTTTTTCGCAACAGTGTCTCTTTATTTTTAACAACAGACAACCCTAACCCTTCTCCGTCCTCTAAATGTAATCCCTAATTTTATTCTTCTTTCCACTCGGCGCTAGGTTATCTTCTTCTTTATAACATAGGTACAAAAGTCTCTTATGCATCAACAATTATTTTCGGACCTGCAGCTTTCACAACAATAATTAATAGTTCAAAACGAATAACTTTTTCTTCTTCTTCTGTCATTTGCTGACCAGCTGTTGGAAACTGTAATCTTTTTAGCACTAGATCTTGAATTTTACTCAAACGTGGGGGTATGGGAAGTGTGAAAGTCAGTAACCCCTCAGTCTCGAGTCCAGGTGCCAACATCCATATCTCCACTGTCACAACTGGATCGAGAGTGGTTACTTTCACACTCTTCACTCTCCCAGATTTCTGTCCCCAATACATCTGCTAGATAAGTCCACTCTGGGGTGGCGTACCTTCTGCAGGGCACACGTACCCTCCTTGACCTTCGTGGACTCTCAGTTCCTGAGTCTGTCGTTTCTTCCTCCTGATCCGATTCTTCAGCGATCGGGACAAGAGTTCTTTCTTGCTTTTCTTCCGAGCTTGGCCTTCTCTTTCTCTCCGGCCAACTGGCTTCGTCACTCCTTGTCTTTCTGCTCCTTGTTCTTGGACCAGTCTCTTGGTCACTCTCAGCTTGTTCAGTTTCCGATTCAGTTTCCCAGTTACTGTCTTCTCCTGAGACGACTTCGGTCTCGCTCGTCTCTTGACCTGCGTTGACCTGTTCTGTCACAGTCTCAGCCTCTTCGATCACCTCTACAGCTTGGCTTTCCCCCTCTATGGCTTCTCCATTTTCCGCTGGATTCTCATCCGAGAGAGTAGCTGTTTCTTCTAGAGGTGTTGGCACTCTTCGGGTGTGTGAAGCATGTATCCAGTTTGGCAGGCCTCCACACTTCACCGCTGTATTTGTGACAAGTATGACTTGAAACGGTCCTCTCCAGCGCACGTCTAAGCAGTTCTTCCTTACATGCTTCTTCACCAAGACCCAGTCTCCAGGACTCAGGTCATGGCACAAGTCTTGTACTGATGGAACCTCTGCAGCCTGGACCTGGAGGGACACAGAATTAATGGCGTCAGATAGTCCCTTGCAGTAGTCCAAGATCAAGTCGTCTGTGATGTTCACTAGCGCTGCAGTCGGAACCGATGGCAATCTCATAGCTCTCCCCATTAGCACTTCATGTGGAGAGAGGCCTGTTTTCCTATCAGGTGTGCTACGTATGCTCATAAGAACCGCTGGAAGTGCGTCTGGCCAACTCAGGGAAGTCGATGAACAAACTTTAGCCAATCTGGACTTGATTGTACTGTTGATCTGCTCTACAATCCCTGAGGCTTCTGGTCGATAGCTGCAGTGTAACTTCTGATCGATTTCCAAAGCTGAGCACAACATTTTCACTATTTCGCTATTGAAATGAGTTCCTCTGTCTGATTCCAAAGAGGATGGCACCCCAAATCTCGGTATCAACTCTCTAAGTAACAGTTTTGCTACTGTAAGTGTATCGCATCTACGTGTAGGGTAAGCCTCAACCCATCTAGAAAATATGCAGACAATCACTAAAACGTATCTGAGTCTGTTGCATGGAGGCATTTCTATGAAATCAATCTGCATTCTATTGAAAGGCCCCCCAGACCTTCCTATATGACTCAATGTAACTGGTGTTCTCTTTCCCACGTTTAGTTGCTGACAGATCGCACATCGCTGACATACTGCTTCTGCCGCTACTCTAAACTTAGGATTGAACCACGTTTGTCTGAATACTCTCACCATAGCATCTCTACCTATGTGTGCTGATCCATGCAATTTCCTTGCCATTGGACTAACAAGTTCATTTGGTAAAACTGCTCTCCCATCGGCAGATACCCAAAAATTCATTTCGCTTTTCTCACATCCCGCTGTTTCCCAGCCCTTTTTCTCATTATCTGGTGCATTCTCTTGGACACTCCTTAACTCATCCCATGTATCTACCGTGTCTAATAACATCGTCAATTCAGTTCTTTCTTGAATTCCCCCCACTTTCACATCAGTGTGAGAATAACCCTGTTCAGCACAATAACGTGCTACTTCATCTGCATAACGGTTGCCCTGCGACACAAAGTCCACGTTCTTCGTGTGCGCGGCACATTTGACAACGGCTATGGCTGACGGACCTTGCAATGCATCTAACAGTAGTCTCACGAATTCTCCATTCCTAATGGGAGAACCCGAGGAGGTCATGTAACCTCTTTGAGACCATAACTGCCCATAATCGTGAACTACCCCGAAACCATACTGGCTATCGGTGTATATGGTGACTCGAAGTTTGTCGCCTGCTAAGCAAGCACGAGTCAAAGCAACAATTTCAGCTACCTGAGCGGAGTGTACTCCTTCCAGGCAAGCGGCTTCTACAACTCTGGTAATCGTGCAAACTGCATAAGCTGCTCTCAGCTGACCAATATCGTCTCTTACGCATGAACCATCAACAAAGAAAATTTCATCAGGGTCAGTCAATGGCTCATCTACGATATCGGGTCTCGGTTTGGTGCATAGTTCAGTCACATCGAGGCAGTCATGATCTGTACAAATTTCATTTTCCACTTCATTCGGAAGTGGCATCAAAGTAGCAGGATTCAAGACAGAGCATCTTTTTAGGGTCACATTCTCGGCAGCCAGTATGACTTGCTCGTAGCGTGTGAGCCTGCTATTCGTCAGATGCTGAGTCTTAGTCCTGGTCATTAACAATTCCACCGAATGCGGTACATACACCACTAACTGATGTCCCATCACTACGCTTTCAGAACGCTCAATGCTGACACCCGTTGCAGCTACGGATTTGAGACATCCGGGCAACGCTGCGGCTACTGGATCTAATGTAGCCGAAAAATACGCCACTGGCCTACGCGCATCTCCGTGGATCTGAGCTAAAACTGCTAAAGCGCATCCCTCTCTTTCGCAGCAGTAAAGCAAAAATGGTTTGGTGTAATCAGGCATTCCCAAAGCCGGGGCGCGACATAAGTCCTCCCTCAGCTGCAAAAATGCCATCAAACAATCTTTGTCCCATGGTACCGGATCACTCACTCCTTTGTGCGTCAGTTGTAATAAAGGTTTTGCCTTCAGTGAAAAGTTAGCTATCCACTGTCGACAATAACCAACCATGCCTAGAAACATTCTGACCTCTCTTTGTGTTGTAGGCGCGTTCATTTTCATAATCGCCTCTATTCTGTCTGGAGACACCTTCCGTTTTCCCTTTTCGATCCTGTGGCCCAAGTATTGCACTTCAGACTGACAATATTGCAATTTACTTGGAGACACCTTATGCCCATTCTCGGCCAAGTGATTTAACAAGGTTATGGTGTCTACTCTGCAAGCTTCTTCTGTTTCTGACGCAACTAGGAGGTCGTCTATGTACTGGACTAGAACTGAGTTCTTGGGCAGTACTAGACTTTCAAGGTTTCTCTTTAAAAGCTGGTTAAAGATCGATGGGCTTTCTGTATACCCCTGAGGGATACGACACCATGTTAAAACGCGATCTTCCAGCTTAAAAGCGAAAAGATACTGGCTCTCTTCATCTAAAGGAATCGAAAAGAAAGCCTGGCACAAATCTATCACGGTGAACCATTCAGCTTGGAACGGTATCTGAAATAATATCACTGATGGATTCGGTACCACTGGACAACATGAGACAACAATATTATTAATCTTTCGAAGATCCTGCACTATTCTGTACTTCCCACTAGGTTTCTGCAAACCCATAATCGGTGAGTTACATGGACTACCCACGATCTCCTTCAATATTCCCTGTTTAATCATGGATTCGATCACAGGCTTTATTCCTGCAATCGTCTCCGGTGTCAACTTATATTGTGGTGTTCTTGGGTACTCAGCATTGAGTCTTACCAAGATTTTTACTGGTTCTACTCCTTTGATCAAGCCTATTTCTTCTCCAGTAAAATCCCACACCTCAGCTGACACTTTCTCCCTCAAGTCCTGTGGAAGCTCCTCCACTGTTAGGGTAGGATATAGTTCCACGCATTCCTGCGAGTTGACAACTTTGAAATCGGCATCTTCATCATTTGTCTGTACTTCTACTCCTTCAGGTGTGCAATGTATTGTGCAATTCAGTTTACACAATAGATCTCTTCCTAGCAAACACACAGGGCTAGAATCACAGATCACAAACTGATGTTCGTCACTGTAATTCCCTATCTTCACTGACACTGGTTCTGTCAAAGGATTCGTCATCCTCTTGTTTGCGACTCCTACCACCTGAATCATCTCTCCTGATATCGGCAGACCTGGGACTACCGCTGATCTCAACGTGGATCTAGTGGCTCCCGTATCCACCAAAAAGGTCGTAGGACATCCGGCTACTTCAGCTTCTACGTATGGTCCTCTCTGGTCTACTTCCAGGGCTGCTCCTAAAGTACAATCTTCTTCCCTATTCACTCGTTGCCCTGTAAGAGGATCAACGTAGTAGCATTCTTCTCCTCCTACGAACAATGGCATTTGTCTGTAGGTTTTCCCTCCATTCGCAATTCGAGGCGGTTGAGGAAACGGGGCTCGAGGAGTCTGAGTCCCCCCTTTGATAAACTTTCCCTTCGGGACTGTTGCTCCCTTAACCACGTTGTTCTGTACCTCTTCCTCCTCCTGTTCTAATTCCCCTGTCTCGATATTGTACGGACACTCGCGTCTCCAATGTCCCACTTCGTTACACTGATGACACCTTGTTGTCCTTTTCAGTGTCGCGATATCCATTCTCGGTCTCGGTCTTTCTTCCTCATCTCTGCTCTGATTATTCTGTTTCTTTACCTGCGTTACTGTTCCCTGCTGTCGCTGTCCACCCTTTCCAGCTGCTTGCATCTGTACTAACATTAGCTTTTCCTTGAGCTTCTTTGCCTTCGAGTCTATCTCATCGCTACAATACCTTGCATACCTCAGAATTTCGTCTAAAGGTTTGTTCTGCCAACAGATCAAGTGCTGTTGAATCATTAGGCTTATGTCTGGTCTCAATCCGAGAACAAACTTCGACACAAACTGTCCTATGTCCTTAGGATCCATTACGTCCAACCCACTGTACTGTTTGAATGCTTTCAGTAACCTCTCATAGAATTCGTGAACTGTCTCTTTAGGCTCCTGAGTTGTTCGATCTATCTTAACCCAGTCTATGTCTTGCACTGGCACCTTCTCTTTCAGCCATGTTATTACTCTCTCGTATTTTTCCATGACTCTGTCTGATGGACCACCTGTCTGTGCATCTCTCTGAGGCTCACAAGTGGGCCATTCAATACTAAGTTTGCATGCCGTCCACAAATCTCCGGGTACTACGATATCGAACAATGTGTTCAAATCGATCCAGAGAACCTTAGAGATCTTCACGAATCTCTCTACCTGCTTGTACCACTCAACGGGATTTTCTCTAAGTTTCGGGAAGGAATTAGTGAATGCCGCTAAATCCCCCCTACTCCATGGTACATGCACGTAGTTTCCGTTCGCGATTTCTCGCAAAGGGAAAGCTTCCATTCGCATTAGGTCTGTATCCTGAGATTTCACAAGTGTACTCCGTCTGACAGACCCCTTCTTGGACCATCTTTCCTCCCATCTATCCAGATCTCTCCAAATTCTAATACACATGACCAATTCCCTTATGTGTACTCTCAGTCCAATCGTTCTGCGCTCATCTAAATCTAAATCCGTGCAGTTCAGCCTATGGTTGGCCTGCAAAGCTTTAGTTCGTGATATGTCTATCATGTACTTATCAGCTAATTCAGATAACTTTTCATGAGCTGCCCTTGCTTTTCGAGTAACATCCTTGGATAAGAACAATATCTCATCTGGTGCGTACAGATCTAGCCTCTCGATTGCCACTGTGCCATCAATTATTTCATCTAAGTCTGATTTTAAACTCATTACATCTATGCGTCTAGCTTTTATTTCAGCTCTCAGTACGTCAGTCCTAGGTTGTTCTCTTATATCCCTCTCTCCTCCACTATGCGCCCTACGCCTGAGCACAGGTGAGTTATGAGGAATCTTTCTTCCATCTCTTTGTTCCCACCTCTCTAGATCCCAAGCCTTTCCATCTTCCCTTGGGGTGTGGTGGAACAATGCTCCTTCCTTCAACCCTACATTCTGTCTTTTGGACTCGGTTTCTCCAGATACAAGATAAGATCCTCCGTGATGTTCTAAACCACTGTAACTCGCTTGCTGTCTGGTATCACTTAACAAACGATAAGGACCTTCATGGCTCTCCATGCTCCCGCGATCTCTTTCGTGATCACCGGATGTATGGCGAGACGTTTCGCGACTCCCTAAATTCTCATGACTTCGTCCACTATCACCGGATGCATGTCGAGACGCTTCGCGACTCTCCATGTTTCCGTGATTCCAATGTTGTACATTTTCATCTGGGGCATGGTGTGTGCACCTAAAGGTATTCCGGTATTCTTGCGTCCTTCGTTCTCCTTCACTGAAAGTGGCACGAGGTACTTCGCCACACCCTGCACTCCTGTCATCGCACCTTTGCCTATTGCCACTATTGGTAGGGCAATTATCTCTTCTGCTTCCTTGACTCCCTCTCTCCCATTCCGGGCTGCTTTCGCCAGCTCCACAATGAGAGAGGACCTTGTTATCCTGGTCTCTCCACTCAGCTCCCGTTTCTAAGATTTTATTCCTAGCTTCCTCAGCAGTATCCCATTCTTTCAGATATTCCCTTAATTCCTTATAGGATTTCGGTTTTGGTTCCCTCAAATCCATCGATCCTCTTTGACCCCCTTGTTCTATCCAGGGACCCGTCGCGGAATCTAATGGGGTACTCCGATTCACTGGTGCTACTCTCTGTCCTTGAGGATTCATCTTGTTATTCCTATTCTCCATCTCCGCCCTTTCCCTGTCCCATTGTGCCTGTTCCTCCTGCTGGACCCCCTCTGGGTTGTAGATTGACACTATAGGGCCTATGGTGACAGGTACTTGTAAAGCGTCCGGCATTTGGTACGACCTTGCACATTGCGTCTCTGGTACCTTCTGGACCACAAATCTTCCCACTACTCTCTGTTCAGAACTAGCTTGGGGTATCTCCTCGCTCTTGTTGGAGTCCCATTCTGTTACTGGGATCGATTTATATTCTCCCCATCTAGCTCCGTCCCCTTGCTGTAATATGGGACTTGCGGACTCACCGCTATATGGAGGTGGTCTCTCTGTTAACAACCTCTCTAACAGATCTTCTTCCGTTTCGCTATCCTCATCTTCCTCTAGAGGTTTCTTTTCTCCTGTAGCTTCTATCATGGTGAACAGTTTGTCTGCTTCTATCTTTTGCACTCTCCACTTCTTAGCTTCTTCATCCCATTTAGCATCCTGTAATGCTTTTACTGATCGTCTCACTCTTTCTTGACGTCTCTTTACACCTCTTGCGTGTGCTGCTTTAAACCATGCACTAAGAGCTTCGAATTGTGTTGGCCTCGGTAGAGGTCTTGTTGCAAGCATTACCGCTTTCAGTTGGTTCAACACGTCTAGTTTAAATGTTCCGAATCTCGGAAACGTCAATTCTTTTTCCCCTTCTGTTAGCCTATTCCACTCGGAAATCCATAATATCGAGTGTAAGCCTACATTTACTGCCATATGATATGCTGGTGTGCCTTCTGGTGGAGCTTCTTCTCCGGCATATAAGTTTCTTCTATTCTTCCTAAAGATCTTTCTTAAACCCTTAAAGCACTTCATTTTAGATGATCTACGATTTCCCTTTATTAATTTTCTTCCTTGTTTACGTCCCGATGACAACCACCAATCTCTGTGCGACTCTCGCTAGTCAGCCTATCCCAACGATGTTCCGTGCCAACCGACCAATCTCAGCGCGACTCTACGCTGACGTCACTCGTTCTCTCTACAGCAGTTTCCTTCGCTTCTCAACTTATCTCACGTTATCACATGCGTTTTCATCCATACGCCGAAAAATGACTACTTCCGTCCAAGCGATCACTTTTCTCTGACTGTACGGCCACAGTCTAACTGTAATTGTCACCTCAACTGGCACAGCGTCTTTCCTCTTACAGTCGGACACTTGCCTTAACTGATAGGTTACTTACACACAGTAAACGTACGACCAGCATGCGTTTACTCATACACTCACTCAAACGCTCCCCCTATCATCGGTCTGTGGGGAAATCAATGGTACCTCATGACCCCCAATAAATGGTAGACAAATTACTCTGGGTGTTCGATACACCCGAACCACTTAAGTCCTCTGGACATAAGATTTTATCCGGTTGCGCGCGCTCACAACCTTCCCTCAATCACACTACAGGCATTCAACTCCGCTTGACATTATAACACAGAAACAACATAAACACCGCAATCTTACAACGCATGACCCTTATACTCACTCTCGACCGATTCTGCTGCTTTTCTCTCGACGCACCGTCAGCACCGTCTTCGGCTGCAATTCTTCTTCTGGTCGACGATGACTAGGGACCTTGGGGTAAACTAACCTGGCCTAGGTCGTCTTCCTCAAGAAGATAACCATCCTCTGCTACCAACTGCGGGGAATGAGATTTTGGTATCAATTTATGATCGAATTAATAGTTTATCTCATTCAATTTTGGACCGATAATATCTGTCATTGAGTAAAAGACGACTACCACACAGGGTTAGTTAAATCCCATTAAATGACGCCACTCTGAAGAACCACTTACAACTGATAAAGTTTTAAGGCTTTTATATAAAAGTCAAATTTGAATGCAAATTACAATCTTCTCAAGATAAATCTCAAGTATACAAAATACAAAATCGGTTCCTTAATCAGCAATTTAAAGCTTCGATGTAAGGTGGTTCCTTTGCGTCATCTATAGAAAGAGAAAATAATCAAGTTAAATCTGTCCCTACTCTATACTAGGTGACATCCCTATTTCGCAAGTTCCTGGTACCCTAACAAGGTGTCAGCAGTTTGACTTCCAAAGGAGTTCAAACTCTCTTAGCCTCTAAAGGTAACTTGAGTTTAAGAAGCAGTACCCTCTCTGCCTACCCATCCGCTCTTCTAAGGGTCCTCGGCCTACTGCTCCCTTGCGCTCTGATCTCTCTCAGCGCATCTGCTCAAGGCATCTACCCTTCTAACTTGCCTCTCGCTGTTCTTGCTCTGAGCTCTTCGCTATCTTCTCCCCGGGGTGCTGTCCCTAAAATACACAATCACAGTGTGGGTGGAACGCCCCTTGACGCCCACCTCGGACTTTCCCCGATGATGTCATTTTCTGGCTCTTTCCATTACTTCATTTCTTCTCGTCGTCCGTTAGGTTGACCCTTCTTCTTAGATGTCATCTTCATCTTCTCATTGGCGACTTTTAGTTGACACTTTCATCCAAAGTCAAATAACCTTAAACAAGACCTTAACATTTTAACTCTTTCTCTGACCTTAAGAGATCCTGTGAATGGTCATTCGAAAACAAAGCTCAAATTCCAATCGCCTCCTCTCATGTTTAGGCAATAAACTTCGTTCGACATTTGTCACCTTAAATCTAATAAATGCTAGACTCTTCGGCTCGCACCTTCATGTGAAGACTATTCACGACTCCTGTGAGCCCACTAAATTACATACATTGGACTACACTCTTGCGAACCCTTGGTCATTCAGGTTATAATCACAAATGACCTAAAGTCTTGCAACATTCCTATAACTTCTTTTACACAGTATAACCTTTAGCATACATTTTATATATGAACGCTTTTACCAAATACTTCGTTCATGTGTGAATACATCTTAGCTAAAATACAATTTCGTAGAGTATAAACTTAATACATAGAATATAAAGTACCTAGGATATAACCCTATACATGGAACATAATTTTATACTCTCATTGATTACATCGTTATGTGTATGCTCCTTGCACATTTCTCCATGTTACATTTCTCTTGCCGTTTCTGCATTTAAAGTTACACACGTACATGAATTCTACTCTGCACATTCTACTGTTCGTAAGCATTTCTACATTAGCCCACTACGTATACAGCCTTCTAATACATTCTAAAGTGAATATAGTTATACATTTCCTATATCATGTTATCATTTTCGTTGAACTTCATGCTATAGATGTCAAATTTATCCGATGTACATTTCATTCCTACGTTTACACGATATGCCTCTAAATATGGCCTATACATAATTCCTATTCAAATTTGCGCTCTCTCATGCTGCTGGCTGTTACGGTCCGTTTTCCAGCTGGGGGTTCGTGTACGCTTCATTGAGGGGTGTGCGGGTCGTATTTTTTGGTGCGGCTGGCTGTTACGGTCCGTTTTCAGGGTGGGGGTGCGTGTACGCTCGATTGAGGGGTGTGCCGGACTTATTTGTTGGTGCGGATGGCTGCTACGGTCCGTTTTCGGGGTGGGGGTGCGTGTACGCTTGATTGAGGGGCGTGCATGTCGTATTTGTTGGTGTGGCTGGCTGTTACAGTCCGTTTTCGGGGGAGGTTAATGTACGCTTGATTGAGGGGTGTGCGGTTCGTATATGTTGGTGCAGCTCGCTTATACGCGATGTTTTCCATACAAATCATGTTTCATACGCGACTACGTTTGCCCGTACAAATCCCGTACATGGTCCCTGGTCTGGATCGTACTTGTTAGTTCGTACGACATGCTTACTAATCGTATGGTTTGGGTTCCGATGACATTTCGTACAGGTCTTTGATTGTGGTTCGTACGGTTCGCTGATATTTGGACGTATTTTCCGGCTTTGGATCGTACTAAGCAATTCGGACGGTCTTTTTCCATTCGTACGGAGACGGTTACGAATACGAATCGCACAACGGTTTTTTATCCCGAATCGGAATCAGCCCCTATATGTTTGAACAGTGTTTTATAATATGGAAAACAATTCAAATTATTCCATTTCATTTATAACTTGGGTTTACAAAAAAAATAATTTTTAATACATTTAATTTTTAAAAACGTACTTACATATTTTGCCAGTTATTTCAAATGTCGAGAATAATTTTGAAAGAGATGGCAAAGTATGCAGAAATCTGAAACATAGTAATTTTTTAAATTTTAAATTGAGTTATGATTTATTTTTATAAAAGCTATGTTTTCATGTGTTATAATTCATACTTACTTGTTTATATGAAAGAGTTGTATTTTTTGGGTAGAGTTGTTTCTTCTGGAAAAAGGTCAGAGTGTCAGGATTTACCGTCTGCTCTCTCTGGTAGTTCAGTAACTACTTATTTATAGATTTTTGTGAGTGTCATCTTAATTTTTGAGAAATGCATCGTTAAAATGTGTATTTTTTTCTTATTTGTTTGATGTGAAAACCTATAATTTAAAATATCTATTTATAAGTGAGTGTTTTATGCTTCGAATTGTGTTTTGTCCTCCATTTTGTTTTGAGTGGCTTGGTGTTTGTTTCATTGAAAGAGTTGTAGGACTGATTTTTGGCTTTGTTTCTAAAATGGCGGCTATGTGTTTGTTTTGCTGTTTTTTTAGGAATACTTTTGTTTATGCGTTTCACTTATATTGTTTTAATATTGTTATGTTTTTAAAATCGTTTTAAGTACATTTATAAAACTGTTTATAATATTTGTAATATACATTTAATACTCAAGTATTTATTTTAATACTGCAAAATTTATTTTAATACTCGAGTATTTTTTTAAAATATCTTGATATTTTTAATATTTAACGTTCAGTTTTTTACTACTTTTTGATACACTTCCCCACCCAAAACCCCTATTTTCCCTGCATCCTGTCCCAGGAGTTATTTTACAAAAAAAATATTTGATAACAATTTTATATGCGTTGTAATGGTATGCGTTATAATTGTTTTCGTTGTATTGGTACTTTTCAACTATATATATATTACTTCGCGTTGTAATGGTATGCGTTGTAAAATAGTTTGTTGTAATGGCACTTGCGTTGTAAAAAATGTGTTGTAATGGTATGCGTTGTAAAAGCATGCGTTGTAGTGTCATACATCCGGGATGGAGTCCCCTAGCTTCAGGGCAGTCTCTGGGGGGAGGAACCCCCTTTCCAAAAAGGCAAATGTCCCACAAGACAGGACTGCTGAAGCATTTTGCAGCGTGATTAGACCACGCCCCTTCCTCACAGGTGTTAGAATACGCACCTCCTGGCAAAAATGGAAATGGGGATGAGGTCCCCTAGCTTCAGGGCAGTCTCTGGGGGTCAGCAACCCCCTATTTAATAAGACAACTGTCCCACAAGGCAGGTCTGCCGCAGCTTTTTGTAGCGTGATTAGACAATGCCCCTTCCTCAAAGGTGTTAGCAAACACACCTCCTGGAGCAAATGTAAAGAGGGAATAGAGTCCCCTAGCTTCAGGGCCGTCTCCGGGGGCCAGGAACCCCCTTTCCAAAAAGGCAAATGTCCCACAAGGTAGGACCGCAGATGCAGTTTGTAGCGTGATTAGACCATGCCCCTTCCTCACACGTGTTAGCAAACGTACCTCCTGGCGCAAATGGAAATGGGGCATGGAGTCGTCCAGCTTCAGGGCAGTGTCTGGAGGCCAGGAACCCCTTTCCAAAAAAAGGTAAATGTCCCACAAGAAGGGACTGCAGCTGCATGTTGTAGCGTGATTGGACCACGCCCGTTCTTCACAGGTGTTAGCAAATGCACCTCCTGGCACAGAGGGAAAAGGAGGATGGAGTCCCCCAGCTTCAGGGCAGTTATTGGGGGCCTGGAACCCCTTTTCCAAAAAGGCAAATGTCGACAAGACAGGGCTGTCAAAGCATTTTGTAGCATGATTAGACCACGCCCCTTCCCTACAGATGTTAGCAAATGCACCTGCTGGCGCAAATGGAAATAGGGGATGACGTCCCCTAGCTTCAGTGCGGTCTCTGGGCGCCAGAAACCCCCTTTCCAAAAAGGCAAATGTCCCACAAGACAAAACTGCAGCTGAACTTTGTAGCCTGATTAGACCACGCCCCTTCCTCACAGGTGCTTGCAAACGCACCTCCTGGCGCAAAGGCAAATGGGGGATGGGCTCCCCTAGCTTCAGGGTAATCTCTGTGGGCTAGGAACCACCTTTCTAAAAAGGCAAATGTCCCACAAGACAGGACTGGAGCTGCAGTTCGTAGCGTGATTAGACCTCACCCATTCCTTACAGGTTTTAGCAAATGCACCTCCTGGTACAAAGGGAAATGGGAGATGGACTCCCCTAGCTTCAGGGCAGTCTCTGGGGGTCAGGAATCCCTGTTCCAAGAAGGCAAATATCCCACAATGCAGGACTGCTGCAGCATTTTGTAGCGTCATTAGACCACACCCATTCCTAACAGGTGTTAGCAAACACACCTCCTGGCGCAAAGGGAAATGGTAGATGGAGTATCCTAGCTTCAGGGCAGTCTCCGGGGGGCAAGAACCCTCTTTCCAAAAAGGCAAATATCCCACAATGCAGGACTGCCGCAGCATTTTGTAGCGTGATTAGACCATGACCTTTCCTTACAGGTGTTAGGAAACGCACCTCCTGGTGCAAAGAGAAATAGGGGATGGAGTACCCTAGCTTCAGTGCAGTCTCCGGGGGCCAGGGAACCCCTTTCCAAAAAGGCAAATGCCCCACAAGACAGGACTGTAGCTCCAGTTTGTAGAGTGATTAGACCACATCCCTTCCTCACAGGTGTTAGCAAACGCACCTCCTGGCGCAAAGGGAAAAGGGGAATGGAGTTCCGTAGCTTCAGGGCAGTCCCTGGGGGCCAGCAACCCCCTTTTCAAAAAGGCAACTGTCCCACAAGACAGGACTGCCGTAGCATTTTGTAGCATGATTAGACCATGCCGCTTCCTCATAGGTGTTAGAAAATACACCTCCTGGAGCAAATGGGCAGTCTCTGGAGGCCAGGAACCCCCTTTCAAAAAATGCAAATGTCCCACAAGACAGGGCTGCAGCTGCAGTTTGTAGCGTGATTAGACCATGCCCCTTCCTAACAGGTGTTAGCAATCGCACATCCTGGTGCAAAAAGAAAAGGAGGATGAGGTCCCCTAGCTTCACGTCAGTCTCTGGGTGCCAGATACCCCCTTTCCAAAAAAGCAAATGTCCCACAAGGCAGGACTGCTTCAGCATTTTGCAGTGTGATTAGACCACGCCACTTCCTGACAGGTGTTAGCAAATCTACCTCCTGGCGCAAATGGAAATGGGGATGAGATCCCCTAGCTTCAGGGCAGTCTCTGGGGGCCAGTAACCCCCTTTCCAAAAAGGCAAATGTCCCACAAGACAGGACTGCATATGCAGTTTGTAGCTTGATTAGACCATGCCCCTTCCTAAGAGGTGTTAGTAAACGTACCTCCTGGAGCAAATGGAATGGGGGGATGGAGTCCCCAAGCTTCAGGGCGGTCTCTGGGGGCCAGGAACCCCCTTTCAAAAAGGCGAATGTCCCACAAGCATGGACTGCAGCTGCATTTTGTAGCGCGATTGGACCGCGCCCCTTCTGCACAGGTGTTAGCAAATGCACCTCCTTGCACAAATGGAAATGGGGGATGAGGTCCGCTAGCTTCAGGGCAGTCTCTGGGGGCCAGCAACCCCTTTTCAAAAAGACAACTGTCCCACAAGGCAGGACTGCTGCAGCATTTTGTAGCGTGATTAGACCATGCCCCTTCCTCAAAGGTGTTAGCAAACACACCTCCTGGGCAAATGGAAAGAGGGAATGGAGTCCCCTAGCTTCAGCGCAGTCTCTGGGGGCCAGGAACCCCCTTTCCAAAAAGCCAAATGTCCCACAAGACAGGACCGCAGATGCAGTTTGTAGCATGATTAGACCACGCCCCTTCCTCACAGGTGTTAGCAAACGCACCTCCTGGAGCAAATGGAAAGGGGGGATGGAGTCCCCTAGCTTCAGGGCAGTCTACGGGGGCCAGCAACCTCCTTTTCAGAAAGGCAACTGTCCCACAAGGCAGGACTGCCGCAGCATTTTGTACCATGATTAGACCATGCTCCTACCTCATAGGTGTTAGCAAATGTACCTCCTGGCTCAAATGGGCAGTCTCTGGGGTACCAGGAACCCCATTTCCAAAAATGAAAATGGCCCTCAAGACAGGACTGCAGCTGCAGTTTGTAGTAAGATTAGACGATGCCCCTTCCTAACAGGTGTTAGCAAGCGCACCTCTGGTGCAAATGGAAATGGGGGATGGAGTCCCCTAGCTTTGGGCAGTCTCTGGGGGCCAGGATCCCCTTTTCCAAGAAGGCACATGTCCCACAAGGCAGGACTGCATCTGCAGTTGTAGCCTGATTAGACCATGCCCCTTCCTCACAGGTGTTAGAAAACGCACCTCCTGGCGCAAATGGAAAAGGAGGATGAGGTCCCCTAGCTTCACGTCAATCTCTTGGGGCCACATACCCCCTTTCCAAAAAGGCAAATATCCCACAATGCAGGACGGCTTCAGCATTTTGCAGTGTGATTAGACCACGCCACTTACTGACAGGTGTTAGCAAACGCACCTCCTGTCGCAAATGGAAATGGGGATGAGATCCCCCAGCTTCAGGGCAGTATCTGGAGGCCAGGAACCCCCTTTAAAAAAGGCAAATGCCCCACAAGACCGAACTGCAGATGCAGTTTGTAGCATGATTAGACCACACCCCTTCCTCACAGGTGTTAGCAAACGCACCTCCTGGAGCAAATGGAAATGGTTTCCCCTAGCTTCAGGACAGTCTCTGGTGGCCAGGAACCCACTTTCCACGAAGGCAAATGTCCCACAAGCATGGACTGCAGCTGCATTTTGTAGCGTGATTAGACCATGCCCCTTCCTCAAAGGTGTTAGCAAACACACCTCCTGGGGCAAATAGAAATGGGGGATGGAGTCCCCTAGCATCAGGGCAGTCTCTGGTGGCCAGGAGCCCCCTTTTCAAAAAGGCAAATGTCCCACAAGACAGGACTGCTGAAGCATTTTGCAGCATGATTAGACCACGCCCCTTCCAGACAGGTGTTAGCAAACGCACCTCCTGGCGCAAATGGAAATGTGGGAATGAGGTCCCACAACTTCCGGGCAGTCTCTTTGGGCCAGAAACCCCTTTTTCAAGAAGGCAAATGTCCTTCAAGACAGGACTGCAACTGCAGTTTGTAGTGGGATTAGACCACTCCCCTTTCTCACAGGTGTTAGCAAACGCACCTCCTGGTTCAAATGGAAATGGAGGATGAGGTCCCCTAGCTTCAGGGCAGGTTCTGGTGGCCAAGAACCCCCTTTCAAAAAAGCTGATGTCCCACAAGCCAGTAATGCCGCAGCGGTTTGTAGCTTGATTAGACAACGCCCCTTCCTCACATATGTTAACAAAGGCACCTCTTGGCGCAAATGGAAATGGGGCATGGAGTCCCCTAGCTTCCGGGCATTGTCTGGAGGCCAGGAACCCCCTTTCCATAAAGGCAAATGTCCCACAAGACAGGACTGCAGCTCCACTTTGTAGCCTGATTATGCCAGGCCCCTTCCTCACAGGTGCTAGCAAACACACCTCTTGGCGCAAAGGGAAATGGGGGTTGACTCCCCTAGCTTCAGGGTAATCTCTGGGGGCTAGGAACCCCCTTTTCAAAAAGGCAAATGTCCCACAAGACAGGACTGCTGCAGCATTTTGTCGCGTGATTAGACCACGCTTCATGCTTACTGGTGTTAGCAAACGCACCGCCTGGTGCAAAGGGAAATGGGGGATTGACTAACATAGCTTCAGGGCAGTCTCTAGGGGCCAGGAACACCTGTTCCAAAAAGGCATATGTCCCACAAGGCAGGACTGCCGCAGCATTTTGTAGTGTGATTAGACCACGCCCCTTCCTCACAGGTGTTAGCAAACACACCTCCTGGCGCAAAGGGAAATGGGTGATGGAGTCTTCTATCTTCAGGGCTGTCTCTGGGGGCCAGGAACCCCCTTTCCAAAAAGGCAAATGTCCCACAAGGCAGGACTGGTGCAGCATTTTGTAGCGTGATTAGACCACCCCCCTTCCTCACAGTTGTTAGCTAAAGCACCTCCTGGCGAAAATGGAAATGGGGGATGAAGTCCACTAGCTTCAGGGCAGTCTTTGGGGGACAGGAACCCCCTTTCCAAAAAGGGAATTGTCCCACAAGACAGGACTGCAGCTGCAGTTTGTAGCGTCATTATACAAAGCCCATTCCTCATAGGTGTTAGCAAATGCACCTCCTGGCACAAAGAGAAATGGGGGATGGAGTCTCCTAGCTTCAGGGCAGTCTCTGGGGGCCGGGAACAACCTTTTCCAAAAGGCAAATGTCCCACAAGAAAGGACTGGAGCTGCAGTTTAGCGTGATTAGAACATGCCCCTTGGTCACCAGTGTTAGCAAACGCACCTCCTGCCGCAGAGGGAAATGGGGGATGGACTCCCCTAACTTTAGGGCTGTCTCTGGGGGCCTGGAACCCCTTTTCCAAGAAGGCAAATGTCCCACAAAGCCGGATTGCAGCAGCATTTTGTAACGTGATTAGACCATGCCCTTTCCTTACAGTTGTTAGGAAACGCACGTCCTGGCGCAAAGGGAAATGGGACATCGAGTCCCCTAGTTCAGGGCAGTGTCTGTGGGCCAGGGACCCCCTTTCCAAAAAGGCAAATGTACCACAAGACAGAACTGCAGCTGCAGTTTGTAGAGTGATTAGACCACACCCCTTCCTCACAGGTGTTAGCAAACGCACCTCCTGGCGCAAAGGGAAATGTGGAAAGGAGTCCCCTAGTTTCAGGGCAGTCTCTGTGGGCCAGGAACCCCCTTTCCAAAAAGGTAAATGTCCCACAAGGCAGGACCGCATTATCATTTTGTAGCAGTATTAGACCACGGCCCTTCCGCACAGGTAATAGCAAACGCACCTCCTGGCACAAATGGAAATGGGGGATGAGGTCCCCTAGCTTCAGGGCAGTCCCTGTGGGCCAGCAACCCCCTTTACAAAAAGGCAAATGTCTCACAAAGCAGGACCGCTTCAGCATTTTGCAGTGTGATTAGACCACGCCACTTCCTGACAGGTGTTAGCAAACGCACCTCCTTGCAAAAAGAGAAATGGGGGATGGAGTATCCTAGCTTCAGGGCTGTCTCTGGTGGCCAGAAACCCCCTTTCCAAAAATGCAAATGTCCCACAAGACAGGAATGCTGAAGCATTTTGCAGCATGATTAGACCATGCCCCTTCCTCATAGGTGTTAGCAAACTCACCTCCTGACGCAAATGGAAATGGGAGAATGAGGTCTCCTAGCTTCAGGGCGGACTCTTTGGGCCAGAAACCCATTTTCCAAGAAGGCAAAGTCCTTCAAGACAGGACTGCAGCTGCAGTTTGTAGTGTGATTAGACCACGCCCCTTCCTCAAAGGTGTTAGCAAACGCACATCCTGGTGCAAATAGAAGTGGAGGATGAGGTCCCCTAGCTTCAGGGCAGAGTCTGGGGACTAAGAACCCCCTTTCCAAAAAACCAATGTCCCACAAGGCAGGAATGCTGCAGCAGTTTGTAGCATGATTAGACCACGCCCCTTCCTCACATGTGTTAGCAAAAAAACCTCCTGGCGCAAATTGAAATGGGGCATGGAGTCTCCTACCTTCAGGGCTGTGTCTGAAGGCCAGGAACCCCTTTTCAAAAAGCCAAATCTCCCACAAGACAGGACTGCAGCTGCATTTTGTAGCGTGATTAGATCATGCCCCTTCCTCACAGGTGTTAGCAAATGCACCTTCTGGCACAGAGGAAAATGGGGGATGGAGTCCCCTAGCTTCAGGGCAGTCCCTGGGGCGCCAGGAACCCCCTCTCAAAAACGTCAAATGTCCACAAGACAGGACTGCCGAAGCATTTGGCAGCGTGATTAGACCACCCCCCTTCCTCACAGGTGTTAGCAAACGCACCTCCTGGCGCAAATGGAAATGGGAATGAGGTCGCCTAGCTTCAGGGCGGTCTCTGGGGGCCAGGAACCCCCTTCCCAAAAAGGTAAATGTCCCACAAGACAGGACTGCAGCTGCAGTTTGTAGCGTGATTAAACCAGGCCCCTTCCTCACAGGTGTTAGCAAACGCACCTCCTGGCACAAAGGGAAATTGGGGATGGGCTCCTCTAGCTTTAGGGTAATCTCTGGGGGCTAGGAACCCCCTTTCCAAAAAGGCAAATGTCCCACAAGAAAGGACTGGAGCTGCAGTTCATAGCGTCTTTAGACCACGCCTCTTCCTTACAGGTGTTAGCAAATGCACGTTTTGGCGTAAAGGGAAAAGGGGGATAGACTCCCCTAGCTTCAGGGCAGTCTCTGGGGGCCAGGAACCCCTTTTCCAAGAAGGCAAATGTCCAAAGCAGGATTGCCTCAGCATTTTGTAGTGTGACCAGACCATACCCTTTCCTTAAACGTGTTAGGAAATGCACCTCCTGGCGCAAAGGGAAATGGGGAATAGAGTACCCTAGCTTAAGGGCAGTCTCTGGGTGCCAGGGACCCCCTTTCCAAAAAGGCAAATGTCCCACAAGACAGGACTGCAGCTGCAGTTTGCAGAGTGATTAGACCACGCCCCTTCCTCACAGGTGTTAGCAGACGCACCTCATGGCGCAAAGGGAAATGGGGAATGGAGTCCCCTAGCTTCAGGGTAGTCTCTGGGGGCCAAGAACCCCCTTTCAAAAAGGCAAATGTCCCACAAGCATGGACTGTAGCTGCATTTTGTAGCGCGATTAGACCGCGCCCCTTCTACACAGGTGTTAGCAATCGCACCTCCTGGCACAAATGGAAATGGGGATGAGATCCCCTAGCTTCAGGGTAGTCTCTGGGGGCCAGGAACCTCTTTCCAAAAAGGCACTTGTCCCACAAGAAAGGACTGCATATGCAGTTTGTAGCTTGATTAGACCATGCCCCTTCCTAACAGTTAGCAAACGCACCTCCTGGAGCAAATGGAAAGGGGGGATGGAGTCCCCAGGCTACAGGGCAGTCTCTGGGGGCCAAGAACCCCCTTTCAAAAAGGCAAATGTCCCACAGGCATGGACTGTAGCTGCGTTTTGTTGCGCGATAAGACCGCGCCCCTTCCGCACAGGTTTTAGCAAACGCACCTCCTGGCACAAATGGAAATGGGGGATGAGGTCCGCTAGCTTCAGGGCAGTCTCTGGGGGCCAGCAACCCCTTTTCAAAAAGACAACTGTCCCACAAGGCAGGACTGCCGCAGCATTTTGTAGCGTGATTAGAGCATGCCCCTTCCTCAAAGGTGTTAGCAAACACACCTCCTGGGGAAAATGGAAAGAGGGAATGGAGTCCCCTAGCTTCAGGGCAGTCTCTGGGGGCCAGGAACCCCCTTTCCAAAATGGCAAATGTCCCACAAGACAGGACCGCAGATGCAGTTTGTAGCATGATTAGACCACGCCCCTTCCTCACAGGTGTTAGCAAACGCACCTCCTGGAGCAAATGGAAAGGGGGGATGGAGTCCCCTAGCTTCAGGGCAGTATGCGGGGGCCAGCAACCCCTTTTTCAAAAAGGCAACTGTCCCACAAGGCAGGACTGCCGCAGCATTTTGTAGCGTGATTAGACTATGCCCCTGCCTCATAGGTGTTAGCTAATGTACCTCCTGGCTCAAATGGGCAGTCTCCGGGGTACCAGGAACCCCATTTCCAAGAAGGCACATGTCCCAGAAGACAGGACTGCATCTGCAGTTGTAGCATGATTAGATCATGCCCCTTCCTCACAGGTGTTAGCAAACGCACCTCCTGGCGCAAATGGAAAAGGAGGATGAGGTCCTGTAGCTTCACGTCAATCTCTTGGGTCCAGATACCCCCTTTCCAAAAAGGCAAATATCCCACAATGCAGGACGGCTTCAGCATTTTGCAGTGTGATTAGACCACGCCACTTCCTGACAGGTGTTAGCAAACGCAACTCCTGTCGCAAATGGAAATGGGGATGAAATCCCCTAGCTTCAGGGCAGTCTCTGGGGGCCAGGAACCCCCTTTAAAAAAGGCAAATGTCCCACAAGACAGAACTGCAGTTGCAGTTTGTAGCGTAATTAGACCACGCCCCTTCCTCACAGGTGTTAGCAAACGCACCTCCTGGAGCAAATGTAAAAGGGGTCCCCTAGCTTCAGGACAGTCTCTGGTGGCCAGGAACCCACTTTCCACAAAGGCAAATGTCCCACTAGGCAGGACTGCCGCTGCATTTTGTAGCGTGATCAGACCATGCCTCTTCCTCACAGGTGTTAGCAAACACACCTCCTGGAGCAAATAGAAATGGGGGATGGAGTCCCCTAGCTTCAGGGCAGTCTCTGGTGGCCAGGAACCCCCTTTCCAAAAAGGCAAATGTCCCACAAGACAGGACTGCTGAAACATTTTGCAGCATGATTAGACCATGCCCCTTCCTCACAGGTGTTAGCAAACGCACCTCCTGGCGCAAACGGAAATGGGGGAATGAGGTCCCCCAACTTCAGGGCAGTCTCTTTGCGCCAGAAACCCCTTTTCCAAAAAGGCAAATGTCCCACAAGACAGGGCTGGAGCTGCAGTTTGCAGAGTGATTAGACCATGCCCCTTCCTCACAGGTGTTAGCAGACGCACCTCCTAGCTCAAAGGGAAATGGGGAATTGAGTCCCCTAGCTTCAGGGCAGTCTCTGGGGGCCAGGAACCCCCTTTCAAAAAGGCAAATGTCCCACAAGCATGGACTGCAGCTGCATTTTGTAGCGCCATTAGACCGCGCCCCTTCCGCACAGGTGTTAGCAAACGCACCTCCTGGCGCAAATGGTATTGGGGATGAGATCCCCTAGCTTCAGGGCAGTCTCTAGGGGCCAGGAACCCCCTTTCCAAAAAGGTAAATGTCCCACAAGACAGGACTGCATATGCTGTTTGTAGCTTGATTAGACCATGACCCTTCCTAACAGGTGTTAGCAAACGCACCCCCTGGGGCAAATGGAAAGAGGGAATGGAGTCCCCTAGCTTCAGGGCAGTCCCTGGGGTTCAGGAACCCCCTTTTCAAAAAGGCAAATGTCCCACAAGACAGGACCGCAGATGAAGTTTGTAGCATGATCAGACCACGCCCCTTCCTCACAGGTGTTAGGAAATGCACCTACTGGAGAAAATGGAAAGGGGGGGTGGAGTCCCCTAGCTGCAGGGCAGTCTACGGGGGCCAGCAACCCCCTTTTCAAAAAGGCAACTGTCCCACAAGGCAGGACTGCCGCAGCATTTTGTAGCGTTATTAGACCATGCCCGTGCCTCATAGGTGTTAGCAAATGTACCTCCTGGCTCAAATGGGCAGTCTCTGGGGTACCAGGAACCCCATTTCCAAAAATGCAAATGGCCCTCAAGACAGGAGTGCAGCTCCAGTTTGTAGCAAGATTAGACCATTCCCCTTCCTAGCAGGTGTTAGCAAGCGCACCTCTGGCGCAAATGGAAATGGGGGATGGAGTCCCCTAGCTTTGGGCAGTCTCTGGAGGCCAGGATCCCCTTTTACAAAAGGGCACATGTCCCACAAGACAGGACTGCATCTGCAGTTGTAGCATGATTAGACCATGCCCCTTCCTCACAGGTGTTAGCAAACGCACCTCCTGGCGCTAATGGAAAAGGAGGATGAGGTCCCCTAGCTTCACGTCAATCTCTTGGGGCCAGATACCCCTTTCCAAAAAGGCAAATGTCCCACAATCCAGGATGGCTTCAACATTTTGCAGTGTGATTAGACCAAGCCACTTCCTGACAGGTGTTAGCAAACGCACCTCCTGTCGCAAATGAAAATGGGGATAAGATGCCCTAGCTTCAGGGCAGTCTCTGGGGGCCAAGAACCCCCTTTAAAAAAGGCAAATGTCCCACAAGACAGAACTGCAGATGCAGTTTGTAGCGTGATTAGACCACACCCCTTCCTCACAGGTGTTAGCAAACGCACCTCCTGGAGCAAATGGAAATGGGGTCCCCTAGCTTCAGGACAGTCTCTGGTGGCCAGGAACCCCTTTTCCACAAAGGCAAATGTCCCACTAGGCAGGACTGGAGCTGCAGTTTGCAGAGTGATTAGACCATGCCCCTTCCTCACAGGTGTTAGCAGACGCACCTCCTGGCTCAAAGGGAAATGGGGAATGGAGTCCCCTAGCTTCAGGGCAGTCTCTGGGGGCCAGGAACCCCCTTTCAAAAAGGCAAATGTCCCACAAGCATGGACTGCAGCTGCATTTTGTAGCGGCATTAGACCGCGCCCCTTCCGCACAGGTGTTAGCAAACGCACCTCCTGGCGCAAATGGAATTGGGGATGAGATCCCCTAGCTTCAGGGCAGTCTCTAGGGGCCAGGAACCCCCTTTCCAAAAAGGTAAATGTCCCACAAGACAGGACTGCATATGCTGTTTGTAGCTTGATTAGACCATGCCCCTTCCTAACAGGTGTTAGCAAACGCACCTCCTGGAACAAATGGAAAGGGGGCATGGAGTCCCCAGGCTTCAGGGCAGTCTCTGGGGGCCAGGAACCCCCTTTCAAAAAGGCAAATGTCCCACAAGCATGGACTGCAGCTGCATTTTGTAGCGGCATTAGACCGCGCCCCTTCCGCACAGGTGTGAACAAACGCACCTCCTGGCACAAATGGAAATGTGGGATGAGGTCCGCTAGCTTCAGGGCAGTCTCTGGGGGCCAGCAACCCCTTTTCAAAAAGATAACTGTCCCACAAGGCAGGACTGCCGCAGCATTTTGTAGCGTGATTAGACCATGCCCCTTCCTCAAAGGTGTTAGCAAACACACCTCCTGGGGCAAATGGAAAGAGGGAATGGAGTCCCCTAGATTCAGGGCAGTCTCTGGGGGCCAGGAACCCCCTTTCCAAAAAGGCAAATGTCCCACAAGACAGGACCGCAGATGCAGTTTGTAGCATGATCAGAACATGCCCCTTCCTCACAGGTGTTAGGAAACGCACCTCCTGGAGCAAATGGAAAGGGGTGATGGAGTCCCCTAGCTTCAGGGCAGTCTACGGGGACCAGCAACCCCCTTTTCAAAAAGGCAACTGTCCCACAAGGCAGGACTGCCGCAGCATTTTGTAGCGTGATTAGACCATGCCCCTGCCTCATAGGTGTTAGCAAATGTACCTCCTGGCTCAAATGGGCAGTCTCTGGGGTACCAGGAACCCCATTTCAAAAAATGCAAATGACCCTCAAGACAGGACTGCAGCTGCAGTTTGTAGCAAGATTAGACCATTCCCCTTCCTAGCAGGTGTTAGCAAGAGCACTTCCTGGCGCTAATGGAAAAGGAGGATGAGGTCCCCTAGCTTCACGTCAATCTCTTGGGGCCAGATACCCCTTTCCAAAAAGGCAAATGTCCCACAATCCAGGACGGCTTCAACATTTTGCAGTGTGATTAGACCATGGGTACTCACAAACTTTCTCTCGGGGGCCAAATTTACAGTTTGGTTTGTGTCCGAGGGCCGCATCGGTGGGGGGGCAGGGTCAGTGGGGGAGGGGGAGGGGCTAGAGCAACAACATAAAACTGACCATGAGGTTGATCATAGGTTCCTGCAGCGGACGCCTTCGTCCACTGAGCCGTC
Source organism: Lissotriton vulgaris (assembly GCF_964263255.1). Taxonomy (NCBI): domain Eukaryota; kingdom Metazoa; phylum Chordata; class Amphibia; order Caudata; family Salamandridae; genus Lissotriton; species Lissotriton vulgaris. The sequence goes on from NC_141695.1 coordinate 135,374,407, forward strand.
CCGGCATACACACATCTCTCTCGGTCTCCCTCCCTCTCTCTAGCTCTCTCTCCCTCTCACCCTCCCTCTCTCCTGTCTTCCTCTGTCTCACTACGACTGTCTCACTCCCTCTCTCTCACTCCCTCTCTCTTACTCCCTCTCCGTCCCCCTCCCTTTCCCTCCCTCTCACTCACTCTCTGTCTCACCCCCTCCCTCTCCGTCTCCTTCCCTTTCCATCCCTCTCACTCCCTCCGTTTCCCTCCCTCTCTGTCTCCATCTCACTCCCTCTCCCTCCCTGTCCGTCTCACTCCCTCTCCGTCTCACTCACTTCCTCTCCCTCCCTCTCCCACTCATTCACTCTCACTCTCTCCCTCTCTCTCGCTCACTCGCTCACTCGCTCACTCCCTCCCACTCTCACTCACTCTCACTCACTCTCACTCACTCTCACTCGCTCACTCTCACTCTCACTCGCTCACTCCCTCCCACTCTCACTCACTCGCTCTCACACTCTCACTCCCTCGCTCACTCACTCTCACTCACTCTCACTCACTCTCACTCACTCTCACTCACTCTCACTCACTCCCACTCACTCACTCACTCACTCCCACTCACTCACTCACTCCCACTACCTCCCTCCCACTTACTCCATCCCTCTCACTCACTCCCTCCCTCTCACTCACTCCATCGCTCTCACTCACTCCATCCCTCACTCACTCCATCCCTCACTCACTCCATCCCTCTCACTCACTCCATCCCTCTCACTCCCTCCCTCTCACTCACTCCCTCCCTCCCTCTCACTCCCACTCATTTACTCATTCTCTCTCACTCACTCCCTCTCACTCACTCCCTCTCACTCTCACTCACTCCCTCTCACTCACTCACTCCCTCTCACCCATTCTCACTCCCTCTCACTCTCTCAGTCACTCTCTCACTCCCTCCCTCTCCCTCCCTCCCTCTCTCTCTCTCCCTCCCTCCCACTCCCTCTCTCCCACTCCCTCCCTCTCACTCACTCACTCCCTCCCTCTCACTCACTCCCTCTCACTCACTCCCTCCCACACTCCCTCCCACTCACTCTCTCCCACTCACTCCCTCTCACTCACTCCCTCCCACTCACTCCCTCCCTCCCATTCCCTCCCTCCCACTCACTCCATTCCTCTCGCTCACTTCATCCCTCTCACTCACTTCATCCCTCTCACTCACTCCCGCTCACTCACTCCCTCTCACTCACTCAACTCATTTACTCACTCACTCCCACTAACTCCCTCTCCCTCACTCACTCCCTCTCCCTCACTCCCTCCCTCTCCCTCACTCAATCCCTCTCAACCCCTCTCTCTCTCCCTCTCACACTCTCCCTCTCACTCCCACTCACTCACTCCCACTCACTCACTCCCACTCATTTACTCATTCTCTCTCACTCCCTCTGTCTCTCACTCCCTCTCAGTCACTCACTCCCTCTCCCTCACTCCCTCTCCCTCTACCTCACTCCCTCTCCCTCACTCCCTCTCACTCTCACTCCCTCTCACTCACTCCCTCCCTCTCACTCCTTCCCTCCCTCCCTCTCACTCACTCACTCCTTCTCACTCTCTCTCTCCCTCTCCGTCCCCTTCCCCCTCCCTTTCCCTCCCACTCCCTCTGTCACCTCACCCTGCCTGTGCGCCAGCCGGGGCACACACACAGCCGCACCCGAGCACTTCACAGGTCATTAAAAGACCATTTGCATGTTAATGATGCCTTTGTATTTCACCTCTCCTTAGGCCCCTGCAGCTTTACTCTGGCCATTCCTAGGATCGCCCGGCCGGCAGCCCCCACAAAGCAGCAAGAGTCTCTCTCGCTGCTGCAGACACTTAAAAAAAAAACTCGGGAAACACAGTTATGATGTCTCGGGGGACCGCGGTACTATGAGTACCCCTGGTTTAGACCATGCCACTTCCTGACAGGTGTTAGCAAACGCACCTCCTGTCGCAAATGAAAATGAGGATGAGATGCCCTAGCTTCAGGACAGTCTCTGGGGGCCAGGAACCCCCTTTAAAAAAGGCAAATGTCCCACAAGACAGAACTGCAGATGCAGTTTGTAGCGTGATTAGACCACGCCCCTTCCTCACAGGTGTTAGCAAACGCACCTCCTGGAGCAAATGGAAATAGGGGTCCCCTAGCTTCAGGACAGTCTCTGGTGGCCAGGAACCCACTTTCCACAAAGGCAAATGTCCCACTAGGCAGGACTGCCACTGCATTTTGTAGCGTGATTAGACCACGCCCCTTCCTCACAGGTGCTAGAAAACGCACCTCCTGGCGCAAAGGGAAATGGGGGATAGACTCCCCTAGCTTCAGGGTAATCTCTGGGGGCTAGGAACGCCCTTTTCAAAAAGGCAAATGTCCCACAAGACTGGACTGGAGCTGCAGTTCGTAGCGTGATCAGACCACGCCCATTCCTTACAGGTGTGAGCAAATGCACCTCCTGGAACAAAGGGAAATGAGGGATGGACTCCCCTAGCTTCATGGCAGTCTCTTGGGGCCAGGAACCTCTTTTCCAAGAAGGCAAATATACCACAATGCAGGACTGCTGCAGCATTTTTTAGCGTGATTAGACCACGCCCTATGCTTACTGGTGTTAGCAAACGCACCGCCTGGTGCAAAGGGAAATGGGGGATAGACTACTATAGCTTCAGGGCAGTCTCTAGGGGCCAGGAACCCCTGTTCCAAAAAGGCAGATGTCCCACAAGGCAGGACTGCTGCAGCATTTTGTAGTGTGATTAGACCACGAGCCTTCCTCACAGGTGTTAGCTAAAGCACCTCCTGGCGCAAATGGAAATGGGGGATGAAGTCCACTAGCTTCAGGGCAGTCTCTGGGGGACAGGAACCCCCTTTATAAAAACGGAATTGTCCCACAAGACAGGACTGCAGCTGCAGTTTGTAGCGTCATTAGACAACGCCCCTTCCTCACAAGTGTTAGCAAATGCACCTTCTGGCACAAAAAGAAATGGGGGATGGAGTCTCCTAGCTTCAGGGCAGTATCTGGGGGCCAGGAACCCCCTTTTCCAAAAAGCAAATGTCCCACAAGACAGGACTGGAGCTGCAGTTTAGCGTGATTAGGCCATGCCCCTTCGTCACCAGTGATAGCAAACGCACCTCCTGCTGCAGAGGGAAATGGGGGATGAACTCCCATAGCTTTAGGGCTGTCTCTGGGGGCCAGGAACCCCTTTTCCAAGAAGGCAAATGCAGGATTGCAGCAGCATTTTGTAACGTGATTAGACCATGCCCTTTCCTTACAGTTGTTAGGAAACGCACCTCCTGGCGCAAAGGGAAATGGGGCATCGAGTCCCCTAGCTTCAGGGCAGTGTCTGGGGGCCAGGGACCCCTTTCTAAAAGGCAAATGTCCCACAAGAGAGGACTGCAGCTGCAGTTTGTAGAGTGATTAGACCACGCCCCTTCCTCACAGGTGTTAGCAAATGCACCTCCTGGCGCAAAGGGACATGTGGAATGGAGTCCCCTAGCATCAGGGCAGTCTCTGGGGGCCAGGAACCCCCTTTCCAAAAAGGCAAATGTCCCACAAGACAGGACTGCTGAAACATTTTGCAGCATGATTAGACCATGCCCCTTCCTCACAGGTGTTAGCAAACGCACCTCCTGGCGCAAACGGAAATGGGGGAATGAGGTCCCCCAACTTCAGGGCAGTCTCTTTGCGCCAGAAACCCCTTTTCCAAAAAGGCAAATGTCCCACAAGACAGGGCTGGAGCTGCAGTTTGCAGAGTGATTAGACCATGCCCCTTCCTCACAGGTGTTAGCAGACGCACCTCCTAGCTCAAAGGGAAATGGGGAATTGAGTCCCCTAGCTTCAGGGCAGTCTCTGGGGGCCAGGAACCCCCTTTCAAAAAGGCAAATGTCCCACAAGCATGGACTGCAGCTGCATTTTGTAGCGCCATTAGACCGCGCCCCTTCCGCACAGGTGTTAGCAAACGCACCTCCTGGCGCAAATGGTATTGGGGATGAGATCCCCTAGCTTCAGGGCAGTCTCTAGGGGCCAGGAACCCCCTTTCCAAAAAGGTAAATGTCCCACAAGACAGGACTGCATATGCTGTTTGTAGCTTGATTAGACCATGACCCTTCCTAACAGGTGTTAGCAAACGCACCCCCTGGGGCAAATGGAAAGAGGGAATGGAGTCCCCTAGCTTCAGGGCAGTCCCTGGGGTTCAGGAACCCCCTTTTCAAAAAGGCAAATGTCCCACAAGACAGGACCGCAGATGAAGTTTGTAGCATGATCAGACCACGCCCCTTCCTCACAGGTGTTAGGAAATGCACCTACTGGAGAAAATGGAAAGGGGGGGTGGAGTCCCCTAGCTGCAGGGCAGTCTACGGGGGCCAGCAACCCCCTTTTCAAAAAGGCAACTGTCCCACAAGGCAGGACTGCCGCAGCATTTTGTAGCGTTATTAGACCATGCCCGTGCCTCATAGGTGTTAGCAAATGTACCTCCTGGCTCAAATGGGCAGTCTCTGGGGTACCAGGAACCCCATTTCCAAAAATGCAAATGGCCCTCAAGACAGGAGTGCAGCTCCAGTTTGTAGCAAGATTAGACCATTCCCCTTCCTAGCAGGTGTTAGCAAGCGCACCTCTGGCGCAAATGGAAATGGGGGATGGAGTCCCCTAGCTTTGGGCAGTCTCTGGAGGCCAGGATCCCCTTTTACAAAAGGGCACATGTCCCACAAGACAGGACTGCATCTGCAGTTGTAGCATGATTAGACCATGCCCCTTCCTCACAGGTGTTAGCAAACGCACCTCCTGGCGCTAATGGAAAAGGAGGATGAGGTCCCCTAGCTTCACGTCAATCTCTTGGGGCCAGATACCCCTTTCCAAAAAGGCAAATGTCCCACAATCCAGGATGGCTTCAACATTTTGCAGTGTGATTAGACCAAGCCACTTCCTGACAGGTGTTAGCAAACGCACCTCCTGTCGCAAATGAAAATGGGGATAAGATGCCCTAGCTTCAGGGCAGTCTCTGGGGGCCAAGAACCCCCTTTAAAAAAGGCAAATGTCCCACAAGACAGAACTGCAGATGCAGTTTGTAGCGTGATTAGACCACACCCCTTCCTCACAGGTGTTAGCAAACGCACCTCCTGGAGCAAATGGAAATGGGGTCCCCTAGCTTCAGGACAGTCTCTGGTGGCCAGGAACCCCTTTTCCACAAAGGCAAATGTCCCACTAGGCAGGACTGGAGCTGCAGTTTGCAGAGTGATTAGACCATGCCCCTTCCTCACAGGTGTTAGCAGACGCACCTCCTGGCTCAAAGGGAAATGGGGAATGGAGTCCCCTAGCTTCAGGGCAGTCTCTGGGGGCCAGGAACCCCCTTTCAAAAAGGCAAATGTCCCACAAGCATGGACTGCAGCTGCATTTTGTAGCGGCATTAGACCGCGCCCCTTCCGCACAGGTGTTAGCAAACGCACCTCCTGGCGCAAATGGAATTGGGGATGAGATCCCCTAGCTTCAGGGCAGTCTCTAGGGGCCAGGAACCCCCTTTCCAAAAAGGTAAATGTCCCACAAGACAGGACTGCATATGCTGTTTGTAGCTTGATTAGACCATGCCCCTTCCTAACAGGTGTTAGCAAACGCACCTCCTGGAACAAATGGAAAGGGGGCATGGAGTCCCCAGGCTTCAGGGCAGTCTCTGGGGGCCAGGAACCCCCTTTCAAAAAGGCAAATGTCCCACAAGCATGGACTGCAGCTGCATTTTGTAGCGGCATTAGACCGCGCCCCTTCCGCACAGGTGTGAACAAACGCACCTCCTGGCACAAATGGAAATGTGGGATGAGGTCCGCTAGCTTCAGGGCAGTCTCTGGGGGCCAGCAACCCCTTTTCAAAAAGATAACTGTCCCACAAGGCAGGACTGCCGCAGCATTTTGTAGCGTGATTAGACCATGCCCCTTCCTCAAAGGTGTTAGCAAACACACCTCCTGGGGCAAATGGAAAGAGGGAATGGAGTCCCCTAGATTCAGGGCAGTCTCTGGGGGCCAGGAACCCCCTTTCCAAAAAGGCAAATGTCCCACAAGACAGGACCGCAGATGCAGTTTGTAGCATGATCAGAACATGCCCCTTCCTCACAGGTGTTAGGAAACGCACCTCCTGGAGCAAATGGAAAGGGGTGATGGAGTCCCCTAGCTTCAGGGCAGTCTACGGGGACCAGCAACCCCCTTTTCAAAAAGGCAACTGTCCCACAAGGCAGGACTGCCGCAGCATTTTGTAGCGTGATTAGACCATGCCCCTGCCTCATAGGTGTTAGCAAATGTACCTCCTGGCTCAAATGGGCAGTCTCTGGGGTACCAGGAACCCCATTTCAAAAAATGCAAATGACCCTCAAGACAGGACTGCAGCTGCAGTTTGTAGCAAGATTAGACCATTCCCCTTCCTAGCAGGTGTTAGCAAGAGCACTTCCTGGCGCTAATGGAAAAGGAGGATGAGGTCCCCTAGCTTCACGTCAATCTCTTGGGGCCAGATACCCCTTTCCAAAAAGGCAAATGTCCCACAATCCAGGACGGCTTCAACATTTTGCAGTGTGATTAGACCATGGGTACTCACAAACTTTCTCTCGGGGGCCAAATTTACAGTTTGGTTTGTGTCCGAGGGCCGCATCGGTGGGGGGGCAGGGTCAGTGGGGGAGGGGGAGGGGCTAGAGCAACAACATAAAACTGACCATGAGGTTGATCATAGGTTCCTGCAGCGGACGCCTTCGTCCACTGAGCCGTCCCGGCATACACACATCTCTCTCGGTCTCCCTCCCTCTCTCTAGCTCTCTCTCCCTCTCACCCTCCCTCTCTCCTGTCTTCCTCTGTCTCACTACGACTGTCTCACTCCCTCTCTCTCACTCCCTCTCTCTTACTCCCTCTCCGTCCCCCTCCCTTTCCCTCCCTCTCACTCACTCTCTGTCTCACCCCCTCCCTCTCCGTCTCCTTCCCTTTCCATCCCTCTCACTCCCTCCGTTTCCCTCCCTCTCTGTCTCCATCTCACTCCCTCTCCCTCCCTGTCCGTCTCACTCCCTCTCCGTCTCACTCACTTCCTCTCCCTCCCTCTCCCACTCATTCACTCTCACTCTCTCCCTCTCTCTCGCTCACTCGCTCACTCGCTCACTCCCTCCCACTCTCACTCACTCTCACTCACTCTCACTCACTCTCACTCGCTCACTCTCACTCTCACTCGCTCACTCCCTCCCACTCTCACTCACTCGCTCTCACACTCTCACTCCCTCGCTCACTCACTCTCACTCACTCTCACTCACTCTCACTCACTCTCACTCACTCTCACTCACTCCCACTCACTCACTCACTCCCACTACCTCCCTCCCACTTACTCCATCCCTCTCACTCACTCCCTCCCTCTCACTCACTCCATCGCTCTCACTCACTCCATCCCTCACTCACTCCATCCCTCACTCACTCCATCCCTCTCACTCACTCCATCCCTCTCACTCCCTCCCTCTCACTCACTCCCTCCCTCCCTCTCACTCCCACTCATTTACTCATTCTCTCTCACTCACTCCCTCTCACTCACTCCCTCTCACTCTCACTCACTCCCTCTCACTCACTCACTCCCTCTCACTCATTCTCACTCCCTCTCACTCTCTCAGTCACTCTCTCACTCCCTCCCTCTCCCTCCCTCCCTCTCTCTCTCTCCCTCCCTCCCACTCCCTCTCTCCCACTCCCTCCCTCTCACTCACTCACTCCCTCCCTCTCACTCACTCCCTCTCACTCACTCCCTCCCACACTCCCTCCCACTCACTCTCTCCCACTCACTCCCTCTCACTCACTCCCTCCCACTCACTCCCTCCCTCCCATTCCCTCCCTCCCACTCACTCCATTCCTCTCGCTCACTTCATCCCTCTCACTCACTTCATCCCTCTCACTCACTCCCGCTCACTCACTCCCTCTCACTCACTCAACTCATTTACTCACTCACTCCCACTAACTCCCTCTCCCTCACTCACTCCCTCTCCCTCACTCCCTCCCTCTCCCTCACTCAATCCCTCTCAACCCCTCTCTCTCTCCCTCTCACACTCTCCCTCTCACTCCCACTCACTCACTCCCACTCACTCACTCCCACTCATTTACTCATTCTCTCTCACTCCCTCTGTCTCTCACTCCCTCTCAGTCACTCACTCCCTCTCCCTCACTCCCTCTCCCTCTACCTCACTCCCTCTCCCTCACTCCCTCTCACTCTCACTCCCTCTCACTCACTCCCTCCCTCTCACTCCTTCCCTCCCTCCCTCTCACTCACTCACTCCTTCTCACTCTCTCTCTCCCTCTCCGTCCCCTTCCCCCTCCCTTTCCCTCCCACTCCCTCTGTCACCTCACCCTGCCTGTGCGCCAGCCGGGGCACACACACAGCCGCACCCGAGCACTTCACAGGTCATTAAAAGACCATTTGCATGTTAATGATGCCTTTGTATTTCACCTCTCCTTAGGCCCCTGCAGCTTTACTCTGGCCATTCCTAGGATCGCCCGGCCGGCAGCCCCCACAAAGCAGCAAGAGTCTCTCTCGCTGCTGCAGACACTTAAAAAAAAAACTCGGGAAACACAGTTATGATGTCTCGGGGGTCCGCGGTACTATGAGTACCCCTGGTTTAGACCATGCCACTTCCTGACAGGTGTTAGCAAACGCACCTCCTGTCGCAAATGAAAATGAGGATGAGATGCCCTAGCTTCAGGACAGTCTCTGGGGGCCAGGAACCCCCTTTAAAAAAGGCAAATGTCCCACAAGACAGAACTGCAGATGCAGTTTGTAGCGTGATTAGACCACGCCCCTTCCTCACAGGTGTTAGCAAACGCACCTCCTGGAGCAAATGGAAATAGGGGTCCCCTAGCTTCAGGACAGTCTCTGGTGGCCAGGAACCCACTTTCCACAAAGGCAAATGTCCCACTAGGCAGGACTGCCACTGCATTTTGTAGCGTGATTAGACCACGCCCCTTCCTCACAGGTGCTAGAAAACGCACCTCCTGGCGCAAAGGGAAATGGGGGATAGACTCCCCTAGCTTCAGGGTAATCTCTGGGGGCTAGGAACGCCCTTTTCAAAAAGGCAAATGTCCCACAAGACTGGACTGGAGCTGCAGTTCGTAGCGTGATCAGACCACGCCCATTCCTTACAGGTGTGAGCAAATGCACCTCCTGGAACAAAGGGAAATGAGGGATGGACTCCCCTAGCTTCATGGCAGTCTCTTGGGGCCAGGAACCTCTTTTCCAAGAAGGCAAATATACCACAATGCAGGACTGCTGCAGCATTTTTTAGCGTGATTAGACCACGCCCTATGCTTACTGGTGTTAGCAAACGCACCGCCTGGTGCAAAGGGAAATGGGGGATAGACTACTATAGCTTCAGGGCAGTCTCTAGGGGCCAGGAACCCCTGTTCCAAAAAGGCAGATGTCCCACAAGGCAGGACTGCTGCAGCATTTTGTAGTGTGATTAGACCACGAGCCTTCCTCACAGGTGTTAGCTAAAGCACCTCCTGGCGCAAATGGAAATGGGGGATGAAGTCCACTAGCTTCAGGGCAGTCTCTGGGGGACAGGAACCCCCTTTATAAAAACGGAATTGTCCCACAAGACAGGACTGCAGCTGCAGTTTGTAGCGTCATTAGACAACGCCCCTTCCTCACAAGTGTTAGCAAATGCACCTTCTGGCACAAAAAGAAATGGGGGATGGAGTCTCCTAGCTTCAGGGCAGTATCTGGGGGCCAGGAACCCCCTTTTCCAAAAAGCAAATGTCCCACAAGACAGGACTGGAGCTGCAGTTTAGCGTGATTAGGCCATGCCCCTTCGTCACCAGTGATAGCAAACGCACCTCCTGCTGCAGAGGGAAATGGGGGATGAACTCCCATAGCTTTAGGGCTGTCTCTGGGGGCCAGGAACCCCTTTTCCAAGAAGGCAAATGCAGGATTGCAGCAGCATTTTGTAACGTGATTAGACCATGCCCTTTCCTTACAGTTGTTAGGAAACGCACCTCCTGGCGCAAAGGGAAATGGGGCATCGAGTCCCCTAGCTTCAGGGCAGTGTCTGGGGGCCAGGGACCCCTTTCTAAAAGGCAAATGTCCCACAAGAGAGGACTGCAGCTGCAGTTTGTAGAGTGATTAGACCACGCCCCTTCCTCACAGGTGTTAGCAAATGCACCTCCTGGCGCAAAGGGACATGTGGAATGGAGTCCCCTAGCATCAGGGCAGTCTCTGGGGGCCAGGAACACCCTTTCCAAAAAGGTAAATGTCCCACAAAGCAGGACTGCATTAGCATTTTGTAGCAGTATTAGACCACGTCCCTTCCTCATAGGTAATAGCAAACGCACCTCCTGGCACAAATGGAAATGGGGGATGAGGTCCCCTAGCTTCAGGGCAGTCCCTGTGTGCCAGCAACCCCTTTTTCAAAAAGGCAAATGTCCCACAAGGCAGGACTGCTTCAGCATTTTACAGTGTGATTAGACCACGCCACTTCCTGGCAGGTGTTAGCAAACGCACCTCCTGGCGCAAATGGAAATGGGGATGAGATCCCATAGCTTCAGGGGAGACTCTGGAGGCCAGGAACCCCCTTTCCAAAAAAGGTAAATCTCCCACAAGGCAGACTGCCACTGCATTTTGTACCGTGATTAGACCATGCCCCTTCCTCACAGGTGTTAGCAAACACACCTCCTGGAGAAAATGGAAATGGGGGATGGAGTCCCCTAGCTTCAGGGCAGTCTCTGGGGCCAAGGAACCCCATTTCAAAAAATGCAAATGTCCAACAAGACAGGACTGTAGCTGCAGTTTGTAGCGTGATTAGACTACGCCCCTTCCTCACAGGTGTTAGCAAACGCACCTCCTGCCGCAGAGCGAAATGGGGGATGGACTCCCCTAGCTTTAGGGCTGTATCTGGGGGCCAGGAACCCCTTTTCCAAGAAGGCAAATGTCCCACAAAGCAGGATTGCAGCATCATTTTGTAACGTGATTAGACCATGCCCTTTCTTTACAGTTGTTAGGAAACGCACCTCCTGGCGCAAAGGCAAATAGGGCATCGAGTCCCCTAGCTTCAGGGCAGTGTCTGGGGGCCAGGGACCCCCTTTCCAAAATGGCAAATGTCCCACAAGACAGGACTGCAGCTGCAGTTTGTAGAGTGATTAGACCACGCCCCTTCCTCACAGGTGTTAGCAAACGCACCTCCTGGCGCAAAGGGAAATGTGGAATGGAGTCCCCTAGCTTCAGGGCAGTCTCTGGGGGCCAGGAACCCCCTTCCAAAAAGGTACATGTCCCACAAGACAGACTGCCACTGCATTTTGTACCGTGATTAGACCACGCCCCTTCCTCACAGGTGTTAGGGAATGCAGCTCCTAGAGCAAATGGAAATGGGGGATGGAGTCTCCTAGCTTCAAGGCAGTCTCTGGTGGCCAGGAACCCCCTTTCCAAAAATGGAATGGTCCCACAAGACAGGACTGCAGCTGCAGTTTGTAGTGTGATTAGACCACGCCCCATTCCTCCTGGGGCAAATGTTAATTGGGATGAGATCCCCTAGCTTCAGGGCAGTCTATGGGGGCCAGGAACCCCCTTTCCAAAAAGGCAAATGTCCCACAAGACAGGACTGCATATGCAGTATGTAGCTTGATTAGACCGTGCCCCTTCCTAACAGGTGTTAGCAAACACACCTCCCGGAGCAAATGGAAAGAGGGGATGGAGTCCCCAGGCTTCAGGGCAGTCTCTGGGGGCCAGGAACCCCCTTTCAAAAAGGCAAATGTCCCACAAGCATGGACTGCAGCTGCATTTTGTAGCGCAATTAGACCGCGCCCCTTCCGCACAGGTGTTAGCAAACGCACCTCCTGGCACAAATGGAAATGGGGGATGAGGTCCGCTAACTTCAGGGCAGTCTCTGGGGGCCAGAAACCCCTTTTCAAAAAGACAACTGTCCCACAAGGCAGGACTGCCGCAGCATTTTGTAGCATGATTAGACCATGCCCCTTCCTCAAAGGTGTTAGCAAACACACCTCCTGGGGCAAATGGAAAGAGGGAATGGAGTCCTCTAGCTTCAGGGCAGTCTCTGGGGGCCAAATACCCCCTTTCCAAAAAGGCAAATGTCCCACAAGACAGGACAGCAGATGCTGTTTGTAGCATGATTAGACCACGCCCCTTCCTCACAGGTGTTAGCAAACGCACCTTCTGGAGCAAATAGAAAGGGGGGATGGAGTCCACTAGCTTCAGGGCAGTCTACGGGGCCAGGATCCCCTTTTCCAAGAAGGCATATGTCCAACAAGGCAGGACTGCAGCTGCATTTTGTAGCGTGATTAGACCATGCCCCTGCCTCATAGGTGTTAGCAAATGTACCTCCAGGCTCAAAGGGGCAGTCTCTGGGGTACCAGGAACTCCATTTCCAAAAATGCAAATGGCCCTCAAGACAGGACTGCAGCTGCAGTTTGTAGCAAGATTAGACCATGCCCCTTCCTAACAGGTGTTAGCAAGCGCACCTCTGGCGCAAATGGAAATGGGGGATGGAGTCCCCTAGCTTTGGGCAGTCTCTGGGGGCCAGGATCCCCTTTTCCAAGAAGGCATATGTCCCACAAGACAGGACTGCATCTGCAGTTGTAGCATGATTAGGCCACGCCCCTTCCTGACAGGTGTTAGCAAACGCACCTCCTGGTGCTAATGGAAAAGAAGGATGAGGTCCCCTAGCTTAACGTCAATCTCTTGGGGCCAGATACCCCCTTTCCAAAAAGGCAAATGTCCCACAATGCAGGACGGCTTCAGCATTTTGCAGTGTGGTTAGACCACGCCACTTCCTGACAGGTGTTAGCAAACGCACCTCCTGTCGCAAATGGAAGTGGGGATGAGATCCCCTAGCTTCAGGGCAGTCTCTGGGAACCAGGAACCCCCTTTAAAAAAGGCAAATGTCCCACAAGACAGAACTGCAGATGCAGTTTTTAGCGTGATTAGACCACTCCCCTTCCTCACAGGTGTTAGCAAACGCACCTCCTAGAGCAAATGGAAGTGGGGTCCCCTAGCTTCAGGACAGTCTCTGGTGGCCAGGAACCCACTTTCCACAAAGGCAAATGTCCCACTAGGCAGAACTGCCACTGCATTTTGTAGCGTGTATAGACCAGGCCCCTTCCTCACAGGTGTTAGCAAACACACCTCCTGGAGCAAATAGAAATGGGGGATGGAGTCCCCTACCTTCAGGGCAGTCTCTGGTGGCCAGGAACACCCTTTCCAAAAAAGCAAATGTCCCACAAGACAGGACTGCTGAAGCATTTTGCAGCATGATTAGACCACGCCCCTTCCTCACAGGTGTTAGCAAACGCACCTCCTGGCGCAAATGGAAATGGGGGAATGAGGTCCCCCAACTTCAGGGCAGTCTCTTTGGGCCAGAAACCCCTTTCCCAAGAAGGCAAATGTCCTTCAAGACAGGACTGCAGCTGCAGTTTGTAATATGATTCGACCACTCCCCTTCCTCACAGGTGTTAGCAAACACACCTCCTGGTTCAAATGGAAATGGAGGATGAGGTCCCCTAGCTTCAGGGTAGTCTCTGGGGGCCAAGAAACCCTTTCAAAAAAGCTGATGTCCCACAAGGCAGTAATGCCGCAGTGGTTTGTAGCTTGATTAGACAACGCCCCTTCCTCACATGTGCTAACAAAGGCACCTCTTGGCGCAAATGGAAATGGGGTAAGGAGTCCCCTAGCTTCCGGGCAGTGTCTGGAGGCCAGGAACCCCCTTTCCAAAAAGGCAAATGTCCCACAAGACAGGACTGCAGCTCCACTTTGTAGCCTGATTATACCACGCCCCTTCCTCACAGGTGCTAGCAAACGCACCTCCTGGCGCAAAGGGAAATGGGGGATAGACTCCCCTAGCTTCAGGGTAATCTCTGGGGGCTAGGAACCCCCTTTTCAAAAAGGCAAATGTCCCACAAGACAGGACTGGAGCTGCAGTTCGTAGCGTGATTAGACCACACCCTTCCTTACAGGTGTTAGCACACGCACCTCATGGCGCAAAAGGAAATGGGGGATAGACTCCCTTAGCTTCAAGGTAATCTCTGGGGGCTAGGAACCCCCTTTTCAAAAAGGCAAATGTCCCACAAGACAGGACTGGAGCTGCAGTTCGTAGCGTGATTAGACCACATCCTTTCCATACAGGTGTTAGCACACGCACCTCCTGGCGCAAATGGAAATTGGTGGTGAGGTCCCCTAGCTTCAGGGCAGTCTCTGGGGGCCAGGTCCCCTTTTTCCAAGAAGGCAAATGTCCAAAGCAGGATTGCCGCAGCATGTTGTAGCGTGATCAGACCATACCCTTTCCCTAAACGTGTTAGGAAATGGACATCATGGCACAAAGGGAAATGGGGGATGGAGTACCCCAGCTTAAGGGCAGTCTCTGGGGGCCAGGGACCCCATTTCCAAAAAGGCAAATGTCCCACAAGACAGGACTGCAGCTGCAGTTTGCAGAGTGATAAGACCACGCCCCTTCCTCACAGGTGTTAGCAGACGCACCTCCTGGTGCAAAGGGAAATGAGGAATGGAGTCCCCTAGCTTCAGGGCAGTCCCCGGGGACCAGGAACCCCCTTTCAAAAAGGCAAATGTCCCAAAAGCATAGACTGCAGCTGCATTTTGTAGCGCGGTTAGACCGCGCCCCTTCTGCACAGGTGTTAGCAATCGCACCTCCTTGCGCAAATGGAAATGGGGATGAGATCCCCTAGCTTCAGGGCAGTCTCTAGGGGCCAGGAACCCCCTTTCCAAAAAGGCAAATGTCCCACAAGACAGGACTGCATATGCAGTTTGTAGCTTGATTAGACCAAGCCCCTTCCTAACAGGTGTTAGCAAACACACCTCTTGGAGCAAATGGAAAGAGGGAATGAAGTCCCCAGGCTTCAGGGCAGTCTCTGGGGGCCAGGAACCCCCTTTCAAAAAGGCAAATGTCCCACAAGCATGGACTGCAGCTGCATTTTGTAGCGCTATTAGACCGCGCCCCTTCCGCACAGGTGTTAGCAAACGCACCTCCTGGCACAAATGGAAATGGGGGATGAGGTCCGCTACCTTCAGGGCAGTCTCTGGGGGCCAGCAACCCCTTTTCAAAAAGACAACTGTCCCACAAGGCAGGACTGCCGCAGCGTTTTGTAGCGTGATTAGACCATGCCCCTTCCTCAAAGGTGTTAGCAAACACACCTCCTGGGGCAAATGGAAATAGGGAATGGAGTCCTCTGGCTTCAGGGCAGTCTCTGGGGGCCAGGAACCCCCTTTCCAAAAAGGCAAATGTCCCACCAGACAGGACAGCAGATTCATTTTATTTATTTATTTATTTCAATTTATATAGCTCATTATCACCGGGGGGTCTCTAAGCGCTTGATGCAGTTTGTAGCATGATTAGACCACGCCCCTTCCTCACAGGTGTTAGCAAACGCACCTTTTGGAGCAAATGGAAAGAGGGGATGGAGTCCCCTAGCTTCAGGGCAGTCTACGGGGGCCAGCAACCCCCTTTTCAAAACAGCAACTGTCCCACAAGGCAGGACTACCTCCGCATTTTGTAGCATGATTAGACCATGCCCCTGCCTCATAGGTGTTAGCAAATGTACCTCCTGGCTCAAATGGGCACTCTCTGGGGTACCAGGAACCCCATTTCCAAAAATGCAAATGGCCCTCAAGACAGGACTGCAGCTGCAGTTTGTAGCAAGATTAGACCATGCCCCTTCCTAATAGGTGTTAGCAAGCGCACCTCTGGCGCAAACGGAAATGGAGGATGAGGTCTACTAGCTTCACGTCAATCTCTTGGGGCCAGATACCCCCTTTCTTAAAAGGCAAATGTCCCACAATGCAGGACGGCTTCAGCACTTTGCAGTGTGATTAGACCACGCCACTTCCTGACAGGTGTTAGCAAATGCACCTCCTGTCGAAATGGAAATGGGGATGAGATCCCCTAGCTTCAGGGCAGTCTCTGGGGGCCAGGAACCCACTTTAAAAAAGGCAAATGTCCCGCAAGACAGAACTGCAGATGCAGTATTTAGCGTGATTAGACCACGCCCCTTCCTAACAGGTGTTAGCAAGTGCACCTCTGGCGCAAACGGAAATGGAGGATGAGGTCCCCTAGCTTCACGTCAATCTCTTGGGGCCAGATACCCCCTTTCCTAAAAGGCAAATGTCCCACAATGCAGGAAGGCTTCAGCATTTTGCAGTGTGATTAGACCACGCCATTTCCTGACAGGTGTTAGCAAACGCACCTCCTGGAGCAAATGGAAATGGGGTCCCCTAGCTTCAGGACAGTCTCTGGTGGCCAGGAACCCACTTTCCACAAAGGCAAATGTCCCACTAGGCGGGACTGCCGCTGCATTTTGTAGCGTGATTAGACCACGCCCCTTCCTCACAGGTGTTACCAAACACACCTCCTGGAGCAAATAGAAATGGGGGATGGAGTCCCCTAGCTTCAGGGCAGTCTCAGGTGGCCAGGAACCCCCTTTCCAAAAAGGCAAATGTCCCACAAGACAGGACTGCTGAAGCATTTTGAAGCATGATTAGACCACGCCCCTTCCTCACAGGTGTTAGCAAATGCACCTCCTGGCACAAATGGAAATGGGGGATGAGGTCCGCTAGCTTCAGGGCAGTCTCTGGGGGCCAGCAACCCCTTTTCAAAAAGAGAACTGTCCCACAAGGCAGGACTGCCGCAGCATTTTGTAGCGTGATTAGGCCATGCCCCTTCCTCAAAGGTGTTAGCAAACACACCTCCTGGGGCGAATGGAAAGAGGGAATGGAGTCCCCTAGCTTCAGGGTAGTCTCTGGGGGCCAGGAACCCACTTTCCAAAAAGGCAAATGTCCTACAAGACAGGACCGCAGATGCAGTTTGTAGCATGATTAGACCACGCCCCTTCCTCACAGGTGTTAGCAAACGCACCTCCTGGAGCAAATGGAAATGGGGGATGGAGTCCCCTAGCTTCAGGGCAGTCTCTGGGGGCCAGGAACCCCTTTTCCAAGAAGGCAAATATACCAAAATGCAGGACTGCTGCAGCATTTTTTAGCATGATTAGACCACGCCCTATGCTTACTGGTGTTAGCAAACGCACCGCTTGGTGCAAAGGGAAATGGGGGATGGACTACCATTGCTTCAGGGCAGTCTCTAGGGGCCAGGAACCCCTGTTCCAAAAAGGCAGATGTCCCACAAGGCAGGACTGCCGCAGCATTTTGTAGTGTGATTAGACCACACCCCTTCCTCACAGGTGTTAGCAAACACACCTTCTGGCGCAAAGGGAAATGGGTGATGGAGTCTTCTATATTCAGGGCTGTCTCTGGGGGGCAGGAATCCCCTTTCCAAAAAGCCAAATCTCCCACAAGACAGGACTGCAGCTGCATTTTGTAGCGTGATTAGATCATGCCCCTTCCTCACAGGTGTTATCAAATGCACTTCCTAGCACAGAGGAAAATGGGGGATGGAGTCCCCTAGCTTCAGGGCAGTCCCTGGGGGCCAGGAACCCCCTCTCCAAAACGGCAAATGTCCACAAGACTGGACTGCCGAAGCATTTTGCAGCGTGATTAGACCACGCCCCTTCCTCAAAGGTGTTAGCAAACGCACCTCCTGGCACAAATGGAAATGGGGGATGAGGTCTACTAGCTTCACGTCAATCTCTTTGGGCCAGATACCCCCTTTCTTAAAAGGCAAATGTCCCACAATGCAGGACGGCTTCAGCATTTTGCAGTGTGATTAGACCACGCCACTTCCTGACAGGTGTTAGCAAATGCACCTCCTGTCGAAATGGAAATGGGGATGAGATCCCCTAGCTTCAGGGCAGTCTCTGGGGGCCAGGAACCCACTTTAAAAAAGGCAAATGTCCCGCAAGACAGAACTGCAGATGCAGTATTTAGCGTGATTAGACCACGCCCCTTCCTAACAGGTGTTAGCAAGTGCACCTCTGGCGCAAACGGAAATGGAGGATGAGGTCCCCTAGCTTCACGTCAATCTCTTGGGGCCAGATACCCCCTTTCCTAAAAGGCAAATGTCCCACAATGCAGGAAGGCTTCAACATTTTGCAGTGTGATTAGACCACGCCATTTCCTGACAGGTGTTAGCAAACGCACCTCCTGGAGCAAATGGAAATGGGGTCCCCTAGCTTCAGGACAGTCTCTGGTGGCCAGGAACCCACTTTCCACAAAGGCAAATGTCCCACTAGGCGGGACTGCCGCTGCATTTTGTAGCGTGATTAGACCACGCCCCTTCCTCACAGGTGTTACCAAACACACCTCCTGGAGCAAATAGAAATGGGGGATGGAGTCCCCTAGCTTCAGGGCAGTCTCAGGTGGCCAGGAACCCCCTTTCCAAAAAGGCAAATGTCCCACAAGACAGGACTGCTGAAGCATTTTGAAGCATGATTAGACCACGCCCCTTCCTCACAGGTGTTAGCAAATGCACCTCCTGGCACAAATGGAAATGGGGGATGAGGTCCGCTAGCTTCAGGGCAGTCTCTGGGGGCCAGCAACCCCTTTTCAAAAAGAGAACTGTCCCACAAGGCAGGACTGCCGCAGCATTTTGTAGCGTGATTAGGCCATGCCCCTTCCTCAAAGGTGTTAGCAAACACACCTCCTGGGGCGAATGGAAAGAGGGAATGGAGTCCCCTAGCTTCAGGGTAGTCTCTGGGGGCCAGGAACCCACTTTCCAAAAAGGCAAATGTCCTACAAGACAGGACCGCAGATGCAGTTTGTAGCATGATTAGACCATGCCCCTTCCTCACAGGTGTTAGCAAACGCACCTCCTGGAGCAAATGGAAATGGGGGATGGAGTCCCCTAGCTTCAGGGCAGTCTCTGGGGGCCAGGAACCCCTTTTCCAAGAAGGCAAATATACCAAAATGCAGGACTGCTGCAGCATTTTTTAGCATGATTAGACCACGCCCTATGCTTACTGGTGTTAGCAAACGCACCGCTTGGTGCAAAGGGAAATGGGGGATGGACTACCATTGCTTCAGGGCAGTCTCTGGGGCCAGGAACCCCTGTTCCAAAAAGGCAGATGTCCCACAAGGCAGGACTGCCGCAGCATTTTGTAGTGTGATTAGACCACACCCCTTCCTCACAGGTGTTAGCAAACACACCTTCTGGCGCAAAGGGAAATGGGTGATGGAGTCTTCTATATTCAGGGCTGTCTCTGGGGGGCAGGAATCCCCTTTCCAAAAAGCCAAATCTCCCACAAGACAGGACTGCAGCTGCATTTTGTAGCGTGATTAGATCATGCCCCTTCCTCACAGGTGTTATCAAATGCACTTCCTAGCACAGAGGAAAATGGGGGATGGAGTCCCCTAGCTTCAGGGCAGTCCCTGGGGGCCAGGAACCCCCTCTCCAAAACGGCAAATGTCCACAAGACTGGACTGCCGAAGCATTTTGCAGCGTGATTAGACCACGCCCCTTCCTCAAAGGTGTTAGCAAACGCACCTCCTGGCACAAATGGAAATGGGGGATGAGGTCCCTTAGCTTCAGGGCGGTCTCTGAGGGCCAGGAACCCCCTTCCCAAAAAGGCAAAAGTCCCACAAGACAGGACTGCAGCTGCAGTTTGTAGCATGATTAGACCAGGCCCCTTCCTCACAGGTGTTAGCAAACACACCTCCTGGCGCAAAGGGAAATTGGGGATGGACTCATCTAGCTTCAAGGTAATCTCTGGGGGCTAGGAACCCCCTTTCCAAAAAGGCAAATTTCCAACAAGACAGGACTTGAGCTGCAATTCATAGCGTCTTTAGACCACGCCTCTTCCTTACAGGTGTTAGCAAATGGCCCTTTTGGCACAAAGGGAAATGGGGGATAGACTCCCCTAGCTTCAGGGCAGTCTCTGGGGGCCAGGAACACCTTTTCCAAGAAGGCAAATGTCCCAAAATGAAAGACTGCTGCAGCATTTTGTAGCGTGATTAGGCTACACCCTTTCCTTACAGGTGTTAGCACACGCACCTCCTGGCGCACATGGGAATGGGGAATGAGGTCCCCTAGCTTCAGGGCAGTCTCTAGGGGCCAAGAACCCCTTTTCCAAGAAGGCAAATGTTCAAAGCAGGATTGCTGCAGCATTTTGTAGCGTGATCAGACCATACCCTTTCCTTAAACGTGTTAGGAAATGCACCTCCTAGTGCAAAGGGAAATGGGGGATGGGGTGCTCTAGCTTAAGGGCAGTCTCTCGGGGCCAGGGACCCCCTTTCCAAAAAGGCAAATGTCCCACAAGACAGGACTGCAGCTGCAGTTTGCAGAGTGATTAGACCAAGCCCCTTCCTCACAGGTGTTAGCAGACGCACCTCCTGGCGCAAAGGGAAATGGGGAATGGAGTCCCCTAGCTTCAGGGCAGTCTCTGAGGGCCAGGAACCCCTTTTCCAAGAAGGTACATGTCCCACAAGACAGGACTGCATCAGCAGTTGTAGCATGATTATACCATGCCCATTCCTCAAGGTGTTAGCAAACGCACCTCCTGGCGCACATGGAAAAGGAGGATGAGGTCCCCTAGCTTCACGTCAGTCTCTGGGGGCCAGATACCCCCTTTCCAAAAAGGCAAATGTCCCACAATGAAGGACTAGTTCAGCATTTTGCAGTGTGATTAGACCACGCCATTTCCTGACAGGTGTTAGCAAACGCACCTCCTGGAGCAAATGGAAATGAGGGATGGAGTCCCCTAGCTTTAGGGCAGTCTCTGGGAGCCAGGAACCCCCTTTCCAAAAAGGCAAATGTCCTACAAGGCAGGACTGCAGCTGCATTTTTTAGCATGATTAGAGCACACCCCTTCCTCACAGGTGTTGGCAAACACACCTCCTGGAGCAAACAGAAATAGGGGATGGAGTTCCCTAGCTTCAGGGCAGTCTCTGGGGGCCAGGAACCCCTTACCCAAAAAGGGAATTGTCCCACAAGACAGGACTGCAGCTGCAGTTTGTAGCGTTGTTAGACCACGCCCCTTCCTCACAGGTGTTAGCAAATGCACTTCCTGGCGCAAAGAGAAATGGGGATGGAGGGCCCGATTCACAGAATGAACTTACTACTTTTGGCATTCACAGAATGCACTTACTACTTTTGGTATTCACAGAATGAACTTACTCATTTCGGTATTCACAGAAGTTAGGTCTACTCTACTAACTTTAGGACGCCTAAATGCCTTCTGTGAATACCGAAAGTCTTAAAATTACGATTTTTCTCAATTTAGTAGTAGTAAAGTTAGGACTCCTAACTTTAGGACTCCTAAATGCCTTCTGTCAATACCGAAAGTCTTAAAATTAGGATTTTTCTCAATTTAGTCGTAGTAAAGTTAGGACTCCTAACTTTACTACTAGTAAATTGAGAAAAATCCTAATTTTAAGACTTTCGGTATTCACAGAAGGCATTTAGGCGCCCTAAAGTTAGTAGTCCTAACTTTACTACTACTAAGTTGAGAAAAATCGTAATTTTAAGACTTTCGGTATTCACAGAAGGCATTAGGCGTCCTAAAGTTAGTAGTCCTAACTTTACTACTACTAAATTGAGAAAAATCCTAATTTTAAGACTTTCGGTATTCACAGAAGGCATTTAGGAGTCCTAAAGTTAGTAGTCCTAACTTCTGTGAATACCGAAATGAGTAAGTTCATTCTGTGAATACCAAAAGTAGTAAGTGCATTCTGTGAATGCCAAAAGTAGTAAGTTCATTCTGTGAATCGGGCCCTATGTCCTCTAGCTTCAGGGCAGTCTCTTGTGACCAGGAACCCCTTTCCAAAAAGGCAAATATCCCACAAGATAGGACTGCTGAAGCATTTTGCTGTATGATTAGACCACGCCCCTTCCTCACAGGTGTTAGCAAACGCACCTCCAAGCGCAAATGGAAATGGGAGATGACGTCCCCTACCTTCAGGGCGGTCTCTGGTCGCCAGGAACCCACTTTCCAAGAAGGCAAATGTCCCACAAGACAGGACTGCAGCTGCACTTTGTAGCGTGATTATACCACGCCATTTCCTTACTGGTGTTAGCAAACGCACCTCCTGGTGCAAAGGGAAATGGGGGACGGAAGCCCCTAGCTTCAGGGCAGTCTCTAGGGGCCAAGAACCACCTTTCCAAAAAGGCATATGTGCCATAAGGCAGGACTGCCGCAGCATTTTGTAGCGTGATTAGACCACCCCCCTTCCTCACAGGTGTTAGCAAACACACCTCCTGGCGCAAATGGAAATGGGGCATGGAGTCCACTAGCTTCAGGGCAGTCTCTGGTGGCCAGGAATCCCCTTTCCAATAAGGCAAATGTCCCAAAAGGCAGGACAGTTGAAGCATTTTGCAGCGTGATAAGACCACGCCCCTTCCTCACAGGTGTTAGCAAACGCACCTCCTGGCACAAATGGAAATGGGGGAATGAGGTCCCCTAGCTTCAGGGCAGTCTCTTTGGGCCAGAAACCCCTTTTCCAAGAAGGCAAATATCCCACAAGGCAGGACTGGTGCAGCATTTTGCAGCGTTATTAGACCACGCCCCTTCCTCACAGTTGTTAGCAAGTGCACCTCCTGGCACAAATGGAAATGGGGGATGAGGTCCCCTAACTTCAGGGTGGTCTCTGGGGACCGGGAACCCCCTTCCCAAAAAGTCAAATGTACCACAAGACAGGACTGCAGCTGCAGTTTGTAGCTTCATTAGACAACGCCCCTTTCTTACAGCTGTTAGCAAATGCACCTCCTGGTGCAAAGGGAAATGGGGGATGGACTCCCCTAGCATCAGGGCTGTCTCTGGGGGATAGGAACCCCTTTTCAAAAAAGACAATTGTCCCACAAGAGAGGACTGGAGCTGCAGTTCGTAGCGTGATTAGACCACGCCCCTTCCTTGCAGGTGTTAGCAAATACACCTCCTGGTGCAAAGTGAAATGGGGGATGGACTACCCTAGCTTCTGGGCAGTCTCGGGGGGCAAGGAACACCTTTTCCAAGAATGCACATGTCCCACAAGACAGGACTGCAGCTGCAGTTGTAGCGTGATTAGACCATGCCCCTTCCTCACAGGTGTTAGCAAACGCACCTCCTGGCGCGAATGGAAATGGGGGATGGAGTCCCCAAGCTTCAGGGGAGTGTCAGGGGGCCAGGAACCCCTTTTCCAAAAAGGCAAATGTCCTGGCACATAGGGAAATGGGAGATGTACTCTCCTAGCTTCCGGGCAGTCTCTAGAGGGCAGGAACCCCCTTTTCAAAAAGGCAAATGTCCCACAAGACTTGACTGGAGCTGCAGTTTGTAGAGTGATTAGACCATGCCCCTTCCTCACAGGTTTTAGTAAACGCACTGTCATATGGTTACTACGTTTATATATATTGTGTTAAGTTAGCATGAGCTTATTGAATGTTTAAATGCAATATTTTCTTTCAGCTTGAGTTTGCACACGACACCTAATTGTTATTGTAGCTTTCAACCTGGACGAAAGATGTGATTTATTTGAGAATAATATGTTATTGCTCTAGTATCAGTCGTGCTTGGTACACTTGGTACAACTGTCTGCACACCGAGAACTGCACACTCTAAGAATAACCTAACACAAGGTTGCTGAAGGCCTGATCCTCGCTTCACGTTAGACATAACACAAATAATGTTGCTGCCAACATTGGGCTCTACGCGGGTTTAAGATAGAGTTACAGGGAATGAATCAACACACTTGATGCTTCGCATGCAGAGAGCTGGTAGCTGTTGATGTGATCTACTCCTACTGAGAATTAGAGGTATGGGCCCGCCATGCTAAAACCCAATCGAGACCTTCTTAGATATAATATAATATACTGAATAGGGTGCGCGAAATATAGGTGATACAGAATTCTATAGATTTTTGCATCATATCATGCTTATTATGGATTAGTGACTATGCTGCTAACTCTGATTTTTATAATATGTATGTTGGTATTATACAAGATACTGCGTTTGAGAACTTTGCATTGAAAAATAAACATTTCAAACTTGCACGTGTGTTCTTTGCCTCCCAGTTTCGGTTTGTAATGTTTATATAACGAAAGAGTGTTCATGTGTTCCACGATACCTGAGGTACCCTAAGTTCATGTTCTGGATTGTCTAAGTCATTGGGAAGTTATTACTACCGATGAGACACTGTAGCTAGCTTGGTAAGGGGATTTCTGAAACAAAGGTGAGTTTTGGGTCACCCTAACTCACCCAGGTTCTAGATCTCTGTGCACAGTTCTGTGGGAGAACGGAAACCCTGCTACATGGCGCCCAACGTTGTTGGCCTTATATCATGACACTCGAGTAGTATATCATTCAAACCTTAACCCCTTCATTCCCGTTTCTGGAAAACGGCACTGTCGGAAAAACCTACCTATTTTTGAAATAGGTCTTTTTTCAAGCTTGAATCTATCTAAAAACGGTTTTATTGAATTAGTACCCAGTTGTGCTACAAAGTAATCTTTGTTTATTCACTTTCCTGTGCTGACATGGCACAAGCCGTGGACATACCGCAGCATAGTCGCATTGCGGTGCGTGACCATTTGCGGGCTTATAATGTCCCTTTGGAAGGCTTGGCTGTTGTTCTAGTGGTGAGTGCGGAACATGCTTACCCGTACGAACTATTTTATTCGTGGGTGACATTTCCGGCGGTGAACGCCAATTCTGGTGTTTTCCACACCTACACTGCTACGGCTGTACCGGCTGCGTATGCTCCGTACAGAGCGCTGGAGGTTCCTATTGACGCTTGGCAGCATGGAGTTTGGTTTGGTGGCGCCCTACCACACGCTTTAACCGCTCCGAGGTTGGGTCCTTTGTCCATTCCGGGCACTCCTTGGCCTGCTTTGGCTGGATTCACTCCTCACCCTAATCGCGCCACTTGCAACGTGGCTGATCTGCAACAACTTCATGAAGTCGCAGTGGAAGTGATTAGAGCGCTTGTTCATTACACTAGCCGTAATGTTCAAGACGTAGCCCCTAGGGGTGCGCAGCTTCGTGCAGAACAGGCTGGTTTGAAAATCAATCCTGTCATGGTGAATTCCATGATGGGCAAAAAGCCGCAGGACAAGGATGATTTTCCGTTCTGGCCAGCTGGAAGCTGTGTTTCCTAATACGAATCCCGGTGATAAACACCGGATTCTTACACTTAGTTTACCGAAAGATTTGGCACCTGAGCTTGTTGACTGTGAGACCTGGGGTAAGACTTTTGCAGCGGTCTATTCGAGGTGCTACGGCACCCCCGTCTGTGACCAATCTGGGTGCGGTCCTTAAACGTGTTCAGGATGAACACGGACCGGAGTCGGCGGTCGAATTGGGTATGCGCCTGTGTGGCTCCTTTGATGTAGTTTGCGATCTAATCCTTGCAAATGTCAAAGGGGATGCAGTGAACTTTCAGGTTGCTAACGCTTTAGCGTTAATTCCCGAGGCCGAAAGACCCCGTCAGTTGGCAAGGATCATTGTGGCTGCTTATAAAACGGTTGGCCGCAATGCGAAGGGGCTTAAGGCTTTTCCTGATAAAGAGAAAAAGCAGCCCCAGGGTCAAACATCGGAAACTAGTGGTCAACAAAAGTCCAAGAAACAAAATTGGCCTAAAAAGCAGAATCAGGGTAAGCAACAACAACAACAAACACAGGTTTCTGCTCCTGCGTCTCCGTTGCCTGCGCAGTCGGATCGTGTTTATGATTTGCGCGACCGCGCGATGATTAAATCGCCTGAGAGGTTTCAGACTTCTGACCAACGCTCTCCTCGTTCCTTTCAGGACTCATCGGCTCCGTCAACCGGTGGTGGAGGGGGCGGCAGAAGCCCGGGGTGGCCAGCAAGGACGTGGTCAGCCCCGCCCGCGTAACGGTGGAGATCAGCAGGAAGGCTCTACGCCCAAGAGACCACAGTTTGCCACGAAGAAAGTCGCCGCCCTGACAGCGCATCGTTATGCCCCAGATAGTGAGAACGCGGTTTCGAATCTGACGTGGGCTCTGACCTTGCTGGACAGCGCGGCGGAGATTACCATAGTGAGAGAGGCCCTCCGTCCACTGTTGAAGGTGACAGCGACTGACACTTATGTTGTGATTGAAACTGCTGATACGCATGTTGCTCCCCCTGAACGTCTTTTTGAAATTGTCCTGTTAATTGAAGGTGACATGCAGCGAACTGTAAAAGGGGTATTTTGGGAAAATCTCTCGTCTACGTATGACCTTTTGTTCTCGCAGCTCCGCGAGGGGAGGAGGTAATCCTGCCCAGTTTAGCGCACACTGTACCGAGAGTAGAAGCGCTGCATTTTGCAGAAGAGTGGGCTCTGGCGCTTGCGCCGGCTGTGTACCGCAATCAGTGTGGCTGGGATAAATTGTCACCAAGCCACGAGATTCCTTTACGGTCTCAACCGCAGCCTCAACCTCAATATCCCATACGGCGTGAAGCAAAAGCTTCAGTCGCGGCTATCCTTGAACAATTGGAATATCAAGGTGTAATTGAAACGTGTGTGTCACCGATGAATAACCCCCTTTTTAATGTAAACAAGCCGGACCGCTCATATCGTTTGGTTTTGGATTATAGGCATTTAAACTCGCATTGCCGTAACTGCGCAGTACAGAATACTCATGGCTCTGCTTTAGTGAATAGTCTTGAGCGTAAACGGTTCAAAACCACGCTCGACATTTCCAATGGTTTTTATGCACATAGATTAGACGGTCTAAGTTCCCAATGGACCAGTTTTACATGCGGCGGTGTGCAAAATTTTTTTCGGCATCTCCCAATGGGCTATAAGAACAGTCCAGGAGTATTCTCTGCCCGCATTGTCTCTCTTCTGGAGGGCATCGACCAGGTTGCTTGTTCGTATGTGGATGACATTTATCTCACAGACGAAGATCTTTGGGAGCATCTGTGTCGAGTAAATAGCATAATTTGTAACTTTGCTGACATTGGTTACAAGTTTAACTTTGCAAAGTCGCACATTGCAGAGTACACAGTGTTGTTTCTCGGTTACGAGCTTAACAACGAGGGAAAAGGGTTAGCCCCTCACTTCCTGGAGAAATGCGCACAATTGCGCTCTCCGACAACACTGAAAAAATTACAGTCTTTGCTGGGATTTTTGAATTTCGGGAGAACTTACATTCCGGAATATGCCCAGCGTATCAAGCCTTTGTATGCTTTGATACAACCATCTTTCTCCAAATCATGCTGGCTGCCTGAGCATTCAGCCATTCTGCAGTCTTTGCAGGCTGATTTGCTCGCTTCTGAATACTTACAGACTCGTGATAACCAGACCAACCTGGTGATAAGAATTATCCCTGGGGTGGTGGGTTTCACGTACCTGACCTTTAATGAAGGAGACACAGTACCTATTGCTTACAAGTCACACTTGTACACTTCGGCTGAATTACGTTTTTCCACTGTGGAGAAAGTTTTAACGGCTGTACAGATGGCAATTCTTAAGGAACGTGCCCTGTCACAAGGAAAACGCATGCTGGTTGTTACCCCGTGTCCTGCATTGGAGGCGGTTACGAAGGCCAGTGTACCTAATTCCAAAGCTTTGCACCCTCGGTGGATTCAATGGGCTGCATCCTTGACGTCACAAGATGTCACGTTTATTTTTGACGCCACTTTACAGTCGCAGGAGTATTTACAGTATGAATTTGTTCAT
Organism: Lissotriton vulgaris; assembly: GCF_964263255.1. Taxonomy (NCBI): domain Eukaryota; kingdom Metazoa; phylum Chordata; class Amphibia; order Caudata; family Salamandridae; genus Lissotriton; species Lissotriton vulgaris. The sequence goes on from NC_141695.1 coordinate 135,401,861, forward strand.
CCTGCTCCTTTAGCAATGCGGCCGTTGGAGGATTTCCATTGCATCATTTACACTGATGGTTCGGTGCAGGTTGCGCATAGCTCTAAACATGCCTACGTTTCCACTTGCGCCATTGTGGTCGGTGCCATGGTGAACGATGAGTTCAAGTCCAGTGTCGTGCACACGCAGACGCTTGGGGACTGCACCGCACAATTAGCAGAGCTTCGTGCTCTGATGCTTGCATTGGAGTACGCTGATCCTAGTGTGACGACTTTGATCGTAAGTGACTCTTACTACTGTGTCCAGTCTTACAATGAAAACTTGTTCTTTTGGATTCAGAATGAATTTCGTGATTCCAAAGGTAGCACAATAAAACATAAAATGATCTGGGTCCGAGTGGCGGAACTTAAAGAGAAGTTGCCACTCGTGTTTGTGATTCATACTCTCGGTCATCAGCGCGTGGGGGTCCACGCTGTTGGCAATTCGCTTGCTGATGAAGCAGCGAAGTCAGCGGTATCAAAATACTTAGTTGCAGCGGTCACGAGGTCCAAAAGCAAGATAGATGATGACATCTTGGCAGCAGTTGCTGCAACAGAGAAGGGAAGTAAATATCCTGCGGGGTTCCCTTCTAAATACACATACCACTTAAGTCCCGATAAGGTTCCTTATGTGAAAATCCCTGATGTTGGCGAAAGTCTAGTTCCCAACTCGGATCGCAGGGCAACTTTGATTACAGCGGCTCATGAAGGTGTGGCGTCTGCGCATGCGGGCGTCTCAGCCACTGTAACTCAGCTACAACAAAGGTTCTGGTGGCGGGGACTGTACAAACAGACGCGCGATTATGTCCTTCTATGTGACATTTGCCAGCAGATTAAGCCTTCAACTGCTGCGCGTCCGCCTCAGACACAGTTGTACATCTCGAATAAACCGCTTGGATGCGTTTATTTAGATCACTGCGGTCCCTTTTCTTCTGATACTGCGTACAAGTACATCTTAGTAGCAGTTGATTCATGCACACGCTTTGTGTGGGTATGGCCACATCGGAGCGCTGATTCACGTACTGTCATTAAGGATTTGCAAGTCTTTGTGGGAATTTTTGCCTGTGGTACCATCCATTCGGATCAGGGTCCGGCTTTCGCCTCTAAGGCGTATAAGGATGCTATGGTTTCGTTGGGGGTCCAAGTCAAGTTTTCGAGTCCCTACAGGCCCGAGGGCAATAGTGTAGTTGAACGAATGAACCGCGACTTAAAGCAATCTTTGACAGCTCGAGTTATAGGCACTGGCAGAAACTGGTTAGCCCACCTCATAGGCGTGCAGCGTGCGCTTAATAATCTCCCTAGAAGGTCTCTGGGTGGGCGACCCCGTACGAAATGCTCTTTGGTATCAAGATGTATGTCCCTGACCTCGATGGGCTAGACTGCAAGGCCCAGGCCACGGCCTTTGACGTAGATGAACATTGCAATGTTTTACAGAATCTACAAAAGACCAGAGACAGTCTTGCAAAGGAACATTTGCCCTCCACATCGGATGATGCGCTGCAGATCCCGGTAGTTGGCTGGCTACCCCAAGTTGGAGAACTGGTTCGAGAGAAGATCGATAACAAGAAAGAGTTCGGTCCCTCATATCGAGCACCAGTTCGAGTTCTTGGAGTGAAGGGCACAAGAACAGTCATTTTACCACCACTTCCAGGTCGTAAGGAAAACAGATTTATTTCTATTGACAATGTCAAGACACACAGGGTGGCCGATTCTTCATAGAATGACACCGGCTGTTTCCTGTCCTTCCATGGTGAGGCACTCTGTGCTAGCAATAAGATCTGGTGCAGAACAGGAGGTGTCCTTCGATATGCCTGCCATATCCAGTCCTTTATTAAATACTGTTCCTGTTACTAACATTGATGAGCTGACCTACACCTATCCTGCTGATTTATCAATGCCTGATTTACAGACTCGTTTGGCCGACTAGTCCAGATTCTCTTTTGACTCTGTTTCGGAACCTTCAAAAAAACCCTCAACTATTGCAAGATATGCCACGTTGTTTAAAAAACATTTTTTAATTCCCCCTTGGACATACATTTGGTTGATCCTATTTTCATTTTATCTTTTTATGTCAATTGGTTTTGTGTTTTATTTTTTCCGCCTGATCGATGGTCACTACGTTAAAGAAAGAACAGGAATTCGGTACCTTAATGGAACATTGGCCCCTCTTTCCTCTTCACATTCAGCGCACAGACTGAAACGAAACTTAAATACAGTTAACATTACTGCTTGGCCTGTCCTTGATGGGATTGTGTGGGATGCGGTTAGGTTTCAGATACATGGGCCCACTGAAGTGATTAATGTTCCAAATGTGCTTAGAGTAAACATGGGAGATGTGATTAAACAAAATATACGTTCTGATGATTGGGATATTCAGGCCATAGAATCATTATTCTCTGATTTGAAATATTATGCTGCCTTCGATGCTGAGGATCTGTATTTAGATTCTATTAATTATGGTGATTTGTTTTGTTTTCAACACTATGGTAATCATTTTTTGCATAAGACAAATTCAATGAGGGTTGCTGTAAATTATACACAATGGGAACATTGCCCTGCTCCATTAGGAGGCAGCTCCAATACATTTCTGAAAAAATACACTTATTTCACAGACTTTAATCAATCGAATTCTGAGTCGTTTTATTTTAAAATGACACAAAAGTCCATGTCCAAAGTTAGACTTACCGATACAAAATTACTGTATTCGAAGTCCTTTCTAGACAGGTTGGCTGTAGATGGCTACTAGTTTTGGAAAGGAACAATTGACCTTAAATCGGTTTGGGGTACCAAGGATTGGCAGGTACAAGGCACTGAGGCATGTCTCATCCCGAATCACATGTTGTTTTTAAATTCATCCATTTTCCAAACAACATGCTGTGGATTGGCTACTTCTAAAAAATTCAATACACCGACCATCCCAGATTTAGAGGAATATTCAGGTTGGGGTAACTTTACTGAATTGTCCATTCATGAGTTGCAAGCTCTATTGCACAATTCATCCTTTAACGTTTCCAGTTTGGATTCCAAGGGTTGGCTGATGTGGCATAGGAGTGCTGATTCTTGCCAACGTCGTTTTCTGGGTTTGGCTGAAGGGTTCACAGAAGTCAGACCTGATCCCCGTTTTGAAGAAGATTATACTGTCAAAACTTATTCTGTGGGGAAGCTGTGTCAGAATTGGTTGCAACATTCCACATTAGCTGCAGTTAAACTACATCTGTCTCAATTAAATGATAATGTGGATTTGGACGATTTTATAAAAGGCCCAGCTAAAGGTAGATCTAAACGGTGGCTTTATGCGATTTACAATGAAATTTGGAAAGTTTCCCAAATTGAGGCTGCTAAGTGCCTGAGAGCTATTGAGCAATCAAATTTAGAAAAAGTGCTTGCAGTTGTCGATAACAGTATTAACACGCTTTCTTCCCGAATTTACACGTTGAACAATATTGTGTCTTCTGTTGTTGACATTGTACATGATGAAGTGTCCGTGTTATATCATGGTCAAAATCAATTGCGTTCTGTGATGCAGTTTACTTGGACACTACAGACTCTGAAGTCTGGTCGAGTGCCTTGGAATTATATGAACGTCTCATCACTATTTGCCCCATTTAATTTGACTGAAAAACAGCGCATGCTTTCAATGAGAGATGCATCATTTTCTATGTTACACATTGAAAAATTAGAATCCTTGCCCTTTTCTGTGGTTGAGGTGACTGCTGCTACATGGCTTATCCATGGTGTTATTACCTTACCTTTTGCTCTGTATAAATTTACAAATTGTATGAAATATATGACTATAGGGCGATATGAACCATTAGGCA